>NC_092809.1:61250140-62500140 GCF_040954645.1 Diabrotica undecimpunctata | reverse complement strand
ATAAACCTGTCTATATGTTTAATTTATTCAATAGTACTATTTAATTGGTATCACTTGAAAGATATCATTCATATACTAAAACAGACAAATTCCGCAGTACTTCCTCAACACGCCAACGTATTAACATTATAAAGACTGATGTACGATATAAAAGATTAAAAAAGATTAGGTGACATTAAACGCCTTGTTTTAAACTTGTTTTATTTAATATTATTAATGACGAAATAATAAGAAAATGCCTAAAAAAAGGTTATGCAAAATCAGAGAAGTATATTTTATTTTAAACTCCATCATTAACAAATGATGGAGTTTAAAAATCTAGGCATCACATTATCTAGCTACGGAAAGCTCGAAACCGAAGTGGAAGAAGTAGAGCAACAGAGCCGCAGGCTGCTGCAATGAAACAATATGGAGAAATAAAAATATCGGGAAAGAAGCGAAAGACGGAATTTACAAAACAGTCATCAGACCAATAATGACATACGCGGCAGAAACAAGACCTGACACAAAGAGGACAAAAAGGATATTATAAACAGCAGAGATGAAAACACTTAGAAAAATTGATGGTAAGACACTATGGGACAGAGCTAGAAGAACAGATATACGACGTAGATGCAAGGTAGAGAACATCACAAATTGGGAAAGAAATAGAAGACTAGAATGAAACGATCGTATAAGCCGAATGATAACAAATAGAGTAGTAAAGACGGCAAGAGACGGTTCCCCAATAGGAAGACGATCAGTAGGAAGACCTCGAAAAAGATGGAATGACAACTTACTGGAGGCACATTGAAAAAAAAACAGAGTTATGTCTATATAAAAAGAAGAAGAAGAAGTGAAGAAGAACAAAACACAAAACCTTTTAACTTCCATGTATTATTTTCAACTTTATCTTGAGATAGAAGATAGAAGATTTTGTTTTTCTCGAAAATGAAAAAGACACTACACAAAGAGCCGAGGTAACTGATATTCCAAAAGAAAGATTCAATGTATTCACCAGTCTTAGGTTTCTACTGAAACATTTAGGCGTCGAATGTCGCTGTGGACCGAGCGCCGGCGACTGGTTTCCACTGAAGGTTTTTTCTAGAATACCATTTACCAGCTGTTTGTTAGCATATATAGGGTCAGATTTTTAATCTAGGAAGCAGGGCAAATTGAAACTTGTTTTATTTAATATTCTTAATGACGAAATAATAAGAAAATGCCTAAAATAAGGTTATGCAATATCAGAGAAGTATGTTTTAGAAAAGAGCAACAATATTGTTATGCACTAGTTCTAACACCACTTTAATTAAGCCACAAAATACTTCATCATAATAATTTCTAATATTCAAACATAACAAAACACAAAAATACAGCCGCAGGCTGCTGAAATGAAACAATATGGAGAAATAAAAATATCGGGAAAGAAGCGAAAGACGGAATTTTCAAAACAGTCATCAGACCAATAATGACATACGCGGCAGAAACAAGACCTGACACAAAGAGGACAAAAAGGATATTATAAACAGCAGAGATGAAAACACTTAGAAAAATTGATGGTAAGACACTATGGGACACAGCTAGAAGTACAGATATACGACGTAGATGCAAGGTAGAGAACATCACAAACTGGGAAAGAAATAGAAGACTAGAATGAAACGATCGTATAAGCCGAATGATAACAAATAGAGTAGTAAAGACGGCAAGAGACGGTTCCCCAATAGGAAGACGATCAGTAGGAAGACCTCGAAAAAGATGGAATGACAACTTACTGGAGGCACATTGAAAAAATAAAACAGAGTCATGTCTATATAAAAAGAAGAAGAAGAAGAAAAGAAGAACAAAACACAAAACCTTTTAACTTCCATGTATTATTTTCAACTTTATCTTGAGATAGAAGATAGAAGATTTTATTTTTCCCGAAAATGAAAAAGACACTACACAAAGAGCCGAGGTAACTGATATTCCAAAAGAAAGATTCAATGTTTTCACCAGTCTTAGGTTTCTACTGAAACATTTAAGCGTCGAATGTCGCTGTGGACCGAGCGCCGGCGACTGGTTTACCACTGAAGGTTTTTTCTAGAATACCATTTACCAGCTGTCTATGAGCATCTATAGGGTCAGATTTTTAATATAGCAAGCAGGACAAATTGAAACTTGTTTTATTTAATATTATTAATAACGAAATAATAAGAAAATGCCAAAAATAAGGTTATGCAAAATCGGAGAAGTATGTTTTACAAACAAGCAACAATATTGTTATGCACTAGTTCTAACACCATTTCAATTAAACCACAAAATACTTCATCATAATAATTTCTAATATTCAAACATAACAAAAAAAAATTGAAAATCGCCAGGAGAGGACAGAATACCGAACGATCTCCTAAAGTACGGAGGACCAGATCTGACCAAACAACTATTAAAACTAATCCAAAAAATATTACAACAAAACAGAATTCCTCAAGAACGGAGATCAAGCATCCTTATACCGCTCTTCGAAAAGGGAGAAAAATCGGACCCCAAAAATTACAGAGAAATTAATTTATTAAACACAACACTAAAATTAACAACCAAAGTGATAATAAACAAATTGAATGAAATTATAACACTAACATAAGAATAACAAGGTATTAGGTCGGGAAGATCATGCAACGACGCTATATTTATAATAATGCAAGTGCTAGAGAAATCATTAGAATACAACAAACCAGCATATCTATGTTTCGTGGACCTTACAAAGGCATTTGACCGGGTCAAATTAAAAGACAATATCCACTTACTGTATGCAAGAGATATACCTCTAGGAATAATCAAAACCATCGAAAATATCTACCAAAACAACACAATAAAAGTAAAAGTAGAAGAAGAACTAACCGACCCCATTCAGACTGACAATGGGGTAAGACAAAGAAATTCCCTGAGTCCTCTATTGTTCAACCTGACTATGGATGAATTAATAAAAAAAGTAAGAACTAAAAAAGTTTAACAAATGGGAGAAAAACAACTTAAAATAATCTGCTATACAGACGACGCAATACTAGTCTCTCAAAGTGAAGTTTATTTACAATGTATGCTGCACCAATTTAATATAACCGCCAGAAAATTTAACATGTTAATTTCCCCAAAAAAGACAAAATGCATGGTTACAACAGCAAATTTACTAAAATGTAAATTGGAGCGGGAAGGTCAAATAATAGAACAAATGATGGAGTTTAAAAATCTAGGCATCACATTATCTAGCTACGGAAAGCTCGAAACCGAAGTTGAAGAAATAGAGCAAACAGAGCCGCAGGCTGCTGAAATGAAACAATATGGAGAAATAAAATTATCGGGAAAGAAGCGAAAGACGGAATTTACTAAACAGTCATCAGACCAATAATGACATACGCGGCAGAAACAAGACCTGACACAAAGAGAACAAAAAGGATATTATAAACAGCAGAGATGAAAACACTTACAAAAATTGATGGTAAGACACTATGGGACACAGCTAGAAGTACAGATATACGACGTAGATGCAAGGTAGAGAACATCACAAATTGGGAAAGAAATGGAAGACTAGAATGAAACGATCGTATAAGCCGAATGATAACAAATAGAGTAGTAAAGACGGCAAGAGACGGTTCCCCAATAGGAAGACGATCAGTAGGAAGACCTCGAAAAAGATGGAATGACAACTTACTGGAGGCACATTGAAAAAAAAAAACAGAGTTATGTCTATATAAAAAGAAGAAGAAGAAGTGAAGAAGAACAAAACACAAAACCTTTTAACTTCCATGTATTATTTTCAACTTTATCTTGAGATAGAAGATAGAAGATTTTATTTTTCTCGAAAATGAAAAAGACACTACACAAAGAGCCGAGGTAACTGATATTCCAAAAGAAAGATTCAATGTTTTCACCAGTCTTAGGTTTCTACTGAAACATTTAGGCGTCGAATGTCGCTGTGGACCGAGCGCCGGCGACTGGTTTCCACTGAAGGTTTTTTCTAGAATACCATTTACCAGCTGTCTGTTAGCATATATAGGGTCAGATTTTTAATCTAGGAAGCAGGACAAATTGAAACTTGTTTTATTTAATATTATTAATGACGAAATAATAAGAAAATGCCTAAAATAAGGTTATGCAATATCAGAGAAGTATGTTTTAGAAAAGAGCAACAATATTGTTATGCACTAGTTCTAACAGCACTTTAATTAAGCCACAAAATACTTCATCATAATAATTTCTAATATTCAAACATAACAAAACACAAAAATAGAGCCGCAGGGTGCTGAAATGAAACAATATGGAGAAATAAAAATATCGGGAAAGAAGCGAAAGACGGAATTTACAAAACAGTCATCAGACCAATAATGACATACGCGGCAGAAACAAGACCTGACACAAAGAGGACAAAAAGGATATTATAAACAGCAGAGATGAAAACACTTAGAAAAATTGATGGTAAGACACTATGGGACACAGCTAGAAGTACAGATATACGACGTAGATGCAAGGTAGAGAACATCACAAACTCGGAAAGAAATAGAAGACTAGAATGAAACGATCGTATAAGACGATCATTAGGAAGACCTCGAAAAAGATGGAATGACAACTTACTGGAGGCACATTGAAAAAATAAAACAGAGTCATGTCTATATAAAAAGAAGAAGAAGAGAAGAAGAACAAAACACAAAACCTTTTAACTTCCATGTATTATTTTCAACTTTATCTTGAGATAGAAGATAGAAGATTTTATTTTTCCCGAAAATGAAAAAGACACTACACAAAGAGCCGAGGTAACTGATATTCCAAAAGAAAGATTCAATGTTTTCACCAGTCTTAGGTTTCTACTGAAACATTTAGGCGTCGAATGTCGCTGTGGACCGAGCGCCGGCGACTGGTTTACCACTGAAGGTTTTTTCTAGAATACCATTTACCAGCTGTCTATGAGCATCTATAGGGTCAGATTTTTAATATAGCAAGCAGGACAAATTGAAACTTGTTTTATTTAATATTATTAATGACGAAATAATAAGAAAATGCCTAAAATAAGGTCATGCAATATCAGAGAAGTATGTTTTAGAAACAAGCAACAATATTGTTATGCACTAGTTCTAACAGCACTTTAATTAAGCCACAAAATTTTTCATCATAATAATTTCTAATATTCAAACATAACAAAACACAAAAATAGAGCCGCAGGCTGCTGAAATGGAACAATATGGAGAAATAAAAATATCAGGAAAGAAGCGAAAGACGGAATTTACAAAACATTCATCAGACCAATAATGACATACGCGGCAGAAACAAGACCTGACACAAAGAGGACAAAAAGGATAGAAAAATTGATGGTAAGACACTATGGGACACAGCTAGAAGTACAGATATACGACATAGATGCAAGGTAGAGAACATCACAAACTGGGAAAGAAATAGAAGACTAGAATGAAACGATCGTATAAGCCGAATGATAACAAATAGAGTAGTAAAGACGGCAAGAGACGGTTCCCCAATAGGAAGACGATCTAGGAAGACCTTGAAAAAGATGAAATGACAACTTACTGGAGGCACATTGAAAAAAAAAACAGAGTCATGTCTATATAAAAAGAAAAAGAAAAAGAGAAGAACAAAACACAAAACCTTTTAACTTCCATGTATTATTTTCAACTTTATCTTGAGATAAAAGATAGAAGATTTTATTTTTCTCGAAAATGAAAAAGACACTACACAAAGAGCCGAGGTAACTGATATTCCAAAAGAAAGATTCAATGTTTTCACCAGTCTTAGGTTTCTACTGAAACATTTAGGCGTCGAATGTCGCTGTGGACCGAGCGCCGGCGACTGGTTTCCACTGAAGGTTTTTTCTAGAATACCATTTACCAGCTGTTTGTTAGCATATATAGGGTCAGATTTTTAATCTAGGAAGCAGGACAAATCGAAACTTGTTTTATTTAATATTATTAATGACAAAATAATAACAAAATGCCTAAAATAAGGTTATGCAATATCAGAGAAGTATGTTTTAGAAACAAGCAACAATATTGTTATGCACTAGTTCTAACACCACTTTACTTAAACCACAAAATACTTCATCATAATAATTTCTAATATTCAAACATAACAAAACACAAAAATAGAGCCGCAGGCTGCTGAAATGAAACAATATGGAGAAATAAAAATATCGGGAAAGAAGCGAAAGACGGAATTTACAAAAGAGTCATCTGACCAATAATGACATAAGCGGCAGAAACAAGACCTGACACAAAGAGGACAAAAAGGATATTATAAACAGCAGAGATGAAAACACTTAGAAAAATTGATGGTAAGACACTATGGGACACAGCTAGAAGTACAGATATACGACGTAGATGCAAGGTAGAGAACATCACAAACTGGGAAAGAAATAGAAGACTAGAATGAAACGATCGTATAAGCCGAATGATAACAAATAGAGTAGTAAAGACGGCAAGAGACGGTTCCCCAATAGGAAGACGATCAGTAGGAAGACCTCGAAAAAAATGGAATGACAATTTACTGGAGGCACATTGAAAAAAAAAACAGAGTCATGTCTACATAAAAAGTAAAAGAAGAAGAGAAGAAGAACAAAACACAAAACTTTTTAACTTCCATGTATTATTTTCAACTTTATCTTGAGATAGAAGATAGAAGATTTTATTTTTCTCGAAAATGAAAAAGACACTACACAAAGAGCCGAGGTAACTGATATTCCAAAAGAAAGATTCAATGTTTTCACCAGTCTTAGGTTTCTACTGAAACATTTAGGCGTCGAATGTCGCTGTGGACCGAGCGCCGGCGACTGGTTTACCACTGAAGGTTTTTTCTAGAATACCATTTACCAGCTGTCTATGAGCAACTATAGGGTCAGATTTTTAATATAGCAAGCAGGACAAATTGAAACTTGTTTTATTTAATATTATTAATAACGAAATAATAAGAAAATGCCAAAAATAAGGTTATGCAAAATCGGAGAAGTATGTTTTACAAACAAGCAACAATATTGTTATGCACTAGTTCTAACACCATTTCAATTAAACCACAAAATACTTCATCATAATAATTTCTAATATTCAAACATAACAAAAAAAAATTGAAAATCGCCAGGAGAGGACAGAATACCGAACGATCTCCTAAAGTACGGAGGACCAGATCTGACCAAACAACTATTAAAACTAATCCAAAAAATATTACAACAAAACAGAATTCCTCAAGAATGGAGATCAAGCATCCTTATACCGCTCTTCGAAAAGGGAGAAAAATCGGACCCCAAAAATTACAGAGAAATTAATTTATTAAACACAACACTAAAATTAACAACCAAAGTGATAATAAACAAATTGAATGAAATTATAACACTAACATAAGAATAACAAGGTATTAGGTCGGGAAGATCATGCAACGACGCTATATTTATAATAATGCGAGTGCTAGAGAAATCATTAGAATACAACAAACCAGCATATCTATGTTTCGTGGACCTTACAAAGGCATTTGACCGGGTCAAATTAAAAGACGTTATCCACTTACTGTATGCAGGAGATATACCTCTAGGAATAATCAAAACCATCGAAAATATCTACCCAAACAACACAATAAAAGTAAAAGTAGAAGAAGAACTAACCGACCCCATTCAGACTGACAATGGGGTAAGACAAAGAAATTCCCTGAGTCCTCTATTGTTCAACCTGACTATGGATGAATTAATAAAAAAAGTAAGAACTAAAAAAGTTTAACAAATGGGAGAAAAACAACTTAAAATAATCTGCTATACAGACGACGCAATACTAGTCTCTCAAAGTGAAGTTTATTTACAATGTATGCTGCACCAATTTAATATAACCGCCAGAAAATTTAACATGTTAATTTCCCCAAAAAAGACAAAATGCATGGTTACAACAGCAAATTTACTAAAATGTAAATTGGAGCGGGAAGGTCAAATAATAGAACAAATGATGGAGTTTAAAAATCTAGGCATCACATTATCTAGCTACGGAACGCTCGAAACCGAAGTTGAAGAAATAGAGCAAACAGAGCCGCAGGCTGCTGAAATGAAACAATATGGAGAAATAAAATTATCGGGAAAGAAGCGAAAGACGGAATTTACAAAACAGTCATCAGACCAATAATGACATACGCGGCAGAAACAAGACCTGACACAAAGAGGACAAAAAGGATATTATAAACAGCAGAGATGAAAACACTTAGAAAAATTGATGGTAAGACACTATGGGACACAGCTAGAAGTACAGATATACGACGTAGATGCAAGGTAGAGAACATCACAAATTGGGAAAGAAATGGAAGACTAGAATGAAACGATCGTATAAGCCGAATGATAACAAATAGAGTAGTAAAGACGGCAAGAGACGGTTCCCCAATAGGAAGACGATCAGTAGGAAGACCTCGAAAAAGATGGAATGACAACTTACTGGAGGCACATTGAAAAAAAAACAGAGTTATGTCTATATAAAAAGAAGAAGAAGAAGTGAAGAAGAACAAAACACAAAACCTTTTAACTTCCATGTATTATTTTCAACTTTATCTTGAGATAGAAGATAGAAGATTTTATTTTTCTCGAAAATGAAAAAGACACTACACAAAGAGCCGAGGTAACTGATATTCCAAAAGAAAGATTCAATGTTTTCACCAGTCTTAGGTTTCTACTGAAACATTTAGGCGTCGAATGTCGCTGTGGACCGAGCGCCGGCGACTGGTTTCCACTGAAGGTTTTTTCTAGAATACCATTTACCAGCTGTCTGTTAGCATATATAGGGTCAGATTTTTAATCTAGGAAGCAGGACAAATTGAAACTTGTTTTATTTAATATTATTAATGACGAAATAATAAGAAAATGCATAAAATAAGGTTATGCAATATCAGAGAAGTATGTTTTAGAAAAGAGCAATAATATTGTTATGCACTAGTTCTAACAGCACTTTAATTAAGCCACAAAATACTTCATCATAATAATTTCTAATATTCAAACATAACAAAACACAAAAATAGAGCCGCAGGCTGCTGAAATGAAACAATATGGAGAAATAAAAATATCGGGAAAGAAGCGAAAGACGGAATTTACAAAACAGTCATCAGACCAATAATGACATACGCGGCAGAAACAAGACCTGACACAAAGAGGACAAAAAGGATATTATAAACAGCAGAGATGAAAACACTTAGAAAAATTGATGGTAAGACACTATGGGACACAGCTAGAAGTACAGATATACGACATAGATGCAAGGTAGAGAAAATCACAAACTGGGAAAGAAATAGAAGACTAGAATGAAACGATCGTATAGGACGATCAGTAGGAAGACCTCGAAAAAGATGGAATGACAACTTACTGGAGGCACATTGAAAAAATAAAACAGAGTCATGTCTATATAAAAAGAAGAAGAAGAGAAGAAGAACAAAACACAAAACCTTTTAACTTCCATGTATTATTTTCAACTTTATCTTGAGATAGAAGATAGAAGATTTTATTTTTCCCGAAAATGAAAAAGACACTACACAAAGAGCCGAGGTAACTGATATTCCAAAAGAAAGATTCAATGTTTTCACCAGTCTTAGGTTTCTACTGAAACATTTAGGCGTCGAATGTCGCTGTGGACCGAGCGCCGGCGACTGGTTTACCACTGAAGGTTTTTTCTAGAATACCATTTACCAGCTGTCTATGAGCATCTATAGGGTCAGATTTTTAATATAGTAAGCAGGACAAATTGAAACTTGTTTTATTTAATATTATTAATGACGAAATAATAAGAAAATGCCTAAAATAAGGTTATGCAATATCAGAGAAGTATGTTTTAGAAACAAGCAACAATATTGTTATGCACTAGTTCTAACAGCACTTTAATTAAGCCACAAAATACTTCATCATAATAATTTCTAATATTCAAACATAACAAAACACAAAAATAGAGCCGCAGGCTGCTGAAATGGAACAATATGGAGAAATAAAAATATCGGGAAAGAAGCGATAGACGGAATTTACAAAACAGTCATCAGACCAATAATGACATACGCGGCAGAAACAAGACCTGACACAAAGAGGACAAAAACTATAGAAAAATTGATGGTAAGACACTATGGGACACAGCTAGAAGTACAGATATACGACATAGATGCAAGGTAGAGAACATCACAAACTGGGAAAGAAATAGAAGACTAGAATGAAACGATCGTATAAGCCGAATGATAACAAATAGAGTAGTAAAGACGGCAAGAGACGGTTCCCCAATAGGAAGACGATCAGTAGGAAGACCTCGAAAAAGATGGAATGACAACTTACTGGAGGCACATTGAAAAAAAAAACAGAGTCATGTCTATATAAAAAGAAAAAGAAGAAGAGAAGAACAAAACACAAAACCTTTTAACTTCCATGTATTATTTTCAACTTTATCTTGAGATAGAAGATAGAAGATTTTATTTTTCTCGAAAATGAAAAAGACACTACACAAAGAGCCGAGGTAACTGATATTCCAAAAGAAAGATTCAATGTTTTCACCAGTCTTAGGTTTCTACTGAAACATTTAGGCGTCGAATGTCGCTGTGGACCGAGCGCCGGCGACTGGTTTCCACTGAAGGTTTTTTCTAGAATACCATTTACCAGCTGTTTGTTAGCATATATAGGGTCAGATTTTTAATCTAGGAAGCAGGACAAATCGAATCTTGTTTTATTTAATATTATTAATGACAAAATAATAACAAAATGCCTAAAATAAGGTTATGCAATATCAGAGAAGTATGTTTTAGAAACAAGCAACAATATTGTTATGCACTAGTTCTAACACCACTTTACTTAAACCACAAAATACTTCATCATACTAATTTCTAATATTCAAACATAACAAAACACAAAAATAGAGCCGCAGGCTGCTGAAATGAAACAATATGGAGAAATAAAAATATCGGGAAAGAAGCGAAAGACGGAATTTACAAAACAGTCATCAGACCAATAATGACATACGCGGCAGAAACAAGACCTGACACAAAGAGGACAAAAAGGATATTATAAACAGCAGAGATGAAAACACTTAGAAAAATTGATGGTAAGACACTATGGGACACAGCTAGAAGTACAGATATACGACGTAAATGCAAGGTAGAGAACATCACAAACTGGGAAAGAAATAGAAGACTAGAATGAAACGATCGTATAAGCCGAATGATAACAAATAGAGTAGTAAAGACGGCAAGAGACGGTTCCCCAATAGAAAGACGATCAGTAGGAAGACCTCGAAAAAAATGGAATGACAATTTACTGGAGGCACATTGAAAAAAAAACAGAGTCATGTCTACATAAAAAGTAAAAGAAGAAGAGAAGAAGAACAAAACACAAAACTTTTTAACTTCCATGTATTATTTTCAACTTTATCTTGAGATAGAAGATAGAAGATTTTATTTTTCTCGAAAATGAAAAAGACACTACACAAAGAGCCGAGGTAACTGATATTCCAAAAGAAAGATTCAATGTTTTCACCAGTCTTAGGTTTCTACTGAAACATTTAGGCGTCGAATGTCGCTGTGGACCGAGCGCCGGCGACTGGTTTACCACTGAAGGTTTTTTCTAGAATACCCTTTACCAGCTGTCTGTGAGCATATATAGGGTCAGATTTTTAATCTAGCAAGCAGGATAAATTGAAGCTTGTTTTATTTAATATTATTAATGACGAAATAATAAGAAAATACCTAAAATAAGGTTATGCAATATCAGAGAAGTATGTTTTAGAAACAAGCAACAATATTGTTATGCACTAGTTCTAACACCAGTTTAATTAAACCACAAAATACTTCATCATAATAATTTCTAATATTCAAACATAACAAAACACAAAAATAGAAAGTCACCAGAAGAGGACAGAATACCGAACGAACTCCTAAAGTGCGGGAACCAGATCTGACCAAACAACTATTAAAACTAATCCAAAAAATAATAGAACAAAACAGAATTCCTCAAGAATGGAGATCAAGCATCCTAATACCGCTCTTCAAGAAGGGAGACAAATCGGACCCCGAAAATTACAGAGGAATTATCTTATTAAACACAACAGTAAAATTAACAACCAAAATGATAACAAATAAATTGAATGAAATTATAACACTAACATAAGAATAACAAGGTATTAGGTCGGGAAGATCATGCAACGACGCTATATTTATAATAAGGCAAGTGCAAGAGAAATCATTAGAATACAACAAACCGGCATATCTATGTTTCGTGGACCTTACAAAGGCATTTGACCTGGTCAAATTAAAAGACGTTACCCACTTACTGTATGCAAGAGATATACCTCTAGGAATAATCAAAACCATCGAAAATATCTAACAAAACAACACAATAAAAGTAAAAGTAGAAGAAGAACTAACCGACCCCATTCAGCCTAACAATGGGGTAAGACAAGGAAATTCCCTGAGTCCTCTATTGTTTAACCTGACTTTGGATGAATTAATAAAAAAAGTAAGAACTAAAAAAGTTTAACAAATGGGAGAAAAACAACTTAAAATAATCTGCTATACAGACGACGCAATACTAGTCTCTCAAAGTGAAGTTTATTTACAACGTATGCTGCACCAATTTAATATAACCGCCAGAAAATTTAACATGTTAATTTCCCCAAAAAAGACAAAATGCATGGTTACAACAGCAAATTTACTAAAATGTAAATTGGAGCGGGAAGGTCAAATAATAGAACAAATGATGGAGTTTAAAAATCTAGGCATCACATTATCTAGCTACGGAAAGCTCGAAACCGAAGTGGAAGAAATAGAGCAAACAGAGCCGCAGGCTGCTGAAATGAAACAATATGGAGAAATAAAAATATCGGGAAAGAAGCGAAAGACGGAATTTACAAAACAGTCATCAGACCAATAATGACATACGCGGCAGAAACAAGACCTGACACAAAGAGGACAAAAAGGATATTATAAACAGCAGAGATGAAAACACTTACAAAAATTGATGGTAAGACACTATGGGACACAGCTAGAAGTACAGATATACGACGTAGATGCAAGGTAGAGAACATCACAAATTGGGAAAGAAATGGAAGACTAGAATGAAACGATCGTATAAGCCGAATGATAACAAATAGAGTAGTAAAGACGGCAAGAGACGGTTCCCCAATAGGAAGACGATCAGTAGGAAGACCTCGAAAAAGATGGAATGACAACTTACTGGAGGCACATTGAAAAAAAAACAGAGTTATGTCTATATAAAAAGAAGAAGAAGAAGTGAAGAAGAACAAAACACAAAACCTTTTAACTTCCATGTATTATTTTCAACTTTATCTTGAGATAGCAGATAGAAGATTTTATTTTTCTCGAAAATGAAAAAGACACTACACAAAGAGCCTAGGTAACTGATATTCCAAAAGAAAGATTCAATGTTTTCACCAGTCTTAGGTTTCTACTGAAACATTTAGGCGTCGAATGTCGCTGTGGACCGAGCGCCGGCGAGTGGTTTCCACTGAAGGTTTTTTCTAGAATACCATTTACCAGCTGTCTGTTAGCATATATAGGGTCAGATTTTTAATCTAGGAAGCAGGACAAATTGAAACTTGTTTTATTTAATATTATTAATGACGAAATAATAAGAAAATGCCTAAAATAAGGTTATGCAATATCAGAGAAGTATGTTTTAGAAACAAGCAACAATATTGTTATGCACTAGTTCTAACACCACTTTAATTAAACCACAAAATACTTCATCACAATAATTTCTAATATTCAAACATAACAAAACACAAAAATAGAGCCGCAGGCTGCTGAAATGGAACAATATGGAGAAATAAAAATATCGAGAAAGAAGCGAAAGACGGAATTTACAAAACAGTCATCAGACCAATAATGACATACGCGGCAGAAACAAGACCTGACACAAAGAGGACAAAAAGGATATTATAAACAGCAGAGATGAAAACACTTAGAAAAATTGATGGTAAGACACTATGGGACACAGCTAGAAGTACAGATATACGACGTAAATGCAAGGTAGAGAACATCACAAACTGGGAAAGAAATAGAAGACTAGAATGAAACGATCGTATAAGCCGAATGATAACAAATAGAGTAGTAAAGACGGCAAGAGACGGTTCCCCAATAGGAAGATGATCAGTAGGAAGACCTCGAAAAAAATGGAATGACAATTTACTGGAGGCACATTGAAAAAAAAACAGAGTCATGTCTATATAAAAAGAAGAAGAAGAAGAGAAGAAGAACAAAACACAAAACTTTTTAACTTCCATGTATTATTTTCAACTTTATCTTGAGATAGAAGATAGAAGATTTTATTTTTCTCGAAAATGAAAAAGACACTACACAAAGAGCCGAGGTAACTGATATTCCAAAAGAAAGATTCAATGTTTTCACCAGTCTTAGGTTTCTACTGAAACATTTAGGCGTCGAATGTCGCTGTGGACCGAGCGCCGGCGAGTGGTTTCCACTGAAGGTTTTTTCTAGAATACCATTTACCAGCTGTTTGTTAGCATATATAGGGTCAGATTTTTAATCTAGGAAGCAGGACAAATCGAATCTTGTTTTATTTAATATTATTAATGACAAAATAATAACAAAATGCCTAAAATAAGGTTATGCAATATCAGAGAAGTATGTTTTAGAAAAGAGCAACAATATTGTTATGCACTAGTTCTAACAGCACTTTAATTAAGCCACAAAATACTTCATCATAATAATTTCTAATATTTAAACATAACAAAACACAAAAATAGAGCCGCAGGCTGCTGAAATGAAACAATATGGAGAAATAAAAATATCGGGAAAGAAGCGAAAGACGGAATTTACAAAACAGTCATCAGACCAATAATGACATACGCGGCAGAAACAAGACCTGACACAAAGAGGACAAAAAGGATATTATAAACAGCAGAGATGAAAACACTTAGAAAAATTGATGGTAAGACACTATGGGACACAGCTAGAAGTACAGATATACGACGTAGATGCAAGGTAGAGAACATCACAAACTGGGAAAGAAATAGAAGACTAGAATGAAACGATCGTGTAACACGATCAGTAGGAAGACCTCGAAAAAGATGGAATGACAACTTACTGGAGGCACATTGAAAAAATAAAACAGAGTCATGTCTATATAAAAAGAAGAAGAAGAAGAGAAGAAGAACAAAACACAAAACCTTTTAACTTCCATGTATTATTTTCAACTTTATCTTGAGATAGAAGATAGAAGATTTTATTTTTCCCGAAAATGAAAAATACACTACACAAAGAGCCGAGGTAACTAATATTCCAAAAGAAAGATTCAATGTTTTCACCAGTCTTAGGTTTCTACTGAAACATTTAGGCGTCGAATGTCGCTGTGGACCGAGCGCCGGCGACTGGTTTACCACTGAAGGTTTTTTCTAGAATACCATTTACCAGCTGTCTATGAGCATCTATAGGGTCAGATTTTTAATATAGCAAGCAGGACAAATTGAAACTTGTTTTATATAATATTATTAATGACGAAATAATAAGAAAATGCCTAAAATAAGGTTATGCAATATCAGAGAAGTATGTTTTAGAAACAAGCAACAATATTGTTATGCACTAGTTCTAACACCACTTTAATTAAACCACAAAATACTTTATCATAATTTCTAATATTCAAACATAACAAAACACAAAAATAGAGCCGCCTGCTGCTGAAATGAAACAATATGGAGAAATAAAAATATCGGGAAAGAAGCGAAAGACGGAATTTACAAAACAGTCATCAGACCAATAATGACATACGCGGCAGAAACAAGACCTGACACAAAGAGGACAAAAAGGATATTATAAACAGCAGAGAGGAAAACACTTAGAAAAATTGATGGTAAGACACTATGGGGCACAGCTAGAAGTACAGATATACGACATAGATGCAAGGTAGAGAACATCACAAACTGGGAAAGAAATAGAAGACTAGAATGAAACGATCGTATAAGCCGAATGATAACAAATAGAGTAGTAAAGACAACAAGAGACGGTTCCCCAATAGGAAGACGATCAGTAGGAAGACCTCGAAAAAGATGGAATGACAACTTACTGGAGGCACATTGAAAAAAAAAACAGAGTCATGTCTATATAAAAAGAAGAAGAAGAAGAGAAGAACAAAACACAAAACCTTTTAACTTCCATGTATTATTTTCAACTTTATCTTGAGATAGAAGATAGAAGATTTTATTTTTCTCGAAAATGAAAAAGACAGTACACAAAGAGCCGAGGTAACTGATATTCCAAAAGAAAGATTCAATGTTTTCACCAGTCTTAGGTTTCTACTGAAACATTTAGGCGTCGAATGTCGCTGTGGACCGAGCGCCGGCGACTGGTTTCCACTGAAGGTTTTTTCTAGAATACCATTTACCAGCTGTTTGTTAGCATATATAGGGTCAGATTTTTAATCTAGGAAGCAGGACAAATCGAAACTTGTTTTATTTAATATTATTAATGACGAAATAATAAGAAAATGCCTAAAATAAGGTTATGCAATATCAGAGAAGTATGTTTTAGAAACAAGCAACAATATTGTTATGCACTAGTTCTAACACCACTTTACTAAACCACAAAATACTTCATCATAATAATTTCTAATATTCAAACATAGCAAAACAAAAAACAAAAATAGAGCCGCAGGCTGCTGAAATGAAACAATATGGAGAAATAAAAATATCGGGAAAGAAGCGAAAGACGGAATTTACAAAACAGTCATCAGACCAATAATTACATACGCGGCAGAAACAAGACCTGACACAAAGAGGACAAAAAGGATATTATAAACAGCAGAGATGAAAACACTTAGAAAAATTGATGGTAAGACACTATGGGACACAGCTAGAAGTACAGATATACGACGTAGATGCAAGGTAGAGAACATCACAAACTGGGAAAGAAATAGAAGACTAGAATGAAACGATCGTATAAGCCGAATGATAACAAATAGAGTAGTAAAGACGGCAAGAGACGGTTCCCCAATAGGAAGACGATCAGTAGGAAGACCACGAAAAAAATGGAATGACAATTTACTGGAGGCACATTGAAAAAAAAACAGAGTCATGTCTACATAAAAAGAAGAAGAAGAAGAGAAGAAGAACAAAACACAAAACTTTTTAACTTCCATGTATTATTTTCAACTTTATCTTGAGATAGAAGATAGAAGATTTTATTTTTCTCGAAAATGAAAAAGACACTACACAAAGAACAATAGAACAAATGATGGAGTTTAAAAATCTAGGCATCACATTATCTAGCTACGGAAAGCTCGAAACCGAAGTGGAAGAAATAGAGCAAACAGAGCCGCAGGCTGCTGAAGTGAAACAATATGGAGAAATAAAAATATCGGGAAGGAAGCGAAAGACGGAATTTACAAAACAGTCATCAGACCAATAATGACATACGCGGCAGAAACAAGACCTGACACAAAGAGGACAAAAAGGATATTATAAACAGCAGAGATGAAAACACTTAGAAAAATTGATGGTAAGACACTATGGGACACAGCTAGAAGTACAGATATACGACGTAGATGCAAGGTAGAGAACATCACAAACTGGGAAAGAAATAGAAGACTAGAATGAAACGATCGTATAAGCCGAATGATAACAAATAGAGTAGTAAAGACGGCAAGAGACGGTTCCCCAATAGGAAGACGATCAGTAGGAAGACCTCGAAAAAGATGGAATGACAACTTACTGGAGGCACATTGAAAAAAAAAACAGAGTTATGTCTATATAAAAAGAAGAAGAAGAACAAAACACAAAACCTTTTAACTTCCATGTATTATTTTCAACTTTATCTTGAGAGAGAAGATAGAAGATTTTATTTTTCTCGAAAATGAAAAAGACACTACACAAAGAGCCGAGGTAACTGATATTCCAAAAGAAAGATTCAATGTTTTCACCAGTCTTAGGTTTCTACTGAAACATTTAGGCGTCGAATGTCGCTGTGGACCGAGCGCCGGCGACTGGTTTACCACTGAAGGTTTTTTCTAGAATACCCTTTACCAGCTGTCTGTAAGCATATATAGGGTCAGATTTTTAATCTAGCAAGCAGGACAAATTGAAGCTTGTTTTATTTAATATTAGTAATGACGAAATAATAAGAAAATACCTAAAATAAGGTTATGCAGTATCAGAGAAGTATGTTTTAGAAACAAGCAACAATATTGTTATGCACTAGTTCTAACACCACTTTAATTAAACCACAAAATACTTCATCATAATAATTTCTAATATTCAAACATAACAAAACACAAAAATAGAAAGTCACCAGGAGAGGACAGAATACCGAACGAACTCCTAAAGTACGGGAACCAGATCTGACCAAACAACTATTAAAACTAATCCAAAAAATAATAGAACAAAACAGAATTCCTCAAGAATGGAGATCAAGCATCCTAATACCGCTCTTCAAGAAGGGAGACAAATCGGACCCCGAAAATTACAGAGGAATTATCTTATTAAACACAACACTAAAATTAACAACCAAAATGATAACAAATAAATTGAATGAAATTATAACACTAACATAAGAATAACAAGGTATTAGGTCGGGAAGATCATGCAACGACGCTATATTTATAATAAGGCAAGTGCAAGAGAAATCATTAGAATACAACAAACCGGCATATCTATGTTTCGTGGACCTTACAAAGGCATTTGACCTGGTCAAATTAAAAGACGTTATCCACTTACTGTATGCAAGAGATATACCTCTAGGAATAATCAAAACCATCGAAAATATCTACCAAAACAACACAATAAAAGTAAAAGTAGAAGAAGAACTAACCGACCCCATTCAGCCTAACAATGGGGTAAGACAAGGAAATTCCCTGAGTCCTCTATTGTTTAACCTGACTTTGGATGAATTAATAAAAAAAGTAAGAACTAAAAAAGTTTAACAAATGGGAGAAAAACAACTTAAAATAATCTGCTATACAGACGACGCAATACTAGTCTCTCAAAGTGAAGTTTATTTACAACGTATGCTGCACCAATTTAATATAACCGCCAGAAAATTTAACATGTTAATTTTCCCAAAAAAGACATAATGCATGGTTACAACAGCAAATTTACTAAAATGTAAATTGGAGCGGGAAGGTCAAATAATAGAACAAATGATGGAGTTTAAAAATGTAGGCATCACATTATCTAGCTACGGATAGCTCGAAACCGAAGTGGAAGAAATAGAGCAAACAGAGCCGCAGGCTGCTGAAATGAAACAATATGGAGAAATAAAAATATCGGGAAAGAAGCGAAAGACGGAATTTACAAAACAGTCATCAGACCAATAATGACATACGCGGCAGAAACAAGACCTGACACAAAGAGGACAAAAAGGATATTATAAACAGCAGAGATGAAAACACTTAGAAAAATTGATGGTAAGACACTATGGGACACAGCTAGAAGTACAGATATACGACGTACATGCAAGGTAGAGAACATCACAAACTGGGAAAGAAATAGAAGACTAGAATGTAACGATCGTATAAGCCGAATGATAACAAATAGAGTAGTAAAGACGGCAAGAGACGGTTCCCCAATAGGAAGACGATCAGTAGGAAGACCTCGAAAAAGATGGAATGACAACTTACTGGAGACACATTGAAAAAAAAAACAGAGTCATGTCTATATAAAAAGAAGTAGAAGAAGAGAAGAAGAACAAAACACAAAACCTTTTAACTTCCATGTATTTTTTTTAACTTTATCTTGAGATAGAAGATAGAAGATTTTATTTTTCTCGAAAATGAAAAAGACACTACACAAAGAGCCGAGGTAACTGATATTCCAAAAGAAAGATTCAATGTTTTCACCAGTCTTAGGTTTCTACTGAAACATTTAGGCGTCGAATGTCGCTGTGGACCGAGCGCCGGCGACTGGTTTACCACTGAAGGTTTTTTCTAGAATACCATTTACCAGCTGTCTGTGAGCATATATAGGGTCAGATTTTTAATCTAGCAAGCAGGACAAATTGAAGCTTGTTTTATTTAATATTATTAATGACGAAATAATAAGAAAATGCCTAAAATAAGGTTATGCAATATCAGAGAAGTATGTTTTAGAAACAAGCAGAAATATTGTTCTGCACTAGTTTTAACACCACTTCAATTAAACCACAAAATATTTCATCATAATAATTTCTAATATTCAAACATAACAAAACACAAAAATAGAAAATCACCAGGAGAGGACAGAATACCGAACGAACTCCTCAAGTACGGAGGACCAGATCTGACCAAACAACTATTAAAACTAATCTAAAAAATAATAGAAGAAAACAGAATTCCTCAAGAATGGAAATCATGCATCCTAATACCGCTCTTCAAAAAGAGAGACACATCGGACCCCAAAAATTACAGAGGAATTAATTTATTAAACACAACACTAAAATTAACAACCAAAGTGATAACAAATAAATTGAATGAAATTATAACACTAACATAAGAATAACAAGGTATTAGGTCGGGAAGATCATGCAACGACGCTATATTTATAATAAGGCAAGTGCAAGAGAAATCATTAGAATACAACAAACCGGCATATCTATGTTTCGAAGACCTTACAAAGGCATTTGACCGGGTCAAATTAAAAGACGTTATCCACTTACTGTATGCAAGAGATACACCTCTAGGAATAATCAAAACGATCGAAAATATTTACCAAAACAACACAATAAAGGTAAAAGTAGAAGAAGAACTAACCGAGCCTATTGAAACTGGCAATGGGGTATGACAGGAAGATTCCCTGAGCCCTCTATTCTTCAACCTGATTATGGATGAAATAATAAAAAGAGTAAGAACTAAAAAAGGATAACCAACGGGAGAATTTAGGCATCACATTATTTAGCTACGGAAAACTCGAAACCCAAGTGGATGATCAAATAAATAGAGCAAACAGAGCCGCAGGCTGCCTAAATGAAACAATATGGAGAAATAAAAATATTGGGAAAGAAACGAAAGGCAGAATTTACAAAACAGTCATCAGACCAATAATGACATACGCGACAGAAACAAGACCTGATACAAAGAGGACAACAAGGATGTTATGAACAGCAGAGATGAAAACACTTAGAAAAATTGATGATAAGATACTATGGGGCACAGCTAGAAGTACAGATATGCGACGTAGATGCAAGGTGGAGAACATCACAAACTGGGTAAGAAATAGAAGACTAGAATGAAACGATCGTATTAGCCGAATGATAACAAATAGAGTAGTAAAGACGGCAAGAGACGGTTCCCCAATAGGAAGACGATCAGTAGGAAGATCTCGAAAACGATGGAATGACAACTTGCTGGAGGCACATTGAAAAAAAGAACAGAGTCATGTCTATATAAAAAGAAGAAGAAGAAGAGAAAAAGAACAAAACACAAAACCTTTTAACGTCCATGTATTATTTTCAACTTTATCTTGAGATAGAAGATAGAAGATTTTATTTTTCTCGAAAATGAAAAAGACGCTACACAAAGAGCCGAGGTAACTGATATTCCAAAAGAAAGATTCAATGTTTTCACCAGTCTTAGGTTTCTACTGAAACATTTAGGCGTCGAATGTCGCTGTGGACCGAGCGCCGGCGACTGGTTTACCACTGAAGGTTTTTTTTAGAATACCAATTACCAGCTGTCTGTGAGCATCTGTAGGGACAAATTTTTAATCTAGGAAAAAGGACAAATTGAAACTTGTTTTATTTAATATTATTAATGACGAAATAAAAAGAAAGTGTCTTAAATAGGGTATAAATTTCCAATTATCAAACATAATAAAACACAAAACTTTTCCATATATTATGTCCAACGTGACAACGTGATGATGCAACAAATAATACCAAAGATGTACATCAAACATTTAAGGTAAAAGTAGAGCTGAAAAATTAACAGACAAGAAAAGAAATTCAGTTATATAGAAGACTCAGTTATATAGAGGAAATAATTTACTCAAAATTTCTTGATCTTATAATTGAAACTTTTTGCTAGAATACCATTTACCAGCTGTCTGTGAGTATCTATAGGGGCAGAGTTTTAATCTAGGAAGAAAGACAAATTAAAACTTGTTTTTGCCTAAAATAAGGTTATACAAAATAGGAGAGATGTGTACTAGTAATAAGCAACGAAAACGATATGCAATAACTCCTAAACCAGTTTATCAAAACCCAGAAGTACTTTAACATAATATTTTCCAATAATCAAACATAATAGAATACAAAACCTTTTAACTTCCGTATATTATTATATTCAACTTGACAACGTAATTAAAACACAAACACTAGAAAATATATATCAAAGATATAAGGTAAAAGTAGATCTGAGAAATAACTAACAAGGAAACACATTCTAATATTACAAGCATTACGTTCGATACATTTAAAATGACTTCTTTATCGTTTTTGTTATGTGCTGAATGTTGCTATGGACCAAGCACTGCTGACTGATTTTTATTCCAGAATAAGTACTATTTACCAAAGCTGTACGCGAACATGTATTTAGAGAGACATCTGTATTTTAATTTGGCAAAGGAAGATAAGTTAAACCTTAATATAGGGAATATATTAACAGGAAATAATCCGTAAAAAGAAGGATATGCAATTGAAAGATATGCAATAGAAAGATGGACAATAATAGAAATCTTTTGTAAATACGTATTTCTGACTCATTGGTCGTCATCAGTACGGTGTAGCCAACTAATAATAGCTGAGACAAGTTAATAAAAAGGGTGAATGATTAAGTATATATTTTTAAAAAATAAAAAAGAATAAAAAAGACAAAAAAAATATCAAACCTTGTTCAAAAAGTATTTATAAAATTTATTAAAAAGATTCTAGGCAACCGCAAATACGTATTTACTAAGATTATGCAGGTTTTTTGCAGTTGTTTTTCAGCTAGGTCTTCATTGTTCATGTTCATTAGTCCTTTTTAACTAAACTGTGAAATAATTTTTTCCGTTGCTGTAAAGGTTTTGCAAGTGCTGTACAAGTGTTGACTCCACAATCAATAAAGACCCTTATCTTAAAATAAATGGAACCTATCTATAAAGTTTTTAATATTAGAGGATAATGTTTGGAAAAAAAATGTGTAAACGTACGAGTGAGAACGAAGAAGAAGAAGACATGACGATACCAAAATCAATAGTGTCCTTTCGTACACCAAATAGAACCTATATGGTACGTTTTAAGAAAGATTTAAAAATACGTGAGAGAATGAAGGAAAAGGAAAAGAAGATAAGTCGATCCCAAAATCAAAAGATCATTCTTACACCATGGAAAACTTATGTGCCAAGTTTTAGAACTCCAGAAGTTTGCTTTTAACAAAATTAATAGGCCTTAGAAAATTAAGAAGAAAAAAATACATGTTAAACCAAAATTAACAAAAAGACTTTGAGAAGAAATTGACGCCAAATTTGCTAGGGTTCCAATATGCTTATACCAATAGAAACGCACGTACCACGTTTTAAATACCTGAGATTTTCGTACAAAACGCAAAACAATCTGAGAAGAAGAATAAAATAAACAGTTTATTTATAATATATTATTTATATTACATTACAATAATCCAACTAACTTTCTTTTCAATATTTAGTTTAATACACAAACTGATCTATAAACTATAATAATATTAAAAGTTTTTAAAAACTCACCTGAAAAAAATTTCTGGAAAAATCTCCACTGGAATTCCTTACCTGCCAGCGAATGGCCACTAACTGAGGGGCTCCTGAAAGGTGCGCTGTTTATATCCCTGATTTGCATGCTGGATTTTTTACCGGTTGGTTCTGGTTCGGTATTGGATTTTTCTGTGTGAAGGATATGGGTAATGGAGGTTATTAGAATGTACATATAGGTAGAGAAGTCTCGGAAATAGAAATGGTTCATGCAGGTTTGGGGATGGGAATAAAAAATGATAAACGAAATAGTGTGATTGACTTCGCAGTGGCATGGGATTTGGCAGTGATTAACGTTCTTTATCACGTTCTTTATGAAGACTGAAGACCAATATGTTACCTATAGTGGCGGTGGTGGGAAAGTGAGATAGATTTTGTGCTGTGTAGAGGAAGACAGATAAAAGACGTTACCAACTGTAAAGACATAAGGGTGAGTGTGTAGCTAGTCAACATCGACTGTTGATAGTGAATGCGGAGATAAAGGTAAGGCGGACAGGAAAGCAAGTAGGATACCAGAAAGTAAAGTGGTGGAAGTTAAAAGATAAGAGTTGAGTCTTTAAGAGTAGAGTGCTGGAAGAGTTTGAGGAAAAAAGTAAATGATTGGTAAGAAGCCAACGGTAAAGTTGTGGTGCGAGAGGAAGAGGTAGTACTAGATTAAACATCTGGTAAAGAGCCCCCTAGAGACAAATAAACTTGGTGGTGAACATTGCAACAGAAGGTTAGAGAGAAGAAAGAAGCTAGAAAGGGGTATGACAGATTTAAAAGAAAGAAAGATAAGGATATATACAGGTAGCAAAGCGCGCTATAGCTACTACTAAGGAAATATAGTCTGCACAGGTGTATGAAGAGTTTGAGAGACCCGAGGGAATTGCTAAAACAAGGGACGTCATCAAAGAACTTGACCCTCGTGAGGTAGATTAAGAGTGCAGATGGAAGACTGTTAAGAACCGATGTTGAAATAAAGCAAATCGGGTATGAGTACTTTAGAAAGTTGCTAAATGAAGAACACCAGAGAAGAGACGGAGGATGCGGGTTCCAAAATGTGAATATAATACCAGGGATAGCGAGACATGAAGTTGTTGAGGGGTTAAATAGGATGAAAAATGGTAAGGCAGTGCGCCCTGATGAAATACTTGTGGAGGTTTGAAAGGCTCTTGGAGGAAGGGGTTGATATTTTGTAACAAATGATGAGTAGGATATATGAAGAAGAAAGGATGCCCAATGCATGGAGAGAGGGTGTGATGTTATCATTGTATAAAGATAAAGGAAACATTTAGGACAGTAAGAACTATAGAGAGATAAAGTTAATGTTGCATACAATGAAAATCTGGAAGAACGCTGTAAAGTGAAGGTTAAGGGGAGAGACATTCATAGGAGAAGAACAGTTTGGGTTTGTGTCAGGAAAGAGGACAACGTATGCCTTGTTTGCTTTGAGACAGTTGATAGAGAAATACGGCGAGAAGAAAAGAGAGCTATATTTGGTATTTATAGATCTTGGGAAGGCGTACGATACAGTTCTTAGACAAGAGCTATGGAGATGTATGGGAGAGAAATGGGTTAGCGAGAAGTACGTAAGGCTCGTGAAAGAAATGTATGAGGAAGCATACACCAAAGTAAGGACTTGTGCGAATTGACAACCGAAATTTTACCAGTCACGGTTGGTTTGCATTAAGGCTCTTTACCTACCTGTTTAATCTTGTTATGGATGTACTGACAGAAAAAGTAGGGAAGAGAACTTCTTGATCCATGCACTTTGCTGATGATATCGTGTTAGTAGAGGAGAGCAAAGAAATGTTGGAGGGGAAGTTGGGGTGTTTAAGAAGGCTATTGAAGAGGGAGAACTAAGAGCTGGTTGGTTTAACTGGAAGCGAATGAGCGAAGTACTTTGTGATATAAAAATCGGTGAAAAGCTGAAAGGAAAGATATACAAGAGTGTGGTGAGTCCTACGTTGGTATAGGTTTAAAAGATACAGGAAAATAAAATGGAGGTAGCTGAAATAAAAATATTACGGAGGATGTTGAGTAAGACTAGAAAGGGCAGGATCAGGAACCACTTAATTGGGGAAAGAGCCGAGGTGACTACAGTTTTAAAAAATACTCAAGAAACAAGGCTGTGGTCATGTCAGACGTAGATATGAAAACTATGTGGGATGAAAGATAGAGCTGCTAAAAGTTGATGGAAGGAGAGGTAGAGCAAAACCGAGGAGAATATGAAAGGACTGTGTGGTAGAGGACTTGAGAGAGAAATATTTAGGTGAAGAAGAACCGGTAGACAGAAATGAGTGGCGACGAAGAGTAAGGAACAGCGACCCCTGGAAATAGAAAAAAGCTGAAGAAGAAGAAGGATAGGGGTGGTAAAGCCTTGTTTTAGGCTTCCTCTTCTTGAAGTTTTTCTGTATGTTTGGGACGATTTTCTGTTAATGACTTAAGACCGGCGTAGGAGTCGAGATGGGAGTTTGATGGAGCTTAACTTTGTGCAATGAGTTTGGGAAATCACAGAAAAACAATCTTTCCATGTCCTTGTGTAAATTAAATCGACTATGGACCTATGTAGTTTTGTCGATGGCAAGTGGGTGCATTCTAGGAGCTAGAGCTTAGGTGGGATGTAACGGGATTAACATCTGGTTTGTATAAATCTTTGATTTATAGAAAAGTTGAACGTTGACATTATGATTGCGTGTCCTTACATATTTCGGAAGATCTCGTTAGAGATATTGGTAAGTGTTTTTTCAGGTAAAACGTAGAAAAAGATCATAGGAATGAGGTTAATTGTCGATTTTATGTCCGAATTGAGTTCGTATGAGGAAATTTGTCTAGGGTAGGGACTGTATGTGTGTGTTTCTATGTTGTGGGAGCAGTTTTTCTGGCGAGACATTTGTGTGAATATGCCGAGTATGTGCCGCAATAGTTTGAACCGGATGGTGCATCTGCCATTTATATGATTTGTGATTTTGTCCGCAGTTTGGAGAGATAGTGACTCTTTGTTGATATTCTGTGTTGTGACGTTCGCTTTGGCAGCATCTAGAACAATATTTTAAGTGCAGGGGGATGACGTTATTCGATCCAGGGATCTCACAACGTATAATCTTCAGTGTTTCAGTGCTTCTGAGAATTTTTGTTCTGAGTTCTAGAAAGACTTAAACAAAGTGTATAGGGATGTTATTTTAGCGGACAATTATTCTGACAATTTAAATGTTAGGGAAGTGGCCGTATGATTGATGGTCTTCAATGTTTTTTTGTGAAAACTTTTTGTTAACGCCTGTCATGACGAGATGGAGGTTTGATTGGATTTTGGTTGTAACTTTTGTGGATTGTTATTGAAATAGGTATATGGGGTCAATAGTGATTATCACGATATTGTTTCTTAGTTTTGTCTGAAATTCGTGGATATTTAGGGGTTAAGGTTTAGGGTTATGTGTTGAGGGGTGCTGTTTTATCTAATGAATAGACTTTTAAGTGGGCTATGTTATTGGGAAGAAGTTCGTTTGTTCAAAATCTATAAGGTATTTGTTTGGGTTTTGTTGTCTTGTTGAGTTGTCTTGTGTTTTTTTGTTGCTTGTGTGTGATGGTTGTAGGGGATGGTTCGGATCGATTGTTTGAGTTGATTGGTGTGTAAATTGAGTTGTATGTGTTTCGTTTTGTGTTTTTTGACTGTAAGGTTGGGGGTAAAGGTTCAAGAGGTATTGTTTCTGTCGCAGGTTCATGTTGTGTGTTGTGTATAACTGTAATGTTAATGTACTGTAATATGGGATATAAGGTATAAGAGGTGATGTGTTGATTTTGGATTTGGTTGTAAGTGTGGCAGATTTGTACGGAGAGTTGACTGTAAGTGACTTGAATTTTGATAGATAGGTAGATTTTGAGTTTTAAATAAATAATCGGTTGAATCTGTGTTGATTGCGGAATTATTAAGGAATGCGTGCGTTTAGATTTGTTTATGTGACGTTTTCTGGGACTGGACGGCGGAGTGGGATGGACGTTTTTTGGTTGGATCTGTTTGTGATGGTTAGGTATTTGACTCCGGGTGAAACTTTGAGTTTTTTCTGCAGAGGTTTGGTATTAATGGGGTTCGTTGTGTAAAGGTAGGCTATCTTATTCAACTTGTTCACGTAGACTGCAAAGAAATTGAATTCGTCTTCTAACATATCCGGAACGATTAGGATTAGTGGGGTTTGACTGCAGAATTTGGTTAGAGATGTGGTTTATCGTATATTTTGTATCGTGTTAGTGTGTTGCATCGAGTGATACAAGGGACTCTTCGTTCTAGTATTCTAGTAATCTTAATAGTTCCGTATACTCACCGCTGCTTCCCTGAGTTCCTCAGTTGTTTGAATCGGGCGTCCATCTATATTAATGGACACTCGTAACAACCGGGATGAGCGTAAGTATACCCACTGGTTATTAATCTCATCTAACAGGAGATTAATACTCGACTACTGTATTAAAACTCGACTACTATATTTGTATGAGTTCTAATTTGAGATCTTTTGAGGGTTTTGTGACATAAAGTTGTTTGTGTATTGTGTCATTTGTTTGATGTCATATTTTAAAGAGCTGCCTGAATTTAAGGTGTCTAAGAAAATTTGTAGTTGGTTGTAATACTCTGTGATTGATGGAGTGACAATGAATGATGAGTTTTGATGTGTATTTTAATGTGTGTAGTGTCTTTGTTGTGTGTAGTTATGAATTTGTGTGTTGTACATATGTCGTGTCAGTGTTTTGAATGTCAGTTGATGTGTAAGTTTTTTGAATGTCATATCTGAAATCGTCCAGACTATGACCTGGAGGATGGTAATTGTTGTGTTGTGTGTTTGTGGTTGCGTGATATGTAAACGGACTTACCTCGAATTGTGAGGCATATTTTGGCTAGATAGAGTTTTTTTATTAGTAGATGGCCATTTTTAAGTAAAAACTTCTTTAGCGATGTTGAACACTTTTTTGATGGGAAACAAATAATTAAATACGCTACATATTTTTGCGACGGTCATCAATATGTAAATTGTTCGCAAAGTGGCACAGCTCGAGAACTGTTCTACGTATCGTGACATATAAGGTGTTGTCGGAAAGAGAAGAAGGTAGCTAGTACAATTGAGGGAAAAACAAACGTATCGGCGTTGCCAAAGGGGCATTACATTAGATCTCCGTTGTTATTGGTCCTATTGCAGCGTGTGATACATTAAATGAAAGAGGAGGGGATAACGATTATATTAAGATAAAAAACAAACAAGGCGGCTACCAAAAAGGCACTGCACAGTATCTTGATTATTAATGAACGTATAATTACATACGAGATACTACGGATGAAAATAGATCTATTAAAAACCTACTAAAGTCAAAAAATTTTGATTTATTGACTTTAAAAAGGCCTCTGACTGAAAACAAAATAAACAACTGATACAATTCTAACATGCGATATACAAGTGAAAGGGGAGGGGATAACGATTATATAAAGATGGAACAACAAACAAAGCGACTACAAAAAGAGCACTAGACAGCATCTTCGATCTTAATGAGTGTAGAGTTACATACCAGATATCATAGGTCACTATGAATGAAAATAAATTTACTATAAGACAAATTTTGATTTATTGACATAAAGAAGGCCTCTGGCTGAGTCCAAAATAAAAAACTGATCGAATCTTAATTTGCGACATAGGATGTAACAAATATATTAAGATACCAAACACAAACTAGGCGACTACCAAAATTGCACTACACAGCATCTTCGTTATTATTGAACGTATGGTTATGGTATGGTAGATTAGAGTAGGGCCCAATTGTGAGCCCTTCAGATACTTAGACCTGAATAGTACTAAAGGGCACTCCAATCACAGGTTTGAGTCCCACAGGCAGAGTAGATGAGCCCTGTATTGCCAGGGCGTCAGCCCGTTCGTTCTCCTCCATGCCTGTGTGTCTCGGTACACATACCAAGTTAACCCTATTGGTCAGCGCATTATCAGTAAGTGCTCTTGCACTGGCTGATCATGGTTTTTGCACTTTAAAACTCAAAAACCAGCTTAGAGTATCCCAAACGATGCTAGAATGCATCTGATACATTTCTTCATGTTTTTCAAGAATTTAATATGGATTCTTCGATAATTCTTTGCCTTAGCTTTGCAACACTTGCTGGTTTAGTTTTATAAATTTTACTTTTAAAGTATGCCAAATAAAAATAATCTTTAGGATAAAAACGAGTGAACGAGAAAACATCAGGAAAATGCCTGATCTAAATAACGCCGAACAGTTACACCAAAATAAACTAGCTTCGTTTTCTTCAAACCGCATCTCATTAAAATTGGCTCCAAACTTATTTTTCAGGGCAGGTACAATTTCATTACTAAATAGCAGTTCATAATTATTTAAATTTCCTTTTATAAAAAATGACCCACGTAACTGAGTACCTACTATTTCCGATCATACATTCAGTTCTGGTGGTCTTTGAGTATTGTTTTCACGTATCCACTGTGGATTTACCTCACTTTAATACTTTAAATTTGCCTGATTTACATTTCCACGGAGTGTAAATATTGCTTCGTCGGAAAAACATTTTTACCGAATTTTTCGTCATTATTATTACACCACTAAAATTTAGTCTTCAGTCGTAGTCAACTTCATTTAACAACTGGATTTTGTAGGGTTTAAATTAATTTGTCTTTGTCTATTTAAATAAGTCTGAAGAATGACCTACATAATGTATTTGTGCAGTTTTGCGTTATTATGTATGTGGAGTTTTGTCGAAACTTGAATCTAAAAATTTTATTATTTAAATGGGAATAAGCCACAATTAAAGGTTAAAGTAAATTTATTGATGTTTCAAATTTACTTTAACCTTTAATTGTTGCTTATTCCTTTTAAATAATAATTACTCTAAAATGTCACAAGAAAATAGCTTCAGAACTATCTAAAGTTTTATTGTAATGTATAACGTAATGTATAATGTATAGTATATTGTAATGTTCATGATCTATCTGTTCGAATGCCATCTTTTATTCGTTCAGTTTCCTCAAAGCGCTTTACAATTTTTTGTACCGTCGTCTTATGGAGAGAAAAATGGTTTGGGAGAGTATTATTGAGCAAGTTGGGTACTTTATAATTCGCTCTTTTTTATTAAAAACTTTATTGTAACACATAAAATAACTATCAGTCAAAATCACAGAACTCTAAATTTAATGAATTACTTCAAAACTCTTTGGCACTAAGAAGTTTTATTTATTTAAGACCTTCACGACCAGACAAAATACCAAATATTAGATATTGTTGAACTCGTATTGAAGTAGGGATTCCAATAATAATACAATATACGGAGTATTTTATATAGAAAACCAAAGTGACTAATGATATCAGAAAAACCTTGCAACATTGAAAGCATCACATTTAAAATCTCTATATTACAGAATAGGCGTATCTTAATTCTTGTACAATTTGGACCATCCATTTAAGAGATAATTAGGCGTTTTCAGACTTTTAATACACTCTGTATATATATATATATATATATATATATATATATAGATATATATATATATATATATATATATATATATATATATATATATATATAGATATATATATATATATATATATATATATATATATATATATATATATATATATATAGGTATATATTTCAGCAAATCGAGCATTTTTTTCGATAAATTTACACATTTTTTCTACAGCCTTCAGCGTTTCGTTTGTTTCCCTCATTATCAAGTAATAATATAAGTAATAAAAAGGTGGGCCGTAATTTTAAAAATCCTAGTTTTTTTAAAAATTAAAAATAATGGAGATTTGCCCATATACAATCGACCAAGATAATTGCAAAAAACCATTATTTTTTCAGTAATTTATAAATGTTAATACCTTTTTTTTTACGAATAACGACATTTATGTCGAATAAGATATTTACGTGGCTTTCACCGATTACGAAAAGGCCTTAGACAGGGTGAAGCCTGGAAGTCTTTTGAACATATTAAAAACTAAAGTCATTGATGGTAGAAATCTACGTATCATAGAAAACTTATATTGGAAGTAGTCGTACGAGTCGATGTGCGATGGGAGATTACCCAACGAATGTTACATTCAAAGAGGCGTCAGATAGAATTGAACCAAAGAAGGATCAAATTAATGCTATGTTTTGTCAGTGTTGTTACATATCTCACCGAGATCTGGACTCTAAGGCTGACACGATCAATCGCATCGAGTGGCGAATTCCGCTCTTATGTTATTAAAAACTATTATAATAAGAAAGATTTCATACCTAGGACATATTCTTCAAGAAGATCGGTACAGAATATTTTAGCTTATCATGAAAGGTAAAATCAAGGGTCGTAGAGGAATTGAAAGAAAGATCTCATGGCACAAGAACATTCGCGATTGGATAGGAATATGCAGTGCTGCACAACTATTTCGATTAGTTGAAGACCGTGAAAAATTCGTAAATGTAATTGCCAATGTTAACGGGACCTAATACACCGAAAGAAGATACCTACCTCGTGATTTTATTTTTAATTTGTGTTGAATAAAATGTTTTATTTCAGTTACATTTCTGTTTCTAATTGTATTGCCAGATATAGAAATAAATATATTAGTTTATAAGTTTATTATTAAAAAAAGTTAAAAAAGAAGAATGAATTAGAAGAACCAAAGAAGCAGCCAAAAGCAGCCAGAACAGAAGAAGCCAAAAATGTATGTTACAATGGGGCCAAGTAAGGAACACATAAACAATTGTAAGATTAGCAGTAAAAGTTTATTATTGCGAGTTAGAAATCTCTTGTTTTATTTATTATTACCGCAAATAATAAAAAGTAAACAATAAAAGTTGCATAACTTAATCCTTGAACACTCCCTTATGCAAAAAACAGTTATTAACATTTATAAATTACTACAAAAATAGGGGGTTTTTGCAATTATCTCGGTTAATTGTTTATGCATTTTGATGTAGAAGCTAGCAAATTAGAGAACTTTTTAAGATCTATAACTTTTATTTGGACCATTTTTTTCTAAAGTGTATAAAAAAAGTTTTATATGCAAAAAAATGTTTTTTTTACATTTTATGATTATTAAAAAAACAAAAAAAGCAGCAGTACGTCCTTAAGGATTTGGCATCTATCTACAGCTATCGCTTATATTCCTTTTAGAACTTTCAAAAACCTGTATAATATTTTTTCAGCTTTTTTTTTCTTTACTCACTTAACACTAGATTTAAATTAATACTAATCGTTTATGCCCGTATTACCCGAGGCTAGATTTTCAATCTAGGATAGCAAGCTAGCGCTTGTAAACTAGCAAGCTAGTATTACTAGCTTTATGTATACAGAACTAGCTTCGCGTGTAGGCTAGTAAGCTATTGAGAAAGACGGTAAGCCAGTGTCTTATGCTAGGATAGTTTAATAGTATGGAGTTCTATTTTGTTAAGGTACTTGCGTCCCCCTCTACTGGTTTTACTATCCTGCAGGTTCTAAGGACGAGTATAAGTCAAAATTAAACTGGTTCGATGAAATACACAGTTTTATTAAACGTGTACCAATGAAAAGGAAAACAAGGGTAAGTAAGATTGCATTGTTTATTTTTTTAAAGTAAAGAAAATGGGAGTCAACACAGGGGAAAATTTTGAAAAGCAGCGTGTTTTTCTCTGTGGCGCGCACATAAATAAACTTAAATCGAAGAATGATTATTCCCTTGTTGACTTCTGGATAGTCGGTAGTTGTAAACTTTCTGTTCCAGTGTTAAATTGTCACCAGGGTGAAGTTTCATAATATAGTTTTTTAATGGAATTGCGGCATCCGCAACAATCATTCCTTCTTCTTCTTCTTGTGCTACTCCTATCGGAGATTGGAAATCATCAAGGCTATTCTGACCTTGTTTATAGCTGACCTAAAGAGTTCATTAGTGGTATAGCCAAACCACTCTCTCAAATTACGCAACCATGACATTCTTCTACGGCCTGGATTCCATTTTCCTTCTATTTTTCCTTGCATTATATTTTGAAGTAATGCGTATTTATGTCCTCTCATCAACTTATCTTCAGCATTCGATGGTAGCACCACATCTCGAAACTTTCAATATTGTTTATGTTGTTCTGTTTGAGAGTCCAGGCCTCTACACCGTATAATAGCGTGTTAAATATGTAGCCCCTTAGCATTCTTAATCTTAGAGGGATGCTTATATCTCTGTCGCAGAAGAATTTCCTCATCTTTATGAAGGTGGCCCTGGCAATTTCGATAAGTCTTTTTATTTCATTGTTTTGGTCTCCAGTTTCGTTTATTGAAGTCCCCAAGTATTTGTAACTGGATACTTTTCCAATTTGAATGCCGTTTATACTAATATGTGCTGGTTGTGTCATGTTCTTACTGAAGACCATATACTTGGTTTTTTTGATATTGATACTTATGCCATAATTGTTGCAGGCAATATTTATATTTGTAAGTACCTAATCGCTGTAATTCTTCTACTGTTCTTGCAACTAGTACAGTGTCGTCTACGTATCGAATATTATTTACAACCTCTCCATTGATTACGATTCCTTCGTTTGCTTGCAAAAGGGTTTCCTGGCAGATGCTTTTACTATAAACAATAAATAGCAGCGGTGACCAAATGCATCCCTGTCGTATTCCTCTACGTATTTCTATTGCTTGTGATATCTCATTTTCTATTTTGATGTTAGCTTTCTGATTCCAATATAGATTGAGAATTATTCGCAGATCTTTATTATCTATGTCCTTTCTTTCAAGAATGTCTCTTAGCTTATCATGGCGTACTCTGTCAAACGCTTTTTTAAAATCGATAAAACATGCATGTACTTCCTGATTAACGTCTAGGCATCTTTGTGTAAGAACATTCAAACCCAAGAGAGCTTCTCGAGTACCTAGTTCCTTTCTGAACCCCATCTGTGTATCACTAGTATCTGAATCCAACTTTTGATAAACTCTATTGTGGATGACTTTTAGAAATATCTTTAGTAGATATCTCATTAAAGATATTGTTCGATGTTCTGAACATTCTTTTGCATTGGATTTCTTTGGCAGTGTAACGAATGTAGACAACAGTCACTCTTGAGGTATAATACCAGTTTTGTATATTGTATTAAATAAGTGCAATTTTATACCTATTGAGTCATCATTCAAGAGCTTTAGCAATTCAGTAGGAACCTAATCAGGTCCATTTGCCTTTCCAGTTTTGGAATTTCTAAGTGCCACTTCTACTTCACATTTTAGGATTTCAGGTCCCGTTTCACCATTTACCTGAAAAATGTTATTTCTGTTGTCCTCAAACAATTCTCTTATGTTTTCACTCCATCTATTAATTTTCTGTGTTGAATCTATAATAATCTTTCCGTCTTTGTTCTTAAGCAAACGTATTTGATGTCTTCTTTAAGTTCCTGTAATTTCTTTTACTTTTTTATGTACATTGAATGTGTCATATTTGCTTTCATAGTTTTCTATTTCTACACATTGTTCTTCACTCCATAATTCTTTGGCCTTCTTTATTCTTTGCTTTATGTTCTTATCAACCTCTCTGTATTTTTGTGCATTATTCTTCATTTTACGTCTTTCATCCATTAGTTCTAGTATGTCTGGTGTCATCCATACCTTGTGTTTCTTTGCAGATCTGGTTAGGTGTTTCTTTCCCGTAGTTCTTATTGTAGTGTTTATACACTGAAGTTTTTCATCTATGTTGTCTGTTCTGGGGATTTTACTTTCTGCTATTCTGCGGCTGGTGTTTATTTTTTCTTGCACTGTTTGTCGTAGGTGTTCACTTTTTAGCTGGCTTAAGTCTAACGCTGGGATCATGGTTTTTCTTATTTTATTTGGTCTAGCTTCTATCACAGATACTACTGGATTATGATCCGAATCGATATCAACTCCAGGATAAGTTTTAGTAGATTTCACGGCATTACGGTATCTTTTTGTTACCATTATGTAATCTATTTGGTTTCTGATTACTTTTTCTTGAGTGTGTTGAGGTGACGTCCACGTATACAGTCGCCTTGGGGATAATTTAAAGAATGTATTAGTTTTCATTAAATCTTCACTTTGACAAAACTGAACTAAACGGTCATCCCTTTCATTTCTGTTGCCTAAGCCACATTCACCGACATTTTCTCCAACTTTACCCTGACCTACCTTGGCGTTCAGATCACCCATTACTATGTTAATGTGTTGTCTCTTTGTTGTTCTCATCACCTCGTTTAAAGTGTTATAGAATTATTCTATTTCCTCTTCGTCTTTGTCTGCTGTAGGAGCGTACACTTGTATGATGTTTATTATGTTCTTCTTATCTTTCAATTGTATTAACATCACATGATCTGAGAATGGAGTAAAGTTTACTACAGCATATTTCCATTTTTTTGAGATGATGACTCCAACTCCGTATCGATGGGTTGTGGTGTCACTTCCGGCATAATAAAACATTCCATGATTATTTGTGGGACATTTGCCATTTCCTGGCCATTGTGTATCACTCATGCCTAATATGTCTATACCCAAACGATCCATTTCCAACACGGTGTTATCTAATTTTCCCGAAGAGAATAAGCTCCTTACATTCCATGTAGCAATTTTTATGGTTATCTTTTTCTTATTACAAGAGTTTCGCAGGTTTACGACCGATGAAGCCTTGTATTTATCTGTTTGTCTTTCCCTGCCTGATCTTGTTATCCAATGTCCATGATCAGTACTTCTCCTTTGCATATCTGCCATGATGATTGTTACTAGGGGTACTCTATGAGTATTTAATGCAGTGGTTCCCCTTTGCCTTCTGCATCCTTATGCCGTTGACCATTCTGTAGGGTTCATTCGCCTTCGAGACCGATTTCTCAGTCTCAGGACAAAAGAGTGCCCTAAACACTTACTAACTCATCCGCCCGAAGTCGTTGGTCAGTAAGTGGGGGCCTGTTATGCCGGCAATCACTCGGTGAAATTTTCGCCATATCTGGCTACCCTCACTTAGTTTAGTCTGCAGACCAATGTAGTTGCCCGGGGTGTGGCACGTGGAGCCATAAGTGAGAGTTAGGTGTCTTATGAGGACTATGAGGGTGTCTATGACGCTCGATGTGGTCGTTCAAATAAAAGGTACTACCTCTATAACACAACCCTATACCCCTACAATCACTCCACCCTTTTTAAAAGATTATTCTCTAGTTTATTATATATGGAGCAATTTTTAAATAAACATCAACATAACGAACGGAATAGCATTTCATCATCTACTTACGCCATAAGAACAATACTGAACAGTTTTTTATAATTGAAGTATATACTTCCACTATTACCAGGAGCGATAATTTGAATATGTTTTCCATTAATGGCACCATACCATAAAGTAAAGTTCCATATCTTTCTAAATCCATTTCCTATTTCCGCCCAGTCTTCGGCATTATTTGGTATCTAGAAAAAATAATAATATACCCATTTATTATAATTATTACTAAAGTGTTTCTTTTTGTTTTTGTTGTTGTAGGACAGTCAAGAATCAGCAATAGATGAAGAGCAAGATAACAGCCCAGTGAGTCAAGCCAATTGAAAATAGCAAAGAAAATAATATTGACAACAGCTGCAATGGCAATAGTGATAACAGTGAACACGTTTCAAATTCTGAAAATTGTTCATCGCGACCATCTACATCTGCGACAGGTAAAATCAAACGATAAAATGTCAGCTCCAACTCCGAAAAAGAGAAAAATTTCTGAAGTGGCATCTTTGGTTAGGGAAATCAAGTCGATAAAGAATGATTTAAATAGTACATCTACGGATGAGTATTCTACGTAAGAAGATAAGCATGATATTTTTGGAACTTTTCTGAGTAGCGAACTAAAAATGTTATCTACTGCACGAGCTATGAAAGATCTGAACTACGTAAACACTACATTTACATACCAGATGCCTAGTAGTCATTACTCTTTAGATTCACACCTAACAATTAATACTGTACCATTGCCGCTTACATCAGGAGAGTCGGATTTGTCAATAATTACAGAAAATGAAGCTAATAATAATTATCAACGACGAAATCCAATCGATGAGTATAATTTAGATTTTTTTACGCCAGGTCAATGAGAATCATATTGCTTTAGCATTCCGCTATGCATAATATTTTTATTATCTTATTTGTAATCTTGTGATAAATACAAATATAAAGTTATTATTAGTACTAACCTTTAGGTTTTCTTTCAATGCCTTGAAGATTTCTTCAAATACCTCTCGTATGAATTTAGATATGGAACTCCATGAAACCCCATAAAAGTGACACAGTCTTCTGTAACTAATGCCGGATGAAAGAAAATCTAAAGTGATCTCCAACTTTACTCTTGCTGGTAAAGCCTCTCTCATAATAGAATGCTGTCGTTGAATTTTTGGCATCACAACATTCAACACAATATCAAATACATTTGGCATAATTCGTAAAATACTGATATACTCTTTTAAGTCTTCATTGAGAAGTTCTTCTAAAACCAGTGCGGATGATCCACGTGTATTCCTTTTTAAAATCCATGGTCTTGTCCAAACGCGTTTTTCCAATAAAGCTTCTGTTAATTCATCCAATGTAATTTGACACAGCTTCCGAAGCCGCATGCAAACCGCCCTAGCATGCGCCAAGCCAGGAAGTAATTCAGGCTAGGATATCGGGATATCTAGCTTGTTATCCTAGCTTGAAAAACTAGCTTCGTGTAATCCGGACATTATGGATCTGTAAACCCTACTATCGTTTCTATTTATAGAAATAAAAACAAGTTTTTTGTATACAATTCTGTCTAAAAGCTAGAATAATTTTTTATATATAAATAAAAAATTTTAATCTAACTTTTTATATACCTGCAACAAACAATATCCAGATTTAAACTGACTTGAAATTTTGATGTATTCATTGTACGTCGCTGATGAATTTATTTCATATTTCATTGACTCACGGATACAAAAATAAATCCTTATTTGTGGATCTTCTAACATCAAATAATTACATTATCATTTAAAAATAGCTACAGAACATTTGTGGAACAACACATAAATCACAATAACTTAAAACCTGACCTTAATTAAAACAAATTCGCACATTCCCGGTTCATGTTAACAATACAGAAATCGTTAAATAAAAGAGAAGATAAAACTGAAGACTGGTATCTAGATATATTTGCGTGGTCAAAAATAGATATCTATACTCGATTTGGAAATGAATAATAGCAATGTTTTCATGATAGAAGATTACAGCGACCTTTATACCCGACTGATCAAAGCAAAAAAATCATAAATATCGATACCTTCTTGTCTTAGTTTGATACTAGAATTTATAAAAATAATACGGCCGCCCCGAGTCAAACTTCTTCTTCTTCTTGTTCTTGTAGATTCATTGTATTAAGATGCCACAAGAAAATATCTTTAGAACAATCTTATGAATCAGTTAAATATTTTTTTCAGATTGGCGTTCCATGTAAGCTGCTTATCTTAAATTACTCCTAGATATTTTACCTGATTCGGTTCTTCGACAGTTTTTCCATACAGACCGAGTATGCAGATGTTATCTAGTATCCGTCTACTTATGAAACCGAGTTCTAATGTTTCCATTGAATTTTATTTTAAAACAAGTTTATTTCTACTTCCACTTCAGAAATCATTCTCAAAATACCAGAAGTGGAAGTTGAAATGTCGAAATAAACTTGTTTTTAAAGTAAAATTGTGGGTTTTTCCCAGTAGAAATGGTTAATTGTGTTAGGATGCCACAAGAAAATAGCTTCAAAACAATATTAGTTTCTGGTAGTTGCGGTTATGAATTTCTTTAAGAAATGTCTTTCTTGAAAATCTGCGTATATTTAATGTTAAGAATCTTATTATCCTTTTCCTATTGTCGTAGTTTTGATCCATCCTGATGCCAGGCAAATTACTGATTATTATTATTATAATATACTATTTTAATGGGACTAAGCCACAATTGAAGGTTAAAATAAGTTTTTTTTTATTTCGAAAAATATGTGTCTCGACAGCTAATGGTCATTGACACAGGTACAATTTACATTCATGTTTACATGGTTATTACTTTACATTGGGTACAAATTAGTTTAGTTACAATACATTTTTTATAATACATTTTGTTTTATATTAAAGTGTATAACTTTGTGTTTTTTAAAAAGTTCAATACATTTTCATAGTTGCTGCTGTTTGAGATAAGTATGTCTTTTAGGTCGTTACCAAGATTGTATTTTCTTCTGGCCGCTAGGTAGTGTTGACACTCAAGAAGTACATGTGTTACGGAAGTCGTGCTGTTGCAGTACTGGCACAAAATCTGATTACTGGAATTCATTAGGTGTCCATGTGTAAGGCGTGTGTGCCCTATTCTCAATCTTCGAATGATAGATTTGTCCTTTCTTTTCATTGGTGGGAGCTGGTGGTAAAAAATGTTTGGTTGTAGAACGCTTAACTTGGTATTGCTTCTTTTCCAATGATCATTCCAAAGGTCCATTATTTTATGTTTGATTATTCTTTTTAAATCTGATGATGTTTGAATGTCTGTTGTTACGTTAAGAGAACATGCTTGTTTTGCTGCTTGATCGGCTTTTTCGTTACCTGGAATACCAACGTGTGATGGAACCCACAATATTGTTACTGTAATTCCATTAGTTTGAAGGCGATTACATATACTCTGGATTTCTTGAACTATTGGGTGGATAGAATGTACGTTTCTTATGGACTGCATGGAGGACAGAGAGTCCGTACAGATTACGATAGTTTTATTATCGTTGAGTGGAGTTTTCACCGCTTGTAGTATTCCATATAGTTCAGTAGTATAAATACTGCAATTGCTGGAGAGTCGAAACAAGTTGACGGTGGTTGTAGTCGTTGTAACAGCACAGCCAACACCTTCTTCAGTCTTAGATGCATCTGAGTAAAGGATCTTATCGAAGTTACATTGATGTAGTATTTCATAGAATCTTTGTTTGATAACGGAAGGTGATGTTTCATTCTTATTATATTTGGATAATTCGATATTGAAATTTGGAAGTTTACATATCCATGGAGGAGTTTGAGGGACCGTGAAAGGGCTGGTCGACAATAGATTGATATCTAAATAAGGAATTAACATCTGTATAGTGGACGGTACTATTCTAGGATTATTAGTAACTGGTAATTGTCTATTACAAATGAGGTTTCTTGTGGGATTTGTGGGATTTGCTGAAACTCTAGCGAAATAGAGCAATAGAAGTTGTTGTCGTCTTAGATGAAGCGAGGGTTCGAAACATTCTACATGAATGCTTTCCACCGGACTGGATCGGAATGCTCCTAAACAGAGTCGAAGGGAAGTATTTTGGACTACATTTAGTGAACGTAGTAGTGAGTTACTTGATGACATGTAGAGAACACTACCATAGTCAAGTTTGGAGCGAATAAGAGCTCGATATATTTTTAGTAGTGTTTCCTCATCGGCTCCCCAACTATAACGAGCTAGTGATTTAAGAAGATTCATTCTTTGAAGGCAGCTACCCTTAAGTTCTCGAATGTGTGGTCTCCAGGAAAGTTTTTTATCGAAAATAATGCCAAGAAGCTTTATTTGATCTACTACTTGGAGACAGTTTCCATTCAGAGTAATGGTTGGAGATTGCGTGTTTTGTCTTCTGGTAAAATGAATAACTTTGGATTTGGATGGGGAGAAGTTAAGGCCGGATTGACTGGCCCAGTTGTTTATTTTACTTAGAGTGTTTTGTAGTAAAGTATTTGTGCTGGATGTGACCTTTCCATGACAGAATAATATTATGTCATCAGCATATATTCCGTATTGTACAGGGTCGTTTATGAATGAACTAATATCGTTAATACTAAGGAGAAATAGTGTGCTGCTTAGGACAGACCCTTGTGGGACACCGTTTGTGGTTGTGTGCTGTGAGGAGGTTTTGCCATTAGCAATTACTTTAAAGGATCGCTCTGTGAGAAAATTTTTTATAAACGAATATATATTACCGGATAACTTGTTCTGGTTTAGTTTGTTTAGTATTACAGAAATCGGTATGGAGTCAAAAGCGCTTTCGATGTCAAGGGAGATTGCAATGACTTCATTTTTGTTAGATAGCGCAGTCGCAATTGTTGATTGCAGAAGTATAAGATTGTCCATGGTGCATCGATTTGGTCTGAAGCCTGATTGAAATTGGTCGAGGATGTTATTTTGTTCAAGGTACCAAAGTAATCTTTTATTAACCATTTTTTCTAGAAGTTTACATAATGTACAGGTGAGAGAGATTGGCCTGTATGAGTTTAGCGTGTCTAGGGATTGATCGCTTTTTTTGATAGGAATCGTTATGGATTGTTTCCATAGTGATGGGAATTTTTGGGAAGACCAAATGTTGTTGAACAGTTGGAGTATTTTCTCGTATGTATTTTGGTGAAGGTTTTTTAAAAAGATAGAGGGAATATCGTCAGGGCCTGCAGCTGAGCTTTTTGTCGAAAGAATGGCATCGTTTAGTTCTAGGAAACTGAAAGGTATATTAATGGGATGATTAGTATTGCAAGTTTTGTGAGTAGCATCAATTTCGTTATGTGGATTAGTAGGATTATTTTTTGACCATACTTGAGTCGGTGGGGTATCTTTTGTAATAGAGCTGGTAAAATGATTCCATGAATTTTGTTTACTGTTTTTTATTATGTGTTTTGTTTTTGCTCTGAGCCTTTTAAAATCTATTAAGTCAGCTAGAGTGCGCGATTTTCGGAATCTGTTTAAAGCTTTTTTGCTTTCTTGAATTGCTGTTTTGCATGAATCATTCCACCAGGGAACGTGTTTTTTTATTGGGTTAATTTTGTATTTGCCGATACACTCCTCTGCAGAGGAAACTATGCAATGGTTTAGTTGTTTTATGTCTTCGTCTATGTTATTTTGATATTTGAGTACATCTGTGCGTTCTTTTACAGTTAGTTTGAAGAGTTCCCAATTAGCATCTGAGATTTTCCATCTCGGTTTTGTATATTCCGATTTGACTGCATTGTTAGTAATGATAATAGGAAAATGATTGCTATCGAATAAGCTATCTAGAGTATGCCAAGTTAGTAACGGGTGTATTTTGGGATCACATAAGCTTAAGTCTATTGATGAGAAGCTTCCTGACTGAATATGAAAGTATGTACTATTTCCTGTATTTAATAAGTTAATATCAGTATTATTAATGACATTTTCGATTATTTTACCTCTACCATATGTATTTTTGGAGCCCCACATAGTGTTGTGTGCATTAAAATCTCCAACCATAATAAATGGGCCAGAAATTTGAGATATTAGGTTTTCTAATTCAGTGCTTGTCAATGTATAATTAGGAGGAATATATAAGCTACATATTGTGATTTGTTCTGGACACCATGCTGTTATAGCAACAGCTTCTAATGTAGTGTTTAGGTGAAGTTTACGGTGAAAAATTTCAGTTGATACGAAAATTGATGTCCCTCCGCTGGCGCGTCGGTGTGTAGTTCTGATATGGTGATAACTAACAAAATTTTTTAGATGAGGGTTGTGTGTTTCTGTAAAGTTTGTTTCTTGTAAACAAATAAAGTCAGGATTGGTTTCGGAAATAAGTTGTTGTATGCGTGCCAGGCGAGGATAGAATCCATCGCAATTCCATTGAATAATTATGAATTTGTTAAATAAGAAGATTTTTGAGACGTCTGTGAGTTTTGAGATGTGTCAGAGATGTACTCATCATCAGTTGTTTCGTGTGAAAAGTCAAGATTGGATAATTTTGTAGAATCACCCATTAAGAGTTCGGTTTTGTCCTTAAATTTTTTTATAAGACGAGTTAATCTATTTTTGGTTGATTTCTCATTAAGGTTGGGATATATTTGGTATAATGTAGAAATGAGTAATTTGATGTCTGGTGTAAATTTCAATGCTTCTGCGTATGGATCGCTACTACCGTAACAGTTTTCAAGAAGAGCAATTATGTTATCTGCTGGGATTATGAATATCTGTGGAGTTTCTTTATAAAGTTCGCGTATGATTGTTTTTGCCATTTCGGATAGAGTTGAGTCACAATTTGACCGTTTAAGTTTTTTCTTGATTTGTGGTTTGGAAAATCCAGCATGGATATTAGTTTGTTCACTATGAGTAGATTCTTCAGTTATGCTAGTTATATCGCTAGGAGAAGAAAGTTCTGAGTGTGTGCGTTTATAATGTGTTTGTGTATCTGTCATATGTTGACTTGGTTGTTCTAATGAGGAGTTGTTATTTGAGGATGTAAGTGGTACATTATTGACTCGAGGAGATATCTCTGTTAGTGTGAAAGGTACAGTGTTGGTTTCTGGGCTTTTTTCAGTAGATGTGGATTCGGCTCTTAAAGGAGGTGAAACAATTGTCTGGTCAGAAGAGGTACTTTCTGGTGGATTTGTGCAATTTGAAGCGACATGCCCTGATCTTTTACAGACGAAACATTCCATTTTGTCAGTAGAAAGGAAGATGCGGTTTTCATTATCTTCGAAAGAGAGCACAAGAGAGGTTTGAAGCTCAAAGGTTTCGGAGGGCGGGAACACATAAACTTGTCTCCTAAAGCTAAGAATATGTGAGAATTCCTCTCCCGGAATGCCTGCTTTAAGAAATGATACTGGAGAAGCAATTTTTAGGCCTAGGCTTTTAACAGCAGTTTCGATAATTTCATGTGGGATACACGGGGAGACATTGGATATTAAGATTCTCTTTGTAGGAGAAACGAGTTTACGTATGTTTAAAATTAGGGAGCCGATTTGTATGGTAGGATGAGATTTTACAAGTTCATCTACTATGTTTTTATTAGTTAAATATATACAAACCCTATTGTTGGAGATTCTGGAGGCGAAGCAGATGTTCTTGGGTTCGATAATATCACCAATTGCTTTTACATAATCAAATAATTTGAGGCTGTCTTCGGCATGGAGTATGATTGCTTGTTCTTTCTTTGGGTAGGTTGTTTTCGGTTTTGTTTTTGCTACTGTTACATATGACATTGTAGAAATGTTGTTGTTTGATGTATCTTGTTTGTTGCGGATTGTTGAATCTTGTTGTGACATTGTTGTGGAAGGAACAGTTGGTTTAATGGTATTTCCTGTGCTGCTCATGTACACATAAGCTGCACGTCAATTGTTGGTGTTAACTGACAATTTAATTTTTAATGAACTCAATGCCTGGCCTATAGGGCCGGCAAATATTTGTATTAACTGTTTTTAATATGATAAAGTTTTAAACCACTTTCTGATAAAAAGGTATTAATTGTTCTTATCGTACAAAAACCACATCGGGCACACTACACAAGCTTTTAAACGATATATTCGATGCTGAACGCTTACGATGTTCACTCGTCGGCGGCTCAGACAACACCTAAAATAAGTTTATTGACGTTTCAATTGTGATAAGATGAGATAAGGCTTTGAATATAGTCATGACAAAATTAGAGACTGATGATACGTTGGCAACATAGATAAAGAATATATATTACTGAATAGATAGGAAACTGTGTAGGTTATTTCTGGACAATGCGCCATCTGGCGGCCTTAGGAAAGCAACATCTTTTTAAAAAATCTTCTCGTAATTCTTCAAATATAAAGATTAATATTGAGGGTTTGATTACAAAAATAAAACAAACGTTGGTTCTTTTTCTACTTTATTTTCTTTTTTACGTTTTTATATAAACATTAATTACATGTATTTGAATGTAGTTGGTTAAACAGTGGCTATTCTGTAGTTTCTATAAATTACAACACAGAAACAGAGAAGGAATAGCATCACATTTCAAGGTGGACTTATATCTCAATCCAATATAGCGGGCTTCTGGTCTAAAATGAATTGTGCAAGTCTTCTCTGCCAATTTTGTTAATCCAAATATCATAAAGCTAAAAAATAAATAGTTTGTTTTTAATATTTTCTGTGAAATAATGTTACATAGTATATTTCTAGAGGTGCTTTACAAAAGGACAAATAAACAAAAGTTTTGTAGAAAAAGTTCTTAAAACATTGAAGAATTGTCACATTTTTAATGGCGATAATTTTAATTCCTAAAAAACTTTTACCTAATTCTATATCGGCAACAATTCTAATACACATCATAACGTGAAAGAAAGAAGTTTGGGACAACATCGGACATTTTAAGGCAATTATTAAAAAATAAATAAAATCTTATATCAGCATTTTCTACTTACCGCCCTATCTTTTGGAAAAATATGCATTTGAGCATCCTTATTGTAATTATTACAACCATTAACGCAACGGTTAAAAACCGTAATTATTTAAATATGATGGCAAAAAAGCAAACAATTATTAATCGCAAATATTACAACTCGAAACACTGTGTCGAAACCACAATAAAAATGGCGTACTTGTTTTGTTGGTTGCGGTATTGCGCAGTCACTGTCTTATGCTACGCCCTCTGGTGTCCTTAGGAAATACAAATTTCAGAGGACTATCACTCCCATAAGAGATACCCGGCATGGTTGGCAACTAGAACAAGACTAAATATATCAGCTATAATGGAGTTATGGACATTACGTACTGATAATACATATTTTCAACTAAATAATGAATTCTATAAACAAAATTTTGGTCTAGCAATGGGCTCTAGTTTATCATCTCCATTATTAGCCGATATATTTATGGGAGATTTTAAAACAAATATTATTTCTAAACAAAATTTAAAACTCACAGTATGGTGGAGATATGTAGACGATGTATTCTCAATATGGCCTCATAGATCAGAGTTTTTGGACACATTCCTGAATTATATAAACGATCAAGTAGGTACCATAACATTTATTATGTAAAAGGTAATAAATAACACATAATCTTTCTTGGATATTTAATCTCTAAAAACGATACTGGATATGAGACTCAGGTGTATGGAAAACCAACACACACCAACAGATATTTAAATTACAAATCAAATCACAATATCAATATTAAAAAGGCTATCACTAAATTATTATACGATAGAGCCAAAATAGCTTGTTCTAACGAAAATTCGTTCTTGGAGGAAAGAGTTTCGGCACCCATTTTGAAGCCATTATCAAGAGTGATACGGTTCGGTTCGAGTTCGGGGTCTCAATCTGCCTACTCCCATCACTCGAGACGTACCAGTATCGTGTTCTATATTGCAAGAACTGTCTCTCGGCACTGAAGTCTCAATCTGAATACTCCTCAGTGTCGAGTGACAACCGGTCTTACCCTGTGTGGCTGCTTTTATACTCGCTGTATGCGCGGGAACGGTATGCGCTGACGTCGTCTGAACTGACGTGGCCTGAGCGGTGTGGGTGGGAGGTCGCTGAAGCAGGGGTCGCCATGTTGCCGGCAATCGTTTCGCGTCATCGCGCGTGTTCAAGCTGTTAGGCCGTTTTTCGATTTCGATAGCTTCACGAATGATTCTCGCTTTTAATGAGCGGATGGGAGTGATGGTTTTTGCTTTTTCGAAATCTATTTTATGGCCTGTCTGAATATGATGTTGGGCTAGGGCTGAAGTGGTATCGGAATGTTTGACTGATAGAGAATGTTCGTAAATACGGTTATGGATTCGTCGGTTTGTCTGTCCTACGTATGTACGTGGGCAACTGGAACAAGGTATCTCGTAGACACCATGGTCTTCATTGGGGATTTGGTCTTTTACGGATCTGACGAGATTGGACAATTTGGAGTGAGTGGTGAAGATGGTTTTGATATTAAGAGGGATAAGAGTTCTACTGATCTTGTCAGTGACACCTTTAATGAAAGGTATAAAGATTTTGGGTTGATCCGGCGGCAAGGTTTCTTTTTTGGATGGAATGGGGTTTAGAAGTTTTTGAATGCCACTATTGATTTGGGTTTTGTGGTAGCCGTTTTGTAGGAGTGTTTGTCTTATTGAATTGCGGTTTGTATGAGTGGGTTTCCGGTACACGGAATAGGAAAAACTGTGAGGTGGATTTTTCTGAATAAGAACATCAAGGAATGGCAAAGACGCTTCAGACTCAACTTCCATCGTGAATTGAATGCTGGGATGTATTCCATTCAGGTGGGAGAGGAAGAGATCTAATGTGTCTTTACCATGGGGCCAAATGACAAAGGTGTCATCAACGTACCGTAACCAGCAGGTAGGTTTGAGATTTGACGAGGACAAGGCTACTGTTTCGAAATGTTCAATGTATATATCTGCTATTACGGGAGAGAGGGGCGATCCCATTTGGGCACCTTTGATTTGACGATAGAAATGATTTTGGAACGTGAAATATGTATTAGACATGCAGTGTTTTATAAGAGATAATGTGTCTTGGGGAATTTGATGTTTAGTGCCAAGATGGAAATGGTTTCATCGATGGGAATGTTGGTGAATAAAGAAACAATGTCAAAACTGATTAGTATGTATGAGGGTGAAATAGAAAAGTTTTTCAGAAGATCAATGAAATGAAAAGGACGTTTTTGACAAAGGACGAGGCGTTTTCGGCTAATGGTTGTAAGGATGAAGCGAGATGTTTTACCAATTTCTGAGTGGGACAGTTGTATGCACTGACGATGGGTCTTAGGGTAATATTGGGCTTATGGATTTTTGGAAAGCCGTATATCTTTGGAATTCGGGATTATTTTTCTCTGGGTATAAGTGATTTTTTGAGGTCTGGAGGTAGAGTAGACTTATTTATAATGGATTTGGTCGTTTTTTCTAGATATGTGGTTGGATCATTTGGGACATGTTTGTATTCTGTGGAATTCAGAAGTTCGGACATTTTGTCGAAATAGTTAGAAGAGTTGAGAATGACGGTGGCATTACCTTTGTAGGCCGGAAGGATGACGATGTCAGGGTTGTTGTAAAGTTCTTTGAGGGCACGTCTTTCTGAAAGACTGATATTTGAAGGTGGGGGTTTGGAAGTACGGAGAATTCTGGCGACATCTTGTCTGGCAACTTCGGCTTGGTCGGAAGGAAGATGGGAAATAGCTTCTTCAGTTTGACAAATAATTTTCTCAGTTGGAATGGAAAGAGGAGTGACAGAGAAATTGAAGCCTTTTGACAGAGCTTTGGTAGCTGAATCGGATATGTGAATATCTGAGAAATTGTGAACAACAGTAGAAGGTTGTTGATTTGAAATGGGCGGTGGATTTTGCTGAGAGATAAGTTGGTCCAGTTTGCGTTTCTGGGTTTGGGTTTTGTTGTCAGAAATGTGTTGGGCTTTTTGGTGAGAAAGACGATCGAAAGTGTCCCATAATAATGGATGGATATTGAAAGAGTGGATGTCATTGTAGGTTTTAAGAAGTTGGGAATTTGTTGTATCTAAGTTGCGTCGGGTGGAATGAATTGAATTTCTAAGAAGCGAAAAACCAGTGGCTCTAAGAATTTTGGAAATTGATGAAGATTTGGTGTGATGTTTAACTTGTAAAGATTTTGGAATGACTTGATGGTCACGACATGATTTAAGAAAAGCAAGATCACAGAAAAGACGGTATTTGCGTGTTAGAAGATTAGAAAGTGTTAGAAGTGTGTTAGAAGATTAGAAAAGGATTTAGTAACTTTTAAATTCTCAACGCGGTTCTTCCCGAGAACTCAGTAATTTTCATTTATCTGACCGCGGAAACTTATCCGAACATATATATATATATATATATATATATATATATATATATATATATATATATATATATATATATATATATATATATATATATATATATTATTTTGAGATGGAAGATTGTTTACCTCTTTAACCTCCAATCTTGAAGGATCAGCTGTTCTATAAGGGTGTTGCTCCCTTACAGATTATACATTACAAACTAGGGTGGCTTTTTATCTGTCCCACTGCAAACTTTTACAGATCTACTTTTCCCTGTGTCACTTAAAGCTCCTTATCCAGCCCTATCTTCTTAATGAGGTTCCATAGCTTTGAGAGGGATCTTTTCATCTAGACTGGTAATGTTTCATGGTTAATGGTGTATTGTTTCATGTCAACTACACTCTATAATAAGTACAATCAGAAGGTACGACAAGAACATGGAATGAGATTTGTTATAATAGAGCTACCAAAATATTGTAGAGGACATTTATTCGGATATTTATTTGACATTTTTATGCCTCATCCAGATATCACTCTGTGTAGTATAAACTGTTGTATTTTATTTAGTCACCATTACTTTACCATGACTTTCAATTTTTGAGTACTTCCACATTGTATTGTTGACCTTATTTAAAGACGTTATATTATATTATCGGCATCGTTAAGATTTTTGTATGCTCAGCGAAAATCATCTTTCCATCCATACTATAATTAACGAAACTATTTTGCCACCACAATTCAATTTAAAGTCATCTAAAAAGTGAAACGACTCTATATTGGTGATCTAATTGAATCTATATCATAGCAATATCAAAGTACCTCGACTGTGATTCCAACTTAATTGAAATAATTTATAAATAGGACAATATTTGCGTTAGATTCGTTATATATAAATATCTAATAACCTCAATAGAATAATAAAAGCAGAGTCGTTTATTGATTTTTATACGTTAATATTGAGTAAAAAATATAAATGCAGTCCATTCGGCGACAATATATTATTATATCAATTGACGGCCTTGTGTATTTAATCATTCTGCATGAAGAGAAACATATTCAGTACAATGATTAATTAAAATGAAATGCTATCTTCTCTTCCTAGTAGATTGCGTAAAATAATCAATAATTTGAATTTAAGGAAACACCTGCTTCTGATGTTTTGAATAAAAGTTGGTGGTTAGTACCTAACCAATAATTTTAATCGGATCCCAATACTTAATAATATGATTATCCCAGCTCAAAAAACCAAAACAATAGTAATCAGCAAAGAACCAACCAGATATAAACTAGAAATCCATGGCATCTTGACTCTTTATGTTTTAATTCTATATAGTTTATAAAGGTTTAGTCCTGAAGATTTCTCTTCTTTTTACAGAGTCGCAGCCTTGTAGTCTATAAATATGTAGTGAGTATCTATGGTATACTCCATTGTTTTTTTTTAATTTGTCTCAGGGTTGCAATCTGATGAATTGTCTTGATGAATTTTCCACATCTGTAACATTATTTTCAGTATTGGTATTTCCTTATTACTCGTTTTGCACATGGTGCCATATGGTGGAGTAGTATGGTGGAGAATATTTAGTCACCTCAGTTCAAAGTTTGAATTTCCCCTATAAATGAATTCGCTTTAAATCACTTCGCGGTTTTTTTATATTTAGGAGTTCATTGACCATATGAAATAATCAAACCCCTTTAACGTTGTAGTTCCTTTTAACTCTATTTTTTTTGAAGATAATCAATAGCCTAGTAAGTGCTTTCATTTCTTTCTTTTGCATATCCTCTTTTCTTCTTTTCTCTTTGTCTAGTAATTCTCTACAGTTGTTCTAGTTCATGGGTAAGCATTTTTCGTCGTCATCATTCATCGTCTAACCAATGATTTTTACGGGCATAAATTTCTGTTCCTATTTCATCTTTTGCCATTAAATATCTCTCTTTATTGTGGCCCAGTATGAGTCTATACCTTTCTAGCCTTCTTTGTATATATTTTGATTTTTCTAGCCTGTTGGTGATGTTTTTTGAATACACTTTTGCAGGTGTTACGTCTCTCAGCTTTTGCACATTCTATTTCTTTCTAACCATTTTATTTTCTTTGCTGGCATTTGAAATTCAAGCTCCCAATGTTAAGATCACTAAGCAATGATCTGAGTGTATGTTTGCACCTCTAAAACTTCTGCAGTTCATTACATCTGTTCAGTATAAGTCCGCTTATCTCCATCGCATTTCCTGCAATGTCAAAATTTCAACTTTGTACGTGTTACTATGTCTAGTAATGATGCGACTGTTCCAGCTCGATACAGGGTTCGGGTATTCCATGTTCCTAATCCCAATTCCATTTTTCGTTTGCAGAGTCGTCGTCGCAAGTTCCGTCTGGTTATAAGTTCCTGGGGTTCCGTAACTTATAACTTTTTACAGGAAGAGTTGTTGGCCCCTATCCCAACCCTCAACTTGCAGAGCCAGGGACTCTTCTTTTAGAATTACCATATCTTAGTCTGTTTTATATCATGGGTGATATTTTATTTACTTATGACTGACTTATCATACGGAGCGAATTGTTCTGCGACTACTGGTACAAGAGGAAAATGATGCTTGACGGTACAGTATTAAAGCTTTGGCCTTTGTCAAAACTTGTAGGAATAAAATGGATACGCAGACAAAAATAGATGGCCTAGCAAATAACTCAGAAATAAGTGAGTCGTCTATGTCTATAAATAAAAATATAAATCTACCGTTATTTTAAATAGATCTTCTCCAGTCCTCGATGTCGCTTTGATATAAGAGCTCTGGATACATCAAGGCCACATAAAATATTTATCGGTCGTTGAAGTAGAGCTTATATTATATAGGAAATATACCGAAGTATATACCAAGAACTTACACAATATAAGAAAATTGTACTTATATATTATAAAAAAAAAGAATTTTAATGAATCCTTTTTTTAAGATTCTTTATCTGTTGCATTTTATACATTGTTATTTATTGATAATGTAAATTGATAGTGTCCTCTGCACAAGTTGCTAAAAACTTCACAGAAGGATATAAACTTCACAGAAGATTGCGGAACATACCTGTTTTATTTTTCGATACTGTTTCAATTATATCTAATATATGTATGTATGATGTGTTTTATTTTAATTTTCCTCCAAATTATAGAATAAAAATTAAGAAATAACGAAAAAACATTTTTTAAACATATAAAACTACAATCTGGTACATAATATACAATAGTTTTAATGTTTACTTTATGTTTTCTTTTATAAAGCATTAGTAGACATTGCAATACACGTTGCACAGTTACATAAAAAGCTTATATACCGTATAGCTAGCCTCTATACTCATATCTGTCTGTATAAATTCTCAAATAGTAAAACCATTGTTTCTTAACCGAACTATAATTTTCTGAATAAAGAAATTATCAAGCGCACACTGAGGGGTTTTATTTTCATTTTGTTGCAGAGAAACTCTTGTGCGCGTGAACATGAAAAAAGGTGTTCTAAAATGTTCTTATAACATGAAAACTCTGAGGAACACCTGGCAAACGTATAAAAATGGAAAACGCGTGCCTTACATTTGAAACTAAATAAAAAGATTGATCCCAGCAATTAAAAAATGATTGAAAAAGAAAAGAGTCACAGGGACGTGACCTCGGAAAATAGAGGCAACTTTTACGAACACATTCTTTTTCAAGCATTGTAATTTACTTGTCTCCGATGATACACAATTAATTTATAGATTTGCTGGGCAAGAGTGTCAAGCAGAAAATTATTACGAAGATCAAAAGCGCAAAATATTTTGGGACACTTTTTGATAGCACTCCTGATGTTTCTCACTGAGACCAAATGAGTGAAATTGTGGGATATACTATAATGTTACCGAGAATGGTAAAATTAAAGTAAATGAATCTTTTTTAGGATTTTTTGTTCTTACTGGGAAAAAATCACTACACATAATCAATGATATTATAAATGTACTGAAAAATGTTGGATTGGATCTACATTTGTGTAGGAGTCAAGGCTATGATAATGAAGTTGGTGTCTTATGTAAACCATTCTCTCAATTTGTGTGGAGTTTATGCATTTGCAATTAACCCTGTTAATGTTTTTTAATTAGCTGTATAATGTTTTTTGCAACTTTAGGAAGTGTATATAATTTTTTCTCGTCCTCTCCACATAGATGGGGGATTTTAATGGAAGTTATAGATGTACCTGTAAAACAGCTATCTGATACTAGATGGAGTGCCAATCACGAAGCTTTGAAACCTATTTTGAAACATTTTGATAAATTAGTTTAAGTGACAGAAAAATTGTGTGACGCCAAGGAAAATATTAACACACAGGGTTTTGCTGAAATTTTACTGTCGAACATTTGTGACTTAAAATTTTTTGGATTCCTTCATTTATGGGGGTACATTTTGCAAGAAATAAACAGTGCACAGAGGTATTTACAGACTAAGGGTTTAAGCCTTGAAAAAGTCGTAATAAAACTCTGAAGTTTGAAAGTCTTTTTGAAAAACAGTCAATATGAGTTAGTCACGAAAGCTCTCCAGTTTCTTCGGAGAAATGTAATAAAATGGAAATCTCACTTGAAAAAAAAGTAAGAGACGTTTGATGAAAAGATGATGCCTGGAGACACAGCCGAAGATGCCGGACTATCGCCCGAAGGTGAAACTAAAATATCTATGTTTTGAATGTTTACCCAAGCTACACTAATAACTTCAAACTAGAATGCAAAGAATGGAGACTGTATTTGAAAAATTCAAAATCGTTCAGGTCGAGTATTTATTCAATAATTGTGACGCAGAACTTTGTGATTCAGCTGAAAAATTTTGTGAATCCTTCGAAGAATTCGATAAGCAAGAAATTTTTAATGAAATCAAGAATTCGCCATCATATAAAAGCTGCAAAAATAAATGAAAAGGTCAGAAATTGGAGTACATTGAATATGGCATAGTTTATTCTTGATATGGACCTGATGGAATCTGTTCCAAATAATTTGTTGCCATAAACCTATTTTTAACAGTATGTGTCTCGATTGCTTTTAATGAAAGGAGTTTTTCAAAATTGAAACTCATAAAAAGCTATGAACGATCCACAATGAGCCAGACCCGGCTAAATGGTTTATCAATGCTCTCGATTGAACGTGAAGTAGCAAACACCATCAACTTCGACAATGTAATCAAACAATTTTCAGAAATAAAAATAAAAAAAAGTTTGTAAGTAAAAACTCTAAAATAAAATATTAATATTAACAAAATAATATTGTGTTATCAATGTTAACCTTTGCTTTAATGTTTGGATAATAAATAATACCAAACCCGATTTCCCGATTTATTGAATTAAAAGTAATTTTTAGCATAGCATAGATATAAATTTTACTATATTTTATCTTTAAATTTCAAAAATGTTGTATTTAGGTAGTTCCTATACGGAGATTTAGCTGTTTTCTTATAGGTATTGGGGAGGGAGGCCTCTTCGGTTATTTTCGCCCCGGGCCTCCTGAAGTCTAGTTACGCCACTGGATTAGCTCATTTAGCCGTAACTGGTGAGGATTATGACGTAACAAGTGAATAGATTTAATTCAGAAAGAACAGCAAAATAAAGAAAACCATAAATAAGCTTGGTATAAAAATACCACCAAGATCTTAAGAAAAAAGTAAACAATAGCATCACAATTAACAAAACAAAGAGAACTATGTCTTACAGACATAAAACGCTCAAAACTGTATGGGTGTCACAAAGTGGAGGCCAATTTATGAATAATAAACGAAGAAAAAATAATTGTATGTACGATAACCTATTTAAACTATAAATTAAACCTATAAATATTTAAAGCAAACAGTTATCTATCCTAAAATCCCAATATTTGATATTTAAATGATATAAACTACTTGTACGAGCCAAGAGAATAGTGTCAATATAATATTCTTATCAAATCTTCTGAAGAGGAGCACGTACGGATTGTTATTCAATCTCATTAAAATTGGTTATCGTGGTGTGGTGAATGAAAACGTTTCTGATAAGTTTTAAAATCCTAGATTATTACATAATATATTTCAATCAAAAATATGTGTAATAATGATTTGATTATATCAATTAAATTTTTGAAGGAAAAAATATTTAGAATTATACATGAATCCAGTTCATAAGAAACTTAAAATCCCTCATGTATATTTTATAGCAGTTGCAAAATTATTATGTACGATTAAGAATTATATTTTGTTCAAATAAATTCTAAAGGCAATTGGATATTAAAGGGATGAATTATAAAAAAATTTTCCCATTTTCTTATAAATATTTCGGTGTATAGTTTAAGTGGCAGTTTATATAAATTATAATGTATAAATTAAATTTATTAAATAATAGTAATATTTATGAACTATAAAAAAACAATAAAAATGAAATATTGAATAAAATTAATGATGCACAAGGGACGTCCCGTCCCACACTTTGTCCCACATTTTGTCCCGCGGGACGAGATGGGACAGCGAGTTTTGCTGCTGGATGGGACAGTGATTTTTCTGTGAGTCGGGACTCGGGATGCAACGTAAAAAATATCCCAAGAAGCAGAATGGGATTTACTAAAACTAAATAGAAGTTCTCTTAAAAAACTGCAAAAAGTTACAGACTTAATAGGAGGAGAAAAGTATGTCACGCTTTCCAGTGTGATCATGTACATAATTTTTTATTAATGGACTACCTTGACAGAAAAATATTAGAAACTAAAATATTTAAAACTAAAAAGACAAAATCTCGAAAGTAGAAATCCGAAGATTTCTATTGACGAAACCAAAATTCAGATTTTTGCTTTTGCAAAATTTGCAAGGCAAAACAGACGATGCTAAAAGATGTAATGGAGATATAGAGGATCTAAAAGTTGCATCCCACAATATATCTCCTCATCTAATCAAAAATCTTTGGCGAATTGGTTTCTTGTACTCATAAAGAGTATACCAAAATAAAGGAATTCGAGATTTATTATCAGATGTCGCTATAGCGTCCAAATCGAAGCCATTTTATTGTTGCTCTCTGACAGAAAAGTTTTGTTTTCACGTTTAGGGCTTCTGTACCAGTCACTCTGATGATTCCCGCTAGGATGAAATACGTATTAGAGAAATATACAGAGGCACTACAATCAAATCTTAACTGCCTTTTCCTTTATTTCGGTATACTCTTTATGAGTACAAGAAACCAATTCGCCAAAGATTTTTGATTAGATGAGGAGATTGTGGGATGCAACTTTTGTATCCTCCTATTATTTCTTTTAGCATTCTCTGTTTTGAATTTCAAATCTATAGAAGGCACAGATTAAAGCAAAAATCTGAATTTTGTTCATAAGGTTCATAAAGTTTATAATTTAAGTTAGCTATGCGGGACAGCAAAGAATTTCAGCGGATATTAGAAGAGATATAAGAAGATATAATACTAATGTAATTACTCAAACAGTAGAAAAGAACAAAGGTTTAAAGATAATGAAAAGAGAACTCACACAAAGTAAAAAAGAAATATACAAGCTAGAAGATAAAGACGGAAAGGCAACAACAGATAAACAAAACATTCTGAAAATAACTAGAGAGTTTTATAAAGACCTCTATACCAGCCAAAGATCACAAGAAAATTTACCGACACGAGTAAAGACTCTCATAAATCAGGGATCGGAAATACTTTTACCCATTACTGTGTCAGAAGTAAGATCAGCTTTAAAGGAAATGAAGAACCATCGATCGCCTGGTGACGATGGACTCGTTATTGAGGCAATAAAAGCAGGAGGAGAAATTCTATTAAAATCAGTAAGCGAACTGTTTAATAAATGCTTACATGCGGGTACGATTCCTAAAGACTGGAACAATGCAGTGATAGTCTTGTTACACAAAAAAGGTGATATTACTAAATTAGAAAATTATAGACCCATCAGCTTCTTGACACATATGTATAAACTCTTTATGAAAATCTTAACAAAGAGACTAACACCTAAACTAGATTTCTATCAGCCCAAAGAACAGGCAGGCTTTAGGAGAGGATATGGCACAAATGACCATTTGCACACCATAAAGATCTTAATTGAAAAATGCATCGAGTACAACATACCACTGGTTCTTGCATTTGTCGATTACGAGAAGGCTTTTGATACTGTAGAGTTTGAAACCGTACTGGAAGCCCTAAATCAAAGCCGAATAGATTACAGGTACACGTCACTAATCAAAAACATCTACGAGAACGCTACATCAAGTATACGACTACACGAAGACACAGAAAAATTCAGCTTAGGTCGAGGAGTAAGACAAGGAGACAATATTTCACCAAAATTGTTCACGGCAGCTCTAGAGTCAATATTTAAGAACACCCAATGGCAAGATATGGGCATCAATATAGATGGAGAAAGATTAAATCATCTGAGGTTTGCAGATGATGTCGTATTAATCGCAGATAACTTACAGGATATGGTTTCTATGCTACATTCGCTTAAAAGTCTGTCTGAAAGAGCAGGATTAAAGATAAACTTTGAGAAAACTAAACTTATGACAAATCTCGTAATGAGTGGAAATATAACTATCGACAATAATACCATACAACAAACAGACACTTACAAATATCTGGGACACGAGATCAAAATAAACAGAGACAATCAAACAAATGAAATACAGAGGCGAATAGGCCTGACATGGGCAGCATTTGGCAAACTAAGCCATATTCTAAAAAGTTCAATTCCCATGTGTCTCAAGCGAAAAGTTTATAACCAATGTGTTTTGCCTGTACAAACTTATGGAGCAGAGACTTTAACACTCACGCAGAAATCTGCGAATAAACTAAGAGTTACACAACGAGCCATGGAACGTGCAATGCTGAATGTGAGCCTCCGAGACCACATAACAAACCGACAAATCAGGCAAAGATCAGGAGTTCAAGACGTCATCGAAAGAACCACGAGACTTAAGTGGAACTGGGCAGGACACTTAGCCAGAACACAAGATGGACGACGGACAAGACGAATTATGGAATGGAGGCCCAGAAATTATAAAAGAAGCCGAGGACGACCACCGACTAGATGGACCGACGACATAAAAAGAGTAGCGGGAAACTGGCTACAAGCGGCCCAGTGTAGAGAACACTGGAAAGAACTGAGGGAGGCCTATGTCCAGCAGTGGACGGGATTGGCTGATTGATGATGATGATGATGCGGGACAGCGGTACACAGGTCGGGTCGCGGGAAGGGACATTGAAAACAACTTCGGGACTCCGAAACAGCTCACTATTCAGCCCAATGCAGCTAAGATGAAAGTATTGAGCTTTCATTTAAACAACAGATTAGCAAACTACCAATTAAAAATCCATTTTGAAGACAGACGCCTCAGACACACTAAACACCCAATATACCTAGGCGTGACATTCCATAGATCGCTAAGCTTTAAAGGACGTCTTTCGAAGACAACTGCAAAACTTAGATCACGAAATAATATTCTGCAAAACTGGTGCAATACCACAGGGTGTTTCTCAGTGACTACATATAGACCGACAGCGCTGGGACTCATATAGTCCGTTATGGAGTACTGTGCACCAGAATGGCTCAACAGCCCGCACACCTAAAGTGTTGGCGTCTAACTAAACCAGTCTTTGTATATTATATCAGGCACAATTAAAGCTTCGTCAACGAACTGCTATTAGGACTGGGTCGCACGCCCGCAGGAAACATGTACTTGTCAGGGAATATAAAAAAATTAACGCCGATTCTGTGCTCCGCTTCCACGTTGGTATCACCGGCAGAGACATAAGTAGGCTTTGCTTAAGAAACAACCCTCTAGACTCTGTTTATCATCATCACCCAGTCCTTTGCGTCCACTGCTGGACATAGGCCTCTTTCATTTTTGTTCATTGTGCTCTATCTTGAGCACTTTTCATCAAATTTCTTGACATTTTCTTGAGATCGTCAGTCCAACGAGTAGGGGGTCTTCCTCTACTTCCTTTCCTCGGCCTCCACTCAAGCAATCTCTTCGTCTACCTTTCATTACTGATTCGGGCGACGTGTCCGGCCCAGTTCCATTTCAGTGTGGCAATTCGGGAAATTACATCGGTAACTCCTGTTCTTCGTCTTAAGTCTTCATTTCTAACTCGATAACGAAGCGATATACTCAGCATTGACCTTTCCAATTTCCTCTGAGCTATTTCCAATGTTTAAGAAATTGTAGCTGTCAATGTCAAAGTTTCGGTACCATAAGTCATAACAGGCAACACACATTGGTCAAATGTTTTACGTTTTAAGGAAATTTTAATATCGCTTTTAAAGATGTCTTTGAGTTTTCCATAGGCTGCCCATGCTAGGTTTATTCTTCTTCGTAGTTCGCATGTTTGGTTGTCTCTTGTGATCTTTATTTCGTGTCCAAAGTCCAAGGTCTATTTATTTTCCCAGCAGCTCTACTTCGTTGTCTCCAATATTGATATTTCCGCTAGGTACTAGGTTTGTCATGAATTTTGTTTTGATGTTTATTTTAAGACCCACACTGGCACACACTAATTGAAGTTCATGTGCATTGTACATATCTCCTTGAGGTTGTCCGAGAACATAACTATGTCGTCTGCGAATTTCAAATTTGTTAATCTTCTACCGTCAATGCTCAGGCCTTTCTCGTCTCAGTTAAATTTTTTACAAGCTATATTCTAGTACTGCGGTAAACAGTTTGGGCAATAAGGTATTACCCTTTCGGACTCCTCTGCCGATTGAAATATGATCCGTGTTTTATGTAGTTTCACCGACATAGTTGCGTTCTTGTATGTATTGTAAATTAACCTTGTATATCGGTAGTCAATGTGGCATGCTTGTAGTGCTTCCAGGATTTTGTAAAATTCTACCGTGTCAAGACTCTGTTGCAAGTATTTAATTGAAAGGAACTTCAAGATAACCGACCTTTGGCGAGAAGTCTTACTTACTTAATCAGTAGACCCATTTGTACCTTTCGGTGTTGGGCCAAATCGCCGGTGTTGGCGAGAAGAATGGAAGAAAAATGTTATATTACAAGCAAACCAGGTTGTTTCGACCAACAAAGATGAATCTGGGCCACACTTAATAGAATAAGAATAAACTCGGGCAGATGCTCCGATTTACTTTTTATTTATCAACTAAATGTTTACTTACACACAATCAAAGTTATATGGGATCATCTGGCATTTCTTAGTATTTCGAGCGAATTTAAAAAAAAAACAACATACGAAGTCAAAGAATATTTATTTTAAAGCAATTTAATTACCAATACATAAAAATTAAAGAAAACGGGTAAAGAAATAATAAACTGAAACCACTTGTTTCAAGGTTAATAACATAAAAATTTTCAATGTGAAACGACTAATATTTAAATTGTTTTTATTTATTTGTGTTTTTTTTTATTAGTCAGTGTAACCACCCCTAATTCTTATGCAAGCTTCAATGTGCGTGGGCATGCTCCCAAACAAATTGTCGATATTTTATTGTGGCAGGTTGTTCCATTCTTCAAGAACAGCTTGTACTAGCTGTGCCGTGTTTAGTGGATTCTCCCGGTGAGCTCTGATTCTTTTTTTAAGCATATCCCACAATTAATACTCTATAGGGTTAAGGTCGGGTGAGCAAGCAGGTCCCTCCAGAACAGTGATATGTTTTGCTTCAAGGAAGTCTATAATCACTCTGCTGGTATGTGCAGGTGCATTATGATGCATAAAAATTAAATTTTCTCCCATTGCATCTCTCCAGAGCCTAACTACAGTTTCTAGAGCCAAATATAAATATTTACGAGCTGTCAAAGTTGGTTGGATGAAAATTAAATAGGTTTTTTTACTGATCCTAATGCCTTCTCAGCACATGACACTTTCTCCTTTATATCTGTAAACAGATCTGGTAATTTCCGTTTTTACTATTTAAATGGGAATAAGCCACAATGTTTGTATTTTGAGAGCGATTTCCGAAGTGGAAATTGAAACTTCAATAAACGTACTTTAACCTTTAATTATGGCTTATTCCCATTTAAATAGTAATTACTTTAACATACCACAAGAAAATAGCTTCAGATCAATTTCCGTTTTTGCTTGTCTTCTTTGCTCTCTAAGTACACGATTTAGTCGATCATCTAATTTTTCACAAATCCTAGTTTCGACTAAAAATAGCATATTTTGCTAATTTCTGATGTTCCAGTTTTGTTGTTAAAGACACCAATTTAAACGATCAATATTGAGCTGTCTGGATAACTCAGGAACCCGTAACTGTCTATTTCTGTAAACTCCTTGGGTACGAAGTATTTTTCTTATCATTTTAACTGAAACACTTACTATTGTTCTGAAGCTATTTTCTTGTGGCATTTTAAATTAATTAATATTTAAATGGGAATAAGCCACAATCAAAGGTTAAAATACATTTATTGACGTTTCAATTTCCACTTCGGAAATCGTTTTCGGAAAAAAAGTGGAAATTGAAACGTCAATAAATGTATTTTAACCTTTGATTGTGGCTTATTCCCATTTAAATATTAATTAATTTAAAATGCCACAAGAAAATAGCTTCAGAACAATATTAAGAAACCGTTATGGGCCCAGCGTTATTCAAAATTTTCGGAGATTGGAAATTCTATACAAGAAACTGGCACATTGTCAAAATTCAATCAAATTTTTACGAAGATCTAGAGACAACAACCTAATACCAAAGGGCTTGAAGTTACGTCCAGCATATTCAAGCAGAAGGTTGAACAACATTCTACATAGAGAGAACGATTTCCGAAGTGGAAATTGAAACGTCAATAAATGTATTTTAACCTTTGATTGTGGCTTATTCCCATTTAAATATTAATTGAAACACTTACATCTGTAGCTTCCCAAAGTTACCTTTGGAGCTGTGGGTGAGAAATTGTTGGGTCTCTTCTAGCTAATTGGCCAATGAAACGATCGTGGCGAGCCATTGTTGTCTTAGTCTATTCTTAATCGTTACTAATTCCTGATACCTAGCATAAGTTTTTGACACAATGCCCTGTGTTACGCCTACCACTGCCGCTATGTCCCTCTGAGACATTTCTTATTCCACAAGACCAATAATATTTCCACTTTGGCCTGCGTTAAACTCACATAAGGCATATTTTCGTTTTTGAACACAAAAGTAAGTTTATTTATTTTCGTCTAATGTAACTAAAGCAAATAATCTATAACATACCGAGCTCTGTTATCTGATTGTTTTATGGGTTTGTTAATTTTCAATAAAAACCTTTAGCGATACATGAATTCTTGTAGCAGTGTTCAGTTATTTATTGTAGCATTTAGTGGCTCAGAATTGAAAGTTATAGAATTTTTACACAAGCAAACTTTTTCTAAAGTCATGTCTTGTCAATAAAAAAATCATAAGAGTAATCTTAAGAGTTCCACGTGCAGATTGTTTCTATTTGGTTTTGTTATCATAGTACGTTTAAAAGGAAAGTTTTTGATAAAATTGGAGCCCTTGATTATTACAAACAATGTATGATTACTTTTAAATGATCTAACCTTAATCCGATTATAATTAGGACTCTTATCAACACAAATGATATCATAAATCAAATAAAAAAACTAACTGTTAGATTGATTGTCTGCGATAAGAATATGTTCAAATTCTTGAAATTTTGAATATCGAAAGAGAAAAATGTCTCAAATCTAATTATCCCAAAATCGACAAGACAACAAGAGACGCAGAATATATCAACTCTCTTTTTCTTGTTGTTGTAGCTTTATTGAAGATAGTGATTTCTCCTAATATGTTCAACTAAATGGTTCCATTGGTTTTTATCTCCAGTTGCCCTATTTTGCTGAATAAACGACCTGTCGAATACCAGATTTGGTGAGTCCACCAGGTCGGTGACTGTTCTTTTATTCTCCTTCCTGAAATGATTCAGCAGATAATCTGTCTTTTAAATTACAAATGACAGTCTTGTTTTAATTCTAATACCCCAGTCAATTCGTGAAAAAATCATCATTTCACATAAAAAATCTTATACGGATTTTTAAAGGTTCTAAAAGGTACTTATATTATGAGGGATAGCTGATGACCAATCCTAGAAGACGTACAGCTGATTTTACTTTGTTCTTTCTTATACATGTTAGAGAAAGATAGATCAAATAAAAGTTGTAGACCTTAAAAAGTTCTTTAATTTGCTTGTTTTAAAATTAAAATACATCAACAATTGACCTAGATAATTGCAAAAAACCCTTATTTTTGCAGTAATTTATAAATGTTAATAACTTTGTTTTTTTAATAATGACATGTAATATCCTCCTCCTCATTCCTTGAACCCTTATCAGGACTAGGTGACACTCTAAATATTATTAGCTTGCTGTCTCGAGTGACTGCGATCCTATGCCTGTGCTATGGACAGTTTTATGTAGGGTTTTTTCCACCAAAATCTTCATTTGGTCTGCCCATCGTATTGGAGATCTTTCTCTTGGTCTTCGGACTTTCCTTCTACTACCAATAGTTCCATGGTCCCCGTTCTTCTAGCTATGTGGCCAAAGTAAATTAGGTATGCTCGGTTTACTTTTTTTAATAGCCTGCTTTTATATGAAGTTCTTCCAGAATTGAGAGGTTGGTTCTATGTTCTGTCCAAGACACGCGTAGAATTCTTCTATAGACCCACATTTCGAAAGGTTCGATCTTATTCCTCTCGATTTTTTTTGAGAGTCCATGTTTCAGCTGCGTACGTAGCAAGTGGAAAAATAAGAGCATTGGCCAACATAAGCTTAGTATTCCTTGTTATTGTTCGGTCTAACCGTATTTTAATCAGTTTAGCTGTTGCGGTTCAAGTTATTGCTGGTCTACGATTGATTTCTGAGGAGCAATTGCCATTGTTGGTTATCAGGGAGCCTAAGTATACAAATCTGTCTAGAAATCTGGCGAAGTCCGAATTCTTCGCTTATCTGGCTTAGTCATGGAGTGATGGTAATCATTTCGACTACATTCGCTACTAGTTTAAGTGTGTCATCTGCGTATCACAGGTTACTGATTTTTCTGCCTCCTATAGTGATTCCTCCATCGAATTTGTCTAGTACGTTTCCCATTATATATTCAGAATATATATATATATATATATATATATATATATATATATATATATATATATATATATATATATATATATATATTTCCCTCCATTTTTTTTTGGTCCCTTGCTTTCTCTCTCCAATTTCTCACGCCTATTTCTAACAAGTCTTGCTTTACTGCTTCCAACCATTTCTTCTTTGGACGTCCTCTTCTTTTTTACATCCTCATTATTTCTTTATTCGTTCATCTTCTCCAAATATTCTCTGCCGTCTTTATTTCTCCGAAGATTTTTCTGAGCACCTTTCTTTCCCAGATCTCTACTTTCTTTTCTTCCTGTTGGTTCAAAATCCACGTTTCACTGGCATATTTCACTATCTGATTATTGTCTCGTAGACTCGCAGTTTAGCTGTTCGTGACACATTTTTTTCTTTCAGTAATGAATTTAGTGACCTTATCGCTCTGCTCTCCCTTCATTAATCTTTTGTCTATCTCTTTTTCTTCTTTTTCCGTGTTCTTTATGGTTACTCCTAAGTATTCAAATTCTGACACTTTTTCAAAACTATAGACAGTCTCTGCTCCTTTCATTTTGATATATTTGTTAGTATTTGTTATGTCTCTCTGCTATGCTTTCCATATATTGCGTTTTTGTTTGGTTTATTATTAATCCGTATCTTTTCGCTTCTTCGAATTTCTGGAAAACTTTTTCTAAATGTTTTTTTGGTCTCGCTAGATTCACCACATCATCCGCGCACGCTATGCACTGTTCCCTGCTATTGAAAATAGTCCTCTTTGTGCTCATATTTGATCTTATTTGATCTTCTTGCGATTTGTTCTAATACTAGGTTGAATAAATTCGTTGATAGCGGATTCCCTTGTTTTAAACCTCTATTACCTGTGAACTGTCTTGAAAAGCTTCCTTCCATTGTTACCATATTTATCTTGTTCCTAAGCGTCGTTCTCACTAGCCTTATACGCTTTTCTGGTATGTCTAATGTTCTCATGGCCTCATATAGCATCATTCGACTTAGGGAGTCATATGCTCGTTTAAAATCGATAAATACCATATTTAATCCTAAGTTTTGTTCATAGCTATTATTTTATATTAATGTTAACATACTTATTTGATCAGTAATTGTTCTTCCTGGTCTAAAACCTCCCTGGTATTCTACTATCACTTTGTTGTCATATTTTATTAATATTTTCATAATAATTTTTGCAACCATGTTGTAGACTACTTCTAATAGTGCTATACTTCTATAATTTCGTCGCACTTCGTTTTGTCTCGTTTTTTATAGATAGGACAAATAAGAGCGGTATTTCATTGTTTCGGCATTTCTTCCTTTTGCCAAATTATTAATGTCAAGTGAAATATCCTTTCCTTCAATCTTTTACCACCTTCCTTAAAAATCTCAGCTGGGATACCACTTCCTCCTACACGTTTGTTATTTTTTAGGTCCCTTATTATTTCTTTGACTTCATTCAAAGTTGGTTCCTAGCACGTCCCTTCTTCATCTTCTTGCCAATTTTCATTTCCCTCAAGTTCCTCTTATTGGTCTTTATTTAATAGATTTTCGAAATATTCCGCCCATCTGTTTAATTTTTGTGTTGTTTCAACTAGAAGTAAGCCTTCTTTGTTTCTGCAATACTGTGGATTATTCTTTATAGTTTTTCTGGATTTCTTAAATTCTAGGTAGAAATTCTTTACCTCTTTGTGTATGTAGGCTTCTTCTATATTTTCAATTGCTTTTCTAGCTGTTCTCTTTTCTTTTTTCTGCAAATTCTTTTCACTTCCCTTCTTCTAGCCACATAGTTTTCGATCGCATTTTGGGTATTTTCTTTATCTCTTTGTAGTTTTGGCCTGTTTCTTCTTGCCAAAGCATTCCTACATTCTTTATCGATCCAGTCTTGCCGTCTTTTTATATGCTCTCTTCCTATACACTTTTCCGCTACTTCCTACATGGCTGTCTGTATGGTCTGCCACTCTTCTTCTATATCCTGTTTGATTGGATTCTCTAGTTTTTTATTTATTTCTTCCTCTAGTCTGTTTATAACTTGCTTCTCTTGAAGGCGCTCTGTATCTGTTTTTTTATTTTTCCTTCATTGTGTTCTCTGTAGCAAATTATATTAACTTTTTCCCTTTTTTATTTTATTTCTTATGTAAACTTCGTCCCCACGTTATTCTTCTATATATTTCCTCTTTTCCGACTTTCGCATTCATGTCACCAATGATTATCTTTATATCGTATTTCCGTATATTTCTTATTAGAATGCTTAGCTTTTCGTAGAACTCTGTTTTGGTTTCTAAATCTTTATCTTCAGTGGGCGCGTATACATTAATGATTAATCCTCTTACTCTCAAGTAACATATTCTGTCTGATATTGGTTGAAAATCTACAACTGCTTTGTTTAATTTCTCCTACACCATGAATCCCACTCCAAAATATCTCTTGGTCCCCCCACTCTTGACAGTGTGCTCTTTCCTATTTTTATTATTACACTTCTTAGTTGTTTCGTTTCTTGCAGGGTAAGGATATCTATTGTAAATTTTTCCCTAATTTGGTCTAAGTTCTTAAAGCTTCCTGCTCATAAGTACCTCTCACATTCCAAGTCCCAATTTTTATTATGTCCTTGGATTGTTGCCTTGCTTTTGTATTTATTTTTTCGTTTTCCATGGTCGTATTCCTTTGTCTTGCCGTTTCGGTATCATATCTCCCCTGTTGTTTTTCTTCTACTCGTACTAGTTTTTTGGCAAGTTGTATTTGGTATTTTCTTTTAGTTGTTGTTTTTCTTCATCCCATATCCATTCTTTCCCATTCACGAACAACTTCTTATGTATTTTTATAGCCTATTTTTGCCTGTTTTCCTTTATTTTTTTGTTACTTTACTATTTTAAACTATTTCTTTTTGTATTTCTTTTTCTTTTGATGTCAGATCATGGTAATGGGGGATTTAACTCCAAAGTAGGAAAAGGCGAAGTCAGTGAAGTAGTTGGCAAGTATGGGTTGGGAACAAGAAATGAGCGAGGTGATCGACTAATACAGTTTTTCCAGGAGAAAAACTTAATTATCACTAATACTTGGTTTAAGTTACCATTAAGAAGATTGTACACTTGGAGGTCACCACAGGACAGGACTGGGTACATAATTAGAAATCAGATAGACTTTATAACAATTAACAAACGATTCCGTAACGCAATAATATCAGCCAAAACATATCCTGGAGCTGATAAACTCTGATCATAATCCTCTTGTAGCCCAATTACGAGTCAGACTAAAAACCTTAATCCAGAAACAGAATAACAAAAGATTAGATATGGATCCATTTAGAAATCCCGAGATAAAAGTCAAGCTTACAAATAGCATTAATAGTAATGTTGCTTTAGCAACCAATACTGATGATATTGAAAGAGACTGGATCAACTTAAGGGACGCTATATGCAACGGTGCGAAAGAAGTCATTGGTGACTATGAGCGGAAGAAGAAGAACGAATGGATGACAGATGAAATATTACACCCTATGGACAGAAGGAGGGAAAATAAGAATAATCCCGAACAATATAAAGAACTGGATAGAACTGTCAGCAGAAAGATAAAAGATTCCAAAGAGAAATGGTTACAAGAAAAATGTCAAGAGATAGAAGAGCTAGAACGAAGACACGATAGTTTTAATATGCATTAAAAAATCAAGGAGTTTACTTATACTTACAAGAAAAAACTGTTTGGTAGGTTAATAGACGAGAACAACAAACTTATTGTAGATAAAGAAGAACAGTTACAGACTTGGGCAAATTACATAATTACGTAAGATTTGTTTACGGATTATCGTCATATTTCTACGAACACTCTTGATCTGAATGGACCAAAAATATTGAAAAGTGAGGTGATAAAAGCTATAGATCAAACGAAAGATGGGAAAGCAACAGGATGTGATGAAATACCAGTCGAATTTTTAACAGTTTTTAACGAGAACAACCTGAATGTAGTGTTAGAACTGTTTAATATGATATACGATACTGGTCAAATTCCATCGGACTCTTTGAAATGCCCATTTCTACATTTGTGCCCCTTCCCAAGAAATCGAATTCTAAGACGTGTAGTGAATATCGCCTTATAAGTTTAATGAGTCACACCCTTAAAGTATTCTTGCGTATTATCCATTCCAGAATACGAGCAAAATTAGAACACAGCATAAGTAAAACACAGTTCGGTTTTAGATGCGGTTTTGGAACTCGAGAGCCGCTCTTTGTAATACAAGTCTTGATTCAAAAATGTCTAGATCAACAGAAAGATGTTTACGCCTGTTTTATCGACTATGAGAAAGCATTCGATACTATCAAACATGACAAACTCATAGAACTATTACATCTTACAGGACTTGGCACTAAGGACATCCAGATTATAAAAAATCTATATTGGAATCAAACAGCCCACATGAAGAATGGACATATGGTGAGTGAAAACGTAACCATTTCGAGAGGGGTTAGACAGGGCTGTATTCTTTCGCGACTGCTTTTCAACCTGTACACGGAACAAATATTTCTAGAGGCACTGGAAGAGTACAACGAGGGCATCAAGATTAATGGCGTACCAATAAGTAATTTTCGATATGCAGATGATACTGTTATACTGGCCGATAACATCGAAGGTTTACAGATGATGCTAAATAGAGTAAATACAACTGGCAACCAATTTGGACTGAAGATCAATAGAAAGAAAACTAAATTTATGGTGATCAGTAAAAAGAACATTCAACATATCGACCTGAATATTGAAGCCGAACGTATTGAAAGAGTACACCGATTTAAATATCTGGGATATACAGTAAATGATAAGTGAGACCCAGACGTAGAGATTAAGATCCGAATTGAAATAGCAAGATCCAAATTCATCAAAATGAGAAAGCTCTTAAGCAACCGCCACCTAAGCGTTAACCTCCGATGGCGCGCCACGAAATGCTACGTACTCTCTACGCTACTTTACGAAGTTGAAGGGTGGACGTTAACAGCAGCAACTATAAAGAAGTTAGCGGCTCTAGAAATGTGGCTGTATCGACGCATACTGAGAATACTTTGGACAGACAGAGTGACCAACACAGAGGTATTAAGACGAATGGGTAAAGAGGTGGAATTGTTAACAACTGATAAAAGGAGGAAAGCGTCATACCTGGGCCATGTGTTCCGTAATGATAAGTACAGTCTGCTACAGCTTATCGTGGAAGGCAAGATTGAAGGTAGAAGAGGTTTGGACAGCAAAAAGAAATCCTGGCTGAGAAACTTGAGAGAATGGTTTCAAATATCAGAAGCTGCGAACATAATACATGCGGCACAAAACAGAGAAACCTATCGTTTGATGGTCGCCAACCTTCGGTAAAAGACGGCACATAAAGAAGAAGTCAGATCATTATTTATGTAGATGCGATCTTTATGATACTTCAACTTATTTTTTCTATTTAGTATCTCAATTTTATCCGTGAAAGGTTCTGTATCTATGGCATAGACTGTTTCTCCCATTTTTGTTGTGTTCCTCAGTTTTATTTGCGCCTGTAGTTCTTGTGATATGAATGTTTCCATGCTTTCTTTTAGGTTCTTATCATAATTTATATCTATTTTTAAACCCGATATAATCAAACTTTTTTTTTACTTGTTTTCTCCAGCTGTTCCATTCTGTCTTGTAATTGTTTCACGTCGTTTTTTAATTTGCTGTTTTCCTCCTTTATCTCTTGTAGTTATTTATTATTTTCCATTTGTTTTTTCCTTATTTGCTTCAATTCATTCATCATTTCTTAATTTTTTCCCATAGATGTTGTTGTTGCGTCATTTTAATCATGACATCCTCTTTCTCTTCCTTTCTCTTCATGTAAAAATGAAGAGAAAAAAAATGTCACGCGTTCTTTTTCCTGGTACGAATCCGCATTGTTCTTCAGCTATCTCTGGAAGTAGAAAGTTCTTTAGCCGTTCATTGATTAGATGTAGCAGGACTTTGCTTTCGTGAGGAATGAGGGTAATAGTTATGTAATTGCTATATACGGTTAGTGATCCTTTTTTATAGATAGGGATAAAGGTTGATGCGCACCACGGCGCAGGCCATTCACCTGTGATGCACTATATATGCCACTCTCTCCCATTGTTTTTAGAGGCTCTTCTGGTATGCCATCGATCCCTGGGAATTTTTTGTTTCTTAGTTGATTGAGAGCCTTCTGTACTTATGTTCATAATATTATTGGTTTTGCCTCTCTGATTGACTACTACTTGAAATTAGTGCAATTAATGAGTTATTGAAGTGTGCTAAATCTCAGCTAGATCGATCAAATAGTTTATTAAAATGGTACGTTTTTACTGGAGCGTCTGTTGCGAGTTGCGATTATCTCTGAGCGATCGTCGCTAAGCGATGATCGCGGTGTACCGCTTATGTGGTCTGTTACGGCGCCGTTTTGACTGAAGCGTCTGTCGCTGGAGCCGCTAGCGTCGATCGTGGCTTGTGTATGTGATTTTGAGAGTTTTTTTTTTTGAGAAATTCCTTCTGGATATGACATACAGTTTGTAGACGACTTTTTCATATGCTTTTTTAAAAAACTTAACACAAAATCAAACTGAAGTTCATTCAAACGGAAGAACTGTGGAAACTTAACAGCATCTCCCAATAAATGGTTTTATCAAATTTTCAAGTATCCTTCTTCTTGTCTTCTTTTAAATATTGCATGTTTTTCTAATCTTGAAACACTTTCTTCGTTTTTTTTCTGCTAGCAGGTATTTTAACAATAATTGTTTTCTTTTTCATACGCTCATCGCTGAAACAAAAGCACTTGTTTGCTAGACAACGGACAACTCACTAAACAAATCATCGCTTCAGTAAAAACACTCCGCTTGCGATCATCGCTTAGCGATCATTGCTCAGCGACGATCGCTCAACGATGAGCGCAACAGATGCCCCAGTAAAAACTTATCTTAAGTTATAAATTTGTTTATCCCGGCGAGCGAATATTTAAACAAAGTACTTTTCCAAACAGTGACTCTATAGCTATTTAGAAGATCTCAATCAATACTTTGAGACTTCAGTTTTAAGATATATTAAAAAATTTCAATATTTTATAAAAATTGTTATTAAAAAACCATTTGACAACTTTTTAGCTTATAAACAATTATAATAACTTTGATATTTTTCATGTCATACGTTTGTAAGTCGTTTCACTGAAAAGATGGTGATGGTGAAAAAAAAAACACAATCTTTAAAAAAAAGAACCTTCTATGACCAATAGGAACCATGATAGAATATTTTTCTTATAATCATGTTTCCATTGTTTCCGAAGTGGAAATTGAAACGTCAATAAACTTACTTTAACCTTTAATTGTGGCTTATTCCCATTTAAATATTAATCACTTTAAAATGCCACAAGAAAATAGCTTCAGAACAATATTTCCATTGTTTATTTACATTAAGAGCTTAAAATTAAACATATTATAAGTGAAGATCTAGATTTTATGATCCAATGTATAGATGACATATACAGAAAAGTTGTAAAAAGTTATAACCCGTTAAAATGATCGTACTCGTAAAATACCGCCAAGTTAAAGTGGCGGTATCTTTCGGCGGAGGGGAGAACTTTCCGAGCTCCGTTTTTTCGAATGGAACTTCAAATTGAAGCGCTCTGGAAAATTTTGCAATGTCTCACCTTCTATGGCACGCAGAACATTCATTTTTTTGAACTTTTTTTTAGAAATACTGCAATTTAAAAAAATCAAGTTTTTGCGTGCCATAGAGACCAAAATATTACAATCTTTTTCATTGTCCTCAAATTTTAAGCTCCATTAAAAAAAAGGAGCTCGGACAGGAGGTATTTTTTCGAGTACATTAATTTAACGGGTTATACTTTTTAACCCCTTCTCTGTGTATTCCGTCTAGAAAATGCATCATAAAATTTAGATCTTCGTTTATAATCTGTTCAATTTTCAGATCTTAATGCCAATAAGCAATCAGAATATGATTTTGAGAAAAAAAATTCCATCTTGGTTCCAATTGCTCATAGAAGGTTAAATTCAAAATTCTTATAAATGTTTACAAGCTAAAAAGTTAGCCCTTATTTAAACGGTTTTTTTTTAATAATAATTTTGATAAAATGTTCATTTTTTAATATATCTAAAAACCAAAGCCCCAAAGAATTGACTGCGATCTGCTATGTACCTCTAAAGTCACTCTTTGGACAAATACAGTTGTTTAAATAATCGTTCTCCGGGATAAACAAATTGAATAACTTACAAACTATTTGGTCGATCTAACAGAGATTTAGCACACATTAGTAACTTATTGATACAATTTCAAGCAGTTATATTACATGTCATTGTGCAAATAACAAAGTTATTAATATTTATAAATTACTGCAAAAATAAGGGGTTTTTGCAATTATATCGGTAATTATTTATGTATTTTAATTTAGAAACTTGCAAATTAAAGAGCTTTTTAAGATCTACAACTTTTATTTGAACCATTTTTCTCTAAAATGTATAAGAAACGTTTTAAAGAAAATTTAAAAAATAAATACCTTCGTTTAAAACATTATTCATTTTAATTCGCTTGGAGTTTTATTCGATTTCAACTATGTTATTTTTTTTTATTATTTATAATTATTCTATTTAGATTAATATTCTTTAACTAATTTTAATTATTGTAATTTCATGTTTTACTAATCATTTACTTTGGTTGTAATGTCAAACATTTCGATTGTTGTGCAGGGTTCTTAATTAGGCTTGTTAGTGTTTATACAATCGCGGAAAAAACAGGTCTTCCTCCGTCACAGCACAGATGCTTTTAAGTCTTTGACCTAGTAAAATCACGCACTGAGTTAACTCTGCAAAAATCATTAGAAAAAACGTTGCATCATTTTATGGCATATGTGTTTCTAATGAATTTCTTGTATTGATGTACTTATTACAACGAATATTTGTTGCAAATCACAGTTGTGTTATAAATTATCGTGAGGCTGTTGAATGAAATATTTTGCATAATCTCTAAGGATATCTCGAATGTGTACCTAATAGGAGTATCTATATTTTATATAAAAAAACACACAACAAATTATGTTTTCTAACAATCTACGTTCGCAGAATAAACAAAACACTCATTGTCAAAAGTTGATGATCCAATAGCCTTTTTTGGAAATGAAAATGTGAGTGTCTTTTGGGGAAGATCCTACTTAAGCTTTTTGATGGCTTACAAAGAATGGAATCTTTAGTCAGATTAGATTGGGTGAAAAAATATATAACAACAGACGCTTTACTTGTTTACCTCTGTTTATTAGCTGAAATTGACCTTGAAGATTTATATCCTAACAATACAATCTTCTACTGATTTACATACTCACTTTATTTTTTAATATTGTTTTGAAGCTATTTTCTTGTGGCATTTACACTCTGGGCCAAAATTAACCGGCCACCTTAAAAATAGGTAATTTTTGATTTCTTATATCTCCTAAACCTGTTGTCCGATCTAAGTGATTTTTTTAATATGTTATGGCCTTATTCCTTGACAATATCTTTATAGTAATATTGTTGCTAAACAGGTAAATTTTCGTTATATACCGGATGTACGAATCAAACTGTGTTTTTTTCTTAAAGTTTGCATCACCCCGTGGAATATTCTAGCATTTGTAGAATACTGAAACTAAATCGTAACTATAGCCTCATGCTTTCTTAACATTTTGTTTTTTGATTGATTCGCTTATGTTGGATAATACAAAAGTTAGGTGCTTTAACAACTAGACATGTTTTTTATCAATTTTTATCTCTGCGGAAGAGAAAAAATAATCTTTTTGAAAAAAAGTCTTTGTTACAGTAAAAATCCAATGAATAAAATCTTCGAAGAAAATTCAAATTAACAATATTTTGGAAATCAAAGTCTAATTGAAAAAAAAATTGGGTATTAATAATGGGTGTTGCCGCTTCTAGCCCTTAGGACTTCTTGGAACTAGTTTGGCAATCCATTCATGATATCCTGGATATCAGATTGGGGGATATTGTGCCACTCCTCTACCGCAGCTGTCTTCAGCTCTTCAAAGGATGCAGGGGCTGGTACTCTTGCTCTTATCCGTCTTTTGAGATTGTCCCAAAGGGACAAAGGTGGCAGATATGCTCAATTGGGTTAAGATCGGGACTGTGTGCTGGCCATGATAGAACTTGAAACCCGACCTCATTAAGGTACTCACGGGTAGATCTTGCTGTATGGCAACGTGCATTGTCATGCATTAGTCTGAAGTTATCACCAATGAATGGTGCAAAAGGCATGACATGGTCTTGGAGAACTTCTTGCACGTATACTTGGGCATTCACACTGCCTCTACCGAACACAACAAGATCAGTACGCGCTTTGTAAGAAATACCTCCCCAAATCATTATTGACCCTCCTCGGTAAGCCACTGTTTCGGTTATAGCGCATGCAGCAAACCTTTCATTTTGACGCCTATAGACACGTTGGCGTCCATCTGGACCTTTTAGGGCTATTCTGCTTTCATCTGAGAAGAGTATATTCTTCCATTCCGCCATAGTTCAGTTAGCATATTCTCGCGCAAAATGAAGTCTAGCCCTACGGTGTTGTGGGAGCAGTTGTGGTGCGTGAGCTGGACGAGAAGCCCTCAAGTTTATTTCTGACAGTCTTCTTCTAATCGTTTGTCTACTCACACTAACGTTTCTCACCTCAATAAGAGACCTACGAGCTTCAGGAGCGGTGCAAAAGCGATTTCTCAATACTTTAGTGACAATGAAGTGGTCATCTCGAACTGAAGTGCATCGTTTTCGGCCTTGACCTGGCCTGCAGTTGTACGATCCTGTCTCCCGAAATCGTCTGATGGCATCTTGTACCGTAGTTCTGGGTACATCGAGTATACCAGCGATATGACGTTGAATGTAACCAGCATCAACTAAAGCCACTGCCTTAGCAGCATCGGTTGGAACGAGTGGCATTTTTAAAATCACAAACAATAAATAAGTACTAAAATTTCATTTAAACAATATTCACTCACAATGATATAAAATTACAATTTTAATTGTTAATTTTAATTACAAATTTAATTTTATTTACAAATTGTTCAAGAATTGTTATTAACACGGAAACAGATTTGCAACAATGTCGTACAACGACTATGTCAAAAATCCTTCGATGACATAATAGGAAACAAATAAAGGTGGTGGGCTTTTATACTATCAGTATGCGCAGGAAGGGAAGCAGCCACACAGGGTAAGACCGGTTGTCACTCGACACTGAGGAGTAGGCAGATTGAGACCTCAGTGCCGAGAGACAGTTCTTATATTTATACAAAACACGATACTGGTACGTCTCGAGTGAGGGGAGTAGGCAGATTGAGACCCCGAACTCGAACGGAACCGTATCATCAGTCTTGAAAATGGCTTCAAAACGGGTGCCGAAACGTCGAGTTTTAAATTCTCAACGCAGTTCGTCCCGAGAACTTAGTAATTTTCATTCATCTGACCGCGGAAATTTATCCGAACATTTTATTCGCCTCTACGGGAAGGAATTTTTCATTCTTACTAAATCTTTTTCTAACCTTCTAACACGCAAATACCGTCTTCTCTTTGACCTTGCTTTTCTTAAATCGTGTCGTGATCATCAAGTCATTCCAAAATCTCTTCAAATTAAACATCACACTAAATCTTCATCAATTTCCAAAATTCTTAGAGCAACTGGTTTTTCGCTTCTTCGAAATTCAATTCATTCCACCCGACGCAACTTAGATACAACAAATTCCCAACTTATCAAAATTTACAATGACATCCACACCTTTAATATCCAATAATTATTATGGGACACTTTCGATCGTATTTCTCACCAAAAAGCTCAACACATTTCTGACAACAAAACCCAAACCCAGAAACGTAAACTGGACCAACTTATCTCTCAACAAAATCCAAAGCCCATTTCGAATCAACAACCTTCTACTGTTGTTCGCAATTTCTCAGATATTCACATATCCGATTCAGCTACCAAAGCTCTGTCAAAAGGCTTCAATTTTTCTGTCACTCCTCTTTCAATCCCAACTGACAAAAATTATTTGTCAAACTGAAGAAGCTATTGCTCATCTTCCTTCCGACCAAGTCGAAGTTGCCACACAAGATGTCGCCAGAACTCTCCGTACTTCCAAACCCCCACCGTCAAATATCAGTCTTTCAGAAAGAATCGCCCTCAAAGAACTTTATAACAACCCTGACATTGTCATCCTTCCGGCCGACAAAGGTAATGCCACCGTCATTCTTAATTCTTCTAATTATTTCGACAAAATGTTCGAACTTCTTAATTCCACAGAATACAAACGCGTCCCAAACGATCCCACTACCTATCTGGAAAAAAACGACCAAATCCATCATAAATAAGTCTACTCTACCTTCAGACACCAAAAAATCTCTTATACCCAGAGAAAAATCATCCCGAATTCCAAAGATATACGGCCTTCCAAAAATCCACAAATCCAATGTTCCCCTAAGACCCATCGTCAGTGCATACAACTGCCCCACTCAGAAATTGGCAAAACATCTTGCTTTATTCTTACAACCATTAGCCGAAAAAGCTTCGTCCTTTGTCAAAAACTCTTTTCAATTTATTGATCTTCTGAAAAACATTTCTATTTCGCCCTCAGATATACTAGTTAGTTTTGACATTGTTTCTTTGTTCACCAACATTCCCATCGATGAAACCATTTCCATCTTGGACTCTAAACATCAAATCCCCCAAGATACACTATCTCTTATAAAATACTGCATGTCTAATACATACTTTTCATTCCAAAATCATTTCTATCGTTAAATCAAAGGTGCCCAATGGGATCCCCCCTCTCTCCCGTAATAGCTGATATTTTTATGGAACATTTCGAAACAGCAGCCCTGCCCTCATCAAATCTCAAACCCACCTGCTGGTTACGGTACGTTGATGACACCTTTGTCATTTGGCCCCATGGTAAAGACACATTAGATCTCTTCCTCTCCCACCTGAATGGAATACATCCTAGTATTCAATTCCCGATGGAAGTTGAGTCTGAAGCATCTTTTCCATTCCTTGATGTTCTTATTCAGAAAAACCCACCTCACAGTTTTTCCTATTCCGTGTACCGAAAACCCACTCATACAAACCGTTATCTTAATGCCCAGTCACATCATCACCCCGCCCAACTCAATTCAGTTGTCAACACTCTGATTTCTCGTTCCATAAGACTTAGCGACAACAATCATAGGTCATCCGAAATCAATTCAATAAGGCAAACACTCTTACAAGTGTACCCTTTTCCTTCAAAACACATTTTGATTTTTGTGGATAGGACACTCGGATCAAAAAATATCGAATTTTTACCGTCGAGCTGATACAAATTTTATTGAACATTGATTTCGCTCGCGTAACTGACATTAAAAATTGCCGATCCCTTCAAGCGTTGTTTCTGAAAGAACGGTTCATTCTACACAAAAATGCTAATAGATATTTTTGTTCAAAATTATCATAGCTACATTTTTTATTTGAAATATTTTTTTCTATGGCGTACAGATTCTTGGTCTTGGTAAATCGGGTTTTTTCCGTTTTCCCCGTCTACGAGGGGGGTTTTAAGAGAAAGCCCGAGGGTAAAACTGGTAAACTTTTTTTGTAAAATTGACATTCTTGGCAAAATTCAGGTTGTTCGTATGATTTTTAGAGGTTCAGTGGCATTTTCGTCTCTGACGACTGGAATAAATTATCAACTTGTAAAAAAAAATTTTGACCAAAAACAAATTTTTAACCAACCAGCCATGCTTTGTAAGTCCTACATTCAATTAAATACAAACGCTTCATTCTTTTGAATTCAGCTAGCCTAAAGAGAAAGTATTCCTTTGTATCAGTTTGGATGCAGGTGGCATAAATCATCAAAGTTATTTGTATCTAATAGGATACAAATTGCATTAAAGTGTCAAACGTTTAGGATGGTATCTTAGGTATGTTAGAGTAAATTATATAATAGACTCTTTCTTCTTTGATAAAACAGTAAACGGGGAAGTTTATTTAGATTTTTTAGTAAATCATTTACTTATTTTACTTAAAAACGTGCAACTTACTATCCATTAACTATTATGGTACGTATTTACATGACGGAGCTACTTATCATCATAACGCACTTATCCAATGTGAATTGAATGAGCAGTTTCCTGACAGATTGATGGGAAAAACGACCAATTCATTGGCGAGCTAGATCACCAGAATTAAGTAAAGTCAACTTTTTCTTCTGGGACTATATTAAAGATCTAGTGTACCGTGAACCTCCAACAACAATTGATGACATGAAGGTATGAAAGTAAGAATTGCTGATCACTATATCAGTTGATCTCCTAGCAATGACAAGGTAGCTGTCATCTTTATCTAATATTTCTATAACCCGCAATTTATCTTTTATTGTTAATGTTGAATGTTTACGTGGCGGCGCCATAATGTTAGCGAGCGAGCTAAATTGACACTATACCAACACGAAAGGCGATAAACAAAAGACTGGCGACAGGTTGGCTCACGGCAGCCCCCGCAGCTACACCCGCGCACGAACCCATTGCCCGGCCGGATTACAGTGATCACGGAACAAGAAGTCCGGATTAACGAGGAGACCTACTGTATCTTCAAAACTATTAAGTATTTGCATAGGAAATAATTAAAAAAATTAAACTACATTGACTTGTGATGGTGATACAAAATACAAGCATTTAAAAATACTAAGCTAATAATAAATTTGTATTTTGACTTACCCTGTATCGCATTTAAACAGTATTACAAAATAAATCCTTTTTATGAATTTTTGAAAATCATTTAAAAACTATGGCTACAACAGATCGTTGCTTTTTTGTCCCTTTTCAATTATACAGGGTGTTAAACTTTGTTGCGATTTTCATTGAAAGACTATACCTAGCGGGATAAGATGGTAAAATGTGCACTCGGTTTGATTTTTATTTGGGGTTATGCACTTGAAGGTACATATTTAGAAACCTCTTTTAGTGCCCAAAAACCCTCTAATTTTTTTCAATTTTTTGAATCAAAATAAAACTCAGAAAAAATATTTGAATTTTTCAAAAAAGTTTTAGGTTATGTAGGATGTAGGTAATTTTTGGCAAACTTCTAAATAATCATTTTTCGTGTATTTTTTTTTCTGTCTTTTGAATGGCTGGGTTAGATTTTTTATTTTCGCTCCGTAAAATCGTCAAAATTTGAAAAAACCCATTTTTTTATATTTTTTCCGATGTTTTAAGCACATAGCCTCATTTAAATGTGACAAATAAAGATTTCTGTTTCTCTCCCATCTTTATTCGAGTGGTGATTATCATTTAAATATTTTCATGGCCAAAAACACTCTTGAGGAAAAATATTTAAATTTTCAAAGAATTTTTAGGTTATGTAGGTCATTTTTCGCAAACTTCTAGATAATTATTTTTCTTGTATTTTTTCCTATAAAATCCTCAAAATTTAAAAAACCCTTTTTTTGTTTTTTTGCCATGGTTTTGGCACATAATCTAAACTGTATGTCAATAAATACCGATTTTTGATTCGATCAATTTTTTGAAAAATTCAAATATTTTTCCTGAGCTCAATTTGAATTAAAAAAATCTGAAAAAAATCGAGGGTTTTTTTTCGAAAAAAAAAAAAAACACATTTTTTGCGATAGGGGACCCCAGAGGCTACAAATTTGATTTAAAGGTGTTTCTAGATATGTACAAGTGACCAACCCCAATTAAAAATCCAACCCAGTGCGGATTTTACCTTATCCCGCTATAGTCTTTGGTTATAACTTTTAAATACTTTTTAATATCTTTGATGCGGTACGGTGTTATGGAAGACCCTGTATATATTTGCAAGTAATTTTAAAATATGAAGTTGATTACAGTTGATTTTGGTATAAATGTAGAAAATAAAACTCGATTTAAACTTTTTTAATGAAAAGTTGTCTTTATTTCTGTTATAATTTCCAAAATGAACATAACGAATACATAAATGGAATAATCGTCTAACAATTTACAAAAAAAAATGAAAAGAACTATCACTATATCACGTAACACAGTTTTAGGACGTCAAATCGAAAACTGCTCTAAAAATATTTACAATTGTAATGAAATTACGCAGAAGCTTCTTGGAGCTTCTTGTCGTAGAGCCATTCGCCAAGGGCTCCGTGTTCTCCCATCATCTTTTGTAAATTGGAGACTTTTCCAGCTAAGTCTCGTTGTCCATGGTATTGTTCCTCCAAGAAGTCGCCAGTCAGGTAATCAACAAGCTGAGGACAAAAAGAAATTTTAAACAACTGATTAATTTTAATGACTAATACTACACGTCTATCTATATCTTCTATAAGTATATATTTTCCTATTTACAAAAAATTAACTTTAGTTCCTATATAAACTAGAAACCTGTTATGTTGTCTTAGAATGTGCGTTTGAAGAATTCCTTCTTCTTCAGCCTTAAGTAATCCAACTTTGGACATAGGCCTCCCCCAAATCAATTCAGTGTTTTCTATTTTGCGCCACTTGCTTCCAGTTGTGTCCTCCGATCTTCTTAATGTCATCAGCCCATCTCATTTGTGGTCTTCCTCTACTTCTCTTTTCTAACCATGGTCTCCATTGTTGTATTTCGTGGTTCCATCTTTTATCCTTCTGTCGGGCATTGTGTCCTGCAAAGCTCCATTTTAATTTGGTAGCATGTTCTTCTGCGTCTTTTACTTTGGTTTTGCTTCTAATTCTTATGTTTGTTTTTTTGTCTATAATCTCACCCCGAGCATTGATCTTTCCATCGCTCTTTGTGTCTTTACTATTTTATCCATATTAGACTTGGTGAGTGTCCACGGCTGTGAACCATACTTAAGTATATGGAGGATACATTGATCGTAAATTCTGGTTTTCAAATATTGTTCTATTTTAGTGCTTTTCAAGATCCAACTCTGTTTTCCAAATGTTGCCCACGCTAACCTTATTCTTCTGGTAATTTGGTCAGTTTGATTTTCGTTGTTAACTTTCACTATCTGTTCCGGGTAGATGTATTCGCTTACTGTTTCTAAATTTATGTCGTTCAACTTTATTTCTCTAATATTCGGTGTATTTGTCATTAATTTTGTTTTTGTATTTGTCTTAAGTTCATCTTAAGACCTACTTTTTCCGAAGCTTGAAATAGTTGCGTCATCATGGTCTGTAGTTCTTCGAAACTTATAGCGAATATTGCAATGTCATCAGCTTATCTCAAATGACACAGTTTTCTTCTATTAACATTTATTCCTTTATCTGCCCAGTTATTGTCTTTGAACACGTCTTTGAGTCCAAGTGTGAATAGCTTTGGTAAGATAACATCTCCCTGGCGAACTCCTCTGTTGATTGGTATAGCTTTGGTTTTCGCATCTATTTGTATTTTCATTGTAGCTTTCTTGTAAATATTACGTATGAGCATTCTGTAACAACTGCAGGATAGACTCCCGATACAGAATGCTCATTCAAGGATTCCTACAGTTTGTAAAATTTCTCCAGGAGCTTCAGTATAGCATAAACGCAAAATATTACTTCAGATAGTTTCTGCAATGTTTTTCCAATGCAATAATAAATAAATCAATATGAATGACTTTATAATGACTCCAAGATAATTTATTTTAACAGTTTTTACCGCCTCGTTTGAAGGGGAGTAGGTATATACTTCTTATTGAAGTTATTATTAGCATATAAACGGTTTTTTATTGATGTTGCTTTCGGATCTTCTAACATCTCAACGTCTTCCAGTGGGTGTCAATGGGATGAGTATCACTGAGCCATAAGTTCTCATCTCTTACCGTACTGCCCATACATTGGCCGACCTGGTTCGATCCATTTTGGATTTTAAACTTTTGGACTGTGGTATATTAAAACTAAACACATGAAAAATGTCTAAGGAACAGAAAGTTTTTTTCCTATAAGTATATACATACATACATAAATTTTGATTGGATTTTAAAAAGTGACATTTCGTTATAATGCCTGATTAGTCAGCAAAAAAATTCAGTTTAATTTTAGTGTACTGTGATTTCTTTATGATGAAATAATCAAACAATAGTTACGAAGTGTACTAATTTAATTACAGCTTGACACCTCTTTGGAATGCTTAAAATTAAATTATAAATTTCGTTTTAAGGCACCATTCCTGTTTAAGATCTTAAAGACCTTGTCTAGTATAAACATTTTGCAAATGAGGAGCAATCTATTTCTGAATGATATCTCATACATGTTCGATGGGATTAAGATCTGGCGATTGTGCTGGCCACACTAAAAGTGTAATATCCTCATTATGAAACCAATCTCTTGAATTAAACACACTGTCTCTCTTATCGACCAGGTCCTCTCCAAACTCTCACTCTTCCTTAATCAGAGTAGAGACAAAACTTAGCTGCATCTGTGAATAACACACAACTCCATTCTTGTAAGTCCCACTCCACATGTTCTTCACATGTTCTTGTGTCCACCTTAATCTGACTCAACATAACATGGGAACCCTCAATGAACCTCTGGTATGCAGATCAGTTTCATGTAATCTATTCCTCAAAGTTTGGTCACATACAGTAATGTTGTGGGTATTCTCTAGGGCCCCATAGAGTTCACGCACATTTTGATGAGATAATCCTACCACATACCGATCCTGTCGAGGATCGATATGTGTGTCGAAATCACACACCAAGACACGTCAAAATGATGTTCAACATCAACTGGTGAAAGACCAGCCTAATTCATATTCACAGCATTTAACATATGTGTTAAATGCAGATGCTCCATGACTATCTTTGCGTTTAATAATCTTGTTTTGGTAAAATTTTAAAGTAAATTGAGACTATCTATGAAATTTGAAGAACTATTTATTTAAATTTGAAGCAAGCAATTAATCGTATAAATTCGAGGCGCTGTACTTTTGCCTTAATAAAACAGTGCAATTTGCAGATTAATTTACATGGCATACCTTGATTTGTAGAGAACAAGTTTTCAAATCGAATGGTATGTATTACCAAAAAATATTTTACGTTTTTAATGAAAAAAGTGGAATAATAATGGTGTTCCTTAGACACTTTTGATGTGTGTATAATAAAATAATGATAAAAACTTTAAATCGATGATATCAGATTCGACTGCTTTGGCTGAAACGAAATTTTACTATCTATTAAAAGGAAAAGAAACTTACATGATAATCGTTGAAGTTTGAGCCATCTTCGCAAACTTGGATGACATCTCTGATCTTTCTGGTAACTGAAGCTTCCAGTTTAAGAGCGTGTTTGAGGGCGCTTACTCCGTTTTCCCATGTTGTGACAGCAGGTGCAAGCTATAAAAATGGGTATGTTAAAAAAAAAAAATAAACTAATACAAATAAAAGTTTTATTGTGTTTATTTTATATTAATTGCAAATGGTATTTAATCTATTGAAAATATCCTAGCTTATTTATATCGTCCATTACAGCAAATGAGGCTGTTTAATTTAATTTTATTTTTATTGTATTTTATTTGGATTTTATTTTCATTTTATTTTGATTTTTATTTGATCTTAATTTTATTTTAATTTATTTTCATTTTATTTTTATTTTTTTTTTTCGTTCTCGAGAACTAGAATCAATACTATCTGCTGCTTTAGCTACAACAAAATGGTTGGGTTCTGACATCCGTACCATAACCAAATTTTTGTGTTATTTTAAAGAAAGAGCTTAAAGGAAAATTGTGGATTTTTCCACCATATAATCTCGTAAGTATTTTTTAAAAACTTGACCATACTCTGAAGATGGCTATATAAGCCGAAAGCACTCAGGTAGGAAATAAATGTTTACACATTTCAAAAATACTTCATTCCACTCTTTAATTTATTATATTTTTGCAAAATTTTGGACTGTGTTTAATTCGTAGAACAATTTTAACATTTGTTAATACAGATTTCCGTCCTCTACAAATAATTTCTCGTAACTTTTGATGTTAAATAATTAGAGAAGCAGGAATTCAACAGTTAAGAATTTCCATTGAGTTTCCTGTCGCCCATTTGACGATTCACCACCCAGTCTAGTATCTGCTTTGGTAAAACTTCTCTCATTCTCTGAAAGCGATCGTACCAATTTAATTGTTTGTATTCTTAAAATTTAAAACCAGTTTCTTAAAATTATCACTGAGATAGACCAAAAACATTAAGTTACTTCCATCCAGTAAAGGTTTGGAAACAGCACCGACAAGCATTATCGTAGGACTGTAACCGTTTCAAAAAAATTGTTATAATTTCGAGTGGATATTCAGAATAAAGTTGCTCAAGACATCCGTCCGCCGAGTGCATTTGAATTGCTTCAGGAACCCTGCTGTATTCCCTAACATCTCCGATAGATGCGTTCGTTGATTCGTCTCGATTCCCGAGCGAAATTCCTTTCCCTCCATCTTTATCTCCTTGAACGTCAAACAGTCAAGACGTTATTTTGTTTAGGTGGTCTCTTAATGACCTAAGCCGAAAAATTCCTTTTCTTTTATATATTTTCAAATAAATATTTATTTTAGACCCATAACCGGGAGCTATATCTTTTTTATGGTGTATAATATGTTTCCTGCTAGATAGACCCAAGGTTTCGGTCAGCCAATTACCTAGAGGGTAAAAAGAAATAAATGATATCCCTTCTTCATGACAACCAGCTTTTGATAATACCAGCTTTGGATAAATCAGGTTGTAAATATTTTATATTTTTTTCTATTGAGCAGTGAAGAATATTTATGAACTAAATAACAGTGAAGTGATTTATTAGTGATCTTTTAATTATAATAGAAGAAGCAGATATTTAAATTATAATAGAACTGGTAGAGAAATATACGTATTTGGGTCACGAAATAAGAATCAGCAGGGATAACTAAACATGTGAAATCCAAAGACGAATTACTTTAGCGTGGGCGGCCTTTGGAAAACTGCGAGACACACTTAGGGCCAACATACCAATTAGCCTCAAAAGAAAAGTATTTTACCAAGGCGTATTACCGGTCATGACCTATGGGGCGGAAACTATGACTCTAACCAAGACTACAGCTTCGAAATTGAGAGTGGCACAGAGACGAATGGAACGATCTATGCTGGGAGTGGCGTTGCGGGAGCGAATAAGAAACGAAGATCTGCGAAGGACGAGTATTGCTGATGTTGTGGAACGCATAGCGGAACTTAATGGAATTAAGCAGGCCATGTAGCGAGAATGCATGACTCACGATGGACGAGTAAAATTACACATTGGAGGCCAAGAGCAGACAAACGTAGTAGAGGAAGACCACCTACACGTTGGGCTGACGACATCAGGCGTATCACGAAAAATTGGCAACAAAGAGCACAAAATCGCAAAGAATGGAGGAGTTTAAGGGAGGCCTTTGTCCAGCAGTGAACGTGATAAATGAAGGCTGGATGATGATGATGAATTATAATAGGCATTCTACCTAATAAATAAATGTATTTTTATGTGAACTAATTTCGAAATTTGGGATAAAGTATAATTTTAGTTTTGTATAAACACTTCTCATGGTAACTAAAAGGATAGTTTTGTTTTAAAATCTACTTTTCAATTTTTTCAACTTGTTCCTTACGAGAATAAATTTAAGGATGGTGCCCATTACATTTTAATTTTAAAGATAATACACAGCTTCTATATGATTGAAAGAACCACGCCCAGTCTAAGACATAAGCGAACGGCCTTGATCGTTTGTATACCAAAGTAAATAGTTTTGCCAGGTTACAGGTCTAATACAAACACTCTTTACATGTATTGATATACGAGGCAAACCCATGAATATTCGCGGAGAATAATTGAAAATATATACTCTTTGGTGAACAAAACATATATATAAATAGTTGAACGGACGGATACTCCTGGAAGAAAATCCAGCATTACTGTTTTAACACCGCAATAATCAACAAATATAAACTATTTAAAACTCGATCAAGATGGCAACTCATAGACGTGGCCAGTTTTTTTAGTTCCAACGCTGAAAATCGCGCCCTTCCCCTGACCCGCCCCCCCCCCCCTTCCCCATATACTTTTTATACTTTTTATATTTCCAACAATGACATTTTCATATATGAAAAACAGTTTTCAATTTTTTGATCATTAAATTCTTTCTGACGAGTAGGTATAAAACCTATAATACTCTGTCTAGGTGTTGTTTCTCTATTTGTGCGCCCCTCGAAAGTTAGTGTGGGTTCCACGGCACCCACTGTGACCACGCCTATGTGGCAACTACCCAAATTTGTGAAAATATGTTAAAACCAGAGAAACATCAAAAAAAGAAAAATGGATAACTGTATGAAAAATGTAAATGTAGAGGAGCTAAAGAATCCTGAATGAGAGAACTATATGAAGAGATACAAGAACTGTAGAGTATGATCACTTAATTGTGCCTTTATACTAACTTTATATTAATTACCTTTTTTATTTTTATTTAATCAATAATTTCTATGAAAATATGTAAAGAGGGCATTCCTTAACTTTTAAAATGTGCACAAAAACAAATTTGTAAGTCATTTACTTATCAAGCAAACTCTTTATATCACTGCTATCATTTCCTAATAATTCCTTTGTACAGACATAAACAATGAAACATTGTTTACTGCTAATAAATAATAAACATATTTACAGCTGCTTTCAAAGAAAAGCAATTATATAAACATTAATATAACTTGCCAAGAAAGTCTTAAATTAAATTAAATAATAAATATGTATCATCAATTTTGATAAATTTAAAATCTTTATTCCAATCTATAAACTGAAACAGTTTACACAATCTTGACATTGTAGTCAACACTTCAGATAGGCATTATATTTATATGTTACAATATTATCTGACCAAGGTAATCAATGTTGTAATTTAAAAAATGATCTGAACAATGAATCAATGTTGTAATTATAAAAATGAGAACTTTATACGAAAAAATATGAAATACCTTTTTAATTTTTGTTGTTACTAAGCAATTCTGGGAAGTGTGACATACTTGTCTGTATAGATAAATCCCATACAATTTAAAAAATACACTTTCCATATGGGACTCCTTATCTGCATATTATACGACTTATCGCTGCTAAGCACGCGAGAAAAGAATGCTTTAATAACATTTTAACAAATTTTAAAATATACTGTTGTTTACAAAAAAATTATCTAAACTGAACTTGAATATTCGAAATTTCATATTTTAAACATATTTATTATAGGCTTTCTTAGTTTTCTTCTTTTTTATAGGCCTGTTTCCTTTTAAACAAGCTATAACAGAAAATTAATGTAGTTTCATCCTGGTTGGATTTGATTAAATCACATTTCCACAGTACTTGAGTATGAAGTTATTTTCTTGCGGCATTTTAATGTAGTTTACTATCTTTAATGAAAATTAAGCACAAATTGCCTATGTATTTTAATCAAGTTACTTCTGTAAAAGTTGTTAACAAACTGACAGAGTGATTTAATGAGGGGTAGGGCAGGGGTTTATTGATAAGATTGGTAGTAAGATTGATAATATAAGGAAAGATAAGATGAGGAAGGAATTTAGGAAGAAGGAGAGTTTAGATGCAGTTCAACAGAAACTCTTCAGAGTAGCACTATATAGAGTAAAGATAGTGATGATGATATTGAACCTCTGATTGAGAGACGATATTTAAAGAAGAAGAAGAAGGCAGGGTTCATACTTTCTCTGTTGCTCTTTAACCTGTACTCAGAACAGATAGTTCAGGAAGTAATAAAAGGAACATCAATAGGAATTAAAGTCTACGGAGAACCTATCAATAATATCAGATACATGGATGATCAGAGAGTCAATTGCAGAATTGCAGGTTCTGATGGATAAGATTGTAGATAGTAGCAAGGAGGGTGGACTAACTTTAAATATCAAAAAGGTGAAATTCGTGTGCATTGCAGAGACACATCAAGCGAGGTTATGGATTAAGGGCGAACTTGTTCAAAAGGTGGACAAATATACATGCTTAGGAAGTCATATCTAAAACAACAATTATATGCAAGAAATTACCAATTCTTGTAACGTTATAAACGTTACATTTTTATTTTAATTTTAAATTTTATTTTTTCTCAACACTAACAATATTACTTGTAGTTTATTTTTCCATTTTATACCCCACTTCAGAAACAAGTCCGTTTAAATGTAGAATCAATGACAGTTTCGAGCTTGCCTTCCAAAAATTCACAGAGATATCATTGAGAAACCATGGACTAGAATTGACCAAAAAAACTTTCAACTGGGTCATCACCTTTTTCAATCAACCAACAAACATCAGTCGATGTTGACCTTACAACAACATCAAGCTGCTGCAGACCTTTCCTTGAACACCTGATTAGGAGAAGAGCAGTCATCATTACGAGAGTTAAGTACATTTTAAAGTTGCTCGAACTTTCTTTGTTTGATTTTCTCCGACATTGTAGTTAACACAAATAAATGATGTAGTACAATTACCCTTGTTCTTATTGATCAACCTATACCTCACTTATTTATTTTATGCAGTAGGGAACCCAAAACCTTAAATATAGAGTATTATTGGTGTTATGAAATGGAGGCATGGACTCTAAAAAAAGACATTAGCAACAGAATACAAGCGTTTGAGATGTGAGCAAAAGGAGAATCTTAAGAATAGGCTGAGGGGATAAGATTACGAACAACAATGTTTTAAAAAGAGTGAAAAAGGAAAAGGTTTTGAATACAATTAAAATAAGGATATTGCACTTACTGGGCCATGTGATGAGAGAAGAGATATATGTTGCTGCAGATACTGGATTATAAAAGGAAAGATACTGGACAGAATAAGCAAAAAGAAAAATTACTTATATCCTGGCTAAATCATTTGAGCCAACAGTACAACCGCAACTCAGTTGAGCTCTTTAGAGCAACATTATCAAAGGTGGAGAGAGGAGAAGAAGATATACAAATTGTGATTAATTCCCATTATAGATAATAAATAATCTCCAGTGTCTCATTATTTGATCGAGATAAAAATATGTAAAATTTGACATTAGTGTTGCTAATGAAAAGTGACAAAATATAATAATATTGAGCTGTTCAATTTCCGAACATTTATGAATAATAATTTTGTTTTACTTTCAATTGAAACAAAGTGAAAAGGAGTAAGTATATCGATGATCCACATTTGGTGATAAGGAACTGTCCAGAGAACAAGTTTTTCGGTGGTATCAAGAATTTAAATTTGATTAGAGTAGCCACAGAGATAAGTTTTGTGAAGGTAGGCTGACAACATCAAAAACAGCAAGAAACATTGATATTAAACTTGGATGGCATTGTTTTCCAGACAATTTAACTGGAGATTGAAAAAAGGATACAAAAAAGACTTGTTCACTTGTTCAAAAGAACTGTTCAATTCAAGGCCATCATACATTATTAGTAGCGATGAAAGTTGTCTTTGTGCATAAACCCAAAAAAAACAAACTCAAAGCTTTGGATTTTCCAAGACAAATTAAAACAACTTTTAATGTCATGAAATTTCACAGTGTTTCCCAGAAAATAATTGGGCTGTTTTATATCATGGATGATCATGGAATTGTAAATGTAGAATGGTATACATATTATTTCTGTATACTTTTCGGCAGATACTATTTTTTAAGAGATGATTTCTCAGAAATACTCAAAATAAATAAAAATGTTGAATCATTCTGGATCATGACAATGCAACTATCCATACAGCAAAACAAACAAAGAACTTTTTGATGAGTAAGGACATGGAGTGGATGTGGAATAGATGTGTCATTATAGGAATAGTAAAATAAAAATGAAGAACTAGAATATGAGAATATGTTGTATAAACCTAGCAGTTGTATAAAAGGAAACTTACAAAAAAGTTTATATGTAATTGGCCATTTAAAAATGTAAGAACTTATGGAGGCTATTACAATGTCAAAGAATAGAAAAGCAACTTGAATAGACCAATATTACTTGGCATTTCTTCTTCAATATTAGCTTCCTAAATTGTTTAAATTATCGCAACATCTTTTTCTTGGTCTGCCAATACTTCTTCATCCATTTGGTGACTTATCTCGTGCTATTCATACTATCCTATCCTCTGCCATTCTACTAATGTGTTCGCTCCACTCCTGTTTCCGTTTTGCCATCCATCCATTTATGTCTTCTATATTGCATGCACTTCGTATATTCATCGGAGTATTTTCATCTCTGTTGTTTCTAGTAGTCGTCTCGTTTTAGATGTGTCAGGTCTTGTCTCTGCCGTATATGTTAATATAGGTCTAATTGCTGCTTTATAGATTCTTGTTTGTGGGTCTTGTCTTAGGTGTTTGTTCTTCCAGATTTTGTCATTAAGAGATCCCACCGCTTTACTTGCTTTTAAGCTTTGTTGTCATACTTCTTCTTCAACATCTCCGTAACTAGTTATATCTACTCCCAGATATCTAAACCTGGCTTCCTGCTTTATTTTCCCATCAATTTCGATTTTACATCGTAGTGGGTATTTAGATGTTGTCATACATTTGGTTTTTTCTCCTGATATTATCATATTGTATTTCTTAGCTGTTGTATTGAAGATGTGTGTTAATCTTTGGAGCTTGTCTTCTGCCTCGGCGATTAATGTGGCATCGTCTGCATAACATAATATTTGGATTTCTTTGTTCACCATTCTGTAACCATGACCTTTACGTACTGCTTGTATTATTTCGTCCATTATTATATTAAAAAGAAGTGGGTTTAACAAGTCACCCTATCTGATTCCGCTTTGTACTGATATACACTGTGTTTGTTTTCCATTTATCTTTGCGTGACTTTGTGAAAACTATAGAAGTATAAACTATTGAACACAATCCATAAATATACTCCAAATTGATTAATGACTTATTAAAAAATATTACAGATGCCATTATAGAAAGAGAATAACATGACAGGAGAAAAATAGATATCTAATTACATTTCTAAGATATATCATGACAAGCAAAGATTATAACTTGTTAAACAATCCACACAGAAAAAGAGGAAAGAGTAAGAGAAGAAAATGTGTTCCTTTGTTGAAAATTTTGAGACTGGATTAAATACAGATGTTGACCTGTTTAAACACAGCATCAAAAATATAAATTCCTGTGAAGATTGCCAACCTTTTAAAGAAAATAACAGAAGAAAAAATGTAATAATATGCATATGTGATATAACCTCAACCTCAACCTGCAATAGATAATTTGATTTGTGTTTAAATGTATCCATCAAAAATAAATACAGTTTTACTAAAATTAGTTGTAAATTATTTCCTAGTGTTATTTCTGAGTAATAAAATTATCTGAAATTCCTAATATAATAGACATGTGGACACAATGATATCAATGTTTATCGAACATACCAACTAAACATATTAAATAGGTATAATATAAGAATTAGTCACCTTTTTGATATCTCCAACACAAAACACAAATAACAATATGCCCTATTTGGGAATTCATGAGTAAAGTTCACAGTTCAACTGAGTATCTTAAAATTTGTGAGTCATAAGATCTTTCAAATAATTCAATGCATTTCTTTTAGAAAAATAAACAGTTTATAAAAGCATAACAAAAAAAATGTCCATATTCAGGTGCAAAAAAATGTTGATAATACTTAAAACTTCATAAGAAAAATATAGATATGGCATGGCTGAATCTGATTATAATAAAAGTTCAAGGTTACTTCCTTAGTTCATTTTAAATTATTTTTGTGAATTTTTTTGCATATATTATGTTATTCAAATAAATAACTAAAGTATTAGTTGGAAGATGGTTAAAAAAAATAAACAGGTTTTCACAATAGAAATAAAAGATTCCATAATTATTTGATGTATAAAATCCTTTTGAATGGTAAATATGTATGCCAACATTTTGGAGTATCATTTATAGAATTTAAAAATAGACACTGAAATTATCTGAGAAGCTTTGTATTAAAAGAAGCAAACAAAGCAAAAGCAATTAGATTTGTTGCAGGACAAAATAAAAAATTGTAATGTCAGTAAGTATAAAAGTAGTAAATGGCTCATATTTTTGAACAGCTGTTTTTATAAATATACACCATTTCTTAAAACACCAGCACATTTTTTTACTTACATTTCTTCTGATGAGATCACTGATGCTAGAAGTAAGTTCTCCTCTCATGAGCAAATAATGGATCAATTTGATGGCATGCTCCCTTTCTTCACTAGCAGATTTAAAGAATAAATCAGCAAAACCAGGTCTGTTCACTGTGTCTTTTGAGAAATAAGCACCCATGGCCATGTATTGCATTGAAGCTTTAAGTTCCTCTTCAACTTGGCCTCTCATCTTTTTCACGCAAACATTGTTCATATCAATCCAATCTTTTGGGATATCCAGTTCTTGGTGAGCACCTAAAACAATTTCATGAATTTTGTATTGACATATATCCAAAGCCTGAAAGATGATTAGGGAAGAAGTGATCCATGGTGCCTTTAAATTCTACAATGTTGTAACTGCATTTAGGTAGACTGTAGACCAATAATTAATATACAGTATACTCCCTCTATAACGAACACAGTTATTACGAGTTTTCGCTTATAACGAGGTACATTAGATGTAACGTGAAATTTCTATTGAACTATAACCCTCTATAGCGAGGTAAATTTGCTTATAACGAGAGAAAATAAGATTGAAAAACGTGTTTTTTTACGTTTTGGCCCGACTGTGGCTATAAATAAATACCCTTTTTAAGTGCCGTCCGCAATATATACTCCCTCTATAATGAACACGGTTATTACAAGTTTTCGCTTATAACGAGGTACATTAGATGTAACGTGAAATTTCTATTGAACTATAACCCTCTATAGCGAGGTAAATTTGCTTATAACGAGAGAAAATAAGATTGAAAAACGTGTTTTTTTACGTTTTGGCCCGACTGTGGCTATAAATAAATACCCTTTTTAAGTGCCGTCGGCAATAAACTTCTTACAATTTATGATTCTTAGTCGGAAATATACAATTTATGATTCACAATTGTCATTGTAGGGGGTTGACCATTCACACCTAATAATATAGGTCCTAATAGACAAGATGTGGAAAGTGTTTTAAAGGTTATCAGAAACTGTATCCAAAGAAAAAACGCAAATGAAGAAGCATAAATCTGTTTCACATCTTTAGTAAATATGATAGATAGAATACTGGACAATTTAAAGCAGTTAAAAATGACAGACTTCTTCCAATTGCAGACGCAGTAGTTTGTTATTCTTGAAAATATGCTTTATACAGATTTACAGAATACAGATTTTTTGTTTTAACATATATCATTGACAATAAAAGTAAACAACTCTTTTTTGTTTTAATGTATTTCATTGACAATAAAAGTCAACAACTTTTTTTCAAAAACGCCATACAAACAATATTTATTAGCATCTTATATTGCTCTGAATGGCTTCACTATAGAAAGTTAATGTTTTAGAAAACTAAACTAAACTGCACAATATTCATATGTATGCACAGTATTATTGTTGTTGGATATAACGAGATCCGCTTATAACGAGGTAATTAGTCTGCCGTTTCAGTTCTCGTTATAGAGGGAGTCTACTGTAATATCAGAATAGCTAGAAAATTTTGTAATAAGTGTAAATATTTTATATTCCTACTAAAATTTGTGTTTATTACAGATTGTATGACTTTTTTATTTGATGATTTATAGTTATTTTTTATCATGTGGTCTATTTAAATGTTGTATTAGAATCTAACATCAGGAATTGCAATGTCATACAGAGAGAGATTGTGGTATAAAGAATATATAGGTAGGTCCAGCATTAATTCTTTTGTAGATTTGGAAAAATGATTAAAAATATATCAATAAAAGAAAACACATAATTGAAACAAGCTTGTAATATTTAGGAAAATTAAACAGCAGTTTTTTTTTGCTATACTAGGAACCAAAGTCAATGACATTACAAAGTGACTTATCATTTCTAATTATGGAAATATAAATAGCACCAACAACAAAGATAAGTTTTTTATTACATTCCAGTTGTAGGCAATGTGTAAATAAAAATGTGGTTAATGTATTTACATTTTGTTTACTGCTGATAGTACTAATAATAGTACACACATTCATATCAACATCCTAATAAACAAGATTTGGAAGAGAACCAAGCATACTATTTATGATGAAATATACATTTTTTGTAGAATTATAGCCTATTCATTAAAATAAAAATCAGCAGTTTAAGGTATATGACATTTCCAATTTAAAAAAGTTGTTTTTCAGTGCTTTGTGCTGAAATTCGTTTTATTTATACTGTAATCTAAGAAAAGATGAAATAACAGGTTGTTGTACCAAAGAATTAAATCATAAATACTAAATGTTTCAAGGTTAGTTAAATTACAACAATTTTTATTGTTAATTTGACAAATTCACGATTCGTAAATGTAAAAAATGACCTTACAAGAATCATTGAATATTATGGAATGGTAGCATGACGTGAATATAATAACTCGCTTATGGTTACGGATATTGGTTGCTTAGTCACTACCGGAATTTTAAAAAATAGAAAACTATCGACCAAAAAACATTTTTTTATTTGTGATACAAATGCAATACTTACATTTTAGCTGGACAGCATGTAAACCTGCAAAGCAGGCCAAAAATACGAATACCGCAACGGACTTCATGTTGTTTTATGTATGATGATTAGATGTACTAGAAATATAACGAAAGTTTATTCAATAATAAAGTAAGTAATCACTGTAGTCTGCCTTTACACTCACTGGTGCAGAAGGTGGACTATGACAATACAACTTGAAAAAGTTAGATTATACGTAAATATTATATTTTGCGCACAGCACTACCATGACATTATCTCTGTCTCATACTTGTTTTCTACGACGGATGCTAAATTGTAAACATTCACGTCGAAGTCCATTACACTGTTGCCGTGGCACATATATATTCATAATAATCGCATCTTTCAGAAAAGTCTAGGGGTTTTTATTATATAAACGAATAATATATTTTATAACATAAAATTAAAGTAACTAATCGTTAATCATATTCATTTTAAAACATAATAATTAGGTTAACATTTTTTATAGTTTTTAAACCTATTCGTGAATTCAAACTTTATTACTTATGAATCATAACTATAACTAATCATAACCAGTTGTGTTGTACGTTGTAGCAAAGAATATAGACGCATAGAATATATGTAGATGCGTCTATATTCTTTGGTTGTAGTCTGACCCTATTTCCAGAGGAAGTGGTCCAACATTATTTTATTACCTGAACCTTCAGTGAAATTGTTAACCAATGCCATAAATACCTGAAACAGCCCTTTTAGAACGTGATCGGGTGTCTAATAAGGACTGTAATAGCTATTTTTGACTTAAACATATATGCATGGTGTACACATAAAAAATCTTTCAGATCGCAATGTAAAAAGCTATATAAGTCTAAGCGACCACTTTGCAATCTACAATGGGAACTATTAGTCTCCTGTAAATCTAGTGTACGAGTATTTTTGATAGGCTTGGTCTAATATATCAAATTATGATTACCTATATTACTAAACGACACTTGTTAGAATAATATTTTTGTAAACTTAGTAAAACATTTTTATGGAAATAAGTGAAGTCAAGTGTTAACGATTCATGTTGTTTATGATAAGTATTTTCATGATCATGATTTACCTAAAGTATCTGGCAACGTTGCCGTCGTCAATAATCCTGACAAAGCACTTTCTTGTGGTTGCGGAGAATTTTCATGCGCCCGACACAGTTGCGCACGTCGTTTCCGATTATTCGATGCGTAGACAACAAAATATAACAAGAACTTGAATCGTTTATTGTTATTCATGATTACGCTGACGAGATGCCAGGTTAGTATTCTTAAAGCTTTCGATAATACCACATTAGTGATTATTGTTCATTAATTTTGTTTGTACTAGGGATCATGAAGACTTTCATTGTACTATCTTTCCTTTGCGTCGCCGCTTTGGCCTCCGAAGATTTTTGCTATCAAGACGCAGTTACCGCATGCAATCCAACTGCTGCGAAGTGTAAGTAATCTTTTATCCATATTTAGTTCTATTTTTGTTTGACCTTTGTAGAGATTGCAAAAATATTTTGGAGAGTTTCAAAAACAAAAACAGCGGTGGCTACTGCACCGCCCAAACGAATATATAAAAGTAATGTCTATTCTCATTGAGAAATCATAAATGCTAACTTTTTATTGACATAACTGCTCTTAAAGTATAATCAAGTATGGTATTATTTATTAATTTTAGCTGATTGTGTATAATTTTTTTATATATAACCCTCATCAAAATCAGAATCCTTTGTTAATTTTTTTGTGGATACAAGGTTACTCTGTGTAATTTAGTAATTATAATTCAACAGATTGTCAATACTATTTTGTTGATAGTATTACATTTCAACCTTATATTAAATAGTTTCTTCCCAATTTTATTTTCAAAATAGCTTATAGTAATTTGTTCATATAAAATTTCTTTTAGTTTTACAGCAAAATGTCATTAACTTTATATGAATAAGTCATAAGACTCCCTATTTCTTATTGATTGTTAGTGAAAAAGTAATATCTCCAGTAAAATTGAAATGTATACTTACAAAATATAGATAAAAAATTGTTTATCATATTTTAATTTAAGATAGATATATTAATAATTATGTAATTAGTAGTGAATATTGACATATTACTGGTGTCTGGTTTGCTTAATTCATAAATTTTTTTGTCCCTGCAACATTTCCATGCACTTTCCACTTATTATCTTCCAAACAGAAAAAAGTATAAATATATTTTTAATCTGATTGGCTGGAAATTAGTTGAAAATGTTTACAGACAAAAATGTAGCATTAAGCAGACATATTACCTTTAATTTCAACCAAATGTTTATTCATAGATGTAAATTTAAACTACTAAATAAAAATTTTATTTTGTAATAATAAAAAAATATTATTTACAGATGTTGACAAGTTGAATTGTACAGCCAAATTTGGAGCTATCGATGCAGTTGAATCTGATCTACAGAAATTCATAAACCATCATTTTATCAGATCCTTTGAGTATCTACTTCTAGCAACCAATTTTGCCACATATGAAAGAAACCGAGCAGGATTTGAAAAACTTTTCCGTGGCTTGTCTGACAACAAATGGCATGAGGGTATTGAATTTATCAAGTATCTTACCTCTCGTGGTGGACAAATGAACTTCAATGCTATTTCCAAAGACATCAAAAGTGAAGAAGCAGAATCTCGTAGCTTTGACTTGCGTGAACTTACTGCTATTGCTAAAGCTTTGGATATAGAGAAGAAGTTTGTTCATGAAGCTCATTCCATCCATCGTGAAGCCACCAGAAACAACAAACAATTCCACGATCCTGAAATTTCCGATTATTTAGAGAAAGAAGTTGTGCACAAGGAGAGAGATCTTATCAGAAAGTTAGCAGGGTACAGTACTGACTTGGCTGGCCTTCTTAACGGACCAGATAGTTCATTGGCTCTGTATATGTTTGATGATTATTTACAGAAGCAGTAAATATTTATTTTTAAGTTTGTGATTTAATAATATTCCATAGATAGGTTAGAATCACTTTTCGATAACTGTATCATCTTCTTGTGATTATTAGCAACTAAGAATGTTTGTACATTATTCAACAAATGTCTATAATAATGTTTTTTAAATAGAAAAATAAATACATCCACGACAAATACTAATTGGCTATTTGTTTTATTACTTTATTCCATAAAGTGTTATCTTATCGAGTATGATCTAGGTAGCTCCTATGTGATTTTTTCATTACAAAAAAAAACATAATTCATTTAACCTTTCTAAAAGGATCAAGGAAAGTGCAGGTTTATAGAAACATAAGAAAACTGGATGTTTTATCTAATAGATGAATAGGGAAAGTTGGTATTGGAAATAAAAGAGAAGAATATTTGAACAAAGTATCTTAGAGAAAGTTTTCACGATGTACATCGACCAATAAACATAAAATACAAAACTAGACCTCCATTGACAATTGAGGAAGTAGAAAAGAGGGCAAAGCAATGATTTTTCACTCCTAATTTTTAAAACTTGACAACGCCGTAAAATGGCTGACAAATATATTTAACCCTATATATTGTACAGGCAACCCCAAATGTGGTTAGAATCAACTTTTATAAATCTTCCAAAAAACCCACTGCAGAAAATGCGAAGATCAGGATTAAAAGCCTTATTGGCCATTTACTTAAAACATTTTGGAGGTCGTACTCAAACGATACAAGTACACAGTTCGGGTTCAATGACGCTCTGAGAACACGAGGGGGCCTTTTTATCGTACAAGTACTATTGCAGATATGTAATTTGTGAAATATACATGTGCTTTATAGATTATCAAAAAACTTTTGGCAGAGTAGGTACGTCACGACAAATTAATAAGGGAAATTGGAATGACAGCAAGGACCTGAGAATTCAGAAACATTTATTACAAATAAACGATCAAAATTAAAATGGAATATCAAGTTAAGTGATAAAATTATAATAGTAGATATGATAGAGATGTACTTGATAACACCAAGTATCTTACTTATTCTACCTTAGAATTAAAAAGTTGAATTGTAAACAAGAAAAACAAATCAAATAAGAACTACAAAAAACAGTAGTTAATTGCTCATGCGAATGAGTGATTAATTATTATCAATTGCATTTAATTTAGAAGCATTATACTAATTGTAGGTATCAAAGCAATAATTGCTTTAATAAATATAATATTGTTATATTTTTATTAATCTTATTTATTATCAAAGGCTCTATTTATAACACTTACAAATTTATTAAAGTCTTTATTACTAATTTACAATTATATTTTCGGACTCAAACTAACTCGATATTCAAAAACTAACTGTTTACAACAAAATTCCTCTTTAAATATAAAATGCCGTTATTCGAGAATTGCGGCGATTCCCCATCGAAGATCCGAGAAGGTCACTCATTCTGGTTTTATTCGGCCTGCTTCTGGAAATTTCGAATCGTCGGTGACTCATCAGAATTCAGGTTGGCAAACAGGTCTTTCAACTGAGCGGCGAAATTACTGGAATAGAAAAGAATTAGAAATAATATATTTACAGTTTTATGCGCCATAATATTTATCGTAACATTGCCTCCCTCTTAAAAGATGGTTCCTCCTGGAACCTTGTCGGGACTGGAACTGGAACGGTATGCTGGTATGGGCAACTTGACCCTCTTTTACAACTTCCAGTTGTATAAAAATGACAAGGGACGGTTTTCTCTCCGCGCCAGTAACTATGCGGATTGCAACAGACTAACACCTGGACTTAGGTGTCTTTAAAGATCTTCTCCACCATACTTCGGATAACCCTCCATAATCTAATTGGCAGCACTCTAACTTTGGCATGGCTAACTTTTGCACGTCGGACTCTAGTACTTGCTCTCTCAATTGAAGTAAGGCTTGCCATACATCTCGGTAGGTAGGTTGGTCACGGGCAGTGTCTTTTGTTACCAGGTAAAAAAGGTAACGTGATGCATCTTGGAGTTTCAAGGCTTTCCCGGGAGCTGGCACTTGGCATTGAAGTTCTGCAACTCGACCAAACTTCCTTCGAAAGACGGATGCCAACCCTGGTGCGTCTTTGATACTGGCCGGGATGGGAAGGGCCAGTGAGTAGTCATCGGGAAGCGCGAGTAGATCTTGCCTTTCTTCAGTGGTAACACCATGTTTTGCTTTACCGGTACCTCCATAGGCACCCATGAATTCCTCAAACGTGAGTCAAACACATCTTGGACTTGGTTTACTTCCACTTCTTCATCTACGTCGTGGTCACCCTCGAAAGACGCCAGCCGGTTATGGTGTACTATCATCGGCTTTCCCCTCGGAATCTTGCTTATTCGGTAGATGACATCATTGATCTTCTCCATAATGAGGTATGGACCTTCCCAAAACTGCTGCAGGTTGGGAGAACAACCTTTTTGCTTCTTGGGATTATAGAGCCAGACTTTGTCGTTCTTCTTAAAACATCCCTTTTCGGCTTGCGTATCGTACCGTTTCTTCATTCGGTCACTAGCGATCTGAAGATGGGAACGGACCAACTCGTGTACATCGTCTATTCTCATCTCCGTAATTCGTTCACATAATCTTCACCAGCTACATCTTCTCCAGGTTGACACCCAAACTCTAGATCACAAGGTAGTCGCATCTCGCGAATAGGACTCTGGCTGGTGTCTGGCCTGTTGATTCGTTAACAGCAGATCTGTAGGCCATTGTGAAGAACGGAAGATATTGGTCCCAGTCTCGCTGATGATCGGACACCATCTTTGTCAAATACTTTCCAACTGTCCTATTCATCCGTTCTACCATACCATCCGATTGCGGATGATATGCTGTAGTTCTTGTTTTCTTCATGCCTAGTCTATCACATATTCCTCGGAATAGATCGCTTTCGAAGTTCCTGCCTTGGTCACTATAGATCTCCAAAGGTACTCCAAATCGGCTGATATATTCTTGGATCAACTTATCTGCAATGGTGGTGGCTGTCTGATCTGGAAGTGCGTAAATCTCGACCCACTTAGTAAAGTAATCCATTACTACCAACATGTACTTGCCTCCATTTTCACTTTCTGGAAATGGCCCAGCAATGTCCAAAGCTATTGTTTCAAACGGGCTTCCAACATTATATTGTCTCATAGGAGCTCTCCTTTTTCGGTAAGGCCCGTTACTCGTAGCACAAATAGTACATTTCTTAGACCAGTCTTTTACGTCGTCGGAACTGTTCATCCAATAAAACCGTTCCCGAATTCGCTGAAGGGTTTTCTTTACACCAAAATGCCCTCCTGATGGACTATCGTGTAACTGACGAAGTACTTCGGCTATTCTGCTCTTTGGGATCACCAACTCTCTTCTCTTTTCTGAACCGTCATCATTTTCCAGGACTCGTTTGAGCAAGCTATCTTCCATGATAAATGAGTCCCACTGGGCCCAATACGTCTTAACTACTGAGTATAGGTTTGATATTTCTTGCCAAGGTGGTCGACGGTTTTCCTCTTTCCATTTTCGAATTTTCTGTACTACTGGATCTCTCTCTTGTTCTTCCCTTATCTTGGTAGGCGTCCAGTCGTCGTTGACCATCGTTGTTCTTAGCACTGCTGCTTCCTTGGATTCCGTTTTGTTGCAGTGGGAACACTCTACTGGGCATGGCCTTCTGGAAAGAGAATCAGCGTTTCTGTGGCTAACTCCGGCCCGGTTCTCAATCTTGAAATAGTATTCTTGGAGTCTTCGATCCACCTGGCTATCTGACCCTCTGGATTCTTAAACTGCATCAACCAGTTAAGGGCGGCATGGTCGGTTCAGATTAAAAACTTTCTTCCATAGAGGTATTGATAGAAGTGCTCTACTGATTTCACTACTGCTAGAAGTTCTCTTCTCGTGACGCAATAATTCCGCTCAGGTTTTGAAAGAACTTCACTAAAATATCCGAGGACCCGTTCCTGTCCTCCTTGAATCTGAGACAGCACTTCTCCAATTTCCACATTACTTGCATCTGTATCTAAGATGAACTCTCCTTCTGGCATTGGATACCCTAAAATTGGTGCAGTGATTAAATGCTTTTTCAAGGTCTCAAAGGCATTTTGGCAGTCTGTATCCCAGCTGTAATCCTTTGCTTCCTCTGTAAGTCACGTTAATGGCTCAGCGATATCTGCAAACTTCTTAATAAACCTCGGGTAGTAAGTACATAGTCCAAGAAAACTTCTCACTTGATGTTTGTCCGTTGGTACCGGCCATTCCTTAATAGAATCGATTTTTCACTTATCCACGGCCACTCCTTCTTTACTGACCAAATGACCCAGATAATTGACTTTACCTTGAAATAGCTGGCACTTCAGGGGGTTTAACATTAATTGGGCAGCTTTAAGTCTATTAAAAACGTTTTCTAAAACCTCAGATGGATGATTATGTCATCCAAGTAAAAAAGGCATATTTTCCAAGATAACCCTCTCAATACATTTTTCATAAGCCTCTCAAATGTCGCAGGAGCATTACCGGGTCCAAATGGCATATCGTTGAATTGCCACAATCCAGGTCCTGTGGTGAAGGCTGTCTTTTCTTTATCTACTGGGTCCATTTCTACCTGCCAGTATCCAGACTTCAAATCCAAAGTAGAAAACAATTTACTTCCAGCCAATGTGTCCAATGTATCGTCGATCCGAGGCAGAGGATAACTATCTTTCTTGGTAACGTTGTTCAGCAAACGATAATCCACACAGAACCTCGTCGTTCCGTCTTTCTTCTTAACCAGGACCACCGGAGAGACCCATAGGCTCGTAGAAGGTTCTATCACCCCGTTTTTCTTCATTTCCTGAACAATCGTTTCAGCTTCCTCTCTTTTCGCCTGTGGTATTGACCACAGCTGTTTGACGAATTGGCTTAGCATTACCAGTATCAATTTTATGCTTAACAACGGTTGTTCTTCCCGTCTTTCCTCCTTTCGGTACGAAAATATCACGATACTGCCGAAGAAATTCACTTAATTTTCTTTTCTCCATCTGCCTTTAGAGACTGTCCCGCAACTGCAACCATTTGGTCGAATTTGTCGTTGGAATTATCAGATGTTGTCGCCTGACGGATTATGGATGTCACAGGAACACAAGTTCCTACTTTTGTCTCTTTCTTGATGGTCACTAGGTAGTCGTTGACATTGATAAGTCTCACAGGAAATTCTTTAGCCGAAATCACCAATTCCATTCCAATTATGATTCCACGGCCAACCTCGTCGTCATGGTTCCAAGGCTCCATCATAACAGGTGTCCCTTCGTCCACAATTCCCTGTAGCCGTGCTACTATGATCGTTTCACTTCTCGCAGGCACGACTGTATCTTCTTTAATGGCTGCTTGCACAGTGTTGTCATCATGTGGATGAAGAAATACCTCCTCGTTGCTAACTTTGATTACCTTATTCTTAAAATCCAATTGGAATCCATGCATATTCATTACGTCCATTCCTAATATAACATTCTCTTCGATGTCAGCAACTATAACAGTATGGACGAACTTTTCTGCTCCAATTCCCAATTGTATCTGGATTTCTCCATGAATGTTGGCATTTTCACCTGTAGCGGTCCGAAGTCGCAACCTCGTTGGTGGCAGTTTCTTATGGCTGTTTATAACTGTCGGGCGTATAATGGTTCTGGTCGCTCCGGTATCCACCAACAACGTATGACTTCTTCACGACATTTCAAAGAAGCTATTAGTATGAGAGAGTCTTTGGAAAAGTTCCGAGTCGTAGCTGCCCCCCTAAGGCCGACCCGTTCTAGTTTTCCTGATGGTGAGTTTCTTGATTTGCGTCGTACCTAGGGTGCTTACATGAACTTCGTACGTGTCCTATTTCGCCACAATTCCAGCATCTTATAGTCTTTGTTTTCTTGTATGTCATACTCTTAATCATATTAACGAGCTGGTCAAGTTTATCTTCATCTTCTTCCTCTTTTACGGTCCTAACTTTACTGTACCCGCCAGAGGCCTGCGTAGCTGACTCGCATTCGAGGGCGGCGGATAAGACATCAACTAGCGTCTTGTGACGAGCTAATCGCAGTGTTCTCTGCTTTTCATGATCACGAAGACCATCAATAAACGTTTGAACAGCCAACTTTTCCATCATGTCTTCGGGAGCTGTTGGATAAGCATATCGTACTAATCTGGCAATATCTACCTCATATTCTTGAAGAGCTCCATCTTTCTTCTGTTGTTCGAAATCATCCGTCTCCTCTACGGCTATGGTCTGAAGCACATCTAAGGCATCTCCTCGAAGAGCGATAGTCAGGTTTACAGCCTTTTCTTTTTCAGACCATCCGTTCGCTCTTGCTGCTGATTCGAACTGTTTCATGTAGTTGTTCAATGATGATTTTCTGTCGAAAGTTGGGACTTTAACATGAACAGAACCTCCACTTCCTTAAAATTTCGGCCGTGTTTCCAACTTACATTTCGTCTCGTCTTCTTTTGTCTCTACTGTAATTGGATTGTATCCTCTCTCTGCTGTCCCTGTTTCCTCCATCTTCCTTTCCATCACTTTTCATATCTTTTCTTCGAAATCCAACATATCGGCAGCAACTTGGTCTTTTAACGAAGACATTCTATCGTCGAGGGCAGATATCTCAGAAGTGACTTAGGATATGTTAGCAGAAACTTTGCTTTCCAGAGAAGAAATCTCGTTAGAAACTTTGCTTTCGAAAAAAGCGATGTCGCCGGAAACTTTGTTCCCTAATGATACGATGTCACCAGAAACTTTGTTCTCTAATGATGCGATGTCACCAGAAACTTTGTTCTCTAATTTCGAAATCGACGAGATGACAGCATCTTCAAATATATAAGTTTCTGGATCAAAACCCTCTTCCTCCAAAGCGTTCTTTAGTCGTTGGACTAACTCAGCCTTTTTTCCGGTAGAAGCTAATTCTCTATCCTCGAGATATCTTCTTGAATTCGTAACTGTGAGCTCATAAATCGTAGTCATTTTTACTATGTATTTTATATTTCACTTTTGACACCAATGTTATATTTTTATTAATCTAATTTATTGTCTTTATTTATTATCAAAGGTTCTATTTATAACACTTACAAATTTATTAAAGTCTTTATTACTAATTTATTTCACAATATTTATTTAGGTATATTTATTTCCGCGTACAATTATATTTTCGGACTCAAACTAACTCGATATTCAAAAACTAACTAACTGTTTACAACAAAATTCCTCTTTAAATATAAAATGCCGTTATTCGAGAATTGCGGCGATTCCCCATCGAAGGGTCGAGGGGGTCACTCATTCTGGTTTTATTCGGCCTGCTTCTGGAAATTTCGAATCGTGGGTGCCTCATCAGAATTCAGGTTGGCAAACAGGTCTTTCAACTGAGCGGCGAAATTACTGGAATAGAAAAGAATTAGAAATAATATATTTACAGTTTTATGCGCCGTAATATTTATCGTAACGATATTATTATATACGGTTTTGTTTATATACATTTTTGATTTTTGGCTAGGTATATAGGTACCATTTTGGCTAAAGAGCTTCTCGGAATTAAAAGAATTTATTCAATCGGCCACTGTTTTGCGATTTATTCAGTGTCTTTGATATGATAGCATTATGTACAGATACATATAAAGAGCAAACGATAAAGAGTACACGGTGGTTTTGTTCTATTTTTGAAAAGTGTTGTAAAAATTATACCTACCTTGACGGGAGACTAACGGACCAGTCGGGCTACGGGGAAATTATGTGATGGTTTTGAGCATCTAAACAGAAATTAATAATTTATTTACGATTAAACAAAAAATATCAGAAAGTAAAATCTTGACAGATGGTGTGTTATGTGTCACATAGTCTCAAAATTGAAATATATGAATAAAAATTTAATAGGGGTAGTTGGTGTGTGTCCTGTGATCGAGATTATCGGTATTCGATTTTACCTATTTTGTTTATTTTAATCGAGTTAAAATCGATTAAAGCTAACCTGTAAATCCTAACCTAATAACAAAACAAATGTTTTCAATTTTTAAGCTAAAAGTAATAAGCTTGTTTCTAAGGAATTTGGAAAAACTTCGTTGAGATGAGGTATGCTCAATTAGTTATAGGACCAGCGGGAAGTGGAAAATCAACTTATTGCAGTGCTCTAGCTCAACATGGTGTAGATGTTAGAAGAAATATAGACGTAGTTAACTTAGACCCAGCAGCAGAATATTTCAACTATCAACCCATTGTTGATATAAGGGAATTAATTCATTTACAAGATGCCATGGATGATGAAGAACTTCAGTGTGGCCCCAATGGAGGCCTCGTTTTTTGTATGGAATATCTCACTGAAAACCTTGACTGGCTAGAGGAAAAACTAGGTTTGTATAATATATAAATTTAACGCAACAATAGTTATGGTAGTTCCGTTGTAATACAAATACCTTGAAATATTATTAGCAATTGACTTGAGTAATTGGTTTTATTAATATTAAATTTTTTTATGTGATATCCCTTTTGCAACTTTTTTTATTCGTGAGATTTATATTGTGAATGAATTAATATCTGCTATGAGCACATTAGCTAGGTTGTATAGTAATCTCCAGCCACTTCCAGTTAAAGTCAAAATTTGACCAAAGATTTAATTACTGGACAGTTGGGACTAGGTTCAGTGAACATAGTATATTAAAATCTCGTGATCACTTGTTAAACCGTTTGAATTAGAGACAAATAATATGCAGGAACAAAGAAACTACATTAGATACTAAGTTGTTTTGCTTTTGTTTTCTTGTGATCAAAATCAAAATACAGCACCTGTTGTGTGACTATAACTAGTGATACTTTGTGAAATTAGTGATGTAGGCTTTAATTGATTGTCCAGAAATGAACACAGTAAATTTCTATGTTCCTAGTTTTTATAAAAAAGTTACATAACTTAAGCATTAACAATCTATTTATATTTTAGGTGATCAAGAAGATGATTACATATTATTTGATTGCCCTGGACAAATTGAATTATACACCCACTTAACAGCAATAAAAAACTTAGTGAAAAAGTTACAGATATGGCGTTTTAATGTGTGTGCTGTTTTCCTTGTTGATGTTCAGTTCATTACTGATGGTGCTAAGTTTATTTCTGGTACAATGGCAGCGCTAAGCGTTATGGTAAATTTAGAAATTCCTCATGTTAACATTTTATCTAAAATGGACCTTTTAAGTAAATCAGCCAAAAAAAGACTTGATAGTTTTCTAGAGCCTGATTCTCATTTTATATTGGGTGATATTGAAACTTGTGGGAATTCTGCTTTTAACACAAAATATAGGAAGTTAACAGAAGCTATTGCCAAACTTATTGAAGATTATTCTTTGGTTAAATTTATTCCTTTAAATTTAAAAAATTTAGAAAGCATTAATGATGTTTTGTTGACCATTGATAATGTAATTCAATATGGAGAAGATCAGGATATTAGAACTAAAGATTTTGAAGAAAAGGAAGAAGATGATAATGATTGAAAAATTGTTTTTTAAGTTTTGTACTGATTTAAGAGAAATAAACTTGAATAATACTGGTTTGGGTATTATTTAATTATAACAATTTACAGTAAGGATGTCTAGTATAACACTGGTTTATTTATGGCAGATAGTTGTATTTTTCGGTTTATATAGAGGATATACTTTATAAACCCTAGTTTTTAGTTAAGTCCATTTGTTATCATAGTTGATTTTAAATTTTATTTTATCTGACAGTAGCTAGGTACAGATGCGGTCATTGACTAGTTTGCACGCTAGTATTTTTTACCAGTGGCGGACCCGAACATAATAGATTGATTAAAATTTAAAAAACAAAATAAAATAAATCTACTTTACAAAATGGAAATTATTTTTCTGTTTTTGCTATTCTTCGAGTTTGGCAATTGCTCTTGTTTGTTGCATGCGATTCAAATGCATTCTAGGCATTTTGGACACATTTAATAGCTTTTTATTTTATTTTTCAATATGCACAAAATTTTTGACAAGCACTTTGACATTTAGCAAATCCGTACGACACTGCAATTTTACAGTATTACAATGTAAAACATTAAGGTGTAATCTATTCATTTATAGCAGCTGTACATAAGAGCTCTTTGATCACTTACTTTATAACAGTCTAATACTGAAATAATAATGAACGGTAGAAAAATAATTTTCTTTTATTTTAAAATATGTATATAATCAGTGAGTAAATAAATTTCTCTATTTTTAAATTTTCTGTCAATAGTGCTATACACTGAATCCATTTCCCTTTGACTGTGTTCTTTTTCAAAGAATTTATCAAAATCTTTTTATCTGTTATCCTATTGCAAAAACTGCATCTATATACACAGTTTTTATTTTGATATCCACAGTTGTCACTGTATATTGTGATATTGCTAGTATTAAGCAATTTTTAGATGTAAAAGTACTAATTCAATACCACCATGCCTTTCATCCCAAAGACAACAAGTAACATTCAGCGACAGTTGTGAATGGAAAGTTTTATTATGTAGTGGATGGCACCAAGGGCAACCCAGGATCAAATTTAAGGGGCAAGCCATGGTCGTTCAGGTTGTAACATTTTAGTACGGAAAAGATAAATCAAACCAAAAGCTTAAGAAAATCCTTATAAATAATAATTAATCATCGAAATTTATATACCCGCGTAACTTCAGAATGACTACCCCAAATTGGATAATTCTTTGTTCTGTTTGGTTATCAGGGCAAAGTTTGTTTAAAAGGAATTTAAAAAAATTATACTTAAAGACGTAAAAAAACAATTTTTGTCTATTCTCTCTAGACATTAATAGATATTATTATTATTTTAAATTACAATAATGACGCCATTACTATGATTAACGAAATAAATGTTAGTATTGATAGATTGACATTTATTCATATTCAATTAGGTACCGGTTCTTTTGTATTATATAAGCAAAATTGGGGCTTTATTTCTATACTTCGTGCTGTTCTTTCCCCTGAGGTTTGGTGTGTTTTCGCTTTCGTCGATGACGTTTCGACGTGTTCGACAATAATGTTGTCTATGTAAACGTCTTCTAACTGTTCGAGACGATATCGCGACATTTCGAACATCTGCTAGTTCATTTTTTAGCAAATTTCTGGTGACTCTCCTATTTCTGAGAGCACGTTGGCTCAAAAAACGATCATCAATTTGATTAGTGCAAGTTTTCGCCCTTGCCCTGGTCTTTGATGGTACGACCCTGTTTCATTATATCGCCCTCACCTTGCGACTGATGCTGGAAATAGCTGGAATGATGTCTTTCTAACAAATCTGCAACGTATCGCATTGAATATCCTTCATGTAGGAGAGTCGATGCTCGCACTGCCTTCTCCATTGACAAATTTCTTTGGCGGTCCATTTTTTTATTTGATTTTTATGCAAATGAACTTCCAAATATGCATGTGATGAAAAATATCACAATAAAAGCTTGTTTCTCACAAGCACTTTGCTTTAATCTGCACTTCTTATAAAAAGTATAACTCACATTTAGACTAAAACGAAGTTTAATACAAATTATTTTTAAAACAAGACTATTATTAGCTTACATAACAATTGCCACTGTCAAACAAGGTCCATAGGCAACTTGTCGTACAGTAAATTATCAATAAATAAAGATTATTGAGAAAAATAAGAGTTGTCCGTTAATTTTGTCCAGGAGTTTATCTAAGTATAGGTTTGATTGAAGATACTATAAGCATAGTAAATTTCAAAAGCGAGGATGTACCTACCTACTGATTCTAAGAGTAGGTACCACTAATGCCAACCGACTTTGGTTTTGAATTTAAGTGTGTCTTGTTTCCGGCGAGCCTTGCATTCGCAATGTCAATTAATAAATCCCACGGACAATTGTTACAAATGTATGGAATAAATTGCCTTTCTCTCCATATGGAAAAACAAAATATTGTACACTGTAAGGCATTACAATAATTATTCATTAATTATTAATACATTTAATTTTATTTTTAAACGGAAGATTGTGTCTCATTTTTTTCATTAGGTACGCAACCCGTGTCAAGCGGGGGCGGGTAGCGAATTATAAAATAGTAAAAGTAGCTACCTTTTTTTAAACCGGTCAGTACAACCATAAGCACTGCAAGAAATTACCATTTTTTGGTATAACATTTGTTTTTTTTTACTACAATGTTTAGTTTAATAACAGTAAAATTTATGTATACAGTACAAACTTGTTCAATACACGAAGACGGAGTACATCTGAACGCAGTTCCCTTTTGGTGGTCTCGACCCCGGATGCATCCATGGTACCATGCCTACCAACTAAAGCTACTCTCAGCTTACGCGCTTGCTGTGGCGATTTAATTTTTTTTTTAATTATATATAAAGATTATACAAACATTCACTTTTCAGTCACCTTTCAATTGGAGGGAGAACCAATCGACCCTCAATACTGGATTTGTCACTGCGTGCGTGACGTCTTTCCAGGCCATTCTCTCGTGAGCGCAGACCCCCTTTTCTCTCTGTTGTGTACGTTACTTATGTTTATCCGTTTTGTCCCTTTCTAAAATCTCTTTTCTTTTAACGATTTTTGTCACAGCCTCCAACACTTCTTTAAACTCAGTTTCCCCCTTTCTCACTACGGTCATAAAATGGTGTACTCCTAAGATACCAACTCTTGCGTATAGCTCCGCTCTTTCGTCATTGTGTAACGAGTCCGTTACTTAAAGAACCATTTACCTTTTGTCACTGGAATCCTTTAATTTAATTATAAATTAAATTCATTTTTGAAATATTCTTAAACCAAATATTTAAAACTCCAGTAAATTTTATTTTCGAAAGTTGGCATTAAATCCCGCCCTCTGTCTAAGACTCTGAAAGTACATCGTCGTGACAGCCGTAGCACCGTCAGATCGCCATTTGTGGCTGGAATTTCGTCGAGTGAACATCGTTTGTTCAAGGCGGCTGTAGGTGCCATTTTCATGAATTGGGTTTAAGTTTATTTTTTATTTTGTGGAAAAGCTGTTGTGTTGGAAGAAGCCATTTGTTATTTAGTTGTTTTTTTTGTGAAAGTACTTTAATTTTGGACCACCTCAGCCGGTAAGCTTAAAGTTATAAATAAATTATGTGTAAAAACATGTCATATCATCCGCCATTGTTAGTGAAATTCAAATCTATTTTAATCCTCTCTCGATATATATTCTATCTTATATATGTCCTATTTCACTTATTTCATTAATACCTAAACATATTACAAGTATTAGATTTTATCATTATCTCAAACTTTATTTCTTTCCAAAGATGAAAACCAACAATTATCTATTTCAATTCCATACCGTTTAAACCGGCTAATATTTCTTTTTTTTCTATTCTATAATATGTATAGACCATGCTTTCCGAAAACCTATCTATTTAATATATCCTATAAAACATTGTCATACCATCCCAAGGTTATTTTTTACAGAAAACCAGTATAGTTTTTATTTCAATTTAAAGCAACTTGTTGACCTTTCTTGGTTTTTCTTTACTTTCTTGTATGAACAAAGGACTTGGAGTAACACAATTGTTTTTTTAGCCTACTTACGGATTCCAGTGCAAGTCAGGGAAGAATACTTATTTTTTTTATGAAGAATTTATTAGGACAAGGGGATGAGGAATTTTAAGTTTATGGGTTTTATGAAGAAGAATTTAATGGACTTGGTTTAAAGTACCTCTTTTTTTTATATGGAATCCAGGTTTGGAGTAAATTTACCCACCTGCAACTAGTTCTTCACCAGAGGACCTTCCAGGGAAACCGGCAGGAAGAACTTAGTTTTATCTTTTTGTTTCTTGTTTAAATATCTTTAATAACATTACGTCCTCTTCAAGGTTTTAACTTTTATATCATTAATAATAATTACATTTACTTTTCCTAAAACAATAGTCAGTACAATTTAATTAAATTATTTATTGTCTACCAAGGGATGAGATTTTGACTCTCCCTTGAATCTCTCTTCATCAGGTTATCGTGTGCACACATATCCGGAGAGTTTCATTTCATTTCATTTCAAACTTAAACATTTATTAAACGAAAACTAAACTATTATATTAGTGAGTAGTATTTTATATTTATATTATCTTATATTTTATTTTATATTATTTATACATAATTATTGAGTATAACCTCTGTCAAAATTTAACATTAATAGGTACGTTAGGGGGGAAATTGTTTATCATTATATTCTGGGATTTTACTGTAAATATAGATAAGTTAATTGTATATAAGAGGTGATGGGTCATATATAAGTGTTTAAAATAGTCTGTACATAAAATTGGTATTTATTAAAGTTGGGTTAAAACAATTCAATATTTCAATTAGTACCTATCTTTCATATTTCAGAAATACAAGATATCTCGGAAGAAAACATTTAACTTCCCTGCGCCCAAACATTCAGTAGAGCAACTTTATCTTTCATCTGTTTATTTCTTGGTGGTTTTCTTGTCATTAGTTCTTATATCTTACGGTCTCTGTAGGGCATGCAAATTGGCCGAATCCCTCTTTGAGTGTCGAGTGGTCATTCTCCTGCATAGTCGCTAGCCAGCATTAATTTTATTATATTTTAAAATTCATATATACCCTTTATTTATTTCTTTTACATAATTTATTTCTATCTAATCTTTTCCATCTTCTGTTATTCCACATATTAGTTCGTTGGTGTATAAAGGTACATTTTAGAGTTTACCCTATTTCTACACTGCACATTTTTGCTACACATTCCTCATTTTTGTTACATTTCACTCTTTCATCAATATTTGTTACAGTCAAATTTCTTGTTACATTACTCATTCTTGTTACAATTGAAGTTACTGCATTCGAACACACAGTGTTTAGCTATATCGCTTATTCCGCAGTCCACACATATTGTTTTGTATATTCTCTCTAGGTATGCTCTAAACGACCCGTGTCCCGTAAGGAATTTCATGAAGAAGTAGTTTGCGATCAGACTCCTTATACCATTTTCTGATGGTTTCTGTCCTCTTTTCTGTCTTCTTTTAATTACTCTTGCCGTATATTTTGGCTCTCCCTTTAACCTGCTGGTGTATTGGCGCATACGAATCTTAATAATAGGGATTTTCTTTGGGCCTTCTTTATGCTATAACCTAGATAATGCATGTTCTTTTAAAGACGCCAATGCAAAGCCTTCAAAAAATTTGACAAGTATGACTTCTTTGTTTGATTTCTTTGGATGGAAGGCCAAGTTATCCTTATCATTTTGGCTAATCAGGTCCAGGTGTGACCTTGTAGTCTGTATGCAAGGCCACTTGTGATTTGCGTTATCAGTTATCTCTTTTAAATTAGGGCGTTAAAGAGGACTAATGTGTTGAGTTGTATTAGGATCTTCAGGATTGTAGGGAGGGATCATTCTCTCTAATCAGCTCTAACAAGCAACATTAAACCATTGGCAACTCTTTACATAGTTATCTCAGTTTAAGACAGTGGGGGATACACGGGTGACTAGGGAGGAAATTCCCTCTCCCAAAAAGGTCCAAATTTAAAAAAAAATTGTTGAAACATAATTTTTTTGTTTGGGTTTAACTTTTTTATTTCTTTTGGTTGGTGTTTAATTGGAAGTTCCCCCAAGCAAATTCTAGATCCGCCACTGGTTTAAGGAAGATTGTATTACCTTTTTTTATTTACAAATCCGCGTCAACTCGAAGGTTATTAGCGAGAAGCAAATCTTTACAATATTAAATATTAGAGCAATGGAATGACCTAATCTAAGACGAGATATTGTCACTTGATCTCTTTTTTTGGTGGGGAAACATCTCTAAGGTTTAATGTTCGGTTTAATATTCCGAAAATTGGATACTGAAAATTGCCACCGGTTTTGCCATTCACTTAGGAACCGTGATTTGGTAATACTTGCAACGTTATTAATTATCACATATTTTACAATCGTAGAGTGAAATGAGTTGACGTCTTCACGTGCGCACTTATCTGCTTGACCTAACCTAACCTAACCTCGGATTCAAATGTGTGATGGGATCCTAATGAAGATTACCCCCTTATTAAATTTTTTTTATATCTATCAGATTTTGTTTGATTTTTCCTAAAATGTGATTCCTTGAGTATATTTTTTCTATGGATTGTAATGAGTTAAGTGATCAGTCAAAATGATGTATTTATGTTGTGGTGAAGATATAATATATGTGAGTGCCCTATATATGGCAAATAATTCTGCATTAAGAATATTGTAGTGTATTGACAGCTTATATTTTTGGCATCTATTAGAAGATATAACTGCAGCTCAAGCGCCATCTGTTGATTTTGAAGTATTTGTATATCGCACCCTTATTCAAAAAGAGAAATAACTCAAAATTTGCGTTTATTTAGTTTTCATCATAAAGTGAAATAACTATGCAAGGAGAATGTCTAGTTCAACCTTTGGCGCCTTACGATGAAAAATGAAGGAGATAGATGACAGTGTTTCTCTTTTTGACTAACAGGCGGGAACAAGTTGATACCGATAAAGTGATCAAATTTAGTAATGAGTCGGCTTTAGGAGAGGTAAGAGCTGTGCAGTGAGTTAAAAAGGTGAAGTAACACGAAATCATTTGGTGTTATACTATCAGGTAATTATTTAATATACGTTTATTTTTTCCAAAAGTGCATTAATTTAGAGTTGTTTCACTTTATTAGAAAGGTTGACATCGTTTTTCCTGTAACATTGTGACTTATTACAGTTTAGTATAAATTACATCAGAGGATTATAAAAAACATTTTAAGTTAATGCATTTTTTGATTAAAATATTTAACCAAATCATGAGTGATTAAGTATTGCTTCAGTATTATATTATTTAGATATCAGAAAAATAGTAATTTTTTGTGTTACTTCTGTTTAATAATTATTGTCCAATTATTTTATAATTTAAACTTGAAAACTAATTATTGTTAGTAAGTGGTTATTTAATATCTTTTATTATATAAAACATAATTTTAAGTGGTATCTTTATTTTTAGACTTTAAGATGTCTTCGAGAGCACGAAAAATACTCGGCTTAGTTGTTGAAAATACTGTGCTGAATTCTAAAATTATGTCATCGGATTATAATTCAACTGAGAAATCTAATCATGAGGTGAGTATTTAAAATTTTTACATAATATTTAACTGAGCATTGCCTCTAATTCCTCTTTTGGTTTTAGTTATTAAGTGAAAATAGTTTCGCTGTTGAGATCCAGAAGAATGTTAACATGGAGGTTAAAATGGTACCGGTGTGATGGATAGCTCTTTCGGGGCAACAGACTCAGTAAAACACAGGTTTGAAATAAAAATAAATCTATTAAGTATATATATACAATAAATAAAAACTAAAAAAAAGGAATTCTACGTTGTATACTTATAAAACAAAAATAAAATGAATTCTACGTTTCCGTCTGGGTCCCGCGATGAATGAATTCCCCGGCAAACGTCTATAAAAGAAAAGAAATTAATTAGTACTACTAATATACTCGCTTTCGCTTCAATTCAGCGAAAGCTCCGAATATGCTCGCAAACAAAATATTTAGCTGTGCAGACCCACGGCAATGTTCAATACACAATGCCGACGGGTTCCGCTTGGCTAAGGACAGAGTATGATCCTCAATACGGAAATCTCTGTCCCGGTTGGTTCTGTGCAGATCCACGGTAATGCTCAATACGCAATACCGATGGGTTCCGCTTGGTTAGGGACAGAGTATGATCCTCAATACGGAACTATCTCTGTCCAGAATGGCTCGCTGGTTGACTACACCGGCGAGTCAGGGAGCCTAGAGCGCTAGCTACAAGACTGTCTAATTCCGCTATTCACACGCCTTAAATAGCCGTTCTGATTCCCACTACACCGTCACGTTGTAGAAGTGGATGCGCAAATATTGACACTCCCACGGTTCGAACTGTTAAACGATCAGAGCATCGTTACACCCCCTTCTCTTTGAGAAAAAAAAAGTAACATACCTTTTTTTTTGTGTATATGGTGTCTACAGCCTTTTGATGTCATCTATCCTTCTCGGTATCTTTATCACAATCTTCCTACCCACGGTTTTAAATCTTTTACATGTGCCGTCATCTGCTTGCGGCTACTACTATCGGCCAATTTCAGTTTTACTATTACTGGTGATATTACTGACGTTACTATGTATGGTCCTGAGTACTTCGGCGCTAGTTTGCTGGTGAAAGCTGCACTAGCTGATGATAGATGGTGTTCCTTTTTCATGACTCGATCTCCTGGATGTGGCTGCCAGTCTCTTCGTCTTAGATCGTAATGTTTCTTTTGGTCCTCGAAAGCGTGTTCCATGTGCACTTTCGCTAGTTCTCTTAACGCTTCTAACTTGTTTAAGTTTTCTGCATACCCCTGTATATCTTGTCCATTTGTCGCCTCTGTTGTGTCTAATTCCCTTCCGAAATTAAGAAGCGCTGGTGAAAATCCTGTTGAATCGTGTCTTGACGAATTTATGGCGTAGCAGAATTCTGGTATGAATTTGTCCCAGTCTTTATGGTTATCCTCCACGTAAGTAGCTATCATCGTTTTCAGTACTTTGTTCATTCGTTCTACTGGATTGCATTGAGGTGAGTACGGCGGTGTTAGAATGTGATTTATGTTATAGGACTTTAGGAACGCCTTAAAACTTCCGCTTGTGAACTGCGCGCCGTTGTCCGAGATGATTTTCTTCGGGATACCGAATTGCATGACTACCTTTGATCGTAGAGTGTCGATGATTGAGTTCGTAGATGCTGCTCTTATTGGCTGAGCGACGACCCATTTGGTAAACCGGTCTTGCACGACTATTAAGAAAATGTTTCCTTTTGCAGATCTTGGGAATGGTCCCATTAAATCAACTGAGACAGTATGCCAAGGCTTTTCTACAGTGGACGGTTGCATTTTCCCGGCTGGTTGCATTTGAGACGGTTTATATTGGAGGCACTTCGTACAGGCTCTAACGTAGTCTGCAATTTGTTTAAACATCTTAGGCCAATAGTACTTTTGCGCTATTCGGCAAATTGTTTTTGCAATTCCTAAGTGGCCTGCTGTGGTCGAGTCATGATTTTCCTCCAAAATATCTTTCCTTTTATATCTTGGTACGCATAATTTCCATGGGTTATTAAACTCTGGGTCGGCTAAATTACGGCTGCTCCAAACGTGTTTATATAATTTCCCGTTTGATATTTGTAAATCCGGAAAATCGTCTGGATTCTGGAGTACATTCCTATATAAATTATCGTACCAACTGCATGATTCTAGTTCTGATGCTAATAATTCCGACTCTGGTTCTTCGCTCTGGTTTTCTTGTGGTTGTCGTGACAAAGCATCTGCTACCTTGTTGAGGACTCCCTTTCTATATATTACCTCGAAATCGTACTGTTGCAGTTCTAAACTCCACCTGGCTAATCGACCTGACGGGTTTTTAAGGTTCTTCAGCCATTTGAGGGACTGATGGTCTGATATGACCTTAAAATTGTATCCTTCTATATACGGCCTCATTTGCTTTATCCCGTACACGATGGATAGACATTCTTTTTCCGTTGTGGAATATTTTGTCTCGGCTGGTGTGAGGGTTCGACTAGCATATGCAATTACTTTATCCTGGCCGTCGTATTTCTGTGTTAGTGCAACTCCAAGTCCACAGTTCGACGCATCTGTTTGCAGGTAAAATGTTTTCGAAAAATCGGGACATGCTAATACTGGGGCCGATGTAAGTTTTGATTTTAGCTCTTCAAACGCGTTTTCCTGCTTATCGGTCCATTTCCATCTTATCTTCTTCTTCAGAAGCATGTTTAGCGGTCCTGCTATTGTCGAATAGTTCTCTATGAATCGGCGGTACCATGATGTTATTCCTAGGAACCGGCGGAGTTGACGCACATTTCTCGGTGCTGTAAGTCCGGTTATCGCGTTGGTTTTCTCCGGGTCGGTTTTTATTCCTTCTGCTCCAACCACATGTCCTAAGTATCTGAGTTCTGACTGGCAAAACGTGCATTTCTCGAAGTTCAGCTGTAATCTGGCTTCTTTCAGTCTTCGGAAAACTTCATGTAGGTGATTTAAATGCTCTTGGAGCGTTTTAGATATTACTACGATATCATCCAAGTAGGCAAACGCGAATTCCATATCGGGAGGTATTACCTTATCCAGTAGGCGTTGGAAAGTGGCTCCTGCGGAATGCAGTCCGAATGGGGTGGTTTTAAACTGAAAATGGCCTTTTCCGGGTACGCTGAATGCTGTCACTGGGCGGCTTGTTTCTTCTAGGGGTATTTGAAAATATCCCTGTTTCAAATCGAGGGTCGATATAAAATTTGCTTCCTTAAGTCTATCCAGAATTTCCGATATTCTGGGTAACGGATATGCGTCCTTATCTGATAGTTCGTTGACTTTTCTAAAGTCAATGCAAAATCTGTACTAGTTATCCTTTTTCCTAACTAGTACAATCGGTGAACTCCAACCACTTGTGGAGGGTTCGATGGTTCCTTCTTTTAACATCTTGTCCACTTCTTGGTTGATGATCTGTAGCATTGCGGGATTGTGCCGCCTGTAAGGCTGCTTGACTGGATCGCACTTTTTCTTCAATTTTATTTCGTGTCTTATTAAGTTGGTGGGTCCTGTTATGTTCTCAAACTCCCTTAGTTCTTTTCTTAGGAACCTTTCTAACTCCGTATTTTGAGTGGAGTCTTTTAAAGTTTTACAAGTCTCTTCTTGATGTTGTATGTATTGTTTGGTCGTATGTTTATCGAATTTAAGTTCGATAGAATGGTTCCTGAGGAATTCCACTCCTATTAATGCATCTTCCGTCAACCCTGGCATTACTATTGTTACGTAAAAATATGAGTCATAGTTTTAACCTGTAACATGTTTATATTCTAATATGTTTTAGAATTTACGAGAGACTCCGATTTACCTGAGCGACCTTCCAGAACCGATGCGAGGGAAATCCAGTTTGCCTTTACCGTTTCGCCATCGAAGGTTTTAGAGTTTTCGAGATAACGGCACTGGTATATAATAACGGAACTTTATTTGGAAGGGACAGTTAATTCTGAACCCGCGCTCGCGAATTTGTTACGTACGGATATATATATAAATTATTGTCAGATAAGTTAATATAAATAAAGAAATAAATTAAATCCGTAAGTGTTATAAATATTGAACCTTTTAATAAATTCACAACAAATGGTGTCAGAACAGTGGAATACTTAGATAAATTGCGAAAATAAATTACAAGTGAATATAAAATAAATTGTGAAAATGGCTACGATTTATGAGCTGACAGTGACTAATTTAAGAAGACATCTTGAAGACAGAGAATTAGCTTCTACCGGAAAAAAGGCTGAGTTAGTCCAACGACTAAAGAACGCTTTGCTAGAAGAAGGACTAGATCCAGAGACTTATATATTTGAAGATGCTGTCCTCTCGTCGATTTCGAAAGTTTCCGGTGATGTAGCCAAAATTTCTGGTGACATCGCATCATTAGAGAACAAAGTTTCCGGCGACATCGCTTCTTTGGAAGACAAAGTTTCTAACGAGATTTCTTCGCTGGAAAGCAAAGTCTCTGCTAATATCTCTTTGGAAATCTCTAAAGTAACTTCTGAGATGTCTGCCCTCGACGATAGAATATCTTCGTTAAAAAACCAAGTTGCTGCCGATATGTCGGCCTTCGAAGAAAAGATTAAAGAGATGGAAAGGAAGATGGAGGAAACAGGGACAGCAGAGAGAGGAAACAATCCAATTACAGTGGAGATAAAAGAAGACCAGACGAAATTTAAGTTGGAGACACGGCCGAAATTTGAAGGAAGTGGAGGTTCTATTCACGTTAAAGTCCCAACTTTCGACGGAAAATCATCATGGAACAACTACATGAAACAGTTCGAATCAGCCGCAAGAGCGAATGGATGGTCTGAAAAAGAAAAGGCTGTAAACCTGACTATCGCTCTTCGAGGAGATGCCTTAGATGTGCTTCAGACCATAGCCGTAGAGGAGACGGATGATTTCGAACAACTGAAGAAGAGGTTAAATATGCGATATGGCCACGAACATTTGGAGCATGTATATCAGTCGCAGCTTAAAAATCGTAGACAGAAGAAAGATGAGGCTCTTCAAGAATATGAGGTAGATATTGCCAGATTAGTACGATATGCTTATCCAACAGCTCCCGAAGACATGATGGAAAAATTGGCCGTTCAAACGTTTATTGATGGTCTTCGTGATCATGAAATGCAGAGAACACTACGATTAGCTCGTCACAAGACGCTGGTTGATGTCTTATCCGCCGCCCTCGAATACGAGTCAGCTACGCAGGCCTCTGGCGGGTACAGTAAAGTTAGGACTGTAAAAGAGGAAGGAGATGAAGATAAACTTGACCAGCTCTTTAATTTGATAAAAAGCATGACATGCAAGAAAACGAAGACCATAAAATCAAGAAACTCACCATCGGAAAAACCAGAACGAGTCGGCTTTAGGGGAGCAGCTTCGACCCGGAACTTTTCCAAAGACCCTCTTATACTAATAGCTTCTTTGAAATGTCGTGAAGATAGTGTATATGTAGATGGAGAAATAAATGGTAAAAGACATACGTTGTTGGTGGATACCGGAGCGACCAGAACCATTATACGCCCGACAGTTATAAACAGCCGAAAGAAACTGTTACCAACGAGGTTACGACTTCGGACCGCTACAAGTGAAAATGCCAACATTCATGGAGAAATCCAGGTACAATTGGGAATTGGGGCAGAAAAGTTTGTCCATACTGTTATAGTTGCTGACATCGAAGAGGATGTTATATTAGGAATGGACGTAATGAATATGCATGGATTCCAATTGGATTTTAAGAATAAGGTAATCAAAGTTGGCAACGAGGAGGTATTTCTCCATCCACATAATGACAACACTGTGCAAGCAGCCATTACAGAAGATACAGTCGTGCCTGCGAGAAGCGAAACGATCATAGTAGCGCGACTACAGGGAATTGTAGACGAAGGGAGACCTGTTATGATGGAGCCTTGGAACCACGACGATGAGGTTGGCCGTGGAATCATAATTGGAAAGGAATTGGTGACTTCGGCTAAAGAAATTCCTGTGAGACTTATCAATGTCAACGACTACCCAGTGACCATAAAGAAAGAGACAAAAGTAGGAACTTGTGTACCTGTGACATCCATAATTCGTCAGGCGACAACATCTGATAATTCCAACGACAAATTCGACCAAATGGTTGCAGTTGCAGGACAGTCTCTAAACCAGATGGAGAAAAGGAAATTAAGGGAATTTCTTCGGCAGTATCGTGATATTTTCGTACCGAAAGGAGGAAAAACGGGAAGAACTACCGTTGTTAAGCATAAAATTGATACTGGTAATGCTAAGCCAATTCGTCAAACAGCTCGACGATTACCACAGGCAAAAAGAGAGGAAGCTGAAACGATTGTTCAGGAAATGAAGAAAGACGGGGTGATAGAACCTTCTACGAGCCCATGGGTCTCTCCGGTGGTCCTGGTTAAGAAGAAAGACGGAACGACGAGGTTCTGTGTGGATTACCGTTTGCTGAACAACGTTACCAAGAAGGATAGTTATCCTCTGCCTCGGATCGATGACACATTGGACACATTGGCTGGAAGTAAATTGTTTTCTACTTTGGATTTGAAGTCTGGATACTGGCAGGTAGAAATGGACCCAGTAGATAAAGAAAAGACAGCCTTCACCACAGGATCTGGATTGTGGCAATTCAACGTTATGTCATTTGGACTTTGTAATGCTCCTGCGACATTTGAGAGGCTTATGGAAAATGTGTTGAGAGGGTTATCTTGGAAAACATGCCTGGTTTATTTAGATGACATAATCGTCTTGGGGGAGACATTCGAAGATCATTTGAGGAATTTAGAAAACGTTTTTAATCGACTTAAAGCTGCCCAATTGATGCTAAACCCCAAGAAGTGCCAGCTATTTCAAGGTAAAGTCAATTATCTGGGTCATATAGTCAGTAAAGAAGGAGTGGCCGTGGATAAGGGAAAAATCGATTCCATTAAGGAATGGCCAAAACCAACTGACAAACATCAAGTGAGAAGTTTTCTTGGACTATGTACTTACTACCGGAGGTTTATTAAGAAGTTTGCAGATATCGCTAAGCCATTAACGCGACTTACAGAGGAAGCAAGAGAATACCGCTGGGATATAGACTGCCAAAATGCCTTTGAAACGTTGAAAAAGCATTTAATAACAGCACCAATTTTAGGGTATCCACTGCCAGAAGGAGAGTTCATCTTAGATACGGACGCAAGTAATGTGGGAATTGGAGGAGTGCTGTCTCAGATTCAAGGAGGACAGGAACGAGTTCTCGGATATTTTAGTAAAGTTCTTTCAAAACCTGAACGGAATTATTGCGTCACGAGAAGAGAACTTCTGGCAGTAGTGAAATCAGTAGAGCACTTCTATCAATACCTCTATGGCAGAAAGTTTCTAATCCGAACCGACCATGCCGCCCTTAAGTGGTTGATGCAGTTTAAGAATCCAGAGGGTCAGATAGCCAGGTGGATCGAACGACTCCAAGAATACGATTTTAAGATTGAGCACCGGGCCGGAGTTAGCCACAGAAACGCTGATTCTCTTTCCAGAAGGCCATGCTCAGCAGAGTGTTCCCACTGCAACAAAACGGAATCCAAGGAAGCAGCAGTGCTAAGAACGACGATTGTCAACAACGACTGGACGCCTACTAAGATCAGGGAAGAACAAGAGAGAGATCCAGTTATACAAAAAATCCGAAAATGGAAAGAGGAAAACCGTCGACCACCTTGGCAGGAAATATCAAACCTATGCTCAGTAGTTAAGACGTATTGGGCCCAGTGGGACTCATTTATCATCGAAGATGGCTTGCTTAAACGAGTCCTGGAAAATGATGACGGTTCAGAGAAGAGAAGACAGTTGGTGATCCCAAAGAGCAGAATAGCCGAAGTACTTCGTCAGTTACACGACAGTCCATCGGGAGGGCATTTTGGTGTAAGGAAAACCCTTCAGCGAATTCGGGAACGGTTTTATTGGATGAACAGTTCCGACGACGTAAAAGACTGGTGTAAGAAATGTACTATTTGTGCTAGGAGTAACGGGCCTCACCGAAAAAGGAGAGCTCCTATGAGACAATATAATGTTGGAAGCTCGTTTGAAAGAATAGCTTTGGACATCGCTGGGCCATTTCCAGAAAGTGAAAATGGAGGCAAGTACATGCTGGTAGTAATGGATTACTTTACTAAGTGGGTCGAGATTTACGCACTTCCCGACCAGAAGGCCGCCACCGTTGCAGATAAGTTGATCCAAGAATATATCAGCCGATTTGGAGTGCCTTTGGAGATACATAGTGACCAAGGCAGGAACTTCGAAAGCGATCTATTCCAAGGAATATGTGATAGACTAGGCATGAAGAAAACAAGAACTACCGCGTATCATCCGCAATCGGATGGTATGGTAGAACGAATGAATAGGACAGTTGGCAAGTATTTGACAAAGATGGTGTCCGATCATCAGCGAGACTGGGACCAATACCTTCCGTTCTTCACAATGGCCTACAGATCTGCTGTTAACGAATCAACAGGCCAGACATCAGCCAAAGTCCTATTCGGACGCGAAATGCGACTACCTTGTGATCTCGAGTTTGGATGTAAACCTGGAGGAGATGTAGCAGGTGAAGATTATGTGATCGAATTACGAAGAAGAATGGACGATGTACATGAGTTGGTCCGTTCCCACCTTCAGATCGCTAGCGACAGAATGAAGAAACGGTACGATACACAAGCCGAAAAGGGTTGCTTTAAGAAGAACGACAAAGTATGGCTGTATAATCCCAAGAAGCGAAAAGGTTGTTCTCCCAAATTGCAGCAGTTTTGGGAAGGTCCATACCTCATTGTGGAGAAGATCAACGATGTCATCTACCGAATAAGCAAGATTCCGAGGGGAAAGCCGATGATAGTACACCATAACCGGTTGGCGTCTTTCGAAGGTGACCACGACGTAGATGAAGAAGTGGAAGTAAACCAAGTCCGAGACGTGTCTGACCTCACGTTTGAGGAATTCATGGGTGCCTATGGAGGTACCGGTAAAGCAAGACATGGTGTTACCACTGAAGAAAAGCAAGATCTACTCGCGCTCCCCGATGACAACTCGCTGGCCCTTACCATCCCGGCCAGTATCAAAGACGCACCAGGGTTGGCATCCGTCTTTCGAAGGAAGTTTGGTCGAGTTGCAGAACTTCAATGCCAGGTGCCAGCTCCCGGTAAAACCTTGAAACTCCAAGATGCATCACGTTACCTTTTCTACCTGGTAACAAAAGACACTGCCCGTGACCAACCTACCTACCGAGATGTGTGGGAAGCCTTACTTCAATTGAGAGAGCACGTACTAGAGTCCGACGTGCAAAAGTTAGCCATGCCAAAGTTGGAGTGCCGCCAATTAGATTGGAGGGTTATCCGAAATATGGTGGAGGAGATCTTCAAAGACACCGAAGTCCAGGTGTTAGTCTGTTGCAATCCGCTAAGTACCTTGTGCGGAGAGAAAACCGTCCCTTGTCATTTTTATACAACTGGAAGTTGTAAAAGAGGGTCCAGTTGCCGATACCAGCATACCGTTCCAGTTCTAGTCCCGACAAGGTTCCAGGAGGAACCATCTTTTGAGAGGGGGGCAATGTTACGTAAAAATATGAGTCATAGTTTTAACCTGTAACATGTTTATATTCTAATATGTTTTAGAATTTACGAGAGACTCCGATTTACCTGAGCGACCTTCCAGAACCGATGCGAGGGAAATCCAGTTTGCCTTTACCGTTTCGCCATCGAAGGTTTTAGAGTTTTCGAGATAACGGCACTGGTATATAATAACGGAACTTTATTTGGAAGGGACAGTTAATTCTGAACCCGCGCTCGCGAATTTGTTACGTACGGATATATATATAAATTATTGTCAGATAAGTTAATATAAATAAAGAAATAAATTAAATCCGTAAGTGTTATAAATATTGAACCTTTTAATAAATTCACAACACTATGAATGTTTGTCGGGTTTGTAACTTATCGATCTCGCATTCGATTGTCAACTTCTGGTTAAGCTCAATTGACGCTCCATTTGCTAGTCTTGTTCTCCCGCTGTAGCTATCTAGAGAGTCCTTGTATATCTGAGCTATTCTATCCCCGACGTAATTTTTAGTAGTTCCTGTGTCTATGAGCGCTCTGTATGTTCTTTGCCCTATTTTTAGTGATGCGAACAGTCGAATGTCATTGCTTGCTGGCTGTGTAACGGCGAAAATGAATGGAGTCGAATCTTGTTTTACAGACTGGGACGACTCCTTGTTTCTCCAGTCTGTAATTCGTTTCCCTGACGCCTGAAACAGCAGTCGCTGCTGTAAACCCCTTCTCTGCCGCAACGCGAACAAAACTTTTTCCATGGGTTTTTGCAGTTTTTACGGCTGTGACCTGGCATCTTGCATCTAAAGCATGCCGTTTTCGCATCGTACTCTGCTTGGTCCGTGCGTCTCCAGTTTCCACGGCAAATCTGATTTGCTCGGGTCTTTTCGTCTTCTAGAGCTTCGTATTCTTGGGCTAAATCCTGTAATTCGGCTAAGTTTCCGAAATCCCGGCGGCGAGCATAAAGCTTATATTCTGGTAACAAATTTTTGTATATCCTTTCGAGTTCTTGGTTTTTGGAAAAAGAGCCTTCTCGTCTGATTAATGTTTGAATCTCCGTGATATATCTATCTACTGGTTCGTTCTGTCTCTGTCTTCTGTTTCGGATTTCCTCTTCTAGTTGTAGCAAATATCCCCTGGGATAGAAAGCTTTTTTAAAATCTTCGCTGAAATCTGTCCATGACTTCCAATTTTTGTTATTATTTCTGTACCATAACAAAGCGTGGTCTCCTAATAATTCTGGTAATGCTCTTAGTAGATCTTGTTTATCGATCTCGTAGGCCAAGCATAATTCGTCTATCCTCTCTAAGAATTCTATTGCATCCGAATGTTTCTTGTCGAAGTGTGTGTTCCACTTTCGTACTTGATTTAGCAATTCTGGTTGCCCCATTTGTTTCGTTATTGTTAATTCCTGTAATTGTCTTCGGATGCCCGAAATTTCCTGGGTCAGTGTGTCGGATTCTGTTCCCTTGGAAGTTTTTTCTTTTGGGATTGTTCCTGTAGCTTCCTCGCGATTTTTAAAATAGGTTCTGAGTCGTGCTCTCAATTCGTCGACGGTTCCCTTGGGATCTAAGCCGCATTTTTCGGCCTCGCTCTGCAATTCCTCTTTGCAAAGTCGATTTATCCACGACGTACCTGTTACTGAGTCTGTGTCTTTATCTGTCGGCATGTTATTAATTTTTGCTCGGGCGCCAGTTTGTGATGGGTAGCTTTTTCGGGGCAACAGACTCAGTAAAACACAGGTTTGAAATAAAAATAAATCTATTAAGTATATATATATACAATAAATAAAAACTAAAAAAAAGGAATTCTACGGTAGACTTAAATGCACTACAAATATTAATATAGAGTGTAGGTACGACCTTTTTAAGAAGTTTTGGGATTTAGGTGATTTAAGTAAACAAAGAGCATACATAAGTGCCAGTATGATTGACATTCAGCCTAAATACAATTATAGCAATGCTCAGAGACCCAGACACAACAATAAAGCATTTCATTTCATTGTGAATAATACGACGATTAGAGTTTGTAAAACTTTTTACAAGGCTACATTGGACATCTCCGATAGGATGATATTTACGGTACAGAATAAAATGAACAACAACGATTTTTCGCAAACTGATTTTAGAGGCAGACATGACAGTCATAGAAAAATTAGTCCAGAATTACGAGCTGCAATCATTGAGCACATTCAATCTATCCCTAAAATTGAATCACACTACCTTCGAGCTTCTACAACAAAGGAATATATTGATGGCAGCAAAAATATCAAAGATTTGTTCAATGGTTTTAAGCTAAAACAAGAAAATGACAATAGAGACGCAGGTACTTATAGTAAATATTATAAAATATTTACAACGGAATTTAATCTCTCCTTTTTTCAACCAAAAAAGGATCAATGTGATCTATGCACCTCGTATAATAATTCTAATGCTGACCAAAAGAAGAACCTGGAAGAAAAATACCAAACGCATATAAAAGAGAAAAACTATAGTAGAATTGAAAAGTTTAATGATCGCAGAGAAATAAATAAAAATATCAAAGTTGTGTTTGATTTAGAAGCGGTGTTGCAATGCCCAAGAGGTAACTCTTCTTTCTTTTACTATAAGTCTAAGCTTAATTGCTACAACTTAACTTTAACCGAATTAACACCACAGGATTTTAAGATAGCCTACAAAAATGTAGACTGCTATTTTTGGTCGGAGAGTGAGGCTAAACGTGGGGCTATAGAAATCGGATCATGTGTATGGGCATATCTAAAAGGTATAACTGATGAAGACGATGATGAAAAGGAAGTAATTTTCTATTCGGACAATTGTTGTGGCCAGAACAAAAATAAATATTGAACATCTCTTTATCTTCATGCTGTGCAAACATTGACAATAAAAAGCATAACACATAAATATTTAATAAGGAGACACACGCAGAATGAGGCTAATAGTGTCCATAGCCTAATTGAAAAGGAAATTAAAAAAAAATTAAAATCTGGTCCGATATACACACCAGACCAATATATTGCTTTAATTAAAAATGCCAAAAAATCTCCACCTTCGATAATTGTTCATGAACTAAATTTTGAATCATTTCACGATTTAAAATGATTGCAAGAAGAATGGGGATATAATTATTCAACTAATACAGAGGGACATAATGTTAATTGGATCGAAATTAAAATTTTGAAAATCGCTAAAGAAAATCCTTTTTCCATTTATTATAAAACATCATACAAAGATGAAAATTACCGGGAAGTAAATGTTAGAAATAAACGGAAGAAAATGAAACTAATTACAGAAATAGAACTTAAAGCAGCCTATTGTGATAAACAAAAAATAAGTGACAATAAGAAAAAAGACTTACAAGAACTAATTTCAAAAGGATTAGTTCCTTCATTTTATGCTGGGTTTTATAATTCTATATTTTAAGTTTTTTTTTTTAAATATATTGATTATGACTATTATGAGTAAGTATAATCAAACTTAGGTATTAATTGTTTAATAAGAATGTGTTATTTAATTTTGTATATTCCAATGTAAAATGTTTTCTCTAATAATTATAGATAAAACAAAAAAAAACACGACTTTTTATTTACAACAATCGTATTATATTTGTGAACAAAGATTAATATTTCAGTGGTTTATTTTTTTAGTATAAGCCAATACCGCAATAAGTCTAAATAGTTCACCTACATGATACGTGACTTTAATATAAAACTGCATTATTTATAATTGTTTCGACTTTGTCTAAATTATGATATTATATTTTTCATCAAAGAGTAAAATAAATATGAACTTTTTTTATGAAATTAATTTATACGTATTACAGTTTAAAAATATAATAATATGGAACCACAATATAATAATGCATTAGTTACACTACCCACTCCTACTTTTGGAATTACTATAAAACCATTTTTATATTTTTTTTTTGCAAATTAAGTTGTCTATAAAATATTATCAAACTTTAAATGCGTTTTCCCACCAAATTGAAATTTTGAGTTATTTTTTTTTCTGAATAAAGGTGCGATATATTTGAGAGAAATTTGTATAGTTTGATAAGTTTTGCAGATTTTGATGTATTGTAAATTATGGTTAGTAGTATATTTGTCCAATGAAGTTAAGGTAATTATTTTAACTACTCTCAATGTACATAGTGCAGCAGGTTCAAAACTAACGGGGAATCAAGGAGGTAAGGTGGCGTTAAGAGATGAGAGACCCGTTTTAACGTAGACGTGGTTTAAGGTGATTATATTTGAAGGTGTGTTTCTTCGCAACTGCTTCGCAATACAGGTTTTCTATTGGTGTGGTTCTGAAAGCTCTCAAGACAATGCAGAGTGCAGCATTGTGGATTGTATCTTAAATTTTAAGGAAATACTCAGTAGCCGATGAATATGCTATCGCATCATAATCTAATTTAAATCTGATTAATGTTCCGTAGAGGGAGACCATAGTTTGTCTATATGCTTCCCAGTCTTTTTTAGAAAATGCTTTAAGGATATTAAGTCTTGCTTGGCATCTGATTGCCAATTTTTTAGTATGTTCTTTCCAATTTGGTTGTTGGTAGAATGTCATTTATAAATTATTATTATATAGTGAGAGCGGAGGGTGATTAGCCTTCTTAGAAAATAATATAAATTGCGTTTTTTTTTGTAGAAAATTGAAATCCACAACTATGCAACCATTTCTCTAGTTGATGTAAAAACGTTTGATGATGTTTTGATGTGAGTTTTGTATTATCTTTCTATGAGCAAAGACCTTGATATTTACAAAAGTGTAAAAAATTAAAGTCAATATAATTGATGTTTCAATAAAATTTGTCTTTATTTTTGTTATAATTCCGAAACTTTTTTTTTAAATAATACGTTATGGTAACATTAAGATTTACAAAAAGATAGACTTATGATCTAATACGGAGTTTTATGTTGTTAAAAGCCAAACTGATTTAAATATAGAAAACATTTATACGATGGCTTTATTTTGAAGTTTCTTGTCGAAAAGCCATTCTCCAAGAGCTCCGTGTTCTGCCATCATCTTTTGTAAATCGGATACTTTTCCGGCGAGGTCTCTTTGTCCATGGTATTGTTCTCCTAAGAAGTCGCTTGCCAGGTAGTCAACAAGCTAAAACAACAAATATATTAATAATGAATACCAAATATATCGTAATTGAAACAATTATTGCATTAAATAACAACAATGTACTATCCACTAAACAAGTTGCTCCATTTGTCAGATAAACGCCTTTTTCTTTTCTCCTGATATTAATTTCAAGATAATGGCTTCAATATTTGTTTATTATAATATTATATTACGCATTATAATCCGTAAGTATATACAGTTACATATCTCAGATATCTTAATTAACTATATGTACTATGCTTTGCTATAATAAAACCGTATAATTCGTATTCTTTCTCTTACAGATTAACTCCTCTCTTATTAATCTCTTTGGTTATCAGGCATGATTTCATTAGAAAATCGAAAAGTTTAAGTATCCATCAGATATTATCATACATTTACCATTTACTGACAAAACATTATTCATCTCCTTTTAAAATTGGAATTTCACGCCAATATACCTAATAAATTATAGCAGCATGTAGAAGGAAATTATGAATTTATGAAGAAAATGCATTATTTAGTTATCTTAAAAGAAAAACAAATAAGAAAAACTTACATGATAATCGTTGAAGGATTCAGCTTCTTCACAAACTTTGGTAACATCTCTGATCTTCTTAGTAACTGAAGCTTCCAATTGAAGAGCTTGCTTTAAGGCGCTTACGCCATTCTCCCAAGTGGTAACGGAAGGTACAAGCTAAAAGAAAAGAAATTTTAAATAGTACATATTAAAAAAGTAAAGCTTATGTGTATTGGAAGATGCTTAAATAAGTAGGGGAGACCGGGGCATATAGGAACATTAACAGATATGAAATGATTAATTTGAATTTTGCGCTGAATTTGCTATTCGGTGGTTGGCACCGCTGCTGTAAAATGTGTGCACGTATACCTCTCTCACCTTCATTTTACGCGTTAATCGGTAATAAACTTTTTAAGAGGTTATATTTGATAATGTTTTTCGCGTGAAATGGTGCAATGAGGACCGCCTACGTTGGGGGATATAGGACCGCTATATGCGTCTATACATTTAGCAAAATTGCTTAGTGTATGATATCTTTTCAAATTCGGAATTACAAGAAAAAAGGCTTCGCCCAAATGAAACAAAGATACAGCAAATGAGGATCGCTGTTTAGAATGGTAGGAGTTTGAGAGCTGCAGCTGAAAAATTCAAGATTTTAGTAAAACATCTTTTCGATATGTTAAACATATTTTCAGGAACTTAACCAGTTGATGTCCGTAGAATTGCTTTCGACTTAGTTAGCTGAAAGACTTAAAATTGGCTGGTCGGATTGTTAAAACGTCACCCTCAGCTTTTAGTATAAAAGCCTGAAGCTTATAGTCTCAACAGAGCGGTTGGTTTTAATAGAAATTAAGTTAACCATTTATATGACCTTTTAAGTGAAGTGATGGACAAATTCAGATTTTCAGCTGATAATATATATGATTTTGACGAATCGGGAATTAGTACAGTACAGAAACCTAGTAACATATTAGCTAAGGAAGGTCAAAAACAAGTTGGTCGAATTGTAAGTGCTGAAAGAGGTTCCAATATAAGTAGGATGCGCAGTATCAACTTCAGCTTATATTCCGCCTTTTTTTCTATAAGCAAATGGGTCTGGTTGGACGGACAAAGACCATTTTCTCATATCTCAATTATTTAGTTCTGTTAATCTTGAACGGCCATATTAGTCACAGACAACTGGAAGCTGTTTTAAAAGCTAGAGAAAATAACATTATTCTTTTAACATTACCTCCACACTGCAGTCACCAAATGAAGCCGTTCGATTGCAAAGCTCGAGAACATATTTCTAGTTTATCAAAAAGATCGGTGTTTGAGTGTTCCGCTGCAGAGGGGCGAATTAATAAGAAGATTGTAATCCTACCCATCTATCGAACAGAAGACACACACAATTTTAATAAACAAATTAGACCAAATACTTTGTGATTTAGTTGACAAGGACTCGCACCATTTTTCTGGCTGGTGATTTTAACTTAGATATGCTGCTTGAAGGTGCGAGGTAGCCAGACACATTAAAAATGTTTTTGAGCTCCTTTGATATTAAACCTTCCATCAAAGACTATACACGTATAGAAGGTAACAAAAAATCTCGTATAGGTAATATTTTTACAAATCTCGACATACATATTTGATTCTGTTTTATTCAATCCCCATAAATCTGATCATACTACTCAAAAGGTAAAATTTGAATTACATAAATTTGAGTCAAATATAATAAAAAAACGAATATTTAGCAAGGAGGATAAAGATTTTTTTTAACTCATGTTGGGTAATGTAGGCTGGGTATCTGTTTTTGAGACATTAGAGGTAGATAATCAGTGGGATGCTTTTATGAATATAGTTCGGAACATTTTTATACAATGTTTTCCACTCACTCAAAGAGATAAATACAGCAAATAAAAAAATCACAAAAGTACTTTAAATATGATGATATAAAACATTGTAAAACTGGGTTTGATGTTTTTCACTCAATCTCGAAAAAAAAATGTTATAAAGAACGAATTGAAAATAGCAAAAATAAAACTAAAATGGCTTGGCAATTGGTAAAAGAGATTAAGGGTAATTCCAAAAATAAAGGTAATTTCTGTTTAGAGGGTGACCCTCGGGTGCTTTCTAACGAAAGAAATCAATTTATGGCAAACACAGCGCCGGAAGGTGTAAAGAAAATAAGGCATGTCAAAAATTTTCAAATTAATATCGAAAAAAATAAACATTGGATGTTTCTAAGTCCCGTTTCAGAAAAAGAAATAAACCACATTATAAATAACTTAAAAAACAATCATAGCTCTGATTATAATGAAATATCAACCAACTTAATTAAATATGTTTCATCAGAGATTTCTCTTCCTCTTCCTTTTTTATAGTTAATGCTTTTTTCAGACAAGGTAAATTTCAAAGTTTAAGACTGATAATTGTCAAGTCACTACATAAAAAAGTTGATGTTACTAAGATGGAGAACTATAAATCAATAAGCTTTCTTCCATCATTCTCAAAAATATTCGAAAAAGCGATATGTTCCAGACTACAAAACTTTTTTCCTACAAACAACTTATTTAGTAGTTCGCAGCAGGGTTTTAGAAAAACTAGAGGTACAGACAAAAACACTAGGTGCTTTTTTGGGCCTATATAAGGCCTCGATAGCCTGGATCATGTTTTCTTATTACAAAAATTACATCCACAAGGAAACTAAGTTCCTGTAGCTGGCTGTATACCATGTATCACAAAAAAATTTATTAAAATCCTTTTTAAAAGGTATATAATTAAATACCTTTAATTATATACCTTTTATAAAGGATTTTAATAATTTTTTTTTAAATTACATCGTTATGGAATACAGGGACCGGCATTAAAATGGATAAAATCATTTCTCACAGATAGGTCACAAAAAGTATGCTTAACCGTAACTTATCGTAAGTATATCTACGGTAGAATTATGCTGCAAAGCTTTTCAAAAAGTAGCAACTGTTAAAAAGAGCAACAAAGGATTTGAAAAAGTGGCATATTTCCGTAGAACAGAGATATATTTGACGAAACTGACTTTCTGTCTTCAACAATATTTAATACTTCTTCCCAAACTTAAATCTCGGAAAATTTGCACTCGTCAGCATTGCACGAATCTGTAATAATTCGCCCTTCTAGACTTGCCACTCCAAATCAGCAATTATCTGCAACTTCAACCGGCAAACGGGCTCAACCTGCACCAGTAAGCAGGCTGATGCAGAAACCAATGCTAGTTCTTTCACAGACATACTTCAACTGCTGTCTCCAAAACCCAGCTAATGTAACTTATAAGAAAAAACACAACACCAATACTAAAAAGGAGATATCGAAAATTTTGGCAAGCACCCCAAATAAAGTTGATCTTAAGAAACAAAAGAAAATAAGGAAGATTAAAGGCAAGATAATAAAACCAAAACCTCGCAAAGAATTGCAGAAGCAGGTTCAAATTTTGAAACGAGCCAAAGAAAAAACAGCCAGTGACAGTAGCGAAGATTCAGATTCGGAATGTATCTATGTATCTTCCTAACCTAACCTTATAGTCGGAGTAAGAAGGAAGAGAGCTGGATAAAGTGTTATTGATGCAATAAATAGACACATGATTCATGTGCTGGTGTGGATACTGAATGAAGACTAAAATATTATGTCTCTATGCGAATTTTGCAAATACTAACTGATGGTTCCATTTGCCCCGCATAGTGGGGTATATGTACAGGATCGGACGCCATTTTCACTTTAAGTTGTAGTTTTTTTTTTTAAAGGTGTTTGCGTTTTTTTGTTAAGCATTATAATAAAAACTGTTATTCAAAACTATGGTTAGGGTGGTGTTTTCATTACTTATTAAGTTTAGTAGACGCAAGTAAAAAAGTGTTAGGTGGTCCTTTTTGCCCCGGTCTTCCCTACCTACTTATTTATTAAGAACTTAACAAGTTAGATGATAAAAAAAACTAAAATTTTGAAACCAGTTGAGAGTCAGCTTGCGTATTTGATTAATCAATGCCTTAGAAATAAAAAGTATGGAATTAATATGTAGAACTAGGTGTAGAATACCCATTCACTATACACAAACAAACGATAGGACGGACAGATTGGAGATAGGACGGCCCAAATTTATTTAGGACAATATTCAATAGTAAATTGTATTGTGAGATATATCTCATAAGTAGCATATTACAAAAGACTAAACAATCATTTATCACTATCAGTTCTCGGAACTGGACAAATATCAAGATATTTATAATTTTAATGAAAAAAAAAACGATAAAAAAAGCAGAATCCGCATCATCTTAGACAAACAGTGATCCTGGTTGAAGAATAAGAGAAAACGTTCGAGCAGAGGAGTTTAAAAAAAGTTCTTGCCGACCGTCGATAAACCGAAAAAGATATCCGAAAAAAAAAATGAAATTTTAGCAAAATTCCATTGTGAAAATGTTCTTTGAAGAACACTTGTTTTTATAATGCTCCAGAACTTATTTCTATATTCCATAAAATGTACAATAGAAAAAATATATACAAGGTGTGTAGTTTTTGTCAACCATAATAACAGAAGCATCAAATATTATACTTTTATGTTTACCAAACTATATAATTAGTTTTCCCCTTTAACGACCTAAACATTTCGCTTACCGAACATTGCACTATAATCTCATTTATCGACATGACACTTATCATTAATGATTGTCTTGAACACGTCATTCTTAATCTCCTAATACTTACATTTCTTTGAATGAGCTCGCTGATACCGGATGTAAGTTCTCCTCTCATGAGCAAATAATGAATCAATTTGATGGAATGATCTCTTTCTTCGCTGGCAGCATTGAAGAACAACTCAGCAAAACCTGGTCTGTTTATGGTGTCTTTCGAGAAATGGGCACCCATGGCCATGTATTGCATTGAAGCTTTAAGTTCCTCTTCAATTTGGCCTCTCATTTTGTTTACACAATCTTTGTTCATATCGATCCATTCATTAGGAATGTCCAGTTCTTGGTGGGCACCTAAAACAGATGTAATCTATGAGATGTCCTAAAAATACTAAAGAAAATGTTAAATTGAAATGAGTAAAGTAAAAATACTGAAAAATTTGTAATTAGTTTGTTAAAATTCCTGATCATTGAAGGACGCGAAGGTAGTACTTATAAAAAGAAGATAAATCCAATTCAAAAGGTAATATAAACTTGTCACACTTCTTTTAGACAGTCGGGTTTCCGACGAAGTTCGTCCACGATTTTATCCCTTATGCCTTTGAGAGTACTGAAAAATGTAATCAAGGAGAGAAAATATGTGAAAACTGTATGATTTCCTCGGGAACTTTTCGTAAAAATTGATTTAAAAAAAATTTCTTTTGTAAAAAAAATTTTTTTTGTAAAAAAAAAATTCTCCATTGTCATTTTACGAATCGATAGAGTAATACTGATTTATTTTTAAAAAAGTTGGCATAAGGAATACTAGTGCCCTATAGGTGTTAATTATCACGTAATGCTTTTAACACTCCGTTCGACGATGGTGGTCTGCCAGTCTGTCTGTATAACTCTGTAAGTCTACGACGTAAAAAGTTATTTTCTTAAAAATAAATAATCTACACTGTCGGGATTTTCAGTACCTTTAATAAAAATGAACACCTACATTTTACATATTTTACAAAAAAAAAAATAGTTTCATTTTTTTCAAAAAAAAAAAAATACTTTGTCCTGATAGACCACCGTCGTTCGTTTATTTTTTTCATATACAGGAACTTTATTTTTTATTTTATTTTCCCTCTAGTCTCGGATATCTAAATTGATGAGTAAATCGTAGAAATTTATGTAAATATTATACAGATGGTATTCACTGGGCTGGGTTTCCCCGATCGAGAATATGCACTGTAATTACACACTTAGATATGCCTCAGTTGTTATTTTGGTTTTGTGTGAAATACGTCTGATTTTAAAGTGATTGTTTGCTTAGTGTGTGAATTTGCTTATCTTGTTTTTAAGGTTACTTTTAAGATAACTCTATATGCAGGAGTAACTTGGGATGTAGAAAATAATTCCAATTTTATTGCTGACGATGATAAAGAAGAATTTAGTGATCATGACACTGAATCTGAGCAAGAGGATATCCCGGAAGCAACACCAACCATTGAAGAACAAACAATTAATGAAGAACAATCTGACAGGAGATTATATTATTATGCGGAGGATGGAACTAAATGGAAGAAATTTGTTCCACCTACAAATATTCTTACACGACGGGAGAATATAGTTCCTCACTTACCAGGAGAAGCAAAAAACGCAATGAGTCGGATTGAATCGTGGGATCTTCTAATGCAAAATATTGAACTTGTAGAATACACCAATATTTATATTAGAGAGATATCTGGAAGATACAAAGATCAAAACAACGTCAAACTTACGTCTAGATTCCTTAGATGAGAAATGCTCCAAAAGCACCTCAAGCCGTCGAACCCGAAGATGGCCCTTAACAATTTTTTTCCGTGTATTGGACATTTCTGTAGCAAATTCACACATTCTACATCAGTGCTATAAAAAAATCTAGTAATCAAAGAAAAAAGTGTTTTGCTTTGGAGTTGGCTATGCATTTAGTGGAAGATCACATGAAAAGACGAATGGTAATGACGAACATTCCACGTCAATTACGTATTACAATAGCCAGATACTTGGAGCTCAAGAAGAAGAAGAGGACAATCAGACGGATGTTCTTATTTTAGAAAAACACAAGATTTGCAGTTTACGTCCGAGTAGAAAGTGCAGGATAACAAAATACCTGTGTTTGCGTTGTAAAAAGCCTGTTTGCTTTGGATGTACAAAGCCACTACATAAAAATTGCATATAAAAATGGTAAAGTTTGATGCTGAAAACAAACTTTTTTGTTCGATTTTTATTTTACTTTGTAGTTTTTTGTTAAGTGTGAAGTTTGAACATTTATCATAGCAATACACTTTTTTTCATGTGGTTTTTTATGTTTTTTTATTTACTTTACAAAACTATGTACTTGTTTACAAATATTTGTAAGGATTTCAGTTTTATTTTAATATTTTTTTCTTAACCCGAATAACGCCAAAATCTAATTCGTTTATTTTTATATAAATATATCAGGGTATGCTCATAGTAACATTTATTTTAATAACAAAATTATTTTTGTGTGTTGTTTTGTATTCTTGGAAACAGTAGTTTAGAAGACTACGCCGGACCAGTTACACTACTGCTACAGTACCGGACCAGTGAAGGGATAATAAAAAAATAATGTAATTAATTGATGTTTTCAAAGATGCCACCATAATTTGGCGGTTGTATTCCTACATAATTCAAATTTAAATAAACCAAATCTGGTTAATTAAGATATTTTCAAATAGAATTTGTAAAATAACAAAAAAATGCTCTAATAAATACTTAAATATAGGTATAGGTATCAAAGTTGAATACTTACATTTGAGTTGAATAGCATATAAACCTGCAATGCAAGCCAAAAATACAAACAAACCAACGGACTTCATGTTGTTTTAGTGTTCAAAACTTGATATAATAGAAATATAACGAAAAATAAGAAGATTTTGGTCGCTATAGTCTGCCTTTACACTCACTGGCGCAGAAGGATGACTATGATAAAACAATGCAAAACGCCGATATAAATAAAAACAATATTATGCGCACCGCACCACCGACATAATTATGATATGATATCATAATATTATTTGTTTACTATGATCCTCGGGAAAGATAAAACATTTGCAAGACCTACATATATTTAAAATCCTTGCATTGTTGCCATATCATATATTTTATAGAGTTTTTAAAAGAATATTCGTTGTGGAAAGCGATTTGCTACACGAGAGAGGCAAACCCAACCCATGGCATTTTAACTTAAAAACAGTAAACAGTTGTGTCCCATGATTTTGATCAGATACGTTTTAAAACCAACCATCAAGAGTTTATCAACTTATAATCAATTTTAAATAAAAAATTAAGGAAAAACTAAAAGGACTAAGAAATTACTATTTTTAGTTAGATATCCCACTTTACAAGATTTCAATAAGCATTCCAGATTAGGTATAGCGAAATGCGCATTACTCAATTACGTCAAGTGATAAGTTAACAAAAAGGGGCAAAATAAATACAAAGAGAAGCTTTAAAAAGATCGATCTACAATATAGTACACATTCTTGTCCTGCCCGAGTCCGCTTTTAGTTGTTTTTTCTGAGAAAATGTACTTATCTTCCTTCACATAAAAAATACATAGGTACTTATATTACAGTTCATGGCAAATATACTGTCCAAATTGGACATTAGTAATACAATGTCTGGAGTAATCACTATAATAGAGGTGGTTAAGCAGTAAAACTAATATACCATATCATATTTCATCTCAATATTTTTATCACAGGAAAATAGCGATGAATGTTTTTGTAGTAGTAACGTTACCGTTAGTACCCTAACGGCAACGCTGTCATCTCAACTTTAATCTAATGAAGACAGAAGCACTCATTCTGTGAATTTGTGAAGTACTTTAATGCGCCCGACACAGTTGCGCACGTCGTTTCATAATATTTTGATGCGTTTCTGTAGAATATAAAATTAAAATCTTGATCATTGATTGTTATTCATGATTACGCTGACGAGATGCCAGGTTCGTATACTATTTTTCTTTACTATATAACCATTTTATTTATTCTTTTACCAATATTTACTGTAGTTATTTGATTTATTTACGAGTATTTTCTTTAATTTAGGGATCATGAAGGCTTTCATCGTACTATCCATCTTTTGCGTCGCCGCTTTGGCCTCCCAAGATAGCTGTTATAAAGACGCAGTTACCGCATGCAATCCAACTGCTGCGAAGAGTAAGTATATTACCATTATTCACATTCTAAATTCATTGCCACTTTGCTCTTCTTTTTGCTAACGGTTTGAAATTATGATAATTTGATATATTTTCAATTTGAACTAGATTGTACAAGAAAATATATTTTTTCATTCTTTAGATAATCGCAGTTATACAGTAATTATGAATGTCCATGTTCTTTTTGAGTTCATAGAGTATCTGGCTGGTAATTACCCTAGATCTCTCTTTCCCTCCCGTTTTCCCTGGAGTATTAGCATCCCAATATCGTCGGCACGGGTGATGCGACAATGTGCCAATAAAAACGTGTAGAAATTTTATCCACTATATTTTTTTTTCTACCTAAGCAGGAGCGCCTTATCAATATTAGATTTTTTTTGTCTTTCTCGCATGCTTCCTACAGGAATTTGACGATTATTCTCATTCTTCATCTCGATGTTGAATATCCCTAATCATATGTAATATACTCCTTTATATGGGCATCGACATAGGCCACATTTACATAGACTTTTTCTAATACATTAATTTTTAATGGACCCCTTTTTGTTGTTTGCTCATCCAATAAAAGCATTCACACCTCTATAACGTTACTTTTCCCTTTAACTGCGCTATATTAGGTAAGTATAAAGTGACATACATATATATGTTAAGTTTAAGTTTTTTCAATAAAAGCCCGTCTCAACTGTTTCAGTATTAATTACTGTACTAAATGAAAATTAACCATAATTCTTATTGTTTAGATTTCCAACCCAGAATTCGAAACCTTAACTATAAAGTCTTTTATTAAAATTATTGTTTATTCATATTGTATATAGTGATTAATATAAAAATATCAGCTTAAAATAATTTCAAAAATATGTTTCAATCTTTGCTATAATTCTCGTTCAATATTTCCTATCAGCGTTCTATCATCAGCTTATACTAAGTACCAAGGAATGTCTTGTTGGAATTCCCCTTTATCTCTTCCAACTTTAATTGGAGTGTGTTGAAATGAACTTGTTCAAATGTTTAGTCTAGAAGAATGCGATAAGAAAATATGCGAGTAATTATTAGTTTATTTATCTTAATATAAAAATATAAAAATACATGATATATATATATATATATATATATATATATATATATATATATATATATATATATATATATATATATATATTTCATATATATTCAAAAAACCTATACCAAAACAGTTTCTGAAAATAAAGGTCAACAACGTTCTTTCCAAACCGTTTGGACCAAAATCTTGCGTATTGTACCAAGAATCCTTCTAAGGCTGTATTGTATCCAGTGGCGACGGGTGATATTTTTATTCAAGGGGGCGCTGATTCTAGAATCCTAAAATAAATTACCATTTGCCAAAAGCCTACTGAGGCAGAAATTTCTCCAACTAAAGTTTTTTTGGTGGCAAGCGCCGTCAGTCTTTCTTCCGACGTTGTATTCCTTAGAAACATATTGAAAAAAATGTTAAATTCAAACTATATGACACTATTAAATTTAAAGTACGTAAGCAACCGATTACATTTTCGTTTTGTTGTGTTATTTGTGACGACGTGCAAAATATTGGCAATTCCAATTTAAGTTCATATTTTTCAACCATTGGAAATAAATGAATTACAAAAGATATCAGTGTCTTCTAAAAGTAGTTCTTTTCTATAATGTTCATAATTTTCTCTTTAAAATAATTTTTACAAATATTGTCACAAATTGTCAGATAAATTTAAATTCTCCTCAACGCCGTACCCCTCTCTCTGGTCCTGCCGATTTACAGAGAGGATGCTGTTTCTAACGTTAACAACTATTTTTTTAAACTGTCAACAGCATATTTCAATTTCACAGAGTTCGTTTCAATTTTATGAAGTTGGCGACTTGAACTGTGGTTTTCGTGGTATATATTTAAGATTTCCAGACTCATTATTTTCAAAACATTCCAGGATGTTGTCTCAATTTTCAAATACAGTTTGTATCACTCTAGACTAAAAATTAAAAATTACATCGTGTTTGTAATGGTTTTTAAATTCGTTTGTTTATCACTTGCTTTAACGCTGTTGTTTTGTCCGGAGAATTAGACAAAAATGCGGATATGTCTCCATGTTACCAAAAATATGCGGACAATAAAAGTGCTGGACATCGCATTTTGCAATAATTTGTTAAATTGATGCGTGTAACAAGGTATATAAATAATATGTATTTCTTTCAACGTCTCGGATTTTAACATTAACTTTTCTCAACTGCCCACGCATTACAGCAGCGCCGTCTTAAGTTTCTGCAATTAATTTCTCGCGAGGGTCTTTTAAAATAGGATTAATTTGTTCCAAAATATAGGACGATATCCCAAAAGCATCTCGACTTTCCGGATTTGAAAAACTATCGCTCTTTTTCTCGCCAAAAAGTAACGGACTAATACGGAGTCAAATATATACAAAAATATTTATCCTGCGAAGCTTCCGCGGCATCTTTTTTCAGTTCTGAGCGCGCTTGTTCTGCTCGCCTTAAATGCAGTTCTCTTTCTGCCTTTAAGTCGGCTGTCTTTTTCTCAACGGATTCAGCACGGATTTTTTTAAATAACTTGTCACACTTGCTGCAAGTGTCCTTTGAAGGAGGTTTAAGGTGCAAGTTAAATTTATGATTGAAGACTTGATAGTAATATTTTTCTTTCGCAGGATTTCTGTTCTCACTTTCACATCTCTGTTTGTATAAATCATACATTTTTTTAATATTCAAATGTGGCTCAAGTATCTTTTGTTCCCATTTTCCTTTCTTATGTACTGGCTTTGATAGCAGGAAAATGACTTTATATGATCAACAATATCTGAGTCGCCAATTTTACGCGACGCTACTTTTCCCCTTGCGTCAATAACGGCAGCAACTTCTGTTTTATTTAAAAATATGTATTATCTTCCCTAACTTATTTGTTATATGGAAGATGTAACAGATTGTATGTTAAAACAAAAAAAAAATGTTCATCTGGATTAACGTACTGGTACATTTTTGATTTTGCTTCTCATGATCCGTCTCTTGTCCGATGCCTACTGACAGTTAAGGCCTTAACTAAGCCTCGCAAAAAACAGTTTTGTTTTGAGTAATCTGCCAGTTTCGAAAATTAATTAAAAAAAGATTTCAAGGTAGCGTCAGAAGGGAACTTCTCACGGAGCTCGATCTCTTTAAAACAAATTAAATTGCAAAAAATATTTTCTTTTTTTATTACCAATTTATTTTAAACATTGGATTTCATCATCCGCTGTCAGCAAGCATCAAAATAATGGTTTTTTTAGGCTTTAGGTCTAGTTAAAAACTCATTGAAACAATATTTCATGCATTTAAATACCTTGCTCCGTTGATGTACTGAGTTGAGTCAGATCATGAGAAATGTTTTCGGTTAACAGGCTCTTAGTTGGACGTCTCCGTTTTAATTTGGCCGACAGTACAGTCTTTTTGATGAAGTATCACCTTCTAAAAAAATATATGAAATTAAATGTTTATTGCAATAGGTCAGGCATTTCTGTGGTTCACGTTGCACCAATATCAAACACTTTGAGTAGCAATCCTAAACTAAACTATAACAAATTGTATTTACCTGTGTCAAATTCGTCTGGCAACCACTCTTCATACTATAACTTCCCATTTGGATCGCCAACCTTCGAAAGGAAACGGCGCCATGAGAAGAAGAATACTACAACTAACCGTCAAAAATAATGTGTAATATACTGCCGAAAGCTCTATTAAAGGGTTTAAAGCATATCAACACAAAACACAGTACACAAACACTACCTGGACTTGGTTCAGTAGTATTCTGAAAGAAAATAACAATCTGTAACTTAACACCAGAACTTGCTGCTGCCTAGCGGATATTATCAGAACTAGGACTTGGTTCATTATTACACTGAAATGTTACCTAGTTGGTGCTGTCATAGCGTTATTTACTGGTAAATGACAAAAAGTGGGCTTGGTCGATTTGTATTCTGAGCCTTCCAGATATCATTCTTCATTTCACAACATCAAATGTAAACTAATCTCTTATTTTATTTAACTATTTGTCGTCATATATCTATTTTAATAGAAGAGTTTTCTCCAGCTTGCGCTGTTTCCCACATCCTAATTTGAAGCGTTTTCTGTAGAAAGCAATCTTCATTTTTTAAATTTCTGGTGGTTATTGCATTTTCTACATCTTCTTTCTAAGACTATCTTGGTCTATCTCATTTTCTTCTAGTGGGCGGAGTTTATTTTTCCATATTTTTTCGTCATCTATTTTCAGGCATTCCCTGCAGGTGTCCAGACCAGTTTTAGCTTCAATCGTGTCTATTATTTCTAGATCAATTTCTATTTCTCTCCTAATATCTTCGTTCCTCACTCTATCAAGTCTAGTGAGCCGGCAACATCGTCTCCGATATTTCATGTCCATGCTCTTAATTTTTAATTTTTTTTCTTTGATTTATTTCTCAGAGTTCGGCACCGGACAACCCAATACTTTCTATTTTGGTATTATAAATTTTTCTTTTGTGATTATTCCAGAATAGTCCGTGTAGCTGTCTAGTGGCTTAGCTTGCTTGGCCAATCCTGCAATATATTTCTTCGTTACTTCCAGCTTTTGTCTAGGCAAGTATCAGTAATGGGTGAAGTAGTAGAAAATCCTATTAGCAATCAGAAGAATGAATCCAATGATTTTAGAGAAAACACTGAAATGATCTTCAACAATATTACACTCAAAAAGTTTTCCATGCGCTCGATATACGAGGTTATGTCAGACCTTTTAGGGTCAAACTGTTCAATATTACCAATTAAAGCCATAATTTTCACGGCACGTAGATTCGACTATCCTTGTCGCCAAATATATTAGGATACAAATAGATATTCATTAACTACTAACAAAAAAAAACACGTGGAACTAAACCAACACATTTATTGACCTTCCTATGACTGCCGACTGACATATGACAAGTATACATATAATCTAAGAGGTCTTTAAAATAGTTATAGTTCAGCCAGCTTCAACTAAGGGTACTTTCATAACAGATGTTATTTGGACTTCCAAGTATTTGAAGGTTTCAGTTGATTTTATAGTTCCTATTTCAATTTGTAGGTTTTCTGGGTTTTCCCCTACAACTAAGTACTCGGTTTTTTATATATTAATTGTAAGTCTAAACTTGGTGTACTCCTTTTCCTGTTTTCTAAGCATATAGTCTATATTACTCTGATCTTCAGCTAGAATGGCTTGGTCGTTAGCGAAGTTTATCGTGTACAATTTCTCGTCGTCGATTGGGATGCCCATATTGCAGCACCCTGCTATCCTGAAGACAAACGTCTTTACATCTTCCAGACTGTCTGCAAACCAAAAATTACAGTATCTTATTTGTGTTCGCATAATTTTCTTTTATATGTCTTAATTTATTTCCCTCGTTGTTTTTCCATGAAAAAATATAGTTTTTATGTTTGTTTGTCTTGATTTGGAAGTAAATGGTCATAATTTTTTCAATTTTGGGTACAGCTGCACGGAAATAGTTGGTCGAGCTGCAGTCAAACTACTCTCTTAAATTTCACAACCATTAATTTTCTTCTCTCTATACCTCTTTTTCTCAGAATCTTTTCTTGAATGACATTTTGTAGAAGTTGATGTATGTTCTTCCTCATAAGATGTTCAAGATATTGAATTTTACGATTTTTGATGGTTAATAGTAGCTCCATTTTTTTCCATTCTTTTGAGTTTTTCTAAATTTGATATTTTATTTATTTAAGATACTTCACTATCCTTCTACAAATCCAAATGTCGAAATTCTACTATAATATTGTAACAGTTTTTATTTATTACCAAAGATAGTTCACTATACTTGATGATAAATTTAGTTTTCTTTACATTCAGTGTTTGGTCATATTCTTTATCAATTTTTACTATCCTGGTTAGTAATCTTTGTAAATTGTTTGGATTTTCTACCATGATGATGGTATTGTCTTCATATTCGATATTGTTAATTGGAATTGCATGCACTTTTATACCATTATTTTGATTTAACAGCGCTTCATTAATGATTTGTTCTGAGTATAAGTAAACACTTACTCCAGTGAACTGCTTCAATTTATCATTTATAATAATCCTAATTATGAAATTTAATTTTTAGTATTAATTATCTCTGTTTTTTTCTAGGTGTTGACAAGTTGAATTGTAATGCAAAATTCGGAGCAATAGATTCAGCTGAATCGGATCTTCAAAAATTCGTAAACCACAACTTCATCAGATCCTTTGAATACCTGCTTCTGGCTACCAACTTTGACAACTACCAGAGAAACCGCGCAGGATTTAAAAAACTTTTCCGTGGTTTGTCTGATAAAAAATGGAACGATGGTATTGAATTCATCAAATACCTTACTGCTCGTGGAGGTGAAGTCGACTTTAATGCCATTTCTGAAGGCGTTAAAGAAGAAGAAGCCCAGCCCAGAAGCTTTGACTTGCATGAATTAACCGCAGTTTCAAAAGCTTTGGACTTGGAAAAGAAATATGTCCATGAAGCCCACTCTATCCATCTTGGAGCTGCTAGAAGCAACAAGCAATTCTACGATCCCGAAGTTACCGATTATTTAGAGAAAGAAGTTTTACACCAACAAAGAGAAATTATCAGAAAACTTGCAGGGTATAGCACTGATTTGACTGACCTCCTTGATGGACCAGACAGTTCATTAGCCCTATTTATGTTTGATGACTTTTTACAAAAACAATAAATTTTAAATATCTTGTTTAAAATTTATTCACTTTCTAAAATGTATCTTCTTTATTATTAGCTATTGTATATTATTCAACAAGTCTATAATTTCCAAAACAAATACACTCTTAAAACTATTTCGTTCGTTGTTTTATTATTTTCAAAATGCCATATCCAAGAAAGAAAATAAAAATTTATAATTAATTACTTTGGTGTAGAGAAAAACGTTTTATTAGTATACGTAAATATAAAGAAGTATTTAGTTTATAGTAGATACAAAAACACGATTATAACAAATTAATTAAATGTTATCATTTAAAAACAAAACAAAATACAGATTAGATAATCTTACAGCAAATAGAACTAAAATCGATTGCGTCGTAGGTATATACATTTTACGTGAAAAATATACTGCAGAAAACGTTTTAAAAGATATAAATGGAGCATAGTGATCTCAACTTGGAAATGTATTTGCACCATAAAAGTCTTGGTGATCTCGAAGCATAGAAAGAAACTTTAGAATATATCAAGCAACAGAAAAGAGCTGACATTATAAGACCGTTATCGTGATGTTGCGACGGAAGTGGCCATCTTACTGTGCCTTTTAGAACTCATAATTTAATGTCGTGAAGTCGCTTTTGAGCTGTCCCTTCTTTTTCTTTGCCTAAGGACCTTAATTATGAACAATGAGAGACCCAGTAGATTATAGATTTTGGATAATTTCAATATGTAAAAACCATTTTTTCAATAGAACAGAGGTAACTAATTCGTTTTTAAAAACTAGTAGGTATTACGTACCCAGATACTTATTCGTTAAAGTCAAATATACATTGCAATAATCCTCTCATGTTGAGAAAAAATAATCATACACCAAAAAGTGTCCAAACTCTCCCTTACTGCCCCTGTTGTAATGACCAAAAGGACGCTGTAGAACAAAGCTTTAAAATGAGATAGGCATGCTTTGTGTTCTCAGAAAACTATATAAGCGACAGTACCTACAACACTGACATAGCATAGCACCATCATAGAAAACTCAACCATGTGTGCTACGAATATTAAATCCTGATGACATAGGTGAAAGACTAGGTGACCTCGTTTTGCGCATTCATATAGGTATTAACCGAAATATATAATAATATACCAAGAGTTATGTACTGTGCACTGCACTATGGAAACCACGAGTGATCTCAGATCTCACGTCGTTTTTCGTTATTTCGGCGACTCAGGATGTACCGCTTTGAGAAACAAATCGTCTTCTACATGTAACATAATTTATTTAGAATATAAAACCGCGGTTTTATATTCTAAAATATTATATTACATCTATGATACGACTATTGAAGTGAAGTTTCTATACTGGCAATGTATTACTTTTTCTTTATAGTAAAATGCTAAGGCAAGCGTCACGGAAGTATCGCTACGAAACACAAAATAGTGGTTCCTTTTCGTAGTCACAGTAAACAGTTGAAAGGGTCCATCTACGCGACGAGGGAGTCCGTTATACAACATATAATTTTTTTCAATTTTATTAAAAATCTATAAAAAACGTAATAAATAAATAATTTATAGCATTCAATTTTAAAAATAAAGGAAACAGTATGAAAATTCGCGCTAGTCTACAATACCGCCTACTGTTCCATTTTTTTTAAATTTCCAAATTATTCCATTGGCGCTAAATGTGTTAAGAACATCTGCAAACATTTGATTTGCAAATTATTAAAAAATATAATTTATAATAATTATTTTTAAATAAACAGGGGAATTTGCGTTTTTCATTTAGTCTTTCGATTCTAAATAATTCGATCTCAGTAAATCGATTTCTTTTGATACGTCAAAGCCTGTTGATAAAGAAAGTGGAAATTTGTGGAAATGACCTTGAAATGACAATCTCTAACCACACTTTTTTTTAATTTGTAATTTCCTATCCTAGAGATTAGATTTATTTCACACACACATAAAACGTATCACAACTAACTGTAATATTCAAATAATATAATCTAGAATGTCTCGCCAACATTGGGATGAATTTTATGCTACTAATTCACCACCTAGTAATTATGACGATAGTCAAAAACAAATAAAATTGTTTTGTGAAAAACACCACCATAATAACCAAAGAATAGTTTTAGTAACGGTATGTAATTTAAACGAAAATTTTTTTAAGTTGTAATTTCAATTTGACGATTTTAGTTCATTCCTATAATCTGTTTAATTTCTAAAAGATCATATATCAGCAAACTATTACTCCATTAATTATTTTACCATTTTTTGCCTTTATATGGTTAAATATATTTAGACCGTGATATTCTGTACGACTTTTAAATATTTAAATGGTCTAATTATGGCATTTTAGGAAAGTGTACTTTAAACCTTGGGAAAGTACAGAAAGTAGTATACATCTAGCTGTTGTCTACTTGTAAGGCAGTTACTGCATTAGAAGCTATCTTATTAAAAAATGTTGGAATGAATTTTTTACAGTACTATGTATTTTGCTAAGGTAGTCAACTCATTCATTATCCACCAGGCTCTTGTTGCTTGTTGCCAAGGTAGCTAAGAGGAAAGGGGAAGGCCAACTCTACTTGTCTACTAAAATTTCTCCAGATTAATTTGTAAGGGAGCATTAATATTAAAAATTTATTTTTAGTCTGGAGGCACAACAGTGCCACTGGAACATAATACAGTCAGATTTGTAGACAACTTCAGTGGTGGTGTTCGAGGAGCTGCTTCTACTGAGTATTTTTTGAAATGTGGTTATGCAGTGATATTTTTACATAGATTTAAATCAGTAGAACCATTTACAAGACATTTTGGTGGACAGAAATTTTTGGAAATGTTGGACATTGACAAAAATGAACAAGAGACCTCAATAACAGGTATTTACCTTTTCATATACTTCTAGATGTTCCAAGTATCTCATCATATACTTCTTGTTAAAGGAGGTCACAATAACAGAATGCTCAACATATTCTTTTTAATATTATACAATGTATGACAATTTTGTGTAGTAAACAAAATCCTTTTTTCAGTTAAACCTGAATACATAAAGGAATTAGCTCCAATTTTAGTTAGTTACAAAACTGCCCACAAAGAAGGTAGATTATTATGTGTGAATTTTACAACTTTGTCAGACTATTTTTGGTTGTTGAGGGCAGCTTGTGAAAGTCTAACAGTTTTTGGATCAAATGCTATGTTGTATTTAGCTGCTGCAGTTTCAGACTTTTTTATTCCTCCTAACCAGATGGTAAGTATTATATATTTTTAACCAGCCATTAAAATATTGTAATTAAAGCAGGTCTTTGTATATGTTTTCCTTCCTTCGGATAGTTAGTCACTCCCACAGAAGAAATTCAAAACAAATGAAAAAAAGTACTACATAAAGTAACTTGTATATTTATACTCGATTATCGGATTTCTCCATAAACACCACTATTAAAAAACTTGAAGCATTTGAGATGTGGCTTTATAAAAGAATGCTGAGAATATCATGGACAGCAAGGATCACGAACAAGGAAGTTCTAGAAAAAATGAAGAAGGAACCAGAGATTGTGTTTACGATCAAACGCATAAAATTGCAATATCTGGGACACGTTATGAGAAATCAGCACCGTTACTCCCTGCTGCAGTCTATATTGCAAGGTAAAGTCAAAGGTAAGCGAGGACCCGGTAGAAGGAGAATATCATGGCTGCGGAATTTAAGAACATGGTTTAAGAAAACCTCAACGGAGCTGTTCCGAGCCGCAGCGAGCAATGTCATGATTGCCAATATGATTTCCAACATCCGAAATGGATAGGAACCAGAAGAAGAAGAAGAATCTGATTTCTTTAAAACAAAATTTTAACAAAAAAATCGGTTGCCTGTAAAGTCGGTTTTACGGGCGAAGATTTTACGTGACAACGTCTTTTTCTCGGTAGAATATTTATTGATATGAATATTATTAAATTGCACAATAGGAACAAGGAATTGAATGAAAATAAGAATTGCACAAATTTTAACTATAGAAATATATTTTGTTTACTAAAACATTGTACATGTAAACTTAAACTTAACTAATTTCTATTTGAGTGATTTTGTTGAGGATAGGACGATGATAGGAGAAATATGAAATGAAAGGAAGTGTTTCTGCTGTAATGTGTCTTGAACGCCAAGAACGCTCGAGAAAGACAGAGACCAGTGATGTTCTGTGGAGCTTATCCAATATCGGGAGATGCCTTCGGCAAAATTCGGTAGATTTCGGTAGATCATATGCAATGACGTAAATTATATATATATATATATATATATATATATATATATATATATATATATATATATATATATATATATATATATATATATATATATATATATATATATATATATATATATATATTATAATACAGTGCGTCCAATTAAGTGAACACCATAATGGAATTTTTTTTTAGTTTTATGACCTAAAACCTAAAATCAATCATCAATTAAATTTTTTGAGCCATATACACGAGGTTTGTCAAAAAATATGAACATAAAATTCATATTTTTTGATAAACTGCCTATATTACTAAAAAAATTTAATATCTGATGATTGTATTCTAAGTTTTAGATCATTCAGAACTTTTTAGAAAGAATAACTTTTTTCCATAAAACTAAAAATAGAAAAGTTTCCCATTATGGTGGCGACTTAATGGTTCAAAAGTTAAAGACCTTAAATAATTATGCTGAACTAATTATTAGAAATAACCATAATTCATTGAATTTTGTTTAATAAATAAAGAATCAAATTATTGGGACCAAATGCTCACATCAGCTATTATGATACAAATAAGGTTTAATAATATTTTGAGAAATAGTTATAGGTCATAATATTTACAGAAAGTTCAAACGTTCTGGTTCAAATAGATGTAACAACCATTATCTGCTAATGGATTAAGTCGGCAGTCAAAGAAAACCGACAGCACACACACCGTCATTTAGCTAATAATTTATCACTTGATACTTGAGATTCTTTGAGAATTGAAGAGACGTGTGTGAATGATTATGATTACGGAATGATGTTTATACAATATGTTATTATTAGGTATAAAATTACGAACTTGAATCTCGGGGTATTTCGCTTTCTTTGCATCTTTGCAAATATATTTTTAAACACTATAGGGAAGTATCAAATGAATTTTAATACAAACGTATTAAAAATACCAAGTATTAGGTTACACTGAAAAGTTTTTTGATGGTAACAGAAATAAAAAGATAAATTGTATTATCCGAATTTATTTTCAAGTCATTGTGATATTTGTTTTAAAATTAGGTAGATTCAAGGGGCAGTTCGGTAGATCGGTAGATAGGAATCAAATTCGGTAGATCTACCGAAAAATCGGTAGACGGAACAACACTGACAGAGACACAAGCACGGAAGCACGCACCGATTCAACGCGCCTAATTCTCTAGTGCTGCGCGCGCAGCGGACCGATCATGTTTGAGTGGGAGAGAGACGCAAGGCATTCGCCGGTCCGGCGGGCCTCTCTCTCGTTCGGTGACTCACTGTAACAGACGTGAGCGGGCGTTACACTTTTTCATGAATGACTCCGAGCCACAACCTAATTTAAGACGTTGTCACGTCAAAATAAAAGGGTCTAAAATACATTTAAACCCTTTTGTAATAAAATGTAATAAAATTTATAAACATTAATACCTATAAAGCAAAATCTCATTAGACTATTTAAACCAGTATTTACACTGCATTTGTTTTATAATCTTTTATTGGTTTTATAACAAATTAGGCTATTTATTATTTATTTAGATTGTATCATATTGTCTTAAATATTTTCAGAGTACACATAAAATTTCATCAGATGCTGCTCCAAGTATACACCTGCAATTAGTACCAAAACTACTAACACCTATTGTAAGTGACTGGCTTCCCAATGCATTTGTAGTCTCATTTAAGTTAGAAACAGATCCAAATATTTTAATCAACAAAGCCAGGGGGGCTTTAACCAAATACAAACATAAGGTAAATAATATAACATATTGTTGGTGTTACTGCAATAGGTTGTATGCCAAAATAGACTATTTTTCAGGAGATGAAAAAAATAATATGAATTTTAGGATTTTCGAATTTTTGATCTGCTTTTTGGGCACTTTTATATTAGCCGAATTATATTAATTAAGAGTTAACCTTGGTTAGATCAACTAACCAGGGTTTAGAAACCCGTTTTTAATGACTAAGATAATTTGCTTGCTACCGCTTGGTTACATTTATTGACATATGATGTATGTCAATGGATGACCGAGGCCTAACTGTATGGCATTTAAAGGTTTTATTTTCTAAAATAATACAAGATAAATATTTTCGACACAAAATACAAAAATATTTTTTTCTTACTAATAAAATTAATATTATATTAATAACAATAACTATTTAATAAAAATTTATTTATGTAACAAATTTTCATAAAATACTCTGCAATCTGCAGGAATAAACCCTTTTAGTTCTTGTAAATGGGCATATTTCATACTCTTAATTGGACACATGCCTTTGTAAAGGCAAGACCATTGATGATTGGTAACTACAGAACGCTGACAATGAGGCATATCGACCCAAGTATCTGAGAACTGCAATTTGTACAAAATTAATGATTTTGGTTTGGAAAATGCCTTAAACTGAGAGGAGCATAATTTTGACACACGACCTATTGCAGTAACAGCGATGATATCTCTATTGTATTAGTTGTATAGTTGACTTGTCTCATTGTTGAAGCATCTTTTGAATTGCTCTTTCCACTTTTATATCAATATTCAGTTCTTTTCACTAATTTTTACCTACTATACCATAATCTTTTGCCATATTAACCAAAATAAGCAATAACGCGATTATAAATTATATTAATATCTTTTGATCAATTTTCTTACAGCGCGGCGACAATTGATCCAGTAAAATCTGTCTCGAACTCTGGCCAGTGTTCTTTTGACTTCAAAATGACCTCCAGAAAGGCTGCTATGAAGTTCTTGCAACACACTTTTAATGTATGATTTAGGTAGTACCACTTGTTGAGTTGTACATACATCATCGGGACTGTTCCACTTCCGTTATAATATTCCATTGGAAAGATACAGAGATTCTCATTGAGTCCAGTAGGCCTTTAGAGTTCCATTGTATTTGGTTATTTCCTGTTAAATAGGTCTTACTCCATTTTAAATCATTCTCATATGACTTTTAAGTCATTATCTTGCTTTTAACTCTTTTTAAGGTTTTCCGGGGATTTCCGATTATCTTCTTCCTGTATAACTGTGGTTACCTTCTTCAGTTATGTTCTCTTTCCCTTTAAGTCTTATACAGTACTGGTTTTGTCGTTCCAAACAGGGTCGCCTAGAAAGAATATCGGCATTGGTATGGAGATGCCCTTTTCAATGTACTATGTCGAAGTTATACTATTGGAGTCTCTTTATCCACCGAGCAACTTGTCCTTCTGGCTTAAGTAGTAAATTCTGTACATTTTTATTTAAAGTGTAAGTGCGAATTTGGTGGCTTTTATTAGATACAGCCGACGCCCTCCTTTTTAGTGTCGACTTTTCCCTGGCTATTGCTTGCATGTCTGTGGTGAGTTATGGGAGATCAATTCCTTAGAGATCTATCTCTACTAGTATTTCTAGTAGGACTATGTAACGGGCTTCTGGATGTAGATCTGGGCAACCTTCTGACCATATTTTTTGGTTCTTCTTTCCTTGCCTGGGATCAGCTTCTGTAATTATTTTGCAAATGTCCCATTCTTCCCCAATTAAAACATCTTTTGTTTTCAGTTTGAGATTTTTGTTGAATATTTTGCAATTTGCTTAACATCTGGGATAAAAGTTGTTGATTATCTGTGAAAGTAACTTCCTCACTTTCTCGAAATTTTATTTCTTTTAATTTTGGGCGAGATCTGGAAATACTTTTCGCCGCTTCATACTCCTGGGCTCAGATTAATGCTCCATTTAGCGTTTAGTGATGCTGTAACCGAAGGGCTTGTTGTATTTTAACATCCTGTAGCCATCTATGAATGCTTGTATACCAATTTGTGCCTGTTGGTACACCAAATGCAATAATATTTTAACATAGACTTCATATTCTTACAGGCCTTCGTTATGCTGATATAACTGGGTGCATCCTGGAGAAGAAATTTTAAGACTGTTGCTGCCTGTCCTCGAAACGACACCAAGAGTACCAAGAAAGCTGCCATTTCTTTCTCAGTCCAGATATTTTCTCTAGCTACACCTTCCAATTGAAAATGATAATTTTCCCATACCGTTTGGTCATCGAATGTGGGTGGTTTTAAAATTTTGTTAGATCTTATTATGCCTGGTTTAACTATGGAAGACGATGAAGTTGTTTGTTCAGATTCGACATTAGTTACTAAAACCAGCTTAGTAAAGCTGTTTTTAGATAAAAACAATATTAGATAAACCAGCTAGAGTATTCATTTTTCTTTCTAACTTCTTTCTAAATTAAATTTTAAATCGTTTTGTTGTTGTTTCATTTTATTTTCTAAATTGGTTTTCGTATCGTTTTGTTGTTCTTCTAATTTATCTATTCTACTAGTAATTTGACTTGCCTCTAACTGAAAATTTTTGTGAATTTGAGATATGCCATTCATGAGTTCTATCTCTACTTTTCTACGCCTCCCTTCTTCTTGTCTACTCTTCTCCGTCACCTCCCTACGCTTCTCCTTTTCCTCTTTCTCTTTAATGTATAAAATAATGATAATTAATATTAATGAAATCACAATATGAAAAATAGTTCAGCAACTTCTTCTTTAAGTGCCGTCTCTGAAGAGTTCTATAGAACTGCATTTAAACCAGTCCCTTGAATTCTTCAACCATGACACTCTCCTTCTTCCTATACTCCTTCCTCCTCTTATCATTTTACTTTATATCTTATCAGTTCAGCAACAAACAAACAATTGTAAATTTGCAACGATTAATATCGTATAATAATGTAAATATTTTACACAAGTAAACCTACTTGTACATCGGCAACAATATAATGTATATAACCTTGTGAGGTGGCTTTTGGCCACAAGGAACTGCGAACACCCTATTTGTGCGAGTTTTAGGAACAAGATGATGAGTTGAGATCGCGGGTAGTTTATATTTGGGTGGCTGCATACCAGAAATCTAAGTGGGGGCGACTATTAACGCCAATATCGCGCAATTCTTGCAGTTATTGGTGTTTTTTTCTCATTTGATTCGTACCTTCCTTATTTATATGGGGTTATCGGACGACGTACAGATAATTTTCATTTAATATTTAATTTAATATTTGTATAAAAAGTTGCGAAACTTCAACAGTTTTAATAAAGATTTTACTTTTACAGTTGGTAATTGGCAATATGCTACATACTAGAAGAACGGCAGTGATCTTTGTGAAACCGGATTCTAGCGAAGAAGTGAGAATCACTCAAGAACAGGCGGCAAACGGGGTCGATCTAGAAGATAGTATAGTAACTAAAGTGATAGCTGAGCACAGTTTATTTATTGAACGAGAAGGTTGAATTATGAAAGTTTTCAATCATGACAGATATAATAGTATTTTTAACCAATTTAAAACTTTACTACGACAATTTTTGTAGGTTTGTTTTGTAATTTTATATTTAAATTGTTTATCTGTGGGTACCTGTTTTAAAAGAGTAGAGCAAATATAATTGGAAGTTAAGCCAAACCATATTCTATTTATTGCTAAATGTAGGACTTCTTGTTAATCTCTAAAAATGTCGTTAGGTTTCTAAATTCTTTCTAAATCTTAACTTCCAAATTTTAAATTGATTTCATCCAATGTCCTTATTGTTGTTTATTTATATATTTTTTTTTTTTCAATATCTTATACGCATCGGAAACCCATCGGTTTGCCGAAAAGTTCTATTTTTTTTCCCTTATGTGAGCCGTTCAGACGTTAACATCAGTTTTATTCGCTTGTTTTCTCATAGACTTTTGGACTAGTTTTTCCTGTTAAAAATCACTAGGACGATCAGTTTTTGGTACATCCGTATTGAACCTGTATTTATCAATCAAATCCTGTATTTATCCAATTTATCAATGAAATATCCGTATTAAGACAAATGACAAACGAATTATAGGTAAATTCAAGTACATCATCAAATATGTTCTCACATAATTCTGCCTCGAAGGTCTACTCATGGTCGAAATCGAGTTGGAAGCCGTGTACGTCAGAAAACTTAAAAAATCCGCTTACCGGTACACTCAAGTACCAATAAACACCAAAGCTTTACAAAAAAAAAACTCGGAGACCGCACAGGGAAAGGCATCTGACAGTAACCAGCCGATCTGACCACTAAAGTCACATCCCAATCACTCCTGATAGTTCACACCCCAAAGTTTACTAAATCTTTGCAACCAATGTAAATTCAACCAATTCTTTAAAAACCACAACCTTCTTATATCCAACCTAGACTCCCATAAAGCTAATACATCCGACCAAAAACACAATCAACACTCGAGCTCTACAAACACAGGATTCTAGAACGATGAAAATAACCTCTTTATCTCAACTGATTCCTACCAAGAAATCCAATCTCCTGCCCCGAAAACAACCCAGAAACCTACCAAAACCAAACCACCCCCTACAACAACCCAGCCCTCCCTTCAACTAACTTTAACCAACAGTGAATTCTACAACCCATGACCAACCCAGACAATCATTATTCGAAACGCACAACTCTCAATCGTCTCAAGGCTCAAGTCCTACCACATCACACATCCAAACCGCCCCTACAGTCCAACAAAACCCATCCAAATACTGGATAGAAAACATCCCAGCATTTGCCAACAAAGAAAATTCTTCCTTAGCATAAAATCTAACGAGCTTCAGTTTGAACAATATCGCTTCTCTCAAAGTTTAGACGTCAAACTAAACAACTAACTTCAATACTTTCCAACCCATGAATGTTGGGTGGTGAGTAGGCGACAACCTAGTCACCATAGGCTCCAGACTCTCTCGTTAAGCCACCTACAATCCAAATCCCATATCCAGAAAGATTCAACTTTCACCTAGTAATGAACGTCGTGAACAAATACCTATCACAAAAAGACATCCAGGATAGCTTGTCCAAAATTAATTTTCCATACACAAAAGTCTTCTACAGAATTGTCCGCTTTAATAACATTCCAATCAACTTGGTACGAGTCTTCACAAGACTCAAAACCCAATTCGCTGAAGCAATCTCAAGAGATATTCAGATTAACGGGGAATCACTACATTGTCAGATCAGCAAGTAAGCAACGCCCTCAAAAACATCGTATCTGTTCCAACTAGACAACAACCAAATAACTCGCATACTTTAAATCATTCACGTCGTCGATGATCCTTTTCAACGTCTTTCCAGAAAAAAGGAATGACGACTCCGATCTCGGTAATGAGATTTCACAAAATATGTAGATCATGCTATATCGACGTCGACATACAACCATACCATGAATCAAAGTGCAATTTACTATTTTTATTCAAAATAAGTCAAAATTTCCACTTCGGAAATCGAAACGTCAGAATAAAATTTTCAAGTAAAATTGAGGCTTATTCCCAATAAAATAGTAAATTTTATTAAAATGCCACAAGAAAATAGCTTCAGAACAACATAAATCAAAAATTCATCCAATCTCGATATTAATCCTAGTTACATCCACTCCCTAAGCGTCCAGTTCCCAGAGGACACTCGCTCGCCAACCACTACCTACAATGCTAAAACACACATTACCCTGAAGCCACTCGTTGGAAAGTGAGCGCCTCAACATACTCCTTCATAGTCGAGTCAACACACAAAGGACAAGGAGAGATTGGTTTTCTATAATTTTCCAATCTCTTTTCACGATACCCTGTCCTAGCTTAGGACCTAGCCACAACCAACCTCCACGCGTTTACTAAAGCCAATCAATTCTGAAAATAGTTGACGAGCCACCTTGTCCTCGGTCCTCGCCATGCTCTACTTCTGGAATTTTCGGTAAATCAGTATTCACCCCAACCAAAACAGGAGCTTATTTCTTGAAGAGGCTGTGCTGACTCGCTGTTTATATGACTCTGAAATAAAGCAAAGTAGGAAAAGCAGTCAATAGAAAAAACATGGACTGAAGATAGGCTAAGAGGCCTTAAAAAGTTGGTGTTGTTCCCTTACCTTGTCAAAAAATTATGTATAAGACTCCCAACTGCATGGAAACCAATTCTACAGAAAACCGTAAAAATTAGATTGGCGTATAAGACCCTGCCCAATCGAATCCACACATGGTCGATCAGAAGAAGCGCAGCAAGATACTTAAGCACAGCACACAGCGGCCTAGAAATCATTTCTCAAACATCAGGAAGACACAGAACTAATCTGACTTGACAATGGCAAGTGTGACCTTGCCTAAACGGCGTCAAAACAATGGTTTTTCTGAAAACCATAACAATTCAACGCGGAGTCAAGCCCGAAAAACCACAGAAATCACATATAACTCTTGATAAATGAAACAGGAATGTTAGGCTAATCCACATAAAGTGGATCAAAAGAGCGATTTTTCAACGCACTGTATCAAATATCTGTAAAACCAAAAAAGGCATCTGTTTTACTTAACTGGTGTATTTGTAAAATTTTTATACTCTGTAAACGGTAGTTCTCCAAGTATATATCGGGACATAAGATTATCTGTGTAGATTCATGATTGGTTTTATTCAAATATACATTTGAATGATAAGTTTTAGGTAGCATTTTACGACTCTTATATTTGCAGAAACCATTATGTTCTATATTTGGACATTTGAAACTGTAACTGTAAAAAAAAGTAGGTACCTGTTGAACAGTTATTGTGACAAATGGAAGTATTGGTTATTGAGGTTAATTTGTATTATAAGCTTGGTTAAAGGTTATAGAATATGAGCTACTGTAACGTGAAATAAAATTTTGTTTTTGTTTATTTTATTTTTTTACTATTAATTTCCAATTACACCAATCAAAAACAATTCGGTGTGAAATCTGTTTGAAGATATCGGTAAGAGTAGAACCTCCAATTATGGCGTAAGTTCCTTCACCCATATTGTAAATGGGCCTAATTTTGGCAGGATTGGCAACTAAATAGTGGCGGGCCGCCCAAGTTCTAATCCCTTTTAGGGATATGGTGACACCATACCCTCAATTATTAAGTATTTTTGTTTGAACCACCTAACGCCTTGGAGCCCTTCCCTTAGGTCTTTTTTCTTCAAGTCAACTCTCGATTATCAGTTTTCCATCGTAACCGAAGTACTTTTTTCAGATCTACTAAAAGTCTATCTGAATTAGCTTCTTGTGTACTAAAATTAAACACATTAAAAATAAATTTCAATTTTAGTTACAAAGTATAACCGTTCCACTTCAAAGAAATATTTAAATATTTGACAACTGCAGTGCATTTAACGTTATCAACTCGATTTTTCGTGTTGATGGTGAGAGATGAAATGAATTTTGTTATAATATAAAATTTGGTTTAGTCGAAAATAATAAAACGGATTTAGGTTCCAAAATTCTTTTATTTCATAAATAATACTCAAAATCATTATAATATAAATATATAATATACTACATTACATTACTTCATCTTAAGTTTCATATTTTACCCACTTTTATAATCTTCTTCATTTTATTTACCACATCTTTTTCGAGGTATTTGTTGAGATACAAGTCAAATATTCTCTCCTCACTTAGCATTTTATACAATCTTTCGCCATACTTTCTGAAACAAATTGGAATAAGCACAAAGTTGGTTCAACAGAAAAATGTATAACAAGAAGAAATATTGATTAACCAAAAAAAAGTGAAAAGGCAAGATTCCGTTTGGATTCTATATTGGTATTGGTAGATATCTGCCGATAAAATGTTTTCAGGTTTTTGTAAAATCGTTCCATAATAGAAATCTGCATTTTTATATCTAAATCCAAATGTGACAATTTGAAAATAAAAGTTTTAAAACAAAAAAATAGTCACTAAATTTTCTTCTTTTGTTTGTTTTTCTTTCTGTACACGTTATTTTCTTTATTTTCGTTTCTCCAAGGTTTGTAGTTGGTGTTGTTCTGTTGTTAAACTTTGTGGTTGACATTGCCATAATTTTTGCCTTGGTTTTTTTTTCTTCCATTTTCTTCCTCCTATTTTTCTTGCTCACTGCGATTAGTGTTTTATAGAGTTTAGCAGTTGTTTATAATATGTATACAATTCATCTTTCTACGAAAGTGCTAAGATTTTTCGCACCAGTGACAAAGAGTTTAAACCAAAAAGAAGAAGTTGCGTGTATTTGATAATACTTTTGTCGAGTGAATACATAGTGCACTGATGAGAAAGAAAATTAACAAATATAAAATGCAAGTGGATTATTTAGATGCTTCAGGGCAGAATTATATCCAGAGATACGTATGAATGTGCCATAAACTTAGAGCAACTAATGCTTAATTATATTCCACATTTTAGTTTTATCAATATTAATTTCATCCGCTACTTAGCAATATTTTATTGTGGCAATAATTTTTAATCACCTAGTCATGAATTTTTGAATTTTTAAAGATAAATTTATTGAAATAATACTGCGATTAACTCAATTTGACAAGAAATTAATTGTAGAATATAGTTCGAGTTTTTTAGACGTTTGTTAGTGTCCGGTTGTATTGATTTTGCAGCATAATTGTCTTGTGTGGTTTTTACCAGTTACTTCATACTGTCCCATTATTAAGTTGTCACTAATTTTTATATATTTTGATAATCCCTTCTTCTTTCTTCTTGTATGTAGGCTTCGTCCATTTGGTGACTTATCTCGTGATATTCGTGCTATCCTATCCTCTGCCATTCTACTAACGTGTTCGTTCCACTCCTGTTTCCGTTTTGTCACTCATCTATTTATGTCTTCTATGTTGCATGCTCTTCTTATGTTTTCGCTTCTCTCCCTTTCCAACAGACTTTTCCCTGATAGTTGTCGAAGTATTTTCATCTCTGTTGTTTCTAGTAGTCGTCTCGTTTTAGATGTGCCAGGTCTTGTCTCCGCCGTGTATGTTATTATTAATATTATCCCAGATTGAGCCATACGGCTCTCACTCCCTCTAAGGGGAAAATCCACTCATCCCAGATACCTACGGTATCAAAAGGATTGAGCTCTGGTGGGACTCTTGCCGTGTTATCGAGCCCTAGGTGACTTGGTATGCTGGGGTATCTCCCAAAAATTTTCGTACACATCTGGACGTTGAGAGAAGTACAGCTTTCTGCATGGTCTTGTAGATATGTTCATTCAGACCTAGCTTTCTTGTTGTTTCATGTTTTCTAGGAGGTTCTTCGGAATGACTCCAGTAGTAGAGAGAATGATAGGTATTGTCTGGGTACTTTCCATTCTCCACTGTCTTCGTATTTGAATTTCCAGATCCCTGTATTTGGCGATCTTTTCGTTTTGTTTAACACGACGATTATTGTTGTTGGGTATCGCCACATCAATTAGTGTTGTTTGTCTCTTTAGTTTATTAACTAGTACGAGATCTGGTCTATTATGTGCCACTGTTTGGTCTGTTAGCACAGTTATTATTATTCAGATTTAGCCATACGGCTCACACTCCATGTAAGGGGAACATTCGCTCATCCCAGATACCTACGGTATCAAAAGGATTGAGCTCTTTCCTCTCCACTCTTTCTCTTTCCATGTTATCGAGTCCTAGGTGACTTGGTACGTCGGTGTATCTCCCAAAAATTTTCGCACGCATCTGGACGTCGAAAGTAGTACAGCTTTCTGCATGATCTTATATAGATGTTCATTTAGACCCAGCTTTTTTATGTTTTCTAGGAGGTTCTTCGGGATGACTCCAGTGGTAGAAAGAATAATAGGTATGGTGTGGGTACTTTCTATTCTCCATTGTCTCCTTATTTGTATTTCCAGATCTCTGTACTTGGCGATCTTTTCGTTATACTTAACACGCAGATTATTGTTGTTAGGTATCGCCACATCGATTACTGTTGTTTGTCTTGTTAGTTTATTAACTAGCACGAGATCTGGTCTATTATGTGCTACAGTTTCGTCTGTGAGCACAGTGCGATCCCAGTATAGCTTCTAGTTGTCATTTTCAAGCATACTCTCAGGAACGTATAGATAATATGGGAGATGGTTTGTTTGTAAACGTCCCAGTTTAAAAGCTATCTCTTGATGGAGGATCTTCCTTACTGAGTCATGCCGTTCCTTATATTCAGTTGCAGCAAATGCCTGGCGGCCCCCGGTAACATGTTGGATAGTTTCTTGGGCTTGACATCCATATCGGCATTTGTCGTTTTGGACCTGAGGGTCTTTGACGATATATTTCAGGTAATTTTTGGTTGGTATAACCTGATCCTGAATGGCGAGTAATGAACCTTCTGTTTCAGGGAACATCTTTCCTGATGTCAGCCAATAGTTCGATGCTACATTGTCGACATAGTCTTGACTGACTTCATTCGGATGTCGCCCGTGCAGAGGTTTACCCATCCAGATGCGCATTTTTTCGTTCTTAGTAAGATGGTTTATGCGCATTTCTTGTTCTCTCAGTTTGAGCGGTGTTGTGTCATCTACTGCACAAATCGCGCGATGAAGAGTAGATGTCTCCGCCTGCACCTGAAAATAAGTTCGTAAATTATTAATCTGTTTTTCTAATTGCTCGCTTATATCAGTAAGTCCTCGTCCTCCTAAATACCGCGGTAATGTCGTTCTTTCTACTGCACTTCGAGGATGGTGTTTTTGTGCCTTTGTGAGGTGTGTTCGTACTTTTCGTTGAAGGGTTTCTATATCCGTTTTAGTCCACTTAATAATCCCAAATGAGTAGCTAAGCGCGGAAAATGCGTAGGTGTTTAATGTCTTAAACAAATTTTTACTATTAAGATGTGAGCGGAGTAGCTGTTTTACTCTTCGTATGAACTCTGATGTTAATTCAATTTTCATTTGTTTATGGTCAATTTTCCGCGCTTGCTTTACTCCTAGATATTTATACATGTCATTTTCGCCCATAGCCTCGATGTTTTGGCCATTTTGCATATCGAATCCTCCGGGCTGAACCTTTCCCTTGACTATATTTAGTACACGACATTTGTCTAACCCAAAGTGCATACTGATATCATTTGAAAACGTTTCTACAGTTTTTAGCATTTGATCTAAGTGATTTCGAGTGGAAGCCATTAGTTTCAGATCATTCATATACAACAGATGATTAAGCTTCGCCACTACAGTATTGTTGTTTTTAATGCTAAAACTTGAGTCAGTGGAGTTCAATAGCTGGGATAATGGGTTCATCGCTAGACAGAACCACAATGGACTCGGCGAGTCTCCTTGAAATAGGCCGCGGTTAATTGCGATATTTTCCGTTTCGATATTGCTTTCACCAGGTATTTGGAGGCGAATTTTAGTCTTCCAATCTGTCATTATATGTCTTAAAAAGGCCACTATATTATCATCGACTTTATATATTCTTAATATATCTACACAATTCGGTTCAACACAGAACTTAGCGGGTCAACACAATTCGGTTTTAAGGGAGGACTAGGAACAAGAGAGGCAATTTTATGTTTGAACACCTTAATACAAAACTGTTTAGATCAACGAAAAGATGTCTACCTCACCTTCATCGACTACGAGAAGGCATTTGACAATGTTAAACATGATATCATGATGGAACTACTACATAGGGCCAACATTGACCAGAAGGAGATCAGAATTATTCAGAATCTATACTGGAACCAAATGGCAAAGGTGAGGATTGATCAAGACCAATATACGGATGAATTTGAAATCCGGAAAGGTGTCCGCCAAGGCTGCATACTCTCTCCGATGCTTTTTAATTTATATGTTGAAAATATATTTGCGGAAGCATTAGAAGACACGGAATTAGGCATTAAGGTGAACGGCATACCAATTAGCAACCTACGCTATGCGGACGACACAGTGATTATAACTGATAATTTGGAAGATCAGCAGTTATTACTTGATAGGGTGAATAGCATAGGTAAAAAATATGGCCTCAAAATCAACATTTTGAAAACGAAATATATGGTCATTAGCAGAAAACCCGATAATATGCATAGGTGACGATCAGATAAAACGCGTGAAAACTTTTAAATACCTTGGCACCACAATCAATGACCAATCGGGTCCACAACAAGAGATAAAAACCCGAATACAAATGGCAAGACAAGCTTTTGTGAAATTCAGACCGCTCCTATGTAATCAAAACCTAAATTTCGAAATACGCTACAGAATGGTCAAGTGCTACATATGGTCCATCTTGCTTTATGGCATGGAAACGTGGACTTTGAAAAAAACATCTATTAACAAACTTGAAGCATTTGAAATATGGTCATTGAGAAGAATGATGCGCATACCTTGGGTGGATAGAGTTCGAAACGATGACGTCCTTAAGAGAGCCGGCGTGGAAAGAGAACTCTTTGAATTAATTAAAAAACGCAAGATTGGTTACCTTGGGCACATATTGAGAGGAGCAAAATATGAAATACCACAGTTAATCCTACAAGGGAAGATCGAAGGTAGGAGAGGAGCCGGCCGCAAACAATTATCCTGGTTAAGGAATATTAAAGAATGGACAGGAATACACAATACAGGCGAACTGTGTCACGCCGCCAAGAACAGAATTCTAGTAATGAGATAGTCGCCTACGCACTTTGGTGTATGGCATGTTAAGAAGAAGAAGAATATATCTACCAGCCATTCATGCGGCACTGAGTCAAAGGCTTTCTTATAGTCAATAAAGGCAGTGAAGAGGTTCCTTTTTTTGGTGTATGCCTGGTTAGAAATGACTGAGTCGATAATAAGTTGTTCTTTGCAACCCATGGAACCCTTAGCGCATCCTTTCTGTTGAGGTTCTATGATATTGTTTAGTGCGCAGTGTTGATAGATACGCTGGGCTACACAGGATGTGACCAATTTGTTCCCTGAGTTAGGAATTATGGTATTTCCTGCAGATTAGAAATAACACGATTAATTAGTGTTGACAAGCACTCATGAGCACTCCAGAACTTCTTAAGCCAGAAGTTTTGAACTCCGTCTGGTCCAGGAGATTTCCAGTTATGAAGCTCTTTGATGATATTTGAGACTTCTTCTGTGGTGAAGGGTTCATAGACAGTTGTACGGTAGTGTTGACAGCTGTGCGCCGTATCTTCTATCCATCCAGCATTGGTGTTAAGAGCAGCTGGTGTGGAAAGTTGATTTCCCCAAAACTCCTGAATTTCTTCTTGGCTTGGGTATGCTTTATTGGCACTTTCGACAGTGGAATTGAGTTTCCGATAGAACGCCTTCTCGGCATGCTCAAAAAGTGCATTGTCACATTTCCGGCTGTTACTAACTTTGTACCTCCTTAGTCGTCCTGAATAAACGGAGAGTTTTTGTTGTATCCAGGCACTGTTGGGCTGTGTTGTTTTCTGGATCATATTGCGAGTGTCTTGCAGTGCTTAGCATTATTTGATCAACTTTTTTAATGACTTTTCTACTTGTTGTTCCCCGTATATATTCTGTCATTTGACCAATGTCCCTACGCAATAATTCAATCTTGTTTAAATTATTATTATTATTATTAAGAGATCTCGCCGCTTTACTTGCTTTTAAGCTTTGTTGTCGTACTTCTTGTTCAGCATCTACATAACTAGTTATATCTGTTCCCAGATATCTAAACCTTGCTTCCTGCTTTCTGATTTTCCCATCAATTTCGATTTTACATCGTAGTGGGTGTTTAGATGTTGTCATACATTTGGTTTTTTCTAGTGATATTATCATATTGTATTTATTGGCTGTTGTATTGAAGATGTGTGTTAATCTTTGGAGCTTGTCTTCTGTCTCGGCGATTAATGCGGCGTCGTCTGCATAACATAATATTTGGATTTCTTTGTTCCCCATTCTGTAACCATGACCTTTACGTACTGCTTATATTATTTCGTCCATTATTACATTAAAGAGAAGTGGGCTTAACGAGGCACCCTGTCTGACTCCGCTTTGTACTGGTATACACTGTGTTAGTTTTCCATTTATCTTTGCCTGTATTCGATTATGGAAGTAGATGTTTTCGATGATTTGTATAATATTGATTGGTGTGTTTCTTTTATACAGTAAGTGTAAGACGTCTTCGACTTGGATGCGATCGAAAGCCTTTGCCAGGTCTATAAAATATAGATATGCTGGTTTATTGTACTCGATAGCGCTTTTCTGTGATTTGTCTTAGTACAAATACGGCGTCTACGCAGGATTTTCCGGATCTGAATCCTTGTTCTTCATCTGATAAAGTTGTTAGTTTATTGATTTTGCTGGTTAGGACTTTTGTGGTAAGCTTAAGTGCGATGTTCAGTAGATTTATACCTCTATAATTGTCTTCTTTATCTCGTTTCTTGAACATTGGTATCATTATGCTGTATCTCCATGCGTCTGGTATCTTGCAGTGCAATATTCATCATCATCATCATAAGTGGCTCGACAATCCGTTGTGGATCTTGGCCTGCTCACAAAGAAGTCGCCACTCCTGTCGATTCCTGGCAACTTCCCTCCATCTTCTAACCCTTAGAATCTCTAGGTCTTCTTCCATATCATCAATCCATCTCATTCATGGTCGTCCTCTGCTTCTTGTGCCCTCTGGTTTTGAAAATGTTTTAATCTCTTCGTGTATTCGTGATCTGACATCCTAGCAATGTGTCCAGCCCATCTAAGTCTCTGCACTTTAACGAATTTCACATATCTGGATCGGTGTATAACTGATATAGTTCAAAGTTGTATCTTCGACGCCATAGCCCATTTTCATTTACGGCCCCAAAAATCTTTCCAAGAATTTTTCTCTCAAAAATACCAAGAAGTCTTTTATCATTTTGAGATAAGATCCACGTTTCAGCCCCATATATCAAAACCGGTCTTATTAAGGTCCTGTATATATTAAGCTTTACTGCACGTTTTATATTTTTATTTTTTAAATGTTTCTGGAGACCGTGAACAGTTCTGTTTGCTATTGCTATGCGTCTTTTTATTTCGTCGCTTGTAGTGTTTGTTGTGTTGTGTTTACTAGCGATCCAAGATATGTAAATTCTTTCACTTGCTCAAAGGTATGGTTGTTAATTTGAATTCTCTGTTGGATATTTCGAGGGTTTTTAGAAACCAACATATATTTGGTTTTTTCATCGTTTACCACAAGTCCTAATTCACTTGCTGCGTCCGCAAGCCTTGTAAAACACTGCACCATGTCTCTCATACTTCTGCCTACTATAACTATATCGTTAGCGAATGCGAGAATTTGCGTCGATCTATTAAAAATAGTTCCATTCACTCTAATATTTAATTGTCTGATTGCCTTTTCCAAGGCAATATTAAAGAGCAGACACGCCAACGCGTCCCCCTGTCTTAGACCATTATTAATGTCAAAGAACGTAGAGTTTTCTCCTTCAATTCTAACGCATGAGCTTACGTTTTGCATTGTTAGTTGGGTCAACTTAACTAACTTAGGTGGGATCCCAAAGTCTATCATTGCAATATATAATGCAGTTCTTTTCACAGTGTCATAGGCTGCTTTGAAGTCAATGAAGAGATGGTGTGTTTCTATGTTATATTCTAGTGACTTTTCTAGAATCTGCCTATGTGCTTGAATTTGATGTGTAGTTGACTTTCCAGCAGTAAATCCTCATTGATATTGACCAACAATATCCTTTGTAAAATGTTTAAGTCTTTCAAATAATACATTGCCGAAGATTTTATACGCAGATGCTAACAGAGTAATGCCTCTATAGTTCTTACACTCCAGTTGATCACTATTTTTATACAACGGACATATTATTGCCTTCAGCCACTTTTCTGGTACCCATTCATTCTGCCATATAAGTGCAATATTAGTTTTTGTATAAGTTTTGTCATCTCTAGGGTTATACTTTCTCCCCCGTGTTTTAGAAGCTCGTTGGTTATTCCGTCTGGTCCTGGTGACTTTCTATTTTTGAGTGAATTTGTGTCTATACTTCCTGAAAACTGATTTCTATTTCGTGTCTTAATTCAGGTACGCTATTGTGTTGATTATTATTTTCCTCTTCTTTAAACAGTTTCGTTAGGTATCTTTCCCATTCGTTTGCTGGTATGTTATTGTATTCCTTCAATTCTGCCATTTCCTTCCGTTGGTTTCTTATGAATCTCCATATTTGTTTTTGTGTACCGTAAAAGTTGCTTTCCATTCTTTTTGTAAGCTGTTCCCAGTGTTCATTTTTTGTTCTTCTTACCAACTGCTTTGTTTCATTTCGTATTCTTCTATAGGTGTCTCGGAATTCTGGAGTATTTGATGTTTTGCACTTCGTGTAGGCCTCTCGTTTCTCTTTACATTTCTCTTTTTTTTCATCTCTCTCTTACATCTTCGATGTCGTCTATTTGTTTCAGCTGTATCTTCTGTGCTAGCCTCCTTCGGAACATTTCTCTTGTAGAGTCGTTCCACAGTGATTCTACATTCAATTTTCCTCGGTGATTTCATGTAGAAAATGTTTTGGTGTTATTTTCATTTTTATTTTTGCTAGTACTAGTTTGTGTTCACTCCCTGCGTCTACTGAGTTTAAAGTTCGGCTATCTAGAATTTGCTTTGGGTGGATTTTTCTATTAGTGACTATAAAATCAATCATAGATTGACAATCCAGATGCCCCTGGAGTTTTTAAATGTATATTTATACTAGAGCTTATGGTCGAAAAATGTATTATTGATTTTCAGTTCGCTAAAACCACAGAGATTAGCCATGAGTTTTCCATTTGCGATGACATTCTTTTCATTAAATCTTTGTTTTACTCCTGGAACTATTTAATTTCCGATTCGTCCATTAAAGTCATCCATAAGAATTAAGGGTTCTTCATGAGGTATTTCATCCAGGATGGTTTGCAATTGTTCGTAGAATGCCTCTCGTTCCTCCTTAGGTTTGCAGTCCTCGGGGCTATAGATAGATATGACATTTAATTTTTGGTAGTCCATTGTGATGTTCGTATGTATTATTCTTTCGGAGATATAACGGCAGTTATTTATGTTGTCTTTAAATTTTTTATGGACAAGTATACCTACGCCTGCTCGTGATCGTTCTTCTTTCATCACTTCACTGTATGTTAGAAAATATTGGTTATAGTCTCTTTGCATTTGTGCATTGGTGTTTTCTTTGATATATAAGTCCTGACCTGTTGATTCCAGCTTCTCTGATGGTAACTTCGAGGACGATACTGAACAACAGCGATGACAGTGGGTCTCCTTGTCGCACCCCCTTACTGACCTCAAACTTATCTGTTTCTTCGCCATTTATTTTAACCCTATTCTCTGTTTTTCGGAGTGTCACTTTTACCATTCTTATCAGTTTTTCACTAATTCCCATTTCACGTAGTGCTTTGTATATTTCTTTGCGTTTTATCCTATCGAACGCTTGTTTAAAGTCGATGAATAGGGCCATTGTAGGTTTCCCATATTCGTAGCTTTCTGCTTGTATTTCGCGCAGTAGGAAAATTTGATCCACTGTGCTGCGCCCTCTTCTGAATCCACATTGATATTCCCCTATGTCATTATCTATATTTTGAGATAGCTTATCTTTTATATATACTGCAAGTATTTTATATGCAACATTTAGTAGGGCTATTCCCCTGTAATTGTGGCATAAACTGTTGTCGCCTTTTTTGTGAAAAGGGCACAGTGTCGCTTCGGTCCATTCCTTCGGTAATTTTTCTTGTTCCCATATGTCTTTTAGCAACTTTTCCAAATGCTTAGTTAGTACTGGTCCTCCATATTTAAACATTTCAGCTGTTACTTCATCTCTTCCTGAGCTCTTATTATTCTTTAGTTTCTCTATTATTTCTTTTATTTCTTTTTCGTTAGGTGGTCTTTCCTCTATTCGTTCTTGATCGACATTTTCCTTCACTTCTTCTTCCTCTTCATATTCTGTTGTGGGAATTTCATTTAAAAGTTCTTCAAAGTATTCTTTCCATCTGCTCAATATTTCTTCGTCACTTACTAAATTTCTTCTACTTTTGTTTTTGTAGTGTACAGGTTTTCCTTGGTACCCCTTTTTCTCATTTTTCACCCCTTGATATAAGTTTCTAATTTCTCTATTTTTATAGCTCTGTTCTATACATTTTAATTTATCTTCATTGTATTTTCTTTTCTTAGATCTTATTATTCTTTTGGCTCTTTTCCTTTGTTCATTGTATTTTCTTTCTATCTCTGTTGTTTTTTCTTGCATCATTTTCATTCTTAATTTATTTCGTTCATCTAGTTCCATTTTACATTCATCGTCGAACCATTCTTTGTATTCGTGTTTTATATTTCTATTACTGGCCTGAGCTGCTTTGGTCATACATACTTTTATTTGCATCCATGTTTGTTCAATATCCCCACTTTCTGCAATATTATCTAATCCTCTACTGACTATTCTTTCATATTTATTTTGTTCCTCTTCTGTCAGTAGTCTCACAGGTTTAGTTGCTTTATACTTTTTCTTCCGCTGGCTTCTAAGCACTGGAATAAGTTGTTTCATTTATATATATATATATATATATATATATATATATATATATATATATATATATATATATATATATATATATATATATATATAGGATTCTTCGCAACTTAACACAGAATGGGAAAATACAATATATAATATCACTAAATTAAAAGAAGAAGCAAATGAGAGAGTAAGGAAAATTATTTGAGGAATTATTACAGATTTGCTATTGTGTTCTTACATGTTAAATGGGATTAATAACGTTTTCCCAGATGTTAAATGGAACTGGTACTATGCTTCTAGATATACCATTGTTCCTACATACCAAATTGAATTGCTGCTGTATTCTAGGAGTAGAATTAGAAAAAGAAACAGCCGCTATTAGTTTTCACTGATAGAATAAAAAATCATGTTGGCGTTGTAAATAAATGCAGAAGCATCGCCTACGTTCACGCTCAAGACAGGACACGTGAATTACGTTATTTCACATAACACGCCCTACACTAAAAAGAATTCAGTAATAAAATAATGAATTGAAGATAATAGATAAAATGTAACGTTTATAACATTACAAAATTTTATATAATACTTTTTTGTCAAATATAAATCAGTATCTACCTAACTTCGGCGTGCTTATCTTCTAGAAAACTAACCATCGTCTGTATGATTCTTCTCCTGGTATGCTCATTGCTTTGGGGATGCAGGATATTCGGTACAGCTAGAACTGTCGCACACACCAGTAATCTAGCAGCTGCTGTGCGCACTAACGGGTTTTTGTGTTGTGGACCGTTAGCGCAAAGGGCCCGAACGGAATGAAATATCGGAATGTGAGTCACCATACAATCTAACGCCAGGTTGGCATCGTGTCGAATAAATTTGTTTGCGGAGGCACATTTAGAAAGAAGAGTATCGACTAGTTCACAGAATTCCTGAAAAAGATATGATAGATATTATATATGTAGATATGATTCGGTTGAGATCTACAATAGATATCATGTTAGTTAGGTATTAGGTCGACTACGTCTTTATTGTTCTAGATATATTTTTATAAAAAATTATATCTATAAGATAGGATTTTAAAACTGGTGTCTGGTATATGTAGATGCCGGGAGTGGTTATTTGGAGGAAAGTATGTCATGCGTTCAAATTTAAAATTTGTTCTATTTGAGAATAAACTCTGCTAGTTGCAGTTAGTGGGTATTATAGTGCACGATAGCCTGGTAAGCGAAATGGCACGTGCTATACAAAAGTTCAATGGAACAAACCCGCTTAGTAGACCACCACTACCAAAAATAAACTCTTGTAAGAAACTATATGTATGCTATTTGAAGTCCTACCGATCGATTACGTCGTAAAATAATTGCATATACTGATTTACTTTGCAGAAATTGCTAATCTTATTAAGAGGGCATTATGATCGGAAGATAACGGGGCTCTAATATCGGAAGGACATAATAAAACTTAGTTATTGCGTGAGGATATTGGACAATTACGCGATATATTCGAGGAGTGAGAAGTAGCAAAGTAATCAGAAGAGCTGGCAAAGTAATGCTGAATAGAGCAAGATAGTCGCAACATGATCCAGAAACGACACAGCTCAATAATACCTGGCTATATTAAAACAAAAACTTCTTTATTCATATTAGTTAAGGTCATACAAAGTTAGTAACAATTGAAAATGGGACAATAAACTTTCTGAGCATTTAGGTAAGAAGTTACTATAGTAAACTCAATTCCACTGTAAAAAGTACCAATAAATTGTAATCATTGAAATCAACTTTAAACGCCAGCTACTCTTAACACCAATGCTGGATAGATCAAAGATACGAAGCACAACTGTCAACGCTGCCATAATACTTCCTATAGTTACTATGAACGCTTCATTACTGATGAACTCTTGAATATTATCAAAGAGGTTTACAACTGTGGATTTCCTGGACTAGGCGGATTACCACTGTAGTAGCAAAGTTTAATATCCTGTTATTTATGATTTAAAATGAATGGCTTCTCTCAGAATCGAGATTAAACGCTAAAAACTGTAGAAATGTTCACAAATGACATTAATATGAAATTCGGACTAAACAAAATGCTGTATCTATTCTTAATACAGTCCCAAGTAAGACTCACCTGGAGGATTCGATATGCAAAATGGACAAAATGGATGAGTAAACCTCAGCATGGGCAACATCGCAATGAAGTAAGCCAAGAATATGTCGATAATACATCGTCGAACAAAAATTCGTCAAAGATTCTCAGGTGCCAGACGACAAACGCCCATATCAAAGTCATCTGCGTAAAGAAAGCTTTCAGTTTGAGGGTGTCTCGGCTGGTCGTTTGTATATAATCAACAATAAAGACTTTCTAAAATGTAAACCTGTGGTAGCAGATATTGCAGTTGGACATTTATCGCAATATAAATTAATATTTTAATCACATTATCTTTAATAGGGATCACAATTCATCAAAATACTCGATTTAACGTTTAATTAGTAAATAGTAACAATCTAATTCATGAGTAGGGTTGTGTTATAGAGGAACTTAGTACCTTTTATCAGTACGGCCGCATCAAGCGTCATAGACGGGAGATGGTTTTTGATAACTGGAGCTCATAAGACACCAAATTCTCACTTATGGCTCCACGTGTCACACCCCGGATAACTGCGTTGGTCTGCAGGCTAAACTAAGTGAGGGTAACCAGATATGGAGAAATCACCGAACTACCATCGGTATAAATGGTCCCCTTTAAATCTACCAACAGCTTCCTTGACAAGGTGGAAGTGTGGTCTGAAGTAGGGGCACTCTGTTGCCCTTGAGTGGAGAAATCAACTCCTAAGGCGGAAGAACCAATAAGATCAACGGCATCAGGATACAGAAAGCAAGAAAAAACTACTGCATTAAAGATCCTTTATGGAAATCTTAAGAAAATCACTCATGGCAAGTAAAATCAACGACGACCCTGAGTACCGGCAGCGTAGTTAAATAAAGCAGGGTGCGAAGAATCTTTGGACTTGCTATAATGAAAAAACCGATAAAAATTGGAATATGGAAAATTCTAAGTCTACTAAGAGCAGGAAAGGTCCATAATGTAATTCAAGAGATGAGCAGGAATACTATTGAAATATTGGGATTGAGCGAAGTAAGATGGCCGGTAAAGGAAGACTACAAATTTATGACCATCTTATCTACTTCTCTTAAGGAGAAAATAACTGTCCTCAACAATATGGCGTCGCATTTATCATACACAAAAACATTGATAAATCTCTAGAAAACTTCACCCTTTACTCCGAAAGGATAGCGCTATCACAACTTAAATGTAAAAACACTATACTCAATCTAATAGAAGATGCACCCAAAACAGACAAAGAGAATGAGATAGAAGAATTTTATGTAGGAATAATGGACATCACAACAAGGCTCAAGAAATACCACATCAACATTAAACTAGGCGTCTTTAATGCAAAAATCATCAAAGAAAAAGTAGCTGATATCACTGGAGGATACGGATTAGGCACATGGAATGACAGGAGAGATCGTATGATACAATTTTGCCAAGAAGAAGAATATGTGGTATCAAACATCGGGTTTAAACTACCTCCTAGGCAAATATATACATGGAAATCACCTCAAGATAATAATCAAAAGATTGTAAGGAATCAAATTGATTTTGCTTTAATTAATTATATATTTAAGTCAAGTATCCAGAGTGCAAAAATCTACCCAGGTATGGACATAGGATTAGACCACAATCCAGTCGTTGTCAATCTCATAAAAACTAAAAACAATACGCCGAAACAAACCAAAGAAGTGCAATATTGAAATACGGAACGAAGATAATAAAAAAAGTAAAAACCAAACTTAATGAAGACCTGAAACAAATCATCATAACAAGGGACGAATAAATAGAAAAGATAATATGGCAAACCATAAAAAATATCATAGTTGGAGTAAAAAGAGAAGAATTTAAGAATACGAAAGGTAAGAAACGAAATAATGGATGACAGAAGCTTTTTTGGAACTAACGGAAGAGAGAAAAACACAAAAACAACCCACATCTAGATAATCTATATATAAAGAAATCTAGAGAACCATAGATTCAAAAATTAAAGAAGCAATAGAAAGTTTTCTCAATAAAATTTGTGACGAAATAGAAAACCTAAACAACAAATATGATACATTTAATTTTTACAAACAATTTAAAACAACTCCAATAATAACAAGAAACTAGCTGGCAACAAAAGAAGAATAATTATAGAAAGAAGCCAACAAATTCAAGTATGGGAGAAATTGATCGAACAATCCTTTGCATATGACAAACCTGAATTACAACAGATGTCGACGGGGGAAATGGAAGGACCCCAATCCTAGACATAGATGTAAAACATGCGATACAATGTGCAAAGTATTGGAACGCTTGTGGACTAGACGAAATAGAAATAGATGTAATAAGACTAATAGATGATAAAACTACTAACTCATTTTTTTAATAACATATATGAAAGTGGCGTAATACCAAATGAATGGCTTAAAAGAAATCTTCTTCTTCTTCTCTTCTTCTTCCTTCTTCTCTTCTTCTTCTTCTTTTTATATAGACATGACTCTGTCTGTTTTTCAATGTGCCTCCAGTAAGTTGTCGTTCTATCGTTTTCGTGGTCTTCCTACTGATCGTCTTCCTATTGGGGAACCGTCTCTTGCCGTCTTTACTACTCTTTTTGTTGTCATTCGGCTTATATGATCGTTCCATTCTACTCTTCTATTTCTTACCCAGTTCTTAATGTTCACCTTGCATCTACGTCGTATATATGTACTTCTAGCTTTGTCCCATAGTGTCTTACCATAAATTTTTCTAAGTGTTTTCATCTCTGCTGTTTCTAACATCCTTTTTGTCCTCTCTGTGTCAGGTCTTGTTTCTGCCGCGTATGTCATTATTGGTATGATGACTGTTTTGTAAATTCTGCCTTTCGATATTTTAAAACTATATCTTTTCCCATATCTTTATTTCTCCGTATTGTTTCATCCAGGCAGCCTGCGGCTCTGTTTGCTTTATTCGTTTGATCTTCCACTTCAGTTTCGAGCTTTTCGTAGCTAGATAATGGGATGCCTAGATATTTAAACTCCATCACTTATTCTATCATCTGACCTTCCAACTCCAATTTACATCTTAGTAAATTTGCTGTTGTAACCATGCATTTTGTCTTTTTGTGGAAAATAACACTTGCTACGTCAGTTTGAATCGATCTTAGCAAGCGGAAGAACAAGGGAAATCTTATATTTATTTTAAATAAATAAATAAAATGTTTTAAAAACCACATTTTTAATATTTTTTAGATATAAATTAAATTCTTAGAAGTCAATGATATTTGATTATTTGTAAAGATTAATAAATGATTACACAAATATATGTCATTGAGAGATATAAAGTCGATAACCAGAAAGTTATAATTCCAACATTGTTTATGAATTTTCAAGTAATCATAAAAAATAAAGTATTAATTAACACAAACACTTAAAAATGAGAGGTAGGGATATTTTTTACAGCCAGTTCTTTGCATAAATTTGGTAACTGGGTATAATGTCGATGATAAAAACAAAACTCATCGCATAAATCGGTAGAAAACTATAAAAGTACTAAATAATTTGATACTTTAAAATATTTGATACTTTATATCTTAGTTGTTAATTATTCTTACTGGCCTTCTCGTGTCCTTAGCGTATTCGAAGAGATGTCCAAGTGCCTGACAAGAATACCTACTGACATGGGATCGGGAACTTTTAATTAAGTCTACTAATCGTTGGTTTATCATAGTCATGTGTGGATAAATTGATTCTATCTCGATCACTTTGCAGAGCTCTATTATTTCACCTAGACCTCGTAAAGAGATATTCCTACAAAATACGAGCAGTTACATTCTCTGAATGATGTATAATAAATTTTATTATTAGTTTACTTAAATATTTACGTATATACTGGATGGTGAATCGTGAAACGGGCCATAGTAAACTCAATGGAAAATTTTGGAGTATTAAATTCCTGCTTCCCTAATTATTTTTCATCAAAAGTCATGAGATACTATTTGAAGAGGACTGAAATCTGACTGAAAAACAAATGTAAACATTTTTCAAATATATTACAATATTTATAATACATTTGCCAGAGTAATTTTGTAAAAGTTAGGCCACACGTAGTGTACAATGTGTATAACGAGTTGCTTTCGGTTATAATGATGTTATACTTGTATATTAACAATATTTGAATAGTTAATATTTTTATTTTGTGATTTATTATTTAAAAAACAATAAAGTTTATAAAATGTACTCAGTTGAGTAGAAAGTAACAACAATAAAGATGTTTTATTCAGGTAATAGTGCGCGCACTGTCAGTTTGTTATTTAGCGTATGATATCCCAATAGGCCAAGTCAAACGATTTTAAAAAAGTTTAAAAATACTGGTACCGTGATTCCTAATTGTACATGTACAAACAATATTGCTGAAGTACCAAGAAAGTTAGAAAATCAAAACGAAATCAATCTATTAACATTCCGTAGTTGAAAATCCTACAATAAGTTCTCGAACTATTGCAGACCAGTTTGACATTCATAATTTCATAGCCTAAAAATTTTGAAAATAAATCAATTCCGTTCGTACAAATTTCAATGTCATCAAGAACCAAGAAAAGAATAGGTTGAGAGATGAGCAGAATTCTGTTATGAAATTTTGGAAAGGGCTAATGTAGACAGATCATTAAAAAAAAAACATTTTGTTTGTTGGTGAATCTACATTTACATTAAATAATGCATTAAATAAAAGGAAAGACAGTTAAGATTTGATTTCACGTATAGTGCCTCTGTATATCAGCTTATACGTATTTCATCCTAAAAGGAATCTTCGGAGCGACTATTTACAGAAGCTCTGAATCAGAAATCACGAAACTAGAAATCCAAAGATTTCTAATTGACGAAACCAAAATCCAGATTTTTTGCTTTAATCTGTGCCTTCTAAGAATTGCAGGGCAAAACAGACGTTGATAAAGATGTAAAAAGAGAAATGAGGAATCTAAAATTGCATTCCACAACATATCTCCTCAACTAAGCAAAAATCCTTAGCGAATTGGTTTCTTGTACTCATAAAGAGTATATCGAAATAAAAGGAAAGACAGTTAAGATTTAATTTCACGTATAGTGACTCTTCGTTCGCTTATACGTATTTAATCCTAAAAGGAATCTTCGGAGCGACTATCTACTGACTTATTAATGAATTAAATGTTTAAGATTATAGGATTTGGTCGGCAAGAAAGCCTGAGAATATTATTTAAAAACTGTACCTAATATCGTCGAAAAATAAATGTCTGGTTAGGAATATTTAGACACAATATTATTGGAACTGAAGCCATCAACAATACACTAATCTCAAAGACAAAACAGCTAGGAAAAACATGGGATGACTGAAGAAACTCTCAATCTTGTAGAAGAAAGACGAAGACTTAGAAACGGCACATCAAATTCAAAACAAAAAGAAATGGAGATATGCATCATCAATACAACTATAAAACACAAACGCAGAAAGGACAAAAATAATTATATTAAAAACATATGTGTACAACTAGAGGAATATGCTGACCGCCAAGAATCTAGAGAACTTTTCTCAAAAGTCAAGTATCTAGCGAGAGAATTCAAATCACAGACACAGATCATTAAAGATATAAGTGGAAATACCATAACAAACCCAGACGGTATCGCAGAGGTGTGGAAACAATTTTGCGAAATACTATTCTCTAACAACGACCCAGACTATAATACAGAGAAAAGGAGTTGTGAAAAAGAACCTCAAATATTGAAATCATAAATTGAAGCGGCAATTAAAAAGTTGAAATTCAGAAAAGCAGAACGAGAAGATGGAATAACAGCTGAAACACTCAAAGAAATGGGAGAATTAATGACGGAAGTATAGCTAATGGATTTTGACAAGAGCTATGATCTTGCTATGAGCTATGAGAATATCATGGATGGACCGCGTCACTAACACGCAAGTACTCCAAACTTTAGACAAAAGATGCGAAATTCTAAATGAGATAAAAACTAGAAAGATGGAATACTTGGGGCACATTGTGAGAGGTGAAAAGTACGAACTTTTAAGAAATATCATGCAGGGCAAAATTAAGGGCAAAAGAAGTGTGGGAAGAAGAAAAATATCGTGGCTTCGTAATCTACGTGAATGGTTCGGGTGTAGTTCGATTGAACTTTTTAGGCGCGCTGCTAACAAAGTCGCAGTGGCCATGATGATTTCCAATCTCCGCTAGGAGTGGCACGAGAAGAAGAAGATGATCTTGTAAACAACAGGTACACTTGTGTACTGCATCGGCATGACTCATAACTCTTGTCAAAATCCATTACCTCTAATGCTTAGAATTTGTAATGAGATCTGGAATACCTGAAAGTGGTCAAATGACCACTTTCAGGGTAAACTCACGTTTATTCCCATATATAAAAAAGGTTCACCGACAGATTGCAGTAATTACCGTACAGAAGCATTGATATCACACACGAGCAAAGTACTTCTAACCATCATCAATGAAAGACTAAAATTAATTCTTTTACCACAAATTCCCCAAGAACAATGCGAATTCGTTCCAGGTAGAGGAACAAGAGAACATATTCTTAATATTCCTCCAATTTTCGAAAAATCTCGAGACTTTAACATAGAAACATATTTATGCTTTGTTGACTATTAAAAGGCCTTCGATGCCGTAAAATGGAATAAAATGTGGCGTATACTTAGAGAAATGGGTACGCCAGAACATCTCATTTATTTATTACAAAAACTATATATAAATAATACCGCTAATGTAAGAGTTAATAATGTGGTTTCGAAAAACTTCAAATTCAAATCTGGAGTTCGACAGGGATCCATATGGAGCAACGATAGAAGAAGAAAAATCAAAAACCTACGTTATGCTATTGACACTATTATATTGGCGTCATCACCAGAAGAACTGGAACAAATTATAAATAGGCTAGGCACGGTAAGTACAGAATATGGTTTGAAAATAAATATTCAGAAAACCAAAGTGATGATCATCTATGGAATCAGAAACAACCAAGCAGAGTTAAGAAACATGGCAGGTTACGAAGTGGTCAGGCAATTTAATTACTTAGGCTCCGTTATTATTAACAGTGGAGGATGCGAAGACGAGATCCGTGGACGCATCACAATGGCCAGATCGGCAACAGCCAAACTCACAAAAATTTTGAAGAACACTGACATCACAAAAAACACAAAATTACGCATTGTTTGAGCATTGATATTTCCTATCGCCACCTATGCTTCACAAACTTGGACATTAAAAAAAAAGCCGATTCAAAGCGTATAATGGCATTTGAAATGTGGGTCTACCGTAGAATGTTGCACATATCATGGACCGCCCATCGCACAAATAACTCAATTCTAGCAGAACTTAACATAAACACTAGACTCACTTTAACTATCAACCAAAATATACTGAGATATTTTGGACATATAACCAGAAGAAGAGAAGGCATGGAGCGAATGATAGTTGAAGGTAACGTAGCGGGTAAAAGATCCAGAGGAAGATCTTCAGTACGATGGTCGAACCAAATAAAGTACATGACTGGTTACTCATTCTCCGAAGCAAAACAACATGCACAGGAGAGAGATAATTGGACAGAAATAGTCAAATAAATTACATAGCCCCACCACATCCTTAGGAAGGACAAAAGATAAAGGAGGAGGATTATAGGAACGTTCTTCAACAAGGAAAATTTAAATTCAGAAAAGTTTTTGGACTTGCGTATACAAAAAAAGGCGTTTCTGTTGTACTCTGTTTATAACATGCGCGTATGGTCTGTGATAAGTGTTACGATAATACTTTCAATACTAATTTTATTTAAATAATCCCTTTATAAAAGTTATAATATAAAAACCCTATCGGGCTACATCACAGTACGTTTTCGGAATAACTATTCCATCATCAGTGCTATCTGGATGTATATGTTTAAAGCCACTGAATATGTGGGTAAGAAACCCTTTAAATGTAGTTTGATTAACTTTGAGTTACATCTTTGATAATTAAAAACTATGATGTTTAAGTTACAAAAGGAATTAATCACATGGCAACGTAAGATTCCACTGAGGTTGCTAGTCCTTAGACAAAGTGTCTGTGAGGATTTGTTGATAGCAACACTATCATCAACATTCTGCACACCTAACTTTTACAACAATACTCGCAAAATAACTCACAATAAACGCAAAATTTTGGAATATGTTTAATTTGTAGAAGAATTTTAACATTTGTTTTCAATACAGATTTCGTCCTCTACAAATAGTATCTCATGAGTTTTATAATTATTTTACATCAATTCAGATTTCGTTCTCTACAAATAGTATCTCATGAGTTTTGATGTAAAATAATTAGGGAACCAGGACTTCAAAAGTTGGAATTTTCCATTGAGTTATATATATATATATATATATATATATATATATATATATATATATATATATATATATATATCTTGTTTGGATACGTACGCTATGCAGCATGGAAGGCGTACATGCTGGTTGTCGAATGTACAGAGATCCTTCTTCTGCTCTTCTTATTATAGTACTGACAATCAGATATGCTGCACCAGTTTCGTATGTCTCTGAACCATGAATGTTGCTTTCACCTAGGGCCTCTTCAACCTTCAACTTTACCCATTAAGATGACATTTCGGAGAATAATTTATTATTTCATAGAATATGGCCCAAGTATGAAACCTTTCGCTGTTTAACGAGCTCTAACAATTCTCTTTAGACAGTAGCTCTTCTTAGGACCTCATCATTTGTTACATGGTCCACCCATGTAATTTGAAGTAGCTTTTTAAGATAAGACAATTTAGAGATCTCACTTTAAGCGACCATATGTAGCATTTCAGCACCTGGATTCTAAGGGTTCAAGGACCTTCAAGGCTAATGAGATATTTATCAAATTTAACGAAGGCCTTTCTAACCATCGCTACTCTTATCTTCAATTTCAGGTCACAGTCCCACGTGCTGTTTAATGTAGCTCTAAGGTATTTAAATCTTTTAACCCGTTCAATAGCTTTATTATTTATATTCGGGGTTGTCTGCTGATTATCATATATTTGACTTTTGCTATGTTAATGTTAAGCCCGTACTCCTCTCCCGCTCTACTACTACTATTTATGATATTCACTAAATCTTGCAGCTCCTCTGTTCGCTATTATATATATATATATATATATATATATATATATATATATATATATATATATATATATATATATATATATTAGGTTATTAATAGTCCATTAATTTTGATGACTTTTTTGTTTTATTATGAAAGCTGAAATATATTTTCTTCATAAATGTTGAACAGTAGTGGAGAGAGAACACAACCCTGTCTTACACATTTCCTTATCTCCATTTCCCCTGTGTATAGGCCGTTAGCGGTCCTTAGTTCAGATTTTTTATTGCAATATAGTTGTTGAATCATTCGAATATCTTTGCCATCAAATCCAATTTCGCTTACCGTTTCTCTTGTTCCCAAGCCATTTTGAAACCAAATTGAGTGTATCATGTTCTTTCTTCACATTTGTTATAAATTCGCTTATATATTATTTCAGGAACGCTTTTAATGCGTGACCGATTAAGCTAATTAAACGTCGTTCTTTCTATCTATTATCTAATCTAATGATTTCATAGCGCCAATCGTCGCTGTCCACTTTCAAGACCCTCCGTCTTCTTCTATCTGCCACATTTCGTGGTCCAAGAGAATATTTTGGGTATTTCACGTTTTTTTCTCTCACCTGGTTTCAAATTTCACGCTGTTTTCTTAAGAGACGACTCATTCATTCGGACTACACGTCTACGCCATCTTAAAATTAGCCTTGTTCAACATCTTTTCCGATTGTTTTTCGAATCGGACCTAACGATTTCTTTTATTTGTTCGTTTCTAACTCTGTCCCTGTATATACCATATATAATTCACCAAAATCTCATTTAAAGAGATACAATTTTTTTGTCTCTTTAAGAGGTTCTTGACACAGCGTTTCTGAATAATTTTAATGATTTAAAGATTTAAAGATTAAAAATTAAAATAATGTAGTTTAATAATGTGATACATACTTACCAATCAGGATCCCTCAATTTACACAGCGCATGAACAAGATTTAAATCTGATATTGATGAGGTTGAGCATTCACCCTTGAAGCTTAAATCCTACAAATAAAATAAGATTACATATATGCTATATTTATATAAGTTGTGTAAAATATGGAAAGTAGATTAAGTAGAATTAAAACGAAACTGCAAAATATTATCTGGCATTTTAATTTAGAAAGAAAAAAGTTTATTCAGGAATGGAAAAGAAAACAGATTCAACCTGCTCAGGGATGAACACCAACAATCAGAGACTAAGTGTAACTCGTACGTACTCAATATGTCCATTGATGGAACCTCCTTAATGCTTACAATTGTACCACACTAGATAACTAGATGAGTCACATTGAGCTGAAGCTCAATGATGAACCACAACACATCTGCCAAGATGTTAATGACTATGATGATGAGATAACCAGATAAGAATTCGAGCCTTTTGCTGCTAAGTGATTTCAATAGTGCTGTATGGTGCACAAACCGGTGCTAAGTGGACCGGAATGACAACCAATATTCTGTTCAGATTAATAGTTAACAAGACTACTTGGACTAAAATGACAGCCAACATCCGCAGAAGGTAGATAATAAAGAAGAAAAAAACCTACTTATGACATATATGTCCAACATCATGTCCCGTAGAGTGGAGTAGGCAACGAAAACATATTTACAATCGAAAAGAGAAGCAAGCAGATTAGACTTGAATTAAATATACTAAAGAACCAGAAATCAAATTAAAGTAGAGGACGATTTTAAAATAGTGAAGAGCTTCACATATCTAGGAGGCGAATTAAATGCAGTGAGAACAAAAGAAAGCGAAATTAAAAAATAATAATAAGGTCTATTTTTCACTGAATGAAACATTCCGCTCCAAAATCGTATATCAGAAATCGAACATTAAGGTCTATCTTCTACCATGAAAAGAAAATTAGAAATTTTCGAAATAAAAACTTTATGGAAGGTCTTTCGACCTGTCACCGAAAATGGTATATAACTTGATCTAGATAATAGTTTTTTAGTGGATTTAGGGATTAAGAGAAGTAAACGTGGTTTAACTAACTTTGTTTCAACTCCAAAAACAAACTCACTTAATTACATATATCATAAATTCTAATTATATTAATAATTATCGGTACAATTCACAATGGTAATGCTTACGCTGATACTAATTCAATTAACTAAAGGTCGTCTCAGCGGGCCTATATAATAAAAACATCTGTTCTAGAAATAGTCAGCAGAAGACGCTGGATGAATCAGCGCGATAACACGAAATTCCAGAAAGTTACCGCGACTAGAACGTCGATACAAACGATGCGGGGAACATTCGGGGGGAAAGACTATTCTCGGCTTCGCCAAAGAACAGGACCACAATTAGGGGCATGTAACACAACAATACAAAGTGACATTATGAGAGACTAACCATGCACGGGAAGGCGGATATTATAGAAGAAGTTTAGGTTATGCATACAGATATTGAGACTAACATCATGGCATCTATACTCCTGGCGGAGCGATTGTCGCCGTCTTTTGGCTATTCCGATTCATTTATAGCGAGAAATTGTTCTGCATTAACTTTTTGGTTTATAATTGGTTGTGTGACTTAACCTTTTGTACAATATTCTTCATGCTTTCCTCTTGTTGTATAGATTTCTGTTCTCTAACTCTCATCTTCCTAAGGTCCTTAATTATCTGGTTCTCCCATCTCGTTTAGGGTCTTCCCCATCCCCATGGTCTACCTGTTACTGTTCTCCATTTGGTGAATTTCTTGATAAATATTTCTGGATATCTCCTTTCTAGATGTCTTGACCATCTGAGTCTATGTGCCTTGGTAAATCTGACGATGTCTTCTCCTTTCAAAGTTCTCTTATTTTGTGAAGTTTAGTAGACCTGCTATTCTCCAAATTATTTTTCTCTCTAGGATCCTAAAACTTCATTCATCTTTCTATGTCAGGCACATTATTTCCTCAGCATATCTGATTACTGGTCCAATTGCTGCTCTGTATGTTTTCAGTTTAAGTGAGCTTCTTATCTTTAAGAAAGTTGTAATTTCAGTAAGTTCTGTTTCCTGTCAGAATTTCTTTATTGGTTACCATGCTTCTACCAATAAGTTTACCATTATGATTAGTTTCATTAACTGAGAGCCGTAGGTACTTAAAGTATTCTACCTTTCAAACTCACATTCACTAATATTTATCTCTGTTATATTAACTCTATTTTCCTGGAGCTTACGTTACTTTATTATGTTATTTTGGTTTATTTCAAATCCCTCTTGAACGCTTTCTGTGCACAACTTCGCAAATTCTTCCTTTAAATTGTTTAGATTTTGCTAATTAGTGCTATGTCCTCAGTGTTTCCTTCTATTACGACATTACGACATTAAATAGTGAGGTTAATAGTGAGTCACCTTGTTTTACTCCAGTTGCTATTTCTACATTTTTGGAGATTCCATCATAAATTCCATTGGCATCTCTAGCTTTATCATGTCTTCTATTAGGTCTGGTCTTATAAGGCTGCCAAATGCTTGCTTGAAATCTATGAAGAGTATGTGTAAGACAGTTAGTCAACATTATGCTATACCTTTTCTTAATTGACTGTGTGATTATATATATAGCATCTGTTGTTGATCTTCCCTCTTTAAATCCCTGCTGGTAGTTTCCTATTTTAATTTCAATGTATTTTGGGAGTATTTGTCTGATTAATGGTGTCATTATTTTGTAGCAGTTGTTTAACAACGTTATTCCTCTGTAATTGTTGCATTATACGCTATTCCCTTTCTTTAAAATATGAAGTATCTACCCTATTTTTCATTCTTCGGGCATTTCTTCTTCTTCCCAAATTCTTATTATTAATTCTTTCCCACCTCGTTTTTCCCACCCACCTACTTTTCGTGCTTTAGATTTCCTATCACTACCAAAAATTCCTCGTACGAAGGATCTTCGACTTTATTTTTATCATCAAGTGTTATTTCTTCTGTGTATTCCTGATTTCTTTCTGTAGACAATAACTCTTCGTAATGCTTCTCCCATATTTTGGCTTCAATCTTAACTATTGGGATTTTCTTGTTTTGTGATTTTATATATTTAAATAAAAATCATTATTTTTTATAGATTTATAGATTTTTATCTTTGAACTTCTTGTAAGATTTTTTGATTTTATGAGCTTATCCAGTGCGAATAGACAGCGGTTTGCAGATTGGATTCTGTCTTTTATTTCTTCAGTAACATCGTTGTCAGCTGTGATTACGGTCCCCAGATACTTAAAACGTTGTACTTTTCGAAATTGAAGGTGTTGACCGTCACATTTTGTTCTATTCTGTCTCTTCGTGTCGTTCTATTTATACACATATATTTCGTCTTCTCTTCATTAATCTTCAGCCCTACTTCACTTGTTGCTCTTTCCACAAGAGAGAGATAACGCATCACCCTGTTTGAGTCCACTGTTGATTTCAAAGCTGCCAGACAGTTTATTATTTACACGTACTTTAGATATTCCACCCTCCATACAGACTTTGGTCATCCGAATGAGTGTCTTTGGTATTGAGAACTCCGCCATGGCATTCCATACTTGGCTTCTTTCTACGCTATAATATGCCTGTCGAAAATCTATGAAAAAATTGTGTATGGGTCTGTTATACTCCCATCCCTTTTCTAGAAGTTGTCTCAGCGTGAATAGTTGATCTATTGTTGATCTGTTTGCCCTAAAACCGGCTTGATATTCGCCTAGGACATTTTCAGCATAAGGGATTAGTCTACTAAGAATGATGTTTGAGAGGGTTTTATATGCCGTGTTTAGGAGTGAAATTCCTCTATAATTCGCGCATTTTGTTTTGTGCCCTTTTTTGTGGATGGGCACTATTATGTTTTCCTTCCATCGTGCTGGTATCTTTTCTTCTAACCATATGTGCGTTATTAGCTGGTGGATTTGGCGATGTAGTGCATCTCTCCCATATTTCAGAAGTTCTGCTGGTATCTCGTCCATATCCGGCGCTTCGTGATTTTTCAGCTTATTTAAGGCCTTTTGGGTTTCTTCAAAGGAGCGATTTTTGACGGGCATGTCCGCTGTGCTATAGATCTCTTCTTTGTGCTGTTCTTCCTGTATGATGTTAAGAAGGTCCCTAAAATACTCTTTCCATTTTTCAGTTACTTCTTTACTGTCGATTATCATACGGCCTTGATTGTCTTGTATGGATGGAATTGGTTATCTGTCATCTTTTCTCAGAGGAAATTGCTTTATAGAATTCTCTGGAGCCTGGTTTGGGCCGGTCTCTCTCCATAGCTTCATATTTTTGTTGTTCATAGTTTCTTTTCTTTGTGCGTATTATTTTTCTTGTTTCTTTTCGGCAGTCGTCATATTCCTTTTTTACTTTGGTCTGTTTGCAGTTGTATCCAAGTCTTCCTTACTGTTTGTCTTTTTTCCAGCTGTTTCCGACATTCCTCGTCATACCATGTTTTTGCCCTCTTCTGCCTACTCCATTCAAAGATCTTGTCCGCTGTCTTGGTTATTATTTCGGCAGTCGTTTCCCATAGCTGTTCTATATCATTGTATTCTTTTTCAGAGTTCAAGGTTTGTTCAAGTTGTTCTCTATAGTTTTGTTGTTTCTCTGTACTGTGCATTTCGTCCATGTTCCATTGTGGGTTTATTGTTGTTTTATTGTATTTGCGGCTAGATATTCTGGATTTGACTTTTGCTCTGACTAAGTAATGATCTGTGTCTCCATCTATTCCTCTCAGGCTTCTTACGTAAGACGTAATGAAAAAATGCTAGAAGAAAAATAAAAGAGAAAGGAGAGGTAATGGGACTAAAATTAAATCAAGAAAAGACAAAAATATTAAGATTAGGAAAAAAGTCAATGAAAGAAAAAATCAAAATAGGAAGTTCTGAGTTTGAAGAAGTAGAATATTTCAAATACCTAGGAGTTTTTTTTATTTTTTTTTATTGGCTTTAAGGTAAATACCCACACAGCCAGACACACATTTTTAAAAACAAATACAATACAAGAATTACACAGGGATTGCACTCTTCTCGCCCAGGGGCCGATCAGGGCATTTTTATAAACGATAAAAGGTAGGCCTCGGACAGATAGGTATACATACATTAAGGAAAGACATCAGGAATCAACAAAGGTGGTTATATGTGTATATTCGTTGTTCTGACGAAAAACAGCAAACAATCGTAAATTTCTTTTCTGTCTAAAGCAAGAAGATGTAGTGTATTATGTGGGCATTCAATGTTTAATTTTAAAAGTCTTCTGAAAAGCTCATTAGATTGAGCTCTATATTTTAAACAATTAAAAAAGATGTGGTCCAGGTCATCGATTTTATTACAGGCTTCACAAAGATTACTCTTAAGTATTTTAATTTTAAATAAATGTGCTGGATAATATGCGTGACCAAACTTCATTCTGCTGATAGTAGTTATACATTTTTGACTGTAATCGTACTTATTGTATCAAGGTTTTTTCCTTAATTTGGTTTCAAGTCTGGTGTAACGTGTTGGATTTGTAAAACTGTACTCTTGCCATAAATAGGACCATTTCTTCATCATTCTCTGTTTTGCTATGATTATTTGTTCATCTGTGGATAATTCGTTATTTGTTTGTTCCCCCATTACTATGCTTTCTTTGGCAATTTGATCTGCAATTTCATTGTTTGTTATTCCTGCGTCTGCTTTGACCCAGAAGAGTTTTATATATTTATTTTGATCTTGTAAATGTTTAAGTATTGCTTGGATGCTAAAAATAATGTTATTGGTTGTGTTTGAGTTTGATTTTAAAATTTTAAGAACGGAAAGTGAATCGGAAAAGATTATAGCATTCTGATCCTCTTCCTGGTAAACATATTCTAGTGCTTTTAGAATTGCTATTGCCTCAGCTGCGAAAATAGATGTGTTTTTGTTTAACTTATATTTTTTCTGTATACGTTTAGGTATAATGAAAGCGCAACCTGTACCTTCGGTGTTTTTTGATCCATCAGTGTATATAGTGGCGTAGTTTGGATGTTCAAATGGTGTAGATTTCATTGCTCCCAGACATATTCCGAGTGATTTGTTTTGTATAATATCCAGCTTACGTAGATTTGTTTTATTGGCTGTCCCATAAAGTGTACAACCATAATCAATTATTGATCTTATGCAAGCTTTATAGAAGGTTAGAGCAGATAGGTATACATACATTAAGGAAAGACATCAGGAATCAACAAAGGTGGTTATATGTGTATATTCGTTGTTCTGACGAAAAACAGCAAACAATCGTAAATTTCTTTTCTGTCTAAAGCAAGAAGATGTAGTGTATTATGTGGGCATTCAATGTTTAATTTTAAAAGTCTTCTGAAAAGCTCATTAGATTGAGCTCTATATTTTAAACAATTAAAAAAGATGTGGTCCAGGTCATCGATTTTATTACAGGCTTCACAAAGATTACTCTTAAGTATTTTAATTTTAAATAAATGTGCTGGATAATATGCGTGACCAAACTTCATTCTGCTGATAGTAGTTATACATTTTTGACTGTAATCGTACTTATTGTATCAAGGTTTTTTCCTTAATTTGGTTTCAAGTCTGGTGTAACGTGTTGGATTTGTAAAACTGTACTCTTGCCATAAATAGGACCATTTCTTCATCATTCTCTGTTTTGCTATGATTATTTGTTCATCTGTGGATAATTCGTTATTTGTTTGTTCCCCCATTACTATGCTTTCTTTGGCAATTTGATCTGCAATTTCATTGTTTGTTATTCCTGCGTCTGCTTTGACCCAGAAGAGTTTTATATATTTATTTTGATCTTGTAAATGTTTAAGTATTGCTTGGATGCTAAAAATAATGTTATTGGTTGTGTTTGAGTTTGATTTTAAAATTTTAAGAACGGAAAGTGAATCGGAAAAGATTATAGCATTCTGATCCTCTTCCTGGTAAACATATTCTAGTGCTTTTAGAATTGCTATTGCCTCAGCTGCGAAAATAGATGTGTTTTTGTTTAACTTATATTTTTTCTGTATACGTTTAGGTATAATGAAAGCGCAACCTGTACCTTCGGTGTTTTTTGATCCATCAGTGTATATAGTGGCGTAGTTTGGATGTTCAAATGGTGTAGATTTCATTGCTCCCAGACATATTCCGAGTGATTTGTTTTGTATAATATCCAGCTTACGTAGATTTGTTTTATTGGCTGTCCCATAAAGTGTACAACCATAATCAATTATTGATCTTATGCAAGCTTTATAGAAGGTTAGAGCTGTTTGAGGTTCTGCACCCCACCAAGTTCGCATAATGGATTTTAAGAAGTTTAGTCCTTTATTGCATTTTGTGTCTATTTGTTCAATATAAAGTTTCCAGGTTAATTTTCTGTCTAATGTGATTCCTAAGTATTTGACATTGGTATCCACCGGAAATTCTATACCATCTATTGTAATTTTCTGCATCGGTTTCATGTTATGCCTGGTGAAGATTACAACTTTGGATTTTTCTGAGGAGATTTTGTAGCCCTAAATCACTTATGGATATTAAAACGAGTTTCGTGCTTGAATTCAAACAATTGATGCATTCATCGAGATGTTTGCTACGTGTATAAACAACAAAATCATCGGAATATTGTATAATAGTTGCTTTAGATAAGGAGGTGTGTAAATTAGTAGTATTTATATTAAAAAGTAATGGTGCAAGGACAGATGCTTGTGGCAAACCTAAAATTGCAGTTTGGTATTTTACTGGGCACAAATAATGTCCTCTGAGCCCTACTTGCCTGTTTATATATAATTTGCATATCGTGTTAGCAACTTCTTGAGGGATTTGTAATTGTATCTTTTTTTCCCGTAAGATGAACCAGTTGACATTGTCGTAGGCACCTTTAACATCTAGAAACATCGTTCCATTATACTAATTTTCAGTTAAGCCTATTTGTATGTCTGTAACTAAGTGTGTCACCGCGTCTATGGTGCCAAAACCTTTTTTAAAACCATATTGTGTAGTTGGCAGTTGGTGTAATCGGTTTTTTTTAATTATTCTTTCGAAAACCTTGAGTATACATGGCATAAGTGCAATAGGTCTATATGAGTCACAAAGGTGGGGGTCTTTGTTTGGTTTGTGTATTGGTATTACAATAGCCTTTTTCCATTCTTCTATACTTTCCCCATTGATCCAGATATCATTTAGAATTTTGATTAGAAACATCTTGGCATTGTTTGGTAATTGGAATATCATAGGATATCTAATATCATCATATCCAGGAAATGTATTCTTTCTGTTTTTTATGATATAATTTAATTCTGGTAAGCTAATTGGTTGACTAAAAATCTTATGGTTGGTGTTATTTTGTCTTTGTTTTGGGAAAATGTGTGAGGTATCATCCAAAGCATTAGCTGGTGTAATTTTATCTAAAAATTGTTCTTGCGATTCATAATTCCCCGATGTATTACCTTTCCCATAGATCCTATTCATTTTTCTGGCCTGAGTCCATATGTTTGTCAATGGTGTATTTCTATTTAAGTTTTCGCACCAGAGCTGCCAATGTAATTTAGCTTTAGATTTTAAAAACTTTTTTGTTTTTGAAATTTCGTTTTTACATTTCCCATAATTTTCCATGGTGCTTTGTTGCTTATACGTGTTGAGCATTTGTTTTCTTTTTTTAATACCCTCTTCGCAACTTTGATCCCACCATAGTGGAAGAAGAGTTTTTTTGTTCAGTTTAAAGGGTTGGTAAATGGGTATAGAGGCATTGGCTGCCTTATTTATCCCTTCAAATAATAAGCTATAATTATGTTCCGCATTATTGCTATTTTTAATGTGTTGTGAAAAATACGTATTCGCAACTTCTTGATATAGACTCATCTACTTTATTCAAATTCCATTTTGTTTTTGGATGTATTATGATGTCTTTACTTTCCATGCCTTTGTTAATTTCTATAATAATTGGAAACTGGTTTTAACCCAGTACATCAGGTAAAGTTTCCCATGCACAATTAATTGCTATATCTGGAGTTGCAAAAGTTAAATCCACGACTGAATTATTCCCATTGTTTGTAAACCTTGTAGGTGATACGGTGTTTAAAAGTACTAACTCCGTATTGTCTGTAGCGGTTATAATTTGGGTGCCTTTGCTGTTACTTTTGTATGATCCCCATGTTGAATGATGCGCATTAAAATCACCTCCAAATATACTATTTGACTTGGTACAGTTAAGAATTGCGTTCCAATCGGCAGTTGTTGTTCGTATGTTAGGTGGGCAGTATAATGAGAAATATGTTAGCGTTTATTTCACTGTTATTCAGTATTTGTATACCACACATTAAAATATTTTCATTAATTTTTTTTTAATTTTAATTTCTTTAAAACAAAATACATTTCTGACAAGGATTGCCACACCTGCATAACCATCATTTCTATCTTTACGAATAATATTATAATCTTTGAAATTATATTGTTTATCTGGCTTAAATCATGTCTCTGAAATTAAGGCAATATCAATTATACTTTCATTTAAACATTTAACTAAACTCAGTTTATTAGCTACAGCCGATTGCGCATTCCATTATAAAATCTTTATTTTATTTTTTACTCTATTAGCCATTACTTAAATTTGTTGAATTTGTTAATTTTATCATAAATGTATGCTTTATCTAACTTTTCCAAATCGCTAAAAGAATCAAACTCTTCGAGTACACTTTTAAAAATATTGAAAAATATGTTTATAAATTCATCTGTATTAGGATCAGGATCGGCACTGTGTAAAATATTTGAGGGAAGAGGGATGAGAAGGATGGTTTACGTAAATGTTTGGTGTTAGTTTGACTTGGAAGAGGTGGAAAGCTTTCATTATTTAGCATACCTAATACTTCAAAACTATTCCTTGTACTAACAGCAGATGTATAAGAGTTTTTTAGACTGTCCTTTGCTTCTAAGAAAGTTAAATTTTTTTCGACCATATATCTTTTAATTTCATTTTGTTCTTTAAATTTTGGACATTGTTTGGAAATGGATTTATGCTCATAATTTTTACAGTGTATACAATAACTTTGGAATATATGCTTTTAGTTGTTACTCTTTTAAATTTTCATTTTTTACTAAATTGTTTGCATCTTTGGGGCTTTTAACTTGTACTCTTACCCTATTCTTCCCTACTCTGTCAATACTAAGAATATTTTTGAGTGCTAATTTTTTATGTAAAATATGACCTATCTTCAAGGATACAGTTTGCCAATATTTTCTTCATTTGCCTTTTCAATGAATACATATACCTTATCCGTATAGAGATAACCTTTTTGTAGATTAACAGCTTGCTTCCTTTTTCCTGTTCCTTGGTCTGTAGGGATTCTTCCACTTGGTCCATATTTTGGGTCCCCCCTTTGCCAGGGGGAGAGTTTTCATCCATTTTTGTAAACTACCACTACATACACACAAACAAAAACAAAAATATACAATTAAATAAACACAAAAACTGGGTTTATTTGCCGGGAGTGAAATTGGTTTATTATTAATAGTCATAAAAAACTGGTCTTAATCACTATTTAAGCACCTGTATATTTACGTGTACTCGCTATGAATGATCAAACAAGACTGTACCTAGGAGTTACAATAGACAAAACCGGAGAAAGAAAGTCCGAAATAAAAGAAAAAATTATAGCAGCGAATAAACCTCATTTTGCAATTAAAAGATTACTTAAAAGCAAAACACTGACTAAGAAAACTAAAATGAACATTTATAACACCATAATTAGGCCAATATTATTATATACAGGAGAAACAATGACGATGGTCAAAAACGATGAAGAAGACTTAAGAATAGCGGAGAAAAGGAATATCAGAACTATAGTGGGACCAATCAGAACAGAGCAAAATAAATATAGAAGTAGAACAAATGCAGAGATTAAGGAAGAACTTAAGGAACACATCGTGGCTAAAATAAATCAATGCAGAGTTAGATGGTTAGGTCATATTTGGCGAGCAGGAGATGAAGCAGTGACATACGGAATGATAGAATGGAATCCAGGAGGAAGAAAGAGAAGGGGAAGACCAAGATCAAAGTGGCTGCAAGAAGTTGAAGAACACCTCTAAGGGACAGGAGTCAGAGAATGGAGAGGAAAAACTAGTGACAGGAAAAAATGGAGAGATATCGTCCAGAAGATAACATAAACAAAAGGGACTGATCCACCCAAGAAATAAAATCATGCTGGGGTGTATAGCCATTACATATATAGGTAGAATTATGAACTGCAAGACAATAGACCATAACAAAGGAATCAAATTTGACCATATCGATATTTAAAGAATTTGTACCACACAAATTTTGCAAGATCGTTTTAAATTAACATGGTTCAAGTATCTGCAAACAAAGTCAAAATTGCCATGATGGCGTGAAAGCTATCATGATGGTAACCATCATCCGGGACCATCAGAAGAAAAATATATATATAGCAAAAGACAGAAAAATTTAACGCATATGAGTAAAAAATTACCAAGGAGTTGGCTTACTTGATACGAATTCTTCTCATTTTGGCTGGCATCTAATGGTTGTCTTTGTAATTTGGGGGCAGGTACTCGAATATTCGCTTTAGTTTTATCTCTCAAAGGAGCATGGCTATACGAGCAATCACGGACTCGTGTTAGTTTATTGTGATTCGGACTAATGGACCTTCCTCTTCGAGAAGGCGAAATATGTCTCTGTATAAAATTATTCTTAAGAGTGGTGTGTTGTTGTTTTAGTAATTTAGCACCGGATACTTGAACCGATTCTTTATGTTTATCTATAACAGGAACGTGGACGTATGAGCTATCACGAGACCGTGATGTTTTATTATTCTTGACTGTAATGGATCTACCTAATCGCGTTGGGGAAATAAGTCTTTCTATGGTTTTAATATGTAAACTTTGATTTTTTCGTTCACTGGCAATTGTAGGAGACATGAAGGAATACGTTTTGGCTTTTCCTTCTGTTTGGGTAACTTCGCTGACTTTTAAAAAATAGTTTTTTGGAGATTTATTATTTTTATTTTCGAATACTTCACTATTTTCATAAAATCTTTGGGGTTGTTTATGTATTTTACAAAAATATGGTTTTTCTACATAAGACTGACTTTTTAGCATATTAGCGGGTCTTATTCCCAATGAAGGTTCCATTTCTAGGTTATGTTGTTTTTTCAATTTGTTTTTATTTTTTTCTAAGTATGTCCGCGTTAAAACGGTCCCAGAAAGAAGGGCTTTTTGTTGCGGTTGTCCTTGTTTGAAAAAATTCACAACATTAAAAGAACGATCGAATGGTAATGAGGCCAAGGTTCTGGGAGAGACATATGATTCATCTCTAACATTAATATTCCTATTCTCACCTTCGTGGCACAATCCATTATGTAATTCTTCACGTTCTTTAGTTGTATGTTTTACATAATCAATAGTACAAAATGGATTGTTACTCTTACAAATACGATTAATAGGACTTAGAATATCGGGGGCTGATTCAAAATTACTAGTCTCTGGAATCAATGTTTTACTCGTTTGGGTGCACAAATCCTTAACGATATGGGTTTTTCTAGGAGTTATATAATGTAATTTGGAGTATGAATTATTTGTTTGCGTAAATGATGTGGTTAATCCATTCTTATAACCAACATTATTATCTGAATCATTTTCTGCTATATCGTACTTTCCTGTATCAAAATTACTTCTTTCCATAAGTGTTTCTTCGTTATTAACATAACTGGATATTCACCATTTTCCGGTTGACCAAAAATACTGCGAATGGGTTTGTGTAACCTATGTTTCAATCAACTATGTGATAGATTTATTAGTTTCGAGATATGCAGATGACCTAAACTTAATGACATGAAATATTGTGATTAAATTGTAAATTTACATATTAGGTTGACATTTTAAAAAGAAATAAACAGAAATTTCTTCTTTTTCTATTATTGTCATGGCCTTTTACCTTAACATACAAATAGAAAATATTTCATACGGAATAAACTACAATAATTATTTTAGCAAATAGGGACAAAACTAGAGCTATTTAACACAACATCTATACAAGTAATTAATTTTAAAAACTACGAAATATAGAAATAAAAATAAATATGATAAATGAAATTGACTAGCACCGCAGCACCTCAAAACAATACGGAGCACGGTAATGTATACAGTGTGTAAAAGCCAAATGGAATAAATTCATTATTTAGGTTACTGTACATATTTATAAAAAATCCCGAAACACGTAAAATTTAAATTATAACTTGACATTCTTTAACGTGAAAATGCAACCCCTAAATTTAACCCCTTTAGAATGACAGGTACAACCACCAATTTTTAAAATAGGAAGTATATGCTTGTGATATATCGTTTGAAAGGTCTTTTCATTCTCCATTCAAAAATGTTGTCGCTTTCAAGTTTATTAAGATTAATTAAGATAAAATAAATTAAAATCATGTGGTTACCGAAATTCGCTAAAATATACTCAAAACTTATTTCCCGTTTGGGTCTTGATAATGAGAAAGTGAACAAAAACCATAGAAATGTGGTTTTTAGATGGTAACCATTAAAAAACTTTAAAGAATTTCCGTGGCAACGTTGTTTTAACACGCATTAGTAAATTGTTTTATTTAAGTTGTCAGTATTTTAATTTAAGTAAAAAGGTTCGTTCAATTCAATTCTGAAAAATGGTTAGATTAACGGAAATGCATAAAATAACAGTTTTACAAATGATTGGTTACGGAGATAACACCCGAACACAGCAGGAAGTAACTCGCCTATTTCATGAGAAATTTCCTAATTTACCGCCTATATCCCAAGGAACAATAAGTAAAATAGAGAAGCAGTTTCGCGAGTTTGGTCATGTAAGGCAGATAAAAAAAGCAGCTGCCAATGCACTGAGTGATGAACTCAAATTAGATGTGTTGCTTGAGTTTCAGGAAAATCCACATACATCGAGTAGACAGGCATCCACTACATTCAATGCTAGCCATACATCGATAATAAAAGAAAATAAATTGCATCCCTATAAGATGATACCTACTCAGGAGCTCATGGAAGACGATTTTGATAGGAGAACTTTTTTTTGTGAGCAAATGATGGACATGTTGGATAACAATATTATCCAATTAGAAGACGTTATGTTTTCTGATGAGTGTACTCTTTCACTTAACGGTCATGCTAATTGGCAAAATTGCCTCTACTGGGCCACGGAAAATCCTCACTGGATGAGAGAAGAACACACTCAATACCCTCAAAAGGTTAATGTTTAGGCAGGGATTGTAGGAAACAATATCATTGGTCCCTTTTTCATTGAGGGCAACTTGAATGGCAACAATTATTTGGCACTACTTCAAAATGATGTCATTCCAACGTTGGCAAATTTATATCCTGATCCAGGAAACCCTCAAGTTCCAGCGAATACGATATGGTTTCAGCAGGATGGAGCACCACCACATTACCAACTTAATGTCCGGCAGTACCTCTATACAATATTTCCCAATCGGTGGATAGGGAGGCGAGGATCGATTGAATGGCCAGCGCGATCACCTGATCTTACATTATTAGATTTCTTTTTATGGAGATATGTGAAGAGGCATGTGTACAAAACTAAACCTTCTGATTTAAGTGACTTAAAAGAACGAATAACGCTTGCGATTAGGTCGATCACGCCTGTTATGTTAAATAATGTTAGAAGACAGTTTTATTTGAGATTAGGATGTTACCAAGACGTTCGCGGTGAACATTTTGTACATCTACTTCATTAACATTCATAGTTTTTTTTTCGTGTTCTACATTTTATTACGTTTTCGATTACATTTTAGTTTTTGATTGTATTGTAGCGAATTTCGGTAACCACATGATTTTAATTTATTATCTTAATTAATCTTAATAAACTTGAAAGCGACAACATTTTGGAATGGAGAATGAAAAGATCTTTCAAACGATATATCACAAGCATATACTTCCTATTTTAAAAATTGGGGATTGTACCTGTCATTCTAAGGGGGTTGAAGGTAGGGGTTGCATTTTCACGTTAAAGAATGTCAAGTTATAATTTAAATTTGACGTGTTTCGGGATTTTTTATAAATATGTACAGTAACCTAAATAATGAATTTATTCCATTTGGCTTTTACACACTGTATAGCAGATAATATTAAACGACCGACGATTGGTCAAATTTATAAGTATTATTAACGGATATTTATACAGGGTGTTTCATGACAAGATTTCTCTATCTATATATCGAAAAATATTTACACACTATTATGGGGGTTATATTGTTTACAAGTTATGGCGAACTTAAAGAAAATATTATTAAAGACATGGCAGTTCCGGTTATACCGAAAATGAACAATAACTTTGGCATTTTAAATAGACTACTACTATTTTTAGATTTTTCGTAAAATTCTAGATAAAATCTGTAGAAGATATCATGGGTCAAAATTTTATATTTTTTGTTATTCACGTTTTTTTCAAAAATTTTGACAGATAGAGACAAACTTTTTAAAGTTAATAGCATTTATATACAAACATAATATCTTAAAAAGATTTGCACATAAATAGTAGGTGACGTTCTTTAAATAATTTACATCAAAATCAAATTTCTTAATATAGGGTGTTCAATTTTAATTAAAACACATTGTATTTTATAATTTTAATGAAACAAAGTCAATTCTCTTTTAAATATTATTAGGATTCCCTATACCTTAAGTTATAATTGTGGTTTAATGTTAAAAGTAAGATATTTATTCTTTTATTTTAGCAGGCCATGTACGAAGATATCATAATTGTAATAACAATTGTCGTTATTTCTGTTTACTGGCACTTTTAACCCGTAACTGGTGAGGTGGGGTCATCTACGACCCCACCACTGCCAAATATTGTCGATATCTCAAGGTTACGGCTATGTATATTCCCGACTGCGACTGGTTTAGGGATGCCTCGGTCAATTAGTTGTATGAGAGCAGTTGCGAGGAGGTTAATTATTATTTTACTTTTATTTCGTGCAAATATTTGCTGGGGTACGTCAAGGCACCACATCACTGTAAGTGTAATTTTTTTATTATGTAATTACTATTGTTTGTAAAAAAATGGCTAGTGGGTCATCAAAAAAAAGTATCCTACAATGATCCCAACTTTAAGGAGAATGTTATGCAGTGGTTAGCGATTTAAATAGCGATATAGAAGAGGAAACAAATAAGGAAGTAGAATTATTTGACTCTACGTCCTACATAGAGCAAAGCGAAGGAATCAATGACGAGGATTTAACAGTGTTGGAACAGTCTTCCTTTGAGAGTAATGAATACGAACAAGCAACTAATGAAAGAAGAGCATTTTATGGGAAGAACAGATATAAATTGGCAAAGGAACCTGCTCAGAGAACTCATGCAAAAACTCTTTCTGTTAATCTAAAGAGGAAAATTGCTAGTCTCAAAGGTAATGCGAGGTCTTTAGAAAATCCAACACCACTAGATCTTTGGCAGTGTATCTTTAAAGACGATGTCCTCTTTAAAATAATAAGAAGGACAAATAAAAAACTGAAACTGGCAAGAATAAAATATAAGGACCAACAAAAAATTGAATTAGTTGATGTTGAGCTGGTAGAACTAAAAACGTTCTTTGGCATTTTGTTTTTCTCATCTATTTTTAAATCGAACAACGAAGATCTTGATAGTCTTTATGCCACAGACGGAACTGGGAAGGACATTTTTCGCTGTACAATTGCGCTAAAAAGGGTTCAAGTTTTGTTGGCATGTTTGAGATTGGACTGTGCTGATAGTCGAAAAGAAAGAGAGAAGACAGATAGGACAGCAACAATATCATGGATTTTCAATAGAATTGTTGAAAACTCGCAAGAAAACTACTACTTGAATGATTTGGCATGTATTGACGAAATTCTTATTAGATTTAGAGGCAGATGCAGATTTAAAATATATATGCCAAACAAACCTAATAAATATGGCATCAAAATTATGGCCTTATGTGACGCTCGCACATCATATCTATTCAACGCGTATATTTATTCTGGAAGAGGTAGTGATGGTCAAGTACTAAGAGCAGGTGAAAAGCAATTATCAGTTCCAACTCAAGCTGTTTTACAGTTATGTAAACCCGTCTATGGTCCTAGTCGAAGTATAACTTCAGATAACTGGTCCAGCTCCGTTCAAGTAGTTGATAAATTATTAGAGAAAAAGTTAACTTACGTTGGAACGCTAAAAAAATAAAAGGGAGATACCCATCGAATTCTTGCCATCAAAAATAGAGCTGAAAACTCATCCTTATATGGATTTACATATAATAAAACACTTTTGTCTTATGTTCCAAAAAAGAATAAGGCAGTTTTAATGATTTCTTTCATGCATAGAAACAAGGCTACTGATTCTGAGGTGTAAGACTATCGACCCCACCTTTACTCATGTTTCTGAGTGAAACATGAGTAAAGGTGGGGTCGATAGTCTAGCTCTATAGAAAATGTCACACCGAGAGTGCAGTACGGCTAATATAGGAATGCACAATTGCCGGATTTCACGCCTTGTGCTTGGCGATACAAACAGGTCCAAGTGGTAGTCACAGAACCGTACCCAGATCTCTACGCCGGGCTCTGTTATTTATTATAAAATAATATATTGATAAAATAATTGCCTTCAAGTAGCCAAATAAGAGGCATGAATTTGAATAAAAAGACCTTAAGTTTTTAGCGAAAATTTTATTATAAAACCAATATCCAAGAAAAACTTTTTCTTTTGTAAATATGTGAAAAATTATCAGGAACGGGAATATCGAAAAAGCTTTACACCTTTTTTAATCCCGGCGATGTTATTAAAAAAACAAGTTGCGCACTTGAATCACTGCGAAATTTTAACACCTACTATGAAATTTTTTTTTGTGGAAATCTAAAGTGCCGTTTTTGTCCTTGTTAAAACATAATGCAGTCTCGCATTTTTTACACACAACATAAGTTTACCTAGTTCCTTGGCATAGCAACCTGCTAGTTTTCAGCGAAACTTTGTGTTATTCCATATGGGATAATGGTTTTCCTTGCCCACACTTGACCAGATGAGCAGGTATAAGGTTTATAGTGTAAGTTATTTAACATTATATTATATTTATACTTTATTAAACTAACAAATATATTTTAAATTACATTTCTTGATAACTATAAATATACAGGGTGGAACCTCCGGGAACTCGATTTCCGTGCACCCAGCCCAATATCCGAAAAGCCCATACTCTGATTGGACTGGTAACTGCATTTTATTGGTTATACAGTGTAAAATAATCGAGGTTACTCACAGATATTCAATTAATTATCGTCATCTTGCAGGTTGTCCGCAGTCCACATCTCAGTTTCCGTTTTCTCAACAACATGAGTGACATAATTGCGCCAATCAACTGGCGTACCTCGTCGTTTTTAAAAGTGGTATTATGGGTACCTACATATCGCTTAACTTGGTTCCACACCATTTCTATAGGATTCAATTCGCAGTGATATGGAGGAAGCCTTAAAATATAAACATTATGTTGTGAAGCATACTCATCAAGATGATACTTATCGTATTGATCTTTAAAAGCACGCGCTGCTTCTAATAGCTCGGATTTCAAATAACACTCCTCGAAAAAAATGTTTTTTTCCACTAGCCATTCCTTGATTGCAGCTTTATTCCAGGATTTGTTAGGGAATCTCTCTTTACGGGAGTGGTACGATGCATTGTCCATTACAATGACATTCCTGCGACCATTATTTGGTAAATTTGATATTAATGTCTCCTTAAACCACGACTCAAAATATGCGGCATCCATTTCATCGTGATAGTCGCCATCATTTTTCTTTGCCAGAAAAACACGCTGTGTGCCAGGAAGGAAACCTCCTGAAAAACCTGCATGCAATAAAACATATCGTGGACCTCGTTTAGTAGGTGCTTTTAAGCCAGTACTTAAACCTTTGAGAAAAGCATCTCGACTGTTTTGTATCGTAGTATCGCACCATTCGTAATTTATAGATTGGCCAACATTAACCCACGATTCGTCCAAATATATGATATTGCAATGGTCTTTTCGCAAACGTCGTATAGTTCTCAAATAATTATGACGCCAATGAATAATATCCTCTCGCTCCACCATGATGCTTCTTCGGCCACGTTTCTTATAAACAAATCCAATATCTTTCAGAAGTCTGTATAAAGTAGAAAGAGACAACGACTGTATATTCTCATTAGTGTATGAAGTTATGTATATGCTTTAAGAATGGCGGCAAATTTTTCATGAAAAATTCACAATGAACAATTCTCCGTAGAATACTTCTTACACCCTCGTCTTATGTAAATATTCTAGAATTTGATTGACACACTCGTTTTTTACGTTTTTTTGGCGATTTCAACGTTCCACTCTGTTCTTTTTCTTTTTTGAAATTGTAAATGCTTCTTTCGCTAACACCAGTCATCAACGAAGTACGTCTTACAGCAGCACTTACATTAAGTTGTTCCGTATTTTGTAAAAAACACAACACATTTAACACTACGAGTTTAGCGCAACCGTTAAATAATTCACCGGATTTAAACTTATGGGACTCCATGCTCTCGTTTTCCAAAAGCACTTTCACCCTAAGGATGGGTAGGGGGTGAAATAGGGAAAGCTTGGAGTTTATCAAATACTAATTATGACAAACAAGTTTATGGCCATATTTAGGTGATTATGTTAATGATGGTAATTTGTAGCAGAAGTTTTACAAAAGAAATGAAGACCTGTTTATAGAAACAACATATCTGTATTTTTAATATTTTACATACAATAGAAAAAATCTAATTTCTATGAAAGAATTGGAAATTTGAATATTATATATAATATCTATAAATAATATCATTTCCAAGTTTTCAAATTCTTTCCTAGAAATTATGTAGGTTTTTTCTATTTTATGTAAAACATTAAAACTACAGTTATTGTATGTTGTTCTTGTAAAGAGGTGTTCAAATGTTACTCTTATGAATATGATTCAATTGTATATCTCATGTTGACGTTTTATATGCAAAATTCATAGTTTTCGTTGTCAATAACTCATCAATGCCTTTTTATTCTACTGTATACGTATACATGATATAAAATATTTTACTCGTACTGCCGGCAGATGCATTTTATCCAAGTCGGTCCTGTGAGACAATGAGCAATCAACAGCTGGAGAAAACCGCCAACCATGCGCGTTTATTCTCCATAAGAAAAGCATTGCCGTATCTTACCCGTACTGCGCTCTCAGTGTGACATTTTCTATAGACCAAAAATGTGCTCTTTTTTCGACAAGCAGACGAACTCGAACGTGGCCGATGGCGATTTTTTTTTCAGTTCCTGAACATTTCTTCCGTAAATTCATATGTTTTATATACATACACAAAAAAATAGTGAAGACAAATCTAGATATCAGTTTATCAAACAGCTTGCTTTTTCTCTCGTAAAACCTCAACTTCATAGAAGAATCGAGAACACACGGGTGTTACGAGAACTCCTAATTTCCATTGGAAAAATCCTGCAAATTCCGTTGCCTGGATTGCTATGGATGAAAACAATTTAAACAAAAGAAAACGCTGTGGAAAGTATCCTAGGTCCAAAGATAAGAAACCTGTATCCTCTTGTAAATTTTGTAATACAACCAAATGTGCGGAATGTACAGAAAAAATTTGTAAGGATTGTTGTGAACAATATATTTGGTCCAATAAATCTAGTGTTATTTCTTAACAAATATGACTTTTTAGAATTGCTATTATATTTTTTCTATAAGAATATGCTTTCATTTTGTGGTTTTGAAGATTAACTGTTAAAATTCTCAACAGAATTTGTTTTAGTTACTAATAAAGTTTTTGCTTGTCAAAATAAAGGGTTTATTCAGAATGTGTTAAATAATCATGTAATAATCAAGGTAGCTCTTTAAAATCTAATATTTTTTATTTATTTTATTTAAAATAAGCCGAAAAACATTATTTTAAAAATGGGCTACGCTAAGACCTCACGTCACTTAGTACGCAACATATTGTGCACCTCACCAGTTAAGAGTTAAAAAATGATATAAATGGCTCATTTAGAATAACAATGAAAATTACGAAAATTTACTTTTAATACTTTGGGAATGTGACAGTTATTACTAGAACATGTGCTGTATTTACCTACTACTCGTACTAAATAAAATATCAAACCCGTGACACCGTGAAGACATTACTTAAAAATTTAACACATTTTGGTTGTTTTCAACAAAAAGTTATCGAAGTGAAACCTATTGTTGATAATAATGATCATAAAATTAATATCCTTAGTTACTATGCTGTTTATCCGGAAGCGTCATTATGTTATGGTGTATTACGAATATCAACGAATTAAAAAAACATAAATTCCAACTCTATTCTTACAGCCCAGTTCAAACTTTAAAGGAAACAGACTATAATAAAATAATATAGTTTGCAGAATTTGTAACCATAAAATATTATACGGTATGACGAACCGAAATTTAAAAAAATAAATGTTTAATAGGCACAAATCGCATTAGTGGAGCGAAGTAAATTAACATTTAACAAGAGTACGTGGTTTTCAGGAGAGATGGGAGTTCAATGTGTTTTGTGGGATCAGAGACAACCAAGTTGTAGCTTTCCACTTTTATGATGGTAACCTAAATGGTTAGAAATTGCGGTTCAATAATTTTATAATGTTTCATTTGCTAATAACTACTTTTTTAGGTGAAAGATATCACAATATATTAGAAGAATTAAAAACCAACTATTAAGATCATTTACCACCGCAAGAATTTAGAAAAGTATTTTTTGAAACAAAGAAACAAAGGAAGATTGTGAACTTAGAGTTCTCAATGCATTCAATTTTCTCCCTGTAGCAATAATTAGACGTGTAAAAAAGGAAAGTTTGATAAAAAGGCTCTATAAATGCTTGGAAGTTCAAGCACAAAATTTTGAACACACAATTTTTTAACTTGTTATTAGAAACAACCAATATGTGTTAAATTTTTAAGTATTCTCTTCAGGATGTTACGGAAGGATCGACGTTTGGTCGATCTGGATACCTTGTAGCAAAGAAAGAACATGTTCATAATATATGAAAAGTACATATACGTAATTTAATAGGATCAATTTCTATCACTTCGTAAAACTGCCAGTAACCAAAAATAATAACAACTATGACAATTATGATATGATGATATCTTCATACACGGCCCTAAAATAAAACAATAAATATCTTACCTTTAACTCTTTTCTTCTGGCAACCCTAATTCGCGACCATTTTTTCTCAGAAAACCTTATATCATCATATTAAAAAAAAATGGTACAGTAGGCGGTACATTAGACTAGCGCGAAGCTTCTCTCAAGTCTATTCTACTATTTTGTAGTGGCTATTTTACTACCCAGTACTCTATGCAGTCGAATGCCTTTTCGAAATCTATAAATGCCATATCCGAGGGTAATTGATATTCATTTAATTTCTTAATTAGTATCTTCATAATTTTAGAAAGGTGATCACAAATTTAGAAGTTAGCCTGTTGGTTATTGTTTTAGTTAGCAGTTTTTTCAGAGCAGCCGTCTCAAAAGTCTGAATAGCTATGATGATTGCCGACCTTCGCCGCGGAGATGGCACTTGAAGAAGAAGCGTAATTGATTCATTCCAGCTACTGGATATGTTTCTTGTACTTAATATTTTGTTGATTAAGATATTCAGAACTTCTCCTGTCACTTTCCCCTCGTTTTCATTCATTTGGACTAATATAATAATACCATGATGCCGTCATTTCAGTATAGTTTGGTTCAAGTTGGAGAAAGTCTTTTTAACATTATGTTCTAAAAATATTTTCTGACAAATAATGCCTATTACCCCTAATCTTACATTTTCTGTATAGTTCAGGGTCGCTACTTTAAGGACTGACTGTCCTTCAGTCAGTGAATTGTTGGATGTAAATACTAGGTTTCGAATGATTTTTTTTAATTCAATGTATAATAAATTTTCTGATATTTTACTATAAGAACGTGATCAATTAAGGAAATTACAAGGTAACAAATACTACTTGTGTAGTATTATTGATTAAAGATAATTTATATTATTGATTGTTATCCATAGCTACAAATAAAATTACAATTTATGAAATGTACAATAGACTGTGGTATTATATTTTTTGTTATTATCGTAAGTACCGATGTGTAGATTACCTTTCTACTTATGCATGTATTTTAACAATATTGTTATCTTTATGATTACGAAACACATAATATTGGCGCAAATTAATATTAGAGTTTTAGGCCAGTTTTTAATTTTTTTTAAACTAAATATTACTTAAAAACTCGAAAATAATGTTAAATACAAAGTAATAGAATCAGTAAACTTTATATAACAGAACAAAACATGTTTACTTTTCATTTCTGTCCTTTTTAACATTATCTTATTATTCTCTCTATCATGTGAGCACAGTAATAGGGATATGTGAAGGGTGGCTCTAACATTCCCTGTTTTCTCTATTCTGTATAGTATAAGAGAATAATTCTCTATATATTTTATATAGTTATACTGTTAGCTAAGAGACAAGAGAGTAACTCGTATGGCATCTGGCAGTGGAAGCACAGAAGGGTTTCTTCTTCAATTAACAGTATTGGCTAACTACTTTAACCTTCCGATAGGCGCGTCCACCAAAGTATCTAGAATGGTCGCGCGTATCTGTGACATACGCGTCTTTAGTTATAACATTTTAAGCAATAATTGAAAATAAAATTAATACATATATAATATTTATTTAAATCTTCATAGAGCTATTTTAAAAGACAAGAAATCATTATGGAAGTAAAAATCTCGATATTTCCGTTGTAATAAGGTACTATTCAAGAACTCCAACTAAGTATAATTTCAAATTTAATAATTTTAACATAAATTTATTTTCGGTAGCTTAAAAATAAAAATTTATCTAAAACTTTATCATTGTATTGGTAGTTTTGTGCCATTTCCAAAAAAATAGCTTTAAAATTTTTTTCTCCTTAATGCTTTATAAAGTCAAGACTGTAAGTTTTTAATATCATCTTCGTCTTCAGATTCTATAGCATTTTGTTCTGTGTCAGAATCCCGTTCACATTCCTGGATAGCCTCAACTTTATCGATGCCACTGTCGTCTATAAAGTTTTCTTTATCACTCGAACCATTGCCTATAATGATATTTGTAAGTTCTTTGACATCTCCTGGATTATCGAATTTGCCCTATTGCAAAACAGTACATTTTTGTAATCATATTAAAAAATTACATAAAAGGTCGCGCATATGTACCACAATCCGCACATACGGATTTTATTAATGGATTACCCAAATTACTTAGGTACGTTATATGTAGTACAGTATAAATCCCAACTAGCGAGTCTCTGCGGCATGTGGATCTGAAAATTCGTCTTCCAACACCATCACTCCATCCTTAGCTCAGGATAATTTGTACACTGCGAGGTTTTGTCGCGACTGAACCTGTAGTTTTGTATCTTCTAACTATATTTCTTATACTATATGTGATAATTTTAAGAAATTTGAAATTTTCGAGTTTGCATTTCAAAAATTAAAAAATGTGACAATTATTAAACAAACATTTTCTTCAATAATCTTTCCTCTGCTGATTTCCAAACCACACAAATACCAAGAGACTTCAAAATGTATGATCGACATATGAGGAATATAAGTTTTTCTCATGGCATCGCAATAGTCAGGTATTTGATGAGTTTTTCTGTTAATATAGGGTAAACATATCAGTTATTGGACATCCTAATTATTTTAACTAAAACCAAGAATTCTGTATTCAGTAGTGAGCGAAGTTTTGTTGGAATGTCGCCATTGTAGGTACTATAAGTATCTATATTGACATAAATGGCATTTGATTGACGTTTCTGTTTTGCCACCAAATGTGAGATTCTTTGGTTATGCACCAAAAAGACGGTTTTCTTAACCCTATTTTAAGAAATCTTTGGTGAATTTTAGTATTATAATTAGTGGTGAAATTTTACCACAGAGCCCCGCAGAAATAAAAAGTTGGTGGTATAGTAAAAGTAAGCATTTTTAAGGTTTAAATCACTATATTTAAGTCTAGCTTATATGTTAGATGGGTGTCCAATAACTACAACATATAAGCATTTTCAGTTGTTGGACATATATCCAATAAATGCATTTTTTAAAGTTTATACAGTTTTTGTGTGAAATATTTGTGCTTTTTCTTGTTTTTTGGCACTTCCATTTTGGTGTCAATATTCACAGTGTAACCAGTAATTGGACGCCTGTCCAATAACTGGTTCACAATCTGTGTCTAGTTTGCAATCATGCCCAAGAAAAATGAATATAATGCGGAATCGATGGAAGCTGCGGTAAATGAAGTCAAGAATATGTCTTAAAAGAAACGTGCCTTAAAGTTAGAATTAGAAAATGAAAAATTGGAGGGAATATGAAAAAGAGAAGAGAATGCAGCAGCAAAAACTTTATAAATGCGGCCCGAGATACTGACAAAAATAATTCATGTATTCTGTGTAAAGTTCGGACAATAAAAAATAATTATATAACATGTAATACCTGCAAGAAAAGAATTCATCGACGATGTGTTCCAAAAAAATATAACGTACATGTTCTTGAAGAAATTAACGAGGATTTATTCATGTGTCACATGTGTTATTCTGACGAAAGCGATGATGGCGTTATTTCAGAAATAGAAAGTGAAGAAGACGGCGAAATGTATAATGAAAAAGACCACATAATGTGTAAAAAAAAATTAAAAAATAGAAAGTGAAGAGGATATCGAAATAGATTATCAAACAGAATCCAACCTCAAATATGTGAGGAGCCGAAAAAAATAGAAAGCACCAAGGATTACTCCGATAGAGAACCAAAAGGAATTGGCAATAAGAAAGATAATAAAATAAACGACCCGAAACAAATAGAAAGTAACGAAGGTAATGAAACTAACAACGAAGTTTATAAAAACCCGGGAGAAATAGAAAATGAAGAAGGAGTCGAAATAGACAATCCAATAAAAACTGAGAGCAAAATGTGTGAGGAAACAAAAATAGTAAGTAAAGAAGATCTTGAAGACTATGGAACAAAAGTGGGCCAGATGTCAGAAAATAATGCAAACGTCGACATGGACGTCAAAAGAACTATTTAATCTATACCAAAATGAAATAAAAAAATAAGTGATTTATAGTAGGTAGATTTAATAAAAGTTTTTAAACACTGATTTTAACTTTTTATTTGTTTTTAATCATTACCTTGACAGTGTCCAATAACTGAAAATTTTAAGTCCAATAGTTGAATTTTTTGTCCAATAACTAACTTTTTTGGAACCGTTCAAAGTCTTTTCAAATTTTCTAAAAAAACTGTTATATTAGGTATATTTAAAACCCGTTAACTTAAAATATCATAATGTATACTATGATCTGGCATAGCAGAATAATATCCGTTGAAAATTACACCAGCGGCAGCGACTTAAAATTGAAAAAAAACTTAACTGTCTTATAACTGATATGTTTACCCTATACCTATAATATATATATATATATATATATATATATATATATATATATATATATATATATATATATTTATAATAACTTTTCTATGGATGTTTGGTTTTTCATATTGTTCTTTTTAGATGAACTGATGATGCTTTCTGATTAGAAAGCGAAACGTCTTCAATAAATAGATGAAGTAGCCACCTTCTTTATCTTTTTTCTCTCCACCTTTTGACCGAAGAACCCTTTACTCTTCGAGTGATCCTTAATATATATATATATATATATATATATATATATATATATATATATATATATATATATATAAATAAGTTCAAATTATTGGGTATAGTGGTCTATAATAAAAATCTTTCTTTTTTCTAAATTACTCAATATTTCGCTATTTATTTAAAAGCTTCCTCAGGAGTAAACTAAAAACAATTTGAACATTACAAAAATGTATTTATTAAAATTTTTTGTAATGTTCAAATTGTTTTTAGTTTACTCCTGAGGAAGCTTTTAAATAAATAGCGAAATATTGAGTAATTTAGAAAAAAGAAAGATTTTTATTATAGACCACTATACCCAATAATTTGAACTTATTTATAAATTATTTTTTGGTCGAAATAATCACTTCTAATATATATATATATATATATATATATATATATATATATATATATATATATATATATATATATATTATAGTAAGCAAACTTATACGTTTTCTGTAGAAATTTTGGAGTGTTTTTTAATTATTAACAATTCAGTGCGATAAAGGCAATTTTTTCGAATTTTCGCTTATCATTTAAAATGTACTTTTTATACTTTGACATGGTAAATAGACTACAACCTTCCCTGGACTATTGCAATGTCCTGAACACGTTTAAATTTTGCTTATTTCCGTGGAGTATTGTAATGTGTTGCATTTTGATATTGTTGTCAAATTTTAAAAAATAACCGATTAAATTGTTTTTTCCATTGAATCTTATTAAAAATTATACGTTGAATAACTTAAGATTCAACGAAATTCTGAAGTAGGTATATATAATTTTTTATAGTGACCAAAAAACTTTAATTTTAATAATTGGGCCAACAAAGAGGGAGAGGGGTTCGTATATCATTAAAAACTTTTTAACAGTTGTTCTGAATAGTATTGTAAACTATCATAATAGTATAAGGTTAAGGGGAGAAAATGTAATGCTACCGAAGATTTGTAAATCTTGTTAGTTATTTTCTGTTTATCTGCTTTGAGTGAAATGAGTGGTCATGTTTGTCTCAAATATATGTAACCGACCATCTTATATCTATTACGAACCATGAGATGGCGACTCTAATGAATTATCCAGACGGCATTTCGATAGTGGCAACTTTCAAAAGCATACTATTAAAATTTCGTATCATTCGAAATATGATTTACCGAGTTACAGTCCTTAAAGTGACGGTACTTTTATGATTTTTATAAACAAGTGATTCAAAGCAATTTCGTGTGATAATTTACTACTATTATTTGATGGGAAAAAGTACCGCCCAAACGGAGCAATGACTCAAAAAGTGTTACCGAGACTTTACTTCATCGATTACAACCATTAAACGATGGTTTGCTAAAATTCAAACGCGGTCGTACCTACACCAATGATGTGCGCTCTGGAAATCCACATGAGATAGTTATTGCCAAAAACATCGAAAAAAAAAACGCTGAAAATTATTACGGAAAACTATAAAAAGATAGCTGACACTCTAAAGTTATCAAAATGTAGCGTTTTCACTATTATATGAGCACATTTGGGTAAGAGAAAGCTGTTTTCCAAATGGATACATCATTTTCTCACACTAGAGCAAAAACAACAACGAATTGATGAGTCACGGCGCTGTTTGGAGATCTTTTACATCGGTATGCCACAATGGAATGGATGAAACATGGATCTATCACTTCTCTTTGGAATCAAATCGGCAGTAATCTGAGTAAAAAGCACCGGGAGAAAGCCACCCAAAACGACCAAAGACGAAACAAACCGCTGAAAACGTTATGGCCTCTGTATTTTGGGACCTGCAAAGAATTAGTTTCATTGACTGTTTGAAACATGGAGAAACAATCAACAGCGACTATCACATTGGTTTATTGGAGCGTTTGTAGACCGAAATTGCAAAGAAAAGACCTAATTTTTTTAAGAAAAAATTGTTGGTTTATCAAGGTAATGCACCGTGTTATGAATTGCTTCCACAACCGTATAGTCCAGATCTGGCGCCAGCTGCTACCACCTTTTTTCCAGTTTAAAAAAATGTTTCGTGTCAAGAGATATCGCTCCGATGATGAAGTATTTAATCGCCTATTTTGAAGGCAATGATAAATCGTTTTACAAGGGCAACATCGAAAAATTAGAAAAGCGATTGTATCGCCGCTAAGCGGATGATTTTGATACTTACAAAATAATTTTTGCAAAAAATGTGGTTTTAGTAGTTAGGCTCAGGACTTGACCGATAATATGTTGGTAATTATTATCTGTCTATCTATTTTGAGTAGGATTGGTGTTTGTCACTCATGTTTGTCACAAATATATGTAACCGACCTATATTTACAAAAGTATTCGTCGAAGAAAAAATAACTTTGTATTCCATTTTAAAAGTTAGTTGTGGTTAGTAACATCTTATTTTTTATCTTGAATATCATTTATCATTAGTTGTTTTAGTCTAGCAATAAATTATGTTGTAAAGTAACACTAAAAAACGGGTTTAATATGAAAATATATAATATGTCAGCGTTTTATTGTATAATGAAGTAATAATAAAAAGACAAATTTGCTATATAACCTACTTTTAATGTATAACGCATTAATTAATTAAATTATAGCTGGACGACCCAATAATTATTTTTGTAATCAATCAGTCTGTAATTGATTGAAAACCAATATCAGTTCATAATTAGTGATATAATTAGGAACTCCTTGTCTTTGTCAAAAGGTAATGCACTGTTTAGAACCAATACAGCGTCCAACCAATTTTGCTTTTAAATATAAGTCAGGCATATTTCAGTAGGCGTGGAAGCTTGTACCAATAGTCCAATCCGTATGTGCTGATTGAATACTTAAAATATGGATAGAAGTAGAAGAGATTATGTTATAAGAACTACATTTTACCGAGTTAACTTTCTAACATTCTTTCTTCTGGATCATTTTTAAATTAGGTTTTCCCCATACAATATTTTTAACCTGTCTCATTTCCATTCTGACTAAAAGCCCTAACCATTGTAGTCTTCGTGTCTTTATAATGTTATTTATTGTTGGCTAAAAATTTCGTACAGGTATTTATTACTTATAATTCACTCAAGACTACACAAATATATTTTATCCATTCGGTTCAGAGACAAACGCAATCACTTGGTGACTACCACAAAAGATATCATTTTAGCCTATAATGTTTCTTCTACTGGGCCTGACGAAGAGGTAAATATTCTAAGCCGATAGTTTATTTTATTATGAATATTTTTTTTAATTTTGAGCAGCTCAGCAGATCACCAACGTTTCCTAGTATTTTTTTGATACCACTTTAAAAAAAATTTTCAAAATTTTTTTTAAAAGCTCTAAATTTTAGTGGTATTGTTTATATGTAGTTTGCTATGTCTACGTGACATTCCAGTAATCGGCTCAATTAAGAATTTATAAACCTACCAAGTGATTCCTAATGGATGGTACATATTATGCGATGATTTGCTGATTTTCTTGAGTCCTCTATTGTTTAACCTGATTATAGATGAAATAATAAAAAAGTAAGAACTAAAAAAGGATATCAAAGAGGAGAAAAACAACTTTTACTATCCTCTCAAATTGAAGATGATTTACAACGTATGCTGCACCAATTTACTATAACCGCCAGAAAATTTCACATATTAATTTCCCCAAAAGAAGACAAAATGCATGATTATAACAGACAAATTTACTAAGATGTAAATTGAAGCTGGAAGGTCAGATAATAGAACAAGTGATGGAGTTTAAATATCTAGGCATCACATTTTCTAGCTACGAAAAGCCCGAAAGAGAAGTGGAAGATCAAGTGAATTGAGCGAACAGAGCCGCAGGTTCGAGGAAAGAAATGAAAGGCAGAATTTACAAAACTGTCATCAGACCAATAATGACATATGCGGCAGAAACATGACCTGACACGGAGAGGTCAAAAATGATGTTAGGAACAGCAGAGATGAAAAAACTTAGAAAAATTGATCGTAAAACACTATGGGACAGAGTTAGAAATACAGATATACGACTTAGATGCAAGGTGTAGCACATCAAGAAATAGAGGAGTAGAATGGATCGATCATATAAGCTGAATGACAACAAATATAGTAGTAAAAACGGCAAGAGACGGTTCCCCAATAGGAAGACGATCAGTAGAAAGACCACGAGAACAATGGAACGACAATTTCCGGAGGCACATTGAAAAACAGACATTGTCATGTCTACATAAAAAAAGAAGAAGAATATTTGCTACACATAATTACTTTTAGTTCTTTATAGAAACTAATCATGGTCTTCTTCTTGTTTTAAACTAGTGAAGCATTTTAAACAAATCTTGAATGTCTGCATTTTCAATTATTGTTTGTCAAAACACAAAATAGATTTTTTTTACACACAGCAGCATCAAACACGAAAGGTTATTAAAGGGTGTTAAAAGATTACAATACAATATAAGTTTGTATACAAATAAAGTTATATTTATTACATTCTGTAACGATGTGCTGGAATGTTATCAGGCACCTTCAGTATGAGTAGCTTTTAATTGCTCGAAAATTAATGCCATATGACCAGTTCCTGGTTGATTTATCACCACCTGTTGTCTTGTTTTTTCTCATAGATCGAGCCGAATATTGATAAAAGATTTTTAACTATTTGGATTTCAACTGATAATTGGTAGGAACTGAACAGACTTATTTTATGTTTTTGAGTACAAATCATGAATCTGTGATAGTAGAAGTTTATTTACTTATTCCGTTACAACCCTTCATAGGTTTTAGCCGACTTGACAGACGGCCTCCATTTGTCTCCGTCTCTATCTAATTCTCCACGTCCATAGCCTCTTATATTATCTCTCCACCATAGTAAAATGTTGTCATCTGTATAATTATCGGTAAAAATCTTAATATAGTAGTCATATTTTGTGAGAAATTCTTAATATGATATTATTGAGGTTATACTTTCAACACTCTTTGGCTAAGCTGTTAGAGGGGTATTCATTTTCCAGGTTTAAATATTTTGATTGTATGTTTCTATCGTAGGAGATGTTATTTGTAAAGGGTGTTTTTTTAGAGGTATAGAACTTTGAAATAGAATAAAACAAAGATGATTTTTATTAATTGACTTACTCGAAAGATAATCTTTTGGCATTATAATTTAAATATGATTTCTGGCGTATATCCGTCATGGCTGGCTCTGACGTAGTCTAATCTGAAGGTCCAATCTATCACTTTTTCCAATATTTGTCGCTGTATATCGGCAATAACGCTGCGAACGTTGTCCTCCAAGTGGTCAATCGTTTCATGTTTATCGGCGTAGACCAGCACCTTCACATATACCCACATAAAATAGTCTAGCAGGGTTAAATCGCACGATCTTGGAGGCCAATTCACGGTTCGAAACGTGACACTATGCGGTTACCAAACGTTTGCTTCAATAAATCAATTCTGGCACGAGCTGTGTGACATCTTGCTCCTGCACATCATGATTGTTTAATTAAGGAATGAAAATGGCAGTAATCATGGCTCTATAGCGGTTACCATTGACTGTAACGTTCTGGCCAGCATCGTTTTTGAAGAAGTACGGTCCAATGATTCCACTAGACCATAAAGCACATCAAGCAGTCAGTTTTCAATCCTCAAAATACATTTGAGGATTATCTTAACTCCAAATAGGGCAGTTTTGTTTGTTGACATAGCCATTCAACCAAAAGTGAGTTTCATCGCTAAACAAAATTCGATTACGAAAATCGGAATCAACGGCAATCTCGTTTTTAAGCACGCAAAGCAAGATCTTTTCGCATAATCTTCCATAAAGGGGATTTACACGTATCCAACTGCTGTGCACGATTGCAGATAGATTGATTCGGGTCTTCCTGTATGCTCCGCTCTACAGCAGCAACAACTTCTTCTGTACGCACTGTACAACCTATCTGTGGATGTATATTCATCATCATCACTGGCTCGACAACCCTTTTTGGGTCTTGGCCTGTTCCAGGATTCTTCTCCATTCTGATCTGTTTCGTGATTTTTTTCTCCAGTTTTTTATTTTTAAGGTTGTTATATCATTTTCTATTTGTTCTAAGTATCTCAGTTTCGGTCTTCCTCTTGTTCTTTTTCCTACTGGCATCTGTTTGAATATTTTGTTTGGTATTTCGCCTTCTTCCATTCTTTCTACATGTCCTATCCAACGCAGCCGTCCTATTTTAACGAATGTTATAATATCCGGATCCTGGTATATTTTGTATAGTTCAGAGTTGTATCTTCTTCGCCATATTCCGTTTTCTTTTGTGCCCTTATATATGTGTCGCAAGATTTTTCTTTCGAAGGTGGCTAACAACGTTTCCTCTCTTTTAGTGAGTGTCCAGGTTTCTGAGCCATATGTGAGTACCGGTCTTATTAGGGTTTTATATATTTGGCATTTTGTTTTTCTTGCGACGTTATCTGATCTTAGTTTCCTAATTAAGTCATGGTAACATTTATTTGCAATAAATCTTCGCCTCGTGGATGCATATTATCATTTAGAATAAACTTGGTGCAAAAACGTTCCATTATTAATCAAATTACTTGCTCTGATGGACTATTATGTTGACCATAAAATGGACATAGTGCATGATACGTATTTCGAACATAATCACAATTTTGTAACATAAATTGGTACAATTTGAAAGCGTTGTTCAGGCGTCAAGTCTATTCATGTTGAAATGCCAAACCAAACTTAACATAAAATACTTGACAGCTGTCAAAATGGCCGACAGTTAAAAAAGTGTTACCAACTTACATTTATATACCTCTAAAAAAATTACCTTTATGTATGAGAAGGTAGTTAGGATTGCTAATATTGCCACACAGTTTAGCAGCGTATCTTAGGTAAATATTATGTTGTCTTGTTATAAATAAAGTTGGTTCGCTTAGTGCAGCTTGAAGACTTGCCACTGAACTAGAACAGAAAACACCTAGAAAGTTTTAAATACGGGCTTTGGTTAATATATAAGATTATTCAGCACCCCAATATCTGTTAGATAGAATTTATGTTTATTTTTGGCTGACAGGATAAAACTATCTTGTTATATAATTGGCCCATTTTAGGTGGCTGTAGAATGTTATCCCAGCACGTCAGTTAAATCTACTTGTTCTGTTTTAATAGCATTTAGAGTAAGAATGGCTTGCTCTAGATTTTATTTTTACTTAATAAATAAAATAGGTCTAAAACCACTTATAAAGAAGTTTATAAAGAAATGACTGTAGGGTTTTTTAGCAAGACGGATATTTCAACTTCTAGTTTGAACTATTAGATCATCGGCATATAGATTTGCTTTTAAAGATGGCTCTATTTCTTATACAATATTAATGACAGCTAATAATAAAAAAAGTATAAGAAAACCTTATATATTTTACAAAAATCCCTAGTAAGGTCGGTAAAGAAATGAAAGGATACGTGAATTCATGATAATTAATCATACTAAGTATATAAAACTAAAACCAGACAACTAAAATGATATAGCCATGTCCAAAGAGTCTAGAGGGTATAGAAAAAGCTGGATTGAAAGCATATACATTTGGAAATGCAAGAGAGACTTAAAAAAAGACCAGTGAATATAAGGATGAAAGTGGTGACTGCCTACTCACATACTTACTCTCACTGACACCTAATCAGTTGTAGTAATACAAAATATTAAGACTGGCAATTTTGAGATCAAGAACGGGGTAACATAAGGAGAAGCCATCTCAGCGCTTTTGTTTAGTCTCTTGCTGCATGCAGCATTACCCAAAGTTGACATCCGCGGAAACCTTATAATCAACAGTAAACATATAGCTGCATATGCGGATGACGTCATGATACTTGGTTGTAATGAGACAGCATTATAGAAGTCTTTTGAAGACCTTAAGAAAGCGATGCGAGATGTATGATTGAGAATAAATGAAAATAACACGAAATATATGTTTATATCAAGCACAAGACAAAACAATAGAAACTTCTTCCAAACACGTCTCTACAGCTTTGAAAGGGTAGCAGATCTCACGTACTTAGGATCCCTAGTAAACAAAAGTAATGATGTAGAAATAAAGAAGAAAATAAGCAAAGGAAACAGAGCATATTATGCAAATAAAAGAAATTCTAAAATACTAGGGCGGAATTCGAAGATACAATTTATTATACAAAACACTAATAAGACCTTTTGTGACCTATGACTATGAAACATGGACCCTGCTGAAGGAAGCCTTGATTAGAGAGCGTCGAGAATGATTTAAGGATTATGGGAGTTCGGAATTGGAGAAGAGATGATAGCAGTAGGAAATGGAATACAGTTGTTGAACAAGCCAAAACTCACAGAGGGTTGTAGCGCTAGAGGAAGAAGAAGACGTGGTGAGTGAATTTTATATTATAAAAGTTCTAAAACATGAAACTATTTTCTTATAAGTACTTAAGTGTTCCTCTACGTTGTTCTGCGATATCCACTTACAAATTATTCTTCTTCCTATATAGTATATATTCAGTCACAGCATCCTCCTACGAGGACACAAACATAATAGTATCATATTGCCAAATAGTGGCATTTAACCTTACGAAATAATATGTTACCTGTATGTACCTCTGTACCCCTACAGTACCAATGAAATACAGTTAATTACGTCAGTTTCACGCGAACTGTCTAACCTCCATATACGCATAAGTTTCTAATTGATTTACACATAGAATTATGTTTTATAATCTATAAGCTTAATAATTTATAGTTTTTTTATTTAAGTACATACTTACCGTTCTTGTAAACTTTTATATTTTTGTAAACATCGATGTTCTTCAGGAAGAACAAACGTACTTCATGATACAAATTGTGACAGCAAAATTTTTCGATTTTAATTTATTCTAGTTCTGATGTATTTCTAATTTACTTTGTCATCATTATCTAAGCATATTTTATATTAGACTATTTATAAAAATTTAATGGGCTATTAGAGATGTCAAAAAGTAAGAAGAATCGTCATCACGAAGTGGTTTGATAATAAACCAGTGATTTTTACGTTTAGCTTTGTTGGTATATGACAACTGGGTAATTGAACAAGATATATTGATGTACCTATTCAGTTTCATGTCCTCCTCGTACAATTCTGCAAAAAATTGTGTCCATCTTTCTGCTACGTCTTTTTGTCTTGTAAGTATATCTCCTTCTTTCCCTGTTATTTTTGATTTTTGTTTGCTTGTGCCTCCTTTCAGGCTTTTTGTTATTACGTATAGCGTCTTTGTGTCATGTATTTGTGCTTTTGTTTCTGCCTCTTTTGCGATTTGCTCTATGTGCAAACTTTTATTCAATTGAGCTAGTTTTTTAGCTCCCTATTTTTTCTTTGTATTCGTTCCTCTATGTCTCTTCGTCTTATGGGATTTGTTGTCTTGATTAGTTTTTTTCTATTGTTCTTCTCTCTTCAATGTTTGTTTTAGTGTCCTGGTTATCCACGGTTTGTCAATGTTTCATTAATATTCAATATTGTCTCTATTGATGTGTTTATGTTTGCCTTCTTATATATTCCCCATATGTCCTCAACATTTAATTTTTCTTTTTGTGTTAAATTCCCGACATATTTTCCTAGCTTAACTTGGTACTCTCTTTCTGGAAATATTCATATGATTTTATGAATATCCTTACGTGGGAACAGTGTTACTCCTATAATGAAATTTTCGAGCAGAACAGAAACAATTTCCTATACTTTACGTTTTCTCCTCTCATTACATTTTACTTTCCGTCGTTGTTTGTTCCTACTTTAGCATTACAGTCTCCTGTAACGATTTTAAAATCTCGTTTATGAGTTTATTGTAAGTTGGCTAAGAGCATATACATTTGTTCATAAAACTTGCCTTTGAATTGCATTTCTTGTGAATTTATTGGTGCCTAGACGTTGAATATGATTGTTTCTAAATTTGCCCCGGAGTCTTCCCCATATTATCCTTTTTGAAACATTGTTTTACTTACTCCCAAAATATCCATGTTGTATCTTTTTATTTATGTTAAAATACATAATGCTCGGCTGTATCATTAACTCCATAGTCCGCCAATTATCATTCGCTGTTTTGTCTATTCTTTCGAGATATGCTCTGAACTATCCATGACCCGTTAGAAAAAAGAAGTAGTTCGTTACTCTTATAATTTAAATTAATCCACTCCTCCACATCCGGGATTAGCACTCTCGTCCACGTAGCCCTCCGTTTATTTTCCCATTCTTGTCACATTCTTATTGTTTCGCTTCTTTTTTCTTTCTTTTTTTACTAAGACTACCTAAAGTAACTTTGTCCTTGTAAAAGGATATTTAATAAATCAAAAACCAAAAGGGCTATAGCCAAATTCTCTGTTTTGAAAATCTTCAAAAAAATAATAGAAAAAGGCTGGTAAGTTTCAGATTTATATATATATATATATATATATATATATATATATATATATATATATATATATATATATATATATATTATTTCTTCTAGCATGACTGAAAGGGATATTATATTCTTTGACTTTTTTTAATTCTACACTTTTTTAATATTTTCATTTATTTTGTGTAATCTATTTTATGTTTCAATCTTCTAAACAATACAATACTAAAAATACACTAAAACGCAAAACACACACATGAGAATTTCACTGTATTCTATTTTTGTTACAAGGTATCGATACCTCACAGACAGGCCTACAGCGGTTAAGTAGGTTCTGGCCGGTCGAGGAATCCACGTTTACGTTTCTTCACTCCGCGCACGACAGTTCCTCGAATCGAGACAAAACAACTTAAGTCTGTACCTACCCGTTGTTGCCTGCTGCATGCAATTCACAGGTATCTCGCGGCGGTCCATTCTCCAGTCCTCGACGTATTCATATTTTAGTTCATTCCTTTGTCCAGTCGGTTATGCAGCAACGCTAAGTGAGTAAGCTGCGCGGGTGATAAATGATTTTTCAATTTGAAAATATTTAGTTAATTTGAAAACTGTTTACACAAGAGCCATAAGCTAGCAGTGGTGTATGTGCATTTAAAAGAGATACAAAAACAGCTGTTGTAATGTATTCTAATAGATGTTTATAAATATATGGAGAAGTTAAGTTTTACCGTTCTTGTTTTGGAATTACCGCCGCGGTAGAGAGCAGTTGACACGATTTATCGAGTTCTTGTTACGACGTACGAATAATAAAGTGATGGTGAATGTGTTTTGTGTTGACCTGATGTTATAAACGGCCTAATTATGGGGTTTTCGACCAATTTACAGGGCAAGATCGCGCACGAAGCGCTCTTGTCTAGACAAGAGGCCGAATTGAGACTTTTGGATTCTATGAAACGGTGTATTGTGTCCAAAGTGAAATGTGATAGGGATTATGCGGTAGCGCTGAGTTCAGTGGCCACGCAAGGGTTGAAATTTGACAGGAGCGATGAACTTTCTGGTATGTTTATTTTGAAATTTATGAACAAGTAGCTTTATTAACTTTTATTTTAAACATGATATAAAATTCCTAAATAATCAGTTTATTTTTTTATTTTATTTTAATTAAGTGCTAAATATTTTCATTTTCTTCTACATCAAGATTTAAAAAAATCGTATGCATACTAAGTTAAATTGCATAGTCCTAGAAGATACAGAGATTTTTAGATCTAAATTCTAAAAAAATATTTTGGGTTGAAAATCAATATTTAATAATATTAAATAATTAATCAATAATCATTAATCAATATTAATGTCATGTAATGAGTATAATATGTCATGTAATGAGTATAAAAGTTCAAATTACGGGACGCCTTTACTACCTACTGATAACACAGAAACAAAATTAAGGACTTTTAATATGTATATACGAAGAAGGTGTATAAAACGATGTAGAAGATCTTAATACCATGAAAATCAGGCAGTGGTGAAGGAAAGTATGCGACAGGACAGGGCAGAATGGAAGGATGTTCCATTCTACTAATATATTTTTATACAGGGTGCTATGTCATAACAGACTGTACATACTCCATACTCCTACCTCGTATGGAAGCCCCTATGGGGAATAAGGAATGACCATTAAACAGTGTCTGCACCCATTGTTTAATAATATACAGGGTGAGTTGTGAATTTTGACTACCCTTTCTATACGTCATAACTTTTGAACGGTAAGTTCAATGTGTCTCATATTTTGGCCTTTTCGTAGCCGAGCTACAGCAATAAATTTTTTCTTTTCGTAATAAATTAGGAATAAATTATAGTATTAGTCTGAATTCGGCCTTATAAAATGGATATGCTAACTTTACAGACATCTGATCGTCTTCCTATTGAAGAACCCGTCTCATGCCGTTTAGACTATGTCGTCGTATATCCAGGGACGGATACACGGGGGAAATGGGAAAATCCCCTCCAACAAGGTCCAAAATTAAAGAAGATCTGACACTGCCTATATCTGTACTTTTAGCTAGATCGCATAGTGTCTTACTATCAATTTTTCTAAGGGTTTTCATCTCTGATATTTCTTGCATTCGTTTTGTTCTCTCTGTGCCGGGTTGTTTCTGCCGCGTATGCCATTATTGGTCTGATAACTGTTTTGTAAATTCTGCCTTTTATTTCTTTCGCGAGATTTTCATTCCTTCGTATTGTTTCATTCAGGTATCCTGCAGCTCTGTTTGCTCTATTCTCTTGATCTCTCATTTCTGTTTCGAGCTTTCCGTAGCTAGACTAAGTGTGATGCCAAAGTATTTAAACTCCATCACTATTATTTGTCCCTTTCGCGAGATTTTCATTCCTTCGTATTGTTTCATTCAGGTATCCTGCAGCTCTGTTTGCTCTATTCTCTTGATCTCTCATTTCTGTTTCGAGCTTTCCGTAGCTAGACTAAGTGTGATGCCAAAGTATTTAAACTCCATCACTATTATTTGTCCCTTTTCCAGTTTACATCTTAGCAGTTATAACCATTTTTTTGTTAAAATTATGTTAAATTTTCTGGCGGTTATATTAAATTGGTGAAACGTACTTTGTAAATCATCTTCACAGATTAGTACTGCGTCGTCTGCGTAGCAGATTATTTTAAAAAATGAAAAGACTGTTATGTTTTTGTACACACCTGTGGCAAATCAAAGAATGGAAAGGAAAAGTATTTTTAAAGTGTGTAAACATTTATTTTCTAGCTGAGCGCTTTCGACTTACAAATCCATCTTCAGAGCTGTGCTACAATAGAACACTGATATAAATAAATAATTTATATTTTACAATGTTTCATTTATGTCAAGTTTTTAAAAAGTACCACTACTAAGGAGAGATCTCATTTTGGTAGAATCCGCAATTTTTCTTTAAGCTATTTCTGTATGTTAAAATATTTTTTTGGAAAAAAACACAAAAATACTGTACACTGGACTCCACAAAACACTAAAAAATTTGGTTATGGTACGGGTGTCAGAAACAAAAAATGACAATTGAAAATATAGATTATTTTAAGTTGTTATTCTTCCATTTGAATCTTTTTTTCATTCTTACTTTCTAATAATTTAATTCGTTTAATCCATGATCGGGTTGAACAATAAAGGACTCAAGAGAATCCCCCTTTTTCCATGACAGATTCCCATAGATCTAATGAACAATATCAAAAATATTTCGGAAAAGCTGCAGCTCCCATGGTACAGATGATCGAAGAATTGGGTGACAAAGGATCTCTGAAATACAAGTTTTTCGTTGATAATTTATTTACCAGTACAAACTTGTTAAGTACTCTAAAAGCTAATGGGTACGAAGTTACAGGTACTGTGAGGGATAATAGAATTCCTAGAAATTGTCCTCTTGTTTCCAAAAAGACGATGGAAAAGAGGGCACGAGGGGAATATTGTTCAACATTGAATAAGGAGACTGGTATTCAATATGTTCGCTGGAGGGACAACAAAGTTGTAACAGCTGCAATCACATGTTTTGGTGTTGAGACGGTCAAAAATGTGGAAAGATATTCCAAAAAGGATAGCAAGACAATACAAGTACCTAGGCAATATCTTCTTTCGCAGTATAATAACAGCATGGGAGGAACTGATCTCATGGACAGTAATATATCTTGGTAAGAAATAAAAAGCAATATTTATATGAATGAAAATATATGGGTAATTTTTTTTAATTACCGAGCCTGCATACGTCCCAAAAAATGGTACTGGAGAATATTTACGTAGCTCATAGACGCAGCTCTTCAAAATGCTTGGACGATATGTAGGAAATCCGGGAAGAATATTAGTCTCTTAGAGTTTAGAAGAAGTATTTGTCAGGTAAAAGTATTTTTATACAAAACTCAGAAAATGTTTACACGATTCATTCAATTTTTAGACCTACTTAACGACATATAAAGTCCCCGCTAAAAGAACTGGAAAAATAGGTAGAGCAGCAGGAAGTGATTTTCGAGTGTCTGACTGCGTCAGGTTTGACTGCAAGGATCATTGGATTATCTCTGTACCTGAGGGTAAAAGAAAGAGGTGCGCCATGCCAGTTTGCAGTTCAAAAAGGCGTACGTGTTAAAAATGCAACGTTGGGCTTTGCATTTCATGTTTTAAACCATTTCATACAAATGGGACAAATTAATGAATTGTTTCAATATTTGATCTTGCCAAACGCCTAGTGGTCCCGTATGGGATCACCTTTTTTCCAATTTTTTTTATTTCGGCTTAAATTTAACAAAAATAAGTTGTTTTTACGTAGTTTTAAATAAAATTATTGTATATAAAAAGAATTTTCTTTTCTCGTCGCTAATGGGTTAAGATAAATACACATTTTTCATACTAAATAGTCTCGCGCAACCAACTAATATTTTTAGTACTGAAGTCAGTAACTCAGTACTGAAATTAGCATAATGGCAAGCGGACCTAAAACTAAAAACTTGAAAACGCCGCCTACACATAAATTAATGCTAGGTTTATAATTTCTTAATTGGAAACAATTAAGAGTTTGCAAATATGAGGACCTGTAATTATGATCAGATTTATTATACCTAAAACCACAAATTACAAATAAATCGATGTCTCAAGCTCAAGCATCTTTTTTGGTTAATTGTTGTCCCCTTCAGCTCATTGCTCATTTCCAGGAGTTGCTAAGTCACAGCATGTCTACGTACCGTAGTACGGCGTTTTTATGCAATTTATAAAATAATGGAGGAGGATAAATTATATCTATATTTGTTTACTCAATATAATTTGAGTTTTCGTATTTTTGACTGTTTCATTAAGTAAAAAAGAGCTTTGCTGCGGCTTTTGCACATTTCGTACAGCTCAAAAAGACAGAAAACGATAGTCCTTTTTGCTTAAGGCTACCAAAATAGGTTACGCTTTTTGCAACAATACACTAGAATAGTGGAAATAGCAGGACACATTCGCTGGATTTCCGTATTTGAGTTTGTATCTTCCCCACTGTCTGAAGAAGTAGGACATACAGAAATAAAGTTATAACAGTCTATTGATATTAATTCATACACGGAAAGTTTGACGAATTATGTTCCTTTCGCCGTTTATTTTTATATATTTGGCGTCTTAATTCATATATATATATATATATATATATATATATATATATATATATATATATATATATATATATATATATTTACGATTATATTACGATAATTACAAGCAAGGAAATAGACTACACGTAATATTTACTTACAACTTTGTAAAACAAAATTAGAACAATTAAAAATAGAAATGAACTATTTATTTACTTTGCATTCCAAAAGATCTTTTAATTATATCGAACATCTAAGAGTGTCTAGTTCAATAAGTAAACTTTTGGCAAGATTTATGAGAAAAGTAAATTTTTCGAAGGCGGAACCTAAATCTGCTATCCAGACGTTGTGTTTCTAAATAAAGTTGTTAAAAGGAGAGTGAGTTTTGGTGTCTATTACTCCTTTATGTCTAATGATATAAGGATAAAGTTAACACAAAAGAAAAAAGAAAAGTGGGTGTATATATTAAAAGCGGTATTAGCTATTCAAAAATAAGTTTTTTTGTGTGATTATCTACAAACCAGATGAAACAAAACCGATGAATTATATCCAAAAAAATAATCATCAAGAATCAGCTCCAAAGATACATATTCAATATTTAAGGGAAAAACAATACAAACAAAATGCAAAAAAACATAATTAGAGTTTTACGGGAAATTACTATTACAGAAATTAAATGGTCCTAAGAAAAAAAAATTAGAAAAACTTTATCACATGTTCAAGATACATCCATCTCAGAATCTGCTTTACATCGAAGATTTCGATGGCTTGGTCATGTAGTGAGCGTGGATGATGGCAGATTTCCAAGAAGAGCTCTAAAAATAGCATGCTGACGAGAAGCCCAAAATGGAAACCATGAAAAAATGTAAGAGCGAAGATACTAACGAAGGTGGATGGAGCGACAAGATGGTAGTAGAATTAATGTAAATTGGATTAAATGATCCACTTGGATCCACAACAAAACAAAAGTGACCGATGTATTAACGCAGATAGCAAAACTTAAGTGGAAGTCCGCTGGACATACCATAAGACAGAAAGACGACAGACAGAATAAGATGATTATACACTGGAGACCATATAGTTATAAACGAAAAAAAAAAAGAGGCCAGAAATGAGATGGTCAGATAATTTGAAGAAACACGCAGGCCCGAAGTGGATACAATCTGCCTACAATAGAGAGACGTGGAAGAAGGATTAGGAGGCCTATGTCCAAAATTGGACTGCAAGGGCTGTATAGATAGATAGATAGATCCACTCATCATCATCATTCTGGCTTAACAATCATGTGTGGGTCCTAGTCTCCTCAACAATTTCTTTTCAGTTCACACACTTCACTTTAATACGTTACTATAGAGTTCATAAATGCTCTTCCAATCCTAATGTTTGTTGCCTCTGTTAAATCTCGGTCGCACCATACTGAATTACAATTCTAATTTCTTTTCCTGTTGTATTTGGTGTCTAATTTCCTCTTGATCTAGTCCATACGTTTTCAAAATTGCTCCTAGATATTTGAACGATTTTACCTGCGTTATTTCTACGTCATTGTTAATCATAACCTCAAAATTAGCTTCATAGTTAAACACTAAATACTCTGTTTTTTGGAAACTTATGTTAATCCCATTATTTATATGCTCCCTATAGTCGTCTCAGCCTAAATTTCAGAACATAGGAGTCTTGTGTAATAATCACTTGGTCATCTGCGAAGTTAAAGCTGGCTAAATAGCCGTCGCTCACTGGTATCCCCATAGCGGCATAGCTGCATCTTCACTGGTATATAATATTCTTTCTAAATTAACTATAAAGAATAGAGGAGATAGACTGCATCCTTGTCTTAACCCTTTAGTTGCAAATATAACTTTTGACAACATTTTATCAACACGAATGTAGGATTTTTAATATCTGCAATTTCTGTCAAAATATTAAGTATCGCCAGAGTACAATATATTGCACTATAAAAAAAAATTTATTATATTTACCACATGGTTCTTGGGTTTGACGTAGGAGTTTATACTTCTTCTTCTTCACTTGCCATATCAGAGTTATTCGACGTTGGCGATCACCATTGCGAAGACTTCTCGATCTTCTCCCACATTTGATATCTCAGTCCATTCACGAATGCTTTTTCACCAAGAAACCTGTTTTTACTTTAAATTAATATAAAATGTAAAATTTTTGATGCCAAATCCGATAACACTTATAGCATATACTATTTTTTCTCTAATATTTTGGGGTTAAAGGTATTTCGTACCAAAATTCAGAAGTATTGACGTTTTTGTCTAGTTTTCCTTCGTTGCCTGTAGTAATTGCACCAAACCAGAGTTATGGAGCTGATTTGTAAAATACGATTATCTCGAAACCTGTTGAGTTTTGAAGTTGTTAAAAGACTTATTTTTTTTGGTGAGATAATGTATCTTTAATATTTTTTGACACAAACAGCGATAACTTGAAGAGCAAAAAAGTGTCAAATTTATGCCACATATGTGGCGTCCTTTATTAGCTACATCAAATTATCTCCTCATACTCAAAAGCCCCGTTATAAATTTTTATACATAAGTAAATGTCTAAAAACATGAAAGTTGTAGGGAAAAAAATGTTTTCATTATAACTTGTAACAACCTGTACCTTTCTTAATACCAACATTTTATTAAAGCAAGTTGGCTTAAATCGTAATATTTTAAAGTGTAGAATCTACTGTTTCTTTTTATACAATTACTTACAACTTTGCAACAAAGAGCACAAAATCGAAATGCATGGAGGAGTTTAAGGGAGGCCTATGTCCAGCGGTGGACGTAATAAATAAAGGCTGGATGATGATGATGATGATGATGATGATGATGATGATGATGATGACGATGATGACCCTGTGTAATTATGTGTAAAATTACTCGCCGGTTTATTTCGTTTTCGCATCTGGAGGTTCCTTTTCTGAATCTGACCCTAAACCATATGATGATATCATACTCCAGTCATCAGAGACGAAAATGTTACTGAACCTCTAAAAATTATACGAACAAGCTGAATTTTGCTGAGAATGTTAATTTTGGGATCACCAAAAAGACGCAAAATAGTTTACCACTTTCACCCTCGGGCTTCCCTTAAACCCCCCCCCCCTCTATAGGGGGGTAAAACGCAAAAAAATCGATTTACTAAGAATATGTACACCGTAGGACAAAATGTTTTACATAAAAAATGTAGCTGAGGTAATTTTAAACAAAAATGATTATTAGCATTTTTTGTGTAGAATGAACCGCTTCTCTTAGAAACAACGCTTAAAGTGAAAGTCGATTGTGCATGTCAGTTACGCGCACGAAATCAATGTTCAATAACATTTTTATCAGCTGGACGGTCAAAAATTCGATATCTTTTGATATCGAATGACCTATCGACAAAAATCAAGTGCGTTTTAAAGTAAAGAGTTCAGCTTTCGTATGCAGTTTTGGTATTTTGCCGCAAATAAACTCAGGTTTTATACAGGTGTTAAATAAATAAACGTGGTGCGATTTTTATTTTTTATGATTCTCATGAGATCAATACAATCTATCCCTTTCATTGACTGGCCACTATGAAGTTTCTATTACTAGATCCTAACCTTTAAAAGCTTTATCATGAAATCTTAGTTTTGAGTTTTGGCAACAAGGCATGTGAGGCATTTGAAATATGCTTAAAAAACGATGGATTTAAACTTTCACACAACAAACGATCTAAAACATTTAAAACTTTTTTTTACAATTACACTAATACGTTTTTTCAAAAGAACAAAACTTTTGCAATAAATTACACCCAAAACCGTCTTGTTAAATGCATTTCTTGTGACGTGTGGTCGTTTGTAATGTAAAATGTAGGGAAAGTATATACTATTTGTTTTCATAGTTTTACATTTAATATTTTTCTTTTAACGTGTACTATAATGTGATCTAATTCAATCCTGTATTCTAACGACTTTGGTAAAATATATTGCTTCCTGTAAAATTGTTAAACTGGCCATCTCATGTATTATGTTTTAAGTACGGAGAATTTGACTTCTCTTTTGTATTCTGTGTCACAAATATGCACACAAGTGTACGGTTTCGTATTACGGTCTCAATTAACTTAAATTATCGCATTCAAAATCACAATACAATAGGGTGATTTATTGATGTACCCTCTTCCACCCAACGGCCAAAAGGTTCTTTTCTGACCTGCAATCTCAAGACACTTCCTCCCAAGACAGCGAACGAAACACACGAAGTTTTTTGGCTCTCGTGCCATAGAGCCGCGTCGGCGGACGTCCCGACGTACCAACGAGATTTCCTTGGCTAAGAATCCATCAATATTTCAAAGGGTAAGTCTATATTCTTTGTACAAACATCAATAATGAGTAAGACCAGTTAATTTCTTAATTTTTTTACAGTTGTGTTTGCTATTTGTCGCTAATTTATTCACAAACAAAATATTACATTTTTATCTTTATAATTATTTATCTACTATCATTTAACCAGCGACCTCTTAAGTTTTATACAAAACAGTTACCATAACTCAAAATTGAAATTTCATGTCATAGGTTTTAAAGACTAATCTCTAAACTACAACTGGTCAATAAAAGTGATCAATTTTATTGAGCTCATGAGAATTGTAAAAAATGGCAAAAATCGCATAAGAAAGCTGCACTCTTTGCCTTTAAAACGCCTATTGATTTTTGTTGATAGGACATTTGGACCAAAAGATATCGAATTTTTACCGTCGAGCTGATACAAATTTTTTTGAACATTAATTTCGCGGGCTTAACTGACATGCAAAATCGACGGTGACTTCAAGCGTTGTTTCTAAGAGAACGGTCCATTCTACAAAAAAAAAATGCGTATAAATATTTTTGTTTAAAATTATCTCAGCTACATTTTTTATTTAAAACATTTTTTTCTACGGTGTACAGATTCCTGGTAAATCGATTTTTTTGCGTTTTTACCCCCTGCGATGGGGGTTTTAGGGATTCGCGCGGGGTAAAAGTGGTAAACTTTTTTGCATCCTTTTTGGGGTCCCAAAATTAATATTCTCTGCAAAATTCAGCTTGTTCGTATAGAGGTCAACTCTCTGAGTATTCGTGACATCAGCCTACTATTCCCGTAATGCTTTAAATAAGATTGGGATTGCCTCAAAACTGGCTTCAAATAAAACATTTAGCAGCCATAACAAAGCATTGTGTGATGTTACATAACCATCATTGAGCTGTTTTTATAATAATAAAATATTAATTTTGTGTATCCACGGGTATTCAGTGCTTTAACGCACAAATATCAGAACTAAGAATTATTATGCAGCTGATTTGTAAAATGCGTTATTAACAGATATATCTTTATTTTAGTTGAAATAATATATTTTTAATATTTTTTGACACAGATAACGCAAAATGAAGAGCAACAAAGTTAAGCGCAAATTTACTATCAGCTACATCAAAATATGCATCAGATTATAATTCCTTATACTCAAAATCCCCCATTTATAAATTTTATACATATATGTTAACAAAGATGATTAACGTCCTGTATCTTTCTAATATTAACATTTTATTAAAGCAGGTTGGCTTGAATCGTAATATTTTAAAGTGTATAATCTATAAATTTATTTTAATACAATTACTTAAGGACTACCTTGTATAACCAATACACAAAAAACATTACTAATTACACACAGAATTTAATTCTTCCTTGAAAGTTACGATAGGGTATTCTAAGATTTAAAGCCTCCAAAAATTCATTTTAAAATTCCTTTTAAAAGAAATGTCTTTATTTGTCTAAATTCTTGTAAACACATTGTGTGTGTTCTCAGGTGAAAATTATCAGTACAATGTTTACACATAAATCAACCATCAATTTCCGTCCCTTTCGAAAATGAATAGGTCCGCATTCTTTACCTAGTTCACTTCTTAATTTTGTTGTTGCTTGTTCTTGTTGGTGTATACCTACTTCAAAGAAGTCAAACCCATCCCATTCATAACTTGAATGACCTCCTTTTAATCGCAAATTGACAAAACGTCTACATAACTTCTCTGAACGATTTCTACAGTGGCGGCACGAGCGCTGAAGAGTTCGTCTTGGTGTGTGGCCTCTGACTAATCATGATGATGCTTTTACCTGAAAACACAATGATAAATAGAAGTTATTTTATAAAGCGTTCAAAAAATTGGAAGCTATTACTGTGCTATTACAGTAGACTCCCTCTATAACGAGAACTGAAATGACAGACTAATTACCTCGTTATAAGCCGATCTCGTTATATCAGACAACAATAATACTGTGCATACATATGAATATGTAGTTTTCTAAAATATTAACTCCTATAGTGAAGCCATTCGGAGCAATATAAGATGCTAATAAATACCTATTGTTCGAGTGGCTTTTGGAAAAAAAGTTGTTTACTTTTATTGTCAATGAAATACATTAAAAGAAAAAAGAGTTGTTTATTTTTATTGTCAATGATATACGTTAAAACAAAAATTCTGTACTTACATTTTTTTCCAACTGCATAATGTATAAAGCGTATTTTAAAGGATAATAATATAACCTATTGCTTTTACAATTGGAAGACGTCTGTCATTTTTGACTTCTTAAATTGTCCAGTATCATTCTATCTATCATATTTTCTAAAGATGTGAAACAGTTGTATTTATTGTAAAGAAGTTTATTGCGAGCGGCAGTTAAGTTTATTGCTGGGCAGTTAAAAAGGGTATTTATTTATAACTACGTCGGGTCAAGAGCGTAAAAAACACGTTTTTCGATCTTATTTTCTCTCGTTATAACTAAATTTGCTTCGCTATAGAGGGTTACAATTCAATAGAAATGTCACGGGACATCTAATGTATCTCGTTATAAGCGAAACCTCATAATAACCGTGTTCGTTATAGAGGGAGTATACTGTAATATTAGCTTATTGGTATTCAAAGTTATATAATGTGTATAAAGATATATGTACAAACAAATAATAATATATGCTTATAATATAAGACTTCTTCGTTGAAGAAATCAAGAAGGATGATTGAGGAAATAGAAAATCAGGGGAATATGGATCACTTGTAACGATTTAATTTGCCTACCACATTGGGTATCACTTATAGGGGGTTGAAAGTGGGGACAGCAATTACTGGGCTGGAGATAGGGTAAGCAACCAAAAAGAATCCTTTGCGAACGGCCACTCTTAATTTGGTTGGAGAGCTGGGTCGTAAGTAAGTGAATAAGAGGGACTAGAAGGGGTAACTACAAAGAAAGAAATAAAAAAATACTTACAGAGATTTCCTGGGCAACACACACACAAGAAGGTTCCTAAACTATTTGAAATGGACGCTGTTTAAAATAATCCTCTTGCTGGATAGAAAGAAAGGCTTTTCTTTGCTAAATATTAAAGGGTGATAATCTTTTTTAAAGGAAATAATTCTACAACCCCTGGTTTAGAGAGAAACATTACATATTTATTATTACTTCACATCAACAGTTATTACAAATAATATTAACAAAATTTATCAACAAACCTTACATGTTGAGCGCTATTTGTAACGATTTACAACAAGTTCCAGACGTAGCGACACTTATAGGAATTATAAATGAAAATTATCTAAATTTTTCAACGGAGCTTACATTGAGATTAGCCTTTAAACAAAACAGAATTCAAAATTCAGAAAAGGCTAATACCGACTATCATATGTCGAAATGAAATATCAAACCTATTTGAAATATTAAATATTAAAATTAATTGTATTTAAAAGAAGACTAATATGACGATTAGCTAATCCATAAAACTTATAATTTTATTTATTTATAATATTTTAGTTTGTCATGAAAGAAAAATGTTTTTTTATGAAAAAAATGTTTATTTTTACTTTGAATAATTTTAACAAAAAGTACCTGGTACCACTGGCTGATGTATTTCCTTTAAGAAAGTTTTTGGGATTGGAATTGAATCAAAACACTGCAAACAACACACAACTGTGTCCCACACAAACTGGAATTGGTCTGGGGGAAAAAAGTTCTGTGAGGTAGAACACTGATTCCGGCTTCGGATTATCTTGGATTGACAGCAAACTGCAATATTCAAAACTCGGCCCCTCAATTTCTTCTTTAAACCATGTGGACCTCCCTAATGGTTGGAAACGCCGGAAACATAGGGCACAGCATAAACAACCGCTGATTAACTCAACACAAAATTTCCAAATAGCATCTTGAGCAACTTAAAAAAAATTGCCGGCTTTGAAGACTACACGCCGAAAGCTATCTCTTCCACTTTACACTTGAATTTCCGTAACAAAAACGAATAACGAACAACAAAAAAACAATAACGAATTTAAAGAAAAATCCGGACTCAAACAATAACTGACTGCTTCCGTGGTCCATCGTTGAGTTACATCATAATCTCTCCGCATCACTTTCCCACCAATCTAAGTGGATATTTATTTGATGCGCAATATTAAGCGGAATCAAGATTAAAGAAATACCAATCTGTGATATATAAACAAAGTAAAAATGTTTATATTATCTATCTCAGCGACGCAGGAAGATCGAGAATGTTTTTCGATGTTTTAACATATACGAAAATCGAAATGCTACAACTTTAATGACCGGACTAGTCGAGAAAATAGTCATACAATAATTGAACAAATTGGAGAAAATATGGGGAACGACAACGGTGAAAGCCATTGATATACCTAACCGAACGAATAATGAAAGGCTTTTAAAAGCATAAAGATATTTAAAAAATTAACTTTACCAACCATTGATTAACAAATCCTTTATTAGATGCAATTTAATTTTTTGTTATTATGTTGGGAGGGTACGTATAAGCTTAAGTTAAAGTTTATCTTGGAAAAGGGCTGCAAAGGGTTTTCGCGCAAATTAAATTGTTTATAACTGTATATCATTAAAAGTTAACAAAAATAACTAAACATTTTTGACAAATTTTATTTTGGGCCATATTAACTTTTTTCCAGTAATTTTACAATAAATTAACATCAGAGCAATATTATAGAGAGCTTTTCAAAGAATAATTTTCACTACAAATTTGTATAATTTCATTAATTTTTCTGGGTTTTACAGCGCTCCAAAGTTAGTAAAAACGAACAATTAGACTTAGTTTTCTGTTATATTTTTTTTATTCATATCATTTTAAATCAATTTATCATTTTCGTAACAATGTTATTATTAATTTATTATAGACCCTTTCTGACCCCACAAAACTTACACCACCTCGTGCGCTTGAGTCTCACGGAAAAGCACCAATTGACAGACATAAAGTTTAATAAGAGCACCGTATCAGGATTATCCCAAGATAAATTTCTTAATAATGAAAAGAACAAAACAGACTTAACAGACCTTCTCAAAACAGCTCTATCAGAAATGGGTTTTAGTGTCACCGGGCTGAATGTGATGCAGATACAGTCTTCATCCTTTCTGCGCTTGCTGCATTCCAATCGTATGATTCTGTGACTATCGTAGCAGAGGAGATTGGCATCCTCGTCTTGCCCACGGCATTAGGAAGGAAGCAAACCAATGTTGTGTGTATAAAGTGTCCAATTTTTTTAAACCTTTAAAAGGGTGTAAGTCGTATTAATTATAGAGTCCTTAAAGTTTTATATATGGCGACGGCATTGCAGAGAATTTGCTGTTTCTACATGCTTTTTCAGGATGCGACACAACATTAGTAGCTTATAAGATCAGCAAACTTAATTTCATCAAAATTTTACAAAAGCTTCCTAAGTAAGCTAGCGGAACAGCATTATTTTTCAGTGAGAAAGCCGAGCCATATTTGCCCATTGTCGTTGGCGAACGTTTTTTCATCAATTTATATGGTGGAAATAAAGATGATTCTCTAACAGCATGATTGTTGACAGTGACCAAAATTACATTTAACTTATCATCGCTTCCGCCAACACAAGATGCAGATCGTTTACACAGTGTTAGAGTTTATCTCCAGGAAACACTGCGATCCTAAAGATTGGGACTGGAAAAAGCGTGGAAAAATTTGGATACCAACAAAACTTTCAAACCTCCAGCAGCCCCCGAACTTCTGAATTTAATTTTCTGCAGATGCAAGGGAAACTGTGAAAATATGTGTACCTACTTGCCGATAAATAGACCTCAAACGCATTCAGTGTGTCTCAATTGTTTTGGTGAAACCTGCAGTGACATCATGGATATATTAAAATCAATCAAAAACTTCGAAGAATTCGAAGATGACTTACCCACATTGACGCCAATTCTAACTTCCGACACATTCAAATTCGATACTGAATTATGCTCAATATTATTTCGCCTGGAAATTGTGAGTGAATTAGGCCTAATGTGGATACCACTTAAAAAAACACGCCTCCAGACTACTTCATAGGTGGTCCGGAAAAAGGTCGATAATAAACTAATCATCATCATCATCATCATCATCACCCAGCCCTTTGCGTTCACTGCTGGACATAGGCCTCCCTCATTTCATCGGGGTAGCGGGTGGGAACTCCTTTGGAGTCCCTTGGATTCTATTGGATAGTCTTATCAGAGAAAGTGAATCAATTCCTGCCCTCCGCAGATTCCAGGAGCTTCTTGACCTGGGAAGCTAGCACCTAATAAAGGTTCCTTGTCCAAGGTCACGGATAAAGTCCAGAATGGCATCCAAGGCGACGAAGAAATACTTTCGGTACGGCGAAGATGGCGGAGTTGGCAACCCTTGATTTTAGGGATAGTATAAGACCACAACCCGCGGCGTCTGATCCAGAGTGGGCGGCCGCAAACAGCGTCGGACCCAGAATGGGCGACTGAAACAAACACTCTAACACGTCTAGCCAGCGTGGCGTTTAAAGGCTAAAACCCCTCATGAAAATGTCAGTTGAAAACACGCAAATACCCCAGGCAAGTAGGAAATTATTTCCAGGATCTTGCACTGATAAATTATATCAGTCTGTCCCATGGATTCTGGGGGGAGGGGGGACAAAAAAAATTGATAATAATACTAACTAATTAATAATACTAACTTAACTAACTACTTAATAATACCGTAGAAATGTTAACAAAATAATAAATTAAATGAATAAAAAGATATATAATAAAAACTAAGACTAATGGTTCGTTTTCATCGTATTCTTATAAGTATCAAGTAAAAGTTCGGAGTACTGTAAAATCTGTTTATGAAAGAGAAAAATTTCACATCAACACATTTGTAGTGAAAATTATCCGTTGAAAACCCTCTATAATATTGCTCTGATGTCTTTTTATTGTAAAATGTCCAGAAAAAAGTACAAAAAGAAAATTTTTTCAAAAATTTTTAGTTATTTTTGTTAATATTTTTTATTTTTCATTTTACAATTAAAAGTAATAGGAATAAAGATGTAGACAAAATAATATTTGCTCCAAATAATGTTTAATAAAATTTTTTGTAGTGTTACAAGTTTACGAGATACAGCGCGAAAACCCTTTGCACGCCTTATTCCAAAATGGTGAGTATTAAAGAACCATGTCAACTTTAGAGCGCCGTAAAATCCAGATAATTGAATAAAATTAAACAAATTTGTAGTGAAAATTACTCTATGAAACCCTCTCCCATTTGTCCAAGATGGCGGCCGGGGGACAAGGGTGGCGACCCCACAAACTTGATTAAGCCTATAATTACCCCTCCTTCATATAAAAAAAAATAAGATTGGGTCCTCTCAAAAATGTAATCCCAATTCAACTTTTCAATGGACTAATATCATTATCGACAAATTAGTAGTTATGTTTTTATAATTGTGTTACTGAAGGGATTTTTCCAGATGTACAAAAATTAACAAAACTACTATCACTATTAATTCACAAAGGAATCTTTAGACGAAATTGGAAATTATCATCCCATCTCAATCATTTCCATTTTCTGAAAATTTTTTTAAAGTATTCTAAATGTTTGTTTGACAGAATATCTAGAAAAACACATTGTAATCTTTAAGGCTTTAGAAAAAAGTACAGCATTACACTAGCTACACAGAAGATTGTGAGAAATAAAGTTGATGGCTTGGAGGGAGGTCATTTTGTGTCTTTGACATTATGTGACTTATCCAAAACTCTTGACTGCGTTTCGCATGAATTACTGTTGTAAAAAATGCATAAATACGGTATTAGGGGAACCACTCTTAATCTAATTAGATTACACTTAACAAATAGGAAACAGGCAGTTTTTCTTAATAATAGCTATTCTGATTTTATCACTTTCGAATATGGGGTTCCTCAAGGTTCGATACTAGCACCCACTGTGTTTCATATTCATCTAAACGATTTGTTTCACTATTCACTTTTCCTATAAAATATGTATGCTTTGCAGACGATACAAAATCTGATTAAAATACATGCCAACAAAGGCAAGTTTAATATTAACTCTAACTTTCATGATCACGATACAAGATCTAAAGGGTATAAAAAATTCGACTAATGTTGGTTTGTATAACTTTTTGCCAGATGAAATAAAAACTCCACATTTATTATTATCGTTTAAGCATAAAAACAAATCATACTTTTTAAAATATTGTCTCTATTCAAAAACAGAGTAGCTAAGTACAGCTTTTATAACATAATGCTAGTTTGGTCAGGGTATTTGCGGGTCTATTATGACAATGTTTCATGTTTTTATGTTTTTATTTAGTGTGTTGGTCGTTTGTTAAATTGTTAGTATTAAATATTTGACTGTTCTATATTTTAAATCCTTTTGACGTTTCAAAAACAAAACTATTTTGTGGATTGACCAAATAAATTCTTTTTTAGTATTACTTACTCCTTAGTATTACTACTTAGGTTCCGTCTTCTTGCGAAATTGACTGTTACTGTTTTGCTAGTATTGACAGGGAGTCTTTCTCTGCCGCACCACCTAGTAAAGATATTTAAGTCCAAAATAGGTATCTTATTTTGAAAATAAAAATAATGCACTTTTGCATCGAATTATTTGCAGCTGTTTTCTTCCTATTGATGTTTTCGATGCTTCTATAATGGTTCCTTGCTTGTGTCGTTTAAAAGTCTATAAATGGTTGCCTCCCCAACTCCAGGGATGGTTATACACTTAAAACTATACTTCGAACAGTACTATAGAAAATGTCACACTGAGAGTGCAGTACGGGTAAGATACGGGCAATGCTTTTCTTATAGAGAATAAACGCGCAGGGTTGTCGGTTTTCTCCAGCTGTTGATTGCTCATTGTCTCACAAGACCGGCTTGGATAAAATGCATCTGCCGACAGTACGAGTAAAATATTTTATATCATGTATACGTATACAGTAGAATAAAAAGGCATTGATGAGTTATTGACAACGAAAACTATGAATTTTGCATATAAAACGTCAACATGAGATATACAATTGAATCATATTCATAAGAGTAACATTTGAACACCTCTTTACAAGAACAGCATACAATAACTGTAATTTTAATGTTTTACATAAAATAGAAAAAACATACATAATTTCTAGGAAAGAATTTGGAAACTTGGAAATGATATTATTTATAGATATTATATATAATATTCAAATTTCCAATTCTTTCATAGAAATTAGATTTTTTCTATTGTATGTAAAATATTAAAAATACAGTTATGTTGTTTCTATAAATAGGTCTTTATTTCTTTTGTAAAACTTCTGCTACAAATTACCATCATTAACATAATCACCTAAATATGGCCATAAACTTGTTTGTCATAATTAGTATTTGATAAACTCCAAGCTTTCCCTATTTCACCCCCTACCCATCCTTAGGGTGAAAGTGTTTTTGGAAAACGAAACTACACTTCAAAATTTAGACCGAGTTTCAACAGAGAGCATGGAGTCCCATAAGTTTAAATCCGGTGAATTATTTAACGGTTGCGCTAAACTCGTAGTGTTAAATGTGTTGTGTTTTTTACAAAATACGGAACAACTTAATGTAAGTGCTGCTGTAAGACGTACTTCGTTGATGACTGGTGTTAGCGAAAGAAGCATTTACAATTTCAAAAAAGAAAAAGAACAGAGTGGAACGTTGAAATCGTCAAAAAAACGTAAAAACGAGTGTGTCAATCAAATTCTAGAATATTCACATATGACGAGGGTCTAAGAAGTATTCTACGGAGAATTGTTGTACAGCCGTTGTCTCTTTCTACTTTATACAGACTTCTGAAAGATATTGGATTTGTTTATAAGAAACGTGGCCGAAGAAGCATCATGGTGGAGCGAGAGGATATTATTCATTGGCGCCATAATTATTTGAGAACTATACGACGTTTGCGAAAAGACCATTGCAATATCATATATTTGGACGGATTTGGGTTAATGTTGGCCAATCTATAAATTACGAATGGTGCGATACTACGATACAAAACAGTCGTACGATACAAAACAGTCGTGATGCTTTTCTCAAAGGTTTAAGTACTGGCTTAAAAGCACCTACTAAACGAGGTCCACGATATGTTTTATTGCATGCAGATTTTTCAGGAGGTTTCCTTCCTGGCACGCAGCGTGTTTTTCTGGCAAAGAAAAATACTGGCGACTATCACGATGAAATGGATGCCGCATATTTTGAGTCGTGGTTTAAGGAGACATTAATATCAAATTTGCCAAATAATGTTCGCAGGAATGTCATTGTAATGGACAATGCATCGTACCACTCCCGTAAAGAGAGATTCCCTAACAATTCCTGGAATAAAGCTGCAATCAAGGAATGGCTAGTGGAAAAAGACATTTTTTTCGAGGAGTGTTATTTGAAATCCGAGCTATTAGAAGCAGCGCGTGCTTTTAAAGATCAATACGATAAGTATCATCTTGATGAGTATGCTTCACAACATAATGTTTATATTTTAAGGCTTCCTCCATATCACTGCGAATTGAATCCTATAGAAATGGTGTGGAACCAAGTTAAGCGATATGTAGGTACCCATAATACCACTTTTAAAAACGACGAGGTACGCCAGTTGATCGACGACGGTTTTGCACGCGTCACAGAGCAAAATTGGCGCAATTATGTCACTCATGTTGTGGAGAAAACGGAAACTGAGATGTGGACTGCGAACAACCTGCAAGATGACGTAGACCAATTGATAATACACGCGAACACAGGGGAGAGTAGCGAAAGCGAATCCGACCTCTCGGATGTAGAGGACGACTTTAGTATAATTAATTGAATATCTGTGAGTAACCTCGATTATTTTACACTGTATAACCAATAAAATGCATTTACCAGTCCAATCAGTATGGGCTTTTCGGATATTGGGCTGGGTGCACGGAAATCGAGTTCCCGGAGGTTCCACCCTGTATATTTATAGCTATCAAGAAATGTAATTTAAAATATATTTGTTAGTTTAATAAAGTATAAATATAATATAATGTTAAATAACTTACACTATAAACCTTATACCTGCTCATCTGGTCAAGTGTGGGCAAGGAAAACCATGATCCCATATGGAATAACACAAGGTTTCGCTGAAAACTACCAGGTTGCTATGCCAAGGAACTAGGTAAACTTATGTTGTGTGTAAAAAATGCGAGACTGCATTATGTTTTAACAAGGACAAAAACTGCACTTAAGATTTCCACAAAAAAAATTTTCATAGTAGGTGTTAAAATTTCGCAGTGATTCAAGTGAGCAACTTGTTGTTTTAATAACATCGCCGGGATTAAAAAATGTGCAAAGCTTTTTCGATATTCCCGTTCCTGATAATTTTTCACATATTTACAAAAGAAAAAGTTTTTCTTGGATATTGGGCTGGGTGCACGGAAATCGAGTTACCGGAGGTTCCACCCGGTATATTTATAGCTATCAAGAAATGCAATTTAAAATACATTTGTTAGTTTAATAAAGTATACAGTTTTATAATAAAATTCTCGCTAAAAACTTAAGGTCTTTTTATTCAAATGCATGCCTCTTATTTGGCTACTTGAAGGCAATTATTTTATCAATATATTATTTTATAATAAATAACAGAGCCCGGCGTAGAGATCTGGGTACGGTTCTGTGACTACCACTTGGACCTGTTTGTATCGCCAAGCACAAGGCGTGAAATCCGGCAATTGTGCATTCCTATATTAGCCGTTCTGCACTCTCGGTGTGACATTTTCTATAGTTGTGTGTTCATGTACAAGAGCGTCATGAACATTTAACTCTTCATTTAAGTCTTCAAATGCACTGTGCTAAATGAAACTATAATCTCACAGGAGTAAAAATTTTCATTTTCTTTGCGATGATATTGTTCTTGCCGTGCAAGAACAAATACAAAAGAATGATGATGAAATGCTATAGAGAGGATTCTCCATGGTGCACTATGGCTTTGTGTTTATCCAAATAATTTTTTCAAATATTTTTACTATATTATTCAGATCTTCTACAAAAAAAAAATACTGTAGACTGTATTGACTTATCACTTTCATCTCGGGTATGACTTTTTTCTCAACTTATACAGTTGTCTACTGCTTTATCCAAACTGCTTAATTTTAGAAAACTACAGTATCATCGCTAATACTTTATATACGAAGTATACTTCATAATTTGCTATCAATCGTATCGATCTTAGCTACGAGATAGGAAAAGTAAATATGGCAGCGAACAATAAAGTTTTTTATTAACGAAAAAACCAACTCTATCAATTAAATTATAAGCACTAGATAATTCGTATATCAAAAGTATCTAATATTTATCTACCTAAGCTTATTCCTTGCAAACAATGCAATAAATGTAGTCCTTGATACCAAAAATAGTTTTTATTTATCCTGTTTCTTTAATAAGTTTCTTATTTATTTATCCCAAAAACAAACAAAAGAAAATATAATTTTATTATAACTTTATAACTAACATTATAACTTTTATATCAAATTTATGAAAAAATTAAGATTATTACTGATAAGCAGTTATGTAATTATTATATATTTAGACCACCTTACAGATCCTCAAGTTTGGTTTTATGTAGTCAAGATCATATATGACTTTGACCTTCATAACTCAATCATATTAACCTATATATATATATATATATATATATATATATATATATATATATATATATATATATATTATTCCAGATTTAGCCATACGGCTCACACTCCCTCTAGGGGGAAAATTCACTCATCCCAGATACCTACGGTATCAAAAGGATTGAGCTCTGGTGGGACTCTTTCCATGAGTACTAGGTGACTTGGTACGTCGGTGTATCTCCCAAAAATTTTAGCACGCATCTGGACGTCGAAAGTAGCACAGCTTTCTGCATGATCTTATATAGATGTTCATTTAGACCCAGCTTTTTTATGTTTTCTAGGAGGTTCTTCAGGATGACTCCAGTAGTAGAAAGAATACTAGGTATTGTCTGGGTACTTTCCATTCTCCATTGTCTCCTTATTTGTATTTCCAGATCTCTGTACTTGGCGATATTTTCGTTATACTTAACACGCAGATTATTGTTGTTAGGTATCGCCACATCGATTAGTGTTGTTTGTCTTGTTAGTTTATTAACTAGCACGAGATCTGGTCTATTATGTGCTACAGTTTGGTCTGTAAGCACAGTGCGATCCCAGTATAGCTTGTAGTTGTCATTCTCAAGCATACTCTCAGGAACGTATTGATAACATGGGAGATGGTTTGTTTGTAGAAGTCCCAGTTTAAAAGCTATCTCTTGATGGAGGAACTTCCCTACTGAGTCATGCCGTTCCTTATATTCAGTTTGCAGCAAATGCCTGGCAGCCCCCGGTAAGATGTTGGATAGTTTCTTGGGCTTGACATCCATATCGGCATTTGTCTTGCTTTCCTGATGTCAGCTAATAGTTCGACGCTATATTGTCGACATAGTCTTGACTGACTTCATTCGGATGTCGCCCGTGCAGAGGTTTACCCATCCAGATGCGCATTTTTTCGTTCTTAGTAAGATGGTTTATGCGCATTTCTTGTTCCCTCAGTTTAATCAGTGTTGTGTCATCTACTGCACAAATCGCGCGATGAAGAGTAGATGTCTCCGCCTGCACCTGAAAATAAGTTCGTAAATTATTAATCTGTTTTTCTAATTGCTCGCTTATATCAATAAGTCCTCGTCCTCCTAAATACCGCGGTAATGTCGTTCTTTCTACTGCACTTCGAGGATGGTGTTTTTGTGCCTTTGTGAGGTGTGTTCGTACTTTTCGCTGAAGGGTTTCTATATCCGTTTTAGTCCACTTAATAATCCCAAATGAGTAGCTAAGCGCTACACATTATAACAAGAACTAGGGCGAGAACTGCGGAAATCCTAACCGAGCTAGTAGCAGCAGCAGAACGAATGGGGTTACAGATAAATCAAAATAAAACCAAATTCATGGCGACTAACACAAACACAAGAGCTGGAAATGTTGACACAAATTTAATCATCAATGACCAAAACTTCGAAGCAGTCAAAGAGTTCATATATCTAGGGACATCGGTTAACCCCAATAATAACACATCTGAGGAAATAAAAAGGCGAATAATAATTGCAAACAGGTGTTATCATGGTCTATCAAAGTACTTAGCTAACAAACGTCTGTCTCAAAAAACTCGTATAAGGCTGTATAGAACACTGATAGTCCCCGTTCTCACATATGGATCAGAGGCATGGACGCTAACGAAAACAGATGAATCCGCTCTATCGATTTTTGAAAGAAAGGTGCTACGCAAGATATTCGGAGCGGTCTGTGAGAACGGAGTATGGAGGCGTAGATATAACTTTGAACTGCAGAATATCTACAAGCATACGTTGGGTGGTAAAGATATTACCACTATAATTAAGCGAAACCGCCTGCAGTGGGCAGGACATGTAGCCCGGGCCCCTGAGTCAAACATGATAAAAAAGATTCTAACAGCGTAACCCGTAGGAATGAGAAGACGGGGTAGACCAAAGCTAAGGTGGATGGACGGGGTAACACAAGATGCCGAGAAGATCGGAGTCGGCAACTGGAAAATGCAAGCGAGGGACAGAATAGAATGGCGTAGAAAGCTTGAGAAGGTCGAGGCCCTCTAAGGGCTGTAGCACCAAGATGATGATGATGATGAGTAGCTAAGCGCGGAAAATGCGTAGGTGTTTAATGCCTTAAACAAATTTTTACTATTAAGATGTGAGCGGAGTAGCTGTTTTACTCTTCGTATGAACTCTGACGTTAATTCGATTTTCATTTGTTTATGGTCAATTTTCCGCGCTTGCTTTACTCCTAGATATTTATACATGTCATTTTCGCCCATAGCCTCGATGTTTTGGCCATTTTGCATATTTGCATTATTATTATTATCCAGATTTAGCCATACGGCTCACACTCCCTCTAAGGGGAAAATTCACTCATCCCAGATACCTACGGTATCAAAAGGATTGAGCTCTGGTGGGACTCTTTCCATGTTATCGAGTCCTAGGTGACTTGGTATGTCGGTGTATCTCCCAAAAATTTTCGTACGCATCTGGACGTCGAAAATAACACAGCTTTCTGCATAATCTTATATAGATGTTCATTTAGACCCAGCTTTTTTATGTTTTCTAGGAGGCTTTTCGGGATGACTCCAGTGGTAGAAAGAATAATAGGTATCGTCTGGGTACTTTCCATTCTCCATTGTCTCCTGATTTGTATTTCTAGATCTCTGTACTTGGCGATCTTTTCGTTGTATTTAACACGTAAATTATTGGTGTTGGGTATCGCCACATCAATAAGTGTTGTTTGCCTAGTAATTTTATTAACTAGTATGAGATCGGGTCTATTATGGGCCACTGGTTGGTCTGTAAGCACAGTGCGGTCCCAGTATAGCTTGTAGTTGTCATTTTCAAGCATTCTATCAGGGACGTATTGATAATAAGGAAGATGGTCGGTTTGGAGAAGTCCCAGTTTGTCAGCTAGTTCTTGGTGGATAATCTTTCCTACTGAGTCATGACGTTCTTTATAATCAGTACCGACAAATGCCTGGCAGCCACCGGTAAGATGTTGGATGGTTTCTTGGGCTTGGCATCCATATCGGCATTTGTCATTTTGGACTTGAGGATCTTTAACAATATATTTCAGGTAATTTTTAGTTGGAATAACCTGATCCTGAATGGCAAGTAGGAAACCCTCAGTCTCGAGAAACATCTTTCCTGATGTCAACCAATAGTTCGACGCTGTATTGTCGACATATTCTTGGCTGATCTCATTAAGATGTCGCCCATGCAGAGGTTTACTCATCCAGGTGCGCATTTTGTCTTGCTTAGTCAGGTGGTTTATGCGCATTTCTTGTTCCCTCAGTTTAAGCGGCGTCGTATCATCTACTGCGCAAATTGCTCGATGTAAAGTAGATGTCTCAGCCTGTACCTGAAAATAAGTTCTTAAATTAGCAATTTGTTTATCCAATTGCTCACCTATATCCATAAGTCCTCTTCTCCCTTGATACCGCGGTAATGTTGTTCTCTCTACTGCACTGCATATTATTATTATTATTAAACACCTAAGCTGTGTTAATACCACTGAAATCTGGTCACAGTTGACCAATTATCAATTTTTCTTTGACTTAAATTACTAAATTATACATATATTCTAAGAGCTTCATCCTATGGTGTCTTATTTTATCTAACGACTATGCTAACACACAACACAGCACTAGCTCTGCTTTTACACTAATTAGCACTTTGGACTACACTAACTCAAATGGTTTTCTTTGTTTGAGTCTTCTTTCTAACCCAGTATTATCGAAGAGTTGGATGGCCTCGAGGTTTACATAACTATGGAGCCGTTGTTCGTGACTACCTGCCATCTTCTTGATAACTTTATATACATCTTCCATCTCAGGGTCCTTGTGAAGGTCGACATTGATCGTTGAATCTCTGGATGATTTGGATATTACTTAACTTGGCACAGCCCCAGAGTTGGCAACCATACGTCCATACTGGTCTCAGTATTTGTTTGTATAACAGTTGTTTATTATATATGGACAATGCTGAGTTTCTTCCCATCAGCCAATACATTTTTTTGTAACGGATACCTAATTCCTTCTTTTCAGTTTAATATGGACTTTTCAGCAAAGTATTGCATTAAGTGGGATACCTAAATATTTTGCGGAAGATGAATATTGTATTTGGGCATTATTTATTCTAATTGGAATGTTTTGGATTTTTTTGATTTGTAAATTAACGTGAATTAATTTAGATTCATTTAGTTTGATTTTCCATTTTTTAGTCCAGTTATGAATTTTATTTATTAACAACTGTAACTTTTCTGCTGCTACTGCTAACTTTTTTATATAAAGAGAAAATTGTGTTCAATTGTGTATGTTCAATAAAAGTTAAAAAAGGAGTTAACTAACGTGGGAGCAAAGTAACCATTTGCTGAATGGATTGCATTCGTGTCGATAATCTTTAGTGAAGGCCTTGTCATATACCATATTTTTCGTTTTGTTACCAGGCGCCAGAATGGACAAAGCGGATGGTTTGCCTACACGTGAACATACTACGTACAATAGGTACCAGTGATATATAACTTACGGTACGTAAAATGGTAAATTTATAAATGTTGATTACTACTTTGCTGAACTTAAAAAACTAAGATCTAAGAATTCTTAATTTTCAATAAATGTTAATAACTGTTGTGGAAATGTACCTACAACATTGATATTGCGTGGGAAGTTGGGTCTTAGTGTTAAAAATGTGGTTAAAATTTCAGAGTAATTCATTTATTAATTTAAAAGTTAGTTAGGGATAGTGCTTGGTAGACCCTTTTATTGTAGTCAACCACCCACTATCTAATAGATTGTTTAGTCTATTTCTTGCATTCATACTCTACGTCCACTTCAGTTGCCCCAGAACTAACACCCTAATTATTACAGACAGGTTTGAGTGTGAGATCTGGACTATGCAATCTACATAAAGTAATCTATATAATTTCATATTTTACCAGTTGAGTTCCTATAGTAGTGTCAGTTGGACCTTTGATCAATGCTCAGTTTCATAGAATTTTAAAATGTGCAGATCACATCACCATGATTGTGACTGCCCATATAAGTTGTCATATGTCAGATGTCACTTTAACATTTCCGTTAAGACCAGGAGCCATTCTCTCTCCTGATGCCAACCAATATGTAGCTTCGTCGTTTTTTTAAATTCTTAAACTGTTTGTCCTTGTGTCGTGTTGTGTTAATATATCATTTTTAATGTTTATGACATTCTCCATATATTGTTGAATAGCCAAAAGAATTTGACGAAGTAAGTCTAAAACGTTATATTACATAAACATTTTTTAACAACCATCAACTTCGAATTTTTTCGAATTTAATTAATTTTCTTCAGTTGAAAAAACGTTTCGTGGCTTATTTCAGATGCTCCTGAAGATGCTCTAGGAGCGAAAGTATTTGGGCAAGATTTAATAAATAAACTGTGCTCGATATCTGCCTTTTATTTAACTAAAATTAATTTAAAAGTTATTCAATTTGTTTATCTCAAACAATTTTTTTTTGCAATAACATAAGTCAAAAAAATTAACTAAAAAACCCTTTCTAACATTGTAAAACTTAATTATAAAAACATTGCAATTTTTTGTGTATAAACAATTTGAATAACTTTTTTGCTAATGCCCGGGGAAAAATTATTTTTCATATTCAAAAAGCTGGCAAGTTAAAAAAAAGTTACTCTGTTTTTTCAAATTGGTGATTATGAAAAATAAAATATGAACTTCAAACTCGAGCTATAAAATATCTCGGGTTCTTGTTGATGGATTTTGACGTTTCTTTTTATAATTTGTATGTACTCTTGGCTTACATCACGAATATGCCGTTTGTTAATAAATTTAATGTTAAATTAACCTTGTAAATTGTTTGAATAAGTTTTGAAAAAAGAATTACGATATTTTTTGAAAAAATATAGGAATAGATCATTTACAGTTGAATTTAAACGGGTACCTGTATACTCGGATACCTGGAACTACGGGTACCCGTGACGCCTTCTCATGGCGCTAGTTCTGTGACGCTCGCCTCAGCATTTTACTATAGAGAAAAAAGTAAAAAAGAGCAAGTAGAGAAGCCTCGCTTTAAAAATAAAAGATCGATACTAAAATTTGATTCGTAACGATTGTCAAACGGTCAAAATTTAAAAGTAATAAATGTCATCCAATAAATAACAACATTGAATCATCTGTTTAAATTTTTATGACACTTCTCGTTTTAAAATATATATATATATATATATATATATATATATATATATATATATATATATACAAGGATTTCCACAGTTTTCACTGTATTCCTTCACTCAACCGTTTTCTCCAATTTTTCCTGTTTAGCCAGTCCCCTTCCTGTAGGTTTCTTCTGCTCATTGCTTCGTCCACCTCATCTCTGAAAGATCTTCGGGGTCTGCCTCTCTTTCTTCTTCCTATCGGGCTCCACTCTGTTATTCTATTTATCCACCGATTTTGGTCTGCTCTTCTGACATGTCCGTACCAGGTTAACCTCTTCTGTTCGATGTAGTCTATTATGTCGGAGTTCATTCCCATTCTCCTCTTAATCTCCATGTTATTTATTCTATCTCTTCTGGTTACTCTGCAGCTTCTCCTTAGGAATTCCATCTCTGTTGCTCTTATTTTGTTTTTGGTTTTCTTATTTATTGTCCAATTTTCACACCCATAAGTGAGGATACTTCTTGTCATGGTATTATATATTTTTTTCTTTGTTTTCATGCTGATGTTCTTATCCCATAGTACCGGGTTCAATTTTCGTATGCAGTCTCTTGTTTGTCCTAGTCTATTTTTTATATCTTCCTCCGTTGTTCCTTTGTTTGATATTATGAAACCTAAATACTTATACTTGTCTGTTCCTTTGATTTGTTTACCTTCGTTTATTTCCAGCTGTTTTATTTCTGTATTCTCCGTTGTTAGGTATTCAGTTTTCTTTAGGTTTATTTCCATCCCATTCTTTGTATATTCCTGCTCCAGTTTTCTCATCATAAAACTGAGGTCATCCTCGTCTTGTGCGATCACTATTTGGTCGTCGGCAAAACTTAGCGTATATAGATATTCGTTTTAAAATAACTTCATATAAAAACAATATCGAATTTTTAGAATTATTGTATTAAAGTGCGAACAATTACTTATTGGTGAAACATTTTAAGTTGCATTTTTATATTTATACAGTCACAGCAGGCAGCTGGAAGAGTTTATTTATGTAGCGAAGTGGGAGTCCATTATACAAGTCGTCGAAACTGGCCATAATTTGCAATTTTGATTTTTGAAATGTTTTATAATTTTTTACTTAATAAAGTTCCTTTAAACTATTCTTACATTTTATTTTAAACATCTTATTTAGTTTATATAATAATTAAATTTGCTAATGAATATTATTTATTTATGTTTTATTATTAATTTAATATTTAATCTGACTTTGACTAGTCTGTCAGAAGTAAACAACGTATGCTTTGTTGATACGTTAGCAGGTGGCGTTATGAGCAAACATAATAATTTACTGAATTGCCTATTTAATTGTAATAAAAAAATTTAAAAAAATAAGGAACTTGGACAATCGGTAAAGTAGCTATCGGATTAAGTAGATAGCTGCAAAAGAGTTTGCTGTGGAACTCTGAGGACTTCATCGTCTGTTTTATATATAAAGATATCAAAAAGCACCTAATACAAGAAAATAATTATAAACAAATTACCAAAAAAATAAAAATAAAGATTTTATAGTATATATTACATATCAATACTAATATTAGATTTAGGATAAGATTAGAATTAATGTCCTCAGTTACAAACACACAGTAACAACAGTATAATTTGTAAATATTAAATAAAAAATAAAATTGCTTTCTTTAATTTTAAAAATAATATTTAAATTTAAGAAATACAGTAAGCATAGTATGAAGCTACTGTACCACCTTTTTTTTCTTTAATGTGGCAAACATGTAATTTGATAAAAAAATTGTAGTTATAAATAAATCGTACTGAAATATTATGAACATTTTCAATTCTATCAATTATTTACAAAAATTTATTATAAATTCGTGTAAGTGATCTATTCCTGTTTCCTAATAAAAATCGTTCTAAAAATATGGCTTAAAATTTTTTTCTCGAAAATGGCTTTAACAATTTACATTGTTAATTTAACATTAAATTTATTAACAAAAGGAACATTAACAAAGGCTTAACAAACTAGGCTTCTAACTTGGTATAAACAAACAAGTTATGAATTAAAAAAAGTGTCTAACTTCGTCCTTAATTTGTCGAAGGACAATTTTGTTTGAATTCGTGAAAAAATATTCGTAAAAAATTCCGTGCAATAGCGAAAAAGTTATTCTAAATGTTTATAAGCAAAACATTGGAATGTGTTTGTAGGTAATTAATTTTTGCAATGTTGGAAATAGTTTTACTTAATTTTTTCCTAATTCTTTTGATAGAATAATTGTCTTTCTCTCTCTCTCTCCCTCTCTCTCTCCCTCTCTCTCTCCCCCCCCTTTCTTTCTCTCTCTCTCTCTCGATTATGCTATCCGTAGAATCATCGTATGACTTATGTTATTGCAAAAAAAGTTGTTTGGGATAAACAAATTAAATAACTTTTAAACTAATTGATGAATCACTCTGAAGTTGTAACCAAATTTTTAATACTATAAGACCCAATTTTCCACGCAATATCAAGGTTGTAGGTTCATTTTTACAATACTTATATCATTTATTTAAAATTAAGAATTCTTAAGTTTTTTATAGTTTTCTAAGCAAAAAATGATTAAATCAACATTCATAAATCGCCATTTTAAAGCTTTAAACGTGTTTTATTAAATAATTATCTCCAAAACCCATTCAAAGTGTTTTCCTTTTTACTGGTAGACGAAAGTTTTTAAAATGGTCCACTTTTGGCCTTAACTTTAAAATTTTACCTTTAATAATTTTATTTTAACTTTAATAACGTAAAAAATCCATCGAAACCACTGCAGGAAACATACAGATTTGGGTTATCGAGGTCCATAAACTCCAAAAAATTGTCAGATACCTGCGGGTCAAAGTCACAGGAATAGAACCTTATTTCTACCTTATTTCTCTGGACTATAAATGATTTGAGTGGTGTTGTTTGCTAAGCGACAATATGCTGCACTTGTAGATAATTGTTGACCACCTGGGAAGATTATTGTAATATTGTTTAGTTTATTATTCACAAAGCCCTCGTTACCGTTACTTACTTTCAACTAAATATTTATAATATACAACTGTTGTTAATAAACCGTTAGTTAGTTAGCAGAATGGGATTTTAGGTGCATGTGTGACACTTTTCAAACCGATTGGGTTATAATAATTAACATTATACCTTATATTATTATCGACACTCTTTCAATCATATATCATATAATACATATTTTCTATTAGAAAATCTATTTTCTAGAATTACAGACAGAAATTAAATAATACAACTCGTGATTAAATTCTACAGCTAACTATACAAAGGCCCTGAAACACTTAAGAAGCAACCAGTAATCGAGAAGATGTCTGAGAAGTCCTTCGGGAAGAAGTAGAATGGACAATAATTACAAAAATGAAAAGCGGCAAAGCAGCTGAAATAGATGAAATAACAGTGGAACTGCTTAAATACGCTGCCAAAAAAACCTGTAAATCGTAGCAGGCATATTTATATAACAGATTAACAAATGCTTTAGATGCTGCACAGCCAAGAGAGCACGCTGGCTTTAGAAGTGAATTCAGTGCCCTGAATCATATTCATACGCTTGAGAACTAATGAGTAGAGCTAATGAATATGAAATACCGCTAACATTATTTATATATTTCGAGAAGGCTTTAGATTCTCTATATTCCAAGGCAGTAATAGAAGCTTTGACCAACCAAGGCATTGACAAACCGTACATAGAAACTTAAGCAAATGTATACAAACTAGCAAAATCTAAGGTAAAAATTTATGAAAACACTCCAGAATTTCCCACTACCAGATGCGTCCGACAAGGAGACGCAATATCACCAAAGTACTGCAACTCTAGAAAATATAATCAGCAAAATAAACTGATAGAACTAAAGCATATCCATTGATGGGGAATACCTCAGCCATCTAAGATTTGCGTTCGACATCGTTCTGATTGCTTACAATCCTGCAGAACTACAAGAACTTATAAGCGACCTTAATGCAGCTAGCTCAAGTTAGACTCAAAATGAACTTGACAAAAACAAAAACCATGTACAACGAGCTAGTGGATGTCCAAGATGTAATAATCAACAACACTGCACTTAAGACAGTAGACGAGTATGTATACCTGAGACAGTTAATAAACCTGACATCTTACTCCCAGAATTTAACAGAAGAATGAAACTGGTGTGAGCATCTTTTGGTAGAAATGCAGTTATATTCAAATCAAAGATGCCACTCCACCTGAAGAAAAAAGCATTCGAAAAAGACATACGGCTGCGACACTTGGACACTAAAGAAAGGGGTAATAGCGAAACTCAATCAAAGGTCAACTGAGCTATGCATGCTAGGTATAACAAAGAGAGATCGAAAAGTAATAGATCAGACAGAAAACCAAGGACACTGATGTAATCCACATAATTAAATCTTAAAAATGGCAGTGGGCGGGACATCTAGTGAAAAGAACTGACAATAGATGGTCCACTAGAATTACACTGTGGTATCCAAGAGGCGTCAAAAGACCAAGAAGACGTCCAAATTTAAGATGGGACTGTGACAAGGAAACAAGCCGCTACAACATGGCACAGAAAAGCGAATATTAGACAATGGTCGGCAGAAATGAAGAACGAAGAACGCAAGGGAGAGAAGCTGCACCATAATTGGAAGAATACGCCGAGAATGATGATAATAAGCTACTCTGGTTAACCGTATAGCTGTCTTCTTAAGGTGCCGTCTTCTTTCGAAGGTTGGTTCCATTATGATTATTTGGACTCTGTTCATTGCTGCTCTAAAAAGCTCATTAAACGAGCAAAGCTTATATTTTGTTCCTCTCATTTATTGCGTTATTCAGTTCTGTTTCGTTTGAAAGTCTACGCAAGACTTCTTTATTCGTGACTCTGTCTACGTAAGGATTCTTCTGTAAAGACTCATCTCGAAAACGTCCACTTCTCTCATCATCGCTTTAGTTAGAGTGCCTTCCTCTATATCGTATAGTTTTATGTCGACACTCATACACTATATTATTGTGTATGATACATATGCAACACATAACACACGTGCACTAAACAGGAACATTCTACACACATAACAGCACATATTAACAATACTGAGCATTAAAAATAATCAGAGTTTGAATTTTCCATTAAGCAAAACATTCATCCTCACATCTTTTCAACCAATGTCATGGTTACAGAATGGGGAACAAAGAAATCCAAATATTATGTTATGCAGGCGACACCGCATTAATCTACGAGACAGAAGACGAGCTTCAAAGATTAACACACATCTTCAATACAATAGCCAAGAAATACAATATGATAATAGCAAAAAAAAAACCAAATATATGACATCTAAATAACCACTACGATGTAAAATCGAAATTGATGGGAAAATAATAAAAAGCAGGAAACAAAGTTTAGATATCTGGGAATAGATATAACTAATTACGGAGATGTTGAAGAAGAAGTACGACAACAAAGCTTAAAAGCAAGTAAAGCGGCGTGATCTCTTAATGACACAATCTGGAAGAACAAATACCTAAGACAAGACACAAAAACAAGAATCTATAAAGCAGCAATTAGACCTATATTAACAAACACGGCGGAGACAAGATCTGACACATCTAAAACGAGACGACAACTAGAAACAACAGAGTAGAAAATACTCCGATGACTATTAGGGAAAAGTCTGTTGGATAGGGAGAGAAGCGATAAGAAGAGCATGCAATATAGAAGACATAAGTGGATGGGTGAAAAAACGAAAACAGGAGTGGAACGAACACATTAGTAGAATGGCAGGATAGTATGAATAGCACAAGATAAGTTACCAAATGGACGAAGTTTTGGCAGACCAAGAAAAAGATGGTGCGATTATTTAAACAATTTAGGACGCTAATATTGAAGAAGAAACAGGCTTTAAAGCCTACATACAAGAAGGAAGAAAAAGAATCTTTTCAACCAAATGTGGCTGTTGCTAATAACACCGTGGGCAAAAGTGAATCAGCCTTTAATTTTGTTGACATGACATAACCTTGTAAACATTCTTGGCGGTTATACAGATGTCTATGGTTATATACACCGTTTTTCAACTAAATTAGTTAATAATTTTTTGAGAACGATTTTTGGAATGTAAATCGAAACGTAAAATTTTTTAGGTAAAATGTAATTGTCGATACAATCAATTATGCCTTATTCCCATATGAACATATTATTTAACTTGACATGCCACAAGAAAACAGTTTCAAAACCTTATTAAATTTAATAAAATCTTGAGGTTCTTTTAGTATACCTTAAAAATGAAGCCTTAAAGAATCGTAATTACTATTTAAATGGGAATAAGCCACAATTAAAGGTTAAAGTACGTTTATTGACGTTTCAATTTCCACTTCGGAAATCGTTCTCAAAATACAAACATTAGTAAATTAAACAAATTTTGTTTTTTTGTTACTTAGTGAAAAATTCTTCTAATAATTTAATTTTATCTGACTCATTTATATTGACAATTCAGACATACACTATACCTACATTTTAAAGTAGACGATTTTAAAATGATATTGCCAATATTGTTGAGTTGCGTTCCTGGGACGACTTTACTTGTAAGATAGTTCATTCGATTACATGAAATCAACTTTAACTTGAGAATATCCGTCAGAAAAGATCATAGCATGTAATTCGTCTTTAAAAAGACAAATACATGCCATGATGACAGTAAAATTCTCCTGTTAGTGATTCCATAGTAAATTATGAGGGAAAAACCAGGAAAAAAATATCATAATACTATCCCGACATGGTAAGTATTTGGTCGTGCATTTAGTGTACCTTCAATAAACACTAAATTCTGATTTTATGTTTGTTATTTAAAAAACATAAATTATGTATCCTCTATATGTTACTGACTTACCAATACTGGTATTTTCCTTTTAATAACTTCTTCTTTCAATATGGGTAATCAGATCCTACTACATTCTGCCGAGGAATTCGCGACACAATTGGTCTTATTTAGCATAATTAGAGCCGCTTCTTTGATTTTTTTTACCATCCGTTTCGTTTAGGATTATATTTGAATCATTCCATTGAACCCTATATTCATTATCCCATGCGTGTTTACATATTTGAGATCTATCAAATTCTCTATTTTTAATATAGGATTGATGTTCACTTATTCTAACATTTAATGGCCTTGATGTTTCACCTAAATAAAACTGATCGCATTCACAAGGTATTTTATAAATGCAATTCTTTGTCCCTTCTTGTTCATTGTTAGGTTTGGTTTTGGACAAAATAGATCTCAACGTGTTTGTTGTTTTGAATGTTGCTGAAATGTTGAATTTATTTCCTATCCTTTTAAGTTTTCCCGATAATCCTTTTATGTATGGTATTGTTATTTTCCTCGTATTTAAATTCAAATATAGTCCTAAAAGAAACGTATGGTAAAAAGAGAAAAAAATCAAAGAAGCGGCTCTAATTATGCTAAATGAGACCAATTGTGTCGCGAATTCCTCGGCAGAATGTAGTAGGATCTGGTTACTCATATTGAAAGAGGAAGTTGTTATTAAAAGGAAAATACCAGTATTGGTAAGTCAGTAACATATAGAGGATACATCATTTATGTTTTTTAAATAACAAACATATCAAATCAGAATTTAGTGTTTATTGAAGGTAAACTAAATGTACGACCAAATACTTACCATGTCGGGATAGTATTATGAGGTTTTTTCCTGTCATCATGGCATGTATTTGTCTTTTTAAAGACGAATTCATGCTATGATCTTTTCTGACGGATATTCTCAAGTTAAAGTTGATTTCATGTAATCGAATGAACTATCTTATAAGTAAAGTCGTCCCAGGAGCGCAACTCAACAATATTGACAATATCATTTTAAAGTAGACGACTTAAAGTATCATGTATGTCTGAATTCTCAATATAGATGAGTCAGATAAAATTAAATTATTAGAAGAATTTTTCGCTAAGTAACAAAAAAACAAAATTTGTTTAACTTACCTACTAATGTTTGTATTTTGAAAACGATTTCCGAAGTGGAAATTGAAACGTCAATAAACGTACTTTAACCTTTAATTGTGGCTTATTCCCATTTAATTACTTTAAAATGCCACAAGAAAAATAACTTCAGAACAATCTTAAAGAATCGAGTCTGATACACAAAATGTATCTAAAGTGACTGTTTGGGCAAATACAGTTGTTTAAATAATCGCTCTCCGGGATAAACAAATTAAATAACTTATAAACTATTTAGTCGATCTGTTTGAAATTTAGCACACTTTAATAACTCATTACTTGCCACAATTTTGAGTAGTTATATTACATATTATGTTATAATGCAAAGTTTAACATTTATAAATTACTGCAAACTGCCGAGTACTTTGGCTTACTTTAGATTCATAATACTCGATTTTTCCAATTTTTGAAGCAGTTAGATAAGGTCAATAATGGCTAAAACACCAAAAATAAAGAGTTACAGGTTGTTGTACATATGAAGAACTATCATCACACCAAGTTTCGTTACTCTAAAAGTTCAAAGATTTTTTTGCTGCTTGCTTGAAAATTCGAAAAAACGCGATTTTCACGAAAATGATCAATTTCAAACAGCTCTAACTCTGAATCTACTCGATAAATTTTAATTTACCAAGTCTCATTTTAAAGGTAATAAAAAAACCTTTCAAATAAGTCTTATCAAAAGTATTTCTAATTACCCATTCACTATTTATGATTTTTTAAAAATGACCAAAATCTTTAAATTTCGTCCACACTAATTTAGTCCCCGACAATGGATCTTGGGATCTAGGATTTTGAAAATTTTGTAAATAGCTGACGTTATAACAAAAAAAATGAGCTACTCTAAATTAAAATCGGTTTATAGGACATCGAGATATAGCTTTTTAAATATAGGCTAAAGCCTTTTTTGGGCCTTTGAGAAGGGATTTCTCGGGCCCTAGTGTACCTAGAGGCTGAAATTTGAACTGTAGTCTTATTTCATAAGGTATAATAACATACTATAATTTGGAGCAAATCCGAAGACGCCTCCCATAAAAGTGGGTGAAAAGTATTGGAATTACTCATATATATATATATATATATATATATATATATATATATATATATATATATATATATATATATATATTTCACTTTTTAAGATTGTTAAAAAAAAAACAAAACAAAATCAGTCGTACGTCTTCGGATTCTTCATCAGCTACCCCTCATATACCTTTTAAAACCTTACACAGATATTTTTCAAATATCTGTGTAAGATTTTTTCAGCTTTCTTTTGCTTGACCCTTTCCTTGGGGTACAATATTTCCTCGAGGAAAAGGTGGTCCAACAATATTAGTTGAGGCTAAAAACCGAAGTAAATCAGGCATGTGCCTATCAATTAAACAGGAACGTAATTACATTTTTTATTAGCATTACAATTAATTATGGTTTGTTTAATCACGTCTAGAAAAATGTATCAGTTTAAAACATGCCACAGGTAAATAGTTTCAGTACCATACTTAGTAAGGTTTTCACGTTAGCCTTCGTACACATTTGACATTATAAATTCATTGACCAATAGTTATTTCTTAATTATCGATAAAACCCAATTTATGCGTGTATCAAATTTTACCATTACGAAATTCCAATTTAGACGTCTGTAATTGTAGATATTAGTGTAATGACATAATTTGACCTGTAGCAATTTATTTCAAATTAATAAAATCGACCATGATGTTTAGAAAGAACTATTAAGTATGTTTTTCAGTTGTACTAGTAAAAACTTATTGTTTTATGTTAATGTTTTATATAAAGGGCTTACTTAAATGTTTGTTCGATTAGCGCTAGAAATGTTTTTCAGATCGAATAAAAAAAATAACTAATTTTAGGTAATACTCACAGTTTACTAGTATTATTTCACGGCATAAGGAGCGGATATAAAATACATTTTAATACGATATCTCAGGGCTCTTTTACTATTTAACTAAAAACGTGACTTAAAAGTATTTTTTATAGTTGCCTTGAGGAAAAAGAGACAAATAAATTTACAAAAAAGAACTATGAAATTATAAAGCAAGTACTACAATTTTAGAATATCAAATAAAAATATACCATACACGATAATCAAAATAATGAAAAATCAAGCATCCATCAAATCATACACTCAAAATTACCAATAAAAAATTAAATAAACTTATAACCAAATCAAAGACCTCTTATTTTATTCTTTCATTTACTTTTTTACTAGTGGCTGAAAAATTTTATATTTGCTTTAATTTTCTATTAAAAAAAACAAACAATTAAAAACAAATAACTCTAATCTAAATACACACAACGCAAAAGTCTAGGGATATTTTTATAAATAGACGTATTTTGTTTATCTGTAATTAACTTAAAAAAAGTAATACAAAATTTGTAGTATAAATTGTTGTTTAATATGTCAAAAACCATAAATTGCAAAAAAAGAGAAAATTGGAGCAAAAAAATATATTGCAAATTACCCATGTTTCACATATCACCATAAAATGTCACAAATACGAAATGTAAACTTAAAACGAAGTGTGGCCACCACGTTGGTTTATCACAGCTCTAAATCTACTGTTCATGCTCCGAATCACATTGTTAATGTCTACTTGAGGTAGTTGTGTCCATTGTTCTCTCAGAAGCTCTTTTATTCGAAACTCATTGTAGATATTGCCCATATGTGAAGTAATTCTTCGTTGGAGCATGTCCCATACATGCTCAATGGGATTCAAGTCCGGTGGTTGTGCTGGCCACGGCAATACATCAATACCCTTGTTATCCAACCAGTTTGTTACAATATGCGCAACATATGGTCGAGCGTTATCATGCATAAAGTAAGAATTTTCTCCAACAGCAGCAGCAAACGGGCGCACGACAGGTTCAAGAATAGTGTCCAAATATTGCTGACTTGTGAGAAAAGTTCGTGGAAAAATGAGGTCAGTTCTTCCGTCAATCATGATTTCTCCCCATACTATTAATGTACCACCTCTGTATGCTTACACTTCTTAAAGTTGTCGTAATTGTTCTCCATTTCCGGGTCGTCTCCAAACTCTTGTCCTACGAGAATCTGGATGAAATCCATATCTAGACTCGTCACTAAATAAAACTGTGGCCCAGTCACTGTCAGTCCAATTCTGAAAATCTTGACACCAGGTTAATCTTGCAGCGCGATTGCTTCTAGATAGAGGTGGACATCTCAGTGGTCAACGACTACGAAGATTGGCGTCATGAAGACGATTCCTCACAGTAATGCTGCTAATTGTTACATTATGTGGAAGCTGTAATTCATTAAACAGCTCGGGTGCTGTGATTGTGGCTGCCTTCTGGCATTTAAAATTAAATATTGGTCTTGAGCAACGGTTGTAGAGCGACCACGTCCTGGATGTTGCTCGGCTGGACTCCCAGTGTCTCTAAACCGACGCCAGAAACGACTTACGACGCTTTAAGGAGGCCAGCTTGAAGGAGGCCTTACCAGCTTGAAGGAGGCCCACGGCTCTATTCATCTCGTCCAACGTTAAATGTTGTCGTTGCATGGTAAAAAGACAATATGTTTAACTCACCTATTAAGCAAGAATGGTATAATGTGACTAAAATTAAAAATAAACAAAACTTAAAAATGTCGATTTTTTTGTCCCTTATAAAAAACAATCTAAAACACGTATCGCTATCAGTTTTACAATTTTTTTTTTGATAAGAAGTGAGTGTTTGTATCAATAATTATAGTACAAGCAAATTTATATGGTCATGAAATTTCTGTCATTGGTATTGTGAAATAATTAAAATATCCGTAGACTTTTGCGTTGTGTGTAGATGATCGTGCTTGATATTTTCTGTTAACTAAATGACAACGCTATTTTTCCAAAATACGCCTGCTCTCTCCTCTGCCTATCGTTTTCGATACAACAATTCTACAACTGCATTAATCTTTGCCCAACTCCTAACTACCAACTCCAGGAACAACTCCTACTCTTCAGACACAAGGATATGATTTGACTTGGTCAAATATAAACTATACATCTGTTTTTTACTGACAGTATGTCATCTTTTTCTTCAACTTCTTTTGCCTACTACCACAGTTGGAACTCTTTTCACAAACACAAAACACAACTTTTCACAACATTTACTTTTTGGAAACTCTGCTAATTCTCCTAGTCGTATCAGAACAACTGTAATGTCGTCTCCGGGTCTTCAAATCATAATATCTATTTCTTCTCCTGGCAGGACTCACACCGACCCCTCAAACTATACATATGCAGAAGCTATACATACCAGTCGCTCTGATGAATCCTGGTAGGATGAAATACATATAAGAGAATATACAGAGGCACTATACGTGAAATCAAATCTTAACATAAGCTTATTTATAATGAAGTTTTTTAACAATTGTGTCACATTTTAGACTATTATCGTTATTATTTAATTAAAACTTTCTCGTCTAAGACTCATTCTGAAAAATATTTTATAGCTACTTTAAATTTGGCGCCTTTGCTTTCCCGGATATGTCCTCCATATTAAGAGGCCACTTTTATGAATTTTGGTGTCCTTTTCATAACGATTAGATTTCCTCTTTCGTCTTTTTGCTCGATGATACAGAGGCACTATACGTGAAATCAAAACTGTCTCTTCTTTATTTCTATTTACTTTTTATGAGTACAAGAAACCAGTTCACCAAAGATTCTTGCGTAGATGAGTAGATATGTTGTGGAATACTATTTTTAGATCCCCTATGTCGTCCTTTTCATATTTTTCATCATTTTGCCTTGCAATTTATAGAAGGCACAGATTTAAGCAAAAATCTGAAGTTTGGTTTCGTCTTCGTATTTCTACTTTGTGGATTTATATATATATATATATATATATATATATATATATATATATATATATATATATATATATTGATATGATTGGTGTTTAAAGAAAATAATTTATAAGTTATATACTAGATAATATTAGATATAACAAGTATTTGGTTATTTTAAGAAGTTATATACTAGAGAATTTATTAAAAATTATTTATGTGAGGGCATTTTTAAGAAATTAGCATATAAAAAGTATTTTTTTTATATAATTATAATGTTGTAAAATATATTAAGTGAGCCATGTGACTAGGCAACCAGATATAGGTACATACTCTGAAGTGACATTTAAGGAATGGTTATGAATATAAATGGGGTTATAATAATAAAATGTATAGTTTATTAAATTAGAATGTTAAGTTAATGATTTAAATGTATATTCTGATCTGAAAAGCCTAAATGTCAACAAAATTATCAATAGAAAATTAACGAATTCTCCAGAATGCAGAATTTGACCTTTGTTGACGGTGGAACATTCTGGATTAATGGTTATGTCTGTGGATCGAACAGATACTGTTTCCAGAAAATTCAGACATGTATGTAATAGAACAAATGGAACATGATTTCTTACCAGATGGTTCTGGAACATCCAAAAAGATATAAATACCCGGTGATTTGGATTCAGTTAGTCAATCAGTTATTAGTTAGAGGCAGTCAGAAGGCAGTTTAGTAAGAAAGTTAGTCCACTCTGTTGGTCCATTCAGTTAGTTATGAGTTACAGTTACTATGATGGCCAGTTTTAGTATGAAAATTAGTGAGAGGCAGTGAATCAGTTACAATTGTTCAATATAGTGAGTTAAATCAAGATTGGGAAACAGTATAAAGAAGGTATTATTGAAGATTAAAAATTATGTTATGTATAAATGATGATAATGGAAGAAGTATTAATTGAATATTAAAATTAAATAATATTTTGGTGATTGGATATTGATATGTTGAAAAGAAGAATAAAAATAAATGCTGTTTGCTGGTATGCTGGTTTGCCTGGTGGTTTAGAAATGCTGTGAAGATAAATATCTTAAATTGGTGGAAGCTGATAATTGGAAAAAGTAATTTCACAAAAACAAGGATAACCGAAGCTGAGAAGAAGACATTTGAGTGGTAATTATAATCTATATAGTGGAAAACAGTTCATTTAGGCATTCAGTGACAGAAAGGTACAAAATTTTGTTAATATAATTTAGTTAGGGTCATAACAATTTCAATTTTGTAGATAGTTTGTTTAAATTTTACATTGTCTATAGAATTTAATTAGTTTCATAAGAATTTCAATTTAAAGATAGTTTATTTTAAATTTACATTGGCTAGGTTAGACATATATGTGTGTTTCATAATAGATATAATAAAGATAATTTAAAAAAGTACTTACAAACTAATTCTTTGAGAACCGCGATGAAAACCCTATATATTATATTATTAAAAATACTCATTGCTCATCATTCAAACAAACAATACATCATAACAATATATATATATATATATATATATATATATATATATATATATATATATATATATATATATATTGTTATGATGTATTGTTTGTTTGAATGATGAGCAATGAGTATTTTTAATAATATAATATATAGGGTTTTCATCGCGGTTCTCAAAGAATTAGTTTGTAAGTACTTTTTTAAATTATCTTTATTATATCTATTATGAAACACACATATATGTCTAACCTAGCCAATGTAAATTTAAAATAAACTATATATATTGTAACATTTTTTTATATAATTAAAATATTAAATAATTTTTAATCCTTTTACCCCTGTTAGTGAGACGCCGATGGACGTATTTGCAAATAATATATAGGTGAGATCGTTTACCATTAGGAAATTGTATTAGAATCTACCGACTATCTCAAAAGACGGAAGGTCCGACTTATTAAAGACGCGAAGTAGTATACTTTATTGTAGGGCTTAGATAATCCTTTCCGGTGCCAAGAGGGTTCTCTTTTGATAAATTTGGCAAACATCGCCGAAAGCACGTTATAGTATTTTTCCGAGAGAACGTAATTCAGAAAGTTTTATGTTTCTCACGTTTCCAATTGCTAGTACCGTTCTTTACCTCGAACCTTTAGAACCTTGTACATTCCTAGAAATACATACAGGCTGGCCTGTCATTTGTAAGTGGTGGCTATCCCACCCTGGGGAGCTTGTGGAATTTTGAGAGGAAGAACATCACTTCTGGCAGGGCGATCTTTGAGTAAAGACGCTTGCTTATATTACCGTCTCTGTGTTATCTTACCATCTCTGTGAATTTTTTCTTTAAGTGTGTATACACTTCTTAATCTAATACCATATTAGATTAAAGATTGGTATAAACTACCTTTAATTTAATTAACTTCAGTGTTTAATACAAGTAAAGTATTTAGCTTCAGTGAAGAGAGCAGCAGTCATCAAGGTTTATCGTAAGCTGTCATAATCATATTATCTTCAACTATCTGGCGAATCTCCGTCGACTATTTCTTCTCCTGTAGTTAAGGTTAACTACTTGGTTAGCATTCAATCAAGGAACATTTAATATTTTAATACGAAGTTTCAATCAACTATTAAGAACTTCTAAATTACGAATATTTAATTCTCAGTTAATCATTAAACAACAGTGCGATACAGATAATTATCTTGAAACCAAGTGCGGGTTGGTTTAATTTTTATAATACAGAATTCTTGAAACCTTTTTGTATTCTTTAGAATTTAAATTTAATCATTTTGTTATTTGCTATAATTATTATACATTATTAACCCGTTATCTCGAGATAAACCCATAAACAGCAAAGAGATTTATATCAGCTTTAGTTGAATACTATTAAATACTATCAGGCTCTCTTCGCTGATAATTTAAACTGTGCATGATATAGGAAGACCAAGGAAGAGCTGGATAGACGAAGCGAGAACCGATACTAAAGAGATATTGAGGCTGGATAGCTGAAGGAGAGCAGCCAAGGAAAGGGAAGCTTGGAGACGGATGCTGGGGGAGGCCAGGGTCCCACTTGGGCTTTAGCGCTATAGGAAAGAGAGAGAGAGAGATAAAGAGAGAGTGAGAGATAGAGAGAAAGAAGAGAGAGAGTTGTTCCTTATTTCGTTATTTTTTTTTTGTTATATTTCCCCTCATTAGGAAATTGTAATAAAAATTGTATAACCACGTGTAAAACATATTTTTAACATTTTAGTTTCCTATCTCGATGGTTAGTATTCAAGTATTAGTTACCCATTAGTATTCTAAAAACATGTTTAAATAATGCGAAGTCAGTGACTGAACAAAAATGTTTTGGTATATATTTATATATGTATGCGTCTGAGAACTTAAGTTGATTTACATTCCATATGGATATCTTATATAATACTGAATTGTATAAAATATCGAAATATACAAAAAATATTATGTTACCTCGAACTTTCTCTTAATTTACAAAGTAATTAAATTCAAGAAACTTATTCATAACGTTATTTTCTGATTCAAATTTGTTAATTTTCTGTCTGATTCTTTAATAATTCAGTCGTGAGAACAGTAAGATTAAAATACAATAACATGCTTATATAACACATAGTTTCTGTATGTAAAATGTGTTATTCGAAAAATGTTGGTTACCAAATACATAATAGTCATATACTTCTTTAACTTCTACTATATCCTTATACTATTTAAAGGTTCGTTTTTATTGTCCGTATCTTCTATATTTTGTTTTTTTTTCCTCCAGGCTAGGAGCCTTTTCAATTTGTCCTATTTAAAAATATTTAGAAGTAATATTTTTATTCTTAAGTATTATTAAAAGTATTACACTAGTTCCAATTTTACCACTGTTGTTGATTCCCATTACGAGGCGTACATTAAAAGTTTTGCATAGAGCCATCTAGCGGAAGTTAGCTGACTATCATCATTACTGACTTTACAACTCTTCGTGAATTTTTGCCGCGTTTACTATTGCCTTCCATTCTTGTCGGCCCTGAACCAGTATTTCTCATTACCTCACTATCATTTTCTCCAGATCCTCCCGGACTGTATCTTTCCACCTTTTTCTAGGTCGTCCTACTCATCTTCTCCCATCTGGTGATTGCTGCGTATGACATGTCCTGCTCGTCTTAGTCTATTAACCTTTATATGTCTCAATAGATTTTCCTTTCGGAAGAGAGAAACTCTAACATTGTTGTGTCTGTGCCTTCATTCGTTTGTCATGCTATATCTGCAAGAATTTTATGTTTTCATTCCAACAATTGATTTCTTTTTTTTTGTTAGCGTCCATGTTTCGCTTCTGTACCCGACTGTTGATCGTATTACGGTTTTGTATATCTGAATTTTTGAACCTCATGAGAGAAGTTGTGCCCTCATTAGATGTTGCATTGAAAATAAAGTTCTGTTTATCATAATATGCGCGTTTTAACTACTCATTCTACTTTGTTGTTATTGGTGATTGTTCCTCCTAGATATTTAAATTTTTAACCACCTCGAAGTTATGATCATTTATAGTAATATTTTGCCTTATTCGCCTTCGCTCTTATGAAATGACCATGTAACTTATTTTATCTTAATTTACTTTTAGACCGATTAATGTAGCTTCTTAAAAGCTGGAAAAAAATCCTTAACGTCTAATGTTGATTGTGCTCCTACATCTAGATCTTCGGCAAATTCGAGAACGATTTTTTCTGTTTAAAATCTATAAAAATCTTATGCACGTCTTGATTATACTCCAAATACTTCTCAAGCACTGGTCTAATGGTAAATATTTGATCAATTGTCGATCTTCCAAGCCTGAACCCACACTGGTAGTCACCAAAGATTTCTTCTTCTTCTTCTTCTTCTTCTTCTAGTTCCATGACCGTTATCGATCGTTGGATATCATGTTGGCTACCATATTCGCTATCGTGACTTTATTGACAGCAGCTCTAAATAACGATGTAGTTGATTTTCCATACCATTGATTTAGATTTTTCAGCCATGATGTTCTTCTTCTACCAGGACCACGATTACCTTGGATCTTTCCCTGAATGATCAGATGTAAAAGATCATATTTTTCAGGTGTCTCATAATGTGACCGAAGTATTCTAGCTTGCGTTTCTTTATTATTTTGACCAGTTGTGTTGTTTGGTTCAGCCGTCTAATTACCTCATCATTTCTAACTCTGTCGACCCAGCTTATTTTCAGTAGTCGTCTGTATACCCACATCTCAAAGGCTGTCAAGTGTTTAAGGATAGCCTCAGTTAGAATCCACGCTTCCACTCCATACAGCAGGACAGGAAAGATGTAACAATATATCATTCGAACTACAAGGTCAATGCTAAGATCGTGAATGCAAAGTACGTTTCTCATTTTTAGCTCGGGCTTGTTCTATTCGGCTTTTAATTTCTGCGTTTGGATCCCAGCTCTCATTGATATTACTGCCGAGATACACGAGTTTCTCTACTCTGTCCAGTATGGCATCTCCGACTTTTATACCGTCATCCTGTATATAATTTTGTTTGCTAACTATCATATATTTAGTTTTCTTAACGTTGAGTTTTAATCCATACTGATCACAAACATTTCTTCGGCGGATCGTATTGCTTTCTGAACATACGATGGCCGTTATATAACATATAAAGCCATCAGAGAAGGAGGATGAATATATATGTTCAATCTAGAACTCGCTGGTTTTCTTCCTTTCGTATTGGATATGTATATTGCCATAGAAAATAAAAGCGAGAGGAATAAACTCTATTTAAAAAGTAAAATTAATAAACAAATTATATATACATAAAGATTATATAAATCCCTAATATTTACAAATTAAAATATGCGTGATACAGATACAAAAAAAAGTAGTTTCATAACCCAGGTTGCTTTATAAAAGGTGAGAACTAGCGTAAAACACAGCTGTTTTCGAAAACTAAATATTATGAGACGAATTGTGGATATATATATATATATATATATATATATATATATATATATATATCACACAAACTAAACAGTTTGTCTACAAAAGAAATGAGGAATATACCTACTAAAATATGATACGGCAGATAAGACAAATACTATTATAGTATAAATTATAAATAGACACAAATGGTTAAACAAAACTACAATTATTATACAATATAGTAAATCCGTGTTTAAATAAACGTAAAATGTTCTGATACAGTTAAATTTAAATGTTCCAAATAAAGATTAAAATGTCTCTCGATTCACGGTACAAGATTCAATGTTCATGAATGAACGTATTTAAATATAACACCAATAAAATGCATATACTAGTAAACGGTACTCGATATAGCAGCAAACAGTTTCGGCAACAAATGGTGTAGGTTGTACTTTACCAGCAACCACAAAAGTATAGTAAGTATGGAAGCGGAACAGACCTCCCCCCTCACTAAGACTCGACTGGCTTGTTTGGACGATGGAACGACTCTCTGATGAAATGACTCCAAAAACGGCGGTTAGTTCAAGAAATATTTTTACCAGTTGACGCTACGTATGGGCGATAATTACCCAAGCGATCGGCAATTTTAACGAAAGACACTCATTTATCTACGCTTCATTGTTAACATACAATGTATGAAAGAACAGCCTTTTGTTTGCAATAATGTATTAATAACCGTTTATTGTTCGATAGCGTCTGTGCTTTTGTACGCGAAATCTTAGCCAACCCTTAGTTGCAAAATTGCAACAGATGGTAGTTATCTTTTTAGCAATATCGAAACCAATATCTTCAACCTTGTACTGATGACTGAAATTCCTCTATAGTTCATCCATGAGTCCTTTTTTCCTGTCTTATATATTGGCATAATAATACTGTCACACACCATTCTTTCGGCATTATTTATTGTTGCCAGACCTTTTTATTAGTCGATGAAGTTTACTTCATATGTCCGCCTTTTTTAATTAACTCTGTGTCAATATTGTCCAGCCTCGAGCATTTATCGTTTTTTAGGGTTTTTATAGCACTTCTAATTTCTTATATAATTTTATCTTATCTTATATATTTCTTATAATTTCTTATAGGCTTGATGGACCTATTTCTATTTCGACCTTTTGATACTCATTTTTTTCTGTGTCCATCGTTTTCATAGATTTCATCAGTAACGTTTCGGATACTCAGGAGTTCTTCAAAACATTCAGCCCATCTTTCGATTATTATATTTTCGGCTGTGAGCATTTCTCCATTTTTGTCTCTCACGAAATTGGGTGTCCTTATATAAGAACCTCTCATATGTTGTCTTACATCTCTATAGAATATTTTACTTTGATTTAGACTATGTTCTCCTTTTCCTTTTTTAATTTGTTGTTTTAGATATTGTATTTTCTTTTTTTTTGTGTTCTTCTAGCTATGGCTCTCTTTCTATTGAACTGTTGTTTCTATTGTTCTTTCGAATTTTGCGTCAAACTGTTTTTTGTTTTCTCTTTTCTTCCGATAGATGTCTCTGTTGCGTCTGGAAGAGTTCTTTTTATGGAGTGCTATTTCTGATCTAAATCATCACTTCCATTTTCATTTATTGCCAAAACCTAAAACATATTTCTTATTTCTAGTTGATTTTGTCTTCCCCTATCTTCTTCTTCCAGCTTCGCCACATTTCACCTTTCGACCTTCATCTGTTTATCTATTGTTTTTGTTGAAATTCTGATTCTGAGCTTGGCCTTCCAGAGGAAATGGTCCGTGTCGCTATCTGGCCTTCGCATAGTTTTCACTCCATCATGCTTCTAGGATGTCTCTTTCTTATCAAAATATTGAGAATATACTGAGAATATAATTAAATTAGACTATTTATTCCTTAGTCTTATAATACAGATTGTTTCATTAACTGGTTTATCCTCTGGTCTGATTGCAGTCTTTCATTGTCTACAAAACCACATCCTTTTTCATGTCGAGTTTCATGTCCAGACCACAATACTAATGACATGCATATTTTTCCAGACCCTGTCCATCTCATTTCTTGAATGGCTAGTCTCTAGTCTTCTAGTTGTTTTATGTCTGTTTCAGGTGGGTACCAATTTAATACGTTCCATGTTTCTAATAGAATATCCTTTGCCCGTAGTTTTAGTTGTTTGGTTTGATAATGTGTCTTATTCCGAGGCAATAATAACATTCGTTTAGTAACATTACTGTTATATATGTATGGACCGCTGGCGCGAAGGAAACCCCCCTTTTCGGAGAACCATATCTCCCTTCCTCGTTTGCCCTAACCCTGTCTTTCACTAGGGTTGGTTACCCAATCTCCAGAAAGGTTGATCAGGCGTCTGGGGTTCACCCGTGTGGTCAAGAATACAGTTCTTGGATATCCGGATGGGGGAATAACTGGAGACAGCATCTTATAATGCATCAGTACCCCTTTAAACTCTGACTTAATAAATTTTGACATTTCTTGCATTAACCAACATTGACAGATTGAAAATTCATCGGCACGTATAACATCCGAGTATTTTAAGGCGAAAAGCATCGATTTGGTGGGCCATCCTGCATACAGTTCTGACCGTGAAATTTTTATGCGTTCCAGAAAATAACAAAAAAAAAACATTATTATTATACATAAGTATAAAAAAATATATTAAATAAAATTTTATTTATTTCAGGAAGCCTTATGGCCAACTCTTGGAGGAACATGATGGACGAAATGGATAATACCGCTAAAGTAATACGCCAAAACGCAGACAGTATCGAGAACAAATGCCTAGATACTCTCAATACATTGTATGCCGAAAAACGAAAAGCTAGAAAACTATACCAAGAAGAACATACTAGGATTTTACAACAATTTACACATGTAAGTAGAATAAATGAGTGTATAATCTATTTCTTAATGTCTGATATCGAACGCTAAATGGCAAAAAATTATAAGTAATTAGAAAGTAAATCATAGTGCACAGTGTGCAGTTCACGTAAGGATTTTTATCATATAATTATCTAGTGCATATGAAATATAATTATAATAAAAATTAAACGTTAAAAAGTTTAAAATGTAAGGTCTTTAAAGTCATTTTGCAACTACACTGACTGAATGTCAATTTGTTTCGAAATCATTGTTTCAGAATGTCAATTTCAAGACCAAAATAACACTAAGCTATAAATCTGAAGGGGGCACGTGCTGTGATATATGTGTGTGCAATAAATATATATATATATATATATATATATATATATATATATATATATATATATATATCTATATAAGGATTTTTACAGCTGTCGCCGCCTTCCTTCTTTCAGCCAACGTCTCCAGTCCTTTCTGTTCTGCCATTCTCTATCTCTAAGGTCTCGTCTTTCCATGGCCTCGTCCACTTCATCCCTCCATGATCTTCGGGGTCTACCTCTTTTCCTCCTTTCTTCCAATCCGAAATCTTTGCTATCCACCTTATATGATCTGTTCTTCTCACATGTCCATACCAAATTAAACGTTTTTCTTCGATGTAGCTGAGTATGTCTTGTTCTACTGCCATTGTTCGTTTTATCTCCTCATTTCTGATGCGATCCATTTTTGTCACTCTGCAGCTTCTTCTCATGAACTCTATTTCAGTTGCTGTGATTTTGGATCTGTTTCGTTTATTTATTACCCAATTCTCTGCTCCATAGGTCTTTATACTGCGTACCAAGGTGTTATAAATTCTCTTCTTTGTATTTCTGGTAATCTGTCTATCCCACAGTACCCCGTTCATTTGTTTAATACATGTTCTTGTCTGTGCTAATCTGCTGGTTATCTCTTGCTCGGTGGTTCCATTTTTTGAGAGTATAAATCCTAAATATTTGAATTTGTCAGTGCCGTTAATTTCCCTAGTATCGTCCATTTCCAAGTTTCTCACTGGTTCTTGCTCTGTTGTTAAATATTCGGTCTTTTCTAGATTTATTTTCAGTCCATTTTTTGTGTATTCCTTTTCTAATTTTTGGAGCATATAGCACAGATCTTCTTCATCTTGAGCCCTTACCACTTGGTCATCTGCAAAGCTTAATGTGTACAAGAAGTTGTCCCGGATTGGTATTCCCATCCCTTCACATTTCCTTTTCCATGGTTTTAATATTTGTTCGAGGAATATCTTGGACAGTGTCGAAGATGTAGAGCATCCCTGCAATAAGCCTTTTGTGGTCTTAAATTCGTTGGAGTATTTATTGCCGGTTTTAACTCTTACCTTGTTGTTGTTGTAAAGGTTTTTTACGGCTTCTATTAACCTCTGAGTTATTCCGATTTCCTTCATCGTGTTCCATAGTTATTTTCTGGGGACCGTGTCATATGCCTTTTTTAAATATATGAATGCCATGTGTACTGGTCTATTTTTTGCCATTTTTTTTTTCAATTAATTGTTGGAGTGTATATATGTGGTAATGCAAGATCTTCCTGCCGTGAACCCCGCCTTATCTTCTCCGATTTTATTTGAGATAGATTTTTCCAGTTTTTCTTTTAGTATTTTTCCATATAACCTGCCCATACATGCTATCACACTGATGCCTCTGTAGTTCCCGCATTTCTTCTTATCTCCCTTTTTATGTATCGAGGTTATATATGCTTTGGACCATTCATCTGGTATTTCGTTCAGGTTTATAGCGTTACTGAACATTTCGTGTATAATTCTGTGTAGTTTGTCCGTTCCGTACTTAATTAGTTTATTAAGAATTCCTCCTGGTCCCCCTGATTTTTTGTTCTTTAAAGTCTTTATGGCATTCTTTACTTCGATTAATGTTATCTCAATCTGTTCTTCATTCTGATTTTGTTGTTGTTCCTGTTCTGTGTCTGTCTCTATGAAATCTGGGCGGTTTTCTGTGAGTAGTTCTTTATAGTAGTCTTCCCACTCTTTTTCTGATATGTATTGTATTTGGAACTTTTCGTTGTTATTCTTCCTTAAAGATTTCAGTATTTTCCAGGATTCCGAATTCCTTGTCCCTCCTGTGTATTGTTCAATTTGTGCACATGTTTCTTCTCATTCTTCATTCTTTTCTTTTGTCCTTCTTCGTTTTACTTCTCTGTTTTTCTCTTTGTACTTCTGTGTGCCTTCTGGGGATTGGGTGCTCATACTTTTTATATATCGAATTTCCTTCTACTCAATAAATTTTTTTGTTTCTTTGTTTATTTTTACTTTGTGTTGGGTATTTCTTTTCTCAAGTTTCCCCAAAGCTTCTAATGCCGCCTTTTTTATGCTGTGTTTGACGTGCTCGTACGTTTCTTTGACGTTTCTGAAACCGAAATCCTGTAACTTCTGGTCCAGTCTTCTCTGGTATAGGTCCGTTATGGATTCCTCTTGAAGTAAATTTATGTTAAACTTCATTTCTTCTTCTTTCTGTTCATTTTCTATTTGGTCTTCTTCGTGTTCTGTCTTCCTTCTAGTTTGGGTGTTCAACGTGTAGAGAAACCCCATTTGTGAAATTATTAATCGGTGGTCAGTGCCACATTCGACTCCTCTCTTTATTCGTGTATCTCTAATTTTGATAGTACTGCTGACAATTATGTAATCGATAATGGATCTGATGTTTCTTGTTGTTTGTACATACGTGTATCTATATATGTCCTTATGTCTGAAAAAGCCGTTAGTAATTTTCAGATTGTTCAGTTCGCACAGGTCAATTAGTCTTTCTCCATTATCGTTTGTCACATCTTCTCCAAAACGGCCTATCGTGCTATCATTTTGTCGTTTCCCTGTTCTTCCATTGAGGTCCCCTGCTATTATTATTTCTTGTGTTGGTCTCACTTTTCCGATCTCTTCTTGTAAGGTATCCATGACTGTTATCCATATATATATATATATATATATATATATATATATATATATATATATATATATATATATATATATATATACCATATTTCAATGTAGACTAATTAGTTGGTACAATCATTTCCTTTATTTCGTTTGTGACACCATGAAGTGAGTAATCTCCTAAAGATACATCCGAAACGAACGAAAGCATCTTACAATCATAATAATTATCACGGAGTGAAGAAGTCAATTGGCTGAAATGGGCTTGATACGATTATTAAATGGAACATATTAAGGATTTATTAGTCTGTCGTTTAATTTTCATACACCCAGACAATATTCGTTGAACCATTTCCATTGTATTGTACAAGCTAGTAAAGGATAAGTTTATAATAAAAGATTAATCTCTTTGGCAGAAAATATACCTAGTATAGGTATTGGTTTTTTTAATTGTTTCAAAATTGAGCAAATTTAATTAATTTATTTATAAAACAATTACAGATTGTTCGATAATAATAATACATGAATAATAACATGAATAATCAAACAACTAAGAAATGAGAGCAAGCTTTGTTGTTAATAATATCCTTAGGTTCAATCAATATCAGAAAGTAATAAACGTAGGATATATAACACATTTGTTAAATGACTTTCCTATCATCATCATCAACAGCCGATTTGAGTTTGTGCTGAACATAACAACCTCCTGGTTGTTGTGTTGCTGACAACTGCTGACCATTTTGTTATAGGACGTCCTCGATTACGATAAGCATCGTGTTTAAGTTTTCATTCATCTTGGTTTTATTCACTGTCTCCATTCAGGTAGTTTTCTTAGTTCATCTTCCATCTCTGACTCTGGCAGCACTTATTCAATTTGCGTGCCATACGCTGAAATATGTTTGGCCAGTACAAGGTTGTTCATGTATTGTGTTTAAGAAAAGTTAACTTTACGGCCAAATCGTGCTCAAGAGCTCTGGAATGGAGATAAACTCCCCATGTATGTTAACTTCAATGTTTTGGTAATTGTTTTATTCTCATAGGACTCTGCAAAAAAGCGGTGAATAGTTTAGGAGCGATGGTTTGTCCTTGCCTAATAACCTTCTCCAATACTTTTCTATACTAAATCACTCCTTCTTCTCTCCCAATAGCAGACATAACATTGGGTAGGCTTTAATTAGGTGGGTGCACAAGAGATTCCGTAATGGATGCCTATCAGTTAAAAGTTACCCCGGTGCTAAAATATCGTCAGATCATGTTTCTGATTGATAAATTTAGGTTTACATTTGAAAAAGTTACAAAAAAGAATAGTAATAAAAAATATGATATGAGAAGACTAAAAGATAACGAAACGAAAGATACAGTCGCACGGAATCTTTCAGAAAAGCTAAGTAACATGGAGCAAACATATAATCCAGAAGAATCACTCTAGAATATATGTGAAACTTTTAACAAGATCAAAGAACATCTAATAGAAAATAAAGAGAAGAGGAAAAGTTCTCATGGAAGAAATAAGAAAATCAAAAAACAAAAGAATCTCCAAAAATATTCAAAGACAAATAAGAACCGAATACGAAAGGCCAAAGAGAATTGGCTAAAAACACAATGTGAAGAGATAGAGTTGTTAAAACAAAAACACGATACATTTAATATGCTTAAAAAAGGTAAAAAAGCAAGTGGTCTTCAAAAATCCAACACAACTAGTATACTGCCAGATCAATAGGGGAACATCATAATAGATAAAATTCAAGAAATATGCATATGGACCAAATACATATAAGAACTTTTTGATGATAATAGGTCCGAACAACCTCCGTCCTACATATGTAATGACCACTTACTAATCACATCAGATGAAGTGGAAAAAGCAATATCACAACTAAAAGATGACAAAGCTCCTAGACCTGAGAATTCATATACTGAACTCGTAAAGAAAACAAAATCCGTATCCTGCGGAGAATGCGAAGAAAAAATCAGCCATACACAGTTTGGTTTTCGGAAAGCAGTGGATACAACAGAGGTTTTCTTTAGCATACAAGTGTTGTTTCAACGATTTGCGATATTTATGCATGCTTCATTGATTATCATAAAGCGTTTGATACAGTGAAACACGACAAGCTGATGGAGATATTAACAAATATTGGAATAAACACCTGTGATCTAAGAATTATTAGCAATCTTTACTGGAATCAAACATCGTGTATCCGTATAGAGGCAGGAGAATCCGATGATATCAAAATCAAACGTGGGATCCGACAGGGATGTATACTATCACCCCTTTTGTTCAACATATACTCTGAGGAAATCTTTCAAGAAGGAGGATGTTGAAGCCGGAAGTCGAACTAACAGATAATGTATAAATAACATCAGATACGCAGATGACACGGTGGTATTCGCTGACAGTTATGAAGCCCTCCAGAAGTTAATGAATAGAATCACAGTAGTGAGTCAGAGATATGGACTTTCATTGAATATTAAGAAAACAAAATGTATGATGATCTCTAAGAAGGAACAGCAAATTTAAAGAATCAGTATGAATGGCCACTCAATAGAAAGAGTAAAAACATACACCTACCTTGGTATGAACGTCAATGAAAATTGGGACTATTTCCTAAAAATCAAATGTAGGAGAGAGAAAGCAAGACTTGCATTTCAAACAATGGCTAAGCTATTCAAATACCATGATTTATCAGATACAGTATGTTATATCTTTCCTATACTGTTGCATTGAGTTGAGTCGTGTACAGACGCTACCTGCAAAAAAATTGAGGCTTTCGAAATGTCGCTTTATCGTCAATCCTGAAGATATCCTATACCGGCCACGTTACTAACCAGGACGTTTTATTAAGAATACAAAAAGACAAAGAGTTGTTAACCACAATAAAAAAGCCAAAATCGAATACCTCGGCCACAATATAAGGAACACGAATGATATGGGTTGCTGCAATTATTTCTACAAGGAAAAGTAGAAGGAAAACGGAGATCAGGAAGGCGAAGGATTTCCTGGCTGAAAAATCTACAAACATGGTTCAACACAATAACCACAAATCTTGTCAGAGCAGCAGTTTGCAAAATACAGATTACCATGATGATCGCCAACATCCAAAACGGATAGGTGCTACAAGAAGAAGAAGGCTTTAGTTGTTTTTTTGATTTTGGATGCCCAAGGAAATGGGGCATCTGAGAGGGCCTTGTGGCAGAGCAACTTTAGTAGGGGTTGACGTTATGACGCCTTTCTCCCTGGAGGTCTTCAGCTGTAGACCAATTTTTTTCTCCCGATATATTATTTCCACTCTATTTTATCCTTAATGTTCAATTGAGAAATGCAATACTTTTCTTTAAATAGCAAATAACCAAAATAACTCTGTTTCTTATTTAATCGTTCTTTTTCTATGGTTTTAGTCTATTTAGAACTTCTTAATTTGTTTTTCGTGCCGTACAAGGAATTTTTAAAATTCTTCGGTGCACTCACATTTAAAATGCCTTTAAATTACTCAGACTCTTTATGTTTTAAATTCAAGTATCACCTCCATAGGGAACAACGGATCAAACAAAACATTTTACAACCACGGATCTTGAATCTATCTCTAGCTTGAGCAATTCTCGCTTTATTTCTAGTTCTGGGTCAAATTTGTAGTTAATCTAGCAGGCAAGGTATTTGTAATGGTTTACCTGATGTAATATCTTTCCATTCCTCACATTTAAAATACCTTTAAATTATTCAGACTCTTTATGTTTTAAATTCAAGTATCAACTCCATACGGAACAACGGATCAAACAAAACATTTTACAACCACGGATCTTGAATCTATCTCTAGCTTGAGCAATTCTCGCTTTATTTCTTGTTCTGGATCAAATTTGTAGTTAATCTAGCAGGCAAGGTATTTGTAATGGTTTACCTGTTGTAATATCTTTCCATTTATTAGTCTAGGTAAAGGAACATTTCGCTTCTTTTCGATGACTATTATTTTGGTTTTTTTTCTTGTTAATCTTCAGTCCAAATACTCGACAAGCATTATTAGGTTAATCTAGATTTTCTTTAAGTTTGTGTCTGCTAAAAATTAGTGTCTTTTAAAATAGTTTCTAGTTTTCTCAGAAAAAGCTGTTAAAATACTTGGAAAATAGGCAACACGCTAATTGGGCGATATAATGAATGACACTTTCGCGTGGTCTTTATTTGGTTTTGGAATAAGAACAATTTGGGCAACTTGCAATTCTAATAAAAAGTAACCTATTCTTAATACTGAATTAAATATATAAGTAATTAAACGTACGCCTTAGAAATCGAAATGTCAAAATAAAACAAAAAATTGGTTATTACAGTTCATCGCGATTTATTCTCATGTAAAAAGATTCAATGAATGCTGATTTATTTCCCATATTTAAAATTTCGTGTGCTACACGTATCTGGAAGTTCAGTCGTTATTGCGTCTACTATTTCTTTTCTTTTAAATAAATTTAATTACTATAAAGAAATGTAACGCGTGCTAAATTAAAATTATGGAGATCATACCCGATAGTTGTGTCAAAGATGTAATCTACTCACACGATCCGTAATTCAACGCCCATTAAAAATCACTTACGACTTTTGTTGTAGCCAGTTCTCACGCAGTTTTTACAGCCAGTGGAGAAAATAATCAAGCAATTAAGAAAACACCTTTATCTTTTTAACAATTTCATGATGAGCGCGTTCGAAACATTTAATATGTGTAATGTAACCTTTATACAGTATGTCGAAACAGCAAAACGATGTTTCCGTTACGACTGACAGAGCTGAATAACTAATGCGTAAATGTCCATTGCAATTCGTCGAAATGCATAAGGTAATGAATTAAACAATTTTTAACATTTTTGACACACTTTCTGTTTTTTAATAACACATGTTTAATATTCTTGTCTTCGAAAAAAAAAATGTGTCTATTAGACTTATAATAATATAGCAGTGAAATATGCATCGATAGTATAGTAGGTATGTTGTCCTCCGACTACTCAAAGAGTGCAGTTTTAGATAATTTGATTCACATCATTTTAATGTAGGTGCAAAAAATAGTAGCAGTATAATAATATGCACTAATTGAAAAAAAAACCTTTACAGTGCTAGAGACGAAGAAATATGCACGGCCAGTTCATAGTTGTGTACGCTCTGAGATAAAATTCAAATTTAATACGCCTACTTTTAGCCATCGCAAATTCTTTGATCACGTTATCTACATTTATTGTGTCCAATATGTCTTGTTTCAGTCAACAGTAATCTTTTAGTGCTTCTTTGAGTTGTCTTGTTATTCTGTTTAAATTTGTTTTGTCTATTGGGTCTCGAATACTTTGCCATTTTTTTCTTAGATTACTTTTTTCACGAATCAAATTATATATAGTCCGGATATGAGCATGGCTTTTCTTTATAGGAGCTCTCTGGGATAGCTGCCCAAGCAGCATTTTGAATTGACCTAGTTAGGTGTTGTCATCGTCAACATCCTTTGTGGATTTAAGTCGCAGGTTCAAGTTAATTGACTCAGAGACTAGTGCATTAAATATGTTTTAATTTGCCATTATATTCGTTAATGTTGGCGGTCAGTTGATGTGTCATGTGTTCACACTTATGAAGAAGGAAGAGTGATCAGAAGAAAAAATCATATGATGGTTGTATATTTAAGTAATTAGAAGCGATGACTTTTATGACACAGAAGTCAATGAGATCCGGTATTTTTCGCCTATTAGTAGGCCAGTAGGTAGGATGGATTACCTGTGGATAGAGTGCTAAGCTTATTTATCACGGTACTGTAGAGTTCGGCCATGTGTTGTTTTGATTCTTGATCACCATAGAATTGAAGTCGCCAGCGGTAATGAATTTTGGTCTGTGTTTTAAAGTAGGTAGTGAAATTATTTTCCTTTATTGGTTTGTTTGGTGGACAACCAGTCTTCTATTGATATTGAGGTGGTCTGTATATTTATTCTCTAGTTTTACTTGTTTCATGGTGCCTAATACTATTTCGTACTTTATTGCAGTCTCACCATGAACTTTGCCTTGTGGATGTTCAGTGGAGTAGGTTTGTTAATTTTGAACCTTAAAATAAGTTTTATTTGTCATATTTGCCTCAGAAATCAGCATGACGTCAATGTTACATTGGAAAATAAATGCTTTTACTTCTACACTATGGTTTGTCAAGCCGTTGGTGGTCCAGACTCCAATCTTTAGAGTTTTAAACATTTAGTTTAAAATGCAAGTTCTAATATAGAGAGCCATTGATGACAGCTAAGATGTGTATGCATGTTTCATTGATTTCGAGAAGGCATTTGATAAAGTCGCACATGGGAAACTAATCGATATCCTAAAAATATCAGGACTCGATGGTAAGAATATAAGACTAATCTCAAACTTATATCTCCAACAATAAGCAACAGTGCGATTAGAAAATGAACTATCCGAGATCTTCACAGTAGAAATAGGAGAAACAGGGTTGCATATTGTCGCCGGCATTATTTAACATATACTCTGAAAACATCTTTAGGGAGGCCTTGGGCGAATCAGAAGATGGTATTGCTGTAAATGGCCAACTTATAAACAATATTAGATGTGCAGACGATACAGTATTACTGGCAGATAGTACTCAGGGGCTCCAAAGGATGATGGATAACGTTGTAGAAGCATGTAACAAATACGACCTAAAACTAAATTGCAAGAAGACAAAAATAATGATCATTAGTAAGAACACCAACATAAACGTCCAAATTACAATAGACGATACACCGTTAGAAAGAGTGGAAAAAATATTCTATTTGGGCTGCAATATTAAGGGTACTTGGGATCACAGCTACGAAATAAAAACTCAAATTTAAAAAGTCTGAAGCTCTTTCAACAGCTTTAGAAAGATTCTCTGCAACTTATCTTTAAGTATCAATATACGCATAAGAATTCTTAGATGTTACGTCTTTAGGGTCCGCCTCTATGGAATAGAAAGCCGGAGCCTTACAGAAGATGCCATAAAACGATTAAAGGCATTTAAAATCTGGTGCTACCGACGTATGTTGAGGGTCTCATATATACACCACACAAGTAACATAACTATTCTCCAGAGGCTAAGAAAAGACAAAGAAATTATTAACACCGTAAAGAACAGAAAATTGGCTTACTTCGGCCACCTTATGCGTAATAATAAATACCGACTTCTACAAGGCAATATTGAGGGTAAGAGAGGCCCTGGACGTAGACGTATATCCTGGCCGGCCAATCTTAGTAAGTGGACTGGTCTAACGTCAACTGATCTATTTCGAGCTGCTGTGAATAGAATAAGATGGGTCAATGTGGTCGCCAATATCTCTAGAAGATAAGCACATTTAGAAGAAGAAGAAGAAGTTTGGAGATAAGAGTCATCAGGATGTCAAACATTTTGTCCATACGCTTCATCATTCTTTGAATTATTTGTTCAAAGTTGCCATTGCTTGATTGAGGTAGTCTAGACTGAGGTAGTAGAATCTAAGATTTTAATATGGTGGCTTGTTGGATGTTTTGTTGGTTTACGGGTTGATTACTTGTTGTTGCAGTTTCGCAACGATATATAAACATTTATAAAAGATTAACAGACTGTTTCTTAGTTTTGATTCTCCCCCTAGTATATTTAAACGTGTACAAGGGCACAGCGGTTTTAAGAACTAATTTACAAGGACGAGCCATCTGCGAAATAACACCAGACGTGTATTTGGGATAAAAATGAGATAAGAGACGATTCCATATGCCATATGAGACAGACAGATGTGTATGCGTTTTGGGTTAAGAGACCTAACACTTCGCATAGGTTCTGTGACCGGGACAGACGTTAAATTCAGTTGGGGTGGAATGTGCATTATCAACTTTGTGGTTCCTGTGTAACTTGCTTCATATATCAAGTACGTTTACTTGGTATATAGATGTCCTATTGCTTAGAACTTTATATTAGTTGTGCCGCGATCGCGATTGAACATTGTCAAAAAATAACATTTTACGTATATATAAACATTCATTTTAGCGTATTTACTGTATAGTTTAATTATATATTTTATTTTACTATTAATTGATATGTGTAACTATGTATATGACTTATAATATTATTTGGTTTGTTTACCTTTATATATACACAAAATGTTCTATTGCATTGATTTTGGTATTGTCTGTCGTATCATATTCTAGCATATTCCTGTTATAATTTCATCCGGAAAAAATCGGTTTGTGTGATATATAGATATCCATCGTATCATATTTAGTTCCAAACAGCTGTGTTTTTTTTTACTTTAATTCATTCACCTTTCTTAAAGCATTTTTCACGCGTATTTTTTTGCAGATATAAAGGATTTGTTGTAATTAAATGTATGTAATTTTTTTACTGATTTTACTTATTTTGAAACAGAATTTCATACAATCGTCTTATTATTTCTATGGGGATTTACATACCCAATGCGAAAGGGGGAAACCAGCGAGTTCTGGATTGAACAGAATATCTTCTCTTTACTTACTGATGACCCCAATTGTTATATTGAGGTCGTCGTATGTGCAGAACGCAACACTTGTTTTCCCAGTTATATTGGTGTAACCAATTTCTATTTTTAACTTTGGTTTTTTTTTCTCGAAGAGTTTGGAACATTTTCTTTTGTAGTTCTTTGTATACTTGACAGCTTTTGTAATTGGCAGGATTTACTTCATTATTTCGACTTTTTCTTGGGCACTGGCTAGTGAAATGATCTCCTGTACACTTGAAACAACGTGGATTTCTATTTCAATAATTTTTGGTATGACCATAGTTTTGACATGTTTGACATTTAGGTATATCACGTTTAGGACGTGGAGGTTCAATTTTAACCATAGAGTTCATCAATTTGGGAACTTGGTAAATGTCTTTGTTATTTTTGTTTGTGTCTAATTCTATATTAAATAAAGGGAGGCACTTTTTAGTACCTCTTTGCCGAATAGACATGTTCAGGACCTTGTGTCCCAGTTGTTTAAGGGATTTCAGATCCTCCGGAAAACTACGATTTTTTTTTAGTTGGTAAGAGTAAAATTTGTTTTTTTTTCCTTTAGAGCTTTGATTGTTGAAGAATAGTTGTCTGGCGTAGTCACCTGTATTTTAATTTGGTTGTTGTTTAAGATTTTCACAGTGTAGTGTTTGGATGCTGTTTCATTTAGAAGTTCATAGAGAGGTTTAATGTATAATACATTATGTATGTATATATATATATATATATATATATATATATATATATATATATATATATATATATATATATATATATATATATATATATATATATATTGGTGGAGGTTTATTTGATGAAACAGATTTGCTATCGTCATTTGTTTTTTCTCCAGTATTTTCCAGAGCTTAGAATCAATTACTGGAAGTGGGTGGTTGATTCAGCCAGTAGTCTTTTAAAGTTGTTTGTTTTGTAATTTTATTGTCTGGACTATCATCATTTCTTGGTCTTTTCTTGTACTGTATTGTCCATTTCTCTTGATATACTCTGCATATTAGATGATTAGATGTTTAAGTAATAGATTGTGAATATTGTACTGGTAATTTAGGATAGTATCAATTTTGATACATCATACCTTGGGGTTGACACTATCCTGCGTCTGGCATCGGGTTGGGATGAGTGGTTTTGATGCATTTTGCACTACAGCTTATTGAATATAATTATCCATAATTTATAATATTTCTTGTCACACAAACTTCTAAACTCATAGCAATAATTTAGCCGTTACCCAACTATTTATTAAACTGTTATTATCAGTTTTTTTTGTTTATCTTTTTTGATTTTTTTTGTTGTTTTTGTTGTTTTTTTCCGGCTTCAGGTATTGCCTTCCACCTCAACGGTTCAGAGAAAACAGTGCCTACTGTTTCAAAAACAACGACCACCTACGAAGGTTGCAGGTGAATTAGCCAAGAATTCGCTCATTCGTTGTCTATTTTGGTTCTTATCAGTTAATCTTATTGATTTGTTTTGTTTGTTTTCTGTAATTCTTACCTGATTCACCTGTTTATTGTCTACTTTGTATCACTACGGATTAGTTATTAACGAAATTTGTCACACTGACTGCTTTGACTGTTAATTTTTTATTGCAACTCTTGATATATCGGGATTTTTGCAGCCGAAAAACAACAAACTTATTTGCCCACTATTTGCCTTGTTAGTACCTGAGTAAGTAAATGAACAAAAAAGAAGTAATTGAGTAAAAAAATTAAAATGAAAAGACAGTAAAGATTCCATTTCACGTACAAATCGTCTATGTATCTGTTTATACGTATTTCGCTTTAATAAAGCTCACCAGAACAGTTATTCATAGGCGTTCTCAACGTGAAAAATAGATCTTTCCTGTCTTAAGAAGCAACAATAAAATGGCTTCGAAACGGACGCAATAGCGACATCTAATATTAAATCCGTAAAATAGTTTCGAAACACAATTCAGATAACTGCCTTAATCTGAGCCTTCTATAAATTGCAAGGCATAGCCAGACGTTGATAAAGATGTTAATAGAGACATGAGGAATCTAAAATTTGCATTCCACGACATGTCTCCTCAACTAAGCAGAAATCGTTAGCGAATTGGTTTCTTGTACTCATACAGAGTAGATCCGAATAAAATGAAAATTTTATTGCAATAATGCAAATTTTAGATTCCCCATGTCTCTATTAACATCTTTATCAACGTCTGGCTATGCCTTGCAATTTATAGAAGGCTCAGATTAAGGCAGTTATCTGAATTGTGTTTCGAAACTATTTTACGGATTTAATATTAGATGTCGCTATTGCGTCCGTTTCGAAGCCATTTTATTGTTGCTTCTTAAGATAGGAAAGATCTATTTTTCACGTTGAGAACGCCTATGAATAACTGTTCTGATGAGCTTTATTAAAGCGAAATACGTATAAACAGATACATAGACGATTTGTACGTGAAATGGAATCTTTACTGTCTTTTTCATTTTATTCGGATCTACTCTGTATGAGTACAAGAAAAAAATTCGCTAACGATTTCTGCTTAGTTGAGGAGACATGTCGTGGAATGCAAATTTTAGATTCCCCATGTCTCTATTAACATCTTTATCAACGTCTGGCTATGCCTTACAATTTATAGAAGGCTCAGATTAAGGCAGTTATCTGAATTGTGTTTCGAAACTATTTTACGGATTTAAAAAAATTAAGTTAGTTTGAGTAGAGAGGCATTTAAATTTGGATCTCTAAATATTTCTAAATATTTCGCATAAAGCATCATATAGGGTTGTCACCTTTTCGGCGACAAAAAACCGGGCTGATTTTGAACCTCGCGTATATAAAACGCTTGAAAATTTTGACAAACAGATAATTAAAAATGTCTTCAGAAAAGTGGTTTAATGCTTTGGGATAAGAATGCTATAAGCTACTTAAAAGTGAAAGACAACCATCAAGAAAATCAGAATGACTTACAAGATCCTTCAGTAAAGTCAATAACTAAAAGACATTAAAATGAGGAAGATGGTCTTGCTTTTTTGGAAAAAGAAATAGGTGAGGAAAAATTGCTGCTATTTAAAAATTGTCATGAAAATTGGAATGGTGGAGAGCAAGACAAATCTCTATTCCTTTTGTGGAAAAACGTTACCAGTAGACTTCATGTGATTCCAACAGCACAAAATATAGATGGAAATCACATACTCGAAAATTCTAATTCTAGACAATCCCTAAGGCCCAAAAATAACAAATGAAAACGTTAAAATGGCCAATACGAGGATTAAAAATTGAGAATATCCAGGACCTGATTAAGTTCATAGTGAAATTTTCGAAACTAATAAAAGCACAACAAATCATAGTTCTTATTAAGCTATTCAACAACATGTATAAGACTGATCACTTACTAAAAGACTGGCTACTAGCAATATTCATTCGACTGCACAAAAAGTACAAGTACAAGACAAAGTACCACATGGAAACTAATCGATATCCTAAAAATATCAGGAATTTTTTATGCTAAGGATATAAGACTAATCTCAAACTTTTATCTCCAACAAATACATAGTAATAGTGCGATTCGAAAATGAACTCCCAGAGATCTTCATAGTCAGCAAAGGAGTTCGACAGAGATGCATACTATCCCCTGCACTGTTTAACGTATACTGAGAAAGCATCTTTAGAGAATCCCTGGACAATCAAAAGATGGTGTTATAGAAATGGCCAACATATAAACAATATTATATAAGCAGACGATAAGCTACTACGAGATACTACGAAGATACTACGAGAAAAATAACGATACGTGCTAAAATTCAAAGACTAAGATGGCTGTGTCGCATATCTAGAATGAAATGGGGATGAGTTACCAAAAAAGTTATTGCATGGAGTCCGTTAAAGATGATTTGAAATTGTTGAAGGTACAAGATTAGAAAAGCCACGAACAGGACAGAAAGAAATGGAAGAAAACTATTAAAGTCTTGAGTCTCCTCAGACCTGTTGAGCTGAATTTCACACACGTCAATTTATATTATTTTTTTCCAATGAATGACCTCAGATAAGATATACAAAATGAAACGTATAAAGTTTGTTTTATAAGTTAATAAAAATCATTGTCCAAAATGAAAACAACGGAATAGTTTATGTATATAACTAAAAATAAATATTGTACTGATTTCAATAACTGTTCAAAGTGGTTTCCATTTCGATGCGTGAACTAATTCTTCAACTACTCTGACGTAATACCAATGGAAAATTCTCAATCACCTATGGTTATTTTTTATATATAACTAGGTTGTCCACAGGGCATAATTTTATAATTTGTGAACTTTTTTTAAGAAATAAATGTCGCTCTAAATTATATTTCGCTGTAGTTCCGTAATATTTAATAATTGAAATTTGTAAGCTTTCAAAATGCCTGGAAACAGTAAATTCGGGTAAAAAATTGTATTGTAGACTTAAAGTTACATACTGATGCAGAAGTAAATGTTCTACAGCTTAAGTAAATACAAAATCTTTATATCTTCTTAGCCTTCTGTCGTCTATATTTGGACATAGGCCTCTCCCAACTCCTCCCATCGGTCTCTATCCTGAGCAACATATTTCCAATTTGTTCTGGCTATTCTTTTAATATCATCAACCCATCTCATCTGTGGTTTTCCTCTTGGTCGTTTACTTTCGTAAGGTCTCCAATGTTGTATTGTAGTATTCCAACGTTGGTCTTTTTGTCTAGCAGTGTGGCCCGCGAAGCTCCATTTAAGTTTGGCAATTTTTGTTGCTATGTCCTCTACTTTTGTTTTGGATCTTACCCAGTCGTTCCTCTTTTTATCTGACAGTCGTATACCTAACATTGCTCTTTCCATTGTTCTTTCTGTTGTGTCTAGTTTATTCATGTTTGCCTTGGTTAGGGTCCAGGTTTGACATCCATATGTCATGATAGGAAGGATGCATTGGTTAAACACTTTGCTCCTCAAGTATTGGGGTATTTTGCGGTTCTTAAGTATCCAACTAAGTTTTCCAAATCCTGCCCATGCTAGTCTTGCTCTTCTAGTAATTTCCGCACTTTGGTTCTCTTTGTCAAGTCTCAGGATTTGGCCTAGGTAGATATATTCCTGGATTTGTTCTATCTCACTGCCATTTATAGTTATACGTCTGGGGTCATCTGTGTTTGTCATTATTTTTGTTTTCTTTATATTCATTTTTAGGCCGACGCCGACGTATTGGGAGCTGGCTGCTAGTTCCCCCATCATAATTTGCAGTTCCTCGAATGTGCTCGCTATAATCACTACGTCGTCAGCGAATCTAAGGTGGTTTAACTTGTTGCCATTAACGTTAATGCCATAGGTTTACCAATTTGTAGTTTTGAATACGTCTTTAGGGCTAGGTTGAAAAGCTTTGGCGATATTACGTCTCCTTGTCTCACTCCTCTCTTAATGGGGATGGGATTTGTATTTTCGTCTAGTTGTACTATCATTGTTGTATTTTCATATATATTATATATTAGTTGCCTATATCTCGAATCTATTCTACAATTATTAATAGCTTGTTCTATGGCCCACATCTCGATACTATCAAACGCCTTTTCATAGTCGACGAAGGCAAGAAATACGGGTAGTTGGTATTCATTTGCCTTCTCTATCAATGTTCTCATTGTCAGCAGATGGTCTGATGTACTATATCCTTTGCGGAAGCCAGCCTGTTCAACCGGTTGGTAATTATTCATTTTGTAGGTTAACCGGTTGTTTATAATTCTCATAAATAGTTTGTATACTTGACTGAGCAACGATATAGGTCTATAATTATGTAGATCACATTTGTCCCCTTTTTTGTGTAAGAGTATTACTAGACTTTCGTTCCAGTCTTTAGGGATCTTGCTATTATGGAGACATCTATTAAATAGCTCTGTTAGTACAGGGATTGTTACTGTCTTACTTATTTTCAAGAGCTCGGCAATTATACCGTCGTGTCCTGGAGCTTTATTATTTTTTAGCTCTTTTAAAGCTCTTTCTTTCTATTTCGAATCCCTTTATATTTGGTAGTACTTCTGATCCTACGTTTTTTATTTTTCTTTTGACTATACAAAGATGTGTAGAAGTCTTCGACAATATTTGTTATTTTATATTTGTCCTTCTCTTCCTTATTGTTGGCGTCTTTAATTTTGATGATTTTTTGAACTCCCAGTGTGGGTCTTAGACATTTTAAGCCTCTGTTGTTTTCAATGACTCGCTCTATTAAGTTCTCGTTCCATTTTTGTATATCGCGTTTTAGTTCTTTTCTAATTGTTTTATTAAGTTCTCTGTATTCTTGAGTATAGCGTTTGTTTTGCGCTAGTAGTTGTCTTCTTTCCGTCATTAGCTGTTCAGTTTCATTGCTTATTTTGTCTTCTTTAGTCTTTGTTTTCTTTGCGACCTGTAGTCCTGTTGCGAGAAGGTTTTTATTTATGTTTTTATTAATCTCGTCAATTTGATCTTGATTATGTGAAGGATGAGATTCGAACTTATCCGCTAAGACCTCTCGGAATTGCTCTTCATTTGTTCTTAGTTTAAAGGCATCTATCCTCGTTGTTTTTTTTTGTAAATTCTTTTTCTCTCTTCTTTCATGTTAATATTTATTTTTGCTCTAACTATACGATGGTAACTACCCGTTGTTACGTTGTTTATTGTTGTGAGGTCTTCAAATATTCCTTTGTTGTTTGAGAGAAAATAGTCTATTTCATTTTTGGTAGTTCCGTTAGGTGCGACCATGTCCACTTTCTGTTAGGTTTCTTTTTGTAGAAGGTATTCATAACATACATGTTTTCTTGTTCCAGGAATTCCATGAGTTTTTTTCCTCTTGTGTTTCTTGTGCCGAATCCAAAATTTCCAATCTTGCTTTCAGAGTCTTCAATCTTACTTCCAATTTTGGCGTTAAAGTCTCCCATTATTATTATTTTGGATTCTTTGTTGTTGTCTATAGCTTTTTTAAGGTCTTCGTAAAAAGAATTTATTTCCTCATCGGTTGCTTTTTCAGTTGGAGCATAAACTTGCACGATCTTTATTTTAGTTTTTGGACTTAGTTTTAAGACCATGTATGTAACCCTGACTGATATGCTGTCAATTATTTGAATTTGAGATTTTCTCTTCTTGTTGATTAAGAAACCTACTCCACCGTATGTGTAGTCTTCCCTGCCTTTATAATAAAGTCTGTTGCCTGAATGTAAGTCCACATATCCTTCTCCTCTTCTTTTAACTTCTTTCTTTCTTTTCTAAATCTTTATATAACAAAATTAAATAAAACTAATTTAAATTTAAATAAAATCGCATCGTTATCATCTTGAATCGCATTTATTTTAAATAAATGAATTAAATAATACGCATGTCCAAAACGTAGTCGATTTATGGTGGTTATATATTTACGTAAGTAGTCTACATATTCATTATCTTTGAGTCCAATAATGTGCCTTAGCCCAAATAAATTTTATATTGAAGCCAAAGTCTGCTAAATAATAATTATAATAATAAAAATAATAATTCTCCTCCTCGCGACGGTCAGATGTGTACGAAAATTTTTGGGAGATACTCCAACATACCAAGTCACCTACGGTTCGATAACACGGAAAGAGTCCCAGCAGAGCTCAATCCTTTTGATACCGTAAGTATCTGGGATGAGTGAATTTTCCCCTTAGAGGGAGTGTGAGCCGTATGGATAAATATGGATAATAATAGAGGAAGTGTGAACAGTATGGCTAAATCTGGATAATAATAATGTTTGTTGATTTCAATGTACAATAAAGAATTATAACTAGCAGTTTTTTTACATACATGTGAATTTTACATTTTATATTGGTCGAACACGGGAATAGTGTGTAACGCTATTTAATTGGTTTAACTGATCCTTTATTAAAAATATATAAGGATTACTAAAAGTTTTGGATAAAACAGTATTATTTATGTTCTGTAGAACTGAAAGGCAGTCTGGGAGAATTAACGTTTTTTTAATATAAGAGTTTTTAACATATTTCAACGCTTTAAGTATGACCAATGATCCCGCCGAGAAAATTGAAAATTAAAAACTTTCAAGTATAAACTTTCATTGGAAAGCTTTATAAATGTCTTTTAATCTTAAGGGGAGGCTCAAAAGCTTCAATATGTAGTGTTGTATAGGGGTAGATCTCATAGCACCTAAACATACCCTCAAGGCAGAATTTTGAAAAATGTCAATTTTTCTTAAAAGATTTTTGGACGCAGAACCATAGAGAGCATATACCGTATACGCAACACGCAAGACGTTTATAGACATACATTATTTTTTGTCTCCCTGGACCAGTTAGTGTTACCATACGATAATACCAATATCTTTGAGGTTATATTACAAAACTTGAAATACTCTCATAACAAAATTTAGTCTAGAATTAAAGAATAAATATCTATATATACCCTTTTGTAAATATTTTTCGTAACAAATCAAAAACCAAGTTTTAATATTACTTACTCTAGACGGATGTCAATATGTCCAATAACCAACGCTTATTTCAAATTAGGAGGACCAACGCAAATTCCGATCGAACCAACGATCAGAAAAGCTAGGTGTCTTGTTTATGTGTTAATAATTGTCTAGTATATTCATTTGATACTTTCAGGCGTTAGGAGGAAGCACTGCAAATGGTTTATGAAGAAAACCTGGACGTTCACGAAATATTCATCGCGCGTCCTGATCCTAACGTCCTCATCGACGAGGATTGTGGTGATGAAGATGGTGGTGGATTTCTGGATAATTTAAGCGGTTGACAGTTGACACCAGCAGCTGAATTATTCCCTCCTCGTGCTGTCAGAGCTTTTATCAACGTACCTGAATTAGAGCCAGTTTCAAATATCGACCGCGGTGGGTCAGAAAAAATGTCCTGGATTGAAGGTGAATTTGAAAGTATGAACAGGAACTTTTCTAAACCAGATTATAGCAAATATTTACTATTATAAAAGAAAAGATGAACTATTTAGATATATTCGAGATGTTTGTTGATAGAGAAATAATTGACCTACTTGTGAACGAATTAAGAAAATACGCACTTTTCTGCAATAAATCGGATCCAAAAATTTCTAACGAAGAAATGAAATGTGTAATTGACATTATGATTGAATCAGGATATAATGAGTTACCTGGAAGAGATTTTTACTGGTATTCCAAACAAGATATGAAAACTATTTTAGTCACTGAATCTAAATGGTGACAAAATGTGGAAGCTACGTCCACGTGAGCCTTTTCAAACGCCGCTTTATTGACAACTGGATAACTGACCAGAAGTTGAATTATGATGAGGGTATGATCAAATACTTTGGGAAGCATTCATGTAAACAGTTTGTTCGAAGTAAGCCCATCGGATTTGGGTATAAAATGTAAATGTAAATAAAACTTACAAAATAGATTTTGGAAAATTTGCTGATACTTCATCATCATCATCATCATGCAACCTCTTCTGTCCACTGCTGGACATAGGTCTCTCCCATTTTTCGCCATTCTTCAGAAGCACAGAACCGTGAAGAGTGGCGAAGAGTGGCTGATACTTCACTTTGCATGATATATGAGTTTTTGGGTGAGTAAAAGAGCTCCCATTTTACTTTACATTTTTCTTCAACAATCTTTTCACAAGCTTCAATTTGCTATTTTCCTTGAAACAAAGAGGTTATGATGGTACCGGAACTATGAGGGAAAAAATAATTCCTACAAGTTACGAGTTATCTAAAAAAGCATGATTTCGAGATCGAAAAAAGAGGAGACATGATGACATAGTGAAAGTAGCATCTACATGTCATGGCGTCAATCCAGTCACTCAAGTCAAACGCTATTCTCAAACCGAAAAAAAAAATTTCTGAATATAATCGGTTTATTGGAGGCACTGACTTCATGGACCAGCAGATATCCAGTTACAGGATTTCAATTCGTAGAAAAAAGTGGTGGTGGTCAATTTTTACTTGGTTACTAGATGCTGCTGTAGTCAATGCTTGTTGTCTATCCAAGAAGTGTAAACATCAAACACAGCTTACCCAACTAGAATGAGAGATTGCTCAAGTCTATCTTATAAAATATGGCATGGCTTCAAAAGGTGCTGGAAGGACTGCGGCTGCTAAATCAAGTTAATCTTTCAATAGGGTTTCAGATAACTTAAGATATGACAGAACAGACTATTTTTTGACAAACATTCCCAATAATAAGAGGTGTCGATGTGCCGGAGAAGGTTGTAGTTCAAGTATTGGCACTGTGTATGTCAAATGTGATGTAGGATTATGGCTAGAGTGCAACATAATGTTTCACAGCTCACAGTTATAATTTCCTTGCCCAATAATTTTTTGTATACCATAGCCGGTTATCATTACCAAAACGTAACGGCATTTTTGAAAAAGTACATATATTTTGAGAAAAATACTTGTAGCAATATGTTTAGTAAAGTGTTTTGACCAATATCTCTAATACTTTTTTTGCAAAAGCCGCATTCCGCCGTTAAAGGGTTAATGTCGTATTAGGGATATAATTGTGTATTTGTCTGATTGAAGAATCTATTGCAACTGGCTGAATGACTAATATCTGGGTCTCAATTCGTATTTATTCAAATAATTCTATTATTTGTTTTATTTTCGATATCTGTTTGTCGTTTATTATAAAAACTGTTAATTCCATATTTTAAAAACGTATAAAACATTCTCATCATTGTTTTTGTGATTTTGCAGGCATTGTAGGACAATATTGCTTCATATTGATCTTTCGTAGTTAATACAAAATTATAAAACATGCATTTAATCCATGTGCGTATTTATATTCTGACAAGCTTTTTTCATTACTCCTACCAATAGATTTTATTGTTCACTTTTGTTCTTGGAAGTCCTTCAACGTTATCACTGATCATTGATAGTAAACTTCGTATGCAGTGACATGTACATGTATAAAACATTAACGAGATATGCCTTTGGAATTATAATTTTTGTATGAATATTCCTTTGTATGTTCGGAATTCCCAATTTAAGGCATGTGTTGGGAATCAGTGAGAGTATTTTCATACACATAGTTATTTAAAATTGCTGTTTTCTATGAGAATTTTCATTCACGTCTTTTAATAAACTTTTTGCTTTAAAAGTATAGTCTTGAGCATAAAATAATCTATCTCATGTGACTCTAATATAAATTCGCATACGTTCTAGGTGTATACTTTATTTTCATTGCACACATTTTTTGAAAAATTGAAGACTGCTATTGACACATTAGATTTTAAGGAATTTACGATTAACTTCCATATACAGAACGTCCATACACAGTCCAAGATGATTTCTAGTAATATCTCATGGGAAAAATAAAACGATATTACTTGGTTTTTCAGTCATTTAACTTAGAGTTGTAGGTGTTTTCAAAACAGTGTTGTTTACTACACTTAGTGTGAATCTGCGCCATAAGTGATACAATAGAATACGTGCAATTCAAGCACGCATTAAACCAGAGCGCGGAGGTCCTCCGTCTTATTTCAAATAAATTTGGCAATACAAATGGAGTAAGACAAATAGAAACGAGTAGGCCGAATATCCAAATTCACAAATATATATGCCAATTAATTACAGAAGCATCTTGTAACGATTATATTTTGCCTACCTCAGGGTAAGATCATAGGGGTAGAAAATTGGGGACAGAAACTATGTGGGCGAAAATAGGGCAAGCAAAACAATCGTTACTTGTGCGAACGGCACTCAGGGTTTGTTTGGAGAACTGGGGTCGTGGATAAGTAAATGACAAGGGTGTCGGATTGGGGTAACTACCAGAATATGAAACAAAGGGATACTTACATGAATCTGGACAACTGGGCAAATATGGACAACAAGAAAGGGCTTCTAGCAATTTAGGATAAGGGCGCCGCTTTGAAGGGTCCTAATCTTGCTGGAGGAAAGGAAAAGAAAAAGGCTCTTCCTTCCTAAAAAAAGTAAACACAAAAAAGGTTAGGAGATTTTTCTAAAATAAATACAACAGAATAATCAGACAAATAAAATAAATATTTATTTTTGTCTCAAACAAACAGTTATCAAAAATACAGATTGCACAAGAAGCATGCTAAATAACATAATAACAAAATTAACAAAAACTTATGTGCTTATCTATTTACAAAGGAGATTGCTACAAAAATTTTCGAAATGGTTCCTAGGTTATTTATTAATATGGCCAAATTAGATTATTAAAAATTAAAGATATCCTTGTTTATGAAAATATCTTAAAATTTAACCTTATACATGAAATATCTTTTCTATATAATAATCAAATTAAAATTGTTTTACAACAGCAGATTTAAGCCAAAATGTCATATGTCAACATAACATTGTAAGACAGAATAAATTATGACACTTTGTTGGCCACGCCTCTAACACAATATAGAACTTTAGATATTACAAATTCTTTTATTTTAATGAAAGCAATTATCAAAAATAATGTCTATTTAATTTGGAAAAATTAATATGTTAATTGTTACCTTAATTCACAAACTTTTCCACTTAACTTTGAAAAACTTGCTACTATCTCTGGGATTGGAGCTGCAAGGACAAAACTCTCAACTGGAACAAAATCAGGGACGAAGATCTGACGTAGATGGGGTTGGATCAAGCAGACAAACGACAACAAGCTGGTGGGACATCCTATATAATCATTTTCAAAATTTCATCAGTTCCGGTGTACTGCACAAATCTTATGGTTGATACTCTGTTCTAAACTGCATTATTGCAAGAGTATTATCCAACCTTTCACCGGTCTTAAGACATAACAAAAAAAAATGAATCGACTCCTGATTCAAAATCGCCCAAACATCTTTCTAGTCTGAATCTCTTGCTTGACCCCCTATCTGCCTTCAATTCCCCTCGGCCGACTACCTCTGCCACCCTTTCAAATCTAACCTGTTCTCACAACAAAATTTCTTGACAAACAGGGGATTTAACCTTGAATCGAAACACTCTTTTAAATTCGTAGAAATAACACATATTATATTGATTATTTTAACTTCGTAACTCGATTTTTTCTTTGGGGGATTTGAATGTAAATAAAAACAAACAGATTTATGTATATAGTCCAGGAGTTATTAGAAAATTTTTAATATATAAATATTTCGTAGTTAAAAAGATTTAAAACGCTACAATCTTAATAAACAAATTATTGATAAAATTGGCTCTTAAATTTCCTCACAAAGTGAGATTTAGTTCCAAAACCTTTATTCAATGTCGGAGCCATTGGACAATAGACCAAGCCCTCAAGAAAGGGATAGACAATTAATGTCAACGTGTCTCTCATCATGGAATCGTTAGAAGACGACTTGAACTTACTGATTCACTGTCGGTTGAGAGATTATATTAAATTGTTTTATTTCCTTTCTCCTTGTAGTGCCTATCCGTTTCGGATGTTGGCGACCATGATGTCAATCGGCAAATCGAGAAAATTGTGGTTGTTGTGTTGAACCATGTACGTAGATTTCTCAGCCAGGAAATCCTTCGCTTTCTTGTTCCTCGTTTACCTTCTACTTTTTCATGTAAAATAAATTGCAGCAACCCATCAGAACATCTTTCGATGTTACCCATGATGTGACCAAGGTGTTTGATTTTGCTGTTTTTATTATGGTTAGCAGCTCTTTCTTTCTGTATTCTTAATAAAAGGTTCTGATTAGTAACTTGGTCGGTATAAGATATCTTCAAGATTCGACGATAGAGCCACATTTTTAAAGCCTCAATTTTCTTGCAGATAGCGTCTGTGAGAGTCCACGACTCAATTGCGTACAACAGCATAGGAGAGATATATCATCGTAGTAACCTGATTTTTATGGGTATTTACTGATAAATTATAACATTTGAATATAGCCATTTGTTGTTTTCTCTATCCTACATCTGATTTCTAGGAAATAGTTCCAATTTTTATTGACGTTCGTTCCAAGGTAGATGTATGTTTTTTCTCTTTCTATTGGTTGACCATTTACACTGATTCTTCCAAATTTTTGTTCCTTCTTAGATATAATCATACATTTCTTGTTGATACATTCTCTGTTAATTCGAATTCCGGCTTCAACATCCTCTACTGCTTCTTAAAAGATTTCCTAAGATCCTAAGAGTATATGTTAAACAGTAAGGATGATAGTATATATTACTCACATATATTTAACTTACCCATCAACATTCTGTATTCGCTTATCCACTGCTGAACATAGATCTCCCTCATAATTTTCCATCTATTTCGATCTTGTGCCTCTTGCATCCAATTCCTATGGCAACGTTTTAGATCGTCAGTCCAACGTGTTGGTGGACGACCTCTGCTTCGGTAGGCATCATCTCTTGGTCTCCATTCCAGTATCCGCTTTGTCCATATATTATCTGCCATTCGAGCCACGTGACCTGCCCAGTTCCATTTCAGTGTTGCTACTCTCTTTACTGCATCAGCCACTCCTGTTCTTTGTCGTAGCTGGCGATTTGGGATCTTGTCTCGTAGTGAAACGCCCAACATAGCACGCTCTATCGCCCTTTGACACACACGGATCTTTTGGACTGTTCTCCTTGTCATGGTCAACGTTTCCGCACCGTAAGTTAACACTGGCAAAACACACTGATTAAACGTTTTTCTTTTAAGGCATATTGGTATATCAGACGATTTGAAAATATGGTTCAGCTTGCCGAAGGCTGCCCAAGTCAGTCTTATACGACGGAGAAGCTCAACGGTTTGGTTATCTTTTCCTATGCGAATCTCATGACCTAGGTATTTATAGGCCATTACCTGGTCTATGGATCTTGTTCCTACGCATATATCTTCGCTGACTACAAGATTTGTCATCATCTGGGTTTTAGATATATTTATTTTCAATCCCCCTTCTAGCGAGGAAAGGTAGAGCTGATTTAAATGTTCTTTGGCCTCATCTATCCTATCAGCTATTAGTACAATATCATCTGCAAACCTTAGATGGCTAAGCTTTTCTCCGTTTATGTTTATGCCCTTGTCGGTCAGTTTTGCCCTTTTACATATATATTCCAAAAGCGTAGTGAACAGTTTCGGCGATATGGTGTCCCCCTGGCGTACTCCACGTTGTATCGGGAATTTCTGGGTTTGACGATCACCCACTCTAACACTGGCTGTTGCGTTTTGGTATATGTGTTTAATTATATTTATATACCGATACTCACTTCGGCATTCTGTCAAGGCTTCCAACATTTTTTGTTGATTTACGGTGTCGAATGCCTTTTCATAGTCGTCAAATATTAAAGCTAGTGGTTTATTTTATTCAGTGCATTTTTCTATAAGATTTTTTATTACCAGTAGGTGATCGTTTGTTCCATAGCCTTTTCTAAAACCCGCCTGTTCTATGGGCTGATAAAATTCTAAAAAAACTCACCCATAATAATAGTTATATCTTCTTTTAAGTCGTTTAAGTGAATTTATCAATAATTCATAGAAGTGCTCTACCTCTTCTTCTGATTTATCGCTGCTGGGAGCATACACTTATAAAACGTTTAATTTGACCACAGTAGTATTCAGTCTGATTATTATTAATCTTTCAGAAACAGTTATAACATTTGTAACGTATTGACGTAATTGACCATATACCATTGGATTATTCCAACCCCATATATCTGTTGAGCGTCATCACTTCCTGAGTGGTATACCATATGGTTGTCAACAATACAACCACCACTATTTGGCTACCTCATTTCGCTTATGCCCAACCCCAGGTGGGGTTGACATTTGAATAGTAGAGGCTATATGTTGCGCATGACTATCCCATTACATCCCTTTATTTATTTCTTGGCTCTGGTAGGGTTTTTGGCATGTTATTGCGCCCTAGGTGACTTGATATGCAGGACTATTTCCTAAAATTTTCGTATACAAGAACTGTACGTTGAGATTAGTACAGGTTTCTGCATGGTCTTGTAGAGATATTCACTAAGATCCAGCTTTTATGTTTATATGTTTTCTAGGAGGTTCTCCGGAATGACTTCAGTATTTGAGAGAATGACTCCAATATTAGGTATTGAGGTATTGTCTGGACACTTTCCATTCTCTGTTGTCTACATATTTGAATTTCCAAATCTCTGTACTTGGCGATCTTTTCGTTATGTTCAACACTCAGTTTGATCACCAACAGGTCTGTTTATTCTCAAACTTCTTTCCTGAGGTTTTTCCAAGTTAATTGTTCCAGCTAATTTTACCACTATTTTTGTTCTGAATAAACCTTCGTTCTCATCTTTTAATATACACTATTTGATTCTTAGTGGTCCTTTCCGATATTTTGGTTTTGCTCCATTTATGTCTTTAATGCCTAGCACACGCAGTTTATGTTGACATACAGTCTCAATTAAAATCCGTTGTAAAATTTGTAAATAATATCTAAAATTCTGACGTACGTTTCTTTGTTAACAATATTCCTATGAGTTTGTCATCCATACGAGTAACATTTACAGAATTTTTGAAACATCATTTTTTTTTCTATCGTTATAACATTATTTAGATAGCGTGTGAAATGCCTTGTTTTGTATCAATCATTGTTCGGTGAACCGTTTTAATTAACGGAATATTTGAGAATCGTTCAAGCTATTTCAGCGCGAGAGTTCCATCATATAAACCAGATAGTTTGGTATTAAAACATCAGGGAAAACCGTATTTTGCATGCAACTATATTTAAAATTATTTAATTTCATTCACTGACGCTCCGTTGATCCAAAAATAACTTCACAATTCACGCGTATAAGCCCATACAATGGAATTTGTATAAAAGTAGTAATTTTTATTTATAAGCGATATCGTGAGATTCCTAATGTAATTTTTATAATTAAATAAAATAATTGTCAGTAACAATTATCTATAATTTGTTTAATAATATATCTTAAATATTCTGATAAGATTGCATAATATAATTTTCCATTAAAAGAGCACCTTTTGTTTTCGAAAGTATTCTTTAAACTGCCCCAAAGAAGATGACATAGGTACTTTTAAATTTCAGCAAATCAAATTACTACACAAATCGTTCAGACATTTAGTAACCCCGCAGCATCCGTAAGGTCTTACCCTTTATGCATGTATAATAGTATGTACATGTATGTATATATTTTTGTAGATTGATGCGGATCTTTTCAACCCCGAAGCGGTGAGCCCAAATGGCTGGTAGGGAACGTCCTATGGTAGGACAGGTGTGAATAAGGTATAACCAAACAAACACTCTTCTGCCAACTTAAAACATGGCATACTAGCTGCAGCTATGCCATTACTGTAGATTTGTTAATTGAATATGTCCCACATATACAGACACACAGACACACAAACACATACATATAAACACTTTTTACACCATGGTCAGTAAGCAAATCACATATATCTGCACTACAACTGGCTCATCATACGGTCAGTTTTGTGTTACAACTACTGCGCTCCCTAATACATGGTACAGGAGAAAATGTGTTGCCTTAAGCGATGCCCCAGAGAGCTGGCGAGCTCTGGAGGATTATAGCCTTAACACGCTAAGGTTGTAAAGCCGCGCCTGACAATATTTCGTCCCAACTCTTCGTCCTAAATGAGTAACTCTACTGAGCTTAAAAATATAAAAACAACGGAAACGATCAGAGAGGTGATTCCAGTCGCGGATACTGTCTCCGCCACAAATAGTTAGCCAGAAGGTCTTGTAAGAGGAGCATACTCTGAGCCAGTTGTCAGAAAATGCAGTTATCTCTGGAACTCAACCGTAGAGGATGAAGAAAGTGGCAAAAATGGCTGCTGTGACATGAACCACACCCACAACAAGTACACATAAAACCAATGCTGGGGTACGAGCAAAACCCGAGTGTAAAAAGAGTCCTCGGGAAGAATACAATTAACCCCCCCCCCACGCAACCAAATCATATAGCAATATCCCAAAAGTATTTATTTAGCATGGCGGTGGCACTCAGACACCAGCCTGATCCTTAACTAGATCATGCTTAAGCAGGCCTGATCATTAACAAGCTGGAACAAGCACAGTGGATAAGGCTCCTATATCAGAAATCAGAATAAATATCTGCAGTTCCATAAAACAACGTGTAGCCCAGGGACCTTGTGAGCAATCTCAGAAACAGAGGGAGCATTCGACAATACCTCCTACAAACAACCACAGTAGCGATTCGTCTACAAGGAATATACGAAACAAGCTGCAGATGGAAAGACTTCATGCTGAGTCATATATATCATAAACTGGACATAGACGTTAATAATACACAATTTGGGTTTCGCAAAGGTCTAGGAATGCGTGAACCTCTTTTTTCACTTAAAATGCCGATCCAAAGGTGCCTGGACGTCAATCAAGATATGAAGTGTATACGAATTTTATTAGTAGTATATAGTAGACGAAATTGAAATTAGACGTGGGTGAGACAGGGATGCGTATTGCCGCCAATTCTTGTTAATGCCTACTAAAAGAGATCCTGAAAAAAGCTCTTGTGGGTGTAACAGCTGGAATGAAGATACATGGAGTTTCTATTAACATCATTAGATATGCAGATGACACTACCATCTTAGAATATCGAAAACTTAATGAAAAAATGAGAATCTTCTAAGGTGTACATCTTGGAACAATGATTAACTTTACAAATAATTCCTTTCAGGAAATCAAAATCAGAATAGAAAGGTTAGAGAAAAATTCAAAAAAATGAGAAGAGTGCCCTTCACAAGAGATTTAAAATTAGAGCTAAGAGTTAGGTTGTCGAAGTGCTACGTTTTCTCGACTTTGTTTGATGGAATGAAAGCTTGGAATGTTCCAATGAAAAAACTGGGAATCATTCGAGTTGTGAATGTATAGAAAAATTCTGAAAATATCGTGGATAGAACACGTCACACACAAAGAGGTTCTGAGAAGGATGAATAAAGAAATGAAAATCTTAAATACAATCAAAAAAAGAAAACTGGATAATCTCAGACATACTACACATGGAGAGGGATACAATTTGCTTCCACTGATTATGCCGGGAGAAATCCAAGTAAACAGAAGCATAGTGAGACGTAGCATATCATGGCTGCACAACCTGAGAGAATGGTACGGATGTACATCAAATGAACTTTTTCAGAGCAGCCATCTCTAAAGTCCGAATAGCTATGATGGTTACCGACCTCCGTCACTGAGCTGGCACTTGAAGAAGACAGGTAGCGAGTCAGGAAGATAGAAGGAGTCTTATTCCCTCTTTTGTGGAATCTGCTCTTGTGTCGGATGATACCTAGACTCAGTAACAGAAGGCATCATGTTCTGGGCTATGCGGATGACCTCGTCATGAAATTTACTACAAACACAATGTTTTCTATAAAACTCAGAGGTCGCTGGTTAAATGAATTTAAAGATAATAATGAAGAAAAAATGCAATATTTTAACTGTAAATAAATTAGTGAAAAATAGCAAATACAACTGTGAATAAATTACGAAATTAACTGGTCTTAACCCATACTGTTGTCTGTACAAAGAATATGAAAGAATATATTTCACCTTTTGAAATATTGATGTATTCGTAACGGACAGAAGAATTGGTCGCGGTGCGTCACGACGCCAGCCAAGGCACAGAAGGAAGGACGCCCCGTGTTACTGTTCGCTGTTTCGGTGTTGAAGTCGAAGTGTCGTCTGGAGACTTAAGATGGTCAGAAAGAACCCTCTAACCGTTACGTGGTGGTCCGTATACCAAGGGGGTATACCAATAAATCACTCTATTGTATTGCGATTTTGAGTGGCGATAATTTAAGTTAATTGTCACGGTAATACGATACTTTACTCTTGTGTGTATTGGCGACACAAAAATAACAAAAGAAGTCAAATTCTCCGTACTTAAAACATGATGAATGAGATAACCAGTTTAACAATTCGATTTTACGAAATAACAGGAAGCAATATATTTTAACAAAGTCGTTAGAATACAACATTGAATTAGATCACATTATAGTACAGCAAAAGAAAAATATTAAATGTAAAACATGAAAATAAATACCACATACTTTCCCAAACACAAATTTAGAGGAATGCCGTCTAAACCTAAATGGTACTCATGTTTGATGTGGTGAGTGATGTAAAGTATCTTGCGGTAATATTATATTCGCGGCTTATTTGGAATCAACAGATAGAACTTATAACCAAGAGAATGGTAACTACGTTGTTGGTAATCAAACGCAATCATGGAAAAATGTGAGAATTTATAACATAGTGGAAAAACCAACAATTACATATGAATCAGTGAATGTCAGAAAATTTCATCCTCAAGCTAAGCAAGGTACAAAGTCTTGCTCACCTTGGAATCATATGGGCTATAAGGAGCATACCAATGACAGATATGGAGGCCCTACTGAAACTCCCACCTTTACACAGAGAGAAGCTCCCGTAGGGTGTTAATTCCTTAGCTCTTGATGTTTTTACTAGATCAGTCCATACTGGAACGCGTAGTTTTCCAGTTTCTTTTTCAAAAAGGAGGCGAAAGCGACAGCCTTCACATATTTATGCTGATCACCATTTCTGTCAAACGGCTGTAGCTATCAAGCGTTGGGGAAAAAAACGCGGAAGCAATTAAAAATATTAAAAATACATGTTCCAAGGAAATTATGGTAAATATGGTATCAGGTTATAAACCTGTCAGATAATTTGTTAACAATTTAATTATTTAAATGAATGTATCTCCTAAACTAACTAATCTCCTAAAGTTAACTTTGATAGGATTGTTAGAACGAGAGTTATAATAAATTTCGTGAAAAACAATTGCAAAATAGGCATTCGATGCGGCTTTTCCAAGTCTAACTCAGCTTTTATACGTGCGATTAATTTTTTAAAACCACCTCATTTTTAAAAGTAATTGCTTTAGCTTTAAAACTTTGCAAAAATATTTTACCTTTATTAATAAAAAAGTTATAACAATTTTAAACATTAAATATTCCACTAAAAAGTTGCGAAATAATTTGTTTATAAGGGATTTAAACAAAATTAAGCTATAAACTTTAAAAATCTGTCTAAATGGAAGTTGTAAAACAACTCAAAACGAACATTTTAAGTTTTGGTAAATGTTTCTATATTAATGTTTGACCAATCTCGTTGAACTTTTAATGATGATCTCTGTGGAGCACAGTCAGCTTCCAGCGAATAAAAGAGATTTATTATTATAAATAAAACTTTATTGTTATAAATAAATAAGTTTTAGCAGTTTATACTCAAAATTTTCGTTAAAAAGTGGCCAATTAATTTGTTTATAAGAGTTTTAAACTAAATTGAGCCATAAACGTTGACAGTTTGGTTAATGGACATCATAGAACAATTCAAAACGAATATTTTAAGCTTTATAATATTTTTAAGCTTTTTAATAGTTATAAATTCTTTATCAATAAAAAAAAAGTAATTTTGCAAAGTTGATTTTAAAGCTGAAACAATTACCTTTAAAACGAGGGGTTTCTGAAAGTTAATCGCATGTAAGAAAGCTGAATTATACTTGTGAAAGCCCCATCGAATGTATATTTTGCAATTGTTTTTCACGAAATTTGTTATAACTCCGGTTCTAACAATCGGATCAAAATTTACCAAATGTCATTTTGTCCATTTTTTCAAACGGAACAATTTTCTTTTTGATAAAATGATATATCTCTAATAGTTTAGTATACCTTTACAATCATTTAAACAATTAAATTGTTAATAACAAATTATCTGACGGGTTTTCAGCTTGATATCCTCGAAAAATCGATTCTGCGCACCAAAAACATAAAAAAAGTCAAGATACCGAGGGGACATCAAAGTACATACTCAACCCCCCTGGCTCCTAGACTAATATTACTGTATAATATCGTCGTCGTCGCGGCAAAAGTCATTAAGTCCAAAATAAGAGATCTAAGAAAACGAATATTTTAGTTTTAATTGTTGTCTAAAATTCATCCTTATAAAAGTCAAGGAAAAAACCGATGCAATTGTACACGTCTAGTAATGCTTTGAGATCTGAATACATTTTCTTTTTTGAAATCATTGTTATTTGGTCAAAAACAATATTTAATGGACTTAGTGATCTCTGGCAAGTTGATAAAAGGTAAATATAGTGAATTAGTTAAACACATTATGAACATTATTTATTACTTAAATTAAAGTAACTCACTAAAATAAACACATTTAGAGAAATAAAAACTAAAATTCAATGAGCTTAGATTTGCTGTTCGTCTTCGCTTCTCTCTGATTCACTATCGCTATAAATACTGGGATCAGTATTTCTGTCAATAACTGATTTGGAGGTTGGCAGAGACGAATACCAAGCATGGAACTCCAAAGGAATAACGTCGGTAGTGCATAATTTCTGTAAATCATTAAATTTTGCTAATGAAATTGGACGCATACCTAGGTAAGCTTGTTGAAGTTATAGGGAGGCTTGTGTTGGAGGTCTTCCTCGTCCATAAATATTTAGTTCAAAGTAGGGACCGTAGTGCTCGTAGCGATATTTGATGATACCTGGATATTCCCTCTCCATTCTGAAACATTTTATTTGCAACCACCTAACTTTTTCACCAGATGTATTTATTATCACAAGTAGTTTCCAGTTAATAAAATCTGAATATTGTAGCTCATGGATTACAGAAGGGTCCTTCTTTTTGATGCCTCTTTTAGACTTAGCTTTGACAAAAATATTTTTCCAGTCATGAAGCGTGTATACTGCTACATACCTCTTTTCTCTCTCGATGGCGCTATGCATACTGTCGCATTCGATCATCGTATGTCCTGACTCTAGAAACTTCTGCTCGAGAACAGTAATATTGTGGCCAGATAACACATGAACAAAATAGTACAACATTGCGATGACAAATTGATTCCTGTTTTGTCCCTCACGAGTATCGGAAAACAATGATACTTCGGTGACTCTCGCAGGGAGGTTTTTTAAATAGCGATACAAACATGTCGCAATTTCTAAGCTTCCTCTGGCATCATTAAGTTCAGTCCAGGTAAAACAGTGTGCATTATTTGAGTGAGCTCCTTCATAAATGCATAAATTAAAGGCAGATAATTTTCTACTGTAGTATAAGGGTGATACATCACTATTTGGTATTTGCAGCACACTTTGAAGGTCAAAAGTAGCAGTGACAAAATCAGGATTTTCAGTTGCTCTTTTCTTATCGCTGTCCTTAGCAGCATTGCCTTTTCGCGCTGTTTGTGTTCGTTACAGACTTGCTGTAAATTTATTTTGTCCTCACCTGTTGCTAATTTATATCTTCTTCTTTAAATAACAAACGTTTGTTACAGAAAGAGACAGCAAATACAAAATAAATTTTATCGTTCGTTAACTGATACTCTTTACTAGTATCTGCTCCATCGTAATCAGGCAAACATCATTACGTCCAGTTAGTGACTTCTGCCTGATAACAAAATGGTAATTTTGCACTTAAGTATCTTCAATGCTGTAGGCAGCCAACTCTACGTGCTTTGTAGGACTTAGTGATATCTGCCAGACTGTGAAAATTGATATTGTGAATCGATCAGTACACTTAACTCAACAATTTTGACAAAAATGGACTTAGTGAGTTTTGCCGTGACGACGACGATATGATAAATTTTAATTACCTTAAGGTATTTATTACGCATTAGATCATACGTTTTTAATGACAGTTTTTGTTATTTTTTTTTAGCTGAGTTGTACAAATTGCTTATATATTCCCACGAAAAAAAGTTTTACCATTGTTTAGTTTTACTTATTAAGTACATGTTATAAAATATTATCTTCACTATTTCATTAAAAAATTCGCTGACTAGTTTTTATCGCAGGTGAATTATTCACCTATTTGTGAACAAAATTGTAGAACTTTCATAAGTAAATTGATTATTATTCAAATTATACATATGTTTACTCCTAGTAAAACTAGTTTAAACAGTCAATTATATAAATGGTTGATATATTATGTCGTCAGCAAAACATAATACGAGTATTTGTTATATATAACACGTTATCGCGTAATAATAAACCAATATTTCTGCGCCTTCTTTTCAATATTAAAATATTTTAAAGCCTGTTCCAAATATCTGGTGGTCTAATAATCCTGCTTTGCTGATTAGGGCGCTGCGGTTTAAAAAAAACATTAGTTCTAGGAAATCTAACCTTTTTGTATACTTGTCAATTAATTCGCGTTCTCAAACGACTATAGATTATAATAAAGACTAAAGATGTCGGACGAAATATGGGTATCGTTTGTTGACATTGTAAATTTGATCTTCTTTTGGTGCCTATCGTATGTGGATGTTGGCAATCACGTTGGTTCATACAACTTTGTTGACAGCTGCTCTAAATAGATGTATTGTAGTCATTCCTGCCCACTGTCTGATGTTCTTCAACCACGATGTCTTTCTGCACCCTTGAGATCTTTTGTCTTCTATATTGCCTTGTAAAATTAGTTGATACTTCTCATTGCGCATCACATGCCCTAAGTATGTCATCTTTCTGATTTTCACGATACGAATAATTTCCAGATCTTTATTCATACGTTGGATCACGGTGTTGTTTGTAACATGATGGATATGGGAAATTCTGGGCATGCGGCGGACATTTCGAAGGCTTCTAATCGTTTGGATGTTGCCTCCGTCAAGGTCCAGGCTTCTACTCCATATAAAAGGGTAGAAAATACATAGCATCGCAAGACTCATGTTCTTATATTAATGTTCAGGTGCATATTACATAAAATCCTCCTGAGGCGATTGAAGACAGCTCTCGCCTCTTCTATACAACATCTTATTTCCTATGAGTGGTCCCATTCCTTATTTAGGCTGCATCCAAGGTATGCAATTTTGTCAATTATTTTCAAGGGTTCATTATTAGCTGTGAATTGATGCTGTATTACGTCGTTTTTACTTACTACAAGAATTTTGGTCTTCTTAAAGTTTAATTTCATGCCGTATCTGTCACAGATTCCACTACACGGTCTATTAATGTTTGCAGGTCCTCCGCATTATTAGCAATCAAAACCGTATCGTCCGCATATCTTAAATTGTTTATGATTTCACCATTGATTTTTATAGCTTCTCTTAAACCATCAATAGCTTTCCAGAACAGCATTTCCGAGTAAGTATTGAACAACGTCTGTGATAAAATGCAGCCCTGACGTACTCCCTGTTTTATCGTGAATTCTTGTGAGGTTTCGTTGTCTACTCATACAGTTGCCCTTTGCTGTTAGTATAAATTTTTAATTAGACCTAAATCTTTGTCATCAATACTAAATTCTTTCAGTATCTGAAATAATTTTTGATGTTGCACCTTGTCAAATACTTTTTCAAAGTCTATAAAGCATGCGTAGACTTCGCAATTTACGTCTCTAGCTCTTTGTATCAATACTTGTATGGAAAATAGGGCCTCTCGCGTTCCCAGTCCGCTTCTAAACCCAAACTGAACACTGCTAATGTTTTCTTTAAGTTTTCTATATGCGAGAGTGAATAACAGAAAGAAGGATTTTGAGTGCATGGCTCATTAAGCTGAAAGTAAATTTGATAGCGAATTTTAAAAGACTCCCTAGTTGAAGGGCAAGCACGCTTATTATTTTTAAAATTTTATGAAATTTATACCAGTTTTAAACTCTAATTTATTCAAATTTTTGACATTTATCCCTATTTTATTAGTTATCTATTTTGACAGCAGTTGGCAGCACAGTCGTTTGAGAACGTGAGTGGAGCGATGAAGCCATCACTATATTTTTGACAGCTGCATAAAGTTAACGTGTTTGGAAAAATAGAGTATGCGGAGAAAACGATTTACTATCATTTTTGAACGTCGCAAATAGATAGAGTAGTTATAGTTATTTATTAAAGTAGATACCTAGACGGATTACCATTACGACAAATTGGGAAAATCAAGGTTAAACAAGCTAATCTGGCTTTGCAGCTTTGTGTGAGTGCTAGCCCAATTTCATTCCAATCGTCCCTGTGCATCGCCTTCCTCCGCCAAGCACGTATTCCCATATTTCTCATGTATTCGTCGATGCTATCAAAGAACTTTGTTCTGGATCCTCCTCTTCTCTGACTAATGGGTTTATCAAGAAGCGTTTGTCTAGCTATAGTTTGTTCCATCCGCATTACATGCTCTACCCACCTCAGACGTCCTACGATATCTGGGTATCTTCCATCTTTCTCATCACTTGTATCTTTCGTTATTTCCGGAAATTTCTATAAAATTTGCAAACAATATATAGAAATTGGACTACAGATTAGCGATCCGCAAATAAATCAATTTTTTCTTAATTATCAAAGAGGTAAATGTACGAAACAGGTGGTAAGATTAAACAAACAAATAGCCGAATATTTAAAGTTAGCAGATCCCAAATGTACACAGGTCAGTGTTTAAGACAAACTTCTGCCACTATTTTGGTAGATGCCGGTGGTGATTTAATGGCTCTTAAACGACATGGCGGATGGAAATCTTCAACAATGGCCGAAGGATATGTCGATGAGTCAATATATAATGAGACGTCAACAGCCAATAGAATTATAAATTCAATTGAAAGTAATTTACAGACCTTTACATACACTGAAAATACCAATGTTCAAAAAGAACACACCGTACAGTTTACGTCATCTCACCATTCACCACGTATTATTGAACAACTGCCAAACTCGGATAAGGGTATAGTTATAAATATTTGCAAAAATTTTACAATTAATTGGTATAAATAAATGTTTAATTTAAATTGTTCCCGAATTTTGTTAAATAAATAAAAGTTACTTGTTATACTTTTTATTTTTATAAATGAAAATAATCGTAGAAAGGTATAGTACACAACTTGAGTTGTAAGCTTATTACATGCTTGTAAAATTACTGCGCTCGCCGCTACGCGGCTCGCAACTCTTTTACTCGCATGTAATAAGCTTCTTACAACTCTCGTTATGTAATATACTATTTTCTACTCTCTTACTAGTAAATTGTATATTACCTACTATTTGGATGCTAAGTAAATACATCAATAGATACTGACACGTAATGACCAGCACGTAATAAAAAAAATTACGCTTCAGTTCTATAAAAATGTGTAATATCACATACGCCTTGTAAGTCAGTTGGTCAGTTACCATGGAAACGAATTAACAGACGTTATTTTGACAGATTAAAAATTATTAATCTGTCAGGGTAAATATAGTGCTAATTTAAATACAGATAAATAAAATGAATTCATCGAATAGTGAAGATGAATTTAGTAGCACACCACCCAATATTATGCAGTTAGCTGCGAACACTACCGAGAACCTATTACCAGAAAAATGTAAAGGAAGATATGAAAAGGTATATCAGCAATTTATGGATTGGCGTACAACAAATAATGTAAATTCATTTTCTGAAAACATACTCTTGGCTTATTTTGGAGAAATCACTAAGAAATTTAAACTATCCTCATTATGGGCAATATATTCTAAGCTAAGAAGTGTTATAACTTTGAAAAATAATGTTAATATTGAAAATTACCCGAAATTGCGAGCTTATCCAAAAAGGCAATCAGAATGTTTTAAAAACAAAAAATCTAAAATTTTACTTCCTGATAAAATAAAACTTGTTTTAAATGGAGCTCCTGATGTACAGTACTTGTTAATAAAATTTAAAAGTATAACATAACTGTGCCTACTTATAATACTTTTATTTTAAGGTTATTGCAATTATTGGAATATGTGGATCTTGTAGGAAACAAGAGTTAAAAAATCTTAAAATTTGTGACATTGATGATTTAAGTACCATGTTATTGGTTAAAATTCCTGATACGAAAACCAAAATATGTAGATCTTTCGTTATTTCCGGAAATTTCTATAAAATCTGCAAACAATATATAGAAATTCGACTACAAATTAGCGATCTGCAAATAAATCAATTTTTTCTTAATTATCAAAGAGGTAAATGTACGAAACAGGTGGTAGGATTAAACAAAATAGGCGGTGTTCCTAAACAAATAGCCGAATATTTAAAGTTACCAGATTCCAAAATGTCCACAGGTCACTGTTTAAGACGAACTTCTGCCACTATTTTGGTAGATGCCGGTGGTGATTTAATGGCTCTTAAACAACATGGCGGATGGAAATCTTCAACAACGGCCGAAGGATATGTCGATGAGTTAATAAATAATAAAACGTCAACAGCCAATATAATTATAAATTCAATTGAAAGTAATTTACAGACCTTTACATACACTGAAAATACCAATGTTCAAAAAGAACACACCGTCCAGTTTACGTCATCTCACCATTCACCACATATTATTGAACAACCGCCAAACTCGGATAAGGGTATAGTTATAAATAATTGCAAAAATTTTACAATGAATTGGTATAAATAAATGTTTAATTTAAATTGTTCCCGAATTTTGTTAAATAAATAAAAGTTACTTGTAATACTTTTTATTTTTATAAATGAAAATAATCGTAGAAAGGTATAGTACACAACTTGAGTTGTAAGCTTATTACATGCTTGTAAAATTACTGCGCTCGCCGCTACGCGGCTCTCGCGCAACTTTTTTACTCGCATGTAATAAGCTTCTTACAACTCTCATTATGTAATATACTATTTTCTACTCTCTTACTAGTAAATTGTATATTACCTACTATTTGGATGCTAAGTAAATACATCAAAACAGATACTGACACGTAATGACCAGCACGTAATAAAAAAAATTACGCTTCAGTTCTATAAAAATGTGTAATATCACATAAGCCTTGTAAGTCAGTTGGTCAGTTACTATGGAAACGAATTAACAGACGTTATTTTGACAGATTAAAAATTATTAATCTGTCAGGGTAAATATAGTGGTAATTTATGAATTCGAATAGTGAAGATGAATTTAGTAGCACACCACCCAATATTATGCAGTTAACTGCGAACACTACCGAGAACCTATTTCCAGAAAAATGTAAAGGAAGATATGAAAAGGTATATCAGCAATTTATGGTTTGGCGTACAACAAATAATGTAAATTCATTTTTTGAAAACGTACTCTTGGCTTATTTTGGAGAAATCGCTAAGAAATTTAAATTATCCTCATTATGGGCAATATGTTCTATGCTAAGAAGTGTTATAACTTTGAAAAATAATGTTAATATTGAAAATTACCCGAAATTGCGAGCTTATCTAAAAAGGCAATCAGAAGGTTTTAAAAACAAAAAATCTAAAATTTTACTTCCTGATAAAATAAAACTTGTTTTAAATGGAGCTCCTGATGTACAGTACTTGTTAATAAAATTTAAAAGTATAACATAAATGTGCCTACTTATAATACTTTTATTTTAAGGTTATTGCAATTATTAGAATATGTGGAGCTTGTAGGAAACAAGAGTTAAAAAATCTTAAAATTTGTGACATTGATGATTTAAGTACCATGTTATTGGTTAAAATTCCTGATACGAAAACCAAAATATGTAGATCTTTCGTTATTTCCGGAAATTTCTATAAAATCTGCAAACAATATATAGAAATTCGACTACAAATTATCGATCTGCAAATAAATCAATTTTTTCTTAATTATCAAAGAGGTAAATGTACGAAACAGGTGGTAGGATTAAACAAAATAGGCGGTGTTCCTAAACAAATAGCTGAATATGTACACAGGTCACTGTTTAAGACGAACTTCTGCCACTATTTTGGTAGATGCCGGTGGTGATTTAATGGCTTTTAAACAACATGGCGGATGGAAATCTTCAACAACGGCCGAAGGATATGTCGATGAGTCAATAAATAATAAGACGTCAACAGCCAATAGAATTATAAATTCAATTGAAAGTAATTTACAGACCTTTACATACACTGAAAATACCAATGTTCAAAAAGAACACACCGTACAGTTTACGTCATCTCACCATTCACCACATATTATTGAACAACCGCCAAACTCGGATAAGGGTATAGTTATAAATAATTGCAAAAATTTTACAATGAATTGGTATAAATAAATGTTTAATTTAAATTGTTCCCGAATTTTGTTAAATAAATAAAAGTTACTTGTAATACTTTTTATTTTTATAAATGAACATAATCGTAGAAAAAGTATAGTACACCACTTGAGTTGTAAGCTTGTTACATGCTTGTAAAATTACTACGCTCGCCGCTACGCGGCTCGCGCGCAACTTTTTTACTCGCATGTAATAAGCTTCTTACAACTCTCGTTATGTAATATACTATTGTTCACTTTGTATGACACTTTTCACAGCATTTGCTGAGTATTATATATATTTTGCGTCATTTGTTCTTGACTGTAATCGATTTTCTTGGCGTATAAAATAAATTTGTCTTCTCGTTCTTGGCTTATGCCGGGACTGTTGTTTACATAGTAGACATAATATGTGTAGTAGATTATGCACCGTATTCGTTCTGTGCGTGACTGACGCGACGCCTACCGCCTTCATCTGACAGTTTTGGACCTCCCAATTTGAGTTAAACTTTGAGTTTTAAAATTTGAGTTTTAATTTATGTTATAATCTATTTCTAATGAGTGTAGAGTAATAAAATCTCATGAAGTATTCAAAAGCGCTACAGGGTAATCCGTCAATAATCCGTCAATAAATTCCGTCCGCATTGCAAAATTCTGTCGTTTCATAAAGAGCAGGTAGGTATCACCCTGTTTTAAGGGATTAGTCCATTGTTATCGACAGATAAACACTGAGCCAGAGGCGCGCTAGTGGGTTAATTGACAAAAGAATATGCATTCTTAAAAATCATATTAAAGGAAATAAAAATGTAATACAGCAGAACAGTGTTATTAAAAAAATATAAAATGTAACAATAAAATATATACGAACCGAAATCGGGAAATACTCACAAACACACACGAATGAACTTTACATATTGAAACACTTGTGGGGAGTTTAAATCAATTTATTCACAAAAACTACAAAAACTTTACTGGATACGTTATTACAATTCTACATCACTATAGTCTTCATCCGAAGAACTGTCATCATCCCCTGGTGTTATAATTATAGGGTCAACCACCTGATCGACCAAGTTGTCCAGTTCCCACATTTTATCTTCCTCTTTTAAAACATGCTGGATTGCTTTTTGCCAGTTTTCTGATGTGATTTCCATAATGGCTTGATCAAACAATACCTTGACATCTTTCATTTTAAATGTGGTATTGTGCCTTGCAACATATCCTTTAACTTGTGCCCATATAAGTTCTATGGGATTTAATTCGCAATGATATGGCGGTAGGCGTAGCACAGTTACTTTATACTTTTCTGCTACATCTTCTACGGCATATTTTATGAAGCGAGATTTATGTTGTTTTACTACGGCTAGTAGTTCCTTCTTTATTGAATTCGTCTCAAACTGAATACCTTTATTTGACAGCCAGTTAATAATTTCTTGCTTTCTCCAAGCTGAAGTTGGTACCTTCTCTATGCGCCTTGAATGGTAGCTTGCATTATCCATAACCACGACCGAATCAGCTGGAAGAAATTTTAACATTTCCCCGAAGTAGTCTTCGAAGACATCCGAATTCATGTCCTCATGATAATCTCCCGTCCGACACGACTCAAAGCTTAACAAACCTTCTTTTAAAAATCCTTCTTCGCTTCCAATGTGAGCAATTATAAGCCTCTTCCCTTTTCCCGAAGGCACTTTAATACCCGTCGAAAGGCCTTCTATGAAAGCTTGGCGAGCACTTGTTACATTTTTATCTTGCCACATTTTTTGGACTATATAACCTTCGTTTATCCACGTCTCATCAAGATAAAAAATTTTCTTGTGCTCTCTGCGGTACTGTTTTATAGTTCTCAAATATTTTCGTCTCCAGCAAATGATTTCATCACTTTCCAGTAATAGTGCCTTTCGATTGTGCTTTTCCCAGGAAAAATTCATACTTTTTAAAGTTTTCCATAAAAGTTTTCTGGATATCAAATTAATATCGTTATCTTGGCTTATCTCCATTAGTATTTTGTCAAGGGTGGGTATTTCCTTTTTAAAATAAAACGAATGAACTTTTCTTCGAATGTCACGTTTGGTGTCTTTACCTAAGATTTTTATTGGTCTTCCTGATTTTCTCTTGCATGGACTTAACTGGCCTGATATCTTTCTTTCTCGCAATAATTTAAAAATCGTGGACTGTCCAATTTAAAATTATAACTTTTTCACTAACAGATAGCGGAGAATTTTTTACACCTCTTTTCTTTGGAGTAAATGTCGCCATTTTATAACTTTTTTACTATTTCTATATCACAATATTACTGTACGTTTAATTGGTGTAGTAACAATTACTAACTCGAATGTCGAATGATAATAATAAAATAAAAGAGGGATTATAATGAAAGTGTAAGTAAAACCTCATTACGCGTTATTAGTCTTCATGTTGATTTATTTTAGTTCTTAGTAATATTAGGAGGTGCGTCATACCCTTATCAGTTTCTTCTAATGCTTTTATTTGTTCAGTAAGGAAGTGAATTTGTTTTTATAAATAAAAATGTAATTAGCTTTAATTACCATATAATGGAATACGAGTTTGAAGAATAAGTTAATCGAAAAATTAAATAAAATTGGTTATCACAAAATATCCAAAATATGATATTTTGAGGTACATCAATTTTTGACGACGAAGTTGACATCCGTCCATTTGCCTACGCCCATGACGATACCGAAATTCAGGCAAATTTTATGACACTTCATGATTTATTACTCTACACTCATTTGAAACCAATTATAAATACATACGAAATTGACAGTTTGACTGGGTTTCTAAAAATTCATCATAATTTATCTTTTTAACCCCAAACGGAAAAGAAAGGGAAAAATCTAGTACTGGCAAATCAAGTTTTTCATGTGGAAGAGCATGTAATTAAAAACAATAATAGTAAAAGTTATGATATAAAAGCTAAAGTCATCAGGCAGACTGCAGTTAGTTTAAAGCCTTATGAAATATCATTTAAGGTAAATTATTTAAATTTTTCCTATTTCAATTGCATAAAAATGAAATTATGTGATATTTACTTTTTCATATTAATAGCACGAATACATTTTTTCTTCTCTCCAATTTATATGTAATCTTTGTAAACCTATAAAAACAACACTCATGTATTTGCACCCATTTTTGATAAAATTTATGCGTAAAAAGATAGGTCCAATTTTGTCATATTTCGCCGCTACGCACGCTGGCATCGTTTTAAGGTACCCCTACCATAGTTACGCACGGAGCGAATACAGCAACGCAAAAGTTGGATTTTCTGACACTGGCACCTTTGTAGTAAACTGTGGATTTGCCTCAAGATTTTATGCATTCACAGCATAGGTAACCATGTTTTCATAATACCTTATAGAAACCATTTAACGATCAAATGTTCTTTTTATCCATAATTTTAAACAAAATCTAACATTTTAGTTTATGTTTAGGTAATTAAAGAGTAATCGCAATTTTATATTTTCAGTTATCTGACGAAGTTAATCGAAAAAAGACCGAATACCAGAAATATCTAGAGTTATACAAACAAATGAGGTGCAAGTTTGAAGAACACTATATTAAATGTAAGTATCATGTGTTTATTATTTTATTCGATATTGATAATTTAATCCAATCAGATCAACAGGTATCTCCGTCAATTTTTGCACTTTTCTTATTGCACAGAGCCGATTCCATGGTGTTCCATGTATCATGTGAGCATATTTTCCTACATCTCGCATTTCATAAACATCACTCTGGACAGTGGCGGATCTAGACATTTACCTTGGGAGGAGAACTTACAATGAAACACCAACCAAAAGACACAAAAAGATAAACCCAAACTACACAAAAGACATAAATATAGTAGGTTTTCTTTAATTTTTGACCTTCTTGTGGGGGGGGGGGGGATTATATTCCGTAGTCGCCCTTGACTCTGTATCAATTATTGCAATTACGGCTTTTCTATTTCATCCTTCTTTATCAGTTTTAGTAGCTATTAGCTTCTTCTTCCAGGTGCCTTGTCTGGTCTTCCGAACGTTCACGATCGCTATAGTTAGAGTTTTTTGTCTTCTGCCATTTGAAAAGGTGTCCAGTACCCCATATGCCAGTCCAGCACTTCGTCTGCCAGTATATTTTTGCCTGTTTCGAAGTAGTAATTGTTATTTTCTTCCAAGTTCCGTCGACCTTCGATTTTACCCTTGACTATTAGTTGTATTATATGGAGGGTAGATAAAATTAGTATCTATACAATATGTCAAACATGAAGATTCCTAAATAAGAGAGTTTATAAATATAGGGTGCTGGATACAAATATGAGAGCTTTTACCTGTAATACAGAAATGTCTTAAACACTAACGGTTCAAAAAGCTATCCAAAGGTACGAAAAATTTATTAAATGAAAGAGAAATACAAACAGAAATCCTAGACCTAAAATACTACCTACTAGCTAAAAGTCTTTGAAATATCTGTGCACTATTGTTCAAGTCACTATCAGGTAGATCCTGATGGTAGAGACACAGAATAAATAACAATCAGAATGCCCACTCTGTTTGTCAAGATAAGTACGCACATCTCGTTCGCGCAACCAGTGCTGTTCAGTGAAATTTTATCTCGTGTGCATAATAGAAAAATTAACCCGGTTTTATTGATTTACGGCAACCATAGACATAATGTGCAATATTTTATGCCGTACTTTTGGTTTAAGAACAGATTAAATTATTTCAAATTTACTAAATTATTAATCCCTAAAAATTTAAATTATGGTTCTTTCGTAGCTTGTCACAAATTTCTCAATTCGAGCCTGTGTTTCCGTTTAAAATATGGCGATCGCGTGCTGACACACTTCAAAAACTTCAAAGGCGGCATCTGAGAGTGGGCATTCTGATTGTTATTTATTCTGTGGTAGCGATGTGAAGATGTGGCAATCCTAGGTGTCTAAGAGTCAAAAAACTATATGAAATTTTCTTACACAAACTTGTTGGTTTACTTAAAATGAATTTTTGTGGGTAGTCTCTCTCTTCAATCCTGACCCCAGGAGAGAGTGTAGTGGTCATAGTGATGTCGTGTATTGTCCGTCCCTAAAGATCTCTGTCTAGTCATTTTTTTAACTCATGCATAGGTCTTTTGTTTATTATTGTAATTTGGTCGATCCATCTTGCTGAGGATCTTCCTCGTGATCTTAGGCCTTCGACTTTTCATTGGATAATAAGTCTTTCCATGTTTGTGGGTACTGCAAACTTATAATTGCTCTTATGCTAAAAGCGAGACTAATCTTTGACAGATCTGAGAGCACTATATATGTACATATATGTGGTGTAAATCTTTAACGTATTTTTGAGAGCATCTAAAACAGATGTTGTTTGGTGCTCGTTTTAATTCGCTCCGCTCTTTTAGGCAGTGATGCCTGGTGTTCGTAGAGTCTCTTTGATACTCTATTTTTTATGACACGGAGCACTAATATTGTTGTAATTCATATATTTATATTGTGAGGAATTAACAAATAATGTACTATTACGAATTAATAGTAATTAAATTATCACGAACTATTCCTTCAATAGCTCTGGCAATCAAATAAAATTTAAATAGTTGCAATAAATAATCAAAAACAATTTAAAGGTTGAGGTAAAACTAGGTGAAGAACTTACCGCTAATTACAATGATTTGCACTACTTTACGAAACAACGAACAAAACGAATTCAATATGAATGCATCGATGCACTAGCGGGTGCGTCTGTCCCTCTTAACGACTAAAACTCTTGTGTCTTTAGCGAGATGTGTTCCCAAGCCTCAGCGGTACTATTAGGATCGGATGAATACAGGGGAGGAAAAATGTATTGATTAATTTATACCCAAGAAGTGTAGAGCCCAGACAAAAATTTACCTAAGTTTCATATGCGATAATTATGCATGCTTCATTGATTACCATAAAACGTTCGATAAAGTAAAGTTCGACAAGCTTATGGAGATATTAAGAAATATTGGAATAAACACCTGTGATCTAAGAATTATTAGCAATCTTTACTGGAATCAAACATCTTCTATCACAGAATCCGATAATATCAAAATCAAACATGGGATCAGGCAGGGATATATACCATCACACCTGCTGTTCAACATTTACTCAGACGAAATCTGTCAAGAAGCACTAGAATATGTTTAAGCCGAAATTCGAATTAACGGAGAATGTATCAATAACATCAGATACGCGGAAGATACGGTGGTATTCGCTGACAGTTATGAAATCCTCAAGGAGTTAATGAATAGAATCACAGAAGTAAGTCAGCGATATGGACATAAAAATGTGTACAAATTAAAGGTGCAGTCAGACAAGGTTCTGCACTGAGCCCTATTCTTTTTAACATATACTCATAAGATAGTATTCCCAAACGCTCTCGAACGGACAAAGATGGCATAAAAGTGAATGCAGTATTGATTATTAACTTAAATTATGCCCATGGCATAATTATAATTAAAGACAGTTTGGAGAGCTTGCATTTTTACTTAACAAATTAGCTGAAGCAGATCTATTTGGCTTAAAAATTATCACCGAAAAAACAAAGATATTTGTGGTAAATCGAAGTTCAAATCAACCAGTACGCGTAACTTGTATACGGAACAAACAACTAAAGTTTCCAAGTTGTAGTACCTGATCAGCTGCATCGATAGAACTCTTAATCCTGATTTGGAAATCTTTCATATTTGGAAAATTTTCTAAAGTGCTACATGTACGTGGGTCGTCCGGAAAGTAAAGAACGATTGCGCGTCACGCGCGGCTCCGATCCCCCACCTCCACAATTTCGTTCCCGCCAGTTATAAATGTCTATTGTATCAGTGTGAGCCGTCTGATTACTGTGTGGTCACGTGATTTTGCTCTTTAACATTTGAAATGGTGGCACCCATTGAAAATCCCGCTAAATGTGAAGTACGCAGTGTGATTTGGTTTGTAAATGTAAGGCGGTAATTCACGTAGAGTTGCCTAAGGGTGAAACAATAAATTCTGAAGCCTATTGCGATAAATACTAAAACGTACAATACATAGCAAACGACGTGGCATGTCGATATTGGTGTGTCTGATTCAGCATAGAATTTAGCAAGAACGTCTACATTGGGTAATTTGTGTTTACGACTTCCGTAAGCTCTGATTTTAAATAATCTTCAAAAGTGATATCTTTCTCCAGCAACCATGTCTTAATTTGATCTTTATTTAACGCTTGTGTCGGAATCAGTTCTTTTCTCCCCGAATGGTACGAGGAGTTGTCCTTCACCACAACAGTTTTCTCTGAAAGATTAGGAAGCAGCTTCTCCTTAAACCATTGTTTAAATATAGGACCATTCATCTCATCATGATAGTCCGCTGAGTTTTATTAGCTAAAAACCAAAAAGCAATATATTTCACAAAGCAAAATTCACTACCCGCATGCACTATAACAATTTGGAGGCCTGGTTGTGTCGGCTGTTGTAGGCCTGTTGACAACCTCTTACCAAACGTATTCCCGACTGAAGTTACTGAGAGGTCCTTCCATTTTTTGAAAACACTATGTTCGACATTCACCAAAGTTTCATCTAAATAAACGACGGTGTATCTTTGGGAACGAAATTTTTTTATCTCACGCAAATACTGATGCCTCCATTTCAGAATATCGGGCCGTATTATCGTCGACTTTACTCTTCGTTTGCAAAAAAACAAAGTTCATTTCATAGAGTATACTCCACATTGTTGTGCGTAACATGTTTGGTAAATCTTTGTCTTTTTTAACCAGTACAAAACCTATGCCCAATGGCGCGGACAGCTTTTGAACTACTAACTACTGCGTCGTAAGTGAACTTTCTATTATTCACGCTACTTTTGGTACGTTTTCTTGTTTTTTTTTTTTACTGGCATTAGTCTTCCTTCCGCATCTTCTTTGCGTCTTTTAGAAATAGTACTAGAACCTACTCCCGCCATAGCACTTACTTTATCGATTAAACACTTTCTCCACTCTTTAAATTTAGATGATAATTAAATACATTTGTTTTGCACGGACGTCCAAGATATTACCTTGGCTTAATTTTTGAATTTCCATTTTTAATTAACATTAAAATGTGACTTCGGAATAACTACTAAACAACCACAAAGGCTTGTTATCATTATAGGTACGAGGTACGAAGATAATTAGTCTGTAATGACCATGATTCTAATAGCATGTTGTATTCTCACCGAAACACAATTAACCTGTCGTTAATATAATTAAAATAATATAAAATACAATTATCTTTTGTAAATAATATTTATTTCATTAAAATCATTTTCTCTACTTTTCCTCTCTTGTGTCCGATGGGCACTTCTGATCAGTTACGTTAGAAAACATTCATTTTAATTTATTTCTGTGAAAAAGAAAATACAAATACAACCCTGAATCGTGCTTACGCTCGTCTTGGCATCGGCGCACTTCTATCGTCCATAAGAAATACGTAGCCCTATCTACGCAACGTTTCGTTCTCAACGTGAAACACTACGGAAATTTTTTAAAAAGTTCCCAGAATAAAAAATTAAGTAATATAGGTGTCAGATATGTGGATTATCATTTTTAAAATCTAGCTCCCATTATCAACGAATTCTTAATATAATTATTTAAGTCAGAGGTAATTTATAAAGTTTATAAGATACTTAATTTAATTGTTAGTATGATTCACACATGATTTAAATGGTGCATTGTCTTTAGTTTTCGCAATGAAATGCACTAATTTCGTGGGACGATGGTAAGCAGGTGTCATAATAGGCGTTAAAAATAAAAAAATATCCGTCTAGTACGAGGGAAATGTGATTAGTTCATTTACAAAAATGAAGACTATTGGGTGTAGATCCGCTTATTTGACAGTAAGAACTTCAAAACAAAAAAATAAAGAGTGTGGTTTATTTGAGACTTACTTGTTGATCCAGTTCTGTAATTTTTTATGATTTTCCAATTAACTGTTCAATAGGTACTAATGGCTTGTTTTGGCAGATATTCCGGTTTTCTATCGTCCCAACACGTTATATAAAGGAAATAAAGACAAATAAATCTTCTCTTTTTTTTAATCTTACGAAAAACTCTTCGATATAATTAGACAACCTTTTGCTTTCCTTGGGCGTGGACTATTTTCCTAATATGCCATTTTAAAACATTCAGACTTTTTCCGATATGGCATTTTAAACGGTTCTGGTCCAATACAATTATGGCCTGACATCCATAACAAAATTTCTTTTTGAGCTTTGGTAGTTGCTTAAGGAACTGTTTGCAGATAAAGCTGTAAGTTGCATACTTAAGCCTGTTTAGCCCTTATGCTCACCTTTGATCTGGATGTTAAGTGAATTGGGTTTAATTTTATATTTATAAAATAAAACTCAATGTTCACAAATAAAAAATTAAGTTTGGCGATTAGGTTTCAGTTCGTAGAAAGCTATGCTTGTCGCAGCTACTATATGGAGAAGAAACTTGGATATTAAAATTCCAATACATAAAAAAATCGGAGGCAATCGAAATGTGGTCATACAGGCGTATTCTTAAAATTCCTTGAGCAGCTAAAATCACAAATGAAGAAGTATTAAGACGCATTGGACACAATAGAAAACGTCTGAAGACAATTAAAATAAGCAAAACATCCTACCTGTGGTAGGAAGAAAGAAAGTGATCGCCAACCTTCGTTAGAAGATGGACGAGAAGAAGTTAACAATTTTCATTTTGGTTAACTCACAGAACTGTTCTATATCGAGGAAAGACCTCTTGCGAGTATATCATCTAAAAATTATTCTGTTAATTCTTACCAGTTCTTTAAAATATTTTTTGCAGCCCTAATCAGTATTAGCTTAAAACTCCAGATATGAAGGTCTTTGCTCTGTTTTCTACATCTAAGGTAGTTTTGAACGCTGATTTGTATAGGGTGTACTTCCACCTAAAAATGAAGGAGAAACAACTGCATATTGACTGACGTATAATAAAAGAAGTACAAAAACTTTAAAATAAAACTTGTCTAGTTAACATAGAAAATCACGAAGGAAAAGACAAAATTATTTCGAACAAAAACAAACAAAATCGAAAAAATGAGCAAATCTACATTAACAAAAATCTAACTAAAGAAGAGATGAGATTTGAAATGTTAAATTTGGAAATTGACTATGAGTTCTGTGTTCAAGAGCCATGACCTCACCCTAGACACACAAACAAGGCTCCTTAAATGTTATGTGTACTCAGTGCTTCTGTACGGAGTAGAAACGTGGACATTGAAGGTGGAAACTCTATCAAAACTTCAGGCTTTTGAGCTATGGTCATACAGAAGGATCCTGAAGATACCATGGAGAGACAGAGTCACCAATGAAGAAGTACTGCGGAGGATGAATACAACTGCGGATTTGGTCAACATCGTGAAGAGCCGTAAGCTGCAGTACTTGCGACATATAATGAGAAATCAAGGCAGATACGAGCTACTTGCAAGGTAAAATTGAAGGAAAAAGGGCCCCAGGACGAAGAAGAATATCCTGGCTTGCTAACCTGAGAGCATGGTATAGAAAGACCTCAACAAAGCTATTTCGTATAGCAACCAACAAAGTCATCATAGCCAAGATGATCGCCAACGTTCGGAACGGACAGGCACCCTAAGAAGAAGAAATTTGGAATAAGAGCGAAAGAAGAAAAGAAAAGAAAACAGACAAAATAGAATACAAAAGATAATTATAGATGGAAACGATGTAAGTAGAATAAGGATAAGAACATATTGGAAGAAACCAACCCAACAGTTTAAAAAAAAACACAATACAAATAAATCAAAAGAAAAATGACCTAGAAATGGTAACAGACACGAAAATTGTAAATAGTATATCTGACTAAGTACATTGATAAATCAAATGGGAAGAGAAAAAATATAGACTTAGAGTCAACGATTTGCAGAGTCATTATGCATCACAAAGAAAATATAGCAATATCACCTGGAATATAACGAAATAAACGGGAAAGAAGTGGAGTTTGCATCTTCTTTTCCTTTTAGTGGCGACTCCACTAATGAAGATTGGCTATAACCATTGCAAATTCGTCTCTATCTTCTTCTTTTCTTAAAGGCTTCTGTGAGTTTATCCCGGTCAAGTCGCGAATGTTTTTCAACCAGGATATTTTCTGTCTACCAGGACCTCTATTTCCTTCGATTTTACCCTTCATAATCAGCTGCAACAACTCGTACCTATCATTTTTAAGTATGTGCCTCAAATATCTTTCTTCTCTTTTTAATGGTGGTCAAAAGTTCTCTGTTTCTTCCCATTCTGTGCAACACCATTTCGTTCGTAATATGATCGGTCCATGGTATTTTCAAAATCCTTCTCAAAAGCCACATCTCAAAAGCTTCCAGCTTTCTCATTAAGCTAACATTAACAGTCCAAGCTTCGGCATCATAAAGAATAATAAAGTGGATTATAACATTTTACCATCCGATATCGGATTTGCAGATTGAGTCTTTGGTTACTCAGAAATTTCCTCATCTTCAAAAAGGCTGCTCTTGATTGCTCTATTCTTGATCGAATTTCTGATTTCGGATTTAGATCTTCAGTAATCCATACTCCTAAGTAATCGTTAGTATAATTTTGTCCACTTTTTCAATATCTTCATTTTTTATCCGGATCCTTACTGATAACTTTACCCCTCTTACTGATAAGCATGATTTTTGTTTACTTTATGTTTATTGTTAAACCAAACTGTTCCCCAGAATCACAAATTGTGTTTAGGAGCCTCTGCAGGTCTTTCTCACTTTCAACTGTAATGACTGTATCGTCGGTATAACGCATGTTATTTATATTTACACCATTTACCTATCTTGATCTCTTCTGTACAGTTTACAAGTGCGTCTGTAAATAATTCTTCGGAGTATATATTAAATAGTAATGGTGGAAGTATATAGCCTTGTCTCACCCCTCTACTTATCTGTTGCGCATCTGTGCTATTTCCATATAAGGTTACCACAGCCTTTTGGTTCCAATACAGATTTCTCACTATGTTAATATCATGTTTGCCGAGTTCTTTTTGCTTTAGAAATTCCACGAGAATTTTATGTTTAACTTTGTCGAGAGCTTTTTCATAGCCTAAATGCGATGAAAAGATCTTTTTGTTGATCTCGACATTTTTGAGCAAGAGTTGTGAAACTATACAGAGCTTCTACTGTTCCGAAGCCATTACGAAAACCAAACTGTCTATTACTTATATTCGCTTTACACTTTCTAAATATTCTTGCATGTATAACCTTAACAAATGCTTTCAATGGTTGTGACATTAAGCTATTAAGCTGATTAATCTATAGTCTATATATATATATATATATATATATATATATATATTTATATATATATATATATATATATATATATATATATATATATATATCTATATATCTATAGTAGCCTTTCTGTAGCTGTATCTCACCAGATTTGTATATGTTGTTCTTCTTCTTCTTCTTCTTTTTATATAGACATGACTCTGTCTGTTTTTCAATGTGCCTCCAGTAAGTTGTCATTCCATCGTTTGCGTGGTCTTTCTACTGATCGTCTTCCTATTGGGGAACCGTCTCTTGCCGTCTTTGCCGTATATGTTGTTAAAGAGGATAATTAGTGCGCTTAAATTGTCTTCATCTATAAGATTATTAGCTCAATGTGAACTTTATCTTTATCTGGCCCAGGCGCGAGCTTCCTCGATGTCAATTTGTGTTGGTTTCGTTCTTATGTCCATGAAAAGATCTTCAATATATTTAGTCATGTTTCTATCATCCACTTTTCCTCAGCCTCTTTTATTTTGTTCCGTATTAATTTGTTGTTTTCTATATTTGGGTTTTTTTTTCTATATTATCTTTTTTATTCCATGATTTGAAGTATTTCTTGAGTCATCCAAGGTTTTCGGCGTTCTTGTTTCTTTTGTAGAGTTTCGAACTGTGTCTTTATAACAGAATCTTTGATTTTGCTCCACAGAATGTTCATATTCTCATTATTTTCCATTTCTAATGTTAATCTTTTTATTTTTTGGTTTATGCAAGTTGAACCCTAAGCACGTATTTCATTTCTTAAGCAACTTTAGAACTTTTGGATTTTATTATCTTTTTTACTCTGATGAAGTAAAGGAGTTTTAGTCTGATGGGACATCTGCTCCAGTGTAAGTCGTAACGCTTATAATAGAATTTCTCAATCTTAGATTGGTTAGTATAATGCAATTTTGTTTATTATCCTGTGGTGACCTACAGGTATACAGTCTACGTGGTGGTAATCAAAACCATGGTGTTTATAATCGCTAGGTATTCTTCTTGACAAAATTGAGCCAATATGTCGCCTCTAGCATTTCTTGTTCCTATACCATAATCACCTATTATATTGTCCACTCGGCCTTTTCCTATCTTTGCATTTAAATCGGCCATTATTATAGTAATTTCTTCCTTCCTGGTGTATTGTAAAAGTTCTTTGAGTTATTCATAAAAATGTTCTATTTCAGCCTCTGATTTATCTGTAGTTGGAGCATACACTTGTACTACATTAATGTTCACTGACTAACCCTGTATTTGTAATAACAGCATTCTATCCGAAAAGGGAATAAAATTTACAACGGCTGTTTGAATTCACCTGGAGATGATTATAACTTCGTATAGATGATCACAAGTGTCATTTCTGGAGTAATATATCATTTTATCCATTACCATTGGTTTACCGGAACCAGGCCAGCGCATTTCGCTTATGCCTAATATTACTAGGTTCAGTCTGCTCATTTCCTGAATCGCGTTGTGGGTATTTCCTTGTTCTAAAAAGCTTCTCACGTTCCATGTCTCGAAATTTAAAAAATAATTTGTTCTCTATATAGTTATTTGCCACATTGGGTAGCTCCTGGATTGACCGTATTTTGCATGGTCATTCTAGGAAAATCTAACGATCTTTAATGTAGTGGTCTCCCGCTGCCTTCGAGATCCTTACGTCGTTGATAACATATAGGTTCATCCGTCTTTGGGGCCAATTTCTCAACCCCAGGACAAAAAAGTGCCCTACCACTTACACTAACTCATCTGCCCGAAGCCGTTGGTCAGTTAGTGAAGGATTGCTTATACCGATAATCACTCGGGGAATGAATATGTAGTAAAAAGAAATACCCTCTCGGAAACCTAATAGTCATTCCGAGTCGGAAGAAACAAGAGTTAGCCAAGAGAGGCTGATAGGAAAGATTAAAGACATTTCAGATGTCTTGAATTTGAAGGACAATATCTATAAAAAACAAAGGAATGCAATAAACGATATTTTATTTATGTGTTTATAATAGAATACGAGACAGGACCTTCTTCATCACTATTTAATTAATCCTTTAGTTCTGAATCCTTTAATCCTGAAGTTTAAAATTCAGTGATAAAGTTTAATTAACCTAAATAGTGACAAGAGGACTTTCATAACAAAAGCGATGCAACTTCTCTTATAATATCGATAATAATCGATAGTGTAAGGTGACACAACTCAATATCTGATTTGTATATTTTTTATTATTTTTACTTTAGTGACATGAAAACTATTTTAAACATAAAATATATTATAAAATTAAAAGGGAAATATTATCCCCTAAAAAATATAATTCATCTCTATAAATACTATGTGTAGGATATGAATCGCATTTTTTAAATATCCCTCGTAACATTCACTACCTTTAAAATTAATTTCTATTTTTACAACTTTCGTAGCTGGTCGTGGAGGGAGAAAATTGGACGATGTCAGAGACAAATATCAAAAAGCTTGCAGAAAATTACATTTAACCCATAACGAATACGTTCTCCTGCTTTGCGAAGCTGTCGAATTTGAAAAAGACTTTAGGACTGTGTTACTACCAGGACTCTTAGAATATCAGCAGTCACTTCAAGAATCATATATTTCCACATGGTAAGTTTAAATAGAAAGTCCGCATTGCTATAGAGCTGTTTGTCTTTTAGCGTTTTAGATTGTTATTAATGTTATTTCTTATGGGAATAATGCTGTATAATTGGAGAACAATTAAATCTTTGTGTTTTTTATATCAAAACAATTTTTTTGGGAAAAATACCGCAATAAATAAAAAATGCATAATTTCTTAATTAATATCAAAAGAAAAAGTCTAATTTGAGTTTTTTTAGCTTGTTTTTCTTACCTTTTGCTGTATACTTACAGTTTATAATGAAGTTATCCATTCAAATACGTTTTTCAGATGAAAAAACAAAGTGAATTCTAAACTATTACAACACGCTCCTTTTAGAATGCCCCATAATCTCCATTTTTGTTTTTTTCATAGTTTAATATATATATATATATATATATATATATAAATATAGAATAGAATAGAATATAACTTATTTAGTAAATATACAAAAATAGTTTTGTTTTTGACAAGTCAAAGGAATAGTCACAATTTATATACATACATATAAAAAAAATTTTACGAATTTAAACATTACAAACAGATATTAATATTAACAATTTAATAAACGATAAACACACTAAATAAAAATATAAAAACTAGTACTATTGAGTAAAAGGTGTACTTAGGTACTCCGTTTTTGAATAGAAACAATGTTTCAAAAAGTGTGATTTGATTTTAAGCTTAAACGATAACGAGTGAAGACTTTTTACTTCATCTGGCAAAAAGTTATACAACCCAACATCAGTCGAATTTTTTATGCTCTTTGTCAACCTAAAACGTTGTGCTATAATAGCATCTCTAGATCTTGTATAGTGATCATGGAAGTTGGAGTTTATGTTAAACTTACCTTTGTTATATGGCATGTATATATATATATATATATATATATATATATATATATTTAGATATATATATATATATATATATATATATATATATATATATATATATATATATATAGATATAGATATATATATATATATATATATATATATATATATATATATATATATATATATATATATATTTATATGAAAATTACTAAGTTCTCGGGAAGAACCGCGTTGGGAATTTAGTACTCGACGTTTCGGCACCCATTTTTTAGTCATTATCAAGAGTGATACGGTTCCGTTCGAGTCGGGGTCTCAATCTGCCTACTCCCCTCACTCGTGACGTACCAGTATCTTGTTCCGTATAAATGCGAGAATTGTCAAAGGTCTCAATCTGCCTACTCCTCAGTGTCGAGTGACGACCGGTCTTGCCCTGTCCCTGTATGGCTGCTTTTATACTCTCAGGATGCGCGGGAACGGTATGCGCTGACGTGGACTGAACAGTGTGGGCGGGAGGTCGCTGAAGCAGGGGTCGCCATGTTGCCGGTAGTCGTTTAGCGTCATCGCGCGTATTTAAGCTGTTAGGCCGGTTTGTCTGTCCTATGTATGTACGTTGGCAACTGGAACAAGGTATCCCGTAGACACCATAGTCTTCATTGGGGATTTGGTCTTTTACGGATCTGACGAGATTGGACAACTTCGAGTGAGTAGTGAAGGTGGTTTTGATGTTTAGAGGAAGAAGAATTCTACTGATCTTGTCAGTGACACCTTTAATAAAAGGTAGAAAGATTTTGGGTTGATCCGGCGGCAAGGTCAGCTCAGACCACGTCAGCGCATACCGTTCCCGTGCATACTGAGAGTATAAAAGCAGCCACACAGGGCAAGACGGGTCGTCTCCGAACTTCCGAACTCGAACGGAACCGTATCGCTCTTGATAATGGCTCCAAAATGGGTGCCGAAACGTCGAGTAATAAATTCTCAACGCGGTTCTTCCCGAGAACTTAGTATTTTTTAATTATTCTGACCGCGGAAACTTATGGTTAGAGATGTCTCTCCATTTTCTTTATGCAGTGCCCTAATGTTCCAATTTCTAACATTTTGCTTTTCTAAATTTTCCTTCGCAGCGGTCTTGTGGATCTTCCTCTTCTTATAGATACCCTTATTCCTATTCTTAATACTATCTTCGGTACTCTTTTTTGATATACAGAGTTTAGATAAGGTATGGAATTAAGTAAATATCTTTGAAACGAAAAAGACGATATTCATGAAATTTTATATGCAAATCCAATGAAAAAACGTACTTGTTATTACTACTCTACGTCCCTTTTCACGGAAAATACTAACTTATTTAATTTAAATGAGGAAGTGCTCATGAAGCACATTCCAAGCGTCCAAACAAGTTGAATTTTTGGTTTAAATATTATTAAATATTAAAATTATTTTAATATAATTAAAAAACATTTTCTAAGAAAAGCAGAAACATAATTCAAAATATTTTACCTTAATTTAACTACAAAATGGTATTTCTAACTAAAAGGTAACACCCTTTGATTATATAACTCATATTCATTCTTAGCCAGGTATTTCAATTTTACTTATTTTGATGATCAAATTCACAATACAGTTTAGCTCTATGCTGCATGCAGTATCCTTTATGGTAAGCTAAGCTTCGTTTTTCTATCTTGTACTTTGCAAAAATAACACCTAGTTTGCATTACTAAACTTGTGGGATGTTGTGTGGCAAGGTCTTCAACTTAAAGAATGCCACACATTTTTTTGTCAGTGATTACTGTATCGAAGCTATTTGAAGTCTCTCTCGCATTAGTGGTTTAATTAAAGCATTTCCAAATATTTCAGAAATGTTCTTCTATTATTAGATGTATTTTCTTTTCAAGGGCGATTTGCAGGAGAAAATAGCAGCATTGCATTTATACCACTTGCATCAAGCATGTTAAATGAAATTCTTAGTGGCCATCGCATCGTCTGGATTTTCGTGATGCAGTATAAGAATGGCATACTTGGTCAAACGTATCTGTTCTGTACCTCCTTTTGATTCATTATAGGTGTGTATAGTGTTTGGTTTTCCTGTAACAGCATTTAACGAATCATTGTGGTGTAATGTTGACAGCAAAAGAACAACTTTTTTGAGCTTTGGAGTGTATGAGAGGGTAGTTTTATTTTCGTCGAATACAAATAATGATGTAGCTAGTTCCTTTTTACCGAGAAAGGACGGTGTAATTCCTCGTTTATTTTTCTCAGTGTACTTAAGAGAGCTAGTCTGATTTGCCTCATCATTTGATCAGGCAGAGATACTGAGGTGAACCAGTTTTCTACTATTATATTTCGGTTGGTTCCATGTATTGGTTCAGAAGTATTTAGAGCGGCAGTCAACAGGCTCCGCATAGCCATGATGATTTCTAACCTTCGATAGAAGACGGAACTTGAAGAAGAAGAGTCGTCATTATCGTTATTATTCGCGTATGTATGCAAATTTATCTGCTGTTTTTCTTATTGTTCTTGTTTCTTTATCATCAAACCTTAGGCATACAGCTAGAAATTGAATCTCTGATGCAACATCGTAACAAAAAATATTCCATTACCAAATTGTAGGGACCAAACTTCATCAACGTTAGAGTTAGAAACTTTTTAATGCACCAGATAATAACAATAACTCAATGAGGGCTTTCATTTCTGTTTAATTTGTCAATCTGGTGTAACTTTGCATAGCGGTACTTTCACTTTTGTGAATGATTTCTTCATTTGTTTAAAGGACGATAATATCTAACATTTGTTCCTTAAACAGTAAACTCCAGACTTCTTCAGGAGACTGAAGAATCCTGGCTTTTCCTTTGGGGCCTGGTAAATGCGTAACAATATTTCCGGCTGCTGTACGATGACGCCTTGAGGATTGTTCTGTAGACCAGCGCTGCCCATCTTTTTCATGTAAACTTGCAATATTTCTAACTGGTTCATGATCTACTTGACTATCACTGTTCACTTTCATTAGTATTGGTATTGAAATTTTGTTCTTCGACGTTCGGAACTTCCGACGTTCTGACTTCATCAGATTCGGAATCGGCACCAAAGATATCTTCACCATCATCCCCGTTGTTTTCCTTAGCAAATAAATTTTCGACTTCCATTTCCACTTGGGGCAATGGACGACGTTTTCCCCAGTTTTTTTTCCAACTACATGAAGCCATTTCACTAAAAAATAATTATAAGGAAAATTAATAAATTATCACAAACCTCACACATGGGTGCTACATATCCTAGCGCGCATTCAATAATTTTTTGTTATTGGATATATTGCTCAAATGAGACCGCAACTACAAACTCAGCCATGGCAGACTACAGACTGAATTAACATGAAGCTGCATAATGGCATCAATATTGCATTGCTGCTGCTCATGCTACATTAAGCTAAGTGTCTGGATGGGTATCTCACACCCAGGAGTGAGCTTCCAGAATAATCACCGTTCTTGCGTCTAAACTTTACTGTATTTCGAAATTATCTTTGGTAAAAATAGGATATCTTTAATATAAGCTTGAAAGTTAATTTTGCTAACATTAGCCTCGAAGTACTTAAATTTTAATTAGAGTCTATTCGGTGAACTTACATGAGTTTCGAATTAAACAAATAGGCAACGAATCAACTGACCGACTAAAAATCAATATTTAGGTTGATGCTTTAGATGGGTAACGGCAATTGGCATCTGAAAAATCCTATGAAATCATAAGGAAATACATAGATTTAAATTTCATAACTACCAAATTGGTGACACTCGACAGACTCGAAGACATTTTATAAATGAAATGAAACTTGTTATCCTCCAGTTAAATGTATTTTCCTAATTGTTAACGTATGGTGTAACTGTATATCCAAAAGCGAAAAATTAATTGAGGATTGGTGGAAAATAAACGAAATAAGCCCAATCATAATAACCATTACCGGTGACGACAGCGATGCCGGCGATAATACCATTGTTTAAATAGGACTAGTTAGACAATCCTTATGGAACAAACGTTTGACTTTAATTCTGCCGTCACATGGCGGCCTCTAGTCATAAATTTAAAAAACTATTAACAGAAACTTAAATCTCTGCAGGATTCTATTCGAGTATATTTTTGCCTGTCTCCTAACTAAGGCAAACCTGTACACGGATGCCAGATTGTGAAGAAAATATAAAACTTTAATAAAATGCTTATTGTTATTATCGTTGTATGCGTCTAGTGAAAGATAACTTGACTATTTCGAGCGAATATTTCAAACTGTTTTTATACTTTGAGACTTGCTAAATCTAAATCGGTTAGTAATCTATTTATATGAAGTAGGTAAATGCTATCTTTTTTAAATTTTTATTAGTTTACCAGATATTTAATTTGGTTATATGATTTGCTAGAAAAGGATTAAATATTTAATTGAAATATACTCGATTGCTATCGTCTTAGAACACTAATGCAGAGGTTTATTTTTTAGTCAAGACTTAAGTTTTATCATTGTTTAAAAAAGAAAATCTTTTTAAACAATGGTTTTATGTATGTTTTGAGAAAATTAAATTTTCAATCTTTTAATCTTTAAAATGACGTTTGAAAATATAGTAAATTTATAGGTATGGTTTTTTGATAAGAATGTTTTTGAAACAAATAAACACATCGATATGCCACAACAAGAGGCAACACATATTTAGGGAAAAATTAATCTGTGTGTTGGGATAAAAGGAATAATAAAACAACACTTTAATAAATAGTATCCTTTATTTTATTTATTTATGTATTTTATGATATAAACACCATTTTTGTATTTCTGTTTACATAAATGAGAATGTTTTTTTCAATCAAATCGACCGATTTGAGCTGTTTATTAATTGAATAATTTTAAATTACAAACTGATAGATATTGCAAAAATTAAATTCGCATTATTTTAATAGTTATATACCACTTATCAAAATTCTAATATCTACACATAGACAATATTAACGAAATAATAATTCAAGATAAAAAAAACAAAACAAAATTGTTTACATTAATAGTTATAGAAATTGATTGTAACATTGTTTTCATGACCTAAAATAAGCAATGTATGTATTGCGAAACATTATTGGCACTGGTTGAGGTTGTTTTGCTATCGAATACGTATAAAAAACGAGTGGTGTCGTTAACAAACCTTCCTCTTCTACCTCACTATATTTTTTTGGTTTGCATTTAGATATTTTTGGACAAAATGCTTACTGCAAGGAAATTTTTTTTTAAATCGGGTAGCACCAGACTTTCCAATGCAGCATTACCTACAACAATATTATTATTAACACAACTTAAAAAAAGCAACTTTCTGCACAATAAAGTAAAAAAACAATTTAAGTTCTGTATTCAAAATATAAATAACTTCGCAGTTGTGCCAATATATATATATATATATATATATATGTATATAGAAAAGAAGAAAAGAAATATATATATATATATATATATATATATATATATATATATATATATATATATATATATATGTATATATATATATATATATACATATATGTATATATATATATATATATATATATATATATATATGTATACATATATATATATATATATAAGAGTAAGAAAAAAGAAATTTTTTAGATAGGAAAAAAAAAAAGATCCCATAGGACTATCAGAAACTAGTCCTATGGGATCTAGTCTTTCACCCATTCTAAGTAGCTATGTCATGGATGATGTTATAAGTGATTGTGATTGTATCAACAATTGCACTTTTTTCATTCCTTTTTTTAAAGATATGTAGATGATTTAGTTTTGGCACTTCCTAAACACAAAATTATTGAAATAGTCAACATTTTCAAGTATCATAATCAACATATACAATTTACAGTTGAGGAAGAGATAGACAATTCTCTAGTTCCTTATAGTAGGTTTCAAGTCCAGTGGTTTATACAGGCGGGTGAATTGTTTGCAGTTGGTAAGTTTGGTATGGTTGATTCGTAGTCTTGTATTAGTCGATGCTTCTCTTATAGTTATGAAGTCTAGGGAGAGATGACCAATAAAAGATTGAAGTTTATGAAAAGTTGTTTTGCTCTTTTGTTCTAAGTTTTGTCAAGTATCCTCTACCGACTTTTTTAAAACGAATTTCGAGATTCGTTAGCTAGTTGATTTGGCATGGTTGGTAGCTTCTTTGGCACAATGATCTGCTGATTTATTACCAGTAATTCCGGTGTGAGAAGGCAGCCATATGAGAGAGACTGTTACATCGTAAGCAGAGAGATTTTGGTATTATGTCATGAATGTTTTGAACTAATAGGTGCTCAGTGAAAATTGTATTGACTAAATGGATATATGAAAGTTAATCTGAACAAATAGTTTAGAACAAAGGTTAGAAGATTCAAGTTTGTTAAAAATAGTGAGTGAGGTATATATTGAAGTCAGATCTTTAGCCCAGAGGGGAAGTAAAGGTAGAGGAAATGAACTAGTAAGAAAAAGGTCAATATTTTTAAGTAGTGGCAAATTAATTGAGGTATAGGTTTTATGATAAGGTGTTGGTTATTGTTAGTGGAAGAAGACCTGTGGCAATTAGGGAATGAACGGGATGAAATGGATTTGCGGATGTTGATGCAGCATACGAAAGTAGAAGTGATTATCGTCTTGGGTAGGAGAAAGTTCATTAGATTCACGGTATACACTCTCAATAGGACTAAAGCGAAAAGCGCTCAGAAGTAGTTTTATTGGCACCCCATTGAAGATGACTGAGGGTTTTAAAAATGTTCAACCTTTTAAAACAATTGATTTTAAGTTCAGAGATTTGATGTTTTCAATTTAATCTGGAGTCAAACATAAAACCGAGAATTTTACAATAATTAACAACAGAAAGTAGAGAATTGGTAAATAAAATTTGGGGTAAGGGAGTGGAAATCCCTATGGAAAATTTTATTAATTTGGTTTTGCTCTCAGAGAGTGATAATCTTAGTTCGTTAGATTTACTACACTTTGTATAAGTTTATATGAGGTTGAGACAGATTTAACATGGCAGTAAATGATTAGGTCATCAGCGTATTGAACATATTTGATGGGAGGCAAATTTCGTTGATGGCAAGAATGAATAAATTTAAACTTAATACAGATTCTAAAGGGACACCTTAATTTTGAGGAAGAGATTGAAAAAGTTTACCCTTGGCAAGGACTTTAAAGATTCTTTCAATTAGATATTTTTTTACAAATGAGAAAATATTACCATTTAAATTATAGTGGGAGATTTTGTCAATGATTGCTTTTCTGGAGATTAAATAAAATGCCCCTTCAATGTTAAGTACAGTTGCTACGACATCTTGTTGATTATAGATTGCTTAAGAAATGTGTGTGTACAAAAAGGGTGTACATATGTGAAATTATGAATATAATTTCGGTGTATGAGGACTGTATTACATAGGGCTGGTTCAAATAAATTAGAATATGTGGCAAAAGGTTATACAGACTATATCAAATTAATTTTATATAAAGTCTTACCAATTCTTCATGCGAGAGTTAGAGTGGAGAAAAAGCGCGGTAAGCCTGTACCAAGCGATAGATAGCGATAGAGAGATTATACGTCTGCCTAGTAGGACTCAGCAGACGAAAGAGAGGACGACTGTTTCTAGCAACAGTCAGCAGTCAAGTGTACAACTGTCTGTATTTCTAATGGAGTGGGGTTAAAATGTGAGTAGGAAGGGTTGGAGAACGGGAAATAATTGTAAAATTGTGGTAGAATAGTAGCTAGTAATACAGCGAAAAAATGACATGTCATGAAGACAAAAACGATTTGTCTTCATGACATAACCCGTTTGTGTTCGTTTGTTCTTTGTAATGATCTTTCTTTTATCTTAGTATAGATTAGGGCAAGATCTTTCATTAACGATTGTCAGCGGTATGTCAGTGGTAAATTTACTGGCTTCATTTAGAGGGTCGTTGGTGCCTAAGGAATTTTCGAGAAATTTTTCAAGATTATTCTAGAAAACCCTAATTTTTGTGTTTTTATAGGATTTGAGTGCAGCTTTTAGTTCGAAATAGTTTATACGAGAGTTCGGATAATTGGTATCTTGTGAAAGTGAGGATGAATAATGAAAGGGCGAAGGAAGAAAAGAGTATATATGGTTAGGTTCAGATTTGTTGCAAAACTTTTCTTTTAAATTTTCTGCCAGAATCTTGGCTGTCTCTTAATTGTCAAGGATAACCTTTCGATTAAAAAAGAGATTGGAGATTTTAAGGTTATTTTTTATTCACAATTTTTTTTCCACACTGGGCTAGTATTTGAAGTACATAAAGTTTTCTTACTTAATTAAATATCGTGTCTAAATTTGGCAAAAGATGAAGTAAAAATATACAGAGAGCAGAAAAAATGAATAAATGCGAGAGAAATAGAGAAATTCTATTCATCATGTATGCTGTGATTAGATTTGACATCAGATTTATCAGAGGATGCACTTATATATACTCTTGTAAGTCGGAGGTAGGCTGTTCTTTTAACTTTTTTAAGATTCTAGTAATACGGTTTTTATTGATCTTTTCCTTGTACCTATGTAGAGCTGCAATAAGTCCTTTTGAATACCATCTATGTTGGAGGATTTTTAAGCTTCTTGTAGTGGGGTGATACATACAAAACAGTTCTCAAGAAATGTAATAAGTTACGTGGAATTAAGTGTAAAATTAGTCGGATTATCTTTGTAAATCATTTTTATAGCGGAAATATAATATCCGATTATATAATTTCGATACCACCACTTTGGGTGGTATCCAAAATGCCAAAGGAGGAAAAGAACTTAATAGAGCAAGAATACCGGATGAAGATAGAATGGTAGGAGTATCAGGAGGACTGTCATTGAAGTGTCCCCTTTTTTGTCCTACTGCCAACATGGGCTTTGAATTAGTACGACGAGGGATGGATAAATCCATAATGGCAGCCAGGATGGGTATGTAGTTAACGGAGATGGACTCAATTTCCGAAGATAGAAATTCTTTTGATGAAGTGAAGGATTTAGGATTAAGGACTCCTTAGAGTCAGCTGAAAATGAAAAATAGGGAGGAGCATTAGCTGCAATGAGTGTGTGATCTGGTCAACTGGAGACTTTGCAATCATACTCCACGGTACGACCCGTAAGCTTACAAAGAAAACACTATAGTCTGTCAGAGAATAAAAATATTTTAAAGGATGTATTTTCATGGTTAATTAACAGAGAAGATTGCACTTCGAAGTTCACCTTGTCAGGGATTACAAATGTTACCCTAGGAAAACTCCTGATAATATGCCTATTGATCATCTGATGTTCCGTATTTTTTAGGGACGTCTCGATTAGTGAATGCGGAATGGAAGGAGATACATTTGAAATAAGGATTCTTTTGGTCGCAGAAAGAAGCCTGCAGATAAAGATGACGGTGAAATTAATTATGACGTTCGGTGTATTAGTTGATCAACGATGTCGGTAGAAGTGAGGAAAAAGTGGATTCGATTATTCGAAATGCGAGATGTAAAAGTAATATTTTTTGGATAAACCATTTCACCAATTTCTGTAATATATTTAAATAAAACAGTATTCAAAATGGAGTGCATGACAATAACTTGTTCCCTTTTAGGAAACGAACGGGGAGGAGGTCTAGAGACTGCGGCAACGACATATGATTTTGGGTTGGAATTAAAGCTGTTTTGTGTAAATGTAAATATTTAATTGCTGTTCATGATGTGTAGTCATGGTTACCCAGACCGTAACACAATACCTAAATGTGAGTACCTAATGGACCCTCTCCCAAACTGGAAAGAAAGAAAAAAGGATCTCACCTATTTCTTGTGATTTTCACTGGTTTTCTTTAATTACACCAATATAGCCGCAATTAAATTCGACTATTGAAATATAAAACCAAATTTGATACTTGTTTTCTTATCACATTGTGATTAAAGAACTTCGCTTCGTATTGTTAACTCGTCGATGAATTACTTTATCTGTTTAACACTGTTTAAATCTTTAAAATCCGTGAGGAACTTTAAAAAGGGTGTTTAACCTTTGACAGTTATTTGACGTTTTTTGAATCGATTATTTGAAGCTTTATTTGTAAACTTCAACATTTTATTAAAAAAACAGTTTGAAAAAGTGCTTTTTAGCTTCTAAACGTTTATACTACTTTTTATATTTTTCATGTCATACGGCTGTACGTAGGCTCAATGAAAAGCTGGTGTAAAAGCACAATTAAAAAAAAAAACAGAAATTTCCATAACCAATAACAAGAAACAAGCTGAGATATTGCAGCGGACAGATCTCCCTTGCATTTTTCTGTGGCGATATTTTACGATTACCATTATTTTAATGTTTCAAAACTAATTTACTTCTTCACTGTGTATGCCATTTATAAATCGAATTATAAAATTTAGATATTCTTTTACAATGTGTTCAATTTTCAGCCTTAATGTTAATAAACAATGAAAATATTTGCAATTTCTTAAACAAGAAAAAAAAATACTATTTGATTTCCTCTGGGCAATAGAAGGTTTTGGTTTTTTTTAAATGTTTAGCTTTATATTGAGCCTAGATACAAGTGTAACACATAAAAAAGTCAAAGTTATTAGAAATTTTTATATGCTAAAAATTTGTTATTCTTCAAACTGATATTTAAACACAAATTTAATATAATCTTGATGTTTGTTTTTAATAATTTAAAACGAAGCCATAAAAATCGATTTCTATTTACAAAATAACCCTAGAGTGACTGTTTGGATAAGTACAGTTTTTTAAATAATCGGACTCCTGGATAAACAAATTGAATAACTCATAAACTGTATGGTCGTTCTGTATGATATTTAGCACCCTTTAAAAACTCATTAACTGCCATAATTTTAAATAGTTGTATTACATATCGTTATGCAAAAAAGAAAGTTATTTATATGTATATTATTTATATTTATATTAACATTTATAAATTTTACAAAAATAAGGGTTTTTAAATTATCTCGGTCAATTCTTTATGTATTTTAATTATAAAAATCTCAATATTAGAGAACATTTTATGATCTATAACTTTTATTTTAATCATATATCTCTAACATGAATAAGAAACGTTTTATGCGCATACACTTTTTTCACTTTTTACGATTGTTTAATAAAAAATCAAAGCAAAATTAGCTGTAGTCTTCACACAATTGTCATCAGCTACCCCTCATATACCTTTTAGAGACTTTAAATATCTGTTTAAGATTTTTTCACCTTTTATTAGAGTTGTAGATCATAAAAAGTTATGTAATTTTTGAGAGTATCCAAATTAAAATACATGAAACTATTAACCAAAATAGTTGCAAAAAAAACCTTATTTTTGCAGTTATTTATAAATTATAATAACTCTTTTTTTGCGCAAGGACATGTAACATACCTCCTGGAAATTATGGAAATGAATAAGTTATTAAAGTGCGCTAAATATCAATCAGAGCAAATAGTTTATAGGTTATTTATTCTGTTTATAAACATTTAAAATAACGTTGATATCGTTTATGCCACAAACTTATTTAGATGCTTATGAAAAACTGGTGAAAAACACACTTTCTAAAAAAAAATAGAATCTTCTATGACCATTACTAGGCAAGAGAGCATTTTATATTTAAAACCAAAGCATTTTATTCATAAAATCATACTTCCATTGTCTATCAACAGTAAGAGCTAAAAATTGAAGGAACACTAAATGAAGATCTGAATTGTGCGTTCCAACTTACATATGGCATATGCGGTAAAGAAGTAAAAATTTATAACCCGTTAAAATGATGGTATTCTTAAAATACCGCTCCGGAAAGTAGAATGGAGAACCATTTGAGCTCGGTTTTTTTTAGATTTGAACTTTTTCAAAATGAAGGGCGATTGCAAAATTTGCAATATCTTGGCTTCTGTTGCACGTAAAACATAATTTTTTTTTAAACTGGGATAGCTCAACAAAAAGTTGTTTACATAATCGCTTTCTACGATAAACAAATCGTCACTATTTTTATTAGTTACATTACATACCATTATGCAAAAACTAAGTTATTAAAATTTATAAATTTCTGCAAAATCAAGGGTTTTTTGCAACTATTTTGGTGAATTTTTTATATATTTTAATTTAGAAACTCACAAATGGAAGAACTTTTTGAATCTACAATTTTTATTTTAACTATTTTTCTCTAAACTGGATAAAAAACGTTTATAGCCAAAATCACCTGTATGTCTTTACAGATTTATTATTAACTAACCCTCATATATCTTTTAGAATCTTCAAATATCAGTATCAAATTTTACGTGAAACCAATAATTTTTTCCCAGATGGACCTTTGTATAAATTAGTTCTCCGATAAAGATGAACTTATTTCTACTTTTCAATACAATAACTAAAAATAGCTACAGAAATACATATTTTAATATCTAATACTTTGTTTATGTTTATTAATTTGATATTTATTCACTAATTTGTTTTTCCGAAGTTTATTATATCATAATTATAATACCAACGAAAACGTAAAATTGAAATTAATGCATCTCGAATATGACGCGTGCACCCTGGCGATAATAAAAAATGATGAATGAAAAAAAAACATTTTTTCAAGTTAATTGCGTAACGGAAACGGTGTAAAATAAAAGAATATAAAAAAAGTTTCTATTTACTTACCAGAGTGTAATATCCATGTTTGACAAGCCGAAGGATTTTTTGTCGGAAATCTGAACATTCTTAATCTATGAATTTTGTATGGTGATAAACCACATTTGTAATAACAACAAATATTTCCAGCCATCTGTAAAAAACCATTTATTTATTATGGAAGTAACATTACTTTAATTTAAAATCACTTTTTTCAAATATTATCGAATGTATGTATTATCCGGTAAAATTTATTTCTAAATACCTAATTTGTTCATTTCTCATACAAATGTTTTTTGTTTTAAACACATAGAATTAAAATGTTCTACTTACCTCGGACCAAATTTTTGTAATACACTTCCAAATAAAATAAAATATTTAAATTCTTTAAACTTATTTAGATATAGGAAAATTTAGAAGTCACAGCACGTTTATGTAGGTACAATTTTAGTTGACACGATATTTACTATGTAGTTGATAGTAATAACTCTATTTTAAATGAATACCTATGATTCATGTTCTGTTTTTGTAACATTTTTATTATTTGTAAGTAAACCTGTCGCTACTATGTCAGTGAAATATTGCAACGCTGGTGAATTTAATTCAGTGGATCAAAAATGGACGTTTAGTTTAGTCCTTAACTTTTTCACATAACACCATCTAGTATAATGTATATCAAACAAACAATGGTATATTAAAATCTATTGAGACAGAAAGAGTGGTGACATCTAGTGACTGTCTCAATTAGAATCAAACAAATTTATACATTGCGTTGGCTAACTAGTCCTATTTAAACAATGATAATACTATGAACAATAACGACTAAATTTGAAATCGGAAGTATGTCGTAGCTAAATTTTTAAATTAAAAATAAACTAAATTTGTAAACAAAAAAAAAATTATATGGTACATATAATTAAAACAAAATTAGTGTGCATTATAATTATTGTACTTGCGGTCGTTTTAACATATCACTTAAATTATTGTTTGTTAGTTTATACAAAACACTTTTTTTTAACATTCGAAGCAGTTGGCCCAACAAGACATCGTTTGTTATCCAGAAATAGTTCTAACAAATTTTGAATGAACTCTCCCTTTTGTTATTTAGCTTACTGCCTTAGAGAGAACTGGGATTTCCAGCAAGAGATTAAGTTGAAATATTAATTTTATGCAATATACAACCAAACAACCTATAGGGGAAAGGCGTGTACCTTGGAACGGTTTTACCTTGGGACAATCATTATAAAAATGTAACCGTTGTAGCGAGAAATCTGAGAAATTTGTAATATGATGGCAACACTGTCTCCACTTACATCAAACATTCGCGTTTCCGTCAGCAGCCATTTGATGTGACGACAAGTGTAAAACGTTTTGGTGTCCGTGAAGTAAATTTTATCCATCTTTATAAAATAATAGGAAAAGCACGGTAAGAACTATTGGTTGAATTTTTTCGGCGTATTTCGTCTTTATATATTTAATGCTCACTGTAAACTATATTTTATGAGAAAAAACTTTACTTTAAATTGATGAGGTTAGATTTAGTAAAACATGTGCTTGGTTGTACCTTGGGACGTTGTTATGGTTGTACGTAGGGACTTGTCCCAAGGTACAACCAGATATTTTTCTTCACCGTGTTAATGTTAATCTTATTGTTGCAGATGGGAAGAAGTGCTACAGGAAAAAAAAGGGTGAAACCAGATGCAGAAGCATTAGAAGCAGCTGCCAATGAGATACTGGCGCATAGTCGACCTTTGAGAGAAATAGCTAATCTGTATGGTGTTTCAAAAAGTACTCTTGGTAGGCATATTCAAAAACATAAAGTGTCTATGAAAGCGACTTTCAAGTATGAAGCGAATAATTCAACACGCAAAGTCTTCAGTACTGAACAAGAAAACGAACTGCTCACTTACATTATCAAAGCTGCACAGTGGAACTATGGCGTCACTGTTGAAGAAATGCGAAAACTAGCATATCAGTACGCCAAACTCAACAATGTGAACTACCCTGAATCATGGGATAATAATAAAACTGCTGGTAGACAATGGTACCGATGTTTTAGAACTTCTTATAATAACAAAATATCTCTTCGGAAGCCTGAAGCCACAAGCTTAGGTCGAATGGCCTGTTTCAACAAGCCAAACGTTTTAATATTTTTTGATAAATTGGGAGAAATTTATTCGAGATTAAAGTTAACACCTCAAAATGTGTGGAATCTCGATGAGACCGGCTGCCCTACTGTTCACAAGCCAGTTCGTGTGCTTGGCGATATAAAAGCTAAGCAAATTGGAGCAGCTACTTCTGGCGAGAGGGGTATTAATGTTACTATGATAGCCTGCGTTAGCGCTGCCGGAACATTTATTCCACCAGGTATAATTTTTCCACGTGTTCACTTCAAAGAGCACATGATTAACAACGCACCACCTGGAACTATTGGTATGGCAACTTCTAGTGGTTGGTCCAATGCTGAATTGTTCGTTGAATATCTTCAACATTTCATTTCAGTTGTGAAGCCATCTCCTGAAAATAAAGTGTTGCTTATCCTCGACAACCACGAAAGCCACCTCTCATTGGCTGCTATACACATAGCTAGGGATAATGGAATAGTAATTTTAACCTTTCCTCCGCATACCAGTCACAAACTTCAGCCGTTGGATAGGTCTGTGTTTGGGCCATTTAAAAATTATTTCAATAATGCTAGCAAAGAATGGATGCTGAACCATCCGGGAAAGCCTATATCTATTTACGACATGTCAGAGCTGATAGGAAAAGCATTCCCATTGGCGTTTACCCCAAATAACATTTCGTCAGGTTTCAAAGTAGCAGGTATATGGCCATTTAATGCAAACGTGTTCGGAGACCATGAGTTCTTACCAGCTGAGGTGACCAACAGGCCATATGAACCAAAACAAACTGATATTGAAGAGACAGAACTTATGGAAGTTGATGAAGCCATACCATCAACAAGCAGTGCGCCATGTTCCACTACTGGAATGACCCCTGAACAAATTCGCCCATTTCCGAAGGTTCCACCGCGTAAGACTGGTGGAAGGGGAAGGAGACCGGGAAGATGTATGATTGTCACAGACTCACCGGAGTTGCAGAAAATCAAGGAGCAGAAAATTAAAATATGTAAGCCAGTCCCGAGGAAAAAAGAGGCAGTCAAAAGAGCACTAGTTGTATCTTCTTCTTCGTCTGAAGATGAAGACGAGCTCGAGCTTAAAGACATCTCTGATGGAAGCAGATTTGACTCAAGTTCCGAAGATGAAGATGTTCCTGATTTCTTTCCATCAGACAAAGTTGCACTCAATTTTACCATTGGCAGCTGGGTTGTGGTAAAATTTGAAGTCACTGGAAAAGCTACATCCACTGATGTTTACTATGCTGGTTTGGTTCAAGAAAGCATAAACCAAGAAGTTACTGTGAAGTTTCTCCGAAAACGGAAAGTTTATTTTGTCTTCCCAAATGTTGAAGATATTGCCGTCGTAAAGCATTCAAGCATAGTGAAAGTGTTGCCTGTGCCCAAAATACGGCGAGGATTTCATTCATTCAACATTGCCTTTCCACAAAATATTTCTTTTAAATAATATATAAATACAATAAAATACTTTTATTGGTTTTTTCATCATTAAAAAAGTTATTTCAATATTTGTTTTATTTATATAAATACAGTCAGTTCATGTCCCAATGTACAAACAACACTGTCCCAAGGGTAAACCACAGGTTGAACCTTGGGACTAATATCACTGTACACTTATATGGTAATTACTGATTTACTCGTTGGTTATTATCGATATTTTTAATATCAGTCCAGTGCCTAAATCTTCATTCTTTTACATGGATCAAATACATATCAGTTTCAGATGAAAGAAAAAAACATAAAAATTTAAAAGTAAATTTTGTCCCAAGGTACACGCTTTTCCCCTATACAATAATTTTGTACAGATAATCAGTTAAATCCATGGTTATTTACTTAATCTTGGACCCATGTAAGTTCACCGAATATGTGGACTGGACTTACTTTTGTTATTTATATAATCTAAATAGTTAATTTGTTGTAGGAAACAGATTTTACATGACGTTGCAACTAATTCGGATTTAACTTCTGAGAAGTTCAAAGAAATTCAAAGAAAAATAGAAAATAGTATTGAAAGTCTTAAACCTTCTGAGGAATATAATGATTTCACCGAAAAACACAAGTAAGTATTTTGAGTTGTGCTCCGGAATCTTTCCTTTTTCCTCATTCCATCTTTGACTCTCATTACATGACCTTATGTATCATTTTCTTGCAAAATTAACTATATATTTTTGACCTTTCTTCTCTCTATAAATGCTAATCTTGACGGTTTGCCTCACTGTACAGCAATATATATCTTCGTGTTAGATAAAATAAAACCAATATTTTCAAGTTATTCATTCTTGCTGTGACTAATAATGTTAGTCATCTAACTTTTTATATCTCTATTATTGGTAATGTCTTTTATAGCGTAATAATATGGTTCAGATAATAGCTCTTTTTATTCGTTATCAAATCATATCCATTTGCATATTGTTTACAGTAACATAAAACATTAAAGTCTTAGGCTATGGCTCCACGAGCGACAGATTGTCGCTAGCAGTAGCAGTAAAATTACGGCGGCAGTAAAGCAGTAAAATCATGGCTCCACGAGCGACAGTTTACAGCGCGCATATCGCCGGGTTTTGGTCTTGTAGTGGCTCCATGAGCGTTAATATGACGAAGCTACAATCAGTGGTATCTTGTCCGTTTATCTAGTGTCCGTGTATATAGCAGATAAAATAAATAAATAAATAAGTAAAATAAATTCAGACCGATAATACAATAATATAGTATGGATAATCTATCATTTCAACAAAAAGTTGCTTTAATATTGGCATTGCGCCGTCGACGTAGGGTTAAAAAAAGGAAATGGTGGATTCACCCTGTTCTAGTGCCTAGACAGACAGAGGGAAAATTTTTTCTTTTACACAACAAATTAAAAGAATATCCTGACAAGTTTTTTGAATATTACAGGATGTCAATGTCTTCTTTTAATTTTTTATTAGGTGAAATAGAAGATGCCATACGAAAACAGGATACATCAATGCGTGATAGCCTAAGCCCAAAAGAAAAATTAGCAATTACCTTAAAGTAAGATTTCAAATTACATATTTTATAATCCTATACATGTATCTACCTAAAAATAAAAAGAAACAAAATATTTAACTATTTAACTTTCATTAGAATAAAAAGGGGCCGCCACCACTTCTTACCTCTGCGTATTCTGTAATTCGCTACTGAATTATCAAGTAGATCGACGGCTCCCATATGTCAATTATATTCATTTATCATATTGGGTTGATGTAATGAATCTTCCTTTTCCAATATCTAACTTGTTTTTTATGTTACAATAATTTAAAAAATTCTGATGCTACATAAAATCTGATTTGTTGCATTCCTTTATTTATGAATCAGGTCAAGCTATCGAAAACGAAACATTAGTACTGAAGGGTAATAAAATTTTACTATAAACAATAATTATTAAAATTTTATTTATATGATATGATTAGACAACCACTTATATAGAAATGAATCACCAGTTCGAAGAAGGAAATCCAAAAAATAGATTTTCGGGAAATCAATAAAAACTGTTTATTCTCTCTATTCAACTTTTTCTTGTTTAATAATGGCATCTATTATAAAGTACAGTTTGATAAGATTAATTGATATTGAAAAAAAAACCATCCATTGATTTTCGTTATCTAGAATACCGTTACAGAAAATATTGGATTTCTTTCTTTCTTAGAAGTTATAATTTTTGAAAATTGTATGAAAAAACTTAAAAGTAATTTATAAAAACAAAGAAACAACTTAACAAACACAAAAATAAACAACCAAGAACAAAAATATCCGATTAAATGGCAATTACCGCTACAAGCGACACATTACTGCTAGTGGAGCCACAAACGCGCTGCAAATTACTGCTAAAAAATAGGTCCGGACCTATTCGAACGCGACACGACCTTGACGACGTGTCTCGGTCTCGAAACAAAGCGACAATCTACAGCCCGTGGAGCCACTCAGTATCACTGCTGTTGTTTTCATTTATCAAGCTACATTTTACTGCTACTGCTAGCGACAATCTGTCGCTTGTGGAGCCATAGGCTTAAGCGGAAAATACACCTAAGTGATCACGACGCGATGGCGACAGCGATTTGACCAGTCTCAAACAAGTGAAGCAGCACGTACTGGTCGCGACCTGCTGGCGATCAAAGGAATTTCGGAATTTGTGCACCGTTCTGAGCAGCAGTTTACGTTTATCGCTGGTCGCGTCGATGCAAATAAAAATAGATATCGAAAAACTTATTAAAATTGTAAAAAATATGATATATTGTTCGACATGTCCAACCCAGATTACAAGAACGTTCGTAGGTATTAAAAATTATTTGTACGTATTTGTCTGATCTAAAATCTCATCAAAACTTTCAAAATTCGTTCTAATATATGTATAGAAACGGTTCTCATCTTTGCGAATTTCTGGGTACAATTTATGAAATTCTCCGTGTTTTCTTGGCTTCAGGTTAATGTTATCCCAAATGTGCCAAACATATCTTCTTTTTTTCCAAAAAAAACTGCATAAATATCAGCATTTGTAAATGAAAAAATTAAATCGTCTGCGCATACCTTTTATTACATTTTTTCAACGCTTTTTCTTTTTGTAAATCAGACATTTTATTAACTATATTTCCAATTGTATTTGAAATCGCAGGTCGCTATCGGTCCGATGTGTTCACTTTCTACAGAAACCAAAACCATCATCGCCATCGTGGTAGCTTAAAGGCGCGTACACATCTGGCGAACGCATGTGACCGAATCTTTGCATCTTCGACCGAATTCATTCGATGTTTTCGACGTTCGATGGAAAATTTGGTCTTTTGTCCACATTACAGCGAACGAATTCGTTTGCATTCGATCAGTTTCGCGGGTAATTATGGTGATTCGTAACGTGGCAGTTATTTATTTGATGTACATTGTTAAAAATTACATCGGATGAGGATATAATTATTGCAAATGAGTTATATATTATTATTAGTGAGGCGGGGGCCGAAGCAGTAAAAGACCTCCCCAAAAAACTACGAAAACAGCTCTGGTGAACAGCATCATTATTCAAAAGCAGAAGCCGGTATAGAGGGATAGACTTATTTAATGATCTAAAAGCTGAATTGAAATACGGGCTTTTTCAAATTTTTTGTAGAATGAAGTCTACTGATTTTGAATGGTTATTAAATGAAATTGGTCCAAAAATTTCGAAAAAAGATACAAAGTTTAGAGAAGCGATACTGCCAACACTCCATTATTGCAAATTAGAAAATCAAAACAAAATCGCGACGACGTTCGACACTTTTACTCGGAAGCGTACACATTAAACACAGCCAAACGAATTCGTTCTTCAATTTTCTTTTGATGCATCACCCAGTGAACGAACTCTAGCGAAGGCAAACACATGCGTTTGCTATCGTTTGTTGGGGCGTACACATTTACCGAAGGCGTTTGGTCGCAAGGCTTCGGTCACATGCGTTTCCAAATGTGTACGCGTCATTAGATGTGTTCTCCGCTTTAATCCTTTGCGGTCGAACACAATGACGAATAAAGCGACGTACAAGTCGTTGACATGTATTAACGTGTCGCTGTTTGACACATGAAAGTGCACTGAGGTCGTCGTGGCCGTTTAATCAATCCAATATTTCTAACAACGTTATTTAAAATTGCTATATCTTTTTTTCTATTTATTCTAAAGAATTTGTATTTCGTAGAACTGAACAAAACATGTTAAACAAGCTACAGCTGAATTTAAAATTAAATGATGTGAACTCTCCTTTGGTTCAAATAAAATTCATGTTTTTATATTACAATTTGTTGTTAAATTTTATTAGCATATTATAAACGCAAACTTAAATTAAATTTAAGTTGAACTTTATTAGACTAGTGTATATATTCTTTATAAAAAGTATCAATTTATAGGATATACGGCATGTGGAATGCAATTTTAGATTCCCTTGCCGAGTAATTTATCCAGCTGTTTGTTTCGCAAATTTTAGGAAACACAGTGGTAAAAAATTTGAATTTGGTTTCGCTAGATAGAAATCGTTTGATTTCTCTTTTTGTTTTTACTTCTTTTTCAGTTCGCGGCCCTCCTTTACAATATTTTTTTTTAATACTACTCACAGAAACTCCTGAAAATCCAACCCAAAAAGTTTCAGATTATATATTATTCTTATTAGATTATTTATCAAATTATAAATTTATAATTTTGTTTAAAAAATGTATAACCGCCAAAGTTGTTTACGGGGTGGATTTTTGCCTTACGGAATTTTAAATTCTTATTATTTCTGAGTGTTCTGGATTATTAATATGTTCCATATGCGTTTGTGTTTGAGAAAATGTTCTTGTATTGTGTACAAGTGTTGTGTGTTGCATATGTATTTTGTATGAAGATGAGTGTCTTATAATCCGCTATTGTTGGTATATTTTTGTTGTTGACTTCTTTTCGTATTCGGGCATCTGGCAATTTATAGGGGTAGCGATAATTTCATTTAAAATATTACAAATTTATAAAATTGTAATTGGTTTTCCAAAATTGTCGTTTGTGTTGTTCTGACGGTCTATTATGCGTCTGATTTCATTTTCCATGTTTATATCATGGCAGATTTTGTTATTGTTTTGGTAGACTCATTCATTTATTGTTTTTTCTTTAAATATTACGGCGAGTTGTTATTTGCTTTAGCTTTGGTACGTTTTGTGGAACTTAAAATCACCATATCATTTACTTGATAGGAGATGGTCTCTGTACTCGTGGTATTTTAATTTTAGTTGACTTAAATGGTGGTTACCTCCATGAGTTTTTATTAACAAATTTTGTTTTTCAGAACAACGCCTCAAGAACCAGTAAAATTTATATTTGACGAAAGCCTCGTCGAAGATTCTGCTGGAAAACTGTTACCTAATCAACTAACAGTCGATAATTTAACCGTAGAGTGGCTGAGAACTAAACTAAGCGATTTGGAAACGAATATTAAAGAAATTCAAGAAAAACGTACGTCCATCACAAGTACTGATAGTTTGGTGAATGGGAAAACGACGAACAACGAAGCTAGTAATAGGTAAATTTGTTAAATTATATATTAATATACTAAATTTCTTGTAGTAATTTACACAGAACTTCAATGAACAATGTTGATAAGTTGCAATTCAGGCGAACGCATTTGGTGTTGTAAGCAATAGAGAGCCGAGAACAATTTATCAAAAACATGGAGGTAAATAAATAATAAATATATGAAAAGACAAATCCACTGTTCACATGGATCCATTCCATCTTCTCCTCGGTTTTCCTCTACCTCTCTTTCTATCAACTTCTAACAGCTCTATCCTTCGTCCAACATAGTTCCCATTTCTACGTCTGATGTGACCAAACCATTACAGTCTTTGTAGTTGAACCTTTTTTGAGACTGTAGTCACCCCACCGCTCTCCCCGTCGTTCCTGATTATGTCCTTTTTACTCTTACCCAACATCCACCGTAACATTTTCATTTTAGCTAGGTACTTCCATCTTCTTTTCCTGAACCCTCTTTATTCACCGTCGCACAATAACGCCTCAGCACACTCTTGTATATCTTTCTTTTCAGCCCTTCGCCGATTTTTCGATCAGAGAGTACCCCGCTCATTCGCTTCCAGTTAAACCAACCAGCCTGTAACCTGTGGGCAATTTCTCGATGTAGTGTCTTATTTTCCGTTATGTAGGAACCAAATATTTAAATTCTCCTACTCGTCCTAGTTTTTTTCCAAGCAATTCGATGTCCCCAACAATTCCTGTTCCTTACCAACACATATATTCCATTTTTGACCTGCTAACGCCAAGAGTTCCCTCTTCAATAGCTCTTCTCCAACCCTCCAACTTCTTCAACATTTCTTTCCTCTCCTCCACTAATAATATAGTATCTGCAAACAGCATTGACCAAGGAGCCCCGTCCCTTACCTTCTCTGTCAGTACATCCGTACCAAGATTAAACAGGTACGGACTCAGTGAAGAATCTTGATACAAACCAACCGTTACTGGAAAACTTTCGGTCAATTCGACAGAAGTCCTTACTTTGGTGTACGCTCCTTTATACATGTCCTTCACGAACCTTACGTACTTTTCAGGAACCCATTTCTTTCTCATACATCTCCATAGCTCTTGTCTGGGAACTGTGTCATACGCCTTCTCAAGATCCTCAAATACCAAATATAGCTCTCTTTTCTTTGTGTGCTACATTAACTTTATCGCTCCATAGTTTTTACAGTCCTGAATGTCCCCTTTATTTTTATCCAGTGATACTATCACGCTCTTCCTTATTACTCATCATTTGCCACAACAAATTAACTCTTTCCTCGCCTAGAGCCTTTCAAACCTACACAGGCATTCTATCAGCTATCATCCTATTTATATCCTCAACAACTTCATTTCTCGTTATACCCGGTATTACACTCTCATTTGGAGTCCTGTAATGTCCTGTATCTTCTTTGGTGTTCTTCATTATACAACTTTCTGAAATACTCGTAACAACTTTGATTTATTCAACATCGGATCTTAATACTCTTCCTCCTTACTCTTAATCTGACGTACGTGGGTCAAGTCCTTTGATTGCTTTTGTGTGTATAACTTTTTCATACCCTCAGGTGTTTCCAACCCTTCATACAGCTTTGCAGACGATAATTCGTTAGCAGTAGCTACAGCGCGCTTTGTTTCCTTTTCTCTTCCTCTCTTTTGGACCTCTCATTCCTTTTTCTAGCCTGTTTCTTCTCCCTAACCTTCTCCTAAAACACTACAAAAAACTGGATAACTTCAATGTAGTGTATTCTATTACATGTGGTTCCTGTTCAGAGGTGTATGTCGGTCAAACCAGCCAGAAACTCTCAAAAAGAATAGCTTTGCACAAGAGTGATGTTGTGAGGAATCCTACTAGTACAGCTTTTAGCCAACATATTAAGAATACTGGACACATTGCTAACTATGAAAATGTGGAAGTACTAAAAAGAGTTGACAACCAATTTAAGAGAAATTTCATAGAAATGTGCTACATCCATAACTGCAGCTCTTCTATGAACTGTAAGAAAGATGTTGAAAACTTAAGTTGTAGGTATTTATTCTTTTTTGCTTCAGCAGGACTTGACAAGATGTAACAAGTTGAAAAATGAAGGTGGCTTACCATAACATACACAGATGACCTGCCTGCACTTGAGAGCAGACTTCATTTCCTTGCTATTTTGGTTTTTCAAAAGATTACTTCCAATTTCCATTTTATTGCACGAGGTGCAGATGTAAATATAACCTTGTTACATATGACATCTAGGTATTGACAGAAATCAGAAACATTGTCATCAAAAAAGAAGAAAAATTCTTCTTTTCTACCTTAAACATGAAGATGGCGAAGATGCGGTTTTTGTTGGGTTTTAGATGTTTTTTGTGTTGTATTTGTAAAAATACCCTTTGGTGTTGTAATGTTTTTATTGAAAATTTTAAATGTATTTTTTAACAATTTTAACATATTTATGACAGTGTTCTTCACCACTAGGACCAACTGAACATTTTCAATGTAGGTTTTTAAATGTTAACTTCCACCATTTGTACTAAATAAGTTTTCCATTTAGGTGCATATGAAGGTGACAGCCTATAACCGAAAATTTCACATTTAGAATAAAGTTCTACACCAAACTGGCTTATACCATCTCTAGCCGATCCTTGACTTGACGCTTTCCCGAAAGTTACCTACCAAAGAATTATATATAAATATATATATATATATATATATATATATATATATATATATATATATATATTTATATATATATATATATTTATATATATATATATATATATATATATATATATATATTTATATATATATATATATATATATATATATATATATATATATATATATATATATATATATATATATATATGTAATAAAACATAAAACATCATCATCATGCAACCTCTTCTGTCCACTGCTGGACATAGGTCTCTCCCATTTTTCGCCACTCTTCACGGTTCTGTGCTTCTTGTTGCCATTTCTTGGATATTCGTCCAATGTCGTCCATCCAGCGTGTTGGTGGTCGTCCTCTGCTGCGTTTTTCTTCTCTTGGGCGCCAGTCAATTAGTTTTCTGGTCCATCTTGTGTCTTTCAGTCTCGCTATGTGACCTGCCCAATTCCATTTCAGCTTGGCTATACGTTCGACGACATCACTGATACCTGTTCTTTTCCTTTTTGTCTTTTTTTGTCACGCCGAGAATTGATCTTTCCACTTTCCGAATTGGCCTTTGTGCCACCCGCATTTTTAGTGCTGTTGTTTTTGTGAGCGTGAGAGTTTCTGCTCCGTATGTCATAATAGGAAGAACGCATTGGTCAAATGTCTTCCGTTTCATAGCTATCGGCATGTTGCTCTTAAAGATTTCTCTTAGTGAACCATACGCCGCCCAAGCAAGTGTTATTCGTCGTTGAAATTCGCGGGTCTGGTTGTCCTTGCCTATTCTGATTACATGACCAAGATATATGTACCTTTCTGTCAATTCTACCACTTGATTTTGGATGATTAGGTGTTCGCTGAGAACTAAATTTGTCATAAATTTGGTGTTACCGATGTTCATTTTTAGACCTATTGTTGAAGATACGTTTTCTAATTCTTGTACCATTTGTTGTGCTTCGCCCAGATCTTCGGTAATAAGTACTATGTCGTCGGCAAAACGCAGATGATTGAGCATTTCTCCATCTATTTTTATTCCTCTATTTTCCCACTTTAATATTTTAAAGGCGTATTCGAGGACCGTTATAAATAATTTAGGTGAGAGAGTGTCGCCCTGTCTCACACCTCGCTTGATATGAATTTGGCGGTATCATGTAGTTTTACACGCATTGTGGCGTTTTGGTATAATGTTTGTACTAGCTTTGTGAGCCGGTAATCTATTCTGCTATTGCTCAGAGCAGTTATAATGCTGTCTAATTCCACGGTGTCAAAGGCTTTGTGAAAGTCTACGAAGATAAATACCAGTGGTCTGTTATATTCTAGCGACTTTTCTATTAAGGTTTTTACTGTTTGCAGGTGATCGTTTGTTCCGAATTTAGAGCGGAAGCCAGCTTGTTCTCGGAGCTATAAGAAATCTAACTTTTTCTCTAGTCTTGTCGTAATTATTCGGGTAAACATTTTATAGATGTGGTCCATTAGGCTGATTGGCCTATAGTTTTCTAGGTACTACACAAGAAAGGAGACAAGGCGCACCTAGAAAACATAGAACAACCGGCAACAAATTCTAACTCTCCCTACTTTGTTTGCCCCTTTTAAAGGTCAACGCTTCGCTATTTCAATATAGGAATTATTATTGTAAACACGGGGTTTTTTAAGGTTAAATTTTTTAACACACCTTTCAAATAATGAGTATGGTAATAATACTCATTTTCTGAAAGTGCAAAACTTCAAATTAAATGTACCTTAAAATATTTCGTAAATATACGACAATAAACTGTTTCTAATTATGTACATCGTCATAAACAATATGCCACAAGAAAACAGTTTCAGAACCTTTTCATTAAAGATAGTTTCTTATTCTAAAATAATGCTTTTTCATAGATCATTAAAGGTATAATAAATGTGGTATGCAGCGTAAACTGATTAAACGGTTCAATGACTACGTTGAAGGTTGAAAATAGATAATAAAATAAATTAAATTATTTTGACCATTGCCGTTACTATTCTCTACCGGGTGGATTTAATATATTCTTTAGTTTAAGCTTTTGGATGTTTTTATTTGGTTCTCTTTTCAAAATTTGTCATTTATCTGAAATATTTCTCAAAATGTTATGCTCAGCATTCCTTAAATTTATCTAGCGATTAGCCTTATAGAAGATAGGTTCCATTTATTTCCAATAGATACTTGGAAATTAAAGGGAAAATCATTTCTTGGCCTTTTAAATAAAGTATGTATATCAAACAGAGGAATTGCCAATAAACTGTATGTGAATAGATTTTATGAGCCACGTTTTCAAAATCTTTACGGCTTAAAACAATAATTTGAAAACTAAATATATCAATAAAGTAGTCTGCAAACCACCGGTAGACGATTACGATTACATAATTACAGCATATGGTATTGAAAAAGAACGAACTCAGAACATGACTTGTCTCGGTTTAAATATAAACGACAATTGGAATATGAACCTAGAGGACGCTCACTAAATATAAATAAACCTTAAACTTTCGAAATGTGGGTGTATAAAAGGCTACTACGCATAATCTAGGTCGATAGAGTGACAAATGAAGGGAACTATGGTTAGTTTATTAATAACTTTTTGTTGTTGTATTTATATAATGATATTTTATTAAATTCTTGAGTCGATTAAAAATTTTTTTTATTTTTTAGGCTCTCTACTATAAATATAGATACTTCCAAAAAGGAAATAAACGAATTAAAATGCCAAGAGAGGAAGATGCTCAAACAAACCGAACTGATAAGAAGTGCCTTAAATGAATTAGGTTGCGAGGAAGCTCCCGCCGCCTGTGATCTCTCCATAGATAGTCAAAATTCGTTCAATGGTAATACAGAAGAGGTAAGTAAGCAAATCATATTATAGTATGGGTAAAACATATGAAGTCTTAGAAGTAGATTATAGAAACAAATAAATAAGAAAAATTAAAATAGAAACAGAACAAAATCAATCCATTAATTTTTTAGATTTAAAAATCATCAGACTTAAAAATTAAAATGAGTTCTCCGTATTTCATAAACCTACCCATACTGATACGACTATACATAATTCATCATACCATCCTACACAACATAAACTGGCAGTCTATCATAGCATGATACATAGATTAACAGAAATTCCGATGTCAAAATACAACTTTGAGACAGAATTAAATATTATTGAGCAAATAGCAGTAAACAATGGGTACAACGAACAAACAATTAATAAAATTCTAAATAAAAAACTACACAAGAAAACCCTGAAATTAGTTTTTCCACCACCAGAGAAAAAACCCAGTACCTTTTGCTCGATTACATATACAGACAAAATATCAACAAAAATAGCCAAACACATAAAAAAGAAAGGAATAACAACAGCTTTTAGAACAAACAACAACTTATGCAAATATATTAAAAATAACAAGAGCCAAAATAAAAAGCACTTACACAGTGGTGGATACAAACTCAAATGTGGCGACTGTCCAAAAACTTACATCGGTTAAACTGGTAGAACTTTTAACAAACGTATAATAGAACATAATAGAAAAACATTCTAATAATCATTCTTTTAATGACGAATTTCACATTCTTCACATCCAAAATAAAGACCTTAAGCTATCTTCGGCCTTAAGTAACGGTCGAATCCATCACTTAAATAAGAAAAGGTTTGATCAAATCAAAAATGTTTTTTAAACACTTCAAAAATGCTTTAAACTCAACGGAATCTATGTGAACAACTTACGGTAGGATGTCAGAGTTATTATAGCTAGAACTATTGAAGCTTTACTAGAAGTAATAAAACAAATGTAATGCCTATAATAAGGAAAGGCAGCAGAAAGAGAATTAAAATGAATACATACAAAACAATTGGCTTCATACGCAATCTAAATCGCCAAAATGAATCTTTGTCTGTAACAAACAGGAGTTCGTTACCAAGATTTAATACCTTGACATATATTACGATGTGGCGCACCAAGGGGGGGGTTTGTGGGTTAACCCCCCCCCCCCAGGACCCTATTCCGACACTACATTACTCATACATTTTAAGGACTCAAAATGGAGGTAACATCATTAAAAATTTTCGGTGACCAACCAAAACCCCCCAGAGGCAAATTCTAGGTGCGCTACTGAACAAAAGCATATGAATGCATTGTGTGGTAATACCGCAAGGAGGAACTGTAAGTTGCCTACATTTGGCGCAACTCTGAAAAAAATGTGACTCTACAGAATTTAACTATTTTTATCACATTTCATTCATTCATAATACTGTATGAATTCTAAACATTTACTGTAGAAGTAAATAGTATGAGAGGCCTTTGAAAGGTGTGTATTGCAAAGAATCTTAACATAACGCAGAACAAATGGAAGTGTGTTACAAATAAGGGAACCTACTAGCATTAAGATAGTCGGTTCATTATTAAAATACCGATTTATCCCTTTGAAGGCCAAATATTATTCTTAGAACCTTTCTTTCAAATACTAGCTGCTTATTTACTTCCTGCTGATGTAAAGTCCATGTTTCACTTCTATATGTAACAATTGGGGGAATAATTGACATGTACCTACAGTCTTAATTTAGATTGTCTTTTTAGCAGCTTGGTTCTTAATAATGATGATAGGGAGTATAGTGATCTATTCCCCGCAGCTATCCTTGCTGATACCTCTTTTTCTATGTGGTTGTCATCTGTGATTACCGCCACCAGATATTTAAACTCTTTTACTACTTCGAAGTTGTGGTAAATAATATGTTCTGCATAACTTGGTCTTTCACTTTACGTTACTAGCATGTATTTCGTCCTATCTTCATTTATTCGAAGACCCAGACTACATGTTTTCTCCTGAGTTATGAAAATAGCTCTCTCACATCTCTTGCAGAATGAGCGACTGTATCTAGATCATCAGCAAAGACCAACAATAATTTTGATCCTCGATTCGCAAATCCCCCTGTCAGCTCAGACAATATTTTATTAATTGCATATTGCCCTAAAGCCAAATTGAATAGCAACGCCCTAAAGCCAAATTGAATAGCCAAATTGAATTTGGTCTAAAGCCAAATTGAATAGCAACGGTGATAAGGGGTCTCCTGATGTTATACTAAATGGCATCGATGTTCTGTTTCCTATCTTTACCTGTGCATATGAGTCTGTCTTGAACATTTGAGATAGTCCACTAATTTTCTTGATATTCCTATTGCTGGCCGTATGCTTGCTGGAAATCTACGAAAATTTTTTGTACATCTCGGTTGAAATCCCAGTTTTTTTCTAATATTTGTCGGATTGTAGATATTTGATATATTCTCTCTCTTCTTGTGTATGGGTATTTTATAACGCTTCCATTCCATTCCCTAGGTATTTTCTGTTGTTGCCATACTCTCAGAATAATGTCATACAATTTTTGATGTAAAACGATTATTCCTTTTTTATTAATTCTGCATTTGTAACATCATTTCCTGGCGCTTTGTGATCTTTAAGATATGCTATCGCATTCTTTACTTCTTAAAGTGTTGGTGCTGGTATTTCCACAGCTGCAGAATGGAATGTATTATCTGCTTCCTCCATTTCACTTTCAACATTTAGTAAACTCGGAAAGAGTAATCCTTCCATCGTTCGACGATTTCTGTTTCTATCATTATTACTTCACCTGCGTAATTTTTCGTAGCTAGTGTTACCCCAACAGTTCCACGTTGTCTGACTGTCTTCACTTCCCTATAGAATTTCCTTAGTTGATTCCCCTCGCCACTTATGCCCATTTCTGGTATTTGCTATTCTAATTAGCTCCTCTTTTTAGTTCTTAATAGTCGCCTTGCCTGTGTTCTTGTTCTGTGAAAATCTGCTTTGTTCTCATCTGTAGGGTTTTGCAGCATTTCCAATCTTTTAAGAGTTTTTATTTTCCAGTATTTCTTTGCATTGTTTGTCAAACCATTTCCGTTTTGGGCAAGTCTTCTTTTTTCCAATGGTTTCCTTCGCTGCTATTCTATAACTGATGCCACTCGCTCCATGCTTCTCCTCAATCTGCATTATGCTCTTCCTCTCCCAACAATTCGAATCTGTTGCTTATGGCTACTTGATAATCCAGTTCTTTATTTCGTGTTTGAAGAGCTTCTCTGTTCCATCTTTCTCTTTGTTTTTGTTGCTGCAGGTTTTGTACTGTTACTCGTGTTCTCAACTTAGATTTTACCAAAAAGTGATCACTATCGCTATCCGCTCCTCTCATACTTCGCGAATTTGCACCAATGGGGACATAATCTATTTGGTTACGTGTTCTTCCATCATTTGAAACCCATGTGACCTTGTAAATATCCTAGGCACTCACCTTTGAGTCTAACATTTCAGATTCATTCGTTTATTGGCTTGAAATCTATGACTGCCGGATTTAATACTTTTGCAATGACAAATCCCCATCCGTATTCAGGTCTGTTCTCACTACCCAACCAAAAGACTGATATAGCATCTTCCATTTCCTAATTTCCCGTTGCTATCCATCTAATTTTCTGTATTGCTGTTATATCCATGTTATATTTTTGAAATTGTCTAATGGCTCTTATCGCTATTCCAGGTCTGTACCAACTTGTGCTTATCCGTACTATTCCGAGGAAATAATTTCTGTTTCCTAGCTTTAAATTTTACATGTACGTAACGCCGGCCCATAGCGCAACCCCTTTTTCGGAGCACGATTTCACCCACTCTCATCAATTCCCGACCCAACTTTCCACCCGGATTGGATACCGGATCTCCAATTGGGTTGCTCGGTTTAACAGCCTGAAGGTGAGAGTCGGATTTGAGTAGAATAGGCTAAGTGGAGTAAACTGGAACCAACTCCATGTTTTCGCGTTCTACTCCTTTACCCTTTCCCCCCGATGCTACATCTACTCCAGATTGTTATATGGAGCTGAAGCTTAGACCTTGAAAAAATCTAACACCAAAAGACTATAAACTATTGAAATGTGGATGAACAAATGCTTGAATAGATTTCTTGGACTAAACGTCAAATAAATGGGCAAGTATCATCGTACAGAAACCACGTGAGCTAATATGGAATACAAAATAATACAAAGTTAAAATATATTATCACATGTAAAGAGAAGAGAGAGATTTGCCCTATTTCAGCTTATCATATAGGGTAAAATAGAAAAAAAGAGATTGAGAGGAAGACGAGGAATCTCATATTTAAGAAACATCCGTTCATGATTTGGCTGTACTTCCAGAGTTGTTCAGGGCGGCAGCATCAAATATAAGAATAGCTGCAGTGATTGCGAACCTTCGCCAGAAGGTGTCGTCATAAAAACTGTTAGTCTTAACACAACCAAAAATTATGTGGGAGAAAATTATAAAATCGAAAAATATTAACTTCTAATACGGATTAAACTAGAAAAAATAATAGACAATAATAATAGAAAATAATAATAAGTTCCTGAAATTGTCAATTTCTGGATAAAAATAAATTAAAACTGAATGTAGCAACGGTGGTTATACTATATTTATCTAAAGTTAAACCGTTATAAATTATCTAACACCATCACACAGTTTATTAATGGTTTATTTAAAAAATATTTCATATTTCAGGTGCTTATCCATATTATTCATATTATAATTGTAGTTTTGTAGTTATAATAACATAATTTGGTGTAGGTTTAACCAGTACTAATTTTAGGGTAATGGTTCTCAAAGTACGCTTTCTAAACGTAGTAGGTTCGAGCCTCAGAAGATAGTTAAAATGTTACGTAAACCCTTTAGACGAAAATCAGATCCTTCGTCTCCTGTTCCTCCTCCACGCAGGAGAAAAGATTCTGCTACTTGTAGTGAAGGGGGAGAGTCTAGCGTAGGTGTTTAGATATATGAAGCATGTCTCTGCTGCTAGCTTTTGCATGTTAACTTTAGCTTTAAACAGGTGTAACGTTAGTTAAGTTGACTGTTGCTTCATTAGTGTTAATAATTCAACTTTTTTGTTCATTGTTATAATTTAGGCATTGTGAGTGGCCCTTAAAACCAGGAAAATAACCAAATGAGGTAAAGTGAAATTATATTGACTAATCTGTATTTTAGTTCCAAAGGATAATCGTCAAATTTGAATAGTGGTTCGATTTTGTTCAGTAGATTTGTAGGCAGTCTACAGGCTTTTACGAATACAAATTCGAACGGTGTGTACCTGTTGCTGAGTGTACCGAAATGTACGAAAATAATAATATTGTACTCATATGCCCCACCTTTTCGGGAATTGTAACAGTTATATCCTAAAGCACACATTCAGATGGTTAGGAGTATTTTCTGAAGCTCCAATTGTCTCGTGGTGATACGCTGTGGAGTTAAGTTGCTATATTTGCAGCAATGCTGCTCATGTTTCCTTAAATATTCTTGCCATAAACTTTGTGCCTTGGTCTGTTACTATTCTTTTGGGTACTCCATACGTTAGATTGAAATTTTCTATCAATGATTTGGCTACTGTTTCGGCTTCTTTGTTTTGTATTACATATCCTTCTATGTATTTGCTTAACTCGCACTGTAGTGTCAATAATTATCTATTCTCATTGTCATCTATCTCAAATAGGCCTACTAGATCTATAAATATCGTGTCAAATACGCTGGTGGCTGTCGATGTGATAGTGAGGAGTTTGCTGGTCATGATTGAAAATAAATATATCTAAAACCCAGATGATGACAAATCTTGTAGTCAGCGAATATATATGCGTAGGAACAAGATCCATAGACCAGGTAATGGCCTATAAATACCTAGGTCATGAGATTCGCATAGGAAAAGATAACCAAACCGTTGAGCTTCTCCGTCGTATAAGACTGACTTGGGCAGCCTTCGGCAAGCTGAACCATATTTTCAAATCGTCTGATATACCAATATGCCTTAAAAGAAAAACGTTTAATCAGTGTGTTTTGCCAGTGTTAACTTACGGTGCCGAAACGTTGACCATGACAAGGAGAACATTTCAAAAGATCCGTGTGTGTCAAAGGGCGATGGAGCGTGCTATGTTGGGCGTTTCACTACGAGACAAGATCCCAAATCGCCATCTACGACAAAGAACAGGAGTGGGTGATGCAGTAGAGAGAGTAGCAACACTAAAATGGAACTGGGCAGGTCACGTGGCTCGAATGACAGACAATAGATGGACAAAGCGGATACTGGAATGGAGACCAAGAGATGATGCCTACCGAAGTAGAGGTCGTCCACCAACACGTTGGACTGACGATCTAAAACGTTGTCATAGGAATTGGATGCAAGAGGCACAAGATCGAAATAGATGGAAAATTATGAGGGAGATCTATGTCCAGCAGTGGATAAGCGAAGATTGAATGATGATGATGATGATGATGATCGAGTGCTTATTCGTGGAAATCGTCGCAACTCTTCACATCTATTTTAACATCTTTCTGCTATCCGTTTCAGAAATAGTATTTCCTTATATTTTTTTATATTACATTTATTCCTGCATGTCCTCCTGTAGGTACAGTCAAACAAATCATTAATTAGAACTCTTCTTCATTTCCAAGCTGCCATGTTTTGCTTCTGCTTCTTTAAACATTTTAGTATCCTTTCGTATTTCATCAAGAATTGGCCGATTCTTATCATTTTTTATTATTATTAGTTCCTTTATATTTTTCTGGGCGCACATGTGTACCAAGTCTCTCAGCGACGCTCGGAGTGCAAACGCTGTTGAATCAAATAAATAGTGTCATTCTCTTTATTATGCTATATTTTTGTCTGTATGTACATTAGCGCAGGTATCAGGTAGTACCGCTCTACGATTCCGATAGAGGATACGCTGCTACGGGGTTTGGTGACCCTGCCTTATGCTAGCCGCTGACGTCTCTCCTTCCTATTATGAGGGAGCCAGGTCCTTATAGCTAGCAAACTGCAAGATCAACAGTGGAACATCATCACAGATAAAAATCAAGAAATATGCATATGTGCCAAATACATACAAGAAATCTTTGATGATAATAGGTCCGAACAACGTTCGTCCTACATATGTAATGACCACTTACCAATCACATCAGATGAAGTGGAAAAAGCAATATCACATCCAAAAGATGGCAAAGCTCCTGGACCTGACAATGCATATGCTGAACTCATAAAGCTATTTAACACCGAAGGTACTCAACGACTAACAAAAATATTCAATGACATATATTTAAACGGAATAATACCAAGATCATGGCTAAAGTCAACGTTTATTGCCCTACCAAAGAAAACAAAATCCGTATCCTGCAATGATTTCCGGACCATCAGCTTAATGAGCCACATTTTAAAGTTATTTCTAAAAAGCATACATCAAAGGATATATAGACTATGCGAAGAAAAAATCAGCCGTACACAGTTTGGTTTTCGGAATGCAGTGGGTACGAGAGAGGCTCTTTTTAGCATACAAGTGCTATTTCAACAATGTAGAGGTATGAATTGCGATAATAAAGCATTTGATACAGTAAAACACGATAAACTGATGGAGATATTAACAAATATTGGAATAAACACCTGTGATCTAAGAATTATTAGCAATCTTTACTGGAATCAAACATCGTCTATCCATACAGAGGCAGGAGAATCCGATGATATCAAAATCAAACGCGGGGTCCGACAGGGATGTATACTATCACCATTGCTGTTTAACATATACTCTGAGGAAATCTTTCAAGAAGCAGTAGAAGACGTTGAAGCCGGAATTCGAATTAACATAGAATGTATCAATAACATCAGATACTGGATGACACGGTGGTATTCGCTGACAGTTATGAAGCCCTCCAGGAGTTAATAAATAGAATCACAGAAGTGAGTCAGAGATATGGACTTTCACTGAGCATTAAGAAAACCAAATGTATGATGATCTCTAAGAAGGAACAGCAAATTGAAAGAATCAGTGTGAATGATCAACCCATAGAAAGAGTAGAAACATACACATAGCTTGGTATGAACATCAATGAAAACTGGGACCATTCCCTGGAAATAAAATCTAGGATAGAGAAAGCAAGATGAAAGTCTGAAAAAACTGAAATCGGGTCACTTCTTTTATCAGGTCGGTAGTGAAACTGAAGTATATCAGTAAAAAGTTGATGATAATAATAAATAATAATGATGTACATTAGCACACTCCAGTTTCATTTGTTCGTATTCGTTACTATCTATTAGCCTCACTTCGATTGTATTTTTCGGGAACTTCAACTGTTCGACAACGTCAGGTTGATCAGTCTTTTCGTCCTTCGAAATCTGTATTTTTTCCAGTTCTTAGCTTTTGCTCTCGGTGACACCAATAGGTTTCTTTCTGTTTCTGTTTTAAAAAAAAACTGTTCATATTAATCTTTAGTCAAACCTCCAAGGAGGCGTGATATAATTTTTCAAACATTATTATTACATAATCCATACGATCGGCTATAAGGACAAGGACGATGTCATCTGCAAATCTCAAATGACTGAGCTCCATTTATATTGATACTATACTCGTTCAGATGTGCCTTCTTACAAGTATGTTCTAAAAGCGTCGCGTGAATAGCTTTGCAGAGACTGTGTCTCCTTGCCTTACTCTTCGCTGTATATATATATATATATATATATATATATATATATATATATAAAGGTATATGTGTCGCGTGTCAGCTAACCACATATTGCAACGATGAGAAAGAAATGTTTACGCAAGATATCTAGAGGACAATGACGTCGTATGTAAAAGAAGAACAAATAAAGAAGTAATGGAGCTGCTCTACAATCAACCAAATATAATACGAAAAGTAACAGCACAAAGAGCACGGTTGATGGGAAACGCTGGATCTATTAAAGGAACCCAAAGCTTAAAAGGGTTGTTGAACTATAAAGAAGAAGAATCTCACTTTTATTATATTGAATTATATTGAAAAAAATTGTCGTATTCGCAGAATTCGACTTGTTTCTGCATCGAAAAATATTTGGCAACAAATATTAAATTCAAAATGAATAACAATTACAACAGCGCATTTTTAGAAAAATTCAATAATACGAAAATCCAAAGATAAAATAAATCTTAACTATTATCTTATTAAATGAACTAAGGTCTATGGAGTTTTTATAGATTAGTTTTCATGTTATCAAAAGATATCAAATTAATTGCGAGTATTCAGGTTTTAATAAAATTTCGTCGAATAAGCATGCAACATTTTTTTCCAGAATATTATTTTCCAAGCTCTCACCGATTTATATATGTTTTAAATCGAATTCATTTTAGTATACGCACTGCATTAAAATGGATATTTATAGTAACTTTGTAGATATGATATTATAAAACTGTCTATCTCAATTTCCTTTGATAAACACATCAGGACAATAGAATGAAACATTTCAGTTCGACACATTTTTTAAAGCAAGCTCATAATACATTACTAAAGGTTGATTAATATGTTGCATTATGTGTAACCGTTAATTGTTCTCCAGTTTTTAACCACAGGTGCATCCAAACAGTTGAATGTTGATGGTGTTAAAGTTTCGTGAAAATGTTTACCTGCTGTGGTATAAAGAGAAGAAAGGTAAGATAGTATGTTTTCGACTTGTTTCTTTGTTTCACGTTATTAGTATCTAATATTAAATATTCTTTCATATTCTGTTGATGTGATCATTTAATTCGTGTTTTTTTGAATAGGCAAATAAATATCTTTTACATTTAACAATAATAAGGGTAATGTGAAAAATCAATCAAAAATTGTCGCGGCTACCCTCCTAACTCCTCAGGTCAGTTGTTTCTGTTTCACAAGTATCATGAGTTTTTCGTTCTATCAAACACTTTATCATAATCTAAAAAGTAAATTGACACATCTACGGACACTATTTCGTTTCTCTTATCTTCTTTTGTATTCGTTGGTGTATTTGACTGTGTTTATGTTTATTTGTATTTTAATCTCTTACTTAAACAAATACTTTGTTTATATGAAATTATTATTAATATTACCAGCTGAAAAGGGCAACGCAACTGTAATCATGGACAATAAATTCAATCATCATCTGTGACCACTGACGGTCCATAAACTATGGTCGCCTATTGGAATTTCTAGGCTCTAAATATTTACATGGTATGGAGACCAGCCACACAACTCCTCAAAAAGTCCAGCGTATTATATCTAAAATCGTTACCTTTTAGTTTGTCTTCTTTGAGGAGATAATTTCAGTGTCAGTTTTTCTTTCCTTTGCTTGGTTTCCCATTCTCGTATTACTAGTTCTTTTAAATCCTGGTTAATACCATCAATCCATCTCTTCATCAATCCATCTCTTCCTGGGCCTACGTCTCAGTCTCTTCCCATTTACTTCTTTTCTAAGTACTGTTTTTATATTTCTCTTATCATCCATCTCTTCTACGTGCCCCAACCAACTCATTCGTTTACTTCGTATTTCTTTTGTAATAGTGTCTATTAAATATTCAATTTATTTCGTGGTTCATTTTTATACGCCATTCCCCATTCTCCTATATCGGTCCATATATTTTCCTTAAAATTTTTTCTTTCCTATCTAAGAAGTTGTTCTTCTTGTTCACGAGTCAAAGTCCATGTTTCTGATACATACGTTACTGCGGGTCTTATAGCTGTTGTGTATATTTTTTATTTTTGAGTTAAGAGATTCTAATTTTGACTTTATAATATTCTGTAGGCAGTAAAAGCATTTGTTTCCAAGTGAAATTCTCGCTGTTACCTCATCACTGTTTTTATTTCCTTCTGGAATAAATAGTAACATTAATACTACTAACAACGAGGTCCGTATTGCGTTAATTAAAATGAAAAACGGGCGATCTCCAGGACCTGGCAATATAGTTGTAGAGTTACTTAAAGCAGAAGGTCCACTCCTAATAGAACGAATAACTTTTCTAAAGAATCAATGCTGCCAACAAATTAAAGTACCATCTGAATGGAAAACCGCTCACCAAGGGTACATCTTTAAAAAGGGTAATCGAAAAGATCCTAACTGCTACAGAGGATTATCTTACAAGCTTACAAGATGATGTAGGACATCCAATTAGCGAAGACCAAAGTGGATTTACCTCTGGTAGATCTTGCACTGATAACTTGTTTATACTCCAACAATTAATAGAAAAAAGAATAGCAGTTAGTACCGAAGTACATCTAGCTCTTATCGACCTAGAAAAAGCGTATGATACAGTTCCAAGACTTAAATTGTGGCAAGCTTTACAACAACTCGGCATTAGTCCATACCTTTCAGGAATACTCACAGAAGTATACAGGGATAACACTACTTACCTAAAAATTGGAAATAGACTATCAGAGCCAATAAAAGTAACTAAAAGACTAAGACAAGGATGCAGTATGTCACCCTTACTGATTGGAAAAACCACTGCCATACACGGCAACCACGGCAATCCCTGTAGGATATGACGTACTGTTCTCCCTGAACTTTGCGGATGACTAAGTCGTCCTAGCTCAAGATTCTTTTGATCTAGAATTTATGATAAAGCGTCTATACAGAGAATATGTAAAATGGGGGTTACAAATCAGCATGAAGAAAACAGAATATTTAGCTATCAACTCAGATGCAAGGTTTGAAGTGTTAATAGACGAGGACATGGAAATCAAACAAGTGGAAAATTTTAAATATTTAGGTGCACTCATTGGTAAGAACGGCTTGGGAGAAATCGAAATTAAACACCGAATTAATCAGGGACGTAAAATTGTAGGATGCCTGAACTCCTTATGGTGGGATCGCAACATTTCCAAAAGGAACAAAAAAGAATAGGGTATACCATGGTTGAATCAGTTCTCTGTTATGGCTCTGAAGTATGGACAATTAATGCAGACCTGAAGAGAAAATTGTTGGCAGTTGAAATGGATTATTTGAGAAGAAGTGTTAGAACATTAAAGCTGGAAAGGAAGACCAACGAATCTAAAAGAAATAACATGAATGGTACAGAAACGGTTATTGACAGAATAGAAAGAAGAGGTTTAAAATGGTTTGGACACTATTGAGAATGCCTGACGAACGTTGGTCCCAAAAACTTCACAGATGAAAGCTTCCTGGAAGAAGAAAAAGAGGTAGACCTCGACGCTCATGGAATGAAGGAATTAGAAGAGCGATGGAATCGAGAGGTTTGGAGGAGCAGCATGCCTTGGAGCGGGAGGATTGGCGGAGGAGAACGGGAATACGGCGATAGCCGTCTCCAAAATGTATTGTATTTCCAAGTTGGATCTTGTAATATATATATATATATATATATATATATATATATATATATATATATATATATATATATATATATATATTATATATATATATATATATATATATATATATATATATATATATATATATATATAACTATTGATCCTAAATATTTGAAATGATCTACTCTTCTATATTTTTGTCCGCTATAGGATATACGAGATTAACTTCTAGACTCATACTGTAAACGCCACATAGGAAGATCCAACCTCGTGCATGTGGCGTGTGCCGACTGTATCCGAAGAGGTGGATAGTGACGTGATTATGCTGTTAATATAATTAACGGCACCGAATAGTTACCGCTGCGCTACTGACAGCGTGAAATATGTAAACAAGGCGCTCGGATCGAATCAGTACGAAAATAAGGATTTGCGCTGGATCTTCGTAACTGGCGCCTACTGTAGTATGTGCCGCTTCTTTAAAATATGTATTCTAGGTCTTTTAATATCCAGCTAATTATGTCTATATCGTCTGCGTCAGCTATGACTTGTTTAATGTTTGTAAATATTGTACTTTCTCTATTTATAGGAATTTTCCTGATAACTTGTTCCAAAGCAAGGTTAAAAAGTATTATGGATAGCGCATCTCCTTTTGTTAGACCCTCGTTAATATTAAATTCATCGGACAGTTGATTTTGGATACTTTTGCTTTGGTATTGATTAGGCATAATTTTACTAATCTGATTAGTTTTTATGGCACATTTAACCCTTGCATTGCGCTATAATAATTCCTTTTTAATTATTGAGTCATACGCTTGTTTGAAATCTACAAAAAGATGATGTAGTTCGATGTTCCGTTCGTAGAATTTTCCCAGCGTTTGCCTTACTGAAAATATTTGGCCTATAGTTGAGTTACCTTTTCTGAATCTGTCTATATTATTCCCATGTTTATTATTCCATTATATTGCTTAGCCTTCCTTCCAATGTTTTCTTTTCAACGTTTAATAGTGATATTCCCGGTGATTATTGCATTCTAACTTATTTCCCTTCTTATGTATTGGACATATTACTGCAATTTTATATTGTTCCAGCATTATTTCTGTCTTCCATATATCTAGCATTAACTTTGATATTTCACTCTGTATTCCATCCTGGGACCGTTTTATTTTTAATTTTTTTATTACATATTTTATTTTTTTCTTCTATTGGTGCTTATAGGTCTGCATCAACCTGTCCGACTAATCTTAGCTCTTTTATTTCGTAACGTTGGTTTTGTTTATTCAACAGTTCTTCGAAATATTCTCTTCACAGTTTTAGCACTGCTTTTTCATCTGCTATTAGCTCACCATATTTGTCTTTGCATAATTTTGTTCTTCTTTTGTTTCTTGTTTTGTTTGTCTTTTGCATAATTTCCTGCAATGCTAAAATATATTTTGTAGATTTTTATTTGTTCAATAAGCTTTTGTAGTTCTCCTATTTCTCCCAATATTCTTATATTCTACGTTTCAATTAAAATTTTTCCACTTTTCTTATTTTTCTTTTTTCTGCTGTACTTCATCCTATTCATATTTTTATTTGTTTTATCCTGTTTACTAGTCTCTGCAGTACATTCACTCTTTTTGTCACCAGTCTTGTCCCTTTCTATTTTATCGTTATTTGTTGTACTTTGATTATTTTTTGCGTTACTTTGACTACTTTGTACTTTGCGTTAATTTGACTAAAGCTTGGAAAATTCTCCGATGTACCTTCAGCGGTCGACTGATGATAAAGGTCATGTTCAACACTCATATCTCTGTTATTGCTCTGATTTTTTTTAAAATATTGCAATTATTAGGAATTATGCATTGATTTATGCAGTTTGATCGTTTTTCTGACCTACCTTTATAACTGTGCCCTTAAGATTGAAGCCAACATTAATATTAAAATAAATATCAAAATTATCAATAGTTCTCATAATAAAAATCACCAATATGTCTCTTACCATAACTATAACTATTTTCAGCCTCAATGCGGACGCCGTCGCAATAATTCTTAATCACCTTAACATTATTTTTATATTCGTTACTGTTACTATTAAATATGCTACCGACTTACTTACTTGTTTCTTGAGTGCGCTGTTTTCGTTATTTTCGTTGTTCTTTCTGTAATAAATGTCCATTGATAACTCTTCCTCCGAGAGAGATCTATCACTATATTTTCTAGCTTTATTATTTTCAAATCTTCTATTACTACAGCTTCATTTTCTTGTAATGTTTGCAGTTTCCTCAGCGCGAATAATTCGCCATTGAGAAGCAATTTGTTATAACCAATACCTGCATTTTGACCTTTCTCTCTTGCTTCTTTCTTTGAATTTGTATGTCTTTTGGATAGTCTTCATTTATAAATATGTCGGTACCTCTTAAATTCTTTGTTTTCTTGAGGACCCCGTTCTTTTTATTCTAATTTTTGAATTCGATTAGGATCGATATTTTCTTAAATTAATATTTTCGATACTAAATCTTCGTGTTTTTATTGATCTGCATTTAGTTCTACTTGCAATTTTCTATAAATTTCTGATATCTTATGTTTGATTTGCAGTTCGTCTTCATTTTCAAACTCTTCTACTCCTTTGATGTTTAGATTATGTTTTCTTACTTTCTTGTTTTCTTACTTTCTTACGTACTTTTTTCTAAAGGTACTTATCTTTCTAATACATCTACCTTTCTTTCTTCAATTTGCAGTATTGTTTAAAGTTCTTGATTTTTTCTTTTAAATCTGTTTTCTCTGTTTTCTTCTGTTAGTTCTGCCATATCATTAAGTAATTGTGTCGATTTTGCCTTCCGTTCTCATGTTTTGTTTTTCCAGTAGATCTAACCTTAGCAGTTTTTCAAGGATCGCATCAATTTTCGCATGAATTTTCTGTTCCATGTCTTTACTACGTAGAGTTTTAGTGTATGGTCACCTTTATTGTATCGAACCGTAATTACTGTTCTGAACAAAAACCTTTCTTACAATATAAAAAGTTAATGTATTAAAATTGATTATGTTAAAAACATTTACTTTAATTTTAAACAATAATTTAATAATTTTGAACTTTTCCCTTTATTATAATATGAATGGAATTATATTTCCGAGCTTCGTCTCAAACTCTTGTTTGCATCTATAGGTATGTCGTCTGACAGATCTTTAATTGAAATATAAAGTGTACATACCCATTTTCCCAAAGAATTAGTCACAAATATACCCTAAACAAAACTAAAAGAGGATCCAACCAAATTATTAGAGAACACACTATATAAAACACTATACACATTTAAGGAATACCTGACAGATTACCAAAGAAGAACATTAACACCACACTACAGTAGGATACTGTACGGAGTACTATATGGAGTCCCAATATCTGGCATACTTTGCCAATATTTTCTGAGTGTGTCGACTTTTTCTCGAATTTTACATTTTTTGGTATTTTACATTTTTATATATAAAAATATGCAGATATATGCAATTTATTGTAAACATATGAAATTTATGCAAAATGTGCCAGATATTTGCATATATTCCGGTCTCAACTAATAACAGTAATTATTTTATTTGCCATTACGGCATACACTTAACACTTCAAAAATGTTATATTTATTTTTCCATTCTCGAGAGCATTGCATATATACCATCAAAAGTCATGTTTAGATATGTACATAGATATAATGATTCATTACACGTTTTTTGTTAATTATCTAGAAGAATATCCACATACACTACACAAAAGGATTATTCCGCTAAAAACCTTGGATGGTTGATTCAAATAATTCGAAAATTAAATAGTTTAATGTATGTATGTATCTACAGCGTTAACAGGCCCATTGCTGGATGGATAATTTCCATCATTTTCTGTTCTTATCTACCAGCTTCCAATCTCTGATTCCCATCTCTCTGATATCTTTCATCACTACATCTCTCCATTTCTTTCTTGGTCTCTCTCTTTTAATTCCCTCAGGTACTCTCCAAGCAATATTCTTGACTAGTATATTACCTTGCATTCTTTCTAGATGTCCGAGGCATTTTAGTCTACGTTTTTTCACCACTTTTGTTATTGAAGAGTTAGCATACAAATGGTACACTTCTGCATTAGTTCGTCTTCTCCATTCTCAATCTACTACTTTTCCACCAAACATTCTGCGAAGTATCTTTCTTGTCCATGCTTCCAATCTGATCTGTATGGTTTTATTCATAGTCCATGTCTCGGCAGCGTATAGCATTGTGGGTCTAATTATAGTTTTGTATACTCTTATTTTGTATTACGAGATATATCTTTGGCCTTAATTATTTTGCTCATGTCTCCAGCACACCTGTTGCTCTTGATCAGTCTCAGGTTGATTTCAGTTTCTTCCTTACATGTCTGATCAATACGAGTACCTAAGTACATATCCACCTTCTCGAATTCTACAACTGATCCATCCTACACCTCCAATCCTACACCTCCAATTTAAAGGATCCCCTGGAGTTTATTCCTTTTTTGCTCGAGATTTCCTTGTACTTCGATTTATTAATATTAACTGTCAGCTCCATTTTAGAGCTTTCCCGAATCAGTCTTTTTGCTATATTTGCCAGTACTTTTCCATTTCTTGCAATGAGAACATTATCGGCGTATGCTAATCATTGGTGCTCCTTATATAAAATAGTGCCGGACCCATTTATCCCACTAACTCTTGCAATTTTTTCTAGAACTATATTGAATAGTAATGTAGAATGAAAAGTACTTGTGCTGAAATGTTGTATTCATAGTAATTGATCAGGATTTGTTTTAGCATAAAAATTTGATCGGTTGTTGATCTTCCTTTCCGAAATCCTCCCTGGTATTCTCCTAGATTCTTCTCTACATATATTTCTAATCGTTTTTTAATTAGTATGGCGAGCACTTTATATATTATCTCTAATAGGGATATTCCTCTATAGTTTGCGCATTCAGTTCTATTTCCCTTTTTGTGTATAGGAATTATAATCGACTTATTCCATTCTTGAGGCATTTCTTCGACATTCCACACTTCTAGTATTAGCTCACTAAGTTGGTTTATTAAGGCCTCTCCTCCATATTTTAAGTTCTCTACCACAATGCCGCTCTCTCCGGGGCTTTTTTATTTTTCATATCTTTTATTATTTCTTCAATTACAATTATTCAAACTAAAATAGTTTATATTTTCGTATAACAATATTTATAAACTTAACCGCAAAAGTTTTGCAAATCCAAAAATTCTGCGTATTTTGACAGTTGATTGTCTCGTGAACGGATTATTTTTTTTTTATTATTTTAGATTTTTTCTTTGGTATTTACACTGTGCAAAGGTTTACTCAAACTTCTCTTTTGGAACTTCTCTTTTTTCTCTCAAAAAATATTGAAAATGAGCATACTTTTTGGTGGTGCAAATCTTTTGCGGTTATTAAGTTTAGTATTGGCAACACAAAATTTAATACCTACTGGTCACTGTAAGGTACTGATTCAGTTCAAAGATCAAAATCTACCCTATGGTAATATGTGCTTTTCCTCTGGGGGTGGTTACCTCCCCTACTCGGGAGTAGAAGAATTTTATCAAAAAAAAACTATGGTAATCGCTAAAATAGTGAATTTTAAGACAAAAATGTCCTTTAGAGTTTTTTCTAAAAGTCAATATTTCTTATTCATCGAATACAAAAATCCAAATATATGATGTTGAATAACTTGAAGACGGTAAGTTTTCCATAAAAAAGTTATAGATTTTTTTAAAGATCTTAAAAAAAACCTTTAAAATGACCGACCACTGGTCAAAGTGATTTGCATGAAAATGAAGGTAAACTATAACCAAAATAAGGTTTGCTTATATTTTTTGTGACGCAGAAAGTAAAAAAATCACCCCGCCAAAACCACCCTGGTTGAAACTTTTTGTTGTTCATTTATAATTTACTTTACTTATATACAAATATTACATTATGGATGTTTTTAATTTTTTTTTTTTTTTTCAAAATCATAACAACTAGAACATCATTATCATCATCACTGGCTCGACAACCCTTTTTGGGTCTTGGCCTACTCCAGGATTCTTCTCCATTCTGATCTATTTCGTACTTTTTTTCTCCAGTTTTTTATTTTTAAGGTTTTTATATCATTTTCTATTTGTTCTAAGTATCTCAGCTTCGGTCTTCCTCTTGTTCTTTTTCCTACTGGCATCTGTTTGAATATTTTGTTTGGTATTTCGCCTTCTTTCATTCTTTCTACATCTCCTATCCAACGCAGCCGTCCTATTTTAATGAATGTTATAATATCCGGATCCTGGTATATTTTGTATAGTTCAGAGTTGTATCTTCTTCGCCATATTCCGTTTTCTTTTGTGGCCTTATATTTGCGTCGCAAGATTTTTCTTTCGAAGGTTGCTAACAACGCTTCCTTTCTTTTAGTGAGTGTCCAGGTTTCTGAGCCGTATGTGAGTACCGGTCTTATTAGGGTTTTATATATTTGGTTTTTTTTTGTTTTTCTTGCGACGTTATCTGATCTTAGTTGCCTAATTAAGCCATGGTAACATTTATTTGCAATAAATATTCGCTTCTTCACTTCCTACGTAACGTTATTATCAGACGTGACTAGGGATCCCAAGTATATAAAGTTTTTGACCCCCTCTATGTTGTATTCTCCTATTGTTATATTTTATGGCTGTCTTATTTCTGCGTTTTTACTTACCTGCATATATTTTGTTTTGGTCTGATTGATTTTAAGACCACTATTTTGTGCAGCTCGTTCTATTTGGTTGTATGCCTCTATCATTTCTCTTCTTGATCTTGCGATTATGTCAACATCATCTGCAAATGCTAGTATTTGCACGCTTTTATTAATGGTTGTTCCTCGTGTATTGACTGTTGTGCCCCTCAGTATTTTCTCGAGTACGATGTTGAACAAGATGCATGATAGAGCGTCTCCCTGGCGTAGTCCCTTTTTCACATCTATTGTTTCCGTTAATTCATTTTGTATCCGGATTCTACTTTCTAGTTCTAACTTCTAACAACTAAAACATATATAAAAAAAATGCCAGAATACAAAAAATGACATTTTTTATTGAAGATTTTAATTTTAATTTTATTTCTATAGACTAAAAATTTAAGTCCTTCGTTGTCAAAAAGGGTTACGCTGGAGGGGCTTGAAGATTGTGCTAAACGCATGCGAATATAAAATTTAAACAATCATATCTCGTTTAATTTTTAGTCTATAGAAATAAAAAAAATCCCGTTTTCTTGTTTTCTAGCACTTTTTCTTTATTTTTGTAAGTTATTGAGTTATTTTGAAAAAACGGTGATTTCTTGATAAATTCCAAAAATAGTGTCTTCACTTTAAACTCGAATTTTTTTAAAACTAAACTTTATAAATTAGTTAAACGTCCAAAATATAATGCTTTTTAACACATGAAGTAAATTGTAACTGAACAACGAATAGTTTCAACCAGGGTGGTTTTGGCGGGAGTGAAGTATAGTAGGATCGTTTTAGCCTGTCGCATAAGTAATAAAAGTGTCTGTTCAGATTTGCCCCAGGTAGTCAGCGTTTCTCAAATTAAAAATGTACGGTTTTCTTAATTTGATAATACGACATTAGGGATTTTTTTAATAAAATAACTTCGTATTATGTTTTATAATAATTGAATATCATAATGTAAATTGATAAACATTGAGTATGAAATATACAGGGTCATTCACGCAACATGTTGGTTAAAAGTTTTCAAAGTTCTGGTCGTCACTGGTTTCTGCAAACTTGGCATAATGGGTTATGCAAAGCATTCTTCATTTTTTAAATATTTGCATTCTTCTACCACTTCCGGTTGTACCGGAAGTCGCCATTAAGTTTCTTATTTTAAATAGAAACTGTGCTTTTTGTTATTTTTTTTTTTAGAATCTATATAAAATTCTGGATCGATTTTTATTGGGATACCATTCTCGAAACATAGCCGTTTTTGAGATATTTAAAGTTTTTGAAAAATTTTTCATATTACACATGCAACTTCAAAAATTAATATTGTGATTAATATTTATGCTGAAAAAACAAAAATTCTTTTTCAGCGTGTACTAAACTCTATTTTTATTTAAGCATAAAAAAATTTGCCAATGTTAATACTGGGTATTCAAAATTTTGTATTATATTTTTATTTTTATATATTTTATAAATATATCTATAAAAATATATATCTATATAAAACAAAGACTTATTCCTACTTTCCACACACACCTTCCCAAACCCACCGAGGTAGGTTGTCCTCCTGCGGTACAACCATCCCCGGCTTTCATCCGCCCCCTGGTCTTTGGAGCCAGGTCTCGACTATTTCGCGGTATCCCCCGTCAGGCAATGGGAGATTTCTGTGTATTTACATTTAAGTGGTAGGTTAGCCCATTTGGCTTTATCACTACCGGTCAAAGCAATTGTTCGGCGATCTAATGATGGTTGTGTGTGCCGATACTTGCTTTCCCTTTTCTGCACCAAGTGCAGTCGAGAGCGAGCAAGCATCGAATCCTTTCATCCGTCGTCTAATACCCAGTCATTCGTCCAGTCATATCCTTAATCTACCTTACTTGCTAATCTGATTTTTTTGGTGCTTGCATTCAAGAGCGTCGTGCGGCGTGCCTCCGGCTCTCTCCTGCATGCGGTTTTTGTTTTATTTTTTTTTTGTTTTTTTTTGGTGGTTGGTACCCTTTTGTGTTAATTTTTCTATCTACGTCTTAATCTATGGACAGGTATCATCACTATCTGACTCGCTATCCGATTCATCTGAATCTTCATCATTACGAATAATTAAAGGTCTTACTTCATCAATAACTTGTTCTATTTCATATGACTCTAATTTTTTTTTTTCAGTATGCTCAATACATTTCGGCCATTGTTCCTTATTGACTTGGTTTAGTGCATCTTGCCAGAGTTGTAAAATGCTGGCTTCGTCGGTGGTCTTACATGCATGTTTATCATAGTAGTTTTTAGTGATGCCCCACACCAATTCAAATGGATTGTACTGGCAGTGATATGGTGGTAGTCTTAGGACCTCATGACCATATTTTAGTGCCATTTGGTCAACGAAAAATTTTTTCTCAGTAATGTGTTCTTTGCACTTATTTAATAATTCAGCTTTTAAAACTAGATGTTCGTGTTCTATATTTTTCTCCGACAGCCACTTTCTTAAGTCTTCTTTTTTCCAGCTGCTTGTGGGAAACTTTCCCTCCTGTCTGGTGTGATACGAAGCATTGGCTAAGACTATTAATGACGGATTTTCCAGATTTTTTAATAATTTTTCCTCAAACCAATGTTCAAAATTATCGGCGTCCATATTTCCGTGGTAATCATCAGTTTTTTTTGTCGAAGAAAATATAAGACTAGCATTGGGTATAAAACCTTCCGTATTTCCTTCATGCAATATAATATATCTTTTGCCATTACTCGCACTAGTACTCAAATAGCATTTGGTAGAATCATCTTGCCAGGATGATTTGGTATTATTTCCTTTCGCAAAAATCCATGTTTCGTAAAGAAACACAAATTGTCTGGCAAATTCGGAATTCTTGTTTTTTAAATAGTTTCTTATAAATTTCCACCTTTTTCCAACAACATTGGACAGCTCACACAACACTTTACGATTATTGGTTTTTTTGTATTTAAAACCCATAGCTTTTAATACTTTTGATAAACTGGTCAAACCCATATCACAAAGTTCTCTGTCCTTTATTTTTTGAATAAGTGTCTTTCTTGTAACATGTTCTTTTGCTTTGTACATGTCATAAATGATATTTCTGATTGAGATTTTAATACCTTGTGGCAAGTCGAGGGTTTTCGGATGCAAACGAATCCTTTTATTTTCAGTACTGATGTAATTGGTCCCATGTTGATTTTTTCTAAAGTAAAATAATTTTCCACTTTCAACACAATTCGACGCTCACTCGGAGATAAAAACTTATATTTAGGTGTTCTATCGTTTTTACAAATCATTCAATTTGCGTTTTTTCACGATTTATAAAAAAATTGTTTTGGTAGCGCTGATTTATCCTCAAGTACTACAGCCGACCAGTAGGAGTTTCGGTACTACAAAGCAGGTAGAAAAGGGAAAGCATAACAGAGTGGCTGTAACTAGAGTCATAAATTATTTTTCGGGCGTTAATCCGAAATACGACAGGGTAAAACGACTTCACTATAGTAGAAATACGTTATACGTAGTTACTTTCTGCGTCACAAAAAATATAAGCCGACTTTATTTTAGTTAAAACTTACATTAATTTTTATGCAAATAACTCATTTTTTGAGTGGTCATTTAAAAGATTTTTTAAGATCTTTAAAAAAGGTTTTTATAGTTTTCCATGAAAAATTTACCATTTTCCGGTTATCCAAACATCATAATATAATTTTTGTTTCGATTAATAAAAGTCTACTTTCGAACAGCCATATCTTTCTCGAACGAATCTCTTTATTTTATAAGCTTTATTTTACATCCAAAGAATTTTCCCGATAACATCTAAATTTTTGGAGTTATTCGTGAAAAACCGTTTAAAAACATTTTTTGACGTGTAATTTGTGAACTTTCAGTCACGAATCAGAACTCCAAAATTATTGATCTTTCAGCTAGTTTATACCTACGGTCAAAATTTCAAATAAATCCATCCATATAAAAAGAATTCTGAGCAGAAAACCGTCATATCCTGGACTATTGGGAATATGTTGTACAAATAAATGAATGCATGCAATTTTAAACATGTCTATAGTGATACTACTACCTTTAGTATTAGTGATTTCTAGTTTGCTTGTATGTGCTTTTACTTTTCTCGCATATATTAGTTTTCCCATACTTAATTTTTTTTGCCATTATTTTTAATGTTTATTTTAATTTCTTCAGGTTCATCTTACCACAAACAAATCGCTAGTGGAGGAAGAATGGTTCCATGGTGTGCTTCCCAGAGAAGAAGTAGTCAGGCTGCTAAGCGTAGACGGTGATTTCTTAGTTAGAGAAACTACAAGGAACGACGAAAGTCAGACTGTTCTTTCGGTTTGCTGGGGAGGACATAAACATTTTATAGTACAAACCACCGCCGAGGTAAATAATTTTAAATCATAAGCACATAATCTTACATTAAGAATGAAATAGTATACCAGAATTCATAATGAATTCGATTGAGCCATAAGAATGTAATTTGATTTACATTCTATCTATTACAATCATATCTAACTTGTTTTTTTTTTTGACTATTTCTACACTAAATCTGCCGTGTTAAGGTAAAAATCAGTAAGTGCCAAAATAATGGTTTTGAGTTATTTGTAATTTAAGATTTTTTTTACACACAATTTATTATTTCTTTAATTTTAAGCAGAAAAACATTAAAAAACATTAAAAAATATGTCTTAATTTTTGACAAATCAAACAATTGTGTTACGTATTTTTTTTGCTGAAAATTCAGCAGTTACTGCTGTTTGCCCTAATAATGAAGTTTTAATCGGTTTTAAAAATAAAACAAAAATGAAGAATAAACCGGTAGTGTAATCAAATAAAAAATCAAATATATTTCACATTAGAATAAGAAAAAAGTTTTAATTAAGTACATAATATTGAAAAAACTATTCGAAATTTAATACGAATCAGTCAGTAGTCTTCTACGTCATCTTCTTTTAATGAAAGCCAAAAATGCCGTCTGTTTTCAGGTATGAGAGGGCACAGTTGCGAAGTTATACCTTTTTTCTTTTGCGTAGGGACATCTCTACAATTATCGCGTAATTTACTAGGAATTTCTAGTTTAAAATTTGCTTTAAGAAAATTATATTCTTTGAAATTTTCGTCGTTAATATTATTTTTATAAAAAAGTAATCGACTGTCTCGTCTGAACTGTACCACAGATATATCGCAAAGCAAAGGTCTATCCGTTTTTTTTTATTTGGCTTTTGAATCTCTAGATTGCCAATTTAAAACATCTTCGTTTTTTAAACAAATTACGTTCATTTTTTTTTTTCATTTGACTTTTCTACAGCCTTGAAAAAATCGTTGAAGTCGTAAATATTTCCTTTATTTGTAATCTTCATGCTCTGTCCCACACCGTGATCAACAGAATCCGCACTCATGAAGGTGTTCCCTGTCTCAAAATAAGTGTAATTTCAGAGGTGGCAATCATTTTTGAATTTACCATTGTGACAAACATGGTAAATAAGCACCAATTTTTATTTTGGGCTAGGCAATTGTCTGTCCAATACAATACTTTTGAACGGCGTCTCTTTCTTCAACTAAAGCTCTACAATATGCAGATGCAATTTCTTCTGCCTTTCTTCCAGCCACTCCTTCATGACACAAGACTTGATATGTTTTTTTAGTGCTTCTACTCTTCTTGTTTGCTATTGATGCAAAGTAAATGAAAAGCCACAAGTACACACAGTAGCCGCACTCCTCATTTCCTAATTTTGTAAAGCTAATGTTTATGTCGGACAGCACTTTTCGATAGGTGTAATAACTAACTTTATTTTCCGGATATTTTTGAAGGTAATCAGCATGCATATTGCGAATTGTGATATCGTTAGCTGATGCAAACGATTAGGAGCATGTTCTCTTCGGTAGTGACTTATACATGGATGAAATGATGAAATATAATGTACCCAAATTTGACGATTACATTTGTTAAACTGTACTGCTGATCCTTGTCTATCTTTATTTTGGGGTTATTGATTCCGGTGTGGAATTGCGTAACATCGTTGTGATAAACTTATCGTTTTTTTTTAATCATAACCAAGAGTTCTTAAAAAGAATTTTTTACATATGCTCCGTGTATGTGCGTTTTCATCCGGTAACGTGTAGATTAAAGTTCTACTTCTCTTTCTTACTTCCACCTTAGTTGTTCCACGTGTTTTATTGTTTTGGGTAATTCAACCATGTATCCAAGCTCTTCTTGCATTATAATCCATTTTATAGAATTCGTTTCAGATGGCTACTCTTCTTTCCTCTTTTATTTTTTCTATACATCTCTTCCTGTATACACATGGACTCCTTAACTGATGACTTCTCTTATCTCTTTCTCTCCTTTCTGAATTCCTTCTTACTCTTTTCCTTTTTCGGGAGCGAATAAGTTCATCACCTATGTTTTCAGATACATTACCTTTAGTAATATTATTATTGTCTTCTGAACTATCAGCCTCAGGGAGATAATTTGGATCGTCAGTTGAATTGTCGTAGTATCCACTAGTTTCATCTTGTACTTTTCTACTGTCTTGTGCTTTGTTAACCGATAAAGCAGGTGTTGAAAGGTCTAAAATAATAAAGTTATGTAGAGTTAAATCCGAATTAAAAAAAAAACATGATTTACCTTCTTGATCTGATGCTTCTGGCACATGCGTCTTAAAAGCGGGCAGTTGGGCTTCAGTAGTTGTAGTAACTTCTTCGTCGCTTTGTTTTTTGATAGCCGGTACTGATGGGTTAAGAGCTGACAGGTCTAAAATATAAAAGATATTTATAATTATTAAATTCGCAGTATTTCACGAAAAAAAAAGATCAAATTACCTAATGTTTTTTTTCTCTAAATTTGTTTATTCATTTTGATAATAATAATATTTATTACGAGAAAAAACATCAAACAACAAGAGTTAAAAAAACTGACTAAGTTTAGATACAACTAGATATTAGACAAAAGTAAAAAAGGACTATATAACATCATTATTAAATAACACAATAAAACTAAAAATCATAATAAAAATTGATACTGTAGCAAAAACCGGTGTAGACATATTACACGTTTATAACAAAAACGTGTTAATTTTAAAAACATAAATATATACCTAGCATCTTGAGCTGATGCTTCTGCTTGTGTTATTAAGGAGACTATATATTTACTCCGTGAGGTGAACATGTTATTTGAATAGTTTTGGTGTACTCCATAAAATACAACACCTTACATACACTTCAAACAGTAGACTAAATAAATCCAAGTACGGTCAGAAACTGCAAATTACACTTTCTGCGCAATGTCATGTGTTTATTTTAACAGATGTTAAATCAGGTGATGTTTACGCAAATGGCAGTATCTTAAGGTGGGTACACATATGCAAGCCGAACTGTTTGCGAACTGCTCGTGAGCTGTTCGCGAAGAGTTCGTTGAAAATATGTTTATGTTCAGGCTATCCAATACCCTAAGTATCTAATAACAAACCGAGAATTAATTTACTTCGTTATTCTAAACATTTCGGTATTTTGTTTAGATTATCTGTTATTAATTTCTCTCGTTACTTTTGAATAAGCTGCGCTCGTTCAGCAATTTTGTTTAACCGAATGATCTCATCGCACACTTAGCAGAAACAATTTATAGACACAATTTATAGTTCTACGAACATTCTTTGTGTTCGTCCCAAAAACCGACAGGCTGTGGTTCCTGACGAGCAACGAACGAACAGCTCGCAAGCGGTTCGTTCCGTCGTACAAATTAACGAATATAGCGTTCACAAACGGTTCGCGAACAGTTCTGCTCGCATATGTGTACCCGCCTTAAGATACTAAAATTTGGGATAAGGATAGTGCCTTATGTTATGATGTAATACAAACTTTAAATACAAATGTGAAGGAAAATAGCAGTATCTACTTTACTAAGTGGATACTGCCGTTTACATTCAATTAAAAATTATGTTGCAGATCTCTGTGTAGGCAAACAGCAGTAATTAGTTATTACGTTGGATACTGCCTGTTACCATCACATTGAGAGTTACTTTGTTAGTTACTGCTTTTTGCCATTGCTAGTTCTGGTATAAGTTGACTTAAATGTGCATCAAACCCTTTGTAAAAGTAAGAGCAGTTACTACTTAGGTAGGATACATTAATATCTCATTTTTGTCAAAAATGTCACTTACTGGCTATTACCTTACCACGGCAGAAATGTAGTAATTTCTAGCCTTTTTAACACGGGTTTCTTTCATTTGTTTTTATTGATTTTTTGTTTATTCGTTGTGAAAAAGAGTGGTACAAAAATGATCTTAAGTAAAGTTGTGTCTTCATATAACCTCATTGAAGTTAATTGAGTTGCCATGAAGTTAATTCTGTTTATAGCTTAAACATCCTAGTATTTTATCACCAAAAATGTAATTTAAAATTAATTTAACTATATTATTACAATGGTTGTTATCCATGTATTTAGAGGCTTCAAATATGTAAACTTAGAAAGCACTGATGAGGGAATAGGCATTCCGAAAGCATTCTCTGATGTAGCGCGATAGAGTTTTTATATTAATATACAAAAGATTTCTTTTTGAATAAAAATTTTTGTGATTCATGGTATACAGACAGCTATAGGAATTCATTTTCCTTGTGGATACGAATATAAATATTGTGAATATCACTAGACTCTATTGCGAAATGGTGTGACAAATAGATGCCACACAACTACTTGCACTTGAAGTATGGAATGAAAGTTATGCACTCTGAATCAGTTCACTGACGATTTCTCACTATATATTTGATTGCATGCGCTTTTCCTAGACCAAAATAGTTAGCTTATTAATTTACCAATAATAAACGCGTTATACGTAGACACTGTAAAATAGTGCCTTTGTTCTTTTTTATTACTTTTTCATCAAAATACTTTTTGTATTATGTAATTATGTATATATATGTATATATATATATATATATATATATATATATATATATATATATATATATATATATTCCAAATTGTATAAAAATATTACTGTTCATTCACTAATGATCTTACACGGTTGATTCGGATAATTGAATAGGTATCTGGATAATGGATAAATTGAGAATCTTTCATAAATAATCTATTATATATTGATTAGTTTGACGGTCATTAAGAAGTTCTATCACAGCTTCTTCAAAAGTAGTCTAGACTGGCAGGACATCTGCAAATGTAGATACAAGATATAAGTGCAGTAGGAAATGATGTCCTTCCAAGACAAGGATATTATTTCCTACTATACTTATATAATGAATGTACTTCCTTGTACGACACGAATTTTTATTTATTTTAACTTTAAATAGGCGTCATCCTATCTAAATCTGCAGTATTTTCTAATAAATATGATAAGTACAAATCTAAAGTAATAAATCATTTAATAGAAGTAGATAACGTCACAACGTTAGTTTCTATGACAGTATTTCATTCCTAATGAGAATTTATTTGTTTTGTTTTAGGGACATTTTAGGTTTGAAGGACCGGCATTTCCCAGTATTAGAGAACTTATTTTGTATCAGTATAATAGCGAACTGCCAGTAACAAGTAGATCTGGTGCCATTTTACGTAATCCAGTACCGCGTGAAACGTGGGAACTCAATAATGACAATGTAGTTTTACTAGATAAAATAGGAAAGGTAAATATAAGGTTATTAAGTTTTCCATTAAATCAAATCCATAAATATATACTAACAATTCGCTTGGATATGAATACATGGCACATGGGATGGGCATAGGAAAAACCTTATCTGCAAGTAGTTTCATTTTTGAAGTAGTTTTTAAACCGTCTTAAGCTTATACTGAGCCTATTCACGAAAGATTTGAAAATATAAAGTTGTTCGGCTGAATTTCGATTCCAAATATGAAATTATCACTAATATTTTCTTGTTTTCCAAACTTTTCTTCTTCTCCTCATTTTTCAAGTGTTATATTCGTTAAGGAATTTGGCCTTGGATTGTGAGCAGATTCAAGTATACGATCATGGAACCTATTACAAAACTTGGTATATCCAGCCCACCACTCCGTAAAGATCTACTGGTCACAAACCACCAGGGTTTGATGGAAGAGTTCCTTGTGCGATATGGCAAAACGACGCAAAAATGTCTTATCAAGTTTTTTTCAAATACTTTATCAACAGGAATCTTACCAAAAACTTTTAAAACTACAATGAAAATCACCAAATTAAAACCAAACTAGTAATTCAACAAGTCCGAGAGCTACAGACCAATAGTTCTCTTGAGCTACAACTACTATAAACTAATGGAGAGGCTGTGGCTCAGCAGAATACGGTCAAACGTAGAGTTCGTTCGTTCGCAATTCTTGAAGAGCAAGCTTGCTTTAGGTCAAATAGAAGCTGCGTAGTCCAAAAACAAGAAAATATATCAGTTGTTTTTGTAGACTTAACACTGTCCATGATAAGTCTGGAAGGAATGCCTTTTGTATAAACTTATTCAGGTTATTCCATGCCCCACCTTAGTGAGATTTTTTAGCACCGTGTAGTTTGTGAAACAATTTTACCTTGTTATAAACATTCTACATTTTAAAAATATGTTATATTACCATGTGTCCGATACGCTGAATAAAAACTAAATCTCCACGCATTAGATATCCCAGATATTGCAGTTTTCTGTCGTCATTCTTGTTGAATTTCAACGTTCTTAACGTAATCCTCACATGATATCAACAATGTCCACATCACAAAGAAGATAAGTCTTCTTATTGCGTCTCTGTTCAATGTACACGATTTAACTCCATATTATAGAAAAATGTATCCGTACAAATCTCTAAACTTCTGTGTTTTAGGGTAATTTTGGAGATGTATACAAAGCGCAGCTAAAAAATAACAACTCCATAGTTGCCGTCAAAACTTGCAGAGTGACCTTGCCAGAAGAACACAAGAAAAAGTTCTTGCAAGAAGGCAGAATTTTGAAGCAATACGATCATCCCAATATTGTAAAATTGATCGGTATTTGTGTGCAGAAGCAACCCATAATGATTGTTATGGAGTTAGTTCCAGGTAAGTTTTATCTATTTATATAAAAGGCTAGGACCACAAGTCACTCTGTTTGTCCAATAGGGTAACTACGCCATCTAGGAAAGAAATCTGAACTACCAACATCTGACATTTTAATCATTTTTTGTTCTTAAAACGATACTGTTGATTTATTGCAAATTGATTACTACACAGTAATTAATTTTTTGGCAAAATTGGCAAATACTGTAATAGCAAGGTAAATATCTGTCACTCCAGTGAATAAGTGGTTAAGTCGAATTTTTGCCAAAATGGGTTAAGTGCACAAATGAGGAAAGAATGTGAACTCCGATGTTGTGAACAAGTAGTTAAGTTGTAAGCTGACTCTAGCCAAAGTTATACGTATGTGTATTTTTGGCCATCTTTAAAATTTACGTACTATTTAGATTAACTCGACTTACCTAATAACATATAAAATAATGTCTTAGGAAATAAATGGTTAAATTAACCTGCCCAGTTATGACCAATAATCGTTTTCTGTGCTTAACAGGTTAAGTCGAGTTGACCTTTTTTGGACCAGTGTGCACAACTGGTTAACTATAATATAAGTTATTACATCACGACATTTTCTGGCTAATTTACGATCCAAAGCAGATACCTTTGGATGAGCTACAGCGTAGTTATACACTAGTCGTTAGATAGCGTTGTATGTACATTTATTGAATTATTAATTAACACTATTCGGGGAAGTACACGCGCATATAACGATATTATTATCGAGGATAAATTAAAAATTTACATTCATTTTATTTTTACTCTGTGACTGATAACATTATTTCTTCGTACTATTTCTGCATTCTGTTTAAAATATGCATTCCCGGTCAATATTTTTGAGAGAATTAAAAGAAAAAGCTTTGTCAAAAAAGATTGTGCTGCCTGCTTTTGATTCAAACAAACTAAAGGACAATAATGATAGCGATTTAATGAAAGGTAAGGTACTTACTTAGATTTGTGCAAAACCTTTCTAGAACAGTTCTTTGTTTCAGATGTGGATGTCGCAAATACATCATCAGCTAGTAATATCGTTGCAGTTGGCGTGCTGGAAAATTTCAGTTCAGATGATAGCATTGCTGATCCGATTTATTTACCACAGCCTGGATATTCAAGCTCGTCAGATGAAGGAAACTCCAACATTAAGCGGACGAAAAAAACAAATATGTGCCAAGAAGACAACAAACTAAAGGACAATAATGATAGCGATTTAATGAAAGGTTACTTACTTAGATTTGTGCAAAACCTTTCTAGAACAGTTCTTTGTTTCAGATGTGGATGTCGCAAATACATCATCAGCTAGTAATATCGTTGCAGTTGACGTGCTGGAAGATTTCAGTTCAGATGATAGCATTGCTGATCCGATTTATTTACCACAGCCTGGATATTCAAGCTCGTCAGATGAAGGAAACTCCAACACTAAGCGGACGAAAAAAACAAATATGTGCCAAGAAGACAACAATGGAAGTAATTCATGTAACACTGAAGTTGTTGAGGTAAGAACTAATAATAATAAAAAAGATATTAAAAGAGGGAGATCCAGACATCAGAGAGCCGAATGCAAAAAATTGAGAAATTTAGTAAAATCATATATAACCGAAAAAGGAAAAATAATTTCTGAACGAACAATGGGTACTTTAAAATCATGTAGAATGAAATGCAATGACAGGATAACAGAAAATGATAAAAAAATTTGCTTCGAAAACTATTGGAATTTAGGAAGTAGAAACAAGAGGGCCAGTTACGTTGGTTCTTTAATAGAAATAAATGATAAAAAGACTAAAAAAAATATTATTAATCCAAAAAAAGACAGGTCATGCAGTTGCTCGTACCATTTAATAGTTGATAAACAAAAAGTAAAAGTATGCCGAGATTGTTTCCAAAAAATATTGGGCGAAACAAAAGGTTTTGTCCAATTAGTAATAGAAAAAAAGACCAATTCTGCAAGTGGTATAATACAAAAAGACCAACGAGGTTTAGCCTCGCCTCAAAGTAAATGGAGCTTAAAAGATTTGCAGGATGTCAAATCCCATATTTTGTCATTCCCCAATTACGACAGCCACTATTGTCGAAATCGAACTAATAAGAAATTTTTACCATCCAATTTGACTATTTCAAAAATGTTTGATTTGTATAAGGAAGGACGAGCATCTTCTGTTTGCCTAACTATTTACACTAAAATCTTTCGTGATTTAGGTTTAGCCTTTAAAAAACCAAAGCAAGATACATGTCACAAATATGACAATTTTAATGTACAAATTAAATTATCCTCAGGAGAATATAAAACCCAATTAATAGCCGAAAGAGACGAACATCATAACATGGCTCAATTTGCTTATGAGCAGAAAAGTCGAGACAAGGCAATTGCTAAAGAAAATCAATCGAAAGGAGTTTATGCATTTGACTTGCAACAGTGCCTGCCTACCCCTTACCTTACAACCTCAGTTTCTTTCTACAAGAGGCAGCTGTGGAGCTTTAACCTCACGGTGCATGACATGGTAACAGACAAAGCAACTTGCTACTTGTGGGATGAAACCATATCTGGCAGGGGAGCTAATGAAATAGCCTCATGCCTTAATCATTTTTTAACACACTTGTCTTCTGAAAAAACAGAAGTATCATTTTATTCCGATACGTGTGGCGGTCAAAATAAAAATAACGTCGTTGCATTAATGTTTCTTAATTTTGTGAATCAAAAGGCAAACCTGAAGATCAACCACAAATTTTTGGTTAGTGGTCATACCCATATGGAGTGTGATACTGACCACTCCGTTATTGAAAGGGCCAAGAAAAAAACTAATTTAAAAATAAATCATCTTAACGACTGGGCACAGTTAATCAGAATTGCTAAACAAAAAAATCCTTTTGAAATTGTTATGATGTTGAAAGAGAATTTCTTCGATTTTAATTCGCTTGTGAAGAAACATGGCCCTTACATTATTAAAAAAATTGATAATGATGGCGAACGGTTTCTGTGGAAACCTGTCCAATGGCTTCAATATGCTCAAAGCGGCGGCCAAATTTCATTTAAGTGCTCATTAAAAGAAGAAGATCATTTCAAAACAATAAATTTTGCTCGTAGAGGACGTCCAACTATATTATTTAGTTTACCCAATAATAACAACGAATCAGTACCGATAGCAGCAGAAAAGAAAAAAGACTTATTGTCTTTATTGCCTTTAATAGATCCTTCATTCCATTCATTTTATCAAAACCTGAAAACGAAAAACGATGTCGCCAATGATCCTGACCTGGAAGAATTGGATCCTGACGAAGATACACCAAATAATTCATAATAAATGTTTTTTAAACTGTTAAACTGTTTTTGTTAAATTTAAAATAAAGAGATATCCTTTTTTATGTTTTAAGTCATTAAACCAAGAAATAAAATACACAGATTGGCTTATTTTTATTAATATATTGATGTGAATAACTGGGTAAGTCGACGGTGAATAAATGGTTAAGTCTCATATCTCAGTATCCTAATCACTTAGTAGTTACAGAATGAGACCAATAATACATTTGTATTCTATCTAATTTTTTTGTAAATGTTTTAGCATTCTATCGTATAAAATCGATTTATGACATGTCAAAACTTGTAACTCATCTCCTGAAAACTATGCAAAATTGACTTAACCACTTATTCACTGGAGTGACAGATATAATGACGTAATAATACATATTTATTATGCATAATTGGATAAGATACAGATATACACTTACAATAAAAATAAAACGACGTCTAACAAACGTCAATGTTTTACCAAAATAAAATAAAATTAAAACTAAATAAAATTAAATAAACTTAATTAAAAGTAAATAGAAGAAAGTAGTATTAAATCAAGTTAAACAGAATTACGTAAAATTAAATAACAATTAAATAAAATCAAGTAAAATTAAACAAAATGAAATAAAAGCTATACATGTAAAAAGGCTGACCGTTTCTGCTTCATTTCCCATGTAAAATCCCACAAGAAAACGCTAAGGTTTATTCTGCTCATTTTTTGAGCGTTTTGTGGTGGGGGCAGAATAGTTCGTCGGATCGTGATGTATGATACATTATTGGAGAGAAGAGAGAGTAGCGACTATATTGAGACAGAAAAAACACAAATGGCAGCATTGCGAAAAGGGCATTACACCGTTGTTATTGGTCCGATTGGAGCATGTGATGTGTTAAATAAAAGGGAAGGATATAACGAATATATTAAGATAGAAAAACAAACAATGCGTCTACCAAAAAGGCTCTACACTGTGTCTTCATTATTAATGAATGTACAGCTACATACGAGATATCATAAGACACTATGGATAAAAATAATTTAACTAAAAGACAAATTTTGATTTATTGACTTAAAGAACACCTCTAGCTGAGTACAAAATAAACAACTGAACAAATCCTAACATGCGACATAGTAAATGAAAGGGGACGAAATAACGGAAATATAAATTAAGAAAAAGCAAACAATGCGACTACCAAAAGGGCACTACACAGCATCTTCGTTATTAATTAAAGTATAGCAACATACGAGATATCATAGGGCACTATGGATAAAAATAGATTTATCATAAGAAAAATTTTGATTTACTGACTTAAAGAAGGACTCAGACTGAGTACAAAATAAACAACTAATCGAATCCTAACATGCGATATAGTAAATTATAAATATGAATATAAATAAAGGGAGGATAAAACGAATTTATTCTGAAGGCGTTTAGTTTATTTAATAAATAAATTATTATACATTATACTGAATACATAAAAATTTCAATAATAATTTTTTTGTTATAAAAATCATTTAAATATCATTTTACTAACTACTTTTTTTTCATAGATTTTCTTTTGACGAAGGAAAATAAACTCATTATAAAATAAACGAGCACGCCATTGTTGTAGTAAACTTACCTCCAACCTCCAAGTAATAGATCTTCATGACACCCTATCATTTTTATTACTACTGCAATCAATAACTTTTTGACCAAATAAACGTGAAACATTTATATACTCCTACGACATCACTTTTTATTGACTGTCTTATTCCTTCTGCTAAACTAATTTTTTCAAGTCGTTCTTGTAAATGCTTCTAAATTTACCTTTCCCAGTTTTTTGGGTTTAAAATTCACAAAGTAACCAAAAGTGGGAGGGACTAACAATCTGAAAGAAGATCTTTATGACGAAAGTCCTGCTTTAATAACTTTTTTTCGATGGCTCCTTATTACATATACATATATGGATTGTTCTATATAGATATCTAAAACATTGATATTGTTATTTTAGGTGGATCTCTACTTACCTTCTTACGTAAAAAGGCAACTCTTCTTGTTGAAGGTCAACTTATGAAAATGTGCCTTGATACAGCAAGTGGAATGAGGTATTTAGAATCGAAAAATTGTATACACAGAGATCTGGCAGCTCGTAATTGTTTAGTAGGTAAGTATATAGTCAGATGTCAGATAATTGACTTGAAGTGTTATCTTTCCTGTCGGCCTCTCTTGACCAACCCGATTTTCCAACCTCGAATTGTTATTAGGATTCCGATGGCAGACGGGTTCCTATTTCCTTCCTAGTATATTTTTGGCGGAAGGAAGAAAGGCCAAACTATGTTGTTTTACGTTGTTGAACCATCATGAATGTTATGATCAGTAGACATAGTAATATCTTAGCCAGTTAGAGTCCAGGGCTGATGCTATGAAATAGGCTACCGTTCATGGTAATGTAGGAAACCAGCTACACTATGGAAAGCAAGGAACTGGAATAAAAATGTGGAGCGTCCTTAAAATTGGTACATGGAATGTTTATGACTGTTGTAAATCGGAAAATTGGACGTGATGGTGGTATGTTGTTGTAGTTCTAACACAAAGTTACTGGACCTATAAAGGACATTTGACTTTGAATAACCAAAGTGATCTACTTCATAGGCAATAACAAAATACTAGTAAATAAAGACCAGTTTAATTCCAGTTCTGTCAATATTAATCTAGTACAAGTATATAATCCAACAAGCTAACCTCAAGATTATTCTACAGTACATTGGAACAAACACTATACACCAAATAAGGAAGTCACAAATGCTGGAAAATTTCAACGCCAAGATTGGTGGAACTAAAGATGTGTGATTAGGCCGATAACTGTATTTTTAACATGTTTTGATACGGTCTTGAAACAGTTTCGGCAGGAAATCGAATATTCCCATTCAACACATTCCTAAACTACAGCCGCTATAGTCCTATCACCTAGGCAAAATTCAGAGAAAGGATTACACAACTATATTTTTAGAATTGTATTATTATTTGACTAATTTCCGTACAACCGTAACTAAATTCAAAATTACCAGGTAATCCGTCGGTAAAAAAATCAAAATAATAACTTTCGATAATATAAACTCTTTCCTCAACAGATAATATCATTAACCGAATCTTAAAACTCGGCAGAATTGATAAGATGCCTATTATCTATAGCTACTTCTTGTGACATAGCGCTGTTGCTAATATAAAATGTGGACTGTCTGTCCCAGTAGCATCCAATACCATGTTACATAGTAATTTCAGAACACATGCGCATCGATATTGCTTGAGATATTTCGATTACGGCCGGATGAAAATAACGTTTGAGACGACTTCATTACATCAAATAGTTTTGTCGATTTGTTGCCATTACGATAGTATAGCATTATATGGATATAATAGATCATATTATCGAAAATATTTGTTCATTTTTGAAGCAAAACACAAGTTCGTATCAGACTAGAGGAGAACTCATAGAGGCGGTACAATATGTCTTGATAGAATGACCATGACTTAAGCGATCTCGAGGAGATTATACTAGTTATTAAATGAGTCTATATCATAGACATATAATGCAAGATAGACTGATCCTTGCAATACCAGCCTGTTTCCCCAGTGCGATAGGGAAAACTGACGCAAAGCAGTCACTGCATCTCTTTCTAATGGGCCGGGTTTATCGACCACGTGACATTATCATTGGTCATTTAGGTGGTCATGCAGGGATATTGTTTGTTTTCTCTGTTGCACTAGGGGAACGGACTGGTATTGCAATGCTCCCTCTATCTTGTATTATATGTCTATGTTCTATATATTATTATGATAACCTTAAATTCCGTTTAATATTATTTAATAAAGTATATTACAGATACGTATTCAGTTATATATTACTTGCCACCTACCAACTACGTTTAAGAGAGTGAGCAAGTACTGTACACTTAGTTTGGATTTAATTATTTCACAAAATATGTTAAACTGTTTTATTTTCAGGTTATAATAATGTAGTAAAAATATCAGACTTTGGAATGTCCAGAGAAGAGGAAGAATACATAGTTTCAGATGGTATGAAGCAAATACCCATCAAATGGACTGCTCCCGAAGCCCTTAACTTTGGGAAGTATACTTCTTTGTGTGACATTTGGAGTTATGGCGTCTTATGCTGGGAAATATTCTCTAAAGGAGGAACGCCATATAGTGGGATGAGTAATTCCAAAGCTCGAGAAAAAATCGACAGTGGTAAATATATTGATGTATTTTAGATTTATTCGTGAACAACGTGACTAGTCTTTCTTGCTATTTGTTGCCGTTTATTCTTATTTAATTTTTTATTCAGTCATTACTTAAAATTCTTAATTTGAGCACATTTGAAAATCAGCTGAGTCAACCGATCACATTTTACGACACTTTTAAATAGATGATAATGGCATCGACAAAACGATGACTTATGTATCTGGTGTTACGTAGCTAAAGCACAGAATAAATTAACAATCAGAATGTCCACTCTCAGATACTGCTTTTGAAGTTTGTCAGCACGCGATCGCCATATTTTAAACGGAAACTAGACTTGAATTGAGAAATTTGTGACAAGCTACGACAGAACTGTAATTTAAATTTTTAGAGATTAATAATTTAGTACATTTGAAATAATTTAATCTATTCTTCAACTAAAAGTACTAATAAAATGGTGCATATTATGTCTATAGTTGCCGTAAATAAATTGAACCGGGTTAATTTTTCTATGCACAACAGATAAAATTTCACTGAACAGCACTGGTTCCGTTTAAAATATGGCTGATTCCGTCTGTGCCAACGAGATTCGCGTACTTATCTTGACGAGCAGAGTGGGCATTCTGATTGTTTATTATTCTGTCACTGAACCGACAAAGAAGAGTTTTTTAAATAAAAATTATTTTCACAGACAAAACACAACCACACAGTTCGTTCGTTACGTTAAAAAAATTGACGCTCTAGGTGGGTACACATATGCTCCGAATGCCGTCTCGAACCCCGTCGCGTTCTCAAGTGTGGACGCCGTGGACGGAGTCATGCAACCGCGTACCGTACCTCGACGCGTCAACAACGTACATCGAAGCGATCCATCGGTTGTCGGTAAAATGCCTTCGCATCAAAAGAAATTTGAGCGCGACAATGTACACCGCGAATTCATGTTTGGACTAGCTTGCGAATCTTTTATCGAATCTCCAGTCATTCAAAATAGTCAGTCTGTTATTTTTTGAAATTGAAGGTGTTTTTTTAAAGTTGAGTGCATCAAGATGGAATGGACGGAAGAGAATAGTTTACTCTTAATAAAAAATTATCGGGAAAAAGAGATATTATGGGATACAAATAATCCCAGATATTACAATAAAATAAAAAAAAAACGATGCATGGGAAGATATTGCTTCTAAAATGCAAATTACAGTGGATAAGTGTAAAAAAAATGACCAATCTTCTATCTGCATCTTGCACATGCAAATTCAACTCAATTACTGCTGGAACGCTAAAATGTTTGGTACAAAGTACGGAGCGGTGTTCGGTTCGTTACTTATTTCAATGACCCCTGTAACAACGTCGCGAACTTCTGTTGATCGCGTCGCTGTACGCGACGGGGTTCGAGACGGTATTCGGAGCATATGTGTACCCACCTTTACCACTGCCCAACCAAGGCGTTTAACCAGAACTACAGAATAAATAACAATCAGAATGCGCACTCCCAGATGCCGCCTTTGAAGTGTGTCAGCACACGATGGGCATATTTTAAACGGAAACATAGACTCGAATTGAGAATTGTGACAAGCTACGACAGAACTGTAATTTAAATTTTTAGAGATTAACAATTTATTAAATTTGAAATAATTTAATCTATTCTTCAACTAAAAGTACGAATAAAATAGTGCATATTATGTCTATGGTTGTCGTAAATAAATTAAACCGGGTTAATTTTTCTATGCACAACAGATAAAATTTTACTGAAGAGCACTGATTCCGTCTGCGCGAACGTACTTATCTTGACGAGCAGAGTGGGCATTCTGATTGTTTATTATTCTGTGGCTAAAGATTGTTGTTCTATAGCTCGAGTCAGCGGCTATAAAAAATTAATTTTACGTTTGATTTAATAAAAATTAAAAATAAAAATAAAAATTAAATTCTTACATACCACTTCGAAAACTCTACCATACCACTCCGTAGCACACGTGCCGTGGGCACAGAATAATAAACAATCAGAATGGCCACTCTGCTTGTCAAGATAGGTACGCACATCTCGTTCACGCAGACGGAATCAGCCATGTTTTAAACGGAACCAGTACTGTTCAGTGCCATCTCCTCTAAGAAGGTTGGCAACCATCATGGCAATTCGCACTTTCGATACCGCTGCTCTAAAGAGGTCAGCAGAAGTGCAGTTAAACCAAGCTCTCAAATTGTTTAACCAGGAGATGCGTCTTCTTCCGCGACTCTTTCTACCCTGTATTCTTCTTTGTATTATTAATTGCAGCAAGTTATAACGCTCGCCCCTCATGACATGTCTCAGATATTGCAATTTTCTGACTTTAATTGTATTTAAAACCTCTTTATCTTTTCCCATACTTTTCAACACCTCGACATTCGTGACTCTATCCACCCAACTTATTCTTAATATCCTTCTGTAAGCCCATAATTCGAAGGCTTCTAATCTGTCCGAAACATCTTTCTTTAATGTCCAAGCCTCCAACCCATAAAATAATACGAAGAACACGTAGCATCTCAGAAGTCTTATCTTTAAATAAATTGAAATGTCCCTGCTGCAGAGTACTTTTTTCAGTTTGTTGAAAGAATTTCTTGCCTGTCCTATTCTTGCCTTAATCTCTTCTGTGTACTCCTAATTTTCCTTAATTATTGTATCCAGATATTTATATTTTTCAACTTTTTTAATTTGTTCTCCATGTATTGTTATCTCTTCTTGGCGCTGTTGGGCTTTTGTAATTACCATAAATTTTGTCTTTTTTTGTGTTTAGGGACAGTCCGTTTTCTTCACTGACTTCTACCACTCTGGTGGTAGAAGTAATTTACAGTCATTTACATTTTATTCGTACTTTTAGTTAAAAAATAGATTCAAATATTTCAAATTTCCTAAATCATTAATCTCTAAAAAATTAAGTTACAGTTCTGTCATAGCTTGTCACAAAATTCTCAATCTGAGTCTATGTTTCTGTCATCGGTTTCCGTTTAAAATATGGCAATCACGTGCTGACACACTTCAAAGGCCGCATCTGAGAGTGGGCATTCTGATTGTTATTTGTTCTGTGCCGTGGATGGTACCACTACGTAGCACACGTGCCGTAGATTGGCTACCCGTGATGTAACCTTGTAATTACTGCAATATGCTTTCGTAATTCTTCTTTCTTTTTAACTGCATTTTTAACTTTTTAATTTTAATTGAATCAACTATTTTTTAGGTTACAGAATGCCAGCTCCAGACAACACTCCGGACGAAATGTATCGACTGATGTTGCGGTGTTGGGAATACAAACCTGAAAATAGACCAAACTTTGAACAAGTTTATAGTGTAGTTGAAACATTGTGTGCTGCCTACCGAGTGACATTTTGTTGATAAAGATCTTAATAATACTTCCAAGAAAACACAAAACCTTTCACATGGGGAGATTTCCAATACACAAGCTTAAAAAAGTTGAAGAGAAGAGTTATTTTTATTAAAATATCTAAAAACTAATTAAAGTCAAATAAAAACCAGTTATGATTTAACAATTTTAAAAAATTGATATATTATTGATAATATTTTTTATTTTCTTGTGTTCATCAGTGTTTGCCTTTGGTCTTAATAGGTTTTTATTTATCATTATTCGTTAATATTAAATCTGTGGTTCTGTAGTTACAAATATTCACAAAAGCAGCTATGGTGTAAAATTAGATGCAAGGCAAGGTATATTTTTTCCTTACCTCTAATGTTTAACATGTACCTACTTACGTGAAGGTTATGATAAATCTGTTAACATGGATGTCGAGGAATAATAATTATTGACTTGGAAAAAATAATGAAATAAAGTATGTATATTAGTTGGTTCGCAGGATCAGTGAGTTAGCAGAAACATCGATGTGTGTGGATTAGGTACTAGGTAGATGGTTCCACTCACACGCTAGTCAGGAAAAATTTTCAAACACAGCAATAGAAAATCCAAAGTGTCTGCGGCTTTGAATTTCAAGGTCACGAGTGAAATCAAGTCTGTCAATGGATGAGTCAGATAGGGACTCACGACTATGTAGAAAATCATTGAGTCTTTTTGGTAAGCGTTTGAAGGCTAGAACCCCGGAATATGGAATAGTGATACTGATTACAGCACATTTACCTTTACCAGCACATCCACTAGTATTTCATCGCAACAAACTGAAACTAGCTAGTTATATAAAAAACAACTCTGACATGTGCATACATAAAGTATTGCCAATATAGAATATTAAACTAACGTAACGGAGAAATGATCGATAGCTCGGCATTCTTTCACTGAAGTAATCAGTATGACGTTAGTTACTAATAAGTGTTAATCATGGTTAATCTGCTGAATTTTTATTCAGACAGACTTTCGTAATTTTAAAATCTACGCAATGTCACTTCACTATAATTGGCATTAATGTCGACCACAATTCGACCACTTTCTGGTATTTTATGTATAGTTTCTAAACTCACATTTTTCTTCTAGACTTGTTGATTTAGTTTTATAGTTTTGTTCGACGGGTGTGTTATACTAAACGAAGAATTAACGGTACCTGAGGTATATTTATTATATATTGGCATTAGACAACTAAAAATAAACACAGTTCGACGAAACTTATGAGTGAAATGAATTATAGACGTTATTAATCATACTTAAGATATAACTGGTCATACTTGGATGCATATAAGAAAATACAAAAGAATATTTATCGTAATTAATGATAAAAGTACATGTTCAAAAACAAAGAAGCTACTAAGATAAGATTGTTGATCAACATAAAACAACGGTCTTACTGAGTCTTCGATGTGCTTTTTACAATTGTTTAGAATCCAAGATTTGTTCTGTATACCTAATGCGAAGTATAGATTGAAAGAAGTATTAAAACAAGGAATCATAAAAAAATGTTGCGTAAAACATTAACAAAATTCACATTTTTAATATAATTATATAGTTGCGACACTTGTCCAATAATTTTTTTAACATATATTGTATATTTTACGTTTTTTCTTGGAAGTATTTTTCAAATAACTGTGATGAAATCCATAATCATGGATATTTTAAATTAAAAATGGTGGAAGGTATTAAAATAGAGTTGAGCCAACAATTTTATTATTATTGTTTTATTAATCAGAATCACCTCTATGTAATACGACTGCGCAGCTTTAGAGTTGTAGTATGGATCTACTAACAAAATCCAGAATTGTTCAAAATGCAAATATCATAAGAAATTTGTTTTGTTTAGAATTAATACGTGAAGAGAAACTGGTGTCATGATAGCATTACTAATATGGCTTATTTGGCAATTTGTATGATTCTCCCTCTGTTTGATATTATTTCTTTTTGTCTTTTGACTGTAATTATATGGCCTGAGATCGGACTAGAGTAGGAACTCAAATGTTGTCTGTTTGGCCTGAAATATATTTCTTTACGTTCCATTTACCACCTGCCTTGTTAGAATTTTCATACATTTGTTATGTTCTTGTTACTTTCTCATATTTGTGTGTTTTTACATCCTTTTTTTGTTGGTTTAGTTTGCTATTTTGTTTGTTTATATTTAATTTTTCCGTGGATATTCTTCTTTTATATTTTCTAATATCTGAAATTATTTTGTCTCGCTTGTTTTGGGACTTTTTCTGTGTCGCCTGTTGTATCAATGATAGCTTCATTTAAAACATGCATTTCTTCCGTTTCTTCAACTTTATTTATAATTCTACGTCACAACATTTGAATTTAAATTTACATATTTGTGACACGAGAAATGTTTGCACACTTCCGGTAATGAAAGGATGAATTAAGAAATAAACAAATGTTATGTCACCGTAACGTTTGTAATCACATCTCTAGAAAAAAAAACTAGCCGTTTTTATGGAGTTCGAGTATGAAATTATTTTTAGGATAATATAAAACTTTAGAATTCAATATCTCTAAAAGCAAATGAAATTTGACTTCTTCTTCCATTCTGCTTCATCTTTTAGAGTGGAAGTATAATAAAGTTAGCGAAAATTTCTATAAATTATATAAAAAATCCTCTTTCTCATTACTTTATTCTTTTAGCCATTGTCAGAGCACACTCTAAATATTGTTCGCTTGCTGCCTTCATTGGCTGCGATGCTGTGCTAGATGGACGATTTCATGTAGGTATTTTCAAACCAGAGTCTTTATTTGGTTTGTCGATCTCCCTCTTGGCCTTCTACCTTTACTTCTACTAACAATAGTTCCATAGTTCCAAGTAATTAATTTAGCGGTTTCTGATGACCTATCGCCATTATCATGGACCCAAGTATACAAATCTGTCTACTACTTCCAAATGCGCCACTTGGCGTATGTACGGTAGAGTATTATTTGCCCCGTCTGTGATCATTATTATTTTTGTTTTTCCGGTGTTGATCTGAAATCCGAATTATTTGCTTATCCGGGTTAGCCGTTCAACGATGGTAGTCATTTCGTCTTCGTTTGCTGTTAGTATTAGTGCGTCATTTCCGTATCGCAGGTTACTGATTTTTTTGCTTCCTATAGTGATTCCTCTATCCCACTAATCTAGTATTATAGTAGTACCATCTTTCTAATAGACTTAGTAATATTCAGCTCAGTGGGTTGTATTGTTAGAGGTGTGAAATTCCATAAACAATGATCTCCTAAAGAATGATCCCCTCTTTATGGAATTTCACACCTCGAACAGTACCAAGTAGCACCCCGATGAGCTGAATTTTAGTCGGTCTCTTAGAAAGATGGTAGTACTATACTTTTCGATTATATTCCTTTTCAGAGTATATTTTGTATAATAATGGTGATAGTATGCAGCCCTGTCTAGTTCTTTTTTTTGTTTTGAACGCAGTTGAATATATTCTGTTTACTTTAACTTTCGCTTTTAGAGTGAGTTTTTATCCTACAGATTTTTTATTAGGTTCACTAGGTAGTTAGGCACTTCCATATATCCCATTGTACTCCAGAGGTGATCCTATTTTACTAAAACAAAAGCCTTTGTATAATCCATGAAACAAGGCAGCATTCGCATATTGTGTTCTATCGCTTTTTCTATTACCTGTCTGATGTTCAGTATCTTCTCACGCGTTCCTTTCCCTGGTACGAATCTGTAGTATTCGGCGATCTTTGGGAGTAGAAAGTTATTTAGATGTTTATAGTTGTACGTAGCTGAATTATGCTTGCATCAGGATTAAGGGCAATGGTTCTGTAATTGCTGCATACAGTTAGTGATTCTTTCTTATGGATAGAGATAATGGTTGATTTGCACCACTCATTAGGCTATTCATCTTAGATCTGAGTATTACATCTACGCCAATCTTGCCGATTGCTTTCAGAGTCTCCGCTGGTATGCCATCTATCCTTAGGTTTTTCATTGTTTCTTAGTTGGTTGGAAGCCTTTTCTAGGTTTGCTCGTAAAATAATTGGTTCTGCCTCTTAGATTGCATGTTTTTGTTTTGTTTCTGAGACTGATGCATCTTTTGAAGTGTCTTTGTACAAATTGTCTATATAAAAATGAATGGTGCCAAACTTATCAACGACTAATTTTGAGACTTATATAGCGTTGGTTCAACTCTGCTGTTATATAAACATTACTGAAAAAGTATTGTATTAGATCAGTGTTTTAATTGATGTTTCGTTTGTTTTTATAGTTAATTTTGTGATCATTTTGTAAAAAAATGCTTCTTTTATTTTCTATTTTATCGTGTAACTCTTAAAAACATGTAACGTATCAGTTGGCAGAGTTATCATGCTCTAACAATGACATATAAATGACAATCTTGTTTAATGCGAGTAAAAAAATTTAGATATTTACTATTTTTAATATAGACTCTGGTCAACTGATAAAAATAATCGATTATAGACTAGTTAAAAACTGTGTATCCAAACGTTGTTGAAAATAAAAGCAATAAAATGATTTTACTGTGTACTATATTTTATTAAAAATTATCAGCAGTCTTTTATTTTTTTCTACCAGCTCTCTTAGACCACATCTGCCTAGCACTAATCTTATATTATGTTTGTGCTTTTCGTCGTTGTATTATGAGGAATCTTGTGCCAACAATGTACGACGATTCGGTTGATTGTTATTGGTGGCAAAATATTCCCAAAACGGCTTCTTCAAGGTTTAACAGCGATTTTGGTACAACTTAACAAATAATTAGAAATATAGCACACTCTTTCGGTCCATGCAGATCTCTGGTCTTCTGAAACACACTTTAACTCTAATCGTCTGAGTACTGGTCTCGGCTCATCATCAATTTACAGCTAATTTCTGGAAATAATTTTCTACGTCATCTAGCCACCGAATTCTTAGCTTAGCTCGTTAGAGGCGTTCGTTCTGGTATTTGCTGTACCATTTGTATTCGCGGAGCAACTCCCAAAATCAGCTGTCAAGACGCAGGTGCGTCTTTACAATCATCCTAACATGTTTTCATTATTTTTTATTCGAGTCCAGGTCTCTGAACCATATGTTACTGGGCGTATTATTGTTTTGTAGAGTTTTATTTTTGTATTTGTCGATATTATTGCGGATTTGCAAATTCTGCAGTTTATCTCTGCGGTAATATTATTTTCAGTATTAAGGAGCGCTCCCAGGCATACAAATTCGTTCACTGCTTCGATGACGTCATTTTCTATAAAAAATGGTTGTAGGATTTAGGATTGCGTGCTTATTTTCATATACTTAGTTTTGTTCTTGTTTATTATTAAACCCATTTTGTAAATGATTCTTTTAATCCTACATACGCCTCTTGCACAGCGTTTTTCGTTCTCTTAACAATATTGATATCATCAGCCTATAGTTTATTTTTATGAACGAGAGAGTAATTAGCATAATTTTAACTGGTAGCTCCGACCACTCCATGGGCGTGCTCAAGATTAATTGAAAAATTACTTTGAATAATTGTAAAAAATAAATGAATTATTTCAGTGTTATAAAGTGTTATGTGTATGTAAACAAAAGTGACCTCTTTTATCACACACTATATTAGAACTGACTGGCCTACATTAAAAAGGGTTTTAAAAAATTCACATTTTTTTTAATTTTTAAAAATTACAAAAGAGAAAAAGAGTTTTTAAAACCGTCTAAGGTATGTTAAATAGATGAATAAAAATATTAATATAAAACTTACAGCTACTTGTTACAAATCCAAATCAGATTCAGAAGATGAACTTTCAGAACCAAGATTTATAATAACTGGCTCGATCATTTTATCAGTAATATTGTCCAGCTTCCACATTTTTTCCTCTTCTTTAATAGTGTGATTTACTGCCTTTTCCCAGTTTTCAGGTTTTACATTATTTACGGCCTCCAAAAACAACTGTTTAACATCATGAATTTTAAAAGTGGTATTTTTTCTTGAAACTTCACTCTTTATCTGTGCCCATACCAGTTCAATCGGGTTTAGTTCACAATGATATGGTGGGGATCTAAGTACTGTCATTCCACGATTTTTGGCAATTTCATCAATTTCGTATTTTTTAAATTTTTCTTTATGAAGGGCACACAACGAATAAAGTTCCTTTCTTATAGATCCGGGATGGTACGTAATATTTTTTGAACTCAGCCAATTCTGCAAGTCTTTTTTTAACCACTTGGTTGTGGGCAGTCCTTCTATAAGTCTGGAGTGATAACTTGCATTATCCATTACTATTACACAGTTCTTAGGAAGAAGATCTATCATTTGTTCGAACCATTCTTGAAAGACATCAGCGTTCATGTCTTCATGGTAGTCACCGGTACGAGTTGATTCAAAAGTTAATAAACCACCTTCAACAAAACCGTTTGAACTGCCAATGTGTACTATTATCAGCCTGCGTCCCTTTCCTGATGGTGGGTTTAAACCAGTAGATAAGTTATTTACAAAAGCGTGCCTTTGACTTGTAACAGTTTCATCCTGCCAAAATTTATTTGGTGTATGACCCTCGTTGATCCATGTTTCATCAAGATAAAATATTTTTCTTTTTTGGTTTCTCATTTCCTTTATGGTTCTTAGAAAATGTCTTCTCCATATGACAATATCGCTTCTTTCTAATAAAATAGACTTTCTGGGATTCTTTTTCCAGCGGAAGCCTATTTCTTTTAAAAGTTTCCATAACGTACTTCGACTCATTTCTGGGTAATCCTTATCATCTCGAACTGAGACAAGAACTTTATCCAATGTTGGAAATTCTTGTCTAAAGAAGAATTCATGCACTTTCCGTCGAAGTCCTTCTTTAAAATGATATTCTATTTGAAATTTTGGTTTCCCTGGAGCATTACGTGGCATTTGAAAACTACCACATTTCTCTTCTTTAATAACTCTGTAAATCGTAGATTTCCCAACACCAAGTGTACTGCTAACTAACTCAACGGTCTCATCAACACTTTCACATAAACGTTTGTCTGTAAATGATTTAAAACAATTAAATATTAATGTTTTTTCATTAACTGTTAGAGGACCAATTTTTCGGCGTTTACACGGCACTTCCAAATTTTCAATAACACTAGTATACACAATAAACTGCACCTTGCAACTGAAGTACCTACTTTTAGTGAACTGTTAAGAATTTTGAATACGCCACTTGGACCTTCCTATATACAAAATGGAAAAACCCACTATCACATTTTCTGTGGAATAAGTTTAGAAGGTAATTATCTAGTCAATTACTGTCGTAGATTCCTAGAATTAAAGAATTAAATGTTTGATTGTTGAAACCCTTACTTCGTGGAATGCACTCATTTCAGATAAAATAAAACGTTTTATTTTATCTAAAGAATTAAACTTTATTTTGCAAATAGGCAAATAATTAAACTTTATTTTGCAAATAGATAAAATAAAACGTTTTATTTTATCTAAAGAATTAAACTTTATTTTGCAAATAGGTAGGTACTTATTAAACTTTTATTGGTTATATATAACCAATAAAATAAACATCTTACATTTCTTGCAAATTCATTAGTACCTGTTAACCTCCATCACTCCGACACTGGCAACCTTATTTAGGGATTAGTAACCCTCACAACTATTGTATTCTATTCTGCTCCAACCTTTATACCTGGTGGTCATACTCAATTTAAAATTGTTTTCCTATATACTTCTGTAAACTTGTTGACAAATATCTGTTTTTCATTGAGTCACCCGTATCAACAGTTTAGGGATTTGCATACATAATTTATTGTTTTATTACTCTCTCATACATAAAAATACACTATAGGCAAGGATTTGCACTGATTTATTATATATTGAACCAATGGTTGCGATTTGTGACATACGTATTACTTTTTCCAGAGCCAGATAGAATAGTATACAGGAGAGGGTCTCCTTGGAGCAGCCCGCTATTTGTTTTAAAAGGTTCAGACAGTTCCTCCTAAATTCGTACTTTACATTCAACTTTGTCAAGAGTTAGTTTTGTTAAATTTACCAATTGATTAACCATTTCTCTTCTATTCACAGAGTCGTAGGCTGATTTGTGGTCTATAAATATGTGATTAGTATCAATGCCATATTCCACTGTTTTCTAAAATTTGTTTCAAGGTTGCAATCTGATGAATTGCCGATTTACCACTTCTGAAACCAGCCTGGTATTTTCCTACTATCCGTTCTGCATATGGTGCCATACGGTGACATAATACTGTGGAAAATATTTTATACGCTGCATTTAGAAGCGTAAATCCTCTATGGTTAGAGCATTCAAAGATGTCTCCTTTTTTGTGTATGGTGAGAAGTATTCCAATCATTGGTGAGAGATTTCTGGGATCAATTAAAAAAACTCAAATTAAAACGGTAAAAATAATTTATTTACATTAATTATTATATTCTTGCTGTACATTTTTCCATTTCTCTACCAACTGAGATACTCCTTTTTTCTTCATTGTCAATCCTTGTGCTAATTTCACCTGAAATAAAACACAATGTGGAAATATATACGATACAGTACAATATACTTGAATAACAAAATAAATAATAACTTTAGATAGTACTAATATAAAACAATGAAATGCGAAAACAATTGTAATGTTTTTTTCATGTTTCATATAAATGTTTTAGTTAAATTGACTATATCAGTATAATTTACCCAACGTTGACAAATTTACACATCAGGAATGCAATTTAGTCATTTTAAAAGTGACGTAAATCAATAAATGAAGTTACAGAGCTGATTTTTTGTTTCACCAAGTTCTTGAAGACATATTATAGTTCCCACGAAATTTCTTAATTTTCTTTAGGGCCTTCAATTCTTTATTAATTTTCTTTTCCGTCATATTGTCGCCAATCTTTCATATTCTGCATCTATTTTGCCATATCTAGTAAGTTTTTGTAGCGATCTTGCCGACAGTTGGCTCTTCCCAAATGATTCATATTCTTGACCTATACTTCACTTTATTGTCCTAGTCTTTTAAATTACCGTTCATATTGTCCAATTTTGTTCGCTTTCTTTTAATGACTCTAACCATAGCACCGGGAAAATCAGCTTCCAGTGAATCCGTCGTAAAGCTGAGGTTTTATGAGAACCATTTAGTCTTTTACAGTTGTTAAATTTTACAGCTCATCAGGTCTTTATTACCAGTTTTTTTAAACTTATCTCTTCGAACAGGTTTTTCCATATCTGTATGGAAATGGAATTTTTGAAGGGCTTTATACTTATTTATACTTGTTCTAGAAAAAACTATATTACAAACCATACACACCTTTGGTTTCTTCTTTTTCTTAACAGTCTCTGTTGGAAGTTCAACAGGAGAAACGTTTTCTTCTTCTTGTTGAGGCGGTGGTTTTGGAGACGAAGTTATAGCTGCAATATCGGAATAGAACGAGTCCAAAGCAGAATCGAGATCCTGTAAAAGAAAGTAAAACTGTAGAAAACAGTTGATTCTCACCAAATCAAAACTTACTGGTGGTTGCGGGTTTGTTGGCGCCAATTCGCTTATGTCCACTCCTGGAGGATGAGGCTGACCATTGTAGGTGAGTTGTGCTACGGGACTAGTAGGAAGAGGAACACCTAAAAATATTTAAATCATATAGTTACGCGTTGATGATGTGAATTATGATTCGTAACAATACAAATGCATTTTGTTATGGTATTAAATGCACTGTCGGTAAGATAGTCAAGTAAGCGAGTGAGAAAGTAATGAGAAAAAACCGAATATCCTTCATATCCCAAGAAGTAAGACACGTTTACAGTAGTGGTTCGTCATATTCATCCCACAGTGGATATACAAAAAATTAAAAAAGAAATAGAAAGCCAAGCACATATCGTACTGCAAATAACGAATATGCTACAAATAACTATAAAAAACCCTACCACTATTTTTTGTGAACTAAAGTGCAAGAAAATAATAAAGAAATTTATAAGATGTAATATTTATTCAACGCAAAAATTGATGTCAAAGCTCCAAGACTAAAAAAAGAATTAGTTGCCAGATGCCAAAGACATTATGTGATGAGTAGAATTATTTTGACAACTTTTACGCAAACTTCATGTTTTCGCTTTTAAAAAAACTCAAAAAAACTACTTTTTCCAAGTATAAGGCGGGAAAACCAAACATAGGATTTTGTTAATTTTTTTACAGCATCAAGATATAATTATAAGAAATACTTAGGAATTTTTTGAAAATTTTTGAATTTACAGTTTTGTCCCAATAGGAAAAAATAATATGTTTCGGCTTATAATAAAGTTACCGGTAAGAAACCGAAAATTTTTTTAATAACAACATATATAAAACTGTAAAAGTGAAAAATATTTGCAATAAAACGTTAAATATTTTTTCCTAAACATATGAAAAATCTCGTTAAACAAGAATTATGTCTTGAACTGTCGCCTTCAAATTGTAATGTAGGGAGATGACTCCATTCTGAAACCAGTTTGGACTTTGGATTAGAATTAAGGGAAACCACCGTACATTCCAATATTGAAACAATACAAAGATTTCAATCCAAAATATTAAGAACAGTATTAGGAGTTCCACGGTTCATAACCAATGAAGCCATCCATCAACAACGCTCCGTAAAACTGCGCGAAAAAACATACAGAGAAACTTAAAGTGCACCCGAATGTGTTCGTAGAATGTTAAGTAAATAAGCCGCATACAGTTCGAAGGTTAAAAAGAAAAGTTCTTAGTGATAAAACTGAGGACAAATGTATAAAAAATATTTAACCACTAAATTTATCAAAATTCAAAAATGGTTAGATAACACCGGACTTTCCATATCCGAGTCTAAAACCAATACCTGTATCTTATCTAGAAATAAGAAACAACTATCAGAAACAAATATCCATATGAAAATATAAATGATCTCGTATTAATTCTGTGAAATACCTTGGCCTCTACCTAGATAGAAAACTATTACGGAAAGATTGCATTCACCAAATTATTTAAAAAACAAATAATTCTATAAATATTCTAAGAGGTTTTTGTAAAGCAAAATGGGGGCTGTACTGTTTTGCAAAAAAATGGTAAATCAATAATATACTATGCAACCACAACGATCGGCTGTATGGAACTACAACATATACACATCTAAATAAAATTGAAGCACAACAAAATAAATGTCTAAAAATATGTTTAGGGTACCTTAAATCAAACCCTTAATTATCATACAAGCCGAAGCAATGCAAACTCCTCTCAAACTTACTGATAAAACCTACTTCAAAGAAAGCCCCTTATCTATATAGATATTGGCATTCTAAGAAAACTCCCCTTATAGTAGAAAGTTTCTCAGAAATGGCTAAGATTAAAGGTATAGTTTATACCAATCAACTTCCTCTGATCCTAGCTTACCCACCCAAAAATATATTTTCACAGAAAATTTGTACTTATTTTGAAAATCAATCAAAGTTCGACGAGATGAAAAATAATTACTGGCCAAATTATGAACGCATTTTAACTGATGGATCAAAATCAAATGAATATATAAGTTGTGCCTTTTAGCACTATGAGGAAACCTACCACAAAAAATATATTTTACCGAAGGAAGCTTCCATTTATACTACAGAATCCAGATATACATATTACGTTCTTAACATGACAAATTTATGATATGTGCAGATAATAAAGGTGAAATAGACAAACTTAAAAAAGGAAAAATGATTAAATCAAAAAACCAAATTGAAACACAAATTCTGAAATTACAGAATGAGATTCAGAACAAAAAAGTCATCGTATATTTACACGTAAACGCAAAGGTATAACAGATAATGAAATAGTGGTTAGAATAGCAAAAGTTGCCCAAACTAAAGGAGGGGAACTACGTTTACTACCTCCTTCTGACCTAGTCATAAAACAACAAATAGAAACTTTATCAGTACAACAAATCGAATATGTGTTAACCATGCACTAACACCGTACTATAAGCACCAAATGAAAATTATAGATAATCCTTACTGCAGTTATGGTAGAATGGGAACATTAGTACATACTCTACTTAAGTGTCCAATAAAAAACATAAACATTAATAAATCATATAATAATTTAATTGATTGCCAGATAAGTCTTCCAATAGATCTAAACTGTATTATTTTTTCAGGAAAAAACAATTTTTATATACTTTATCAACACATAAACATAAAAAAGTATGTATAATACATATGTGGTGAGAAACTTGCGACAGTCAATAGCAGAGTAGCTACCAAATTAAGAAGAGAGTTACACAAAAGTTTGCTGTGGAGCTCTGAGGACTATGGTGGAGCTCAAATTTATTCTTTCGAATTTCATTTTCGCAGGGTGCGGAATAGATGATCCTTCTATTTTCGAATGAAAAACTTAGACGACATTGGATCATATTTTCAGTCTGAAAAGTGCCCCATAGTGATTAAAACACTAATCTAAGATAATCAAAGATATTAATCAAAAACCAATTTTTGATATTTTATTTTGACAACTGCACCAGCCCTTTTTTTCAAGAAAAAAATTCGATAGAGTCAACGATACTGTTTTTTATTAATTCATTTCAGTTATTGGGACTATAATATGAAGAAAAAAGAAAAAAAATAGTCAATATAAAATGAAAAACTGCTTAAAAATTAAAGAAACATAAAAAATCACTGTGAACGATACTCTTTCTTAGTATCAAATTTAGGCATCAAGACATGATTTGAGCGTATTCTTAATAAATCAGTCTCTCCTCTGTGGCCCACAGACGGTAGCACTTGTTTCTGTAATTAATTTGACACACCTTTCTTTGTAAGTGGAGGTTCTGTCTTGGTTTTCCAATCTATCATATCGATATAATCATCAGCATATATATTTAAAGTACTTAGAAAATACGTAGAGCTCCGATGTCTGATGTCTCTCTGATCTTCAATATTCTGCGGAGTGCAAGTTGTCTGACGTACTATCTGTTGTCGGCTAACATTCCTAGTAGTAGATTCTCTGGATGTCCAAAGAATGCATTTCTCTATAATACAAATTTGCCTAGTCTTGATATCCGGTTCGCCATTGTCAACCATCTAGAATGAACTAGCTTACCAGGATTTTTTTCGCAAAATTTTCATCACAATGTCCACTATTGATATACGGACATATTTGTACGAGATATAGTTGATCGGTGCTTAACTCTTGTGTCGATTTGGTAATATCGGGTAACGCACATTTAATTGCATCAAACGGAACAACTGGTAATACTTCACAGTTCATAACTGCCTTGCCAATGGGACCTGTGAAACCTTTTGGTCCACATGTAGTGCCATCTAGATGTTGAAAAAGATGACGCAATGTCAGTTCATTAGCGTGTAGTTGGCATATGAGCCATTGGAGTGGACGTTGAAACTTGATTTCCACTAAACGAATAACGATACATTTGATTCCTGTATTAACGGCAATCCCGTCACAACCAACAGCCATTATTTGATTGTCATCGATAGACTTAAAAAGAAAATAAATGTCAGAATAAAGTTGCAAATCGTTTTGGCGTCACCGTCACCAGTTTTCAATGAACTATGGCCTAGGTATTCATTCAGAGTCCGCTCTTTTAATAATATGGTAATATGCTCTACCTGAATCTATCTTCTACGACCATCTTCGTGTATCAACGTTTTATCTTTTCTACTATCGTAAAATAATCCGATGAAGTCTGCACCAAAAATTGTAGGTTCATCTGTCAATGTAGCTCTAGTTTTGGAACGAACTGGTCGAACTCTACTTCTATTCTGTTCATCACATAACTCGTGATGAATCTAATTCAGTAATGAGACCAATGTCTTGCAAAGCTGCAGAAATGATTGCAGCTCCAGCCCGATCTGAAACTCCATGACGATCTAATGTTCTGGCAACAACCGGAAATGTGACATCAGTCTTTGTGAGTGAAGAAATGGAAATATGTAATCGATTATGATTGGAAGACCTCGATTTCACTATTTTTCTTTAATATATCTGTTTGTTGAACATTCGATCGTACCTTTGAAGTTAGTAGGTAATTTAGAAGTACTAGGAATGGATTCCACCTCTATTTGCAAGGCTCTTTGTGCTTCAGGTAGTTTTTGTTGGTGTAATCTATTTAAATTCATCTCAATTTTTTTGGTCGCTTCACGATCTAAATAACAAACAATTTCTTGCTATCCTCATCAAACTTAAATAGCTTCTCTTTGTAACCTTGTAATCTAATTTATAGCAATTGTAAATGAATTGTAAAACTGAAAAAAGAATTCAAATTTTAAAATTAAAATCACGTTGGAGCAGATGCCAGAGCGAAAATATCAAAAAATGACAATGAACTTGTCGAATCCTTTTTCTCAGGAACACCCATTCCGCACCCCGCGTTTGTGAAAATCGTTATTTCATTTTTCTCCATATAACAGCGCTCCACCGTACTCAGAACCTCATCGTCGTGTTTATATATAAACACATCTTGACCAAATGAGACTGGTACAATAAGCAACGGTGCAAGTAAATTTAACTTACTATTAACTTACTAACGAATACTAATAAACAAAATAAATATAGATGGTTGAGTTTCGATTCAATTCGAGTCTCTCACCATTGTCTTACACGTGTTTTGAGGTTTACCTTTGTGGAAGACTTTGTGAGAAGACTGAATTGAACCGACGCATACCATCCAGATGCAGGTGATAATTATTAGTAAAATAATGCCCTAATAAATGCTAATAGCGACCTCTGACGAGGTAAAATGATATCGTCAGTCTCGATAGCGATTAAAGTAAACTGTAACCACTACATGGAAAGAGAAAAAAAGCGAAAAATATTGAAACACATATGACCTTTATTGACTTGGAGAAAGCATATGATAGCATGATCAGGAAACAACTATAGACTAAACACAAAGACTGGCAAATTAAGTTAGGCAATGAAATAACAAAAACAATCACCGCAACCAAAGGTCTCAATAAGGGATGTGGTCTATCACCTACACTTTTTCACATTGGGGGACCTAAGATAAATATGTGTAAGACTGAATACTTATGTACCTATTAGATCCGAGGTTACAGATTTAAACTTAAGTTTAGGAGTAGAAGCTATTAAGAGTTGTAAGACTTTTAAGTATTTACGGTCAATGATAAGCCAAGATGGTACTTGTATGAAAGAGATAGAAATGAAAATAGCACGGGGACAACAAGTCACGAAAGCACTCCATGGAGTGATGAATATTATCCTATATGGAGCGGAAGTATGGCCAATGACAACATCAATACGAAATAAAATAAGAACAGTTGAACTGCACTTTATGAGAAGATCTCTACAAATTACCAGACCGGATAAAATAAAAACAGAATGAAAGTAGAATGCTACAAGATGGAAAACATAGAGAGGAAATGCTATGATAGATAGAGACCTCAGACGAAATCGGCGAACTCATAATGGGAAAAGCCGAAGAAGAAGAAGAAGAAAGAAGTAAACAATAGTACATCAACAATTTACTCACATAAATCGCCATCATTTTTGTACTCTTTTCGTCGAGTAAGAACGATAAACAAAATAGATATACATGGTTGCGTTTTGATTCAATTCAATAAAGTAAACTATCTCCTTCTTAGAGTGCCGTCTCCCTACGGAGGTTGGCAATCATAATGGCTATTTTATTTTTGAACTTGCTGCTCTAAACAAATCAATCGATCTGCATTGATACAAATCACGTAGATTCTTCAACCATGAGTTCTGCCTTCGGCCAACAGATCTTCTTCCTTGAATCTTTCCCTGAATGATGAGTCTCAAAATTTCATATTTTGAGGATATTCGATGTTAGGAATATTTATATTTCACTAGTACATTGATAATACTATATAATACTACTAATGCTACTAGAATACTAATAAATTTATTACGAATATGCTCAAGTTGTAACATAGTTATGGCACCGACTTCATAAATCCAATAAAGTCAGGCTAATTCGTCCCAACCAAAGCAATAAATACAAAAAACACAATCGATCAATAATACTATCAATGTCATGTGTTGTCATATTTTCTGATAAGATCATATTGGAAAATTTTAACTACTTATTATCGTATAATAAATGACTAGTCGCGGAAATATTTAAAAATAAAAATAAATGTTTTTCTTACTATGTACAATAACTTCATCGTATTCAGCGCAGCTGATAATTGGTGGAGGAGGCGGGGATGGACTTCTTATCTTGGGTGGAAGAGGGGGTAGTAACACTTCTTCGGGAGGCGGCGACTCAATCTCTTGTGGCGGAGGCGGCGTTGTAGATATATCCATGGCTACGTCGTTAGTGTTCATATCAGGCTGTGGGTACTCCCACTGACTAGTTCCGGAAATTTTGTTCTGGTAGAAATACCTTCTGTGCGTTCTAAAAATAACGATTTTTTACTGTATTATTTACCGCTAAATTAAAACAATTTAGACGATTATTTGTTTATTAGAGTCGAATCACCTTGAAGCTGTAAGACTTGTCCTAGAGACGGTACTCATGTATCGTTTGCAGAATGTTCAGTAATAATCTATTTGTTCACAAAAAACATGTTAAAACCTTACCTGTCCCATTGTAACATCCATCCAGTAGGCGCTGCTTCTTTTTCTAGTTTCTTTAATTCTGAACAAGTATCATCTAACCATTTTTTTAGATACGATCTCTTCAGTGCCCCATCATTCATAGCAACCACAAGAGTCTACAATAAATAAAAAAACATGTAAAACAAGAGCAAATCAAGAGCTTACTGGGCAAACATCTGTGATTAAAGACAGGAATGATTTATTGATTTCAAGCGTCGATCAACAGATTATCCTCTGATCAGATTAAGGCAAACGGACCTGATGAGTTACCAATAGAGCTCCTTAAATTCATTGATGAAGATAACGTTAAAATTTTAGTTGAGATTTTTTCATCTTAATTTCCCATTATATTCGTAACACTGATCAAAAATCCGAACGCCAAAGAATGTTCTGACCATCGTACATGTGTCCTCATGAGCCACACTCTTAACGTTTTTGTTTATAGTTACAACATAATATTTGAGAAGGTAGACTCTGAAATCAGCCAGAATCAGAGAGACGTTGTGTCATAATCTATTCTTGCAAGGATGTTTGGATATGCATCATGACCTATGTATATGTATGTTTTATAGACTTCAAAAAAGTATTCGCCGGACTTACCACCGGAGTGGACAAAAGCACATATTAACAACATCTACAAAAAAGGAGATAGAAAGAATTGTTCAAACTACAGGGGGCTAAGTGTCATAAATTCACTCCCAAGACTGTATGGAAAAATAATAAAAAACAAAATTGAAAAAGAGATGACAGATGTTGAAGAACAGAATGGCTTCCGTGCAGGCAGATCCTGTATGGACAGTATATTCTCTCTAAAGCAAGTTATCGAGAAAAGATTAACAACCCACAACCTTTCAACTCATATAGTCTTCATAGATCCGACAAAGGCATACGATAATGTACCACTTTCAATGCTTTGGGTAGCAATGGAAAAACAAGGAATAAGCAAAAAAAATATACAAGCAGTACAAAAGTACAGCTCTACAAAAATATGACGGCAAACATTAAAACTGGAAATAGATTAACTAGAGAAATTCCTATTAGTAAGGGCCTAAAGCAAGGCTGCTGCATAGCACCTACACTCTTCAAAATATATCTAAATGAGGCACTCTCAGTGTGGAGAAGAAAGTGCTGCAATATGGGCATCCCAATCGGAGATGATAGATTGTACACGATACACTTCGCTGACGACCAAGCCATTCTAGCTGAAGACGAGAGTGATGTAGGCTACATGCTTAGAAAACTGGAAAATGAGTATACCAAATGGGGTCTCACAATTAATATACAAAAAACTGAGTACTTAGTTGTAGGAGAAAAACCAGAAAGCCTACAAATCGAAACGGGAACTATAAAACCAAAAGACAATTTTAAATACTTGGGAGTCCAAATAACATCAAAAGCAGGAAGTAGCGAAGAAATACACTCCAGGATTGGCCAAGCAAGATCAGCCACCAGAAATGGAAATCGATCTAGACATAATAGACACAATCGAAGCCAAAAGACTTAACTGGTATGGACACCCTCAGAGAATGCCTGAATATATATATATATATATATATATATATATATATATATATATATATATATATATATATATACACTCATGGACAAAAATATCGAATATTTTGGAATTTTCTAATTTTTGTTTTTTCAAAATAAATTCTGATCAATCAAGTCGTTTATTGTAAAATATAGTTTATTTTAACAATGTTTAATGAACAATTTTAAGTTTTTATACGGAGAAAATTGTGAAAAACATAAATTTTTAATATTAGGTAAATAAGGGTATTTTACTCTAAACTTAAATGATAATTTAAATTGCTTAAACAAGTCGTTTTAACTGAAAGAAGTGCATGATCAGTAACGAATATTCCCCCCTGTAGCTTTTATTACTGCTTGCATCTTTCTCAGCATGCTTGCAAGTAAATTTTGGACATATCCTTGGGAAATTGCATTCCATTCATCCTGTGCAGCAAGCCGAAGCTGCTCTATCGTATTTGGAACTTGATTTCTTTGTCGTATGCTGCGTTTTAGGTGATCCCACATGTGCTCTATTGGATTTAAATCCGGGCTAAACGATGGCCAATCCAATCTTCGAATTTGGACCTCATTAAGATAATTACTCACTATAGCAGCGGCATGTGGTCGAGCATTATCGTGCATTAATGTGAATCTTTCATATCCAATATAACCATATGACAAAACATGATCTTGCAGGATGTTTTAAACGTAAGAATCACTAGTCATCCGTCCAATCACTTCCACAAGTGTGGTACGTACCTCCCAACTAATACCTTCGCAAAGAATTGTGCCATCAACTCCAAAACTAGTTTATATATAAATATGTCATCGACATATTTATATATAAACGGCAATTCAAAAGGTAATTGCGTAATCACATTATCTAAGAGATGATCAGTTACAATAGTTGCAAGGATTGGACTAATCGGGGAACCCATCGGTGTTCCAAAAATTTGAGAATAAAATTTACCATTGAAACTAAAGTAAGTGTTGTTAAAAATGAACCTAAGAATTTGTAGAAAATTGTCATCATATGTCATCATCGATGACATCATATGTGCAGTTCCATCTTATCACATCAATACCACACTAAACATTTTTAATTCATTTAATAAACATCTTCAGTTTACAATTGAAACTGAGACAGATTTTAGTATACCATTTTTAGACACAAGAGTAATAAGAACAAATGACAATATTTTGACATTGGATTGGTACCAAAAACTGACAGCATCAGGCAGATATATAAATTACTATTCAAACCATACCACCCGTCAAAAATATAATACCGTACTAGGTATGAAAAACAGGATAATGTCCATTGTTGATGACAACTTTTTACAAAAAAATCTGAACATAATATACAAAATTTTTCGTAACAACGGATATCCTAAACAAATTTTAAAAAAACTGATTTACAGCACTAATTTCTATGACGGTTCCGTCCATGATTCTAATACCAAATCAATCAAATATAAAAAACTTCCCTTTATTAATGGTCTAACTCATTCTGTCATATCCATATTCAAAAATGTTCCTAATATTAGTATAGCTAAATATAATACCATGAACAGCAAACAACTATTTTCAAAAATCAAAGACCCAGTACCAACCTTATATAAAAGTAATGTCGTTTATGAAATACCGTGTTTAGGATGTCAAAATAGATATATTGGTCAAACATCACAATGGCTAAAACAACGCATCACACAACATAAAAGTGATTGCCGCTTGAGAAAAAATACTTGCGCAGTGGTTGAACACTATGAAAACACTGGTCATATGCTAGACTATAACAAAGCTCACATTTTGGCACAGACTGATAACTACAAAAGTAGATTATTTCTTGAAATGTATTACATTAATAAAAATAAAAACACTTTAAATTATAAAACGGACACTGGACAGTTAAGTAACATATATTGTAACATATTGAACAAAATTTATAAATATTAAAAATAGCCAACATTCATCTTAATAACAACTAACCTTAATAATTCATCAAATAAATATTATTCTTCTAACTTTTCTTTTATTGTTATTTTTATTTTTACATTTGAAATAATTTTAATTTTTTATCGTATAGCTGTAACGAACGTGCTTAAGACAATTTAATCTTGACATTCAATATTTCAAATACTTCAATGTCAGTTTTTATTTGCAAAATCTTTTAAATTCTGTAAGTGTTTTAAAATGTATTTGTACGCCATTTTTTGTAATGTTCAAATTGTTTTTAGTTTACTCCTGAGGAAGCTTTTAAATAAATAGCGAAATATTGAGTAATTTAGAAAAAAGAAAGATTTTTATTACAGACCACTATACCCGATAATTTGAACGTATTTATATATATATATATATATATATATATATATATATATATATATATATATATATATATATATATATCTTCAACAAAGTTTAGGTGAGTTGGAGTCAATATAAGGGGTAGTCTGTTAGAAGACTATTTTTTATTACTAGAGCTTTCAGGTGTTTATATTTCTTTTCAAGGGCAGATAAAACTAGATTTGTTAATAAAACTGCTGTATTAATAATTTAAATATGAACATTTAGTTAAGAAAAACTTTATGGATGTAATCAACGTTTCTCTTTTTATATTTAAAAATTATTTAAAAAAATACTACGACATGATAAAATTAACATATTTTCAATTAAAATTGCAGTTAATCCCCATTAAATAAACTAAAAATGCCAAAAGAAAATATTTTCAAAGCCATAAAATCACACACCTAAGAAAACAGACAGTTCGATTCTGAAATGTGACTATAAACTTACCTCAGCTTGTACTAGCATCACCTGTACCGACGATATTGGCGGTCTACCTTCATTTAAAAATGTTAATTTATCTTTTAAATTACTATATGTAATATCAATGCCTTCCTTATCGATTAGATCGTCTTCCTCTTTACTATTGGACCCTTCGTTCCTGGTAAATGAAGGCAATAGAACATCTGATTTGACAAAAGCTACACCACCTAAAAAAACGTTAATATTTTATGGTTTACTGACCAATGATACTAGAAGGAAACTGGAAAATGCCAATAAATCATGAAGCAATTGAATATATGCGCTTAGCATATCGCTGTTACTATACTTGAAAATAACAACAAGTGGTAGATAATAGCCCGAATCTCTTACTAGTAAACAAACAACGCTTGCTGATGTGAAGTTACCTAGAAAAACCAATCTGCAGGTAAAATACAAGGAGAAAATTGATAATTATAGAGATCTTGAGATACAAATATTGAGAATGGAAAGTATCCAGTCCATAACTATTGGTAAAAAGTTATACTGCTGGCGAAGTCCTGATGCGTCAGAAAAATACCATAGCATAGCAGGTTATCTATAGTGAAATTCACACTGAAAGTGAAGTACGGCTAAGATAAGAAAATGCTTTTTCTTATGGAGCATAAACGCACAGCGTTGTTCGGCCTCCAAACTCACACAAAAACTCCACAGAACTCAAACCCTTTTGATACTGTAGGTATCTGAGATTCATTTTTCTCTTAGAGGAAGGATTTATCTTTTCAGAAAAAATAAATAAAAAATTGCGATGACAAAAGATAATTAAGTATAATATGAAGAATTTGTATTATTATAATATTGAATAGTGCAGAAAAGATTGTCTAATGATGATGTCAATTGAAATGAATTGTCTCTTTTGCTTATTGATTAGTTGTTTGCGCTTAATTTACGATTAAAATGTTTCTTATCCACAATGAAAATAAAAAGGCTGATGTCTTTGACCAATTAAAATTAGAGTTTGTTCAAGCTGACCTTGAAAAATAGAAGACCCTCTACTTTTAGAGGATTTGATCAAATTCAGGATAAGATGTCATATGCTATCAATTTTTTGGTTTGCTCAACTAATTTTATGTAAATGTAACGCTACATATATACATACGTCTACCACACCAAACTGGGAACGATTGCAGAATACAAAATACTAGGAGTTTTACTAAAAAAATTCAATACCTTTCTTAAAACCAGGATATAGATTCTCGTTCCCTTTTTCTGAAGTAGCTACATTTTCTTCGAAGCCAAAACCTGTTCTGCGTTCCTCATCGTCTCCGATTTTTTTCGCAACAGTTACGACTGGTACTGACAACTTCTTCTTTCTCATAAATAATTTACTATCGAATGGTTGAGTTACTGCAGTTTTGGGACTTTCAATAACAGCCACATCAGGTTTTGGTGTTATGAAGTCGTTTATACTTACAGGTTTGGTAACTTAAAAGGTAAAATTATATTAATAAATTTGCAATACAACTTGTTGCATTAAGAGATACTGTTGAAAATCTATAATTAATTCATTTTTAGCTATATATATATATATATATATATATATATATATATATATATATATATATATATATATATATATATATATATATATATATATATCTATATATATATATATATATATATATATATATATATATATATATATGTATATATATATATATATAAACTAAGGTACACTCGAAGAGTGGTGGGTTTTTCGGTCAAAGTGACTTGACTCACTTTGACCGAAAAACCCACCACTCTTCGAGTGTACCTTAGTTTATTTTGGATTGACGGTCGTACTCCTTTTCTATATATATATATATATATATATATATATATATATATATATATATATATATATAGTAGACTCCCTCTATAACGAGAACTGAAATGACAGACTAATTACCTCGTTATAAGCCGATCTCGTTATATATCAGACAATCATAATACTGTGCATAAATATGTGAAACAGTTGTATTTATTCATTGTAAAGAAGTTTATTGCGGGCTGCAGTTAAGTTTATTGAGGGGCTGTTTGAAAAGGTATTTATTTATAGCCACGACCGGACTAAAAACGTAAAAAACACGTTTTTGGATCTTATTTTCTCTCGTTATAACCAAATTTGCCTCGCTATAGACGGTTATAGTTCAATAGAAATTTCACGGGACATCTAATGTATCTCGTTATAAGCGAAACCTCGTAATAACCGTGTTCGTTATAGAGGGAGTATACGTATATATATATACGTATATAATATTTATACCAGTATTCTGTAAAGTAATATGTAGTAAAAAAGAATAATTGCATAAAATGAGTGAAGAGTTAAATAAAAAATCAAGAAAAATAGGATTAAAGATAAGCTATGATAAAACTAAAACTACGACCAACCAAAACGAAGACCTCAATATTACGAGAACACGCAAACTAATATGTACACTTGGAGCATATCACAAAACTGAGGAAAATCAGAAGGAGGGAATTAAAAGAAGGAGCAGATTTTTAGCAATGTTCTTCTGGTGCACTCCATTACTGGAGTTTTGCGATCACTACATCAAAATGTTCTCTATTCCGCGAAACTCTTAGTAATTGTTTAAAGTTTATGCCCATCCAAGCTGTTATATTGCGAAGCCATGACATGGCTCTTCTGCTTACCCCTCTTCGGCCCTCTATCATGCCTTCAATTATTATTCGTAGCATGTTATATTTGTCATGTCTCATTAGTAGATAAAAGGTTTTAATTTACGACTTATAAATCTTCGAAAGAGAACCACATTTAGAATTGTTTATCCAAATCCAAATGTTTATTTACATTGATCAATGCCGCTAAGTGAAATCAAATCGAAGACTTTGAAAATCTTACCGACGAGAGCGGGGCCTATGTTTGGTTTGGGGATTTTTATTCTGGCGGTGGTCAGTTAAGATCGCGTTCGGGGCTTCGGTCCTGACTCAAAGAGTCTCTTGAAAGAACACCGCTTTTTCAATATAGGTGTTAAACAGTTTTTGCAGTATTTTTCCTTAACGTCCGATTTATCTCTTGGTCACAAGATGATAAGACATGTCCAGCTGCCTGCTTATGGAAGCGGAGCTGAATCGGTGTTCTAAAAACAAGAACGTATGATATAATTGGTGAATACCAGCCAGGTTTTAGACAAGGAAGGAGCACAACAAAACAGATTTTCTTGATTTTAGTGATAGGGAGATAGGATAAATGATAAATCATTATTTTCTTTCTGTCCCTTTCTATTATATTCAATATCAAGTGTGTCGAGTAATTAACAGGTTGAGTGCCAACCAGAAATTGAGTAGATGAATGGATTTTTTAAGTTCAATTCCCATTCAAATACAAAAACCTTTTTATTTATCAAATTGTCAATTTTTGATTCATATTGCTTAGCTTATGTGGTTCACAGAGCCAAATCTAAGGTCTTGATTTTAGTTTTTGAAAAAAGTTAAGTAGTTGAATAATAATTTAACCAAAAATATACACAAACTGGCGAATTATCCGGAAAACCGAAGATTCCAATCAGATTTTCACCTTTTAAATCATCATAACTCTTGTTCTAGCGTCCAAAATGGTTCATTCCGAGTTGAAATTGAAGGTATTGGTGTCAACTGATGGCTCAAATGCTGTTCAAAAGGTAACGTCTCTTAAACTAACGGTGTATAACTCAAACAACTGCGAAAAAACGGTGAAAACGCCGGAAAACCGACGCGACGGTTCTAATAAGACTTTCGTCGTTTAAATCATTATAACTCTGGTTCTAAGGGCCCAAAATGGCTCATCTGGGGTCCAAATTAAAGGTATTGATGTTAGCTTTTGGCTTAAATAACTTTTAAAATAGTAGGTCATCTCTAACTATAAATGCAACTCAATAAACGGCGAAAAAACGAGAAAGACCGGTTTTTTCGATTTTTAACTGCCTTGTACCACTTTAAAAGTTCTTAAAAAATTCTGGAACATAGTTTTGGTGATTGCGCATTATATATATTTTTTCCAGCGATACATAATTTTTGTTATTTTTTTGTAGGCGTTTAAAATTTTCAAACGCTCCAACCAATTTGAATTTGAGGTTGTGTCGATATTTTGTGCTATAATTTGATGAATCTTCATTTTTTGTGATGCCAAACATTATTACAAAATTTTCATTTTTCAATCAAGTTTCCGCTGGGGAAATTTTGACATTCTTATCCGGCTAAGTCCTTTAAAAAGTTTATAGTTTTCGCCTATAACCGATTACCTTAGCGGACAACGATGTATGTATGTTAAATACGCAGGATTTGCAGACACTGGAATTATAGTCAAAAATGTATATGAAGTCATAGCAGATACGGGTGTCTGCTCTGACAATACTAGTCAGATACCCCTGAGCAGACACCGGTGTCTGCTGTGGCACTAAACCTGTTAATGTTATTTGCATTTTTGCATTTTTATTTATTCGTGACACTAAAGCTAGGAAGGCCCCATTAACAACAGTACTATCAGGCTAATGATAAATTTAATCTTTAAAGATATTTGACAACAAAAAAATGGAAAAATATTGACTAACACAAGATACAAGTAAATAGGTAGAATATATAACAAATATTTACCTGGAAATAAAGTACTATGAGCCACAGGCAATTCCTGTTTCACTTGAGGAATGTTTTTAATTTCTTCATTGTCTTCATCGCTATCACTGTCACTGTAATAACTAGCAACTAATGAAGGCCCTGTTGTTACCTTTTTATTTGAAGTCGGCGTGTCTTTTTTGGAATATTCTGGTAATGAAGGAGCGATTGGTACTCCCTTATTGCCTTTTTTGGAATATTCTGGCAATGAAGGACCGATTGGTACTCCCTTATTGTCTTTTTTGGAATATTCTGGTAATGAAGGACCGATTGGTACTCCCTGGACAAGTGGACTCGATACTTCGCTCTTGGTATTTTCTACAACGCTTTTCACTTCTGCTGGAATGTCACCTCCGAGTTCTCGAAGTTCCTGTGCCCTTTTCTGGATTTTTGCTAAGATATCTAAATCGTCGTCATCATCATCAGAAACAGAACTTTCACGCTGTTTAGACGGAGGTATTTCCTAAGAAAAATTAAAGGTTGAAAGTAAGTAATCTATCTGGACCAATGTTTTCCCAAAAACTGAAAAAGCTTTCCGAAAATTTCATACTGCTGTTCCGTTTATCTTGCTTGCTTTCTCTTCATTTTAGTTTTGTTTGTTTTTAAGATAATAAAAACATAAGCACATGGTTTTTACTAGGCTTTTTTGTGAAATATCCGGGAAACACATTAGTCCATTTACAAAAAAAGTAAAATTTGATCCTCAGCAACTGTGAAACCTCAACAAATAGTATTGGAGATCTCTAACAGTAATTCATCATAAGATCTAGTATTGACAAATATTTCAGATTGAAAACTTTAGAATCATATATTGCAAAAATGCAATATCTGGAAAAGTTGTCATCATTAACGTTGAAAGTATAAGAATATTTATCTATTACGCTTTATAATCTAAAAAATCTGGAAAATTACTTTAAAATGCTACATTTAAAATAAAAAATAGTAACATTAGCGAAGACTGCTAACCTAGTAGGAAGATTCACCTGACATTTCCAAAAAAATTTCAAATTAATAAATCTGCCTAGTAAATAAAAGTCACTAATAACTAGAAATAGAGCAACGAAATGACGTAAAATATTTTGTAAAATCTTTAAAATTTTATTTATTAGCTCATATGAGTACATGGGAATGCCAATGACGGTGTGAAAGTTGAAGAAAGTGTATTCAAGTTAAATAATATAGAGTGAAAATTGAAAATCGGAATGAAAGACAAAAGTCATTAGGTACTAAGATTATCCTTGTAGTTGTTTAATACTAATTATGTGTAAAATTACTTGCCGGTTTATTCTTTTTCGCAACTGGAGGTTCCTCTTCTGAATCTGACCCCGAACCATATGATGATATCAATACAATTTTCCTAAAAAATTAAATTATTCTTAACAAATTATAAAATATATATTTATATTATTATTATTATATATTTATATATGTATATATATATATATATATATATATACGATATAATATTATGTATTATAATATTACATCCTTTTATTGTTTATTATACAATTCTATTTATCTGTGCGCCCCTGTATACTAATATGAACACATAGGTCGTATAAAAAAATCGGCATTAACAGCTGTTAAGGCGTTGCACATTATTCCATACGGCGATGAAGGGGTGCCACGACAAACAAGAAATAACTTGCGGAGTTTTAGAAGCTTTTCGTGGAATAAAAAAGCCGCATTTTTATATCTGGTTCAGAAGACGACGTGGTTGAACGTATTTGTTCATTTTTGAACGAGTTACAGTTTGATGACGAAGAAGACGATGAAGACGACGACGCTGACGACGAGGGCGAAGATAAAGACGCTTATGACTTTAAAGACCCTTATGGCGATGAAGACGATAAAAACACTTATGACGATGAAGACGATAAAGCCATTACTGACGATAAAGACGATAATAAATATCATGACGGAATTAAAGATAAAAAGAAGGCTTTAAATACGAGGAAGAAATCAAAATCAGTTAAGATGCCGACAGGTAGAATAAAGGTTCATTTGCCTTAACTTTTAGAGACGTAGAAGACAGTATAAGGACTTTCGACGGAAAAGATGGTTACCTTATAGGAAAACGGATTCACGAATTTGAAGAAAATTTCAAATTTGATTTACAAATATTAATTTTTGCGTAACTATCCCTAAAAGGAATTGCTAAACTCTATATAGTCGGAGAAAGGAGTGAGGAGCTGGAAGGTCATGAAGAAAAGACTTATAAGGGAGTTCGAGAATAAAATAAGTACTGCAGAAATATATAAAATGCTGATGCGTAGAAAGAAGAAGCATGGTGAAAACGTACAGGAGTATGTGCTGACGATGTGGTTACAATAACCGAAGATGGAATAATTGTATATAAAAAAGTAGATCATAATTTTGTCATGAGGATTACAATTGACGAGAAGACGGACAATGATGATCTATAGCTCAACAATATAAAAGAGCTGAACAATATTAAAGGTCAAGCTCCAAAGGAAAAAGTCAAACTAAATAGTGGAACTAGTAAACGAAACTCACTTATCACTCACTGTTGGTTCCGAGGACGATTTCAAAACGGATGATATAGAAAAAAACCAAATAAATCAGATTGAAAGCGCAGCTAAAGGATATGAAAAAATGGGCAAGCAAATCTTAGACAAAGAATATAGTATAGAGAACGAGAATGTCGATAAATGTGACAGAGAGTCAAACAGAAAAAACAGCGAGAGCTCCGATGAAGAAAATCAAATAAACCACGATATCTCAGTACAGATCAAATAGCAGAAAATGAAGTTTGTCATAAAGAAGATGAGACAATAGAAATGGAAATTGAAAAAGAAGTTACAGATCAACATCAAAATAAGACCGATAATGAAATATCTGATAAAGTTGACAGTAAAATATTGGATAAAAGTTCATCTATAGAAGAGGATACAATTGAAGAAAACATGAATAATTGCGAAAAAGAAAATGACAATGTTGGAAATGAAAGCCCAGAACAAGAACTGGGACAAATAGAGAGTGAAATTTCCGATGAAGTAGAACATAAAGAAGAGCAAATGGATTATTAAAATCTAGTAAGTGTGGAAGATAAGGAAGATAGAACAAAGGATGAAGAGGTAACAGCAGCTGATGAAGTAAATACCGCTGATGAAGAAAATACAGCTGATGAGGTATATACAGCAGATGACAGCTCGCAACTTGAGAAGAATGCTGAAACAGAGGAAAATTATAGTCGGGATGTATCAATAGAGCAAAATGGCAAGAACACAGAAGAAGATCTAAGCCAAGACATCAAGGACAATGACTTAGAAGAAACGGAAGAAGAACAGAGCCAAAATAAAGATGTAACTGAGCAGCAAGAAATGGGGGGCAATTGAGAAACAGGCAATGGGGAAAATAAATGTAAATACGATCCACGAAGAAAAAAGCTGAGATTTTTCAAAGTGGGATTGAAAATGGTAATCAAAAGGGGGATGGGAAAGGAGAAACAGGGGGATTTAGTGGCAAACAAAAGAAAACACTTTCATGGAGAACTTAAGATAATGAAGAATTATTTAGGACCGTACGTGGTAGTGAAGGTTAATCCAAATGACTAATATGAGGTAAAGCAATCAAGATGTCATGATGAACCTCAGAGTACATCGACGTGTGCAGAGTATATGAAGCCATGTATATAGAACCACTCAAAATACGAGTTGGATCCGGAACAGGATGACCGAATGTAGGATATCTCAATATGTATTATAATAATACATACTAATATGAACACATTATGTTGCTTGAAACGAAAAATAAAGAATTTTAGTTAACACATAAAACAACCCCTCGACATGTGAACCAATTTTAAGTAAATATAGGAAGACGAAATTAAGTACCGAAACGAACCGCAGTATTTAGATACAATCAGCTACTTCTCAAGCCGTGCTGTTGTTTATTTAGCAAGATTGTAGGTAATTCGATGTCACAACATATTTGCATATATGTGTTTTGTTGATATTCGGTGTTGTGTTCCACCCACCTATCCAATACGTCTTTTTTTGTATTCAGTACATGTCCCTCCTTACCCTTACACATTGCTTCAGTGGCTTGTAGTACCAACGAGAGTATCTAAAGTCAAATGGAGTTTAAGAATGACGAAGAATAAAGCATTACTAAGTTATGAACGAAGGTCAGATACTTTTAGAACAAATCTTGTAGTTATATATTTACAAAAACATTGGAGAGATCCACAAGCTTAGCACTGGATGAGTTACGTTAAAAATATAATCCATCAAATAAAATATAGTGAACACTTACTCATCATCTGACTGATCATCTTTTGGATAACGCCTCTTTTGTGATTCTTTTTTAGTAGCTACTGGTCGTTTTTTAGCACTAGTGGCTTCGGCAACTGAATAAACTTTTACAGATTCTTTTGGTACAAGGTTCGACGCAGCTGCTGGAAACAGGGAGGAACTTTTTGGAACATATAACGATTTCGGCTGGGAGGTTTTTGGTGGTAATTTTGGTGGGGGTTTTTTCTGAGGTTTCGAGGGGGTTTTCTCCTGTTTAAAACCAGCGGGTACAGTCCAAGTAACTTCGTCAGTCTTTTTGTTCCAATAATATGGATACCCAGTGAGCTTGTCAAAACATTGTTTCCAATCTAAAACAGAAACAAAAATATAATGATTTCGGTTCCAAAGTAGAACTATCATCGACTTAAAAATTAATCACTAATTCTTAAATAAAGATTCTATAATAGTATTAAGATATAGCATACGACTAGTGTTTAAAAAAAACAAATTAAAACTAACATTTACAATTAAACTTAAAGTATTGTATTTGTGATGCAATAAGAAAAATGTAAAATGACACCAAAGTACAAAACAAAACATAACTCTAGTTCTATTTCGTAAAATTATTAAACGGAAAATGATTATATACTTTTTATTAATGTTTATAAACAAATATTTTTTGTAAAAACACCCACATAAGAATGTGAGTGCTTTTAAAATACTTACTTTCATAGAATTTTCTGATTTAAATCTGATTTTTTACATATTGATCTTGCAAAGTATGTTTTCACATATTTATTAAGTAACTCTTTTATATCCCTTCCGAGAACCTTCACACCTTGTCGTGGCGCTTAATACTTTCTCGTGCTTACTAATTCTGTGAGGTGAGCGACCTGAACACCTGCGACTTGAAGCTAAGAGCAGCTTAATTCCAGATACCAGGCGACAGCCAGGTTTCATAGCCTTATCTCGGCAGGTGGGGCTCTGCTGGGAGTGATCATCCATTCCCTAGTTTCTCGTGGGAGAAGAATGGGCCAGGAACACAATCAAAACTGTGATGAAGATCAACAACGATCGAAAAAGGTTCAGCCAGCGAGTACGCGCAGCTAGAAAGTATTTGCTGAAGCAAAAGAGTCTGAGCATCTTAAAAATAAAAAACTACTTTGCATATGAAAATTTGATAATTGATGTTTGTAACGTTGTCAGATTTGCCATTTTTCTGATATCATCAGTCACTTTGGCTTTTTAAATTTAACACCCTGTATATTTTATCTTTATTGAAATCTCGGTTTCAGGAAGGGAAGAAGCATCCATGACCATGTTTTTACACTCAAGCATCTAATACAAAATGCACGAAATACAAGCACGGAACTATACCAAGCCTTCATAGACCTCGAAAAAGCATTTGATAGAACCCCGCGAACCGAAATAGACAAAAGCCTAAAAAAACAGAGAAGTAGACAGCAAACTCAGAAAAGCTATTATGAGCCTATACAAGAACACAAGAAACAGAGTAAGAACAGATAATATGGAATCAGAAGAGTTTAGAGTCAATGATGGCTTACGACAAGGAGGTGTACTAGGCCCCATCCTGTTCAATATTGTACTAGATGATGTAATGAAAGAAACTAGAGAAGAAACATCGAGAATATTTGTTGGACATAGAAACCTGGAAATGATACAGATAGCGGAGTGCGCATTTGCAGATGACCTCGTCATATTTGGAAGAAACGAGGACGCACTTAAGAAAAACCTCCAGAGATGGAGAGATAAACTCGAAAAACGTAACCTGAGAATTAATGAAAGTAAAACCAAGGTCATGGTATGTGGGAAAACAGACCAACATACAAACATTAAAATCAATAACTATACTTTAGAACAAGTCGAAACCTTTAAATACCTGGGAGTGCAACTAGAGAGTAGGGGTACACAAGAAGCAGAGATAAACAATCGAATAGCAAACGCTTCCCGGATATACCACGCAATTAAGAGTACATTCCTATCGAAAAAAGAAGTATCCCAAAAAGCAAAGATAGCTATCTACAACACAGTTTTTGTACCTATCTTAACATTTGGATGTGAAAGCTGGACGCTCACCACCAGACTAAAAAATAAACTGCAAACTATTTCAATGAAGTATCTAAGAAGAGTACTAGGGGTGACCAGAATGGACAGGATACGGAACAATGAAATAAGAGAACGCCTTAAAGTCCAATCAATAGAGAAGAAAATCGAAGAAGCCCAACTGAGATGGTACGGCCACATGGTAAGGATGGATAAAAAAAGCCAAGTGAAACAAGTGTGGGAAGCGAGAAGAACCTTGAAAAGACCGAGGGGCAGACCCATGAAGACCTGGGACGATGAAATTGCCGCCATCCTAGACAGGAGAGGAGCCACCAAGGAGCAAGCAAAGAAATTGGCAAGCAACAAGAAGAATTGGAGGAAGTTTGTATATGAAACCTAAAAAGAGACTTTACACCCAACACCTTAGGGTAGAAGGGTTATTGATTATATATATATATATATATATATATATATATATATATATATATATATATATATATATATTGAAATCTCCACTTCAATATCAGTTCAACCATATACAACACTTTGGATTTTATCTAGTCAGGAACATCTTAAAAAGATAAAACAAAAGCTTAGAAGCTTTTTCTCTTGCCGTAACACCTTTAATCATTAAAACAGTACTTCCATCTTTTTCATTAAAAACCACCTTTAATGTAGAGATTTTAAAAATGCATAAAACAACTGTCAGCTTTTGTTACTAATATAATTTATTTTACAAATCTTTTCAATAAACGTCAAGCTATTGTTAGTTTTATGAATTAATGTCAAAATCACGGCATTCTATGTTTACTGAATTACTTCAAAACTATTTGACTGAGAAATTTTATTTAATTATGACTTTCGTGACTAGATGAAATACCAAATGTTTCATATGGTTGAACTCATATACAGAGTGTTGTATTTAAAAAACCAAAGTGACTAATGATATAAGAAAAATGGTAAATCTGGAAACATTACAAGTATCAAATTTGAAATCTCCATATTGCCGAATAGGCGTATCCCGGTTTTTGTACAATTCGGACCATCCATTTAAGAGATAATTGGCGTTTCCAGACTTGCGTAAAACTTTAAAAGTAGCTGTAGCAAACATTATCGTTGTAATCTTCATATAACTAAGGTGAAAAAATTGTTATCGTCGAAAAAATGTAAAATGAAAAAGTTTAGCACAGTGAATTTAAAGTTTTTGCTTAAACTCGGGAAGTTGGCGTAGGAAAGTTATAAAACATGTTATTAAGGGGAAGGAGGATGTTGAAGATGACAAGCGCCCCGGGCGGCCTATTAAGTATTAGGGCTATTGTTGGACATGTGGACATTAATAAAGAATTAATAAAAAAGCGATGAAACAAATTTTTGATAAGGAACTACACATGATGAGTAAGTGTGTGCTAATCTTGTGCCCAGACTTCTAATAGCGGAAGAGAAGTTGCATCAAAAAGCCATTTGTTTTCACCCTGGAATGAGCAAATCCAAATAAATTCAAGGTGATATTGATTGTTTTCCTCGATGTTCAAATGGAACTATTTATTACTATTGGAAGGTTTTACGAAAACATCGAGAAAGCGACAAAATATAAAAAATCTATTGGATCCTCCATGACGACAACAAACCAGAGAAAAACATAAATTTCGAGTCAAAATAGAGTTGCGTACTTAGCCCTTATTTATTCTCGTTAGTGTTGGATCAGATAACAGCGAAACTAGAGGGTAACATTCCCTGGTACTTAATGCATGTTGCTGATGTGATCTTGGAAGAAAATACGGAAAGAAATTTTGAGCAAAGAGTAGAAGAGTTGAGACGTTCTCTTGAAGAAAAAGGTTTAAAACTGAGTAGGACAAAATCAGAGTATAGTTGTAAAAACAAAGGGAATGAATGAAAAGTATGAAAATTTTTTAAGCAATCATCGTACATATAGGATTGATTTGGACAATCACAGCAATAAGTTTGTTTCACCTTCTTTCTGGCTTCGGATCTTCTCAGAGAAGGTATTAAATTCTTATAGCAAGACTCCATTTCTATCTAATGTCTCTTTCATGTATATATTCTTTTTCTTTTTTGAACCATATTTCTGTCAAATATTATTCAGACAGGTTGCAACTGCCTGAATTCTGTGACGAATTTAAAACAAAATCATGTTAACTACATCTTAATAAATGCGTCAAATTGTTTCAAAATTATTTTTTTTTTAGACTTTTTCTTCTACGAAATGATGTGGCGCCTTAAGAAACATTGTCACTTATATAAATATGCCCGACATGGGCTTCAAAAAACATCTGTCAATCATATAAATCAAATGAATTTCTACATAATCGGAAACATGGGACAAAACTTTAACATTGGTATCTATAATTTCGAAGAAGTACAGTTCATAGTTCTCTTACCAGGGAAGCATTACCTAAGAAAAAAAAACAAAGAAAAGGGTACAAAGAACTCTCAGTCCCCGGAAAGACGTTTCTCCCGGAAAAGCCCCAATGTCAACGGCATCCACCCCGAATTTATACTCAATTGCAGGAGATACAGAAAAATCTGGCTTGCACATTTCTTTACAAACATCATTCAAACCGAAGAAATCCACCACTAATCGACTTTATGACGATCTCAAAACCATTACCAAAAACCTATCGACCAATTTCTCTGTTGTCTATAACGTATTAACTAGGTACATGAAAGACTAATTTTTAACAGAATAAGCCCAATAATCTTCAAAGTTATTCCAATCAAACAAGCCGATTTTGGACCAAATGGAGGTTGCACGGACCAGGTCTTATCACTCTGTACTGACATAGAAGCCGGTTTTCAAAGAAAACTAAAGAGTTCTGCTGATTTCATAGATTTGTCAGCAGCTTCCGACACAGTTACAAAATATATTGACTGTACATTCGTTTCTTGAAGTTGCATTGAATATATCTGGTTCGTAATTACAACCATGTAGTAGTTTCATATCATATAGTTGTTCCATGAAGAGCTCTCAGTTTTGAACTCAATCTGATCATCACAGATAGAGCTTTTGGCATTGAGTTTCAGTATTATCAGATGACAGGAGATTCTTTAGGTGATCTCGTCATGTTTAAAATCAGATTTTAAGCATTTATCTGGTCACTTCCCTTATTTCACGCTAGACTAACACATTAATTTGTAACTTGGTGTATTTTTACAATTTTCCTTATTACTTTTGGTCAAAAAAGAAAATGGTCAAAACCTGGTCATATGATCTATCTTATGTAGCACCAAATAAAACAAATGTATACTTGCTTGTCTATCATGTCGAACTTAAGTTCAACACAATTTGCATTGCATTTAATAAATTTGGGTATGACCCCAGAAATTACCATTTATATAGTTATTCCACCTGCAAGGTCCATGAAACTGGTTCAATATTTGATCTGACGTACATCATGATGTAAGATGTTTGTTGTTATTGTAGTATCTTCTCTATTACAAACATTAGACAAAATGTTGGGTTTCGAACACAATTATTGAATATGTTCTGTTTCGGCTCTGGAATATATGATTTTGGCTAAATCTTTGATATATGATCTTCACGACTATTTCGTTTGTATCAGTTGCTCCAGAATATTTGTTAATCAAGACTATAAGAAGCAAATTTAGCCAATCTGATCTTCTATACTTACCAAAAAACTTAATTAAAAATGTATATATTCTTCTATATTTGTACTAATACTAATCATTTTAACTATTAAGAATGTTTAAAAATTATTTATAAAATTGATAATCTAAAATCAACACAAATCCGAAATTTTGTTAAAAATCGTTTATGTAGTAATAACATATTTTTTTCCTTGAAAATAAATTGCAATTAAGAATAATGATAACTTAAACTACAATATCTGTTTTATTGCAAAAAATACACTTATTATTTTCTACCTACAAGACGTATTAGTGTGTTATAGTCCAGCGTTTGAAGGTTTTGAAAGGTATTTACGTGAAATTTTGACAATAAGCAACGCAATAATTACAAGTGATATTCTACTGATGTGAACTTGTACCGTGTGGTGGATGTCACTCTTAGGTGTGACATCTACCTAACTGGAATATCGCTCTGTTGTTTTACATAAATTAGTAAAATTTTGGATCCAGTTTTTTTAACTAATTTTGGATACAAATGTTGTCTTTTTTTAATCCAATATATATTTAATCATATAAGTGTGTACAAGATGACAAGGCCTTCTCGGTTGCCAACAGACGAAATCATTGACAATCTAGTGTAGAGAAAAACCTCACCAGCTGTACATGGAATGTTAAAACATTATATGAGGCAGGTAAGACTCATAATGTAATCAAGTATATGGATACAGTATTAATAGATAATATGGGCATAAGCAAAATGATATGGATGAACTCTTGGAAATGAATACATGAAAATGGAGTAGGTATAATCTTAAACCAAGAAACTACCAGACATGTTAATAACTTTGTACCCATATCGGAAAGAATGCTTCTTCAACTCAATACCTACCCAATTACAACTAACGTCATCCAGATATATGTCCCTACAGCTGACAAACCAGATGACATAAGTGAAGTATTCTATAATGAATTATCCAACACCTTAAAAAGTATTCCCAAAATGGATTTAACTTTGATTATGGGTGATCTAAATGCCAAGATTAGTAGGGAAGAATCGGCAGAATTCATAGAACAGTTCGGGCTTGGAGAAAGAAATGATTAAGGAGACCAATTAGGTGAATTTGTAGTACAAATCCAGTCGTCAGAGACGAAAATGCCACTGAACCTCTAAAAATCATATCAACAAGCTGAATTTTGTAAAGAATATTAATTTTTAAGTTTACCACTTTTACCTCCCGGTTTCCCCCTAAAACCCCCAGGGGGATTGAAACTCGTACGGGGTAAAACCGTATTTAATAAGAATCTGTATGCTGTAGAAAAAAATGTTTTAAATAAAATAAGCATTTTTTGTGTAGAATAAACTGTTCTCTCACAAACAACGCTAGAAGTGACTGTCGTTTTTGAATGTCAGTACGCGCGAGAAATTAATGTTCAATAAAACTTGTATCAGCTCGACGGTAAAAATTTGATTCTTTTGATTTGATTTTGATTCAAGTGTCCTATCGACAAAAATCAAGATGAGTTTTAAAGGTAAAGAGTTCAGCTTTTGTATGCAATTTTTGTATTTTGCCGCAAATAAACTCAGAACGTAAACATAAAATTTTAGTGTTAAGTTTTGGCAACAAACATTTGAAATGTGCTTAAAAAACGCTGGATTTAAACTTTCACGTAACAAACGATCTAAAACGATTTTTTTTTTAATTAAACTGTACGTTTTTTAAAAGAACCAACCTTCTGCTATAAACTACACCTAAAATCGTCTTCTTGGAGGCATTTCCCGTGACGTGCGATCGTTTGTAATGTAAAACATTATTCTGTGTTTTTATTTAAATTTCAAATGCCTCATATTTTTTGCCACAAATCAAAATTGAAATTTCATGTCATAGGTTTTAAAGATTGATCTCTAAAAATGGAAATTTTACTACGACTGGTCAATGAAGTGATCAATTCTATTGATCTTACGATAATCCTAAAAAAAGGCAAAAATCGCGCCACATTAGCGCGAAAGCTACACTATTTATCTTTAAAACGCATTTTAACTTTTGTCGATAGGACACTTGAATCAAAAGATATCGGATTTTTACTGTCAAGCTGATACAAATTTGATTGAACATTGATTTCCCCCGCGTAACTGACATTCAAAATCGATGGTCGCTTCAAGCTCAAGTTCATTCTACATAAAAAGTGCTAATAAACAATATTGTTTAAAATTATCTCAGCTACATTTTTTATTTGAAACATTTTTTTCTACAGCACACAGAACCTTAGTAAATCGTTTTTTTTTTGCTTTTTAAGTTCCCTACAAGGGGGTTTTAGGGAGAATCTCGGGGGTAAACTGGTAAATTTTTTTGCATCTTTTTTTGGGTCTCATAATTAATACTCTCAGCAAAATTCAGCTTGTTCGTATGATTTTTAGGGTTTAACTCTCTGACGACTGGACTATAGTAGAAGTTTTTTTGATATTAATATAATTATACTTATTAAGAACTATTTTTTTCTACAAATGTGCTTGTAACAAGTTTTTTTTAATGATTGAAACATTTAGAAACATTATAAAATAAATTCACAAAAAAGGGATATTTATTCTTTAAATTCAAACAGATTTCAGTACATACTTCTTAGCTTTTTAAGAGCAAACTGGGCACATTTAACTTTTTATACAGATGGTAAGAGATGCTTAATCTCAAATTTTCATGAATAATAAATTTTTTACTGTCAAATGCTGGACTACTCTCATTGTTTTGTAGTTTTCTTGATTCTAAACCAACTCAATTATCCACTATTCTTCATTTTGCTATTTTTTTTGCAGGATATACAATATATCAATATCTAGTACTTTTATTTATAAAACTTTTTTACCAAAAGTATGGATAATTTCGTTCGTTTAGAATCAACATCTATATAAAACTTAGTGATGTAATATCATCACTAATAGTTTATTTCGATTAATAGACTGTTAATAATTCATATAAAACCCTTATAACTAATAATTAATTAGGTCAATATGGAAAGATTAGTTTATCAGAGATGTATATAGACACTTCCGTAAACAGTTCATATAATGTTTAATTATTATTAGGATGCCACCAAAAAGAAATAGAGAGAGAAACACAATAATGATGAATAATAGGAATATGGATCACAGCATTGTATTAAAACATGGTGAAATATGTGGTCAACTAATATAAAATTAACACTGCAAACATTAGTTGCACAATTCAAGAACTATAATGTTAATGTCTTGGAGAAAAAAGCTAGTACACAAGTGAAGCAACTCTACAATAAAACATTAAACATATTGACAGAAACATTCAAGGACAAGGTATAAAAATGGACAGCAACAGACTAAATCTGTAACAATTCCAAACAAGAACTAACAGTACAAGATACAACTAGTGGGTAATTAGGAAAATAGAAAACAAACCTGTTGTATCCACTTGTAAATGTAAACAACAATAAAATAAAAAAATTAATGAAATAAAAAATAGAATTATAGAAACTACCTGACATTTCTGTATAAACAACTTGGCTAATATGAAAGAAATTAGTCTTGAACCAATCCCACTTAATGGAGTATAACTGAATAGCTATTGGATGTAATAGATTGTAGAATATCATTATAAATGTAAGTTTGGTAATGATATAGTTAATGATAACATGAGACAACTCTAAAATGGAGCATAAACATACTAGTACTAAAAAGCAAATTATGAAAATCAAGAGCAACAGATTACATGTGCAAAATTTCACAAGAACTAACACAATATAAAATCAAAAGATAACTAGGGAAAAAATGGTATAGGAAACAAATTTGTTTTTAAGGCAGAATTAAGCTATTCAACAGCTGAGCGTCTTAGTTAGCATATGTTGAGGATACTAAAACAGATATCATTTTCAATTCACAAGGAAACTGAATTCCTGTCAGGGAAACTTAGGAAGTCAGAACTGTGGATATCACTAAATTTCCTTTGGGAAGGAATTTTAATATGGGCAATTAATAAAAACTTTACTGTTTTGCTGTAAACTCTTTCAATTTATGTCATAAGTAATGTCTAAAAAACAGTCATTAAATCAAGCTATTTTAAATTAAATATTTGGAAAATTTAGCTTCAGGTGAAAAATCAGGTTCAAATTAATAAAATTAATTTGAGATCTACCAAAAGTATGTTGCAGCTATAAACAGCTTTAATGACAAGTTAGTGTTAACAAAGGTTTGTTGCCACAAAAAAGTTTGTTACATATATTTATTTTTTTATACAATTTTGTTTAGAACATACTCCTATCATTAAAGAATAATTTACTTCTTGTAAACCTTTGGTAGGTAGATTGACTTTGTTAGTAATTATTTTTACAAATTACATTTTTTAACAGTATGTCAGTCTGAATATCTAAATATTCAAAATATCAGCTTTGTATAGAGATCTAAACATTAAGTTATTCCTATGAGCACAACAATAAATTTTGAGTTTAAAATTATATTTTATTTTAAAATGTCTTTAATACCTTCATCCTGAACCTCTTTTAATGGTGGAGGTGCTATTTCGTTTATTTCATTAAAAAAATCATTCACTTTATATTCCATAATTCAATTGGAAATACCCTTCTAAAATAAGTTTTAAAACAATTTTCCCAAATAGCAGAAACTACTTTTGCACCACCTAAAACACATCATGTACAAAACTACTATACTACTTCTAACCTTGAAAGAAAAAACATCGGACTTTTATCTGTCATTTATCTGTCATCTTTCTCTCTCTCTCTCTCAATTTTGCATAGAGCCTTTCTTCCTTCTGTTGCAGGCTGTCAAAAGGTAATTTATTTAATATACAGTATAGACACCGAACAACCGTTGTTCGGTGGTATAGATTATTTCTTTTAAAGTCCGTTTTAGGTCATTAATGTAAATCATGTATAGAAATTCTCTAACAATAATAATTGTAAAATGATTTTGCTTATAATATTTTCCATAAAATAAAATATATAAAATTGGTTGAAGTTACTGTTCAAAAAACATAAATATAATTATTGAAAAACTATAAAGTAGTGACATTTTAATGTATGTAATGAAATTACTATTTAAATGGGAATAAGCCACAATTAAAGGTTAAAGTACGTTTATTGATGTTTCAATTTCCACTTCGGAAATCGTTCTCAAAATACAAACAATAGTAAATTAAACAAAATTTTGTTTTTCTTCTATGTAATAGTAATAAAGATGATAGATATACTCCATTCGCTTAGCTCGGGCATATTTTGACAGATTCATTGTCGGAAACCTACAACCTACAACACAACAATTCCTACTTCTCAGTATTAATAGCTCAAGTATCCTACTATTGCAGACTTCTTTCTTTAAAAAAAGAAGAATTATTCTAAATAGTGGAAGTGTATACTAAACCCATCAAATTTTGGGTACTATGTATTTCAAAAATATATTTTAGTTGTTATAATTTAACATAACTATTTATTATATGATGAAGATAAATAAATATTGATTGTCGGTAATTCGCAAAGTTCTATTTTATTTACTATTTAGTATTTATTATTTTATTTATTTACTATTTACTATTTAGTTTGTTTACTAATAATATTGGCTATGAGTACGTGTGCTTGGTTGTATAGTAATTTCCAGCCACTTTTAGTCTGTCAAAAAGTAACTAACTTCGCAAAAAAATAATTACTAAATTCACCAGACAGTTAGGACTGGGAATAGCGAACCGAGTATAGAAATAGTTGGTAAGATCCATTCGCTCAACTCTGGCATATTTTGACAGATTGATAGTTGGAAACTTACAACATAAAAGTTCCTAGTTCACAACAGCTTAAATAAACATTTAATACAGACTTCTTTCATTAAAAAAAGAAGAATTAGTATAAATAGTGGAAGGGTATACTAAACCCATAAAATTTTGGGTAGTATTGATTTAAAAAATATATTCCAGTTGTTATAATTTAACATAACTATTTATTATATGGTGCAGATAAATAAATGTTGATTGTCGGTAATACGTAAAGTTCTATTATATTTACTATTTAGTTTGTTTACCATTAATATTGGCTATGCGTACGTGTGCTTGGTTGTATAGTAGTGATTCTGATTGTTTATTATTCTGTGATAGTGTTTCTTATTTTGTGCTATGGATTTCTAAGGAAATGACGAATACCAAAATTCGACTCAATTGGACAGGTAAATCGATTAATCATTCGATTTATACAAAATATCCATCATACTTTGCGCATGTTGTCAACTTATAAAATTTTCTAACTTTTAGGGAATAAGATTAAATACAAGATAAATATCATTAATTGTTTTTAAATTATGACTTTTTTAAAGAGTTTTCACCAGTTAAAAATATAACAAACTTCATTTATTACTAATTTTCTTCCTTTATACCTACGAAAGTTTTAATTAATTGAGAAAAAATATTTATTGCAATCGATAAGATGACTATACGTCAAAGCACTGGCAACACTGTATTCTATGGTTCTTTTTCTAAGTGAAGCCATCTTGGCAAACGTTAGTAAGGTGAAATAAAACTTTAAATTTTTCAACATGGGTCGTATGCACGCACCAGGGTATGTTTTTAAAATTTAATCCATGTTTGGAACTAACGGAATTAAAAAATAAAACAAAATTTGCCTTTAGTTACATTTAATAAAACTTGTAAATACATCACTCTAGGTTATGTTGCCATGTGGTAAAAAAGTTTTTTGATTTATTGGAAATTTGTATTACTTATTATTGATACATTAACAAATTTTGAATGAGTTGTTCTCAATATAATTAAACGTAGAGCTTTTGAAGTTACATGAAGCTGTTTGTAAGATATTATCTTTTGTTTCTAGAAAAGGTATTGCCCAGTCCGCATTACCATACAGAAGGAGTGTACCAACATGGTTGAAAGTCACGCCAGAGGAAGTAAAAGACCATATTTTTAAACTTGGCAAGAAAGGATTGACTCCATCACAAATTGGTAATTTTTATGCTTCATATTATTTATGAGATACTTTACTGAAATGATACTTTTTATTTTAAAGTGAGTTTCTCATTAACAAGTTTTTTACTATCAAGCACCCATAAAAGAGTAATAACATGCTTTATCGTTCGAGTTTTCCATCTTTTACCACCTTTTGAGGAGTTGCCAAATAAATTTTTAACAAACAGAATTTATTTTTCTTGTTACTGTAGACAAACATTGAATAAAGTAAAATGGCAAAATACAAATGGTAATTTGTCCAGGATAAAGTATGTTTTTACTTACAAGAAAAATTTATTTTTCTTGGTACTGTAGACAAACATTCAATAAACTAAAATGGCAAAATACAGATGGTAATTTGTTCAGGATAAAGTATGTTTTTACTTGGTCAGTTTTCATATACCCTTCTCTTATCTGCTGAGGTATCCCTATCCATTTTTATTTTACTGTGTTGGTTGATCTAGGTGTGGTCTACTTTTGACAATTAACGAATTCTTCTTCTCGTAGCACTACAACCTGGGGTGGGTTTTGGCTGACTGCACAACTTGCTTCCATCTTGAACGGTCGTCCATAATAGTTGGGTCAGTGGTTAGCCCCATTGTTCTTAGATCTGACACAGTGGTGGCTCATAGCTTTAGAGACAGGGTCGACAGGTTTTTTATCGCTTCAGATAGGTATGTCATCTAATAAAAAGGCTCAAATATCATGAGATTTGTTGATTTTTCGCTTGTTTTTTTTTCCTACAAATTTAGAACCTAAACATGTTTATAAATTAACTCTAGTCTACGTTGTTTGGAAGTAGCGAAATGGATTATGTCATCGTAAAATTTATTAGAGTTTTTGAGAGATTAAAATTTTTGTTTCTATTGACATTTGAGACAAGCTGGACATTCTCTCTTGTTTCATGGTGTTTGGACAATATGTTGTGATTCTTTTGAGGCAAAAGAAATCCCCTTCATTTGAGACAGAAGTTGATGGTAATGAGAGAATTAATGAAAATAATTTATTGATTTCGATAACAGTTTGTTATGATGAATTGCAGTATATAAAATTATACATATCTTGCAACTTATCCCACCTTCCTAAAATATTTTGATCATCATATACAACTTTTAATTCATTCAAAATTAATGTTGTTACACATATCCTGCAAAGTAAATTATTATATGCGCATGACAATGAGTAAATAAAGCTTGCAGTGCAATAGTTTTAACTTTTGCCTAAAGACCATTCAATTCACCGGACAACACAGTAGCCTCGTCATAAGTTTGCCCTGCCAATTTATTTTTGATATCAAAAATATATTCTGCCTTATGGCTGTTACTCACGTCTGTAAAACCTAAAAAAACTCATAAATATTACCAAGTAACCCGTATCGAACAACAATTGATAATAATTGTGAATGACATGATATATCAGTAGTTTCATCTACTTCTAGCGAAAAGCAAATGGTTTCATGAATCTCATATTCAATGTTATTCAAAATGTAACTAATTGATTCTATTAATTAATTGATATAAATTAAACAATGTAAAACTTCATGATTATTTTTTACAATTTCGTTATGTTTAATAGCATTTTCACGAACATTTTCCAATGAAACATACATATTTTGTTTTCCAAATAATCTGGCTGTATGATCTTTCGAAATATCATGTTTCTGTAAAGTACTAAATAATTCCTTTAAATTATAGTAACCAGATTCACACCATGAATGTTGATGTTTGCCCTATTTGTCGAAAATAAGATGCAAGGCCAACAGAAAAGTTTGTTTTTTATTTCACTTTGTTAAGCCATGAGTACTTGGTGTACCAATTATTATCTGAAAATCTATTACTTTCCTTACCCCCCGCACTAATATTTATAAGCCGGGACATTTTAGACAAAGGATGCCCCTTATTTTTAATATCAATTTGTTCTTTTTATGGAATAGGTGAAAACCCATTTTGTAACAATTTTCAATATCAGATTTATCAGTGCCTGCAGTTTCTCCCATATCTTTCATTTTTAGGTTAATTTACCTGAATTTGTTTACACTTTAATTTTAAAAAAGAAAAAACTTCAAATATATCAAAAAAACCCTTTAACTATTTACGGCAAAGATAACTTAACACTGTATTACTTATAAAATTACAGTAGTAAAACATTAAAACAAATCAATACAAAATGAATCGATCGATACGCTCTCAGGAAAGCCAGTCAGTGCACTATCGCGTACTTATCCCGAAATAACATTTCATTTGCGTTCAATACCAATGAAGCATCGGCAAATTCAATTCTGCCGTACCTACCGTTTAAATGCGTATGGGCAGAAATGTATATTTAGTTGCCTATCGACTAATATGCCCTTGATTTTTACAGGTAAATCTTAAAGCTATGTTTCGAAAGAAAAATACTAAGGCGCATCTATGGAGCGGTAAATGAAAATGGTGTCTGGAGAAGACGATACAACTTCGAACTCTATAGGATATACCAGGAACCAGATATCGTAAAACACATAAAGATAGGACGTCTAAGGTGGGTAGGCCATGTTATGCGGATGGAGCAAACCGACCCAGCTAGAAAAACGCTCCTTGATAGACCTATTGGTCAAAGAAGAAGAGGAAGACCCAGAACAAGATTCCTAGATAACATCGATGAAGACATGAGAAATATGGAAATACGTGCTTGGCGGAGGAAGGCGATGGATAGGGACGACTGGAGAAAAATTCTTGGGGAGGCTAGGACCCACACAGGGTTGTAAAGCCAAAATGATGATGATGAATCTTAAAGCTTGGGATCGACTTGCCGAAACGAGCCCGTATAAGAATTCACCAGTCGGATGCACGACTAGATCTCGGTCATTAATTTAAAAAGTGTCGATGCGCAGGGATTACTTAACGCTCGAATTGATCGAATTCTTTTAAAAACCATGAATAAAATTTAGTCTGTATTATCTCACATATATTTTTTTTTATTTCAAAGAAACAAATGACATCAACTTATTACCTGCGATAATTAATTACTGAAACACTAATTAAATTAAATATTAAAAAAATCTATATCTATAAATGTGTGGGTTGGCACTGCCACCCTGACTGGCCGCCACTGATCTGACCATATATTGTCTCTCCATCACATTTGTGGATGTTCTAAGGGTTTTCTTCCTATGGGGGCTTCCTTCCATATTAACTTGGCAAGGCGGTTATTAGGGAGTCTAGGGACATGGCCAGCCCATCTTAAATGTTGGGATTTAATCTCTTGGACTATATCGCTCGCTCTATACATACATCTGCTTGACCTCAGCATTTGTTCCCATTCGGTATTGGTTGCTATTAATGTCGTGATAAGGCCCAAAGATTCTTCTGAGGATTTTCCTCTCAAAATATCTAAGTTTTCTTTCAGTTTCTTTGGTCAGGGTCCATGTCTCACACCCATGAGGCTGTACATACATCTGTTTGCTGCCTGAATTCTTCCTTTAATGTCTTCCGCGATATCGTTATCTGCAGTGATTGTTGTTCTGAGATATTTAAAACTCTCCACTCTTTCAAAGTTATATGGGTCTATTGTAACATTTTGCCCTATTCTAGCTCGTCCCTTTTGTCTGTTGATGCGCATTCTTTGCCTCTACCTCCAATTTATTAAAAGTCTCCTTCACATTGGTGACTGTGTTTCTGTCAATGTCATCTGTGTACGCTAGTAGTAATTTTGGTCCATTTACGGTCAGTAATTCTGTTTTAAGTTGTGCTGCTCTTACTACTTTCTCCAGGATGATATTAAAGAGGAGAGATGACAGCGCATCTCCTTGTTTCAGGCCACTGCTTATTTCGAAAGATTCTAAGAGATTGTTACCTATCTGTACTCCGAATCTACAGCTATTCACCCATAACATAACAAGCTGGAAAGTTTTTTTGGAACTGAAAGTTTTGTCATTCCATTCCACATCTGATCCCTTATAATGCTGTAGTACACTGCCGGAAATATATGAAGAGATTATGGATAGTTCTATTGAATTCCCATCCTTTTTCATTTTTAGAGCACTTGGTTTTGTCTCCCTTTTTATTGATGGGGATTATTACACTTCCGTGCCATTTTGTTGGTATTTTCTCTTTGTTCCATATAAGTGTTATTCGTTTTGTGTATTTATGTATTAACGAATTGATGATGACAATATAGTTTTTAAATTACAGAAAATATGACATGCTTTATATTCGAGTTGTCAGAGATTTGACCTCTAAAAATCATATGAACAAACTGAATTTTGCTGAGAATGTCAATTGTAAGACCCCAAAAAAGTTTTGGAAAAAAAAGGGGAAAAACGGAAAAAATCAAGAATCTATAAACTAAACTTCAACAAAAGTTTCTTTTAAAACTCTTGCCACACTAATATTCTTCTTAGCTGTCAATTAATCAAAACATACAATGAACTCATATATTTTTACTAAAAAAATTACTATTGGTGAAGTGTCATTTTTTAAGCTAGAACTAATATTAATATGTGTAGAAAGACAAATGTATGAAGCTAGAATTAGAGAAGTGTACAATAAGTATTTTACATTCCTCTTGTACACAAAATCTTTGATTGATTATATTTAAATTGACTAGACACTATTGAGTATTCATTTCATTACACTCTTTAGACACCTAGTTCAACCAGTAGCCATAAAGCTTATGTTGAATGGCTTGCTTGCAATCTTAAATTATATTTCAATACTGATGATACTATAATAAAATCTGAACACATCACTGTATGTCACTTAAAAAACTCTCCTTTGCACTTTGTAAAAAAATTAACTGATGAAATGGTAAATCCATATTTTATATTATATTTATTGGAAGTAAACCTCTTGTGCTGTAAATCTTTTGAGGATGTGAAAAAACAAATTTATTTATAATGCAATTTATCCATGCATTTTTTTCTGTTTTTAACTAGTATTAATGTTTTAGGTGTTATCCTCAGGGATTCATATGGTGTAGCCCAAGTAAGGTTTGTTTCTGGAAACAAAATCTTGCGTATCATGAAAGCTATGGGTCTTGCCCCTGATCTACCAGAAGATTTATACTACCTTATCAAGAAGGCAGTAGCTATCCGCAAACATTTAGAACGTAACAGAAAAGACAAGGACAGCAAATTCCGTTTGATTTTGGTAGAATCACGTATCCATCGTTTGGCTAGGTACTACAAAACCAAGAGTGTGCTGGCACCCAACTGGAAGTACGAATCAAGCACAGCATCTGCTTTGGTTGCTTAAATTGTGCTTTATGTTAAGTTTATAAAATAAAAATTTCTACTAAACAATTAGTTTTATTTCAATATTGGTATAAATTTTGGTAATTGAATATTTAATTATGGAAATTTTTAATATTTAATACAACTGATTTAACAGAATAATTAAAGGTCTGTGTGGCTTTTCTGGAGCTGATGGCTAAATAATTAAATATTTAAATAGTTTTATGTAGCAGTTATCAGTTCTCTCCAAAAGTGTTCTGTTTCGTGGTCTATATCTCATACTCATATCAGGAATTCAAGTCATAGATTTTTTTATCGGATTAATTTTTTCTTGCATGTGTTATTCATTCTTCATTTGGAGGTTTTAATTTTGTTAACAGCTTTATATTACTTTCCACCTTTGACTATTTCCATTTCTCTGGAAAACAGCATAGTGGCCTAACAGACTAATATCCAGATAAGATCAAGATTTTGAAGAAGTGACATGTGGTAAGTGAGATATTAAGTAATATTATTTACAAAGGATACATATATACAAAAATTATTGATTTCCATATACAATATACTCCCTCTATAACGAACACGGTTATTACGAGGTTTCGCTTAGAACGAGAGACATTAGATGTCCTGTGAAATTTCTATTGAACTATAACCGTCTATAGCTAAAGAGAGAAAATAAGATCCAAAAACGTGTTTTTTACGTTTTTGGTCGGGTCGTGGCTATAAATAAATACCTTTTCAAACAGACCCTCAATAAACTTAACTGCAGCCCGCAATAAACTTCTTTACAATGAATAAATACAACTGTTTCACATCTTTAGAAAATACATATTATGATGGAATGATACTGGACCATTTAAAGCAGTTAAAAATGACAGAGTTCTTAAAATTGCAGAAGCAATAGTTTATGATATCCTTGAAAATACGCTTTATACATTATGTAGTTGGAAAAAAATTGGTACAGATTTTTTGTTAACCCTTTCGCTACTGAAATATTAGACAGAGAAAAAATTTTTTTTGGTGGAATTTTAGTTAAATAGGTATAAATAAATGGGATTATACAAAAAAAAATCCCCCACCAGATGTAAAAATTTTATTGTACACGTTTGTGTACATTAGTACCAAACAGTAGTTGAGCTAAATGGTAAAAATGTGTATTTTTTATGTAAAAGCTTTAAAAATAAACCGAAACAAGTAATAATTATTTGTTTTATATTTAGCTTATATCTAAGATTAAAATAAACGAAAATTTATGAATCGTAAAAAAATCTAACACAAAGTCATTTTGAGTGGAAGGTAAAAAAGCAGTTCCTCTCCTTTCCTAGACACAAATAAACATTACACTTGTGGCGGAGGAATTAGACAAGGCGACAGTTTAAGCCCCTTCTTGTTTAACCTACTCATGGGCAAAATTATAAACAAAGTAACATATCTCAGATACAGAATGGGCAACAAAAGAATTATGGTGTGTTACGCAGATGATGCAGCAATTATTGCCGAATCAGAAGATGATCTTCAGAGACAGCTCTTTCAGTTCTTTCAAATAAGCTGCCAACTAAATATGAACATTTCTACCAACAAAACTAAATGTATGACAATAGCAAAAGATCCGCTCAGATGTAAGTTCGTGGTTGAGAACAACCCCATAGAACAGGTGATGCAATTCAGATATCTGGGCATATATATATATATATATATATATATATATATATATATATATATATATATATATATATATATATATATATATATATGTATATATATATATATATATATATATATATATATGTATATATATATATATATATATATATATATATATATATATATGTATATATATATATATATATATATATATATATATATATATATATATATATATATATATATATATATATCATCATCATCATGTGCAGCTTTATCAACCGTTTCCAATTACGGTGCAGCCTCCCTTATTTCAATGTTATTCATTGTTATGTTATTCTCATGTTATTCTCCCTATTATCAATGTATGACAATAGCAAAAGATCCGCTCAGATGTAAGTTCGTGGTTGAGAACAACCCCATAGAACAGGTGATGCAATTCAGATATCTGGGCATATATATATATATATATATATATATATATATATATATATATATATATATATATATATATGTATATATATATATATATATATATATATATATATATATATATATATATATATATGTATATATATATATATATATATATATATATATATATATATATATATATATATATATATATATATCATCATCATCATGTGCAGCTTTATCAACCGTTTCCAATTACGGTGCAGCCTCCCTTATTTCAATGTTATTCTATGTTCTTATTATTATTCGACGATGTCTTAGTTATTCGTTGTTCTAATAATTTGCGCCCATATTTTTCTATCTTGTGCTATTCGAGACCACGTTCTATCTTGTGCTGTATATCTTCTTCATGTGCCTTGTCCGTTCCGAACGTTGGCAATCAACATGGCTATTCTGACTTTGTTTACTGCAGATCTGAATAGTTCAGCAGATGATAATCCGAACCATTGCCGCAAGTTTTGGAGCCACGAGTGTCTTCTCCTCCCTGGACCCCTTCTGCTGTCTATTTTCCCTTGAACGATCAGTTGTAGTACTCTATATTTATTATGTCTCATAACGTGACCCAAGTATTCCAACTTTCTTTTCTTTATACTTATTCCTACCTCTCTCTCTTTACCTATCCGGCGTAGTACCTCTTCGTTGGTCACGTGCTCAGTTCAGGATATACGTAATATACGTCGGTAAGCCCACATTTCGAAGGCCTCTACTTTTTTCATCAATGTTGCGGTCATTGTCCACGCCTCCATTCCATATAACAAAACCGGGAATACATAACATTTCAGAAGTCGAATTTTGAGAGGTAGGGTGAGGCTTTTAGAGGTGAAAATTTGCTTCATGCTAGTGAACGATGCTCTTGCCTTTTCTACTCTTATACGTATTTCCTTCGCTTGATCCCAATTTGAGTTAACTGTTGTTCCCAAGTAGATGTACGAATCCACGTGTTCAATTCTTTCATTGTCTAATATCAGTTGCTGTGGTGGTTGTTGGGTTTTGCTTACTAACATCCATTTGGTTTTTGTGATATTTAGTCTGAGTCCGTATTGTGCACTTGTTTTTTGTATCTTACTCATTAGGCAACTCAGTTCCTCCATGCTACTTGCTAGAATCACAGTGTCATCAGCATACCTTATGTTATTAATTATTTCTCCATTTATCTTTATGCCTTCTGTGCTTTCCTCCAGCGCTGTCTTAAATACTTCTTCTGAGTATATATTAAAGACAATAGGAGACAAGATACAGCCCTGTCGTACCCCTTTCTTGATCTCAATTTTATTGGTCAATGTAGATCCTACTTTCACTTTAGCTGTTTGGCCCCAATAGAGACTCGCTATTGTTCGAATGTCTCTGTAGTCGACTCCGATCTTATGGAGAACTTCAATTATCTTTTCGTGCTTTACGTTATCGAATGCTTTTGCGTAGTCTATAAAGCATATGTACACATCTTTGTTCATATCTCTGCAGCGCTGGATGAGTACCTGTAGACTAAAAAGTGCTTCTCTTGTCCCAAGAGAATTCCGAAACCCAAACTGCGAATCTCCAATGTTATCCTCACATTTTTTGCTTATTCTGTTGTAAATAACCTTGGTGTATGCCTTCGAAATGTGGTTAATTAGACTTATCCGATGTTGATCACAAGACTTTGCTTTTGGTTTTTTCGGTATGGCAACAAAAGTTGACTCTAGCCAGTCTTCAGGAAACTCCCCGCTGTTATAAATATTGTTAAAGAGTCTAACGAGTGAGTCTAGAAATTGACTGTTTGTTTCGCACAGCATTTTCAATACTTCCCCGTATACGTTATCGTTGCCTGGTCTTTTGTTATTTTTAAGACCCTTTATAGCATTCTCCACTTCTGATTTTAGAATAGAAGGGCCAGTATCATCATTGCTCAGTGTATACCCACTAGGACGGTCATCATTAAACAGTTGTTCCACATAAGTTTCCCAGATTCTAACTATTTTGGTGCTGTATATATATATATATATATATATATATATATATATATATATATATATATATATATATATATATATATATATATATTATAAACTAAGGTACACTCGAAGAGTGGTGGGTTTATCGGTCAAAGTGGAGAAATAAAAGACAAAGAAGGTGGCTACTTCATCTATTTATTGAAGACGTTTCGCTTTCTGCTCAGAAAGCATCATCAGTTCATCTAAAAAAAACAATATAAAACCAAACATCCATAGAGAAGTTACAATAAAAGTGTATTACCTTACAAAGACATGTAGCAGTCAAAGATGTTAAAAATATGAAAAAGCTTACGAAACTGGACATTTAGAGTAAAGTTGTATAAATCAATTAATTGAAACTTGGTATAGTTTGCAATTTAACAAAATTAGCACAGCAAAAGAACATGTGATAAACATACATGTATATAAAAAAGTTATTATAAAAACTTAAAAAGTAAAAAAACATTAAGATTTATTTTAAAGTGTAAAGAACTAGAAAGATCATGAGAAAGCATTTCCAACAATTTATTAAATCAATTAGATTTTAAATTTCACTTTAGGTAACATTATAAGTTATTTAAATTAATTTAGTATAAAGATAAAATGAAGTTACCAGTCTTGAGCTTACTGAGTCTCGCCGATAAATGAATTTACAGGTTAAACACCTACGCAAACACGTGAATAAGGTGGCCTTGAGGTCAGAGTGACAAGAACAGCAAGGCGAAATACCAACCTCTATGTAATAGGGCGGTGTAATCAAAAAAAGTTATAAATTTGGTTGACCCCTTGTCGTTAAAAAATCAAACAATGAAAGGAAAAGGTGGTTAAGGTCACCATTCATCCTACAGTGATTGATTTGTCAACAAAGAACAAATTATGAAAGTCAAACAAAATATCATATATTATAATATGACGTCACTGGTTAGCCAGCCAACAGGTGAAGATTAATACAACTTCCACAGTCCAAAGGTTCAAATCATTTCGGACCGTAATGAAAAAGATTCTATGAATCAAATTTCAGTTTAAAATTTTAACAACTAAGTTCATCAAAAAGAACAATTACTTAATTATGTAAAAGTGATATTGACAAATAGTTAATAAAATGTAAGTTGATAAATCTAAGTTTAAGAAAGAATAATTTATTTTATTTTATTTTTATTTAAATTTATTATATGAAAATATGATAAGAAAAAACCCATGATGGGACAAAGTTTGAGTAAACAACATATCAGGCCTAATTCTGCAAAATTAATGCATGGTAAATTTGGCTCAAATTACTAATGTCGGTTCTCTTATTAAGGGTATTAGGGTGTTTTAAAATTGAACACATTTCTAAAAACTGTCTTTTAACGAGATTACGTCCAGTGCCAAGAATTTTAACTTCATTAAAGTTTACTTCGTGCTTAGTGCTAATAGCATGTTGGGCAAGAGCACAAGTATGTTTAGATAAATTAATATCACTGCGGTGTGTCGTAAGACGTCCTCTCAGTGATCTCCCTGTCTGACCGATGTAACATGAGTCACACTCAGCACAAGGTATATGATATATTACATTAACTTGTTCCAGAAGGGACAGAGGTGTTTTAGTTTTAGAAAACAAATTCCTGACAGTCTTAGCATTCTTAATAGCAATTTTAACCGGTACGTTGTTATGTTTATACAGTTTAACGAGTTTCTCAGTAACTTGAGGAAAGTAAGGTAACGATGAGTAATGGGTAGTTGGATTCCCAAGTACAGTATTAGGCAGAACAATGTTGTTAATTGAATTATTTGATATTATTCTAAGTTGGTCACCATTGGGTATGTCATTTAAAGAAGAACCATAGCTTTGAACGAAAAGGTATTTATTAATAAGGGAGGATGGATAGGAATTCTCAATCAGAATATTCTTAAGTAATTGTAGGGATTCCCTTCGATTAATCGGATGTGTCAGTCTATTTAGCCTGCAGCTTAAAGCTTTAATAAGGTTTAATTTGTATTTAAAGGGATGACAAGAGTGGTAGTTGAGAAACCTGTTAGAGGCCATTGGTTTCCTGTACCAACTTGTAGTAAGGGTGTTATCTCCCATTCTAATGACACGCATGTCTAAGAAGGGAATACTATTTGTGATGGAGTCCTCCAATTCAACAGTGAACTGTAAGTGAGGATCAAAATCATTGAATAAAGACAAGGTGGCCTGAATCTTGTCTGGAGGTAAGGCTAGTAATAAGTCATCAACATACCGTTTAATAAAAGGGATTTGAAAATCTAAAAGACCCAAACGGTCAGATACTAAATCATCCAGTACATAATTAACCAGGATGGGAGAGATTGAGGAACCCATAGGTGTCCCAAAAATTTGAAGGTAATATTTGTCGTTGAAGACCAAAAAATTAGTGTCAAATATTAATTGTAAAAGTTCTGCAAATACATCCCAGGATACAGGACAGTTAGGTTGGATGGAGTTCCAGTGATTTCTTAAGGAGGTAATAACGCTAGAAAGAGGTAAGTTAGTGAAAAGAGATACCACATCAAAACTCACTAAAATGTAGCCTTGTGGAAGTTCAAAATTATTAATAAATTCACTAAAATGAAAAGAATCAACAATATTAAAGTTGTTATTATAATTATAAGATTTAGATAAGATGTCAGTTAAAAATTTAGCAATATTAGTGTTTGGTGAATTAATTGAGGAAACAATTGGCCTCATGCTTAATGTGGGCTTATGTATTTTAGGTAGACAATAAAATCTGGGAGCATATCCATCATATGGATATGCTCCCAAATTTTATATATATTGAATATTGTCTCTATTTAATGTTTTCTTAGGACTCTACTGATTTTTTCCGTAGTGCCCTTCACGTACGGTAAAATCGTCTTAGCAATAGGTTTTTCTTTTTCTTCTGTTGATTCTTTGCTTTTTCCTCCTTGTGATTTTTGTGCCTTTTCAATTGTGTAGGTGGTGAAGCCATTTTTTCTTAATGCTGTTTTGACCGTTTTCATTTCTTTGTTCCTGTGTTCTTCATCTGTCAACAGATATATATATATATATATATATATATATATATATATATATATATATATATATATATACATATATATATATATATATATATATATATATATATATATATATATATATATATATACATATATATATATATATATATATATATATATATATATATATATATATATATGTATATATATATATATATATATATATATATATATATATATATATATATATATATATATATATATATATATATATATATAACGACCCACTAAAGGACCTAAAGAGTCAGATCAACAAAGATGTCTGCGGAAGATAATGTGGTCAAATCCTTATATGCGCACAGATAGTAAAATTAGAATCTACAAGACTTGCATACGACCGATCATGACATATGGCATAGAAGATTCCAACAAAACGAAACAGATGCTAAGGGTTGCCGAAATGAAAACCCTAAGAACAATAGTGGGCAACACAAGAAGAGACAGGGTGAGAAATACACACCTCAGAGAGCAGTGCAAAAATCCAGATATTGTAAGATGGAGAAGGCAACGTAAGAGGATGTGGTACGATCATGTAAGATGAATGGATGAGAATAGACTCCCAAAAATTGTCCTAGAAAACAACCCGCCCGATTCAAGACCTCCCGGAAGACCACCTAAAAGATGGAGAGATAGTTGGCAATCTACCTCCCAGGAAATTAACAAGAGGCAGCTTCAGAATTAAACAGATCGAAAGATCTCCAAGAAGTAGAAGAAGAAGAAGAAGACAAGTTTAGCATTTCCTTACGAGGAGGAGAGTTGTCATATACTTGACATTTTAGTATTTCCATGACATGACACTTGGACGTTGACAGATGTCATGGTACGTTACTCACTTCATTACTTACTGAGTTACGTTATGTAGGTTACCACACACATCTTTTTAATTAGTGAAATAAAGAAACATATATACATTCAACACCATTTTCATTACATCACACGTACATATACAACAGGAATACTATACTTTTACGTCGGGTATTATGAAATGCCTACTATTCCATAATAACCGACACGCGATCTTGGAAAAATAACCTTTAAACTGATGGTGATGAACAAACCATTATTGGTCATAGACATATAATAAAAATAAACCGACTGCTGCCATACAGCCGCGGTCCCCCAGTGCGACAGGGAAAACTGACAAAAAGCAGTCCCTGCTTCTCTTTCTAATTTGCCAGATTTATCGACCACGTGACCTAAATGACCAATGACAAGGCCACGTGGTCGATAAAGACATGCAGGGACTGTTTTGCATAACTTTTCTTTGTCGCACTGGAGGAACGCGGATGTATGGCAGCAGTCAGTCTCTTTGTATTATAGGTTTATGCTATTAGCTAACAAACGACCATGCTATTCAAAACTACACTTCTTTTACTTTACATTATGATTAACCTCAATGTTTAAATCAAATGTATTATTAAATTGTAGTAGTAGATTAAAATGTTTGAAAACATACAAAACAAACTTTTTTCTGTAGCGCGTTGTACAACAACAAGCGGTCAATTCTAACTGCATAACAATAATGTGAGATGTGAGTATTATTCGGTAATTCACGTTATTTCCACACGATAGCAGCACCTAAGAGAGCTGTAAACTCGGTATTGCATATTTCCCAACCAGAATATAATAGGTATAGGACCCTCCCCTCCTTTATATGAAAAAAAATATATTGAAAAAAATGTGTAGGTAATAACAATATGAATCGACATGTTCAAGCATTTTTCGCTCTCATTTATTTCTAATTTATTCCATTTGACTGATCCCATAGCACTTCTTAGGAAACCACCCTATCACATATAAAAGAGGACGAAATCAGTCTCAAATAAATTATGACACGAAAAAAATACATGAATTAAGGACTGTAAGCTAACAGTTAGTTAGATTTTTAATGCAACCACATAAGTTGTTTATACTGTACATTTAAATACTAGGTATGCGAAATTAAACCAAAATATAGGAGGAACCCACAAAACATTAAATTGTGGGTGTTAAAATGTAAGAAAGAATGTGAATTGGCAGGTTGAATACAAGATAAAGTGAGCTAGAATAGAAAAGGCAGTCCTAATTTAAATATTTAATTTAATTACGTACATAAGCAGTCGTAATTTATATAGGGTTCCGGCACATTTATCAGCCACCCAATTCCGTGAAAAATTTTTGTAAATCTTGAAAATATACATTATTTTAAGCTATTTACAAAAAAAAAATTTGCGGAATTTCCATTTGTTTAAATAAAAAATGACTTTGAAAATTGAAAATTTCACACTTTTTGGGCGGCCATATTGAGAGTTGACTGCGACGTTTCCAAATCTATAAAAATGTATAGTATCACAAATATTCTCTATAATTTAAATTTTATGATATATTTTTTGAAGGGAATACTTCTTTTTACGTAATATACGTGCATAAACACTTATTACTCTGCTCATCGACTTATATAAATACTATTTTAGAATATAATGATAATCTAAATGCAGCAATTGAACATAAATACTAGATAATAATGAAAAATAAAAATGATCAATAAATTCTGTATTATATTTAACAAATTTTAGAAATTACTAAAATTATTAAACAAAATTTTTAAAGAAAAAAATTAGTTTCTTATATTTTAAAGAACTGAAATTCTTCTTATTCCTCTTTATAAGCAATTCTGCATGTTCATTGGCGGATTAATACCTCTATGGAAGGCTGTCATTCCACTTATCTCTTGCTATTTTGATGACACTGGTCTCCTCCATTCTGCTTATGTTGTTATTCCATGTTTTTTTTTCAATTTTGTGTTCATTTATTTATACACTGTACGTTACGTTTTCTTTTAATTTCAACACTTATCTTTTGATCTCCGAGTTCCTGTAATTTTTCTCATTACTAAAGAACTTAAATGTGCGGTGTTATTATAAAAAAATTAACAATTAAGTAATATATTAACGATTCATTTTTAAATGAGGAACACTTTACGTTTTTATACTAGCTTCAGTGGTAAATATACAACAATTGGAACTATATGCAATAGACTAATAGTTTACCTGTGCAAGGTCGATATGGAAAATCGTGGAAAATGTTAAAAAATATATATTGAACGTCTTGTTATGTTTAGCAGACCGATGGTGATCTACAAACGTCGGTAGGTCATCTCATAGCCCCAAAAAGGAACTCAATCTATCCTAAACTAAACGAAACTAATTAAGATAAAATATATTAATCGGTGTTTATTATTAAGATAAAAATATACGAGTTCCCTTCCTGGGGTGTGAGATGACCTACCGACGTCCTACGGACGTCGGTAGGTCATCTCACACCCCAGGAAGGGAACTCAACCTATCCTCACCTAAATAAAAATAATTAGGGTAAAATATATTAATCGGTGTATATTATTAAGATAAAAATATACGAGATAAAAATATAGAAACCAAAACTAATTTAAGATAAATATATATATATATATATATATATATATATATATATATATATATATATATATATTATATATATATATAAATTATATATATATATATATATATAAATTATATATATATATATATATATATATATATATATATATATATATATATATATATATATATATATATATATATATATATATATATATATAAATTATATATAGTTTTTTTTTTTTTTTTTTGTCATTGCTAAATTCCAGTAATAGCCTAAAAAGGTATGCGTATTGGACGTATAGCTGACAGACGATGGGGGAAATCTTTTTCTGGTTGCTTGAAGAGCAGCCACGGAACAAGACACCCAGACGCCCTACGGGCGTCTGTGTAGTGCCGGATTAACCGCATTCCGGCTAAAACCTACCACCGTTACTTAGATAGAAATCTAATTTTTTGTGCCCATCCTAACCTAACCCAACCACACCACATTTAACTTAACCTAAATAATACTATTTAAAAAGAAAATATATTAGTGGGTGTCTTTCTCCTACGGAGAAAGAGAAACCGACGCCCTACGGGCGTAGATAGGTCATCTCATGGTCCAGGAAGGGAACCAAACCAAAGCTAACTTAACGCAACCTAAACCTAACCTAACTCATATCAACCTAAACTAACCCAACCCAACCTAAACAAAAAAAACTAATTAACATAAAATATATTAGTGGGTATACTGCTCCTACGGAGCATGGCTAATCGAGGATCTATGGGAGTCACTAGGATATATAGCGGCTCATGAAGGAAAATTTACAAAACTAAAGAACTAACTAAATCAATCTAACCTAAGCTAATCTAATTCAACCTAATCTAAAAAAACATACCATACTATACTTTAATATATATATATATATATATATATATATATATATATATATATATATATATATATATATATATATATAAATTAGTTATATCTCTGTCTAATGCAATTTACTATGTTCTTAAACCTATCATGAGCATTGCGTCCATATAATGCATCCCACATCACTCCAAGTCGTCTTAGGTATTGTTTAAGACGAGACCAATACCCTTCTACCTGATTTGTACAGACCCCTAAAAATTTAGAGTGATTCACAGTTTTGTGAATATACCCTAAATTTTTTAAGTTGGAATATCCCTTCCACTGGTCTGTCCAAATTTCACTACCTTCCCGGACGTGTTTTTTAATAATCTCCACCAATACCTCTCCTTTCCTACTTTCTACATATGTTATGTACCCCCTTTTTAAAACTATATCGTACATTCCCAAAACCCATTGTTCTTTAATTATTCTACCACGGTTATATTTTCGTTTTGTTACAACACTTTCATCAATTTGAACTGTGTGTCCTTCTCCACCTGCAATAATAAGAATGTGAAAAGTAACTAAATGTTAATATTTTGTATTGTTATTTTACCCAATAAAAATGGTTCTTCCTCTTGTAAAAGTTTCCAAGAAACCACATCTCTCAAATACCGATATATCTGTATAACAGATCGTTTTTCCAAATTAATTATTTCTGCGGCACTTTTAACTGGCGTCTGACTTGCCCAAAGCCACATTACATAAAATAGAGTCCTGACTGGTACTCTCAATCCTTCAAAAAATGTACCTGTACATACGGAATACATTTTTTTGCATTTGCCGCACCAAAAACCATGGTTTAATTTATACCCATTTTTCTGTCTCACTACACATGGACGTCGACATTGTCTAACTTTACATTTAAATTGTTCTTTAAGTAATCCAATATTTTGTAAATATTGAATTAATTCAGTATCGCTTTCTTGTGTTATATTATTTATGTCAACAATAGAATTCACTTCCATTTTTCAGGAATAAAACCAAAACATAAATTAAACTTGTTTTGACAATTTATAAATTTCATCCAGAGATATTTTGATTTGTTTAAATAAATGAGGAGCAGACTTTCTATATGCATTTTGTCCATTTTTTGTAGTTTTGGCAAATAGAGAAAAACTGCTATGCGTTTGGCAAGAAATTGAACGAAAAACTGATTAACCTAAAATATGGATGAAAAATCATTCAAATATTATACTTATATGCTAAAAATCTAGGATTGATAATATCCCAGAAAACTTGAAAAATCTGTTGGACAAACTGCATTTAGATTGTCATCCTTGGACAAAACGCATTTTGATTGTCTACACCAAGCGGTATGACAGACTTTTGGTAGTAACGATGTAAAAAAACTCAAATAGCTTCATAAAAATAGTATTTTATTTTTAAATACAAAATAATGTTAAAAAATGAATGGAACAATAATGGCATTTTACATATCATAAAGGTCCCCATGGTCATCATCATTGCAATCATAGCACTCAGCTCCTTCGATAACGTCATCATCCTAAGTTTCACCACGGTTAACTTGGTTGTCATTTTGCTCACCAGTGTCATAAAGAATTGGTTGTAACCATATTAGCTCAGAATCGTTGACAAAATTTATTCCTGACAGTTCCACTAATAGTTTCGAGAGGCTCTGGAGTTTTTTTGGTTTAATTTCGTTTTGGAGTTCTACAGCAGGTAAGTGTAAAGACGAAAGCTTCTTTCCATTTTCACGTTTCAATAATGTTTGGAATTGTTTGGATGCATCATCATTTCTGTAGAACAGTTCAGTCTTAAGCAAAATATTGTTGTTGTTTTGTGATCTCTTAATAATAATTCGTTTGGCTGCACTGATTCCTTCAATTTTTTTTCAACAGGTTAACGCAGTTTTTATATCATAAACAGTCCAGTCTCTACCAAGTTGTTTAACTTCTCCCTTCTTGGAGTAAATGTCATAATATTGTGTAGAGGTTTTTATTGTACTGTAGGATCGTGTTACTATTTCTATTTGCCCGAAAACACGCTCCGCTGGCAAATATGAATGTCCGCGTACCGGATAAATAAGTACCACAGATTTAATATTTTGTGGGGCATCTCTGTATAACTATAGCATGAGCATATGCATCATGTGTGCATTTTTATTCTGCCCCGCACAACCATCTGCGAATAGTCTTAACTGTTTTATACCTGATCCAAATTCAGATTTATTAAGAAAATCACGTAGAGCAGAACTTGTTTCTGCAAATCCCCTTTTTGCTTGATGTTCCATCCAGGTGTAGAAAACTGGCTTTTTAATATCCACGTCGGTTACACAAAAACAATAAAAAGACAACTGCTGGACGTAAAATGCATCTTGAATGGGCACTTTCGGTAAGACTTAAACCTGCTGAAGGTCAAAACAGTAGGAAACAGTGTGTTCCGGTTTTTCCTTCATTAGTTTAAAAAATTGTTTGACCCGTATTTTATATACACGTAGAGAAGTTAGTTTCTCTATTTCAGTTTTGTCTTTACAAAGGCTAATAGAAGTTTGGGTCCTGACACAAAAGCCACATACACCAGTAGCAGGGCTTCCAAATGCAATATTAAAATGACTATTAAAGATCCTAATAAAATACTTATAATTTACTTTCAAATTTTCAGCAGTACTTTGATTGTACAGATTCCATAAAATAGTAATATTATTTTCAGATGATAGATAAATGCGCCGAGATTTAGCACTCCCGTAATGACTTTCATGTCCTTTCAAACTGGCTATAAATTTTTTAACAGCTTCAAATTTTTCAACATTCTTGAAAGACCGTTTGTCCCTTCCACGGTTCTCAACAATACCCCTGCCAGATTGCATTTTTCATTTTTCATTTTCCTGCAATATGGATAAGAATAATTTCTGGCAAATGTAAATTTTTTTCCATTCTTCCAAACATAAAATAAAGAATATTACCTTCATATTGTGTTTTTCACCGTGTTTTTAAAATATCTAAACAAAACCTTTTAATGCTAAATAAGATTTTATTGTAAGTAAAACTTACATGATATCGTATAAAGAGATTGTGGGATTTTCTTTCTATTTTTGGGTTCCGACTTCTATCTGGTTTTTCAACATCCATAAAATGCCCTAAATGATTATCCTGTACATTTTTGTTTATTGTTTCATAAAACATACTTCTAATTGTCCTAATATCGTCTTCGGATACTTCATTACAGCAAAAATCTTTTCGATTACAGGAAAAATCAACAAAATGTTCCAAATTAGGATAATGATTTGAATGCCTTGAAAAGAGAATGATATTAAAATATTAACAACAACATAAGAACTTAAGATAATATTGTTTAAACAATACCAAAATACAAAAGTAACCTATAAGTCATTAAAGCTTACCTAACATCGCTTTTACGCTCTTTGGAAGTTAGATGTCTTTTTCTTTTTCTGCTACTGCGGTCCATATTACCAACTACATGATCTCCTGTCACAACTACATCCATTATTTTATATTGTTTTGTCGAAAATCGGAAAAACAAACACACATAAAACAAACTTAACAGTATAGACACCCAAACTATACAACGACAACGACCGCCAACGACAAACAAATCGCAATTAGTCCATAGCGCACGGATAAACTTCGTTTAGTTCGTCTACCGTCAGTGGACATACAGCACATAGAAAGTCCAAGGTATTTTTTTCATTTAATTTGCAGACAACAGAATGCGTTTAGAACGTCTTTCGTGACACAAAATGGGGACTCTATACATATATTTTGCGATGCCATCTTTGGTTAAAAATTTGAAAAAATGGACAAAATGCATATAGAAAGTCTGCTCCTCAAATATCATTTAAAATATTTAAAAACTGAAACAAACCTATCACAAAAATTGGCAACCTCGCACAGTCGCTGTCAAACTTCAATGCAAAAAGCCATAATAAATCAAACAGGTTATATGAGCAAAATTTATTATTTTGTTGATATCAACAAATATTTCATTATAATCCAATGTTCTAATAAAAATTACTAAATATTACACACTAATATGATATAATTAAAAGGTTAGTAGTAATATATAAGTTTGTTTTATAAAAATATGTCTCAAATTAGGGTGGCTAATAAATGTGCTGGCACCTTTATATAGATACTGCAACTGAAACACTTAGAACATAGTATATACCCCCCCTAGTAAGGTAAGTGCCGGAGAAAAAGTGGGGAGAGAGTTTCTAGCGCCAAATAAGTTCGGAATCGGGAACTAAAAATTTAGCGGCAAATTCAAAATGTAGGTTCTGAATTTAAGGCGGGAAATTCAAAAAAGATATACTGAATTTTAGGCGGGAAATTCAAAAAATAAATTTCTGAATTTTAGGCGGGAAATTCAAAATGTTCCGAATATTATATAGAAAACAAATATAGTCATAAAATAATAAATAAAAACTTATTCTATGCCAAAATATATTCTCTGTCCAAAAATGTAGTATACACTTATGCAATTTTGTATACCATAAATGTATAACATATCAGATAGAGACATATGTTTTGGCACAGGAAAAGTTTTTATTTATTATTTTGTGACTATATCTGTTTTCCATTACATTAAAACATCAACATAAAAAACAGATATTCTTAAAAATTTATTTATTTCTGTAATTTATAAAATTTGAGGAATCACAGAGATATAATAAATTATAAAGATCGTCATCACTGCCATTGTGGTGGTCTTCACCTGTATCCACAAAACTAGGCTCCATTCTGAACTTAACCATCTATTCACTGCAACCTGCAAAATGATATATGGAATTACACACAAGCAGCAACCGAAATAAGTAAGCCCTACCTGCGGAGACTTGCATACCCATATGGACATTCAGGCATACAATTCATTGAGGTGAGAAAGATTGGTCCTAGTAAATTAGGGACCACTCCTTCGAGCCCCAATGCTCCCCAGGCTTTCCTCACCCTCCCCCCCATACCACGCTGATGTGCTATGGGAGGCTAGTTTCATCTATATATTTACTGAATAGTGCAGAGCAGCATGAGGCTCTTTAGTCTTGCTATGCTATTTGTATGTTTGTGTATATATATATATATATATATATATATATATATATATATATATATATGTGTGTGTGTGTGTGTGTGTGTGTGTGTGTGTGTATATGTTAGAGATTTATTATGTATCTAATGTATTTTACACACAAACATATATAAATAAAAAATAAACTATGTTTATGAGTAAAATATGTGCCCATGTATAATTAAAGTAAAATATGTACCTATGTACTACAATGGCGAGTGAAATATCTCATTCATTTACAATTAAAATGTTTTGAAAACCTTTGTAAACAAAGAGTAAGTAACATTCTTTCCAGAACTTATACTTTTTCCATCGCCAATTTGCCAAGCGTCGGCTTTTGAGGTTCTTTGATGTCGATGCCGACCATTGGCGTGGAAATTAAGAAAAGGAATCAGTTATCAAACGCATATTTCAAGAAAAATCATATAATTTTTATTAATTTTTACATAATTATATTCAGGAAAATTTCTCAATTTTTGGGCAGAAATTGTTTAAACAATTTTTTAAACAAATTCAAAATATCACCTTTTGTGCTCCAAAAAATATTTTTTAGGTTTTTGGGTGACTCTAAATAAGATCTATGTCATTTTTCTCAAAAGTTAATAGTTTTGGAGATATAGGCGATTTAAAATCCGAAAAATGCGATACCTAAGATGCATTTTCGAGGCTTGAAAAATATGTAAATGAGTATTTTTGAGATTCAAGAGTATCTAAACTAAAGTATCAACATTGATTTTGGTGAGAAATCGGAGCAATATTTTCCGTAGCAGAAAAAGGTGATCTTTTGAATTTGAATTGTTTCCGGCAAAAATGTCCGGCACCCTTCAACCTTCTATTTGTTTAAACGGGGCATTTTTGAATAGGACTCTTCAAAGGACAGAATCAGTTTTTTTTTTCAAATGGGAGCGGGCTCACAACACCGAATAAATAACAAATTAATTCTTTCAAATTAAAGCTTGTTAATTTTAGTGATTTATAAGAATATTGGACTTATTATTTAGTTTTTACATAAACCATAATATTTTTTTACAATTATCTGTAAATAATGGCTCATTCTGTCAGAAAATTTTAAAAGATTGTCTATCCAGCAATTAAGATAGTCAACTGAAATTTAATTTTTAAACACGGCCTACTGTTAATGCACAAACAGGGTGAATCTTCAATATTTTGCTTTGAGTTAGAGATATCTGAAAAAGTTATTTGGAAAAGATGTTCCAAATATTATTATAACCCCACATAACAAAGTTTTATGTCAAAATTCGCACTTTTACTTTTTTCATTAATTGAAGAGCTTATTTCCAGTGTCTTAAATCCAAAATTTCGATTTTTTAAATTTTCTTTTTTTAAACTTTATAGATTTCTTCAAGTCTAGAATAAAGTTATATGTACCAAAACAACTTCTTATTTACCATTTAAAAGTGCATATGAAAATTGTAAAATTGTATAATTTGTATGTTAAATTTGTATGAAAATCTGTAATTTCATGGATTTCATTATATGGATGTAAGACACTTTGGAAATAAGCTCTTCAATTGTAGTCAGGATTCTAAAACGGACAGTTGGCTGTCCCGAGATGCATCTTTAGACAGCCAATTGTAGATTTAGGATCGAGATTACAAATAATACTGAAAAACTAAAATTGCGAATTTTGTCATGAAATTTGGTATGTGCGGTTACAATAAGTGGAACAACTTTTCCAAATAAGTTTTTCCGATTTCTCTAACGCGAAGCATAATATCGAAAATTTATCCTGTTTGTGGATTCGCAGTAAGCCGCGTTTAAAATTTAAATTTCAGATGACTATCTTAAAAAAATGTGCACTAACAACATGTATGACTGTGCAAAATGTCAAATCTGTATGTATTTTAGTAGCTGATATATAGAGTTGTCTTCATCTTAAATGCGACACACTGTATAATAATGAATACTAGTGTTCAAGATGCATCGCGATAGCTGTAAAGAAATTAATTAGAAGGACTGAAAAGAATTGTCAGTGTGCCTGTAAAATTGTAAACTGTTCGCTGAATAACGTCTTTTGCAGCAGTGTCAATCCTACCCAATTTTTTATTTGGTCGCTTTCGTTTTAAGGAATGATCTGTAACTGTGCCTAATTTAATAATTGTATATATCGTCTTATACCCGATTTTTTTAATACATGAATTCTCGAAACAATTGCATTATCAATTGTAAACTGTTCGCTGAATAACGTCTTTTGCAGCAGTGTCAATCCTACCCAATTTTTTATTTGGTCGCTTTCGTTTTAAGGAATGATCTGTAACTGTGCCTAATTTAATAATTGTATATATCGTCTTATACCCGATTTTTTTAATACATGAATTCTCGAAACAATTGCATTATCAGCCATCCCAATATTTTCTTTTTTCAAACACTCATACATATTTAAAACTATTCTTTGGGATTGTACAAGCAAATCTTAATTTTTTAATTCAGAGCTGTCATTAACATAATTGTCATTATTTATTGATAACACAGAAGTTGATGCATCTTAAAAAATGCCATCCTAGAAAAATATAATATTACTTATAACTTATATTACCTATACCTTATAAGCCTCCGCCTCTGCAATAGGAAATATTTTAGGGTGTCGCCTAGCCAGACAACAGGTGTTCATTAGAATTTATGGCTTTGCGCTTCGCGCTGTTGCCACAATGCATGAGTTTAAAATTAGTGAATATAACCTTAATACCATTATTAATATATCTGCAATTTTTCATGTTTCCAGGTAAGGTATAAAATCAATGAAATTTGGAAAAAAATAATACAATTCTTGAAACCGTTTTTGAGAACTTGGATTCTTAAAAGTTGTCTGATTTCTTAAAAGTCGATCATTATATCTATAAAAGTATTACCGCTAAATTCACCAACAGGGCAACGTCGAACGTTCAAATTCTCTCCAGACTACAATGTTGCCAATATTGGAAAATTACTTAGAATATAAGTAATATATACAAAGTTCACGGTTGCTTTAATTCATTAGTGAAGAGTCCATGTAAATATTAGTACCTAGTTAATTAATTTATATATATATTTTTTGAGAATAAGTTCATATTATTTTTTAAGAGTGTCGTTCGTTGACTAGCAATTGAATAATAACGAATAGAGAATAGAGAATATTTTTTAAATATAACCTTAGGAATTTTAGGAAATATGTCTGACAACCTTGATTTGAAAGGCGGTCTCTTTGATACCAGAATAAGACATGTTTATGTTGGAAAATTATTAGTGGATGTACTATATAATACATCAAAGGAGAATTTTTAAATACACAGTGTTCACAAATTATATGCAATTTCTTTGAATTTCATGAATTTGTAACTAAGTATAATTAAAGTAAAATATGTAACTATGTATAATAAAAGGAAAATATGTGATTATGTATAATTAAAGTAAAATATGTAACTATGTACTACAATAGGGAGCGAGACAAGGACATAGCATTTCTCCCAAACTGTTCACCCTTGTTCTATAAGACAAGGTAGATACAGATGAAAGCAATTGTGAAAGACCTAGATTCAGGAGCAGATGGAAAATGTTTGATGATGAAGATATATGTAAAACAATAAAAAGAATTTTAAAGATTCCATATGAGTCCAGTAAATAGAAAACACAATTTTATTTGTTTACAACAAAATGGAAATATGAAACTGTAAACAAGAATGAATACGAACATACAAATTGTACAGTTTTATACTGGAAATAATTTAATTACACTTATGACCTGTACTTACAAAATTGTTTTCTCCTACTTTCATATTTTCTGTGAGCTACTAATTTCATAGGATCTATCATAGTGTAGTCTGGTTTATTTTTAAGTAAGTTAATAAACTTCTGGTCTCTGCCATTTACAATTGCATTTACACTTTTACACCACATATACAGAGAAAGTCTAACAATAAATTTACATATATTTATACCTGTATTTGAATGGATTTTACAGTTGAATGGTGAAAAATTTAAACAATTCAATTTCAATGAAATCTGTATCCTCTTTCTTTACTCTAAATAACATATTATATTTACATTGCTCACAGGAAACCTTCAATACTTTCTTTGCTACATATCCTGCAACATAGGTTACAGTACACCTTCCCACCTGAGTTCTCATAACATTTGTAACTGAAAGAGGAAGTGAAACATTCACTTCAGGTGCCAAAGGTTTACAACCTGGTAATACCTCACCTGTTAAAAAAAACCTAATGCATCTAATGCTCCCTCACTAACATCATTTTCACAATTGCTTTCAGGTGAATGAAAAGATATAAAATTATTTACAAGCAAAGCTTTAAAAGTGGTTATAGCATCTGGCACACTTACTGAATGAAAAATGTAAAGACATATTTTTATAATATATTACCAAAGAATATAGAATATTTGATATTACCATGTACGTCAATAAACCTTATAGTTTGAGTTTCTTCTTCTTCAATATCTGCTGCATTCTGAGAGCCTGAAATTTAAATACAATATTTTAACAGAACATAACCAAGAAATAAATCTGTTGGACTAATAAATAAACAAGTACTAGATATCTTGATCTTTATCATCATCAGAAATGAACCCAAATAATATGTTGCCCAGAAGGCCCATCAAAATTTATAATAATTAACTACAATTAATATTCATAATACTTAGGTATATTAAAAATCAAAGTCATATTTGCGGAATACAATTAAGTACAATTAGATTTATAAGTTTTGATGATTTTAAAATATATAAGTAAGATTCATATGATAGGATTAACATTAATTTAAACAATAACAGTTTAAACATACAAAATATTATTTAATTTAAGTTTGCTAACAAACATTTGCTATGAGGTACAGTGCTTACCTATTGCTGGTAAAAATCCACTTTATCTTCGTCTGTAAAATGTCTAGAGCAAACACGAAATTTATTGTAAACAGTAAGAGGTAATTGTTTAATACTCCTCTCTTAATTACTTTCAACCATTCCAACGTGTCCATTTCATTTTTCGGATTTGGAAAACGAAATCTACTGCTTGTGTGGTCCTTACAACCAGGAACACAACATGGTTGGCTTTTTCTTTTCTTTTATTTTGTTCCATTTTAACGATCAACAATCATCAACAATCAATAAGATGATTACAACAAAGACAAAACAAAACAAAATTCAACTTGCAATATTTCAATGGCGTACAATACAAATAATACAATACCAACAAACCAACACAACACCAACCTTCATTCTTCAACTTCAATTCTTCCACGGCACATGCGTCTCATACCCCCACCTAGAGTGACTGTAGCGCCGCCGCCATTACGTACGACTGGAATCGTCCAAACAAACTTCCCCGCTGCCCTATCTCTCTTGCACTACTATTTCTTTTTATGTACTATGCACTTAGAACAAATTTAGGAAAGAAGCTTGGCACTAAAGAGATTTGACGCTGGTCAGAGATCAAGAAAAGATAAAACTATATAAAACGTAGGTATATAAAAATAGGCTTAAAAAATAACATTAAAATTATAAGGATATCAAAAAATGATACGGTTTAAAGTCGAATAGGTATTTAATTGGTACAAAGTATTTTTTCTTACCATAATAAAGAAAACAATCTTAATATTCTAAAATAAATTATAAGACGATAAACGTATTATGTTATAATGCAAGTGATTTGCGTCAATTTTAATATCGCATGTTTTATTCATAAAAGGTTTGAATGTAGTAAATATTCATTAAACTGATTGGAAGATATTGAAATTATATTGTTAAACTAAGTTTTTACAATAACGACGCGATCCCTTTGGGACAGTATAAAATTAGCTACCTACGTCTATGACTGCTCTAAAATAAAATTGCAATGAACAATTTTCGGTTCAAATAATAAATGATTTCAAATTCAATCAAAATTATGAATCTAAAATATAACATTCTATGATAATCTGTGACTTTTAGAGCTTATAATTCCTAAAAATCTATTCTCTTTAATAATTTATGCATTATTTAAATTTATCTAAGATACAGTAAACATTACTCTTTCGCTTTTTATTATGAAGTACACATAATATAAACCAATAAGGCAATTTGTAAGTTCAACCACAAATGCACTAACAAACAAAAAATAAAATGTATTCAGGATCTTATTTTTGACGCGGATTTCTGCTATGACGTTTATTTGAACAAATTTTTAAATGCTGAATTTAGATATTTTTGTTTGGTTGATGAGATATATACTATCTCTGTCGAGAATATTTATTTCGCCTTTGGCCTTCTTTTTATAATTGATGGCTCAACGAAAACGAACGTACCAAATAGGTAAACGTCATTAACCACATGATAAGAGTCGCGTTCCTAATCGGATCGGTTCGTACTATTCTATCTCTTTCTATTAAGTAAAACAAACAGAGACAAAGACATAAATAGTATTGAGAATGAACAAAGTTCTTTGATACGTTTTAGTCATAACTCTGGAATTTAGATTGCTCTTTCTTGGCATACACGTGGATTTCTATTGGTTGTTCATGATCATGTGATTAAATTTTGATATTTTTCTTTGTACGAAATCAATCCGGATATATCAAGAAAACACAGCTCCTCAGTAATCGGCCATCTTACATTGGGGTTTTAAAGTAAAGTTACAAAATCAACGTTATACGTAAATAATTTCGCTGTAATAGTTAGTTATATTGAACTTTAAGCTTAAAACTGTAGTGCTTAAGAACATATTTGTTAAAGTTTTAACAGAACTTAACAAAATGAGCTTGAATAAGGTGTGTTGACATCGTAGAATTAGTGACATTCGTGTCCTCCGCTAAACTTGGTGCTTTAGGCGGAGTGTACTATTAAAGTCGGAGCCCTGGAAGGCTTAAAAGTTCAAACCATGGGCAACAATGCCGCTACGGCGAATAAAAAAGTAGATTCCGCGGAGAGCGTAAAGGAGTTCCTAGACCAGGCGAAGGAGGACTTCGAAGAAAAATGGAAGAGAAATCCCACAAATACTGCAAGTCTAGATGATTTCGAACGAATTAAAACCCTTGGCACGGGTTCATTCGGCCGGGTCATGATAGTGCAGCACAAACCAACTAAAGAATATTATGCAATGAAAATTTTAGATAAACAAAAAGTTGTCAAATTGAAGCAAGTGGAGCATACCTTGAACGAGAAGAGAATTTTACAAGCTATCAGCTTCCCTTTTCTTGTAAGTCTAAAGTTCCATTTTAAAGACAATTCGAATCTATATATGGTGCTTGAATATGTGCCTGGTGGTGAAATGTTTTCCCACCTTCGGAAAGTTGGTAGATTTTCTGAACCACACTCTCGTTTCTATGCAGCTCAAATAGTGTTGGCTTTTGAATATCTTCACTACTTAGATCTGATTTACAGAGATCTGAAACCTGAGAATTTACTTATTGACTCCCAGGGATATCTTAAAGTTACTGATTTCGGTTTTGCTAAAAGAGTTAAGGGCCGTACTTGGACTCTGTGTGGAACTCCAGAATATCTTGCTCCAGAAATCATCCTCAGTAAGGGTTACAACAAAGCTGTAGATTGGTGGGCTCTAGGAGTATTAGTTTATGAAATGGCAGCTGGTTATCCTCCTTTCTTTGCTGATCAGCCAATACAGATCTATGAAAAAATAGTTTCAGGAAAAGTTCGTTTTCCATCTCATTTTGGTTCTGACTTGAAAGATTTGTTACGCAATTTACTACAAGTTGATTTGACAAAAAGATATGGCAACTTGAAAGCTGGAGTGAATGATATTAAAGGTCACAAATGGTTTGCTTCTACTGACTGGATTTCAACATTTCAAAAGAAGATTGAAGCCCCTTTTATACCAAGATGCAAGGGACCTGGAGACACTAGTAATTTTGATGACTATGAAGAAGAAGCCTTACGCATCTCCTCAACAGAAAAGTGCGCCAAGGAATTTGCAGAGTTTTGAAGAGTTGAGTACTATATAATTTATGTAAGTAGCCTTGCCACTGTCTCAGGCTAGTGACAGACTGCTGCCCGGGGCTCTTCCATTAACTGGTTTGTGCTTGCTTGATTGGTCCTCTGTACTTTCTAGAAGCTGGAGTTAACAGAAAAAAATAATTACAAGTTAATATTTAACATCTAAAGAAGTGAGTAAATGCAATCTTAATATTCAAAATGAATAGGGTCAGATTAAGTATTTATGTCTTATGACATTTTTCTTACTGATACTGATTTTTCTTTGTGTTTGTAAACAATTCTGACATTTAACAGATCTGATATGCAGCTAAGCTGTTTGTTACTAAAAGAGACATTTTTGCAAGAAAAAAGAAGAAAAAGTATAGTTGCTTTGTTGTTGAGAATTAGTTTAGAAAAACCATTTTTTAATGCTTTTTGATCCATTTAATACCAATATGGTAGTGATTTAAATTCAACCTTTTTAAAGAGTATATGATGTTAAAAATCTATTACCAGTTAAAGTTACTTTTAAAAATATTAACTAGAGCTTCACTTTTTCAAGTAGCTAGTTATCGTTATTTGTACTTAAAGCTATTATCATGTCTGCTGCTACTGGATCAGAGCTATATTTTGTAGGGAGTTTGAAGCATGGGCTTATGTCTTTGCTCCAGCTCTGTTACAAGCCAGTCGCAGTGAAGAGGTTCCACCTTTATTCTGTATATATATAGAATTGTGTGCTTTAAATAAATAGTATTTTAAATTTCATAAAACCACCTCCTAAAAAAGTCAATATTTGAACCTTATGTTTTTATCTTCTCAGTTTATACTATCAAATAAATTTATAATTTATTAATTGAATATAGCAAAGAAGTCCACTTGTATTTGTTTTGAGATAAATTAAAAAATCATTAGGCATCTCAGAAATCAACTTTTTATATCTGCCTCTGCAGATAACATTTGAAGTGTCTAAGTCAAATGCTTTATAGTATACAGTTAAAAAATTTGTAGTGTGAACTAAACTCATTGAGTTATTCTTAAAAATATCTTTATTTATACCAATACAATATGTTTTACATGACAGTACATAAGAGATGAAGCTATGAACACAAACATATTCCCCTTGGGTACTTGGACAAGCAATTTACTGTACATATCTCACTTAAATTTCAGTAAATTATGGACTTGTTTTGTTTATACAATTATTTATTCTATTTGAACCTTTGACAACATTTATTATGTCATTTTTGATGCAATAAAACAACAACCTCTCTTAATTCAAAGACCTTGGGAGAAAATATTTGTAGAAAAAATAATAGCTTGGCAGTATATTTGTTTTTTGTCTATTAACTTCGGCTTCTGTGTACTTTTTGATAGCACTTTGATACCAAGAATTTAATGGAGTTTTATGTATTTAATATCAACAAGTGTGTCAATTTATTATTTAATTTGATAAAAATGTGTAATGGCTAGTCTGAAATAGTGATTTTTAGGGATTTCACAATTACCTAAAGGTATCTATAATGTGTAAGACATACATTTTTATTTATATTTTAAGTTTTAATTTATTTTCTCTTCTTTTTGCTTGAAAAGGCATATGGGATTGCTAAGAATATATTGCATATACATGGTGTAGTATAAATAGAATAGTCTTCAGAGCAAAGAATTAAGGAACTATTACTGTCTTAAATGGCACATTTTTAACAATTTTTTTTTTGGATCTTATTTATTTTGTATGGCAATCAAATTTTTTTTATATTATACAACTTTTGAGGATTACAATTTTTTTTTCCTTTTTTCATTGTTCCTGTATTTTAATGATAGTGTCAAAAATTTTCATCCAAAAATTACTGCTCCACTGCAAAAAGTTATAATCTCTGGAACATCAAATCTGAAATATAAAATTTGAGAAAGCTTTTAAAAAAGAAGTGCTCTTATGTGATAGTTTACCAGAAAAATTGAAAATTATTAAAAAAAAAACCAAATGACAGACATTTGAAGTAATTGTTCAAAAATTTACCCTTTTTCAATTTTATTCAGCCACAAAAATATTATTATTTTTTTTGGTCAAATTGTGGTATCATAAAGAAAACCAAAAAAAAAAAAAAAACAAAATGCATCAAGGTTTATTAAAATCGACCTGGCAAGATAACTACTGTCCACCAGTTTTAACAACATAGTGCTTCTCAAAACTTTAATCTTCAGATCTAGTTGGCCAATTTTAATAAACCTTTTTTTGGTTTTCTCTATGATAGCATTTGACCAAAAAAAAAATATTAAATTTTTGTGATGAGTTTTTTTAATTGTTCTGGTAAACTATCACATAAGGACACTTCTTTATATTTCAGATTTGTTTTTTCAGAGATTAACTATCTTCCATAAAGGAGTAATTTTTGGACAACAGTTTTGGCGTTATTTTTAAAATACAGGAACAATGGAATAAAAAAAAATTGTAATCTACAATATACATTCTTTATAATAATCTAAAAAAAGTTTGATTGCCATTCATAAGATACAACAAAATTTGTTTTGAAAATGTGCCATTTTTTAGCATTCTAGATGGTAATAGTACCTTAAATATATAATAAATTTGTTTGGCAGGTATGTGTGTGTCAATGTCAGATACAAATTAAAATTGATAGGGTATCAAAAAATACAGGGTATCAAAAAATAAAGAAAAATATAGGAAGCATAATTTTTGCTAATTAAAAAAAAATTGTATTATTATTCAAATGTATTTATTCCAGCTGAATAATAGATTTCTATACAATAAAAACAATTTATTTTTGTCCGGTTATATTGTTGGAAAGCTGACTGTGATGGTAAAATGCTCCTATAGGATGTTTGCTCCACTTGGGAATATTTTGATAGATTCATTGTTGGAAAGATATACAAATTCAAATAACAATAATAGCAAATACAATACAAAAATTCCTATGTAATAATGGGAATGGATATTCATTAATTTTCATTAAAAACTTTCCATTTGTAAAAACGAATCTGTAAATGAGTAAAAGTTTCAAAAATAGATGTTTAAACTTTTATATTTTAGCAGTTTTATTTTGATAATAAACTGAATTTTTTGTTTAAATATTAGCTATGAGCATGTGTGCTTGGTTATACAATAATTTTCAGCCTCTTCCAGTGGCTCCAGTTAAATTTACTAGACTGTTGGGACTGAGATCAGCGAACCTAGTATATTAGTAACACCATTGTCTGTTTAGTTGTCCAATTGGATAATTGAAATTATTTTGATACATAGCTCAAAGCATTCTGTAATAAGTATAGTGTAAGTAATCCATTAATACTGTATTTGAAGAACTATATATAAATTTCATACTACCAAAAATATATGTAGGGTGACACTTTTGTAGCATTGGCATTTACTACTCAGTCAGTCTTCACTTTTAATAGTTTATAAAGGAAAGAAAATGATAATTATCATAAAATTACAAATAATTAAAATCTTAAACTATAATAGTAGGTGTACACAAATAACAACTCAATCAATTAATACAGTGCTTTTTAGACAAATAAGACCATGCTTTTTTTTTTTTTTGCTTAGACTTATCGTCATACAGCCAGACACAAAAGGACTAAGACAGTCATCATTATAATTTTTACCTAAATGCCCTATCAAAATAAAAGATTATTACATCAATATTAGGAAAACAGGGACACACTCTTCTCGCCTAGGGACCTACCTAGGGAAAGGCATTTATTTATAAAAGACACAACAACACTAGGTCACGGAGAGGATCAAGTTATACAAATGGTTTAAGACAAAGGTAACAAGATTAACTAAAATAAGTTTGGATGAGTAGACTCTGTTTTTAGAACAACCAAAAAATATATGATCTAAATCACTTTCCTCTCCACAATGCTCACATTTGTCATCATCCAACACCTTTATTTTAAATAAGTGCTTTGGATAACATGCGTGTCCGAAACGTATTCTAATAATGCTTCTTAGACAAACCATGCTTCTTAGACAAACAAAACTAAGTCACATATAGTAGGTATGACAATTGGGTTAAAAAAGTGGTTATGTATGCATGTATTGACTGAGCTTACTGTTATAAATACATTTCATTTAACATTCATATATAATATTCTTGTTTAAAGATAAGAGATAACAAATATTGGATCTCTCTCTTTTGTTGTTTTCTCATCACTGAGGATTGTCACTTCTTTCAATACTCCCTACTCCAGAATGAGTAAACCACTGTATTCTGAATTTGATTGGACTATCTAGTTGGTGACTGTCTTCTTGATCTTCCAATTATAGGATGTTAATAGAATATATTTTATTTACCGGTGGGTTGTATCAGTGTATATTGAGAGGAGGAATGTTTGCTATATAGAAGTCACAATTTTCTCTATTTTTTTGTTAATATTACCTTTACTTAATGGTTGTTAATGTGTCTGATCACTTGATCAGCAAAGTTTATAATGTATTTGCACACCAGCATCAATGGTTTTATGTAGATCAAAAAGAAAATACATATAATTTGAGTAAAAAACAATATTATATTTTTGCTTTAATTTAGGATATCCTGTATGTGTCATATAATTCTGGTAGCTACTATTGACCTAGATATTGCTGTCAAAGCAATTTTTAGTATAGTTAACTCTTCTTCCAGTACATTGTTGATTGTCATACACCCTGTATTTATTATTGTTTGAAAACATCACATGATTGTATTATGCAGTACATTGTTTTTAGAAATTTTATTAAGGCATAAAGTTTATTGTTCATGAATATTTAAACAAAAGTTTTAATAATGCTATTAAAACCAAAAAAATTACAGGTTTTACTAAAATTTAGTTCCTAACTAAATGATAATCATTTATTAGGTTGTATAATTTTAAGTAACCAAATTGCAGTGTTTATTAAAAAAAAAACAATCTGCATAAATTCTCATACATATACCCTTGAACACTATGAATATGTTTACCTAAAGTGTTAAAAATGTAGTTTTTAATTAAGAAGCTAATGAAAATGAAGTAAAATATTATTTTTGTGTAAATGCTATTTTTGTTTTATCTTTTTGTGATATTTTGAATCATTCATCATTTATCAAATATGTATTATACATAGATCTACAATATTTCTTTAATAATAACAGTTTTATTTATCATGGAAATATTTTATTTATTTACTTAATGTTAACTAGTACTAAGGAGGTCTCCTTCCCTAAATAGCAGTTTCTTGATTGATATTCACAGCTATGAAATTTGTTAGTTCTATCTTATACCTTCCTATGATCTCTCTGGATAATGTTTGGAAGAAGTTGACTTTAATCTGAAATTTGGTATCTATCTAACCTGGATAAAGTGGATTTTTTCACAATCATTTGATTAAGTTATGCATAGGTTGTTTCACTGTATAATATTTTACTGGATATACTTTTAAAATTTCAGCTATTTAGTATTTTTTTCATTGTTACAAGGGAAGTCTTTTTATTGTCTTTATTTAAGTGTTTACTCCACTTTTTTCACTTATTTCTATTATTTTGAATAATCATTTATTAACTAATGTTTTCCTATATTACTTATATCTAATAAAAAACCAGTTAAATAAAAGCTGTGGTTGATTTTTGTTGAAGTTTATCTTTTTATAAATTAATCTGAAGATTTCAGAATGTATGTAAATTTTTCTGGTTTGGTAAAAGTTCTGTATCTTCAGAACAGTACTTGTAATAGTTTAATTAGTGCCAGTTCAAAATAGAAACTTTAGTATTCAAGGACTTATAGCTATTTACATAAAATTTTAATGAACAACATTTGAGAATTGTTTAGATTTTATTTTTGATAATAAAATACACTTATGTATCATTAACATTATGAGTACACACTTTCAGACAAGATGATGAAATCTAATAAATATTGATTTAAAACTTGTTGAGATGTTTATATAGAAAAATATTGAAATTATCAGGAATACCTCAAGATATATAGGTTTCCTAAGTAGTAGCGATTTTGTAATACACTTAAAAACATCAATGCAATACATTTTGTGGAACAATTTTCAATTTTTTAATTAATTTGAATAAAAATCTCTTAAAAATTGTTTCACCAGCACCAGAAAGTAACGATGTGTATGTTTTATTATAGCAAAGGTATTCTAAGACAAAATATAAAAAGCAAATCTCTAGTGAAATATGAGAAGTGGTAGTAGATGCGATTTACATTTTACTCTTTTAAAACAACTTTCATATAATTATTCCATAGTTATAAAAATACCTAAGTATTGTGATGGAGAAAGAAAAGATTCTCATTAAAGTATGTCAACCCAACAAAAAAGTAGTGGCAGTAGCCTAGTGACTAGCCAAGCCAGACGTCCCAGATTTGATCTTTGTATAGACACTAGTCTAATTTAACTGAGGACACATAAAGCCATCAGTCCTGGCTATGTGAGTAGTTGCTAATACTAAAACTGAGTACATGAGTGGAAGAAGACATTTAATAAATCAATTGGCTGCAGTGCGACCAGTTGTAGCAAAAAACAGCTTCTAAAAAAAAAAAATAATAAAAAACAAATATATTCATTACGGTTTTTATCCACTAGTAAATTTTCAAAATTTCTACAATTTTACAAATAAAATATAAAGAAATAAAAACTTTTATTTAAAAAATCATTTATAAAAGGTATATATATTCTAAAATTGCCCTTTTGTGTTATATCACAGAACATTTTTGGATTAATAAGTACATCATTAGTGCAGTTACCAGGTATACATGAGGGAAGCCACTAAATATCTGGGTAAAAACCCTTTACTTAAATGATGTTAACTTTGTTAATTAATACATTGTTAAATTTAAATGATGTATTTTTAAACAGATTTTCATCATGGCAATCCAAGATTCCCAGGGGTTCTTAACCCAAGAGAAGATATTTCTATAGGTCCTTGATAGCAACTGAGTTGCTATCGAGGACCCATATTACCATATACCTCTTATAAAGGTTTTTTTAACTAAAAGTTTTTATGATTCATAGTATACAGCCAACTAAAGAAATTTCATTTTACTTGTGGAATATAAAGAAATGTAAGAACGATTGTTCATTAAAAACAAAAAAAAAATGATACCAAAATTTTGTAATTTTGAAATCCCTGTCTTTTGTTATGCATATATCTATATGAATTATATTATTTTTAGCATTTGCTGATTTTTAATAAATTATTAAGACTGTATTTTTGTTATTGTCAATTATATTATGCATTGTCGCAAAAATTTTTATGGCAAATATTTAAAAAATATTCTTACATATCGGGAATGAGTGCTTTTAAAAAATAAGGATACTACTTGCTTATATTCAGCAATATTTAAAACCAGTGCAACAAAATTTTGTAAATAAGGACTGAAACTGAGTATTTGATTCCTCATAAATAATAAATGGTAAGAATTAATAAGTGGAATCATTAAAAGAAATGTTAAAAGTGAAAAGAATAGAGCTAAAAATTGATCAGTGACGGTTTATAGATCACTGATATCTTTCCCAGTAAGATAATCTCATTTATTTTTGATTAAACTTTTTATTGGAATGTGGTAATTTATGATACCTAGCTTTTATTTTATCTTTTTTGTATTTATTACGCATTTTGTCTAAAATTATGATGGCATATATTTTAAAACAACATTTCATATCAGGAGTGGGGAAATTTGTTAAAATAAATATGATTGCTTAAGTTCAGCAACATTTTAGCAGACATGTTTAATTTCTTGATAAATAAAGTAAATATGTTGTTGAAAGGCTAGTTCGACAACATGTTGTAGGCTTAATAAATATTAATAATGAAAAGTCAAAATACTTATGGTAGAAAAAATAGCAACATAAATAAATCCAAAAACTGATCATTGGTTATATAAATGTGTGAAATCCACCAAAAACTAAACAGTGATGACTTATATATCACTTATATGTTTCCCAGTAAGATTAAGATTAAGAAATGGAAATTTTTATTGGAATGTGATAGTTTGATATTTTTTACCTCCTATGTCATCATTCCTGATTCAGATTTGTCATTGTGCCAGTAGAAAAATTAGGTTTATAAATACTGCCAAAACATTTATTTTATATTAAAAAGTATCATAACAAAAACACAGTGTTAATAATAAAGGAAAACTAAATGTTTACACAAAATATTTACTTGTACTGAATATATCACAGAAAACAAGAATTTTTAAAATTTGTTAATAAATGTTTTTTGTCTGCTTCATTATTCAAGAGGTAATGCAAGGAATTACTGCTGTAAAAATCAATTTCATGATCTGTAGAAATAGTACTATTCTGTAGACATAGAAATTGAATTGTTTGGTAAGTTTTGGATGTGATGTAAAATAGAAAGGAAACCAGTGGCATTTAGTTTTATTTAAGATGTTGTCTCTTACCTATTTAACGTTTCTAAATCTACAGATTTTCTGGACAGGTTTAGTATCCTTGGGTCAATAGTTTAAGAAATAAATAATTGTATACTGTATGTGTACCCATAGTTTTTGTCTGTAACAGATTTCCATTTCAATCAATTTGAGAGTCATAATCTCATCAGAACAAGTACACATATCTGAAGAGATTCGAGGGCCCAAAAACTGACGAGGATTGATAGCTCCTATGTTCAAAATTAATTAATATTTGTAATGACATATTTTAATATAATTTTGAGTTATGCGATGTTTGACAGTGGTATTGTAGTTTTAGCCTACCTACATAAAATTTCCAATAAGCAAAAAATTTTGTGTCAACTCTTTTTCTCTGTTTTACCACTTTGTTTTATATATTTTTGAAACCTACAGCCAATTTAGTTTGAATATTAGAGAACGTAGATGAAAGCAAATCATCCATAAACAAGATTTCTGTTTATTACTTATCACACTTTATTTTATCACATGATACTTTTAAACAGTGAAACAATATTTAACACTTTGTTTCTTTTTACTACTAATATCAGGAGATATCAATCATTGTTAGAGATTGTGTCATCATGTATATGGGGTGTTTTAAAAATGTATGTCATATTATGTTTCCTCAAGTAATAATAATGAATTTACAGAACATAATTTTTTTTAAATATTTACAAAATCGTCAGAGTCGTTGTGTTTCGGTGATGAGACACCTTTGTCAAGTGGTCTATTTTGATATTATTACATACATTAAAAAAAAAACTTAAATATTCTGTCCAGTAAAAACGTATAAATAGTAAGTGTATTTTTAAAAAAGATCGTTTGAGAAAGATGACCTATTTTAGGAATTATTAAGGTAAAGTAATAAATTTATGAAACCAGTGTTTTTGCATATTTTATTGATATTTGGCTTATCTTTTAAAACATCCTGTATACCATATATTATTTTTATTTATTAGTCATTGTAAATATTGTATGATAGTTCTTTATATTTGCACTATTTACATTAAATAGTGTTGCAAAACATTCATTTCCATATCAGTGCAGAGGTACCCAATCGCTAAAAATGAAAGTAAGGCATTACCTTAGTGCAATATCGCAATATTTTATGATAGTGTTTTAAGATTTAGATAAAATACTATATGGCTGCCTTTTTAAGCTTCACGTCTTTCATCAATGTTATAAGATATTGGAAAAATTCAATAATTTTTCTTAGTAGAATTCATTCACATTTTTGTAACCTTCGGAACATACAATTTAAGAAAATTATCTAAATCTTTTATGATATACGGCATAAAAAATATATCAAAAGTAACCAAACGAAAATTCTAGGGCTAAGCATATACATATATGACATATAATACAAAATAGACTGACTGCTGCAATACAGTCACGTTCCTCCAGTGCGACAGCAAAGCAGTCACTGCATCTCTATCTAATGGGCCGGGTTTATCGACCACGTGACCTTCTCATTGGTCATTTAGGTTACGTGGTCGAAAAACCTGTCAAATTAGAAAGAGGAACAGGAACTGCTTTGTGTCAGTTTTCTCTGTCGCACTGGGGGATCGGACTGGTATTGCAACGATCAGTCTATCTTTTATTATATGTTTATGGAGCTAAGCATAGACATACACTAGTGGCCAAAATTCTGGAAACTTTACAAAAATTTTAGTTTTTTTATCAGCATTCCTCTTTTCACAACACTTATGTTATTTATAAGTTTATCTCTTATTTTATTGCATGGTTTTATGCTTCTGCTTAGTACTTAACATCTATTTTAAGAGGAAAACCCCTCTAAACACTCTAAAAATTTAAAAATAAATACAACAACAGTCGTTAACTATTAGTACATATATTAAAAAAATGGTACAATGGTTATTATCAAGAAAATTAGTATTTGGTGGGATAACCTTTGTTTTTTAGGATAGACTCGTAACTCTAAACCAATTTTGAATAATGGCTTCTATCAGTTCTCTCTTGTTACTTGGGTTTAGGCGTGATAATAATACTTTCAGCCTTGACCATCAATTTTGTATTGGATTTAGATCGGGACTATTTTTAGGCCAAGACAAGACAGTATCGTCATGGTTCCTCAACCATTCCATGGAAGTCTTAGCCGTATGGCAAGGCGCTCCATCCTGCTAGAAGATGCATTGTTGGTCATCCCCTTCAAACAAATCTCTGATAGTCGGCAGCAGTTTGGCTTGCAGTATCTCTTCCTGATATTTGTTTGCATTAATATTGCCCTCTATTACTGCTAAACGTCAAACTCCATTAGTGGTCATACAAGCCCATACCATGATACTCGCAGGATGCTTCATAGTGACCATTGTACACTTTGGCAAAAGGTCTTTCCTTTGTCGGCGGCGAACAAACTTCACTCGGTCACTCCCAAAGATCGAGATTCTGGTTTTATCACTCTAAATTACGTTACTTCACTATTCTTCTGTCCACCCTCTGCCAAAACCCAATCAATTCATTTTTGCCTGTTTTTGTTCAGGAACGGCTTCTTTCTAGGAGTTCGTGTTCGCAACATTTTCACACAACTTTCGATAGTGTGGTCTGATAGTGAGGTCCGATATTTGTAAGCTAGTTGATTTGACAATAGCATTAATTTCTTTTGAGGATCTGCCACGATCTTCTAAAAAAGTCGACATATTCTACGCTCATCGTATTGACTAACTTTTGGTTTTCTGCCTGTTCTTCACCACCCAATTTGTTTGCTATTTCTTGATATGTGTAACCTCTTCTCGAAGGATACTTGCTTTGGCTCTCTTTCATTTTCATTGAATCGACACTGATGTATTCATCTCCGACAATTAAACAATATCACCTTAGTAACAACTACCTGAAGTCACTAATAAACACTGGAAGTCGCACGAAACTGTACTAAATGCTTCGAGTTGGGTCGCTGACTGATTAACAAAAACCTGACGCAATACAGTATTGAAAAAGGTTGCCATTCGCAAATCTCGAATTTTCGGCGTTTCGCTTGAATCTGTTTCCATTTTTTGTTTAATAATTATGTTAGACTAAGAAATACATAAATTGTTAAGCAGAAATATAAAACAATAAAATAAAAATGTAATCGTACTGATAAACTATACCTATAAATTACGATCATGAGACGAGTGTTGCTGGAAAAACGATAATTTTTGTCCAGAATTTTGGCCACAGGTGTATAATACACATGGACTGAGTGCTACAATACAGTCTCGTTCCCCCAGTGCGACAGAGAAAACTGACTCAAAGCAGTCCCTGCAACTCCTTTTAATTTGCCAAGTTTATCGACCACGTGACAAAATGACCAATGGGAAGGTCCATTACAAAGAGATGCAGGGACTGCTTTGCGTCAGTGTAATCTGTCAGCAGTCAATCTATTTGTATTATACGTCTAAGCGACTAAGGAATAATATTTGTAACCTGACCGCTATTTTTTTGACTAACTTGACTGGGTTATTACAGCAGTAAAAAATAAAATTCCAAATACATTGTGACGGTATTTTAATAATTCACTTAATTAGTTACTCATTATTTGCCCAAGAACACAGTTGTTGTGTGTTTTCTGTCATCGACTGCTTTTCAGTTACTATTTAAAGGCATTTACTCCATTTCAAGCTGCCTTCATCTTGAGTTTTCATTACTCCATACAAATATGATTTTTTAGTACTGTAGCTTACACTGGTTGTCAAACTGCCTATTTTTGTTTTTGATCTAGCTTCCATATAATAAACCAATGTAATTCTTCAATCAATAGGTATCTAATACTTACATTTTTTCCTTGGATCATCAATATATAAAGTCTGATCTTTAGTGTGATGATTTACTTACTCGATATTGTATTTTTACGTCTTATGGGATTACTGTTGTTTCTTGTGTTTATCATTTCTTATCACCTAAACAATAAAAAAAATTGTGAATATTTTTATCTAACTACTCGAATATATTGTAAGTGTGATAAGTAAATAATAAATTTGAGGCTCCACTTAATACTATTTATCAATATCTTCGATAAAACGATCTGGTCAGATATTTTTGAATCTTTGTTAAGATTTATGTGAATTCAGATTCGTCTCTTTCCCACTGAGAATTTAATGTACCTACCGGAAAAATAATATTGAAACTGAATAAGATGTTACTGTTAGAAATGCTTTTAGAATTGTTTGTAACTGTTTTCTTTGTTCCAAAACAAAATTTTTAGTGAACTTTGTTTGAATTGGCATTAAGAAATTGCCCAAGAATTAGGATAGAAAATGTGAATGATGTTTTTGTCTATTTTGACAGTTATAAAAAGTGAATGGTTATATATGTTTTAAAGTTTTTCCAGTTTCTTGTATCAATAATTAGAAAAGTAAAGATGTCAGGATCCTTATCTACATAAAACCCTAAAAGTGTAAAATACTAGTCACTTGTAATCGATTTGTAGAACATTACTATTTATTACTTTTAATTTGATTCATATTGGAATTTTCTAAACATTTTCGTTTTATTTTATTTGTTCTGTTAAGATTGTATTTTATTATTGTTGGCTATTTGTTTTACATAAGATTCAAAAATCCTTAATAGTATTAAAAGTATAGGTAGCAAAATATCTGGGTAAAGTAATTGTCGTCTATATAGATGGAAATCCCGAATTGAAATATACTTATTTACTTAAATGAACAGTTTTTAAATTCTCCCTTTCCATTTTTATTATTAGCGCCTTTATAAATTAGTGACTGAATTAGTGAAACATGTTTAACTTCAACCGTATATAAAACAATATTAAATAAAACTGATGAAAATTATGGTTTGGCCAGTTAACCTCTTACCGCATGAATTATTTGTCAAAAATAAATTCTCAAACAAGAATTTTAATTCTATTTTCACGTAAAAATATTGAAAAAATCTAGCTACGAGGAAAACTTTATTGACGAAACAATTTTTTTGATGGCAAATATGGAACATCATGCAACAATATAATATTAAAGGCAAAGTTAGTAGTAGTAGTTAGTAGTTCAATAGTTTGAAGCTACGGTATACACTATGCAGTATGAGACTGCAAATAATAGTTTCTTTATTAAGACACAACGGTATTGATCATTTTGTGCACATTATATATGTTTTCTTGATACAACCTGGAAATTTGCATTTTGACCTAGTGCTCTCATACCAATAGGGAAAATGATCAAACCCATCTTAACGGCTCTCTTGTTAGGGATTTCTTTCATCATCATCATAAGTGGCTCGACAATCCGTTGTGGATCTTGGCCTGCTCACAAAGAAGTCGCCATTCCTGTCGATTCCTGGCAACTTCCTCCCATCTTCTGACCCTTAGAATCTGGAGGTCTTCGTCCACATAATCAATCTATCTCCTTCGTGGTCGTCCTCTACTTCTCGTACCCTTTGGTTTTGAAAATGTTAATCTCTTCGTGTATTCATGATCTGACATCCTAGCAATGTGTCCAGCCCATCTAAGTTTCTGCACTTTAACGAATTTCACAAAATCTGGATCGGTGTATAACTAATATAATTCAAAGTTGTATCTTCCACACCATAACCCATTTTCATTTACTGCTTCAAAAATCTTTCTAAGAATTTTTATCTCAAAAATACCAAGAAGGTCCACGTTCAGTCCCATATATCAAAACCGGTCTTATTAAGGTCTTGAATATATTGAGCTTTACTACAAGTTATATATTTTTATTTTTTATATGTTTCTAGAGACCGTGAACAGTTCTATTTGCTATTGCTATGCGTCTTTTTATTTCGTCGCTTGTCGTGTTTGTTGCGTTTACTAGCGATTAAAGATATGTGAATTCTTTGACTTGCTCAAAGGTATGGATTTTAATTTGAATTCTCTGTTGGATATTTCGGGGGTTTTCAGAAACCAACATATATTTGGTTTTTTCCTCGTTTACCACAAGTTCTAATTCACTTGCCGCGTCCGCAAGCCTTGTAAAACACTGCATCATATCTCTCATACTTCTGCCCACTATAACTATATCGTCAGCGAATGCGAGAATTTGCGTCGATCTATTAAAAATAGTTCCATTCATTCTAATATTTAGTTGTCTGATTGCCTTTTTCAAGGCAATATTAAAGAGAAGACACGCCAGCGCGTCCCCCTGTCCTAGACCATTACTAATGTCAAAGAACGTAGAGTTTTCTCCTTCAATTCTAACACATAAGCTTATGTTTTGCATTGTTAGTTGGATCAACTTAACTAACTTAGGTGGGATCCCAAAGTCTAACATTGCATTATATAATACAGTTCTGTTCACACTGTCATAGGCTGCTTTGAAGTCGACGAAGAGATGGTGTGTATTTATGTTATATTCTAGTGACTTTTCTAGTATCTGCCTATGTGCTTGAATTTGATGTGTAGTTGACTTTCCAGCAGTAAATCCGCATTAATATTGATCAACAATATCCTGTGTAAAATGTTTAAGTCTTTCAAACAATACATTGCCAAAGATTTTATACGTAAGTGCTAACAGAGTAATGCCTCTATAGTTCTTACAATCCAGTTGATCACCCTTTTTATGCAACGGACATATTATTCCCTTTAGCCACTCTTCTGGTACCAATTCATTCTGCCATATAAGTACTATTACTTAGTTTATGGATTGATGCAAAAAGTTGATCAGCACCTTTTTTATACATTTCCGAACAGATTTCATCGATTCCTGGGGCTTTATTGTCCTTGAGTTTTAGGATGGCATTTGACACTTCTTCTCTTGTTGGGTCTTCATTGTGTAGTTGACGTTGTAGATTTTGTTGATTGTCTATATTGTAACCTCCTTCAATATCGTTTATATTTAGATGTTCGCTGAAATGTTGTACACGTCTGTTAAGAACTAAGTTTTTATCATGTAGAATTTCACCGTTAGTATCTTTACACACATTTTTAATCGTGGTTTAAATTCTCGACGGCTATTATTTAAGGATTTGTAGTATTTCCTCGTCTTACGTCGATGGATACGTTTTTCTTCTTTTCTAAGACGTCTATACTCTTCTTTTTTTCTCCGTGTACAACCTGCCTCGATGGTTTGTTGATATGCTGCGTTCTTTCTATTTGTGTCCATTTCGCAGTAATGATCAAATCAATGATTTCTTTTTTCTGACTTGGTTTTGCTATACGTCCATGGTTTTTAACAATATTTCAACCGATTTCTGTAATACAATATCTCGTATATTTGTCCATATAGTTGGTTAATGTTTTCTTCTTCTTCAAAGTTTTCTGCCCTTATTTGATCTTCTATTTGCTGTCTGTATTTGCAATGTCGGGATCTTTTAGTTTATTAATGTCGATTTTTTGTCTCCTTTTCCCGATCTCCTTTCTTAAATTGGATATTCTCTCTTTAAATCGTGCTTCAACTAAATAGGGATCACTATCTATGTTTGCTCCTCTAAATGACGTAACATCTAATAAGGTATAGCAGTGTCTTGCATCGATAATTATATGATCTATTTGGTTAATCGTTTCATTATCAGATTTCCAAGTTCCCTTATGTATATCTTTAGTGGGTCCCTTTTTCTTACTCTGTTCTGTTTAGTTGGTTTTCCCGGTTTGCATAGAGCATCGGCTATTGCCAGTTTGGTATGCAAAAGGGGTAAATCAAATTTCTTCGCTATTCTGGCTAATAACCAACAGTTCACGGCTGCCATATCAGTGAAATAAAAAAATATTCGTAAATAATATTTCTTCGACCTGATTTTTATACCATAAAATCCTAACATGGATTCAAGGACATCTACACCTCCCATGTAGTTGTTGTAGATAAGGATACTGTTAGGACAAACGATCATTTTATGTGTACTTTCTTGTTTGTAAAATCTTCTTTTTTCTTCTTTTGGTTCACTTCCAGCATATGTTGACATTGTAGTAACGATTTTATTATCAAACCAGGACAATACACTGACATCCACATTTTCTATATTGCCTATTTTCTCTACCGCATGACCTCTGCTGAGCTTCTTCATTTCTTTCTCAGCTGGCATCACAACTCTAGGAACATGATTTAGTCTTACTTCCCAAAGGTAAAATGCTCTCTTTGGTCAGATATATCATAAGAGGTATGAAAACAAGAATTGCACTATGTCGCAACATCATTTAAAACAATAAAATATATTTCAAAATTGAGGTAAAGGTTATATTGAATATAGCCGAGTATTAATTAATAAACATATTATGCACATATAAAGTGAAGAGCAAAAAAAACGGGAAAATTACGTTTTTGATGTGGTCGACGCCGAGCCCCGGTAAAATGTACCGGCTGTACCGCCCTCTCCGCGGACCTGCTATTAAAATTTAGTTTTATTAAGATGCATACATTTTTTGAGATTTAACCTATGTTCAATTTTTGACTGACTCGGTTTTTTTACTCACTAAACAATCAGGGAACATGTTTTTTGTGGCATTCCATTACAATAATTATGATCTTGGGATAAATTTACATATAAAATTAGAATTATAATTATTATAGATATAGCCCATAATTGTATTTCATACTTTTAATGTGAGATTAAAATAATTTTATTATTTATTAATGATAAACTCATATAAAACATATTTTTGTAGACAATTGTAAGTGCTCCCAGTGGAGTACCTATTGACTTTGAAGTACTTGAATTGCTTGTAAATTTTTTAAATTATCAAAATTATTTGACGGGTTTTCTATTTCAATTCATTTGAGTGCTTTATTTCAAAATTAATGTATACATTTGGGGTTTTTTTAATTTCTTGTTTTTTCTGTTTTTTTTTTCATATATTTATATATATATATATATATATATATATATATATATATATATATATATATATATATATATATATATATAATTTTATGGCTTAATATAAATTTTTTCTTCTTTCATTAGATCCAACACCTGATTTTTCTTGGTGATCCCTTCGTGCTGACCTTGCATCTCTTACAATTTTGATCATTATATAATTCTCCATTCTCGTTACATGTGGGTTTCAGTTTCTTCTTCATTCTCTCATCGTATTATATCCTGAATATCATATTGTTGTCTTGACCCTCCTTTCTTACCCAGTCTCATTAGTTTCCGCTACTGTGTATATTATTGATCACATTTCGGCTGTTATTAGGGACCTGTTTTGTTTTCTTTATATTAACTCTCACTTACATGTAACTATTTTTGTATATTTTGTTTTTTTTTTTCATTCCCAGATGCTTGTTCTTCCATATTATGCCTTTTAACACTCCAAAACTCACATAGCTTTTTGTTACACAAACACTCTTGTGTTTCCTAGGCTTGTTGGCCGGTTCTTTGAGTACTGATTCTTTTTTAAAATAGGTAGGTTGCTAACCTACCAAATGTAATAGAAACCAAATACAACTTGGATAGCCTTAACCATGAAAGCACAAAGGCACTGTACAAAAAGCGACTCGATGAAAAGCTCTTACAAGAAAACTTTGATAGTGTTGAGCACCATTACAATTACATAAAACAATGTCTCAAAAGTGCAGCAGAAGAAGCCCTGGGTAAATATGAAAAAACCGAACGAAGGAAGCCATATTAGTGGGATGAAGAAATCGAAGAAAAAATTAAGCACATACACTTAAATATAAATACTGATCAAATTAAAAACGAATATCGAACAGCCCAAAGAAACGTACGAGGTGCGATAACTAAGAAGAAAAACGAAAACTGGGAAAGAAACTGCTCCAGAATAAACACTTACTTGGGGGGTAGCAGAAGCACCGAAAGCTGGAAAATACTTGGATCTCTTCGACAAAATGAGACTAAAGACATCATCTCACCGATCAGCCTAAATAAATGGGACGAATACTTCGCAAATCTACTGGCGGAAGAAAGGGCAGAATAGAAAGCATTAAAGAATAGAAAATCACCAGGCCCTGGTAATATCCCACCTGAGTTACTCAAGTACGGTACAAGCAAATCATATAAGCAGCTAGCCAGCCTTTACCAAAAATGTATTAACGGAGAGAGTATACCGGAGGAGTGGAGGACATCGTTTATCACGACAATACATAAGAATGGAAGTAAAGATTTTGTGACAATTATCGAGGAATCGCAGTTCTTCGCACCCTCTCGAGAGTTTACGGGAAACTCATCAAAAAGAGAATGGAAGATGAATTCTGTGATATGGAGGCCGAAGAACTGGCTGGCTTTAGAGCAGGTAGATCGTAGATCAACTATTGACCATCTGTTTACTGTTACCTAGCTAATCGAAAAAAAAGCACGAAATCAACCAATACATCTCTACGTGGACCTTAAAAAAGCTTATGATAGTGTGCCACAACAAAAACTCTGGGAAGCTCTCGAGAAAACAAATTTTAGTGTAACCTTAATCAAGGCTCTTCAAGACCTCTACAAGAACAACACAAGTAAAATAAAGAAATATCAGGGGGTATCCAAGGGTTTTACTATCAGCAAAGGACTCAAACAAGGATGTTGCGTGTCTCCTACTACTAACTATGGGGGCTAGAAGTAACTATCAAGAAAACTGAATACATGTGTATTGGTGTAATTCAACAAAATCTTGGAAGAAATACCGCGAGAAATAAATCACTATCAAAAATACAAATATTTAGGCATGCAAATAACCAACGATGGCAAATTAGACAAAGAAATTAAACATAGAAATAACCAGGCAAGACAAGCCATTAGGCAATTAAACAGTGTACTGTGGGACAAAACAATCTCCACAGAAAACAAACAGAAAATCTAACAGCATTATAAAAAGCATTATTACATATGGAAGTGAGCTATGGCCACTGAAAGGAAAAAACTTAAAAGCATTAGAAGCAACAGAAATGGACTTCTGGAGAAGAGCGGCTGGAAAATCAAGATTAGACAGAGTTAGAAACGAAAGAATACGAGAAATTATGGGTGTTAAGCACAATATAACAAAAGACATCAGAATAAATCAACTAAGATGGTATGGACACGTCCAAAGAATGGATGAACACAGAATACCAAAGAAGGTATTGAACTGGACACCGCATGGAAGAAGAAAGCAAGGTAGACCGAGATTAAGTTGGAGAGAAGGAATCGATAAAGACTTAAGGGAGAGGGGAGTTGAAGAAAACCGACCGACCGAGATAAATGGAGACTGGAAATCAGAAGACGGCGTAGAACGTTATAAACTGATTGATTGATTGAGGTTGCTAACCTTGCCTATATCAACCCTCCACTTTTATCCGGGCTTGGGACCGGCTGTGATAACTACCAAGCTACTCGATCCACCCGATAGTCATCCCAGGCAGTGTTATTGCTAGAGATCCAGTGAGATGCAAAATTGTATTAAACGAAGAAATAATAGCAGAAGTATCGAAATTCAACTATCTGGGAACGTAAATATCGTATTATGGAAACATCTCCGAAGGAACCCGCATACAAGCTAATAAAGCAGCGTACGTATCAGGATGCCTAGGGGAAGTGATATGGAAAAATTAGAACATGAGGATAGAAGGAAAAACACTCATATATAAGACTTGTGTACTACCGATATTAACCTATGTTATACAAACAAGACCAGAAACAACAATTACAAAGAAAATCTTAGAAAAACAGAGATGAAAACACTGAAGGCGATAGCAGGTAAAGAGACAAGATCCCTAATACACAAATCAGAGAGATGTGTAAAGTACATGATATTGACAGATGGGGACGCCAAAGAAGACGAGAATGGAACCAACACATTAACAAAATGGGAAGAGAGAGACTTGCCCGAATAGTAAGAGGTGGAAAACCAGAAGGTAAAAGACCACAAGGCAGACCCCCTAAAATATAGCTGGCAGTCAACATCGCAAATACTGCAAAATAATACCGAAAACAGGCCTTAAGTCCTAATATACGAAGAAGAAGAAAAATCACTCTTATGGGATACAAATATGCCCCGTGAAAATTTGTACCTTTTCCTATTTTGGTGATACCCCATGATCATAGAAGAAAAACTTACAAAAAGTTATTTTCACAAAATTTATGTATTTCAAAGAGCAAGAGAAATAAGTAAATAAAATAAACTCTGCAAAAAAACACTGTCACAAAAATAAACTCATTTTGTTCAAAAAATTGTCTGAGCTACATTTTTTATTTAAAAATTTTTTTCTACGACGCGCAGATTCTTGGTAAATCTATTTTTTCCGTTTTTCCCCTTCGAGGGAGGGGGGAGTTCTAGTAGTAAAAGCCGGGGGTAGGAATAGAACACTTTTTGCATATTTTTTGGAATCCCAAAATTAACATTCCCAAAAAATTTCAGCTTTTCTTATGATTTTTAGAGGTCCAGTGGCATTTTCGTCTCTGACGACTGGAGTGTAAATAAATAAATTTACTTACAACAAAACTAAAGCATCTACGGCATTTGGTAATGCGTTTTTTAGATGGTTCTATTCGATTTACTTCGGATTAAAAAAAATGAATAAAATTGCTTTATTGTAGAAAAGCCAAGAAAATACATTTTTCTACGTATACCGATTTTGATATTTGAAATTCAATTTTCTTCAACCTAATTTTCTAAGTATTTTTCACGCGCAATATCGACGGTTTTAATTATTATAATATATGCTATAAATATCTTAAAAGATATGAAAATCTTTATCGAGAAAAAGCTCCGAAAGAAATAGGTAATCGTTTAAAGATTGTCATCCTATTGTTTATAACTTCGTCGTAAATGCCGATCAACATGACTGGTTGTATCTCAGGATCCACTGCTTGTAATGTAACTTTTTTTCTTTTATAAGAAACGTCTTGCAAAGTCTCTTCCAACTTACGGTAATATTTACCGAGGTATTCTATTTATTTGTAAGCCAAAAAATTATATATAATTTTAAATCATTCCTGAGGCCGTCAAAATAATCCGATTTCAATTCTATACAGTAGGTACGTTAGATAGGTTAAGTAAGTTTTTATAAGTAAAAAAAATTGGCAAACTTCTATACAGTTTTTATTGTGCAAGCTTTTAAAAAAATTCAATTTTTTAAAAAACATTTAGATTGCAAAATTATTATGCAAAATCTATTAAATCGATTTAAATAAAATTTGCTGGGCTGTTTTATTACGTTATAAAGATTTTCTTGACGAATTATGAAGGTCCTAAGTGGTTGAAAAACATTAAATAAAACAGTCTTGTTTTCCCTTATAGAAAATGTAATTACCGCTATTTTATTTGATTACGATTTTACTCCAAAATCAATAGTTTTTAAGTTGTAAGCGAGGAAAGTAGAAAAATCGATGTTTTTAGTAATTTTTAAATATTTTAATTTTTTTATTAATGTTCCCGACCTATCTGAGAGGGAGGATAAGTCAATTATTAATACTGAAGTTATCGCCTAACTATTTGTGCAAACATCCGAATACCACCTCTCACATCCACCTCAAAACAGATCCGCCCTGGTCTATAAATCTGTGACTTGTTTTCAACTAACTACTGGCCTCCAATCCGAAAACAGCCGCAGATTTTGTCCATCACGTCAACTTTTTTTAAGATATAGAATACCCCCAAAATTCATACAAGTTATGCATATAATATAAGCAAAATAAATACAAACTTACCAAATATACTGTTTACAAAAACATTTGCTTCAAGTTAAATTGTGTTGATACAAATAATTGTTTACGTAACGACCGGTAATTACATATTAGAAAATCGCTCATCTTGTTCATCTCTGATTGCACCAAGATTTTCCGGGAAATCAGCAAGGTGGCTATGTAAAAAATGCAGTTTGATGCTCTTTCAAATGAAATGCTAGGAAATACTGAAATGGGATACTTAAAACAGTCTCCTTAAATTGACAAAGCTGTAACAAATTGTTTCAGAAGATCCAATTTTATATGGAGAGATAGAAATATAAGGTTCTTTCAGTCAATAAGTGGTTGATGTATATTTTTTGAATCACCTAGTTTTAGGTTTTGGCAGGAAAGTCGACTGTGGCCAATGTTTCTCACGATCTCCGCTGTCTGACATACACAAAAAGCAGAGATACTTTGTATATCCACGTTGCTGTCCAAGGAGGAAGCAGATCGTTTTAAGGTCGACCCAAATGATCCATTGGTGCATGTTATATTGCAACAGATCAATAAATGTCTATGTTATTATATGTTTTACTCAAACGAACTGAATGGCATATCGGGACTGAACCAAATAAATTTCCATTGTGGAGCAGAACACACTTCAAGCTCAAACAGTCGCCATTCAGGCTAAAATGCATTATAGGCTAAAATTTCTAACCCTTTCTTTAAACCATGTACATTATGGCAATACACAAATCCACCACGTCTTCAAAAGTATTGCAGAAACGCACTTTCTCTCGATCGAAAATACGATACCTTAGCTCCCTTTTAAAGCAAGTTTTCCCGTTGAATCTGGGCTGTTTAAGTATATAAGAGGTGAACTAGCAGATGTAGATATAAGGAAATGTTTCTTATGTCTACACTACATCTACGAAAAACTAACTAGTTCTATACAGTTTAGTAAATAAACAGTAAAGTTTAGTGTCAGTCAATAGGAGGGCGATAGGCTTCCTATGGTCCATGCTAGATTATGGGTAGAGAAGAAACTTGACGTGGTAGACGTAATTACAGATTTGAAACTAGCATCCCTAAATACATAAAAGAACTGAAAAATTAAACTCGACAGAATTTTTTTTTCAAATTGTTTCCCAGTGTTATTATTCTAATTTTCTTTGGTCTCCCATTTTATACATATGTGTGTTGTATTCTTGTGTTCTTAACAGATTGTTTTTTAATTTGTAGTTTTATTAGTTCTATTGATAAAACATGAAGAAATGTTCTTTTAACAATATTCTTATTTAGATAACCCATTTTGAAGACAACTAATGAATTTATGTCGACTATATTCAACATATTGAAGATAATTGTCAGTGGCCATCGTCTGCTGTTTCGTGCTACATCAGCGCCATACTTGGTATTGTTATAATCAACAACCATTTATACTAATAATACTATTATATTAAATTTGTGTTTCCGTTTGGGACAAGTAAAACCAACGTGCAGTCTTTATTGAATTATTGAAGGCAAATAAACAACCTATTTTTGGTACTCCTAGAATGTTTTGGTGGAATTTCTACTTTGAGTTCCCATCATAGTCCAATGGGATACTACTGTTTGTTCCTTTGATAACTTTTATAAGTCTTTTGACAAATTATGTTGGACTGCCGGTTATTCTGAATGGGTATAAATTTAAGGATTCAGTGTACCTACATATTTTCAGAATGTAAAACTGCAAATTTTAATCCGTATTTTGCCAATTCTGAAATGGAGTCACCATTGAGACCTGGAGTCACAAAATTACACCAGTTGTCCTTAAGGAATTCAAAATATTTCGAATAGCTACTAATTTATCACTACTAGATTGCTTCAGTGTTTATAACGAATTGCTAACGAGGAATAGATGAAGCTGGGATCTCATGGATCGTGGAGAGGCGCTCTTCGCCAGTTCACATCAGCGAAGAAAAATAGACAATAGTGAGAAGAAAAGAGAACACGGTTGGCACCCCAAGTTACTGTGAAATTAATAAATATTTACTTTTTGATAACTACCCAAATGGAGCGTGCCCTTCGAGGTCGATGGTTTAGTTTAGTTTTGTCTGTTGTATGCCACCAGTATTAGCAGTAAAAATTTTAGTAAGATGGGTAATTTATACAATGATGAAGATTCCAACACAACTTCGTTAGACTACTCCATAATAAAATTAGCACTACACTGACCGTACACGACCGTATCCGTGTCGGAAGAGTACGAGGAGTAAGTGCCACCGTAAATAGACAGTTTTGCTTTATCCCAGAGATCGTAACCATCGACCAAACCAAAAAAAACTAAAAAACGTATTGAACTAGCACGTGTATCATTTGTTAAACTTAAAAAGTTTCTTGTTGTCGGGATATAGGGTTAGGACTACGTCTACGGATGATTCGGTGTTACGTATTCATTACTCTTCTTTATCGGTTGGAAGCATGGACATTAAAACAAGTACATCTGAATAAGTTTGCCGCCTTTGAATTTTGGTATTACAGAAGAATCCTACGAATATCATGGAATCGAAGAATGTCAAACGCAGAAGTTACTTGATAAATAGAAAATGAAGCTGAAATAATATTGATTATTAAAACAAGAAAACTTGAGTACTTAGGACATGTGATGAAAGGGCAAAAACACTCATTATTGCAATTTCGAGGAGAAAAGCGAAATGTGGGAAGACGAAGAATATCGTGGCTTAAGAACTTGAATGTAGTAGTGCAGAACTACTTAGAGCGGCAGCCAACATAGTCCGCATAGCTATGATGATTTCCAACCTTCGATAAAAGATAGAACTTGAAGAAGAAGAAGGGATCATAAACTAGAAATATTGAGGGAAAAACGGTATTCCACGTTGCGTTGGTTCCCGTCTTTAGATTTTGTCTTTTTCTATTGTGGAGTTTCTATTTTTCTTCGCCGGGAGCTGACAGAACCTGGAACGACGTGAGTACTGTAGGTTAGTCCACTAATAACGGTTACTGCTTTCATATTTGAGTGGATGTTTCTCGGTAAATGTCTCGGTAATTTGTTATATCTGCCTCTAAATATCTGAACATATCCTGGTTTATGATTTTCTTTTAATGTATAGTTTGTATCTTTATCGTATTAATTTCTTAAATATAGTTAGGTATTCCGTTTATGTGTTGATATTATATTTAAATTCTTTCTTTTTCTTTAAGTGCCATCTCCATCAGTGGAGATTGCCAACAATTTAAATGAACTGTGTAGTTTTGTGCCGTTTTAAAGCGTGCATGTAAACTAAGATCTGTCCAATCAGAGATTTTCTCTAGCTAGGAAACGATTAACAGTTCTTCGTCATTTGTGACATGATCCAGCCAGGTTATTCCGAAGGCCTCAAGGCGATTCATTGTTCTAACTTTCATGGTCCAACCCTCTATACTGTTGGCTATACTGTGATGACGTAGTAATATCATTTATGACGTATCGTATAACAGATGTTACAGGAAATAATCTACAATTTGTGAAAGATGAATTTTTTTACTCATTTTTTTTTACATTCCAGCTTTAAGGGAAATCAACCTGAGATATTTAGGTGTCTTTTCATTTTAGGAATTGGTTTTGACTTTTTTGCCTTTCCTAGACCCGTCTGCTCCAAAAGATCTCCGTTATCACTGCTGAAGCTTATTGTGCTTGCTGCCCATTGGTTGTTTCCTACATCCAGTCTAGGATTTTTGTATCCTTTCGAAGTTTGTACAGGTCATTTCTTTGGTGTGTCCTAAATATACCAGGTTCTGCTCTTGGTTGCCCATTTAGTTTTTGTCTTTTGCGGTCCAGCGCCTAGAAATCGCTTAATAACTGTTTTACAGTTTCTGGTTTCTTATCACAGAGTCTGCAGTTAATGTCTCCATTGTAAATGCCTATTTTCTTCAGAAATTCTCTTACTGGTGTATTAGAGTTCTCAGTTTGTTCCTACTCGAATGGAGCAGTTCCTATGTTCTTTTTGTACATGATCCACAAATGAAGATTTATGTCCACCATGTGTTATGACATTCTCGGATCCAGTCCTCTGCAGCTTACTATTACAACACTTACTACAGCCTTTGGTAATCATATAGTCAGAGCCAGGCGGTTTGATCCATTCGATCCTCTTTTAGCAAGTTGATCTAATTTTTTGTTATCTACGATACCCTAATGCCCTGGTACCCAGACAAGCTCAACCTTATTCCGCTCTCCCAGTTCATTTAGTTCTCTGATGCAGTCGCACACCAGTCTGGACGTCACTTCTTGACACTCTAGTGCCTTCAGTGCCATTTGACTGTCAGAAAATATATGGATCTGCTCTTTTTCAAGTGCCCTCTCATTATTATAGAGAACAACGCTAGAAAATGTGAAGAACATAGATTAATTAGTTTGATGAGCCATGTACTTAAAGTACTTCTTACTATCATTCACTCGCACATATATACCAAATTAGCAGAACACCTGAGTGAAGTTCAATTTTGATTCAGAGCAGGACTGGGAATGAATGAAGCACTTTTTAGTTTGCAAGTTCTAATACAGAGAGCCATGTCAACTGCGATGTGTATGCATGTTTCATTGATTTTGAGAAGGCATTTGATAAAGTCCCACATGGGAAACTAATCGATATCCTAAAAACATCAGGACTCGATGGTAAGGATATAAGACTGATCTCAAACTTATATCTCCAACAAAAAGCAACAATGAGATTAGAAAATTAACTGTCCGAGATCTTCACAGTCAAAAAAGGAGTTAGACAGGGTTGCATATTGTCACCGGCATTATTTAACATATACTCTGAAAACATCTTTGAGAGGCCTTGGACGAATCAGAAGATGGGATTGCTGTAAATAGCCAACTTATAAACAATATTATATATGTAGACGATACAGTGTTGCTGGCAGATAGTGCGCAGGGGCTCCAAAGGATGATGGATAACGTTGTAGAAACATGTAACAAATACGGCCTAAAACTAAATTGCAAGAAGACAAAAATAATGATCATTAGTAAGAACACAAACTTAAACGCTCAAATTACAATAGGCGATACTACACTGTTTGAAAGAGTTGAAAAAATATGCTATTTGGGCTGCAATATTAAGGATACTTACAGCTACGAAATGAAAACAGCTACGAAAGCATCTACGAAAGAAAAGATCACAGCTACGAAATAAAAACTCGTATTGAAAAAGCCAGAAGCTCTTTTAACAGCCTTAGGAAGATTCTCTGCAACTTATCTTTAAGTATCAATATACGCATAAGAATTCGTAGATGTGACGTCTATAGTGTCCTCTTGTATGGAGTAGAAAGCTGGAGCCTTACAGAAGATGCCATAAAACGATTAGAGGCATTTGAAATGTGGTGCTACCGACGTATGTTTAGGGTTTCATATACACTCCAGAGGCTAAGAAAAGACAAAGAAATTATTAACACAGTAAAGAACAGAAAATTAGATTACTTCGACTTCATTCTACAATGCAAGATTGAGGGTAAGAGATGCCCTGAACGTAGACATATATTCTAGCTGGCCAATCTTAGGAAGTGGACTGGTCCTGTGGCGCACCCAGGGGACGTTTTGGGGGTTAAAATAAAACATATATATAAAAAAAATATATATATAAAATAAAAATATATATATATATATATATATATATATATATATATAAAGAATAGTAGGAAAATGTAACTTGTCTTTTACATACAATACAAAAAATCCAAAACGCTAATTGAATAATTAAATTACCACTTTAAATATGTTGAACACAATAATTATTGTACAAATACACAATAATTAATCATATTTTTCATTATATTTATATATAGATACCTAATATTAGGCTTATGACAAAAGTAGACACAACGAGTCTGTTGCGAGTAGCATGCGCCTACAGGACTGTATCCGCGGCGGCCTTGTGGACTATCACGGGTTGTGTTCCTCTGCATGTGTTAGCAGTTGAAAAGAGACATCTCTATGAGAGAAGACAGCATTTAACAACAGCTATAAAAAAAGAAGAAAGGGAAAGATCAATGGAAAGATGGAAAGAAACGTAGAACAACAAGGAAGATGTTGCCCAGTGGACCAAGATGCTGATCCTGAACCTAAGGGGACTGGTTAGATTGTCTGTTTTAGGGCGTATCTTCATAGGTTCAGAAAGACAAATGCAGATAAATGCCCATACTACGAATATTCCAACATTGTTACTCATACAATGCTGGAGTGTATAGATAGATGTACAGTGGAGAGAAACAGAATATATAAAGAAATAGGTATGAAGTATGAACCCTGTGACTGTAAGATAGTTGATCGTGAAGATGACGGGAAGTACGGAGTGATGGAATAGTGTTCACAATTACATCCGAGTCATTAAAAAGAAAGAAGAAGAAGAGAAACGACCGGACCAATGACAGAGGTAAGATCTAATTACTATTTTAATGGGAATAAGCCGCAATTGAAGCTCGAAATAAGTTTATTGACGTTTGAATCTTTGATCTTGCGCTGATAACTTGTTTACACTTCAACAATTAATAGAAAAAAGAATAGCGGTTGGTACCGAAGTGCATCTAGCCTTCATCGACCTAGAAAAGGCGTATGATACAGTTCCAAGATTTAAATTGTGGAAGTGTGGAAGAATTGTGTGTTTAGGAATAATTACAGAAGTATACAGGGATAACACTACTTACCTAAAAATCGGAAATAGACTATCAGAGCCAATAAAAGTAACTAAAGGACTAAAACAAGGATGCAGTATGTCACCCTTACTGTTTATGAACAAGTCGTTCTAGCTCAAGATTCTTATGATCTAGAATTTATGATAAATCGTCTATACAGAGAATATGTAAAATGGGGGTTACAAGTCAGCACGAAAAAAACAAAATATTTAGTTATCAATTCAGATGCAAGGTTTGAAGTGTTGATAGACGAGGATGTGGAAATCAAACAAGTGGACAAATTTAAATATTTAGGTGCACTCATTGCTAAGAACGGCTTAGGAGAAACCGAAATTAAACACCGAATTAACCAGGGACGTGAAATTGTAGTATGTCTGAACTCCTTATTGTGGGATCGCAACATTTCCAAAAGGAACAAAAAAAGCATAGGGCAAACCATGGTTGAACCAGTTCTTTGTTATGGCTCTAAAGTATAGACAATTAATGCAGACCTGAAGAGAAGATTGTTGGCAGTTGAAATGGATTATTTGAGAAGAAGTGCTAGAACATCAAGGCAGGAAAGGAAGACCAACGAATCTATAAGAAATAACGTGAATGCTACAGAAACGGTCATTGACAGAATAGAAAGAAGAGGTTCAAAATATTTTGGACACATTAAGAATGCCTGACGAACGTTGGCCCCAAAAACTTTACAAATGGAAGCCCCCTGGAAGAAGAAACAGAGGTAGAACTCGACACTCATGGAATGAAGGAATTAGAAGAACGATGGAATCGAGAGGTTTGGAAGAGGAACATGCCTTGAACCGGAAGGATTGGCGGAGGAGAACGGGAATACGGCGATAGCCTTCTCCAAAATGGATTGTATTTACAAGTTGGATTAATGTCAAACGTCAATAAACTTATTTTAACCTTCAATTGTGGCTTATTCCCATTAAAATAGTAATTACTTTAAAATGCCACAAGAAAATAGCTTCAGAACAATAAATAAGATCTAGATAAGAGAAGGGAGTGTTTCAAAAATGTCGTCAACCTTACAGCGGCCACCCCACTTTCGAATTACAGTACGTGCGACAGTCAACTGCGCACAAGTAAGAGAGGGTGGTTTTAGTTGGCAGGCAGGATAATAGATACCTGAATCTTTGGCACTGCTATCTTTAGTACTTTAATTTAAACTAAAACCCAAATTTTAGGGAGATAGCATAAAAAAATTTCAAACCCCCCCCCCCCCCATCAGACAAATTCTGGGTGCGCCACTGGACTGGTCTAACGTCAACCGATCTATTTCGAGCTGGTGTGAATAGAATAAGATGGGTCAATGTGGTAGCCAGCATCTCTAGAAGATAGGCATATTTAGAAGAAGGTTTTGCTTTTTCATACCTATTACCACGTTTGCTTGTCGCTGAAATGTCCTTGAGGAGTTATTGAAGCCGATTCGGGTTTATGTTCATTGAAAATAGTCTTTTATCTGCAAAATTACAGATTCGGGTTTCAAACGTTATTGGTGTGTACATTATGTATATTGACTGTACTAACAGGTTGCCTTGTTGGATGCCATATTTTGTATGAAGTATTTGTCTTGAAACTGTCTTCCGAATTTCTTAACATTGAGGTAAATTGCATTATATTTGAATAGGCTACAGAAAAAAAAAACGATGTTAACCCATGATTATACTGTATATTTATAGAACTTTAATGTACTTGTTATTATGACAACAACATTTAATAGCTAATTAAAAAACTTAATTAATTTTTTTATATAATTTTAATATCAGATTCGTTACGTACCAGCAGTGGAGTACCTAATAATATTGTGAAGTACTGCAGTTATCTTTCAAGTGATTTCACTTAAAAAGTAGGTATCTTTAATTGCTTTTTCCAAGTTGTTCACTTAAATATTAAAAAACAGTAAATATGCATTACAATCAGGAATTTATTTTTAATTTGTCGCATTTCTGCATCTTATTTACATGCTTTTGCTTATTTCCAATAAAGTACGCTTACTTTTTATATTCTATCATCTACTTTTCTGTAAGGTCTATGTTAATTGAATTGTGGAGATCGGGGAGACCACTGCAGTAAGGTCTCTTTTTATGCGATTTTAAAGTTGTGCGGTTTGTATTTCATCCAAAAATTTCTATTATTAACTATTATAATTAAATATTAACTATTCACATCCAGATGTCAGTAAAGTGAGCGTTTGCAATTCGGAGATTCACTTGTTATATGTTACATCAATGTTACATCATGTCCCTATTAGATTATTGCAAGTTTCGCATTGAAGGTATAACTTGTTATTGGTTTAGAATAATTTTTCTCTTAAAGTTGTTTAAAATTTTGCTGATTCCAAGTTGCAGTATATTAAGCAGTACGGTTTTCGGATTGAAACGTTTTAAGTGAGTGTCGTAAGTTAAATTTTTCATTAAAAGAGGTTTTTGCCACCTCGATATCCTAAGTCTAAATTTTTTATTTCTTTCTTTAACACATTGGATGCCGCACCATAATCTGGAGTTTTTCAGTGCGCGCCAACTACTTACGTCATTGGCGTCTGGTAAAATTAAAATGCGAATTTTGTCAGGTAATGTCGGTATTTTGCGAATTAAAACAAATAAAATTCGCTATCTTTTATTCTTAAAACTAAAATTGATTTTATTCTTTAAACAAAAATGTTATATAATTTGGAACAAAAAAATGTATTTCACTTATGAACAAAAATAAACTTGCACATGGCTTCTTATTCTCAAATATCGTCTTTATTTTCTTTATGAAATACTGGAAAACATTCTAGGCATAGTGCAGGTTGCTCAGTACATTCAGAGCAGTAATATGTTGTATCCTTAGGTTTCCCACTCTTGTAACACAGTTTACGTCGTCTTTGTATAGATTTTGTGCTACCTTCTTTTTTATAAAATTTAGGCGTATGTACAGAATGTGCAGATTTATTTATTTTACTTGATTTCTTTGCATCACTGTTGTGGGACAATAAGTAATCAATAATTTTTAGGCGATAGTCGTACAGCGACATTTTTTTTTTGAAGAATATTTGTTTATAACAAATAAGAATTTACTAAAATTAGCTGGAATATATGAATCCCTAATTTTTGATTCCATCACAAGGTTTTACGTTCACATGAGTAATAGGATAACATCTGATCGGTTATATCCACTCCACTCATAAATTTATTGTATTCCAAGATGGACCTAGGTTTAATGGTTTCCTGTCCTCTTTTATTTATTGTACTTATTAGTTCCCCTTTATTTTCGGTAGATATCATTAAAATTTCTCTTTTGTCTCTTCACTTTTGTACGGATATATTACTGGCATATCTTGTTCTCCTTTTTTAATTTTTGTATTCAATAAATCTTTAGGAATACGGTTCCGATTTCTCCTCAGTGTACCTGTCAGGTAAGTGCGTTTCTCTAGTAACTGACTTGCTAATTGCACACTATTATAAAAGTTATCAGCATATACGGAATGGCCCTTATCAAATTTTCCTTCCAGTAATTTGTTTAACAACATTTGCTGCATATCCTCTACCTCCAATATCGGCATCTTGGGCTCCTGTATAAACCAGTAACTTTTGTACCATTCCAGTTGATTCGCAGAGGAGGGACAATTTTACACTGTATTTGTGTCTTTTATTTTTTATGTATTGTCGGAACTGCAGTCGACCCCTCCATAAATACCATGGATTCGTCTATGAATATATATTCATATATGTATTTAAATTTTTTGAGGATAATAAATTTGTTCCATTCGGCTATTAAAATAATCAATTAATGGTCGTAATTTGTACAGTCTTTCTGCTGGCATCAATTTTGCCGATATGGGATTATCAGCAAAATGCAAACACTGAAGAATACTTTGGAACCTGTTTTTTGCCATGTATTGGTGAAATACTGGAATATTAAATAGGTAACTTGTCTTCCAGTTATCTTCAATCTTCGATAATCTTATGGTGCCTGTATGGAATAATAACCCCAACAAGACTTTAAAGTCTTCAACAGTAATATTGGTCCAATGTGTTACGCGAGAATACTTTCCTACACCTCTCAAAAAAACTTCTGAATATTTATTTGTTTGACATCAGTTGGTAAAATTGGTTTGTAGCTAATAAGTTGAAATAGTCTACCGGATTATTAACATCATCAACTGCGATTGGAATTGAGTCCCTGTAAATGGAAAATCATCCAGCTTTTCAGGCAAATCTTTCCAATTCCAATTTTCTAAAACTACATCTATAGAGTCAAGTGGTACATTTTCCAACTCATTTTCATCATCAATATCATCTTGAATATAAGAGTCTGAACTATTCTCCACATATTCCTCACTCTCGTATGATTGATTGTCTTGATCTGAGAGCTCCCTAGAAAAGAAAAGTTCTAGCGCCTCCTCAGGTGTATATAATTTCTGCCGTTTATATCTAAAAATAAAAGAAACTATTAAAGCTCTCAAAAAGAAGTTCAGCAAAATTTAATTTAGCAAGGATATACAATTTCAAAAATTCCTAACCTCCAAGAATTACAGCATTTAATGCAATGTCATATAATATCAGACAAAAGTGAATTAAGTTTTGTATTAAAAGCCCTAAAATAGAAGCCATGTTTACATAAAAAATGCATTGAAACCTTATAAACTGGGTTTATAAAAAGAAATGCACTTCATAATATCAAGGTTACAGGAGAGAGTGCTACAGCAGATGAAGCAGCAGCAAAAATATTTCCACAGGAGCTAGCGAAAATTATTGAAGGTGGGGACTATTGTGTCGATCAAGTATTTAATTCTGATGAAACGGGACTGTATTGGAAAAAAATGCCTAACCGTACTTACATCGCAAAGAATGAAAAAACTACAAGTCGATATAAAGCAAGTTAAGATCTAGTCAAATTATTACTTTGTAGCAATGCATTAGGAGATCGGATGTTGAAACCGCTCTTAATAAATAAATCTCTTGGACCCGTGCTTTAAAAGGCAAAGATTTAAAAAAACTGCCAGTGCATTGGATGGCTAACACGAAAACCTAGGTGACAGCTATTTTTACAGAATGGTTCAATAGTTTTATTAATTATTGACAATGTAGCAGGTCATCCACATTTAGAACATCCAAACGTTCAAATAGTATTTCTTCCACCCAATACAACAACCCTTATTCAGCCATTAGATCAAGGCATAGTTTCAACGTTTAACATATTATATAAAGGCAACTTACAAATCCATCGTGAATAAATTAGAAAATAAGCCCTTAACAGTGAAAGACGTGTGGAAGCAATTTTCTATTTTTGATTGTTTGATTCATGTTGCATCTGCTTCCGCTCAAATAAGACCAAGAACTTTAAATGCCTGTTGGAAAAAGGTTTGGCCAGCAGTGTAACAAGCAATGCAACCTTTTAAACATCGACACTATCAGATGAAATATTTAATTTGGCACATGACATTGGCGGAGATGATTTTAATATCTTTAATATCTAATATAGATGAATTTATTGTGGAGTGACCATGATATAATAATTGATCTAACTGTAGATGGCGTCGTGAGTCTACAAGATGATAATGATGAGGAAGAAAAACCATCCTTCTCACTGCCAATTTAATTCGACAAGGTCTTCAACTTTGCAGTAAATTAGAAAATAATTTTCTTAATAATGTAAGATAAATCATCATCGCAAAGTTTAATTACTGATTACATTGTCAGAAAAGGAAGGCTACACATAACTAGAATGAAGTTTGTGAAAATTCATCGCCTTTACCGCAAATATCTATTGCAGAGACAGTTTCTTCTGATGATTAAGATGATTTTGAGCCTCTTCGCAAACGGTGCAAACCTTTATCAGATAGCATTAATGATTAAAAATATAAATGTAAAACTGTATGTACCTATTACTTTCCCATAAAATAAAATAAATTAAGTTTTGAATACAAGTTTTTTTTAAGCATTTGTACGAATTTCTTTCAGATATTCGAAGTAATTTATCATGCAGTCTATTTTTTTTAATTTCTGCGAACTTTTTTGAAGGATCGAAATAGTTAACCATTGACAGGGTGGCCCATGTCTTCTCCAGTGGTAAAGCTATAATTAAGTCATCAACATAACGCTTAATAAAACGAATTTCAAAATCCAACAACCCTAATCAGTCAGCAATTAAGTCATCAAGAACAAAATTGACAAGGATGGGTGAGATCGAGGAACCCATAGGTGTTCCAAAAATTTGTAGATAATATTTTTCATCAAACATTAAGAAATTAGTATCGAAAACTAATTGTAATAATTCTCAAACACATCCCAAGAGAGAGATGAGTTTGGTCAGACAGAACTCCAATGGTTATTTAAGGAAGACACGACACTTGCCAGAGGTAAGTTAGTGAAAAGTGAAACTACATCAAAACTTACTAAAATATATTCTTGTGGTAACTGGAATTCATTAATGAATTCACTAAATTGAAAGGAATTTGTTATGAATACAATATAGGTAGCTTGTGGGGGATTTACCTGCCTTGACAGCAATTAAAATCTTTACACACTTCGGATACAATAATTTGGTAGATAATTCAAGTTATGATTTTCATTCTTAAAAGGACAAGCTAAATATTTTTGAAATATATATTGAGAAATTAGATTGAGAAGTTTTGAAGAGTAGTAAAATTCATTGAAGCCTGAACCAGGCCACAGAATAAATAACAATCAGAATGCCAACTCTCAGATGCCGCCTTTGAAGTTTGTCAGTACGCGATCGCCATATTTTAAACGGAACCATAAACTCGAATTGAGAAATTTGTGACAAGCTACGACAGAACTGTAATTTAAATTTTTAGAGATTAATAATTTATTCTGAAGCTATTTTCTTGTGGCATTTTAAATTAATTTATATTTAAATGGGAATAAGCCACAATTAAAGATTAAAATACGTTTATTGACGTTTCAATTTCCACTTCGGAAATTTTGAGAACGATTTCCGAAGTGGAAATTGAAACGTCAATAAACGTATTTTAATCTTTAATTGTGGCTTATTCCCATTTAAATATAAATTAATTAATAATTTAGTACATTTGAAATCATTTAATCTATTGTTCAACTAGAAGTACAAATAAAATAGTGCATATTATGTCTATAGTTACACCAGATAAAAAGTCACTGAACAGCACTGGTTCCGTTTAAAACATGGCTGATTCCGTCTGCGCGAACGAGATGCGCGTATTTATTTTTTCAAGCAGAGTGGGCATTCTGATTGTTTATTATTCTGTGACCAGGCACTGTATTTCTAATCCGTGATTAATACATGCCACCGTATATTTCAATCATTTCTAAAAAAAAGAGACAATTTTATCAAAGTTTTTTAGTCTAACTCGGTGTGCCTTAGTTTCAGTTAGTCCCTTTAGATGTTATTATGTTACTATATGTAGTAGTCTGTCAGAGTTTTGTTAAACAATTATGGATATGATCTGAGTTTGTTTTAAGATAACCAGTCAGTCTATTTAAAATGGCGCGATTATGTTAGTTAAATTTTAAAAAGGAACCATGCAATTTGGTCAAAGATTTATTTGTAATAGAGTAAGAGCCAGCGACCTCCCGGTTGTTATTAAGATAAGAAATAAACGAAGTGGATTACTACTGGATAAAAGCACAAGCCTTTGGAAAGTCAAAATAAGATAGAATAATGTCTATATGTAAAAAATGGGATTGAATCGGTTGTACATATTTATATAAAACCACTTTCAGCATTCTCGTTTTATCGGTGTCATAAACAAAACTTGTCGTCTACTTGGATTATACAAATTATTTATATCGCAATAATAAAAGAAAACCTCCTTTAAAACCAGTTAGTAATTTTTAATAAAACTATTTATTGTTTACTAAATTCCAAGTATTTATATAAAACCACTTTCAGCATTCTCGTTTTATCGGTGTCGTAACAAAACCTGTTGTCTACTTGGATTATACAAATTACTTACATCACAGAAGAGTATGTTTCAACTGTAGTGGCGGAAATTTCTAGGAACAGTAAAGCCTCATCAAACAAAGCAGTGGCGTTCCAAAAAATGCTTATGATTTAAATCAAATTGTTAAAGATAGGTACACACAATTTATTAAACAATGATATTAGATTATATTTTTGGCAATATTGTACTTCATTTTAATACATATTATTATAATATATCACATACATATATTGTCTGTATGTGAAACCATAGATACGTATTACAGATTACAGTATTAATAAATATTAATTACAAAGAATGTTTTAACTTTAAAACCTTTATTATTTCTATTATTACTCACTTAAATGACACAAAGTTAAGTAGAAGAATATACGAAATGATTGTAGTAAAGTAAAAAAATAATATGTACATACATACAGGACAGTTTGGAAAACTTATATTCACATAGGTTACATAGGTATATCGTAATGTTAAATTATATTATGCACTGTCGTCGTCACTAGAATCATTTAAATCAATCCTTAATTCTTTAGTAATTACATCTATGCGACGTTCACTTTCCAAATATTTATCTTCAACCTTGATAACATATTCACACACTTTCTTCCAGTTATCTACAGTTACTCTAACAAATTCCTGTTCCACCAACACTTTTACGTCTTCTAACTTAAAATAAACGTTTTGTTTTGCAACTTCATTTTTTATTTGCGCCCAAACCATTTCTATAGGATTCAAGTCTGGATGATATGGCGGGAGTTTTAAAGAAACATGTCCACATTCTTGGAGCACTTTGTCAAATTTATATTGAATATGATCTTGTTTGTGTCGTTTGATGATTTCATACAATTGCGGTTTTAACATTGACGTTACAAATGGTAAATTTTTTTTTGTCAACCAAGATATCATATCCTTTTTTTTTAGAATTACTGGTGGCTACTTTATTAATTTGTACATTATGATATGACTCATTATCAGTAACAAGAACAGATCCACAGATTACAAAGGCATTTGACCGGGTCAAATTAAAAGACGTTATCCACTTACTGTATGCAAGAGAGATACCTCTAGGAATAATCAAAATGATAGAAAATATCTACCAAAACAACACAATAAAAGTAAAAGTAGAAGAAGAACTAACCGACCCTATTGAAGCTGGCAATGGGACAAGAGAGGGAGATTCCCTGAGTCCTCTATTGTTCAACCTGATTATGGACGAAATAATAAAAAAAGTAAGAACTAAAAAAGGATACCAAATGGGAAAAAAGCAACTTAAAATAATCTGCTATGCAGACGACGCAATACTACTCTCTCAAAGTGAAGATGATTTACAACGTATGCTGCACCAATTTAATATAACCGCCAGAAAATTTAACATGTTAATTTTCCCAAAAAAGACAAAATGCATGGTTACAACAGCAAATTTACTAAGATGTAAATTGGAGCTGGAAGGTCAGATAATAGAACAAGTGATGGAGTTTAAATATCAAGGCATCACATAAACCGAAGTGGAAGATCAAGTGAATAGAGCAAACAGAGCCGCAGGCTGCCTAAATGAAACAATATGGAGAAATAGAAATATCGGGAAAGAAACGAAAGGCAGAAAGGCACAAAACAATCATCAGACCAATAATGACATACTCGGCAGAAACAAGACCTGACAGAGAGAGGACAAAAACGATGTTAGAAACATCAGAGAAGAAAACACTTAGAAAAATTGATGGTAAGACACTATGGGACAGAGCTATAAGTACAGATATGCGACGTAGATGCAAGGTGGAGAACATCAAGAACTGCGTAAGAAATAGAAGAGTAGAATGGAACGATCATATAAGCCGAATGACAACAAATAGAGTAGTAAAGACGGCAAGAGACGGTTCCCAATAGGAAGACGATGGAACGACAACTTACTGGAGGCAAAAACAGACAGAGTCATGTCTATATAAAAAGAAGAAGAAGAAGAAGAACAGATCCAACAGGCGAATTGGGGATTAACTGTTCTTTCATCAATTTTTCATAATTTTCTGAATTCATATCATTATGATAATCTCCTGTCTTAGCTCCTGACTTAAAAATCAAGAGGGACTTCCCACCACCATGTACGATAACCAACCTACTTCCTTTTGAAATGTTTTTGAACAATGCTTTGCCACTGTCATCTGTCCAGCTATTTGGCGTAGTGTGTCCTGCATGTACATAGGTTTCATCAACATATACAATTGACTTACCTTCGCTTCTGTAATATTTAATTTTGTCCAAATATTTAATGCGTAGAGCACGAATATCATTCCGTTCAATCAATAAACGTCGATTATCTTTCGTTTCCTTCCATTTAAATCCCAAATCTTTCACCATTCTGTAGAGAGAACTCACACTTCCAGTCCACTCGTACACATCTTCAAGCCTTTTGTGCAAAAGCTTCAATGATACACGACAACGTTCAGTCTCATGAAAACGATGAATGGTATTTCTAATGAACTGTTTGTCATACTCCCTCAAGGCTGTCACGGTTGCTTTCCTTGTAGCAAGTGTTGTAGCTGCAAATTTTAGTGTATTATTTGACTCTGCGTTTGTTAACATACTCGCTTGTTGAATGATTCTTTCTACTGTACGTAAATATACTCCAGTAGTTCACTCACTCGTTGTTTAATACTGGTTCGATTATCTTCAGGAAATAGTATTTGCATATATTTAAATATATTGTATACTATTCCTTTGGATTCTGGTGTCATTCTGATCTGTTTACTCGTACTACATTTAACCATCTCTATTCTACAAAATAGTTTTAATACGCGTGGTAGCACCTTTCTTGTTGAGAATCGACAACATAATGAGACTAAATTACGAACTCGTTTGAAATCCAGTGATTAGAAATTCGCGGAAGTAATTATTATCAGTTCTTTGTATGTCCTTAACCTTAAGACTTTATAATTACGGTTTTAAGGCTACTGATACTAAATTAGAAATTAACTTTTACCAAACTTTATTGAGTATCAATTAATAAAGATGGTATTATAACAAACAAAAAGTTTGGTATCTATAAAACAATCTGTGTACAATCAAACTCCATTTATTATTTAAGTGAGTAATAATTTTGTAATTAGTGCGATATCAAATAATTTAATTTGTTTAATATTGCAACGCCACTGTATGGGTCTGATCATAGATATTCTATTGTCTGCGCGATTAACTATTTTATGGAAGGGCTCGCCACTAGATTTAAAATAAGCTGTAGTAAAAGAAAACATCCTTCAAAATAAATGTTGAAATTGTTCTACGAATCAAACACATAACTACTATATTTATAATGTTTTGGAACTGTAAGTATTTTTCTTCTAGTTTTTTGACATGCTCAATACATTTTTTCCAATTATATGCTATAATATTATTACATTCGGTTTTAATTAAATCTACAACAGTTGAAAATTATTTAGGAGAATTATTATTTTTCCTTACATTACTTTTTAATTGAGACCACAACAATTCTATTGGATTCAGTACACAATAGTAAGGAGGTAATCTTGATACTTTATGGCCATAATTCTCAGCTAGCCTGTCGATAACATAATTTTTTTCACATTTGACTAATTTTAATAGTTCTCCATGTTATTTTTTTGTGTAAGAATCCATAAAATATATTTCATGATTTTTGATAAAAATTCTTGAATTTCAGCTTTGTTTGAATTAGTGTTTAGAATGGTACTCTTTAGTCTACAATGATACGGAGCATTATCCAAAATAATAACGCTATTTTTTTTTTAATTTGGTAGTAATTGCTGCTCAAACCACTTTTCAAACAAAGTACTGTCCATATCTTGATGATAATCTAAGCGACAATCACACTCTTATCAGAGAGTAATAAAGCATCTACTATCCATCCTGATTCTCCCCCACAATATAAAATACAAATTCTCTTCCCTCTAGAGGGAGGAACATTGACGACGCAATTTTTACTACCAGCGGTCCAACATTTTTTAACTATATCGTGGGTGTCGAACCAAGTTTCATCCAAATAATACAATTTGCTCTCTTCACTCCTAAAAGACCTTGGACTCTCCAAATAATCGAACCTCCACTTTATTAAACGGCTGGATTCCATAATTGCCTCCGTTTATTCACTGTTTTAAACATAAAACCATAAAATTTTAAAAACGTCCAAAAAGTAGTTTTATGACACTCGGGGATTATTTCTTTGTTTCTTAATTCACTCAAAACTTTATTTAAAGTTGGTAAGTTATTCACTGAATACTTATAATATATTGTTTCCCGTATAGCTGATAAATGAAAATCCGGCAATACTCGATGAGTACCAGAATCCTTTCTTTTTTTCGCAATACTGGACCGTATTTTATAAGTTCGTACATCGTGGATCATGGCACTTGTGTCAAAAAAACCGTCTTTTTGATCGCTTCTGATTTAACCATCGTCGAAAGAAGACCTAAGAAAAAATATGTAATTTTACTTTTTAAGGAATTCTGCTCGGAATTCTGTGTTTTTTATGAATTAATTAATCGGTAAATATGATTAACCTTCCTAATACCGGGTGGGGCCAATTGTCGCCCCAAGTCTAACGTTTTTATTAATATCTGTAATTAAGTTTAATCAATCGCTTTGACGGTTTAGGACATTGGTAGTTGATGTATTAAGAGCACAAAGAAGTAGTAAAACCCAAAATACCGCGAACAGAAAATTAAATATTCTCGTCGGATTTCGCGGAGATGTATGTGGGGCGAAAATTCGCCCCATGTGGTATCGAGTGTTTTCACATTCTAAAAATCTGATTTTATCAGTTTAGACGAAAGTTTTGGAAAATGGTTACTAGTGACTGTACTAATTACTTGCCATGATGTGCAGTCTCATTCTTTACATATTAGCAGTTGATTGTAATGTATTTCCTTTTATCTTTAAAATTCCATTCTTGCTATTACACAATGGGAACTTTTATAATTCTCCTATTAGCATATTTTCGTCTAGATTTGTCGCTTTCTAGCGCTCATCACTTTCTAGTTGGGATTGTCTCTCTAAGAATTTGTAAAGTGTAATTAGCCTTAAGTACGTCTGTACGTCTGATAACTGCTAAAATTACCTGTTTATTTGATAAGTTTCTGAATGTGACTGTCTTTTGTTTTTGATTTTTAATTTTTTGAATTGGTACCAAACAAAGTATACAGACAATAAAGAGTTAAAAAATGGTAAGATTAATGAGATACATAGAATCTTTGCGCTTAAAAGTAAACCAACCTACTGGGGCGAGAAGTCGCCCCTCCTGGTACTGGTCGTTTTAAAATTAACCCGGTATTAGGAAAGTCAACTAAAAGTATTTTTAACGAGTACTTACCGTTGTAAACGTTAAGCGCGATTAGCTTTGCATCGTGTCTGAGATGAATATAAGGTTTTTCAGGTTCAGACTCGTATTCACTTCCTGAAATAGTGGCAGGAATGTACAGGACATCGTCACTAATCATTTCTATATCACTCATATTTATAGTTATTATACTGACTTCTGTTCTAAATGAACGACAAAAGAAAAATTAAGTTCTTTTCAAATAAACTTTCTTCTCACAGAATCCCATTCAGTGATATTTTGATATTAAATAAACATTATCCTTTTACCTAAATAAAATTTGAAGAAATTTTCTAATCTCTTATAAACACTGGCTTTACGTACCTAGAAATTTGTAATTCTGAATTCCAAGTACAAATGCAATTAACTGATTAAATTTAAATAGGTACACAAAATTATGCTTAAAATTTTATTTACCAATCGTTAACAACTCATAATTGAAATACGTACCTGGCTACACCCACTTTGTATCATTTAGTAAAATACCTTTAAACTTTGGATAGAATTTAAAATTGAACTTAATGTAACGAAAGACTAAGGGTGACTATTCGTTACAGCATTAAGGGAGTACAGTCATTTTGTGCTTGATATCGGCCCAGTCTCTTAATCTGTTTATGTTTGGTCACAATGACCAGCTATACCGTACGCCACTCTCATTTTATTTCTTCTATTTAAATACTTGGTCCATCGTATTAGTGCTTGCCAGGCTCTTCGTTTGTCCCAGTGTGGTGTCCATTCCAATAGTCTGTTTGTCCGTCGGCCATATGTCATTATCGCTACGTGTCGTACCACCTTCATTTTACTCTGGTTATCTTTTCAATAATGTTAGTAAATTTAGTTATTTTTTTTATCCCCTTTTTTTAACTTTGCCTCGGTTGCGTTATTCTCAACATGAATCGTTCCATTTTCCTTTGTGTCACTTTCTGCCTAATAACTAAAGCTTTTATTAAGGTTAGTGTTTCAGCTCTGTACATCAGTATTGCTAGAATACATTTATCATAAATTTTTCTTTTCAGACATGTGGGTAGGTCGGTTTTAAAATATTTCACGTAGCATTATTCTGAAGCTATTTTCTTGTGGCATCTTAATGCAGTTATTAATTTTATTGGGAATAAGCCACAATTTAAGTTTAAAATAAATTTATTTTAGGCGCTCCGATTTCCACGTTGGAAATCGTTCTCAAAATACAAAACAATAATAAATTAAACAATTTTGTTTTTTGTAACTTGGTGAAAAATTTTTCTAATAATTTTATTTAATCTGACTCATTCATATTGACATTTTATCTGACTCAAGTACATTTTAAAGTAGACTCTAAAATGATAGTGCCAATATTACTTAGTTGCATTCTTGGAACGACTTTTGTTGACTCTGAATGAACTATCTTACAATAAAGTAGTCCCAGAAACGCAACTTAGCAATATTGGCAATATCATTTTAAAGTTTACTCGATTACATGAAATCAACTTGAGAATATCCTAAATAATGAATTCTATAAACAAAATTTTGATCTAGCAACGGGCTCTAGTTTATCTCCATTATTAGCCGAAATATTTATGGAAGATTTTGAAACAAATATTATTTCTAAACAAAAGTTAAAACCCATAGTATGGTGGAGATATGTAGATGATGTATTCTCAATATGGTCTCATGAATCAGAGTTGTTGGACACATTCCTGAATGATATAAACGACAAAGAAGAGACAACAACATTTATTATCGAAAGGGAATATAATACCACACTACCTTTCCTGGATGTTTTAATCTCTAAGAACGATACTGGATATGAGACTCAGGTGTATAGTAAACCAACACACACCAACAGATATCTAAGTTACAAACCAAACCAAATTCGTTATATATATATATATATATATATATATATATATATATATATATATATATATATATATATCTATATATATATATATATATATAGTAAACTCTTAAATATATATATATATATATATATATATATATATATATATATATATATATATATATATATATATATATATATATATATATATATACCCGGTATTTAGGCGGCCCACGCCCTTCCGGTAGGGATCTATGGAGGAGTATCACCGAGCCGCAAGCCCTTATCTCTTGCCGTACTGCCGAGATCCTACAGCATACACAAGGAATAATACGAGGAAAATAACAATACCATACATAAAAGGATTATCAGAAAAACTTGAAAGTATAGGAAATAACATTTAACATTTCAACAAAAGTCAAAACAACAAACACATTGAGATCTTTTTTTTTTAACTAAACTTAGCAATGTACAAGAAATAACAAAGAATTGTATTTATAAAATACCTTGTGAATGCGATTATTTTTATTTAGGCGATACATAATAGAATGATATATAATAGGTGCAGACATAAGTTGAACGATTTTTATATATTCTCTAAAAGTATGTCTCCTCCAATCTTTACGACTTCTATAGCACTTCTCCCAGCACTTTTCATTTACTTCAATGCGTTCCTTATTTCGTCTGTTGTTATATCAGGCATCAATTCCGATCCTTGGTTGATGAATCTTTTTCTTGAATTTTTGTAACTTTTCTGCTAGTTGTTCATTATAGTTTTGTTAATTTATGTATAATTCTGTGTAGAAATCTTCTATTACCCTTGGTAATTCATCTCTGGTGGTGATGATATTTCTATTTTTATCCTTTAATTTCATTACTTGTTTTTTGCCATTTGTCTTTCAATTGTCAAAATTTTCAATAATTTGGCGCGAGATAAACTTGAAATATTCTCTAAAAAAATGTCATTTAATACCTACATTTAAAAGATAACACCTTATTGTTAAATTTTTTTTATTATAGCCCTATATAGATATTTATAGAAGTTGTACATAATAAGTATTTCAAATTTTAGGGGACAACAATGATATCTGTATTGGATATGTTTTGTAAGCACACGGTATATGTTCTGAAGTCGCATAGTATTCGTTTGTTTTGATAGTAATAGAAGCAAAATACCTCCTGATTTGACAATATTTTTAATTTACTATGGTCAGAAGTGTTTAAACAAATACGGTATTCTAATTATCACTTCTATTCCAAATTCAATTTTACTTATGTTTATAGATAATCTCATAAGAGTGCTATGGAAAATAACGTTCGTTCAATATCGTAACAAGTTAATGCATGTACTTGTTATACCTTTAGACTCAATAACCAATAGCTGGATGATTCGTGCACAGCGTCTCATTAGTAAACTATTTGTTTTTCAGTTTCATTTGTTCACTGATAGCTTTGACATTATAAACCTTTCTGTGGATGTGCCAAAAATGTTGTAATTCAATATATTATACTTTTATACCTTTATTTAAGACTAAATATATCTACGTACTTTGAGACAGACTGTAAGTCTGTATTATCAATGTTTAATCGCTGGCTCTCGCCCTATTAAACACGCGCAACCGAATTCGTCTAGTTGAATGAATGTAATAAAAAAATTACATTCTAAAATCTGTGTGGGAGATCAGACTAGTCTTAAGTAGCTTAATTCGTGCTATTTTGTATAGATTGACTAAAAAAGGAATAAAGTAGTGATTAAGCCGAAAATATTCAAAAAACAAGAGTAAACGTCAGTGTGTGTATAGTAAAATATTTGAGTTATGTAGATACCATTAAAAAAAAGTTACATCATCAACAAGTTCAATTTGTCTTGTTAATTGATTATGTAAATGTTAATAGAACTAGTCCAAAGCATTCAACAATTTAGGAAGTGTTTGTCCGTTCGATTATCGAGCTAAATATACGGCTATTCGGATGAACAGCTACTTTCGATAATTTACGACAAATCTGCAATAGCTCCTTTTAAATTATAAAGATAAATCAGCTTTGAATTTTTTGTAACCTTATGTGATAAATTGAAATATATACTTAGCTTTATAAAGGAGTGTTTTATTACTTCGTCCCCGCATCTACATTTTCCAATTACACAAAATTGTAGCTCTTTTTCAATTATATCCTCATTGGAGTATTACGAGTGGAATTTTCCTACGGCCTATATAAGAGACGTTTTAAAATTGATATTAAATTATCGTATCAACAAAAAATATATGTGAAGGGTTCGGTTCTACATCGATAACTGTAATATTGTATTCAATATGGGTTCCGAATATTTTTAATATTAACGAAGTTTAATATAAGTTGTATAGTGATATATATATATATATATATATATATATATATATATATATATATATATATATATATATATATATACATAGTGGTACCTCGATATACGAGTGTTTTGAGATAGGAGCCGCGGACCGAGCGATATTTTGCTTTGAGATGAGAGCAAGATTTGAGATACCTACCCTACGAGGAATCGGTTTTTATTCAAATTCATACCTCTTATTTGACTACTTCTAATTTGCTGTGCAAATAAAAGGTAGTTTTACATAGTAATAGATCTATACGGCCTCGCCATAAGGATCATTTTACGGGTCTGTAAGTGACTATTACTTGGACCGACAAATTAAATGGTAATTGGAAGTTAAATCAGACAAAAATTCGGATTCTAATATTAACCATATTGCACTCTCGATGTCGGTGTAATTTAAACTGTGTAAATTTTTACTATAGACCTCAGTCTGTCTGCTTTGCTTGTTTTCCTCATTTTCGAAGTATTGTTCGAAGGGTTCGAAGAAGAAGATGATGTCTATTCAACTAAAACGTGAAATCATTAAAAAACATAAGCAAGGTGTACGAGTAACTGACTTGGCGAGGATGTACGGGCGTACCACATCAATGATACGTACTGTACTTAAACGGAAGGAGGTAATAAATGGTGTAATGCCAGCTAAGGAGTTACAATAATTTCTCTCCATGAAAAGATGGAGAAACTGCTAATGGCGTGGGTGACAGAGAAGCAGTTTCAAGGAGGAACCTTAACACAAAGCATCATGTGTGAGAAGGCACGAGCGATTTACGAAGATTTGCTGAAGCAGATCGCACACACTCTACAAATGATAAATCGGAATACTCGTTTAAAGCCAGTCGGGGCTGTTTTGACAACTTTAGAAAAAGGACCGGCTTTCACTGCGTCGTCAGGCATGGTGAGGCAGCAAGTTCAGATGTGAAAGCAGCTGAGGTTTACATCAAAACATTTTCCGAACTGATAGAAGCCAAAGGATACATCCCCCAGCAAGTCTTCAACTGTGACGAGACAGGTCTTTTCTGGAAAAATATGTCGAATAGGACTTACATAAGGACAGAGGAGAAGACGATGCCAAGTCACAAACCTATGAAAGATAGATTAACTCTACTACTTTGCGCCAATGCGAGTGGCGACTGTAAAATCAAAGCTCTTCGAGTGTACCATTCAGAAAATCCCAGAGCCTTTAAGTCACTTAAGATTTTAAAAGAAAAACTGCCAGTTATGTGAAGGGCAAATCCAAAGGCGTGGGTCACCAGGAAATTCTTTGTGGAGTGGATAAACCTGGTGTTTGTCCCTTCAGTTAAAAAATATCTACAGCAAAACAACCTACCCATGCAAATCCTTCTTGTCCTCGATAATGCCCCTTCTCACCCACCAAATCTCGAAGATGATTTACTCCAAGAGTTCAAGTTTATAAAGATTCTCGACCTACCAGCCAACATCACTCCTATCTTGCAGCCCATGGATCAGCAAGTGATTTCTAATTTTAAGAAGTTGTTTACCAAGAACATTTTTCGGCGCTACTTTGAGGTGACGAAGAACACAAACCTTACCCTTCGAGAGTTCTGGAGGGACCACTTTAACATAGTAATATGCCTAAGATGAGCAGGCCTGGCTAGGTGTTACAACAAGGACCTTAACTTCTGCATGGAAGAGGGTCAGCTGTGGCCTGAGGCTGTAGATGAAAGGGCCTGCGAAGAACTGGAACCCAAAGTATCAGTGGTAGATGAGATTGGATTGGATTCTCTTGGAAAATCCATGGGTCTGGAGCTGGATGAAAGAGATGAGAACGAACTTGTAGAGAAACAGTCTCAGGAGCTGACAACCGAGGAGTTAGACGAACTACATTCGCAGCAGCATACGGTGGTACAACGAAAAATTAGTTTTAAAGAGGAGCCAGAATTGGAAAACGTTGTCTCTACAAGAGATATAAAGGAGATCCAGGGAATGTGGGAGAAAGTTGCAGAGTTCGTAGATAAAAATCACCCCGAAAAAGTTACAACTGGTCGTGCATCGATTTTGTTCAACGAAAGTTGCCTAACATATTTCCGCAATATTCTGAAAGGGTGGAAGAAACAAACCTCCTTGGGCAGTTTTTTTAAACGATCTGCAGATGAAAATGAGCAAATTATGACGAAAAAAGCGAAGACCACTAACAAAAATTAAGCGCTTCCATAAGCACTTCACTTTTTCTCGAACGAATTACACTCATATGTCGAGGTATTATACCACTGTATATATATATATATATATATATATATATATATATATATATATATATATATATATATATATATATATATATATATTTCAATATATCAGTGATATATTGAAATAACCTGTAAGTGCACAAACTCTTTACATAATATCCAGTTAAAGTCAACTAAATTCTAATTAATTGTTATTATTGTCAATAAACAAATCCCGTTTTATCAGCAAAATAACCACATACCTGTTTTAATAGGTGTGCAGGGTCGGACTTACTTTTCACGTAACATTTATTGAAATAAATTCAAACATGGAATCACACAAGAGTTCTACAATTCAAAATCAGTCTAAATAAACTCATCAAAAACATATTCTTCGGTAGCGTCGAAACTGCAATTTCCTTCCAAAAAACAGGCAATTATTTTTAGTGCCTTAGAAAACACCAAACTTCAAGACTACCTGGTTCCACTGGGAAATAAAATTCAACCGAAAAATATAATCTTCTCTTCTCTATAATCTAGACTATCTAATAATCGCATATATATGTATTTATCCAATAAACAAATGGTGGATGACTATGAATAATCATGGCCAAATAGCAATACAAGGTGAAATTGTCAGAGCAAGAAGGTTAGTTACACCAGCGGAACGACTTGTGGTCTCCAACGTATGTCCTACAATACCACACGACTTGCTAGTTAATGAGTTACAAAAAATTGGCATAATTCCTGTCTCCCCCATGATATTCGTAAAAATTAGTGCTTCTATGCCGGAGTACAGTCACATTCTTAGTTTGTCCAAGACAAATATATATCAGTCCTCATAGTCTGACACTACCAGAGTCATTTACTATTGTTTTTGACAACAGCCATATAGAATATTCATCTCTTAAAACAGTTTAGTTTGCTATAACTGCAAGAAATCAGTTCACTTTGTATCATAGGCTCCGAACCACTAGTTCAATTAATCCTCAACCAAAGCAATGAAACATCGTTATCCAGCACAACAAATATATCTTTACAAAAACTCAATGATACAAACCCTTCTCAATGTGAACAAACGTCTATTTTTAATGACCCAGACATATAGAACAAAGTAGATGCATCAAATAAGAACAATCACATAATTAATCATTCAAAACGTAGCTTTGATGAAATTATTTCACCTGAAGCAGATCTATCTTTAAAACAATGTAACATTTTTCCAACACGTAAAGTCCAAGCAAAAACTAAAAAAACTAAAATTAGTTCAACAAGCTCTTTTGAATGCTCATTATTTCTCTTATTTGAACCTGCTAAAAACTACATAGAAAACCACTCTCCACCTTTCGCTCTACACTTTGACCAACTTAACATGCTACTAATGAATATCACTGGACCAACAGATCCTATAAGCACGATTCAAGAATATACCACAGACCTACCAGCCTTGTCCGATATGCTCAGTCAAGTTTACCCCCATTTAAAGGACAGATCCATAAAACGCAAATTCACGTCTTTAAGGAAAAAAATCTATAATTAACTTGGTAATGAGGAATCGGACAGAGAAAATGACACACATCAATTAAGCCAACATTAAGATTCAAGTCTCTACTTCAATGGAATATTGATGGATTTATCCATCGCCTTGCTATGCTCCAATTTCTAATTGATGACCAATCTCCTGATGTAATATGCCTACAGAAAACTAATCTGCATCCCAAAAAAAAATATAATTCCAATCAATACGACTGTTTTCGCAAAGATAGGATAACAAATAATAATTTTTCTTCAGGTGTTGTAGCCACATTAGTAACAAAATCACTAACGGCGGAAGAATTTTCAGTAACTACAAGTCTGGAAGTTGTAGTTGTAGAAATACAACATTTAATTGTAAACCTTTAATGGGCGCGTCCACATTTAAATGTAGGTAATGGTTCCAGGCCAACAGTAAACAATTTGGCCCAGCAAAAAATCGTTCATACTTGCCTTGTCTCAATATTTACTGGTTTATATTTATTATTATTTTATTTTTTTTGTTTCAGAAAATGCTAACAAAAAGAATATGAACGACGAATAATAGGTTCTACAGTTCAGAAACATTAAAACAGGTTTGCAAAGAAGCCTTAGAAAATAGTCGTTCAGCAAGAAACGTAGCTATCCAGTTTGGTCTTCCGAGAATTACACTAAAACGTTATGTAGCCTAGTGCCGCGATCATGATTTGAGGACGGTTAGTTTTAGTCCAAGTAGTGAGCACCTCATGGTATTTTCTCAAAACGAAGAACTGCTTCTTAAAAATATTTACAAGAAGCTTGCAACATTTATTATGGATTGTCAGCCAAACAAGGTCGTAGGTTGGCATATGAATTTTCTATAGCTAATAGCAAAAGTATAAAGGAGAGTTTATGAAAAGGCACAGATTATCATCAAGAACCCCTGAACAAACCAGCCTTAGTACTGCGACCAACTTTAATAAAGGAAATGTAGTTAAAGCATTTTTCAAAAATCTGAGAGAGCTCAAAAATAGATATAATTTACATTTACATGCCAATGATGTCTACAATCTAGATGAGAAATTTGTAACGACGGTGCACAAACCACCAAAAATGTTAGCCGCAACAGACAAAATAATCGTGGGGCAAATGACTTCTGTCAAAAGAGAGGTTCCTTTTTCCCCTTTTGGCAATTATTGGCACCACTAGAAGGTATGTGCCAGTACCACCCTACTTTATATTTTCGCGCATGCATTTTAAAGATACTATAATTCACACGGAGCTTCCACTGGAAGCAAAGATGCCGCAACACCATCTGTTTGGATGAGAAGTGAACTCTTTTTGCAACATTTTGCTCAACATGAAAGACTGTCACAGAAACGCCCGAAACAAATTATTATTGACAATCATGACAGTCACTTAATCATAACGGCAATAGATTTTGCGAAGGAAAATGGAATAATCTTCTAAACGGTACCTACTCACTGCAGTCACATGCTGCAGCCGCTAGATATGGCCGTGTTTACTTCATTCAAAAAATTCTATAGTGCCGCTTGTGACAGATGGATGGTAAATAAAGCGGAATTGCAAATCTAGCAGGAGAAGCTTTCCTTCAGCTTTCACACCAAAAAATATATGCAGTTAATTTCGAGCTACTGGCATAGAACCGTTTAATGATCAAATATTTTCTGGTGATGACTATTTGTTATTATATGTAATAGATAGGCCAAATCCCGAGAATGGTTAACAGACTTCATCAAACAGTGGTGATAGCAACATCAGAAGAAAACTCTCAAACATTACAGACTCAAGTATCTCCAATTATTGAAAAAAATGTGGATCTTTATCAAATTCAAGAACATTAAGTGGGTGCAGAAACGGAATCTCAACAATCAAGGTCGGGATTAACATTAAAGAGGCCACTTTGTCAAACAATGTCAACAATTATAATTCCCGAACAAATTCGCCCTCACCCAAAAGCCAAGCAAGGCGTATCTAACGTAAAAATATGACTGATCCTTCAAAGAAGCTAAAATTTGGCGACAGAAATTTTGAGGAAACTTTGCTAAAATAGGCAGAAAAAGATGACTGTGATTTTGACGATGTTGATTCAAACAATGACTTTATAATAAGTGAGCACGATACAGGCAGTGAAATCGAAACAGACGATGAAGAACGTGAAAAGTTTTTTTACGGCAAAAATCGCTTTGGATTGTCTAAGAAACATTTACATCCTAGAGCAATCCACATTTTAAAACATCATGTTGTAGTCAAATTTCCCGGACTAAAAAATGTTCCGATAACTGATTCTCTTAATTCTGAAAAAGTTTGGAATCTTTTTTTATGAAGAAATTCTTGCAGTTATTTTAGAATGGAAGGCGTATTTCTAGATAAAGACAAATATTTCATAGTAGAATTTTTAGTGATCTTCTTTAGTAATATGGATAAGATAGAACTCAAAGGTTTTATTGGTTTACTTTTGTTGACTTATATATTATTTTATTATATATTATCATATTTCGATGTGAAAAAAATGCAAACAGATTTTCGTTTTTTTCAATTTGATAACCCTTACACTAGAAAGACACTAAAGAACAGACAGATTACACATGAAAATTGGAGATTAACTGTTCTTTCAACCATTTTTTCGTAATTTTCTGCATTCATATCATCATGATAATCTCCAGACTTCGCAACTAATGTACAAATCAAAAGAGCATTTGGTATGAAATCTATATGCCCACCATCGTGTATGATAACTAACCTACTTTCTATTGAACTTGTAGTGCCTATTCGTTTCGGATGTTGGCTACCATCATGACAATCTGCATTTTGCAACTGCTGCTCTGGTTATTGTGTTGAACTACATACGTAGATTTTTTTAGCCAGGAAATCCTTCATCATGATGTGACCGAGGTATTGGATTTTGGCTGTTTTTATTGTGGTTAACAAGTCTTTTCCTTTTTGCATTCTTAATAAAAGGTCTTGGTTAGTAACGTGGTCAGTATAGGATATCTTCAGGATTCGACAATGAAGCCATATTTCGAAAGCCTCAATTTTTTTGCAGGTAGCGTCTGTGAGAGTCCACGACTCAACTCCGTACAACAGTATAGGAAAGATATAACATCGTAGTAGCCTGATTTTTATGGGAACTAATAAATCATGGCATTTATTATGCTTAGCCATTTTTTAAATGCAGATCTTGCTTTCTCTATCCTACATTTTATTTCTAGGGAATGACGTTCGTACCAAGGTAGGTGTATGTTTTTACTCTTTCTATTAGTTGTCCATTCGCACCTATTCTTTCAATTTTCTGTTCCTTCTTAGAGATTATCATACATTTTGTTTTCTTAATGTTCAGTGAAAGTTCATATCTCTGACTCACTTCTGTGATTCTATTCATAAACTCCTGGAGGGGTTCATATTTGTCAGCGAATACCACCTTGTCATCCGCGTATCTGATGTTATTGATAAATTCTCCGTTAATTAGAATTCCGGTTTCAACATTCTCTAATGCTTCTTAAAAGATTTCCTCAGGGTATATGTTGAACAGCAAGACTGATAGTATACATCCCTGCCAGATCCCACATTTGATTTTGATCATCGGATTCTCTTGCCTCTGTACGGGTAGGCGGAGTTTGATTCCAGTAAAGATTGCTAATAATTCTTTGATCACATGTATTTATTCCAATATTTGTTAATATCTCCATCAGCTTGTCGCGTTTTACTGTAGCGAACGTTTTATGGTAATCAATGAAGCATGCATAAATATCGCGAGATTTCATCTCAACATATACAATTGGCTTACCTTCACTTCTGCAGTATTTAAACGATTTGAGAACATTTTATATCTAAAACCCTAAAATATTGTATTACTCAATTAAACAATAAATGAGATGTGCTTTTACAAAGATTGTTTTATCTTTAAAACAGTAATTATCTTTAAAACAGTCAGTATGGATATATAAAGAAATGATAAAAATAATTTTCTAGAATCACTAACCACTGGATTTGAAACGAATTTGTAATTCAGTCTCATTAGGTTTTCCCGCCTCATAAAGAAAGGTACGAATACGCGTACTCGTATTAGAAACTATTTTATATAATGGAGACAGTTGTGTAGTACGAGTAAACAGATCAGATTAACACCGGAATCCAAAAGTTTTTAAATATATACAATCACTTTTTCTTGAAGATAATCGAAACAATATGAAACAACATATGAGCGAAGCTACTGCAGTATCTGTACGCACAATAAAAATGATAATTCAACAAGCGAAAAGACTTGAAGAGGCGTATGAGTGGACTGGAAGGGTGAGTTCTCTACGGGATTGTAAAAGATTTGGGATTTAAGTGAAACAAAACGACGTTTATTAATTGAACGTAATGTTGTTCGTGTTCTACTTATTAAGTATTTAGACAATATTAATATTGCAACGCCACTGCATCTGTATGCAGTGCAAACACAAATATGCAAACGCCACTGTTTCTATTGTCTACATAAAGTATTTCGTGAAACTGCTCGTCACTGCATTTGAAACTAGCTGTAACTAAACTGAAGTGGTACACGCAAACAAACCAGCGCATGCGACATGGACAGGAGATGTTTTGACAAATCTGGTGCGTATTTCGTATGCACTTGGGACGCGGGAGGATTGGGGACATTGGGGGAGTATCTGGATATGGATTTGGTATCTTCCCAAAGAAACAAAATAATAAAAAAGCAATATTGATGATACATGTGAAATAATGATATAAAAAAATAATTCAACTCAGTAGAAAAAAAAAAGAATGTTTACCACTTGATCGCATAATTAAATTATTAAATCATATTAAAAGTCAAGGTATCATTTATCTATAACAGGCAAACCGTTATACATTTCCCTCCCTATATCAGTATAATAAGATATAGTTATATTTTATTTATTAGTGAACTTTATAATTTACTATTGAAAATTATCAACGTTGACAACCAAGATCACTTTTACTTTAATTAGAAAAGCAATATCCTTTTGATTTTTATATTTTGTAACAAAATGGCTATTTTTAAAGTTGTTGGCTGACAAATTTTGCTTAAAAATGCAAAATAATAGATACGTGTAGTCTGCTGGAAGCTAAATATAAACGCATGGATAAAATTAATGTATTTCGATTTCCTTCCAAAAGCTTTGATGTATTGTAGTTTAAAAATATATCTACAATTCTGTGTGGACGTTGAAAAACTATACAGGGTTTGCCTAAACAGATATGATTGATTTGCTAGTCAAAAAGTTGCCGCAAATAGTTTTAATTCAATTAATGGTAATTAATTTTTGAACAATATTTCGTTCATTGATTTTTTAAATAAAATGCGCTTCTCATTACATATAAGGATTTTTTTTATATCAAATTTAAGATAATTTTGTTTAATATTATAATATAAGGTTCCCTGAGAACAAATGGTAGCAAATTAGGGTTGCCAGCTGTTGAAAATGCGAGGTATTAAAGATACAATGAAATAGAGATAGTGCGCAACACCATTTGTTTGACATGGTTAGTGTCAGTTGTGTGTTTTTAAAACATGCGTCGATAGATATGTTAATCATATACATGTTGTCACTTTTTAAACCAGTGTGGTTGCACGCTAACTTTATTTTACTTAATGCTAGCTCCCTTTTATTTTACTATGATACCTCACGTTTTTAAAAGCTGGCAACCCTAATTTGCGACCATTTTTTCATCGGCGACCTTATATCATCATATTAAAAAAATAGCTTTAATTTGAATGCCGGAGGAATGGGCAGTTGGTCTTATATAGCTTATGAATACGACATAGAACTATATAATATGTATATAGACTTTAAACAAGCTTTTGATACTGTGAAAAGAGACAAAATGCTGGAAGACTTCCGAAATCTAGGTGTACCAAAAAATATTTCAGCCTCATAAAAATGACTTTGCAGGGTTCAAAAGCCACAGTTTAGTAGATGGAGAACTATCTCCCCCGTGAAAAACCGTACAAGTGTGAAATAATTTGTTGTAAGCAGTTTAAACAAACAAGTATTTTAAAAAAAGAAAGTACACACTGGAGAAACACCTTACAAATGTGAAATTTGTTTAAGGCAGTTTACCGTCAAAGGTACTTTGAAGAGACATTTAAGAGTGCACACTGGAGAAAAACCGTACAAGTGTGAAATTTGTTTTAAACAGTTTAAACAAACAAGTATTTTAAAAAAACATTTGAAAGTGCACACTGGACATAATAATTATTGTTCTGTCTTGGTTGGTGGTTTCAGGTTCAGGCGTTTCAGCATCAGCACTAGCACTATCGCTATTATTATCATCAAATCCTCCGTCTCTATCCGCAGGAATATTCAATTGTTTGGTACTTTTTTCTATGGTTTGGACTTTGCTTGAAGTTGAAGGTCCTAAATTTATATCCGAGTCTTCTATATTTTCATGTATGTTTTTCATCAAAAATGATTCCAGTGCACCGCTAAGTTTTTTTTTCTCCTCAGTTTTTGCCTCTTATATTTTTCTATATTGAAAGCCTGAAAGTCGTTTTCTTTTTTTTTCGGACATTTTGAAATTATTACTTAAGAACGAAGCCGGGCGAATTTAACAAAATAAATCCAAAAATACTTCAAATAAGTTGTCCAAATAATGTTTCTCCAAATAATATGTAGCCGTAAAGCGTATACGAATAAAATGGCTCTAATCTCGACGTTACTTTGAAATACAGTACCTACTGTGCAAAAGAAACCGGTACACTACTATATTTTACAAACAAAATCGTTTATCAAAAGCGTGTCAAAGCGTATCAAAAAGAATTCATCGAATTCTCAACTAAGACTGAACATAAGACATAATAACCCATCTATAAACATAACCATAGGAACAATATTATAACAGAAACTTTACAACCACTTGCCTAAATTCTTGTAAATTATCTACGTGTGAAATCCCAAATAACTGAAGCCCAAAAGCCTCCAGCCGCTTTGAATTAAAAAGCATTCCCGAAACTACTTTATGCTGTACCTGCAAAAGGGCGGCAGTTTATACAATAATAAAGCATTACGATTAGAAATAAATATTCTTCTTCTTTTGGTGTTTATTCGTTTCGAATATTCGCGATCATTCTGGCTATAATTATTTTATTAACTGATGCTTTAAATAGATTAGTTGTTGCTGTGGAGAACCATTTTCTCAGATTTTTTAACCATGATATTCTTCTTCTCCTAACTCCTCGCTTTCCGAATACTTTGCCTTGAAGGATTATTTTGGGTAACATGTATTTAGTGTCGTTTCTTATTATGTATCCGAGATATTCTAACTTTCTCCTTTTAATCGTATACATCACTTCTCTTTCTTTCCACATTCTTCGTAGTACAGTCTTGTTGGTTATCTTATCCGTCCATGATATCCTTAGGATTCTTCTTTATAGCCACATCTCGAAGGCTTTAAGTTTTTTCTCCATCACTTCAGTGAGTATCCATGATTCAACTCCGTAGTATAATATCGAGAAGATATAATATCGTAGGAGCGTTACTTTTATCTCCAGATTGAGGTTGAGGCTTTTAAAGAGTTTGGGCATGTTGAATGCACTAATAGGCTTCTCTATTCTACATTTTACTTCTTGTTCTACCCATTGTTCGTTTATTATTGTTCCAAGATAGGTAAACTTTTTTACTCGGTCCGCTGGTGTATTCTTGATAAGCAGTTGGACGTCTCTAATTTTATTTTTGCTGATGACCATAAATTTAGTTTTTTATATGTTTACTTGTAGTCCAAATCTTTCACTTACTTCATTAGTTGCTGTAAACTATTTAAACTGTCTGCAAAAAAAACGGTGTCATCTGCATAGCGGATGTTGTTTAGGCGTTCTTCATTTAAGATTCATTTATCAAGATATCAAGAATCATTAATTTAAGATTCCATGTTCGCAATTTTCCAAAGCTTCACTAAATATTTCCTCTGAATATAGGTTAAATAATATAGGTGAAAGTATACATCCTTGTCTAACGCCTCGCAGAATCTGGATCTCTTCTGTCGGTTCATCTCCAAGATTTGTTCTTATTGTGGCTGATTGGTTCCAGTATAAATTTTGTATTATACGCCAGTCTTTATCATCTATTTGGGATTTTGTTAGAACATCCATCACTTTTTGGTGTTGAACTGTGTCAAATGCTTTTTGGTAGTCCACAAAGTAGGTGTAGATATCGCAAATCATATCTCTGCATCTTTGGAATAATACCTGTAGACTAAACAGTGCATTTCTCGTACCTACGCCTTTCATGAATCCAAACTGTGTGTCTTGTATTCTCTCTTCGCATAGCTTGTATATTCTGTATTCTGCGATGTATAATTTTAAGAAAAAGTTTTATTGTATGGCTCATTAGACTTATTAGCCTATATTCTCCGCACTTTTTCGCTCCCTGTTTCTTTGGTAACGTAATAAATTCTAAAACTAGCCAATCTTTTGCAATATTGCCTGTGTCATAGATATTATTGAAGATTTTACATAGTATTCTTAAAGATTCATCATGAAGAAGTTTAAGAAATTCAGACTGTACTCCGTCTGGTTCTGGAGCTCTCCCTTCTTTTAGTGATATTATGGCTGCTCGTATTTCTGCCACTAGTATAGGTGGTTCTGTTTCCGTAGGTATTGGGGACTGGTTCTCCCTCTCATCAAAAAATAAATTTCGTATGTAATTTTTCCAGGTATTATTAATACTCTCTCTGTCCACGATTACCTCTCCGTTGTCATTGACAAGTGTACTTACTCTTCTGTTTTTACATTTGCCTGTAATTTCTCTTACCTTTTTATGCACGTTGAAGTCGTCGTATTTACTTTGTAGAATTTCGATTTCTTGGCATTTGTTCTCCAGTTCTTTCTGTTTGGCTTGTCTGATCTTTCTCTGTCGTCTGTCGTCATCCATGTCCTATTCTTACATTCTTCGTTCTTCATAAAATTGTCTTTAATGGGATATCGTTTTATTAAGGGATTCTATCTTCTTTTCTGTGCTTTCCTTTGTATTATCGATTTTTTTGAATTTTCTATTTATTGTTTTGCTGACTATTTCTTTCACTTCACTACATTTCAGTTTTCTCATGTCATGTTTTTTACAGTTTTTCCGCGTGTTTTCTTTAACTTGGTTCTATACATGCCCACTAAAGGATTGTGGTCAGATTGAATATCAGCGCCTGCGTAGGTTTTGACACTGTTAAAACGATTTCGATATCTTTTGTTAACAAGTATATAGTCTATTTGGCTTCTTATAATAACGTCTTCTCCGTTGTCTCTAGGTAATTTCCACGTATACAGGCGTCTAAGTGGTAGTTTATAAAATGTATTTAGCATGATTAAGTCATGTTCAGCTGCAAAGATACTCATTGTTTCTCCTCGTTGATTTCTCTCTCCTAATCCATAAGGACCAAAATGTTGTTCTTCTTTTCCGTTACCTAATTTAGCATTAAAATCTCACATGATTATAAGCAGTTCATATCTCGGTATATCTCGTATAAGGTTGCTTATTTGTTTGTCAAATTCTGATATTTCCTCATCACTGTGGTCTGCTGTTGTTGCATAGACTTGTATAATGTTAGTGTTCATCAGTAACGTATTTATTTGTAACAACAGGATTCTATTGTTCATTGATATGAAGTTGTTGACATGTTTGGCTATACTTTTATGTGTGATAATTTCAACTCCATTTTCATATTTACCATTTTCTGATCCTGAATAGTATACTCTGTATTCTTCTATGTAACAACAACTTGAGTCAGGCCACCCCATTTCGCTTGTGCCCATTATTGCTATTTTCATCCGGTCCATTCCTTTGATTGCGCATTGGATTTTTCCTTATTGAGCCATAGTCCTAACGATTGAGCCATATCCAAGTAGATATTCTCTTCAGATAATTCGTGTGGATTTTTCTTATAGGTGTGTTATTGGGCATTTCACAGGAATTTTGCATATTAACGACCCGGGAGGCCCTGTGGTCATAGGAATCAGCTCTCTTGCCGGATCTTGGTCTCCGATGTCAATGATCAGTAAGCGAGGTTGTGTTTTGTTGTACAGTCATTATGATTGTACTAAAGATATCCATAGGGATCTTTAATATAGTGGTTTCTCGTTGCCTTCTTATGCCGTTGACCAAATCACTGATTCTTCTTCCTTATTAAGAAATAAATATGTTCCATAAAATTCCCGGTAAGATTATACCCCCCCGTGAGTATGTACTATGAATATACACTTATTTCATTTCTAAATTGCAATCGTGATAGATATACCAAATAAAGATATTTCGTATTCACCAGCCTCATACAAATATATAATTTGTTGGTTACATATTTAGTTGATAATTGAAAACGAAAATATATCTTTAAATGTATTCATTCACAAGCCACTTACAAATATTTTATCGTCGTCAGTAGTCATATAAAATAATTTTGGTAGATAATTATGTGTGTCTTGGGTTTAAGAGATTAGTTTTAAATTGTACCGATACTACTAATAAATCCCTCAAAATTTCATGTCTATATAAATATTTTCTTCTTTGTTTTCTTAATATACCGCTCTAGTGTAGGATTATATGATCAAGTTTATTATGAGTTACTTCTTTATCTTAATAATCTCTTCAATTGCGATTTTATAGTCATATCCATCTTACCATATTCTGAACTGCCGTTTCTCCATGTACTTTCGGTCTTTACTCTGTTTTTAAGTTGAAAAAAAAATACGAAAAACCAAAAACGGCTTCGGCCACCAAAAAAATTAGAAAATATTAACAAAAAGGCGAAAGTCACCCAAAGAAATTAACAAACCCCCAAAACCCGGTTACGAAGGGCCCACATCTTCGGGCACTGAGTCGCCGAACTGGGCGTAGCCCGAAGCCGACACTCGAGGCACGAGCAAGCAATTTGAGTTCGATGATACTAGAGAATATCGCTATTGATACAGTCGACTATCGATAATTCGAAACTCGAGAGACTCGTTAAAATATTACGAATTATTGAGTGTTTGAAATATCAAATAGTTCGAAATTTGTAAGAAAAAAATAAATAAAATTTCGAATTATTAAGTGTTGATCAATTATTATTTATTAACTGCTATTCTATATATATATTATACTGTATACTATAACTGTATTATACTGGTTTGCTTCAAAGCACATTGCTGCTGATCAGACTGCTCAATAATTTTTTTTTAAGAGAAAAAGTGCCTGAAATGCTTTTTTATCACTTTCGTTTTGTAGACATAAGGTTTGTAAGGTATCGAATGAGGATCTTGCTTGCTTAACTGACATCTCTGCCAAAGGTTCTGATGTATCGTACTCACCTTCAACAGCAACATGTTCATCCACTTAAACAAAGTCAGAAAAACTCATATCGCTGATCTCAACTAATTCTTCTATTGCTGGTTCTTCATCATATAAATATTGGAAGATTATCCTGATCTTCTTTTAAAAACCCAAATTTTTTTAAGCAGTTGAGAATTGTTAGGGGTGTTACACCTCTCCATGCCTTGTCAATCAATAAAATAGCTGTCAGAACCGTGATATTTGTAGTTAGCTGCTTGTCGAGATAATCTAAAACGAGCTTAACAATTTCTTTGCGATAGAATGTCTTAAAATTATGGATGATCCCTTGGTCCAATGGTTGCAATTTGGAAGCTGTATTTGGCGGAAAAAAGTAAAGTTCCACGTTGGACAATATAGGAGGACTGTTGTGGACAGTGCAATTGTCTAAAAATAGTAAAATTTTCCGCTTTTGTCATTTCATGTCCCCATTAACTGTTAAAAGCCAGTTGTTAAAAAGTTTTGTCGTCATAAAAGATTTTTTGTTAGCAAAAAGTTTTCACACCTTTGAAACATCGATTTTTTAAGTTTTTGTTAAGTTTAAGTTTTTCCGATCCGTCCATATTTACTGTAAGTAAAACTGTCAACCTCTCTTTCCTACGTTTTTTCCCATGACATTTTTTATCTTTAAAAGTAAGCGCCTTGTCCGGTAAACATTTGAAAAATAAGCCAGTTTCATCAGTATTAAAAATGTCTCGGGCATCATAGTTTTTAATCAAGGTCTTCAATTTGCCGTGCCAATGTCAGCAAACTGCGCCATCAACACTTCCACTTTCCCCACAATATTTTTTAAACACAACTACATTTCTCTTTTTGAAATCTCTAAGCCACCCTTCACTTGCCGCAAAGATTTTGTTGCTTAGAGTAGACGCGAACTCTTTTGCTTTTTCCTCTAACAAGTTTCCGCTAATACACTTTTTGTTCTCTACACTGTCTTAGCCAAATGAGCAAACTTTCTTCCAGACGAGGAAATTCACCTTTAGTACCTAGTTCTTTTCCGTACTCCAGCAGTTTGAGCATCATTAATTTTCTCCTTATGCTTTATTGTGGTTGAGAGAGTACTTAGAGGAATCTTAAATTCTTTTGCAAAATCACTTTTCTTCTCACCTTCCTCTACTTTTTGGATTAACTTCTTCTCTTCAGCAATCGTCAAACATTTATACTCTCTAGGGTTCAGAGTAACAGTAACTAATAACTAAACAAATCAATTAGTGAGAAGTGTGTAGTCAAATTAATCATAATAAAAACAAAGGCATGTTGATACAAGTTTGAACTGAACTTATAACAATCTTTTGGCCTCTTTCTCTCTGCAACTTTGAATTGTCGTGTCGAGTGTTGGATGCCGATGAGTTCGAATTAACGCGTCGTTTTGTTATAAAGCAATCATTTTTTTCGTTCGAATTACCAAGTGCATAAAAATGTATTGATTTAGTTCGAAATATAAAGAGATTTTGTAGGGAGCTCATGATACCTTTGAATTATAGAGAGGATCGAATTATTGCAATTTTGAATTAACGCGAGTCGACTGTATTCTATATCACAATAACATTGATCGGGTTATGATATCGTGTTGGAGTTCTTGTACGCAGTACTTACACACGTAAAGCATTTGGCTGATAGTGAGCCCCTATCGCGTATCAAAGTGCTATAGGGGGGAAAAGGACCATCTGGAGTATTGAGTGCGATGGAGTGATTCCTGTTTTAAACACGAATTAATACACCTCGCTCCAATGAATTGTTACACCCGAATGTCATTCTAAGGGGTGTGCAAGTCTCTCTGACTGGGTTTAACCAAATTGCTTGTTTGTTTGCTGTTTCTAAGTCAAATTCTTCTTACACTTATTGACATCTTAATTTTTTTTTCGTCATCAGCCCTTTCGTCCCTGAATGATGATACAGCTCTTTTTGAGACTACTATGTGGCTTTATTCATATTTTATATATTCGAATTTTACTCTCTGTACCCAAATATTTATCTCTTGGACTCAAAAAGTCAATTTTTACAAAATGGTTCGCCTGTGAGATAAAAACATCCTTTCTTGTTTTTTGAAAATAATAATCGTTTAGATAGTTGAAAACGAAAATTGCAGAATCCATGACTTTTAAGAACTTTTTGCACCTCATTTTTCTTCTTTAAACTATGCAATCTTCCCCCATCTTCAAATCTGCAGAATAATCTTTAATAAAATTAATATACGTTTCAAAATTCTTTCTATTTGAGCTAATACTTGATCAGGGGAAGGAAAGAATGACCGAATATATAATAGAATATTACAATACGTATGTATTAGAACTCAAATTATGAGATGAATAGGTCATGGTATTTAGCGTATGGCACAAATTAAGGAAAATGCTATAAATTACAAACTTTACACGAAAATGAAAATAATATAAATTATATTAAAACATATTTTTATTAGACGGTAATGACAGACTACGTATTCAGTTTACTGCTTTAGGGAAGTCATACCATGTTCCTGGAGATGCCCGAATATGACATTGAAAAGTAATCAACTAAATAAAACTACAGCAAATTGCTCTCTATCTTGAGCTGTTCTTAGTATCGAATGTGTGTCCATGCCTGTCCAGTCTCTTACATTTTTCAGCCAGGAGCATTTTCTTCTTCCTGGACCTCTTCTTCCTTCCACTTTCCCTTCCATTATCAGTAGTAGGAAGTTGTATTTTGTTCCTTTGTAAATATGTCCTAGATAACTTGTTTTTCTGGTTTTTACAATATTTGGGAGTTCTCTCTCAGTCCCCATTCTTTTCAGCACCTCTTTGTTGGTCACATGCTCTGTCCAAGAGATCTTCAGCATCCTTCGAAAAACCCACATCTCAAAGGCTTCTACACGTCTCATACCTGTGATTCCGAGAGTCCATGTTTCCACTATGTATAGCAATATGGAATAAATGAATGTTTTTACAAATTGGTATCGAATATCCAACAATAAGGTAGAGTTTATTAAAATTTTTTTCATTATTTGAAAAGCGGACCTAGCATACTCTATACGAGCACGTATTTCAACTTCGTAGTCAATATCGTTTGTTATCCAGCAACCAAGATACTAGAATTTTTGTACGAGTTCTATCTGCTTGTTGTAGATACGAATATTAATGTCGACATTTGGTGCACATGTAACGTCCATTACTTTTGTTTTATTTGTGTTTATATTAAGCCCCAAGCTATCTCCCTCTGTGGTTTTGGCATACAAAAGTCGTTGCAAACGATCAACACTGTCCCCAATAATGATGGTGTCGTCTGCGTATCTTACGTTGTTTACATATTCTCCGTTGATTTTTATTCCTTCTTCAATATTTTCGAGGGCATTTTGGAAGATCTTTTCGGAATATATATTAAACAATAGTGGAGAAAGTACGCAGCCCTGGCGAACTCCTCTTTTTATTGACATTTCTGTGTCATATGATTGTCTATTTTAATCGTCGCCATTTGATCCCAATATAGGTTTTTAATAAGGGCCACCCTGTTATGGTCTATACCATGTTGTATTAGGATTTCTATGAGTTCTGTGTGTTTTACTCGATCTAACGCTTTTTCGTAGTCGATAAAACAGAGAAACACGTCTTTTCGTTGACCTCGGTATTTTTGTATCTGAAGGCCAAATAATGACTCCCTCGTACCAAGCCCCATACGAAATTCAAATTGATTGTCGCTCAGATTTCTTTCGCATTCTCGGTATTTAAGTTGATGTACAATTTGAGTAAAATTTTCAGAATTAGGGTTAGACGATTTATTAATCTGAACTGTGAACATCTATTACATCTATTTGCTTTAATTTTCTTGGGTATAGGGTATAAATGTCGATCTAAGCCAGTCTTCTGGGAAGATTCCAGTGGTATATATTTTGATATATGTATATATATATATATATATATATATATATATATATATATATATATATATATATATATATTGATATATATATATATATATATATATATATATATATATATATATATATATATATATATATATATATGTATATATATATCATCTGGACCTGAAGCCTTTCGTGGCTTTGTCGTATTGATTGTTTTTGTTACTTCCGATTTTAATATATCAAGTATTATGTCTTGTATACTTCATTCACAATTATAAGAACTGACTTATGCAGAATTTAAAAGTATCCCGCTGATAAAGTCGACGCCATAAAGAGATTTGCCTCTTCAGGTAAATAGTAAAAAGGGCCGGCTTAACGAATTTTATATTTTATTTGGCATTTACATTACATATTTAATTTAAATAAATATCTAGATAATTAAGGGAAAAATACATAAACTGATAACTTATTCAATATACAAAATCAACAAATGCAAAAGTATTTTTTATTTACTTTTTACTTTAAATGTATTATTTAATTATTAGAAGGCCATGAATCTAAACTTGGACATAATTTTTAATACCTACAAACATTTTAAAATAGCATTTTCTTGTATATCTAAATTTAAAATCACTTCAGTATTAATTAATAATTATGATTTTCCCTATCTACCACTTAATATTTTAGAAGATTATTGATTAATAATTTTATGTGATGCACAACCTTTAGTGAAGAATAATTTTTTTTCGTGAAATTATTAATAAAGAAATTTATCATTTTTTGCCAACTTTTTCAGACATGCAACGGAAAAGTTAAACATAACATGTCAACATGAATAAATATGAACCTTTTAAAACGAGTAAATCGGTACTCACCTGAGGGACCGCAAACGTTCGGATACAATTAGCATCCCTTTGTAAAGACAATAACGTCGACTTTACTAAAGTAACAAGATATTTACTTAACACAGAGACTACACATTACTCCCCTGAGTTAGTGATAAATTATAGTCTAAAAAAATCATTATGAAATTGACTGGCCAGTTGGTTGTGAAAACCAGTGCCAATAAAACACAAAACACACACACATACACACACACACACACACACACACACACACACACACACACACACACACACACACACACACACACACACACACACACACACACACACACACACACACACACACACACACACACACACACACACACACACACACACACACACACACACACACACACACACACACACACACACACACACACACACACACACACACACACACACACACACACACACACACACACACACACACACACACACACACACACACACACACACACACACACACACACACACACACACACACACACACACACACACACACACACACACACACACACACACACACACACACACACACACACACACACACACACACACACACACACACACACACACACACACACACACACACACACACACACACACACACACACACACACACACACACACACACACACACACACACACACACACACACACACACACACACACACACACACACACACACACACACACACACACACACACACACACACACACACACACACACACACACACACACACACACACACACACACACACACACACACACACACACACACACACACACACACACACACACACACACACACACACACACACACACACACACACACACACACACACACACACACACACACACACACACACACACACACACACACACACACACACACACACACACACACACACACACACACACACACACACACACACACACACACACACACACACACACACACACACACACACACACACACACACACACACACACACACACACACACACACACACACACACACACACACACACACACACACACACACACACACACACACACACACACACACACACACACACACACACACACACACACACACACACACACACACACACACACACACACACACACACACACACACACACACACACACACACACACACACACACACACACACACACACACACACACACACACACACACACACACACACACACACACACACACACACACACACACACAAAACGAGTATAAATATTACATCACATAGATATTATGTTAAATCTGTGTCACTATCACTGTCGTCTTTTAAATTGATGATAATATTTTGTATATTATATATAACATAACATATGAGACTGCATTTTTCCAACTATTCGCATCAATTTTGAGTACTTCCTTTTCAATTAAATGCAGGACAGATGCATTTAAATGTGGCGAAGTATTATTTCTTCGAACTCTTGACTTAAGTTGATGCCACATATGTTCAATTGGGTTAAATACACAGTAATATAGTGGAAGTCTTAAAATCGTATGACCCATGTTTTCGGCATAATTATCACAAAAGTATTCTTTTTTCAATGCGAAACTTTTTAAAATGTCCAATAAATCCTTCTTAGTATTATCTATGTGAAAATAAATATCTTTGTCATACAAGTAATTCTGTATTGTTATTTTCGTATCGCTTGAACTGGGAATTTTATTTAATTGCCTGCTATGATATGTTGCATTGTCCATAACTACAACACTATTAGGGGGTATGTTGGGTATTAACTTATTTTTGAACCAGTCTTCAAATATATCTGAAGTTGTGTTGTGATGGTAATCGAGACATGAATCACTGATGTTTTTAGCTGATAGAGATAAGGCATTTGGAACCCATCCATCGACTGATCCAGCATGGAATATTGTTATTCTTTTTCCTCTATTAGAAGGCGCTTTTGTTCAACAAGATTGACTATTATCTATCCAACCTTTAGATGGCGTATCGTGTGTATCAAACCACGTTTCATCTAAATAAATAATAGGTCGATTATCTCGACGACACTGTTTAATTTTGTTTAAATATTCCATTCGCCATATCCGTAAAAGATTGGATTCCAGAAGTACCTGTCTTTTATCTACTTTTTTGTATTTAAACCCTATACGTTGCAAACACTTCCAAACAGTTGTTCTACAGCACTTAATTTTAGTGTTGTCGACGTGAAGCCTGTCAACTAATATATCTAGTGTGGGTACAATTTGTTGTTCATACAAGGCATACACTTTGCGACGAATAAGATCTTCATCTGCACGATCGAGCTTCCGAGAAATACTGTTATCCCGTCTTATTAATCTTGGTATAATAGGATTAGTTACAATTTTTCTGACTGTGGATAATGGTTTTTTAGTCAAAGTTGCCGTTTCATGTAAGGCTTCGTTACTGTCCATATTTTTTTCGACAAGAGTTTGAAAAACATTAGCAATAATTTGTTTTGCATCAGTAGATAAATGTATTCGTTGGCGCTGTTCAGGTTCTAATACTTGAATGAGATCACCTCCTTGTCGATTTGCTTCCGGTTCATTAACTGGCAGAATTGCCTTATTATCCTCTGGACTCCAGGGACGCCACATTGTTTCATACAATAAAGATAAATTTGACTATGTGGATTCACCGGCAAGTGTACACACTCTAAAAGAATAAACACTTTTATTACAATACTGAACTAATTTTTTGCACAAACTGAACACTCAAACGACTTTACAACCAATTCCGTCGAAGCAGACTTTTAAGTGTTAGTTTGTCATCGTACAAGTCTTTTCAAATTAAAAAACAAATAACGATAAGTAACAGGTAGAAAGTTATATAAATTCCAAGTAATTTGTAAATAGGTCAATTAAGTTAAACGTTTACTCATTATAACTGTATATACGGGTTTGTCAGTTCTAATGTGTTTGGGATATTACCCGTTTTCCTAAAACTTATTAATTTCCACCACCGGTCCAGTCAATTTAACTAAATTAAGATCTTCATAATTTTGGGCGCTTTTATTTCGTTGAGACTTAAAATAATGATTAATAAAAGAATACAATAATTATGGGAAATTTGTATGTTTTATAAAAAGAGTTTTTTGACATTACGCTTGAATGATAATATTTGATCTGATTATATGTACTAACCTACAAATGACTTGGCTATATGCCGGTCCTGTCAGCTTGGATAACTGTGATAATTATACAACAATAGAGTACTTACAAGGGATTATTCAGTTTTACAGCTGTTATTAAAATAACTTTTATAATGAGACACTAAATTTCTGGATACAGTTTACCTACTATATTCATTTGTGGTTCTGTTCTCTCGTCATTAAACAGATCTTCGATGTATGTTTTCCATTATTTTCTACATTTTCTGGGCTAGATACCATTTGGTTGTTATCATCTACTAGAGTTGGTGTAGTAAATTTTTTCTTTAATTTGTGACTTCATTAACCTTTCTGTATGCATTGAAGTAGTCATGTTTTCTTAATAATTCCTTCAGTTCCCCACATATTCTGTTCATCCATTTTTCTTTGGCTTTCCTGATTTTGTTTCGGATGGTCCATCCTACTAAAAGAATATTTTTACAAACATTTTCTATCTAATAATATTCCAGTTAGGTAACCTAGATGTATACATTGATATCGATAGAGGTATCACGGTTCTCCAAGATTTGATAAATCAAGCGATTGATACTTCAGTTCCCAACAGAGTTATAAATCCTACCAGGCCCCACTTCCACAGCATATGATAAATAAGATCAAACACAACAGACGTCTTCTACGTCAATTCCAACAAACTCGTGACCCCCACATTAAAACAGAATATAACCACGTCTCGGCCCAGATCAGGCTGAAGATGGAGGTGCAGAGCATACAAGCAAACAAAAGCAATGTTCTTTATTTTTACTTGTATCCTAAATTGATTTACAATTGCTTTTGTTGGTTTCACTTTTATGTTATAGAAGTTTCTCTAATATTCTGGCGTTATTTGTATAACTTCGTTTATATTAGTGATCTCTATTCCTTCTTTGTTCTTTAGATTGGATATGACGGTGGTAACAACCTCATGCTTCTCTACCAGCGATGTAATATACTAGTAATATAATAGTATAATATAATTATATCGACGTTCTCTACTATGTATATCTAAAGATCTGGCTATCACTTCCGCTAGAAACCACATCACCGTTTCGAAATTGCTAGAATTATAAGAATATAGAGATACGTATACGTACCTACATGGGTTATATAATGAAATAAGATACCTAAGTATGTTGTAGGTACCTATGTATAAGATATAGATAGATACATATAGATATAATAGTTCGTCATGTGTAGGATTATTTTTACTGATAGCCCTTGATCAAGTTTAATTGATAAACTTTTTATTTTAATCAGCTATTTAATTTTACATTTTTAGCTCTTATCGCAATAATACTTTCTATTTTTTATCTGATAGAATTAATAGGAAATATAATATCGAACTTATCTAAATAACTTTAGACATTCTTCATTTATATAGGTTATTCGAATAATTATTAAACTGATAAAAATATTAGGGTATAAGAATCATCAAAAATATATTTAAAATGAAAAAGTAAATAAACTGGCTTTGAAATTATGCTTCCGAGAGTCGGAAACTTAGGCATTTTAAAATGAACCAAAAGAATTTATTTGATTAATAACATTAATAGTTGTCTTTTTTTATACAATATAAATAGTACGCGCTCTATTTCCGTCTAACCGAAAAATAATTAAAACTCAGGTAAAAATAATGATTTGCAAAGTGATGGCACTGATTGCTGTACAGCTTTTCTCTGTCATTGTCGTTTACATCACGCTGAAAGGAGATAGCGCCTACATCGATTGACACACATAACGGACTCCTCCGATTATAAGACCTCGCCAAATCGTCCACAGCAACACGCGGTACGCTACACAAATCTCTCGTTTTTTTTTATTAACAAAAAGAAAATCAACCCCAAATATGACGGATAAGGTAGAAAAACCCAGGTGAGTCTTTGTACATAATAATTTACATTAGAAGAACAAACGATTTCAATATTCCTTATAATTTCATTGTCTTGGGCGGCAGCGTTTAGCGGCATAGAAAATGGCGGGAGAGAGAATTTACATTGTTTTAGTGCTTTTATATAGTTGTAAGTGTGTAACAAACTCGTCAGAGAAATATGACTGTAGGAATGTTTGGTTGATGTCTAGGAATAACAGATTTTTATTAAAACAATGACAATTTTTTTAATGTTGGTATGTTTCCATTGTTTCACTAATTATTAACATGTGGTTTTCCAATCCAAAGCAACTTTCTACTATTTAATTATTGAGCGTAGTTCATTAATTAATTGAGTATTAATTTACTTTTAATAGTTAATGCTAGTTTAAAAATCTATCATTTCTTAATTTAAAGAGAAAATCAAAAATATTTTTGAAAAAAGCCGGTTTGAAATAACTGATAGTTACGTCATTTCTTTATTTGTATTGACTCACAAGCCGGAATAGATGGCAGGTAAGCAATTAATTAATATTTAATGTATCGTGTATTTAGGTTTCCTACAACTTGCGGTTACTCAGTCTTTTTAGTCAATAAATTCTGTATCTGTATGTAAGAAAGCATTGTTGTATGTTTTGGCCAGCGGCGTATGATCGCTATATCTTAAAGGGATATAAATTGAAGTTTTATACAAAGTGCAAAAATTATCAGATATTTGATTATAAATATTCTACAGGGTCTTTTTGAAGTTAGTTCTTAATATTTTTTAAGTTTATAAGTTGATGGTTCTCGTCTGGTACAGTATTCATGCATATAAATACATCCAAAAGACGAATTAAGTCTTTTTTTGAGTTTTTCCTCTCCTTTATAAAGGTGTTTCTCGTCTTTTCAAAGCTTTTTTTGTAACCGGAACTGATTTGCTGTTGGGAGATAGTTATAAACTCCAATTATTTATGAAAGACGTCTACAAAAATTACAAAATTTTCAATACAGTTCTATAAACATTTACATTGCTTCTCTTCTTCCTATTTCCTTGATTGGAGACTTATTTCCTGCTACTTTTACTAGTCTGCTCGCCCATTCAAGTTGACACAACATATAATTTTATCTTTTTCAATTAAGACTCGATGTTTTTCCACTTGAAAGTTTAGTTCCAGTGTAATTTTCTTACTTTAGAATTATCTTGTTCTCTACCCAAAACTTTCTTTTTGTGGTGCTGATCCGATTGTCATGGCAATTTTGACCTTGTTATAGTTACTTGGAAACTGCTTGGAAAGTTGCTTGCTGTGATTGTCATATCGAACCAAGTTCTGAGGTTATGGTGCCAAGAAATACTTTGTCTTCCTGTGCCTCCCTTGCGAAAGACTTTCCCTTCAATAACCAACTGAAGTAATCCATATGTCTCATTATTTGTCATAATTATGTTTAAAGTACTCTAATTTTTGTTTTGTTTTTATTGTCATACTTTATTTTTCCATTCTGTGGAGTACTTCAGAATTCAACTCCTGAGGTTCACAGTATTCATCTATTACATTGTTATAGATGCCTCTAAATATCCTTTCTGCATAGCCAAATGATCATTTCCTTCATTTATAACAGGTTGATGGTTAAATTTATAATATATAATACACATTTGCAATGTTTTTGTGTTATAATGATTTCAAAAAGTTTATTTTTCATATACTTACTTGCACACTGAATGAAATGAATCTTAAAAGACTTTTCACATCTACAAAGAAACTTTATATAGATATTAGTTATTTACTGGAACACAAATTAAAATGTTTTTTTTAGATGTGTAGACAAATTAGAATGTTTTAGGAAATGTTTTTGGGTACTCAGCTGCTTGGTGGGAGAGTAATAATTAGATAATTAAGGAAGAAACAGATGAAATTCTGAAATAAAAATTTCTTAGTATTACTTTTATATCATATACAAATTGGCTTGAAAGCCAGATCTGTTCTCCAAGATTGATTTAAAATAATGAATAATGTTGTCCCACTTGATCATAGCCAGTTTATATTTGAGTTATGCAGGTGTAGTGCATCTTCTTCTAGTCTCTTGTACTTCCCGACTTAGGAACTGCTTATCTTTTTATTTTAAAGATATTTTCTGTGTGATGTTGGAAATTCTCAAAATATTCTTGGATATCAGAAGTGACAAAATGTTGTCAGACAACCTGTAGCCTCATTCAGTTTTTTCCAGTGGTCCTGATCTTGTGTCACCTAAATGACCTAAATCCTGTTTGATGTAACTTAATCATTCATGCACCATGTTGGATGTCTACTCTTCATATGTGCCTGAAATATAGCACTTATATATGTGTTATTATGGATAAATTGTAGTTCTTCTAGTTATTCTTAATTAATGTTAAGATCCACTTTACAATCTGTTAGTGCAGCTATTATTTTGTCTTGGTCATCAGAGTTAACTACTATAGTACAGTTTTATAACTGGTAAGTGGTTTTTTGTACCATAACCTAATCTAAAACCTGACTGTTCTTTGATAGAAATATAGTTTTGAGAGTTAATTGTTTTGTTTGTATCTTTATGAAGACATAATTTGTACATATAGAGAAGAATGAGTGGACAGTAGTTTTTAAGATCTGTAACGTCACCTTTCTTATGCCTGATTACCATGATGATTTTCCTTCCTATTGCCATTTTCTACTGGGAGCTGTTTTTTTTTCATTTCTCATACCATTTAACTTTCTGATGATTTCTGGTATAGCCTAATCTGCAATTCTTGTAATATTTACTACATTAATAATGTTCTATATAGCAATGTAGAAATCTTCTATTTTTAAGTATTTTTCTTTAGGCAATGTTAATGAGTCATCGAAAATTAAGAATGAGTATATTAGGGGTAGTCTAGGTCAGTAGCGCACCTAGAATTTGCCTCTGGGGGGGTTTTTATGATGCTACCTCCATTTGGAGTCCTTAAAATGTGTAACAGTGTTGGAATAGGGTCCTGAGGGGGGTTTTAACTGTCAAAACCCCCCTGGGTGCGCTACTGGTCTAGGTATGCCAAAATGAGAGAGCATAGATTAAAATGGTTAGACAAGACATGCCTGTAAAGGGAAAATGTAATTGGGAATGCTGACTCTGCATATGGATAATAAGGCAAAAATAATGATTATGATTATAATAGTATGCTCTATTATTTCCAAAATAGTTTCTGTATTATATTTCCATACATCTTTCATCATTTCTTTTGATATTTCTTTGCTTATTCGTCTATGTGAGGATATGCATTAAACAATCTTCCTATAATGTCCCTTCTTGTTCCAATTTGTTGATTTTATTTCTGTGTGAAAGAGGCACTAAGTAATATTATTTTTGGTTAAATATTTACCAGATTCTACCTCATTATACATTTTGTTGTCTGGGCTGCAAAATATTTGTCAATCTTAATTTTTAAGTAAACAGACAATTTTCATGCACTAAAAAATTATCTAGACATGTTTATTCATACACTTTCATTAGGTATGTAAATATAAAACGAACATATTTTTTTTATGGTTTTTACTTACGCAGATTTTTTATCTTAAATTTTTAGCGCTAAAATTTTTTTATTTAAACATTTTAGAATCTGGTCGTAATGAACACACATCAGAATCTTTTTCATTATCGGTTTTAAAGGTGTTTCTTTATATTTCTTAATTATTTTAAATATTTCTTGTTAGAATAAACGAAAAGTTATAAAATTTATGTAATGTTTTATGCATGCAATGTATTTTTGATTTTTCACGACCCTGAAATTCTTAATGTTCATAAATTTGCACACTTAATTGAATATAAGGATTATTCGATAAGTAAGTGTAGAAAACATTAGCTTTGTCTTTCGACAAATACAGTATTTTTTTTTCAATACAATTGGCTGTTCAATCATATTCCAATGTCTTAATTGTAGCTTATTGAATCCAAATACTCCAAATAGTTATTGGCAGCAGTTCTAACTTTGGAACTACACTGGGGAATAGATCGAACTGATTCAAAACTGAATTTAGGAAATTTGGTAATTCCACTCACAAATGTGTGGACAAGTGCTTTACTCTGATGGAAAATAGCTTTTTTCTTTATTAAATGAGGTCCTTTCTCGATTTAGTTACTAAGTTGTGACAAAAACAGTTTTTTTATATCTATATTACAGTATAGACCCTATTAGTTTTCTGTAGTCAAAGTTGTTTCCAAGTAACGTTTGCTCGGGATGCCATATACACGTCTTTCAATGGTCTATTTAGGACAATCAATTAGGAAATGGTCTACACTGTCTACTGCATCACAATGAAGCTTTGCTGTTTGAGAATAGGTACGCGTGTCTATAATGAATAATCTACCGCACATACACCAAGTGGCAAATTTCGAAGTTGTAGACAGATTTATATACTTGCGCTCCCTGATAACCAACAATGGCGATTGCTCCTCAGAAATCTAGCGTAGACTAGCAATGGCCAGAACCGCAACAGCTAAACTGATTAAAATATGGAAAGACCGAACAATAATAAGGAATACTAACCTCAGGTTGGTCAATGTCCTTATTTTCCCATTGCTACACACGCAGCTGAAACATGGACTCTCAAGAAAGTCGATAGGAATAAGATTGAAGCCTTCAAAATGTGGGTCTATAGAAGAATTCTACGCGTGTTCTGGATAGAACCAACCTGTCAATTCTGGAAGAGCTTCATATAAAAGACGGGCTATATTAAACAAGTAAACCAAGCATCCCTAATTTACTTCGGCCCCATAGCTATAAGAACGGGACCATGAAACTATTAGTAGTAGAAGGAAAGGTAGAAGGACTAAGACCAAGAGAAAGATCTCCAGTGCAGACCAAATGAAGACTGGTGGGAAAATCCCTACATTAAGCCATCCATGTGGCACATGATCGCAGCCAATGGAAGCAGCAAGCCAATAATATTTAGAGTGTCACCACGCCCTGACAAGGGCTCAAGGAATGGGGGGGGGGGGGATGCGTGTGTATACCTACTATGGTCCAGTCTGAGACGTGTTCGGATTACTTGGGATCTTCTGCTTGTTGCTGTTGGTTGCCATGGAGAAATGCTACTTTTAATCCTTTTTGTTTCGAAACCGAATTTTGCCATTCCCGGTTCCAGATAAAAACAGTTGCCAATTATTGTTGTAGGTTTTCTAAGTAGCCAACAAAGATAATTCCTTGGGAAGTTCAAAACAGTTGGAGTAACCTTTCGTGATGAGAAAATGATTTCCTCTTTGGTAGAGAATCCCGTGAGCTTTATTTGCTGTGTTCTTCAGGTTCATCATCAACATCATCGTTTTGGCTTTACAAATCTGTGTGGGTCCTAGCCTCCTTCAGAATTTTTCTCCAGTCGTCTCTATCCATCACCCTCTGCCAAGCGTATATTACCATATTTCTCGTATTTTGTTCTCGGTCTTCCTTTTCTCTCTGGCCAAGGAGTCTATCAGCGAGCATTTTTCTAGCTGGGTCATCTTTGGTTTCATCTTTTTATTTCTTTATTTCCAATTCTTCAGTTACAATTTTTTACACATTGTCCTTTGAGATATTATTACTTTGAGATACTGCTTTCTAACGTAATTTTATCCAATGGTCATCAAATAAAATTGATTTATATAATATTTTATGATTTCTTTCAACTCAGCTTTTTTCATTATTCAGTCACACAAAACGTTAATTTTGGCATATCGTCAGAAATATACTAAATTGGTAAAGACAAACTCTACAAATATAAATCACACCATACACTTATTAGGCCACATATTTATCGACCAATCTTATAATCTACTGAGAAAATATCTTAAAATTGATAAACTTTTACATGAATATAGTTTTGAATCAAAACAACCTGTATTATAATTTTAACTTTCAAGTTTGAAAGAAATGTCACTTCCTATAACATTTCCTGCATCCATTGTTAGTGGTGTATGATTTATTCTAATTATTTTGCAAGTGATCTACTTGAAATCAATTATTTACTTTGTAGGAAATGAGTTACAAACAATGCATTTATTTGTGCGTAAATTTCCGTATGTGGAGGCCATGTATTTCAAGTATATGAAATAATAATTTATCATATACTTGTACTGAGTGTAAAAAAGTTGGAATTTGATTCCAAAATTATTCAGTTCCGACTCATTCGCATCGGAAAACCATGGGAGTTTTTCTTAAAAAAAAGGAGAATGTTCATTTTGATATAAGAGACCAAGTGACGCCGATTTTACTTATAGTAAATTCATTTAACAGAAAAGTAGCGGTCAACAAATGCATGCACATAACACGCGAAACCCTATGTTTATATAATTGTACAGGGTTGTATTAAGATTCTAGCAGCCTATACCATCTGAATTTGAAATGAATTAATTTATAATTTTTAGGATTACTGTTAAAATAATAGTAATCAATGATTAATCTTTCAAAGAAGTATACTTAAATAATATTTTTGTAAACTGTCATTCACACATCATTAGTTAATTGTGGTATTAATCAAAAGGCAAAAAATAGAAAGTTGTTTTTATACATTTTACGCTTTAAATCCAATATTTGGAAATAAGTAATAATATTATCATTAATGATATAAAAAGAGACCTCTTCTTGTGTAAAAGTTCGGGAAAATACTTATACATAATTATAGGGTAGATAGACTTACCTATACATTTAACATTACATTAACATTAATAAATAAAATTTATTAAGTCGACGTTTCGATATCGATTTAACATTTATTTGTGTCAGCAGAAACGAATGTATATTTAGAAGAATTGTGACATCACTATTTTTGACTTGCCGGTTATGTCGAAGATGGTTCGAGATATCAAAATGCCGCTTTCAGATTTTGATTCAGGAGACAAAACTATATATGAATCCATCGATAGATCGTCCCCAAAGTATTGCATAGGCGACAACGCACAAACGAACATACTTTGCGGATGTAAAACGAAAGTTTTTCTTTGAAAATGATGAAAAAAACTTTTTACTATTACATATAAGTAATATCGAATTACGAAAAATAAGTACTGGAAAAGTAGATAGGTACAATGAGTAAAATGGGTTACAGTTTTTCATTTTTAAAATATTCCATTTTGTTTATGTAATTTCGAATTATTTCGTATCTTTTATTTATCATTGCTACTCATTTCCACATCAAAAGCTAGATCCACCTTCAACCGGATGGGGGCCTTCTTCAAGTGCGACCTCTCTCTTGGTATAAAAGTAAGAATGTTGCGATGCTACCTACGTCTTCTCTGTTCTTTTTATGGTGTTGAATCGTGGACTTTGAACGAAGATATGTGCAGAAAATTGGAAGCATTTGAGATGTGGCTATATCGGAGAATACTTAAAATCCCGTGGACTGACCGAGTCACCAATGAGGAGGTCCTCAGAAGAATGAAGAAGAACCGAGAGGTACTGACCTACATCAAATCTCGAAAGTTACAGTACTTTGGACACATTATGCGAAATGAATCCACATCCGGACTGTATATAGTTTAAAAACTTGTGGAAGATGGAAAATCACATATTATGCAGTAGGATGTCCTTTTTTTCTTTTTTTTTGTTTTGTCACAGGTTCTTACAAGGTTAAGACCTAAAGGTCTTTATTTTGTAAGACCTTTTATTTACATACATATATAATGATCAACATATCACCTCACTACAATGATAGTGTCAAAAGGAAAAGATGAAGACAGACAGTACCCTGGATGTAAGCGGAAAACTTCTTATTGGCGATATCTATATTATTGTTTTTTAACAAAACAAACTCTTTGCTGGGCCTAAGGATGAGGCAAATATTGTAAGCCTCGAAACCGATCGCTTCTGTAAAACTTTGAAAGTAAATATTAGATTGTGAGTATTGACCTTTTTAATATATTTGTTCAATTATGGACTCACACTTGCAACCCTTTTATCATCATAATAATTATTATAATACAGTCAAAATAATATTAAATTTACTTACTTCAGTTGAGAGAAAACAGCAAACACCTTAAAAATGTTCACAGTTCTAAGTTTATTTAAATAACACTATAATTATAAACCAACACTATAAATATACCAACACACATATATAGAGCTATTAAAAGTAAAAATTATATTTATATAATTCAACAGACATAAATATGATTCGTAAGGATTACTGAATCCATATCTGTTAAAACTCCAAATTATGCGTCTTTGTTTAGAGGTGTAGATTGTCGTTACTTGTGAGTTTCTACTTGTTACTTTTGATACGCTTTTGTATATAATCAGTTACAGTATAAGTGATTTTGTAACAAGTAGATACCTCTTCAGCATCTCTAGATACTTGGAATGAATATATCACGCGTCCCTAGTTTGTTTATTCTACTTTTCTGTTAGGCGAATATGGTATAGTAATAAGACATCTACTCAACACACTGATTATTCCGCTTGAAAGCAGTCCCCATGACACAGCTGATAATATTCAACATACTATTATGAACCAGAATCGAGTATAATAAACTTGCATCATCATTACCAGTTGGCGCCCACCCCTTTTGCACCAGCACTGCAGCCCTTCGTGAGCCCTCAAAACATTCTTCCATCATTCCCTGTCGAGTGTCTGTCTTCTCCATCCCCTTATTATCCCTCTCCTTTAAATCGTCCAGCACATCGTCCAGATACCTGAGTTTAGGTCGCCTCCTTCAGACCGGCCTATTTAGCATGGTTATTTTAGAAGGATCACTTTATCCATCCGCATGTCTATAGTCTATAGAGTTCGAAATAATTATATCGCCTTCTCCACAGACCCTGTTCGATAACTCGATCATATAAGTATGGTTCTCAATACTTTTCTTTTAAAGATTTGTATTAACTGAACTTGCATAGTTGATAGACCCATTATTTTTAGTCATTACAATATATCTAAGTAATATAGTATTTTAATAAATGTTAAACACAATACTTGTTTTTCTAGTAGATTGTTCATTTATAGTGAAACACTATGTTTAATTACCACTTTTCTGATCGTCTAATTTACTGTGCGAAATAAATCGTAAACATCTTTCTTATGAAGCGAGAATTTTCATACGAAATGTGTGTTTTAGTGGGTCGTCTATTTTAAATATTTTAGCTGGAGTATGTTCTAAATAATAATTAGATGCTGATAATAACCTGGAAATGATTCCATGGTTAAAAAGATCTCTCCTTGCAGATTTTTCACTTTGGTTTTTTGTAATTTTTGTTTATTTACTTATCTATCAGGATGATACACAATATAATAAGCGTTTCATAATATTTAGTCAATAGATTTAAAAATATTGACTAAATATTGTAGCGTGATTAAATAAAACGAGCGGTTCGAATTTATATACATATATTTATTTATAACTTTACAGTTCGGTAGTATCTTAATAACTAACTCTACTTCTAACATTGTCACCTATATATACTACAGTTACTACGTTCGAGAATATTCTGGCGTTGTCCCACCTCTAGTTCGCCTACGTGACCGGTTATTCTCTCTCGCACTCGATACACGGAGAAGCTTCTGGAAGGGTATTAGAGATGCAATGCAACCGTTACCTGGGCCATGCCGAGAGCATGTTTGTAACACTGCTCCCCTCTTAAATCTGATCGTCCCGATCATCAACTCTATATGTAGGCACAGGATGGCGGAATCTACAGGACTCTCCAGCTCTGCATGAACCCTTTAGAAAGAAATAACAGTCTACTGACTTTGAAGGATACGATCTCATCGGGTTAATGCAACACACAGTAATTCGTACGCCGGTTTCTCGGAAGATTACTTCAAGCATGCTTCTGACAATCTTCCAATCCAGATTATCTAGTGCATGGCCTATCTTGGGTAAGGCCAAATTCTTGATGTCGTAATTGCACACAATTTTCTTCAAATTAGTTAGAGCACGCCATATATCCTCGTAGCTTGCCCTGTCTGTATACGACCTCCTAGTCACCATATACAACAAAGATCGAGAACCATCTTCTAATCTCAGTACTCTTCCAACTTTAGGCTGCTGGTTTTTTAACTCGTCCAAACGACCGAATTTCTTATAAAATACGGATGAGATTCCTTTAGTCATCTCAAGATCTTGGGCAACACAGTGGGCTAGAGAGACGTTATGCGGAACACTAAAAAGATCCTGCTGAACTTCTGTGGTCACGCCGAATCTAGCACTCTTTCTCTCTGCGTAATTTGACATAAATTCATTAAAGCTTGGTCGCCGGTCATCGTTGCTCTCATGTTGAAGGGTTCGTGCTTCTTCTGTTTCATTTGAGCCAGCATATGGTGCAAGACGATTTATGTGAACTACTTTTGGTTTACCTTTCGGCAACTTCTTAATTCGGTATATTACGTCATTTATTTTCTTTTTAATTTCATATGGACCTTCCCATTGTCTTTGCAGTTTGGGAGACAAGCCTCGACGACGTTGTGGATTATAAAGCCAAACAAGATCACCTACTTTATAGCTTTCACTCTTGCATCGAGAATCATATTGATCTTTCATTCTGTCACTGGCTATCTGAATGTGTTGTCGGGCAAGTTCATGAATGTTGTTCATTCTTAACTTCAGGCGGTCGACATAATCTTCGCTTGCAACATGTTCTTCGGAAGGTCTGCAGCCAAACTCTAGGTCGCAGGGTAAACGAACTTCACGACCTAACATCAGACAGGTTGGAGTCTGGCCTGTAGTTTCATTCACGGCCGAGCGGTAGGCCATTAGGAATAAATGAATGTGCTGGTCCCAATCTCTTTGATGTTCTGATACAACTTTGGACAGGTGTTTACCCATTGTTCGGTTCATTCTCTCGACCATTCCATCTGATTGAGGATGCAGGGGTGTCGTTCTGGTCTTATTGACACCAATCAATTTACAAACGTTTTGGAATAGGGTTGACTCAAAGTTTCGCCCTTGGTCGGAGTGGATCTCCAAAGGAACACCAAATCGGCTAAAGAATTCTTTAACAAGTACCTCTGCAACGGTAGCAGCTTCTTGATTTGGTATCGCATAGGCCTCAGTCCATTTCGTAAAATAATCCATGGCTACCAGGATATATTTATTTCCATCATTTGTCTCTGGAAGTGGACCTGCAATGTCGATTGCTACTCTTTCCATAGGACTACCAACATTGTACTGTCTCATGGGTGCCCTCTTTTTACCAGCTGGCCCATTACTGGTTGCACACAGTTCACATTTCCGGCACCATCTTCTTACATCATCTTTACAGTTCACCCAATAGAACCGTTCTCGAACCTTTTGCAGAGTCTTCGTGATACCAAAGTGTCCACCTGATGCACCGTCATGCAACTGACGCAATACTTCTGACACTTTACTTTTAGGTACAATCAACTGAAGCTTAGTTTCTGTACCATCATCGTTCTCAAAGGTTCTATACAGAAGATCATCTTTCAGCACTAGACAATTCCATTGGCTCCAGTAACACTTGACTTCTGGACTACATGCACTAATGTCTTGCCAAGAAGGTCTTTCACTTCGACGCATCCAATCCAATACTCTTTTTATACATGGATCATCTGCTTGAGCGTCTTGTAGCTGTTGAGGCTGCCATTGATCATTAATGACGGTGGTTCGTCTCACGGGGCAAAGTCGTTCTTCTAATTTAAGACAGTGATTACAGTTTGCACTGCACGGCCGTCTCGAAAGGGCATCAGCATTTGAATGAACTCTGCCAGCCCTGTGTTCGATCTCGTAATCATATTCTTGCAATCGTTCTAACCATCTTGCCATCTGGCCCTCTGGATTACGGAATTGTAGAAGCCATTTTAGAGCAGCGTGATCCGTGCGAAGAAGAAACTTTCTGCCATACAAGTATTTATGGAAATGCTCGCAAGCCTTTACTACGCCTAGCAATTCTCTCCTAGTAACGCAATAGTTTCTTTCTGGTTTTGACAAGACTCTGCTAAAGTAAGCGATGACTTTCTCCTGTCCATCTTGGATTTGTGAGAGAACAGCTCCTATTGCACTGTTGCTTGCATCGGTGTCCAACACAAATTTTCCTGCCTGTCTAGGGTAGCTTAAAATCGGTGCGCTGGTTAGAGCCATTTGTAAGTTTTCGAAAGCTCTTTGACACTCTTCGCTCCATGTATATTCTTTGCCTTCTTCTGTCAACTTTGTTAATGGCTTGGAGATGTTGGCAAATCCTTTGACAAAACGTCGGTAATATGTACATAGGCCAAGAAAACTTCTAATTTCGTGTTTATCTCTTGGTACAGGCCAATCCTTAATTGCTGAAAGTTTTTCAGGATCAGCTGTTACACCATTACTTGCTACAATATGTCCCAAGTATTTCACTTCTCGTCGAAACAAGTGACATTTCTTTGGACTTAACTTTAAATTCGCTGCCCTCAATCGTTGAAAGACTTCTGTCAGATTATTGGCATGTTCATCGAAGGATCTTCCAACCACAATTACATCATCCAAATAAACCAGGCATGTTTTCCATGTTAGACCTCTTAAAACTGCCTCCATTAATCTTTCAAATGTGGCCGGGGCATTACATAAACCAAAGGGCATAACTGTAAACTGCCAAAGCCCTGATCCTATCGAGAATGCGGTTTTTTCACGATCAGCTGGCTCCATGTCTACTTGCCAATATCCACTTTTCAGATCGAGTGTGGAGAACCAACGAGAACCAGAAAGTGTATCCAAAGTATCGTCTATTCGGGGCAAAGGATAACTATCTTTTTTAGTTACTGCATTGAGCTGTCGGTAGTCAATACAAAAACGTGTTGAACCATCTTTCTTCTTTACTAGCACTACTGGTGATGTCCATGGACTATTTGATGGTTCAATTACCCCTTGTTTGTTCATATCTTTGATGATGTCTTCGGCTTCATCTCTTTTCGCAAATGGAAGTCGTCTAGGTTGTTGTCTGATTGGCTGAGCGTCTCCGGTATTAATTTTATGCTTTACTATGCTTGTTTTGCCATTATCCTTCTTATCCATGGCAAAAACATCTTGAAATTCTATCAGCATAGACTTCACTTTTTTTGTTCGTTCATCATCAAGGTCTTGGCACGTTTTAATCATCGTCTCAACAAGCTCCTTTGGATACTTAGATTTCGACGGTTTCTCATTAGTATTCATGGAACAAATCGAAGCCACGGGAACACACTGTCCGATCAAAGTTCTTTTACTTAACTTAATAGCATTTCCCTTTAAATTCATAACTCTTACAGGGACGACATCTCGAATTCTCACCAAAGCTTTTGCCGTTAGGAACTCGGCATTATTCACATCTTCGACCATCCTTAAACTTCCCTCTCGGCAGTTACCATCAGGTCTGGTCATCAAAATTTTCTCACTATTACCGGGTATTGTTACGTCACAAGTAGTTATTAAGCTGATAACGTCTTCTTTGTCTTCATGAAACGGCAACTCTTCACCACTGATCTCGAGAACTCCATCTTTGACATTCAATACAGCCCCAACTTTCCTTAGTAAATCCATCCCCAATATGAACTCATCGGAGATCTCTGCAATTAATACTGTATGTTTCACTGTGGTCTGGCCAATGGATACTGACATATTAGCCTCGCCATATGTATTAATTATCTCACCAGTTGCTGTTCTAAGCTTTACTGTTGCAGGCAATAATTTAAGATGGCCTCGTACTACTTCTGGCCGTGCAATAGTTCTCGTTGCACCTGTATCTACCAAAAACGATCTACATTTATTATTGATACGACCCTCTATGTACAAGCTATGAATTCCACCTGAGGACGTAATGTTCACAGTTACTATGGGGGCTGTGTTTCTCGAGGTCGGCAGTTGCCCCTTGTTGTCGACCCGTTCTAGTTTTCCGACTGTTGTATAATTTTCTTGCAATTACGGCGAATATGACCTACGTCACCGCAATTCCAACATCTGGGCTGGCGTCTCTTCGGCATCGTGTTACGAACTACTTTTCGTACCATTTCTTCCAGACGTTCATCGTTTGGTTCGTCGCCTTCTTCAATGGTTCTTACTCGATGACTCCGTGAAGTTTGACTGGCTGTTTCATGTTCCAAGGCAATAGCGAGCGCTTCATCTAGAACTTTTGGTCTTGCTAGTCGTAAAGCTTTCTGTAATTCACTTTCTTTTAACCCATTGACGAAGGTATCTACAGCAATTTCTTCTAAAATGTTGTCTGGTACCTCCGGATAAGCCAACCGCACTATACGAGCAACATCTGCTTCAAACTCTTGCAGATTTTCACTTGCTCGTTGAATTCTACTTCTTAGTTGCGCCTTGTAGACTTGTTGTAGATGGGCATCTCCATAACGTTTGTCTAGTCGGGTAAACAAGGTCTGGTAACATTTTTCTTGACCCTTAGGAATCGATCTTAGGATATCTGCAGCATCACCTCGTAAAGCAGCAGTCAAGGAAACAGCTTTTTCTTGTTCTGTCCAATGATTGGCTGTCGCAATAGCTTCAAATTGTCTAAGGTATATGGACCAAGAAGACTTTCCATCAAATGGTGGCAATTTGAATCTCATATTATGTGTCGTTTCGTCTCTAGGTGATTCTTCTTTCACTACCGGATCTAAGGCTATTGTATTAACTGTTGGTAGCACTTTTGTATTAGTTATCATGCTCTCTAACTGTTTGATCTTGTCTTCTACGTTGTTTACATTTTTCTGTATGTTATCGAATGTTCTTGAGACTTCTTCAAATTTCTCATTGTTTTGATTACATACTTCTTTAATTATTTGAGAAGTCTCGTCGAATCTTCTAGACACATTTTCAAATTTCTCGTCATTTTGTCTAGCTATTTCTTTAATAATTTGAGACGTTTCATTGAATCTTTCATCATTCTTTCGAGAAGATTCTTCAATTTTTTGCGAAGTTACTTCAATCATTTGAGACGTTTCATCGAATCTTTTGGAAACAGTCTCGAATTTATCATCAGTTTTTTTAGAAGTTTCTTCTATCTTCAATAAAACTGCTTCTTCTGCTGACTGAAAATGGAATGTCTCTGGATCATCTCCATTCTTGTTAAGAACATTCTTCAGTCGTTCTTGGAGGATCTTCTTGGACCCGTTGCAATCTTCATCGCGTTCTTCTAGTTGCTCTCGCAACTGTTTTACTGAGAGTTGTACTAGCAGCATCTTTCTTTAGGCACACACGTACTTTTTTAAATGTTCTTTCGTACAAAGGGCACTACCGAACTACGCGGATGTTCCCGACGAACAATACTTTTCAAAAGTTCAAAAGTCTTTTCCAAAAATCACTGCTGAATTTATTTGCAAATCTCACACCGGACACCAACTGTAGCGTGATTAAATAAAACGAGCGGTTCGAATTTATATACATATATTTATTTATAACTTTACAGTTCGGTAGTATCTTAATAACTAACTCTACTTCTAACATTGTCACCTATATATACTACAGTTACTACGTTCGAGAATATTCTGGCGTTGTCCCACCTCTAGTTCGCCTACGTGACCGGTTATTCTCTCTCGCACTCGATACACGGAGAAGCTTCTGGAAGGGTATTAGAGATGCAATGCAACCGTTACCTGGGCCATGCCGAGAGCATGTTTGTAACAATATATAGTCTATTTACCTTAAGTATAATTACTATCTACAGACTGTTTCAAGTTAAGAATTCACAACTGAACAGATAGGCCAGTGCATTTCTTACGGGCGTATGTTGCCAATAGTTCACGGGACTATGCAGGGCCGGCCGAAATAACCCATTCTTTATTTATATTCAAATTTTTATTTATATTTTCCAATGTTAATCAAATTTATTTTAAAAAGATAGGTACGTATCTATTTAATAAGCTTAACGACTACAATTACTTATAAATATGGTTACATTTTCAGGGAAGTGATTTTAAAGATTATTAGAAAAATGTCTTTATTAGTGGTTAAAATATTAGGTTTTACGCAATTGGTTAATTATTATGGCACAGGTAATTCTGACAGCTTAGGTGTCAACTCTCAAAATTATTTATAAAATATTACTTTCACAATAGTTAATAAATAGAAAGCAATAATAATTAAGATATTGTGCTTAAACTTCCATTATCGGGCAAGCCGGGCTAACAGGCCCTAACAGTAAACAATATTGATTACTTTATAATTGACTATTAATAGTTTTCTAATTCTCTTTATGTACTTAGTCATTCCAAACAATAGTGTCATTTGGAAAGCACATTTGGAAAGCAGACAGATTTATGAGTTATAGATAAATGAGCGGTATGTTTTTCAAAATAGTGTAATTAGGTGAAGTGGAGATTATATGTTTGTCTGTATACATAAGCCCAAACTGCCCGATTACGTTTTTAAATTCTTCTGCCCGGACAAGGGTTAAGGCATAACCATCGCGCACTCAAATCTCAAGTGTAAAAAATTATATTGTTAAAATGGATCCAGTTTTGCCGTTTAAAAGTGGTCAAATTTTACATCTGAGTGCTAAAAAAGTGATCTTAAACGTAGTGAGATACCACATTAATTTGCTTCGAGATGAAAGTCAACGTATTGTATTCGACAAAGTATCCGCGATGACAGGAGTGTCAGTTCGTACGATTCAAAAAATCGTACAGGAAGACAAAGAAGGTGAGCTTTCTGAGGTAAAAACAAACAGAAAAAGAACCCGTTGCCGAAACAACTCCAGAGACTATACTTACGATGAAGGTGTTCGTATCGGCGTTCGTCGAACAGTGCATAGTTTTTTTTTGAAAACATTCCTCCTACTTTGAATCGTCTTCTGCCAAAAGTGAACCAAGACGAAAACTTGCCAAATTTTACCCGCAGTACAATGTACAGGTTGTTAAAAGACATGAACTTTGTTTATGCAAAACGTGATAAAAGTGCCGTGCTAATAGAACGTCCTGATATAATTGCATGGAGGCATGGATATTTAAGGGCCATTAAACAATATCGGGCTGAGGGCTATGACATTGTGTATTTGGATGAGTCATGGGTCAATGTGGGGCACTCGGTTTCCAGAGAATGGAAAGACAAAACCGTCACCTCGGCAAGAGATGCGTTCATAAAAGGGCTAAGTACTGGACTAAAGCATCCCACTCAGCGTGGACCACGTTTCATCCTTGTCCATGCCGGAAGTGAAAATGGTTTTGTAAACGGTGCTGAAATGTTTTTCCTTGCAAAAAAAAACAGCGCTGATTATCACGACGAAATGGACGGTCCGTGTTTTGAGAACTGGTTTGAAAACAAACTGTTGCCCAACTTAGTTCGAAAAACGGTTATTGTTATGGACAATGCTCCATATCATAGTGTAAAAACCGAGTTGTTGCCTAACCAATCGTGGAATAAGAATAACATTATGGACTGGTTAAGACAAAAAGACATATTTTTTGAAGAAAATTATCTGAAGTGCGAGCTTTTGGAGGTAGTCGCGCAATTTAAACAAAATTTTGATAATTACAAAATTGAAGAACTTTGTAAACAACAAAATAATGTCAAAGTGCTTCGTTTGCCTCCATACCATTGCGAATTAAATCCAATTGAAATGGTATGGAGCCAAGTAAAAAGGCATGTGGCCGTAAATAACAGCACCTTCAAAGCGAAGGATATGGAGGACCTCATAAAAAAAGCGTTTTCAAATGTTACGTCTGATAACTGGAAAAACTATATTCAACATGTAATGACTCTGGAGAAAAAATTTTGGGAAGTGGACGGTCTAATGGAAGACGTAACTCCCATAGTTATAGATTTATATGATAGTAGTGACAATTCCGATTTGGATATGGACGAAGAATGTACATAGTTTTTGATAATTGTAATATTGTAAATATATAAATGTCAAACTAAAAAACCAAATAATTTGTTACATTTCTATGGTTCTGTTGTATTTTTTTTAAAATATACAGAAGTTTTTATTGTTTTTTTATGTTTTTTACTGACACTAATAATATCTACCACAATACTCACTCAATTTGTTCATTAAACAATTAAGAATATTTTTAAGAGTCTGATGATGACCTAAGCCGAAATTTAATAAATAACTGTTGTGAGAAAAAGACATGTCTTTAATTTTTATTTTTCAAAAAAACAAAAAAAATTTAAAGTTACCTAAGTGAAAAAACGTCTAATGTGCAATATAACATGCAGTTCGGCCCTGCTTTTTCGCTGCAACTCCACTACTCTCGCCTATCTCAGTCTATCGGTAGTTCTGGCATCACCGCTTCCCATAAGGCTCCTTTATGAATTCTTAACTTGACACAGACAGTAGTTATTTGCTTGTTTGTTTAACTGAGACACTGACTGTTTCTGACACTTTGTCCTGGAATCTTAATACCTGTTCTGTCCTTTCATTAAATTCCTGTACTGTTAATAAATGCCATAAACTTAAATGATTTCTCCAGACTCCATACTTGTTTTATAGGTTTATAACTGCTTCATGTCAGCAAATATTTCATGTTCATAAAGGACATTGCACGTTGTAGAGGTATTTCATCAGTTGTTAGTGTTCAGTTACCATCTCTGTGACAGTCTTCAGCTTTCCTGTTTCATTAAAATGACGAATAGCTCTTGCAACTGTTCGTTTGTTAATATCCAGATATTAAAGTGAGATTTACGGAATTTCTTTTTCTTCGCTTACATGACAAGTTCTCTTTAGCATTTATGCAAGGAATCTTTATATTAAAGTGTTCAATTTAGGAATATCCTTCGATAGTTTGATCATCTTACTATGTAAACTATAAACATAATTTTCGTCGAGCTTAGTTAATTTCACAATTTTTTAAATATTGATGTCTTTCTGCTTACTATATAGGACTGTGCCTTCTTATTGGATGTCCAGATTATCACTACGTCTTTTTTTTGGCTTTCCTATATTTTTTCAGGCTTTTAGTGGTTTTATCTCATGTTATTTTGGGTATTTCAGTCATGCTCTCCCATGTGACTTCCACTTCTTTTCTGTCTATTATCTAATCGTTTACGTTCTCTAGTATTTTTTCTGTGATATTTCAAACTTTTCACTTTTCCTAATACTCCCTATTACTACCCTAATAATGTTGTTATATGCAGATGACATGGTTAGAAATAAACACAATATTTTCCATAGTTATGCGTTTTTCCAAGCAGGGACACAGGTATGTTGGTTCAGAATTTTTGTATAAAAATCATCCTATCGGTTGTTAGATTATAAAGTGGTCGTGTACACAATGTATTTAAATGGTGCTGGAAATGGTTACTGAAAATTATAAAAATGGATAATAATCGACTTCAAGATTTGCTTTCTACGTCAATGTGCTCTTACTAATCTCACAGAAAAATATAATTGGGCTCTACAAATTAAAAACTTTTTGTCAATGCTGAAGAAACCTGGGATAGACTAAGCTATTCCTCTCTAAATAAAACAAAAGCTTCACTCATAGTAAAAATGAAACAAAAACTTGTCGATTGCACTTTAATGCAGAGATCCTTCTTTTTAACTTTTTAAAATAATTTTCCGTTCTCCCTTATGCCAAAAACTATCTTCTGTTAAATTTGCCAATCCATATAACCCGAACAATAGCTCAGTTAAGAGTTTGCAATAACTACAAATTGAAACATACTCTTAGTGGAGCCACTCACGGCATCAGTCCAAATTAAATCTACACTATTTTTGTAATAGTACGGATTTGAGACAATCGAACATCTTTTATTTAATTGTCCAATTTATGAATCCATGAAACCTGAAAGTAAGTACTGTTTATCCATATTAAATAAATTTGTTCGTTCTCTTGACAATCCAACACCTGATTCCGCTAAGCATAATTTATAGAAACTGACATTTGCCCAAAACGCAAAAATTGCATACGAAAGCTGCATTCTTCATCTTTAAAACGCATTTTGATTTTTACCACCAGGAGACTCTAATCAAATAATTTTTACCGTTGAGTTGGTATAAATTTTATTTAAAATCAAAAGATAAGAAGATCAAAAGAAATCGAATTTTTTACGGTTGAGTTTATACAAATTTTATTTGGCGAGCGTAACTGACATTAAAAATCGCCGGTCGCTTCAAGCTTTTTTTATGAGAGAACAGTTTATTCTACACACAAGTGCTAATAAACAGTTTTGTTTAAAATGATCTCAGCTACATTTATTGTTTGAAACATAAACGCCCCCTCCAATACGAGGGAAGTTTTAGGATGAAGCCGAGGGTACCTGTTTTTACGTTTTTTTGGGGTCCTAAAATAGGCATCCACAGCAAAATTCAGATTGTTCGTCTCGTTTTTAGAGACCAAATCTCTGACGACTAGACTATACATAGATATAAAGCAGGTTTTTAGATTCTGTTCCTTAATCAGTAAAAAAATTAACACGTTGAGTCTACACTTTTTTTACTACATTTATTTATTTATGTTATGGCTCTAAAGACTGACCTTTTTGATTCGTTCTCCTAAATCTTTAAATATTTCCGTCTGGATCTTTTGATTATGTATTTACAAAGTTTGTTTTTTTTTGCAACGTTAGTAAATGTATTTAATAATGTATTTTCCACTAGTTGATAGGTATATTTTTGTAGTATTTTGCAACTTTATGTTGTTGTCCCATTAAACTGTTTTCCCGTTTATTCAGAGGCACGCTGCCAACATTTTAACGAATTTAATATTTTGGCAGTTTTTAATCGCAGATGAAATTAAGGTCTCTCATTTTTTTTTTAATTAATTTATGAACATACTTGTGAAAATATATTTATTAAATGTGTTCCTACATAAAATTTGTTATAAATGTGTGTAGTCAGTTGCAAGGTGAGGCCTGGGGTCTGTATAAAATTAGGAAGTCAGTGGAAATCAAAATGTTTAAGGGCCAATCTTTTCACCTCCAGATAAATACGATCCTATCTGCCAAACAGTTATCTGGAGAATAAACATTTATTTGTAGAAAATCCGTCGTTTCACATCAAATTATGTTGCGGTTACTTATCTGTCAGATAAACGTAACATTGATTTCGGGACGCACAAAATTTCATTAATTGTCAAAGAAATCAAACTATATGGTTTAAAAAGTTATTTTCCCGGAATTTTTATAATAATCTTTTTTTAAACGATTTGCGGAGTGGAAATCGAAACGTAAAAACATTAGTTATTTAAAAATTTAATTTTCATAACAATCCATAATTGTGACAATCCCATATAAACATAATACTTAAATTAGACATGCCACTAGAAAGCAGTCTCAGAACCAAAAAAATACATGTATAGTAATGATTCTTCTGAGGTTTCTCCATAACACTGAAATATAAAATATTAACTCAAGCATCTTCACCTTCAGAAAGTTCAATAGAGTATTTATTTAGCAATTCATCTTCAGAATTGTCTTCATTTTGATCTCTCGCTATGTTATAGAATGTTGCTGTACATTAGAGCAATTGAATATTTTCAAACATTGTGTTACATAAATATCTGGTTTAAATATGGAATTCAATTTTAAGGACTCGTTAAAAATGGCTTCAGTGGTTAATCAGAATCTCTATGGCCCCCATTTAAACTTATCAGTAATACAGAAATTATTTATATCTACCTGTAGGTACCTACAAAAACATATAAGAATTTAAAATCAATATTCCATATATTTTATAGAATATTCATTGTAAATTTTGAAAATTGGTACACCCTGGATATTCATCATCATTCTGGCTTTACATTCTGCGGTTTATCTCTGCGGTAGTATTATTTTCAGTGTTAAGGTGCGCTCACAGGTATACAAATTCGTTTACTGCTTCGATGACGTCGTTTTCTATAACAAGTGGTCGTAGTATTTGTGGTTTCGTGCTTATTTTCATATACTTCGTTTTGTTGGTGTTTTATTAAACACATTTTTGTAGCTGATTCTTTTAATGCTACATACGCCTCTGGTACATCGTTTTCCGTTCTGCCAACAATATTGATATCATTAGCATAGGCCAGGATTTGCACATATTGAACCGATGGTTGTGATAGTACTGTGGAAAATATTTTATACGCTGCATTTAGAAGCCTAATTTCTCTGTGGTTAGAGCATTCAAAGATATCTCCTTTTTTGTGTATGATGCAAAGTATTCCAATCATTGGGGAGGGATTTATGTGTCCATATTTCTTTTATAAGCTGCTGTAATGCCATTATGGTATCATAGCCACCTTCTTTATATAGTTCAGCTAGGAGATTATCTATTCCGGATGATTTGTTTCTGGCCAGTTTTTTAACTGCATCTTTAACTTGAAGAATCATTGGTGGTCCCTCTTCCCTCTCGTCTGTTCCTCTTACCTCTCGTCTGTTCCCCTTACCTCTCGTCTGTTCCCCTTACCTCGTATCTTTCTTCTTCCAGGTTTTCACCCTGGATAATTTGTATACTTAATAATGATTGATAACTCTGCCTGCTTTACAAGATAATGTATTTGAAAATAATTAGAAGAATCTTGCTACCTATAGATACTATGTCTATACTTTTCGTTTTGGAATCCCATACTGCTATTTTTTAATCAATAGCAACAATATGTTTTGGAAAACGTTGATTAATCCATTTTTTAATTATCAACATTATGAAAACATTTAATGCCTAGACCAAGTAAAGATCAAAGTTGAAGAAAAAGAGTTATAATACTTTTATAATCTTTTATTAGCAACTGTTTACAATATATTCGCATAACACTGATCGCTATCTGTTTACTTCATCTAAACCTGTTGAAAATGTCTTTACCATTACAAAAATTAAAATGGTCGATTCTGTCTTAAATATTACATTTTCGCATTAAGTTCAAAAACATACCACCCTTTGATTTCATCAAAGAAATTAAATTTTCTAATACCGCATCCATGTCGGTCACCCACAATAAACACTATAAAAAAACAATATTTATCTTGCAAATAACTTCTTATTCGGTACTTTATTTGGCAAATACATATTTTATCTGCCAGATAAGTTTTTTCGGGATTGAAAACACGCTACTTTTTTTATCTGCCGGATAAACCTCCAGAGAAATAGTTAACCGGAGGTGAAAAGACTGGCCCTAAGAGCAATAACTCTGTGAGTATTTCTACGAATAAGTAACTGGTTTATGTTCAAAAAGAAAAAAACTAGCATATCGAAATTGTTTTAATCTAAAACCCTGTTGTCGAAATGACAGTAGTCTTCCACTTATTCTAATAGTACTTGTAATTTTCTTTATCACTGTTATGATCTTTTCCTAGAACTTCTGGTTTAATATGGCTTTTTATATGTTAAATTGTTTTAAATCGTCCCATATTTAATTTGTTACGTACTTCCGCTGTACGTTTTATAAAATTAGTAAGAAACCTCTTTTTTGTAAATCTCACGTTTTAATGCGACACAGCAACTAACGATAAAAATATGTTGCAAATGCAGCAAGTATAAGTGTAATGTTTATTTTAATTAGAATTTGAACTCATTATTATTCGTTGCGGCGCAAATACATTTTGTAAGAATAGTTTTAAGAAGGCAACAATAAGCACGTAATCAAAATTTTCGTGTTACCAGTTTCTTATTGCATCCGGAAATATTATCTACATTTATACCGTTAAATATTTCCTCTGTACTGTTTTTTCCTAGAAAAAACTATGTAAGCTGTATAAATGGCAACGGAAATATGTAGGCAAATAAGTAAATAATATGTTATTTAAATAATTTACCTTATCATTATCTGTAATCCATAACAGACCATTTAGAGAGACCATATGCCTTAAACGTAACCTATCAAACCATTTAAATAATTCTACTAAATCGCACTAATGGAAAGCTGTTACTTTGTTTTATATACATAGTGTTTTGCGTTTTCGTCGACCATTTGTTTTATCACTTTTACTATTATCTGACTAATACTATTTATGATTTAGATTCATGTAAGTAATCCATCAACTATTTGGGTACATTTGGTTTATTTTCTACATTTTTTTATAAGATTAGTTTCTAATCCAACAACTCATTTGTAATTCGTTTCATGAACTTACGTTACGCTCCTCTGCGTTCTATTTTCCAAAAATTTTACAGAAACCTCAATTAATTCGCGAATATGTTCCACAATTGCCCTAGTCTGCATGCTAATTTCATTTACCTGGACATCCAGATTCTTTTTAGTTCAAGAATGTTGCATCGCCACTATAACTTTTTTCATTTGCTAAAACTATTCTTTCTGAAGTTAGTTAAACGAGGCATTGCTCTGTTTAATGGGAAAGCAGTCTTCTTGTATCATTCTTGTTCTTCAGTGTCCTTTCCTCATCGGGGACTCTTGTTTATCTTGTACTTATCGTATAATTGGCCTCCCCAGAAGAGAACTTCTTACGTCCGATATTTCGTTCCTCTTCTATCTTTCCTTCAACGATTAACTGCAGAAAATTGTACTTATCGTTTCTAAAGATACGGCCAAAATAATATGTTCTTTCGCTTAATTAACTATTGTCAATAGTTCGTTATATTTATTCATTCTTTCCATCACTCCAAAGAATCCAGATGTTACATGGTTCTTGCCTTTAACGTCTAATATCTTTTCTAATTCTAAGTAGTATAGACCAGTAAAAAAAGAAAAAATCTTACAGGTTTTTGAAGGTACTAAAAAGTATATGAGAGTTAGCAGCTGACATCCTTGAAGACGTACAGCTAATTTTGCTTTGTTTTTTAAACAATCGTACACCAAAAAATAATTTTAGACATTTTAGAGAAAAATAGTTCAAATAAAGTTATAGATCTTAAAAATTTATTTAATTTTGCGAGTTTCTAGATTAAAATACATAAACAGTTCACCGAGGTAATTGCAAAAACCCTTATTTTTTTTTGTTTTTGCATAATGACATGTAACTATTTATGTACTTTAAATTATGGCAATTAATTAATTATTGAAGTGTGCTAAATTGCAGCTAGATCGAGCAAGTAATTTGTTAACTAAGTTATTCAATTTGTTTATCCCAGAGAGCGGTTATTTAAACAGTATTTGCTCAAACAGTACTCTAGAGGTCTTTAGCAGATCGCAATCGATTCTTTGATTCTTCAATTTTAAGAGATATTAAAAACTTTTTTCAAAATTCTTTTTAAAAATCCGTTTGAAAATGGGCTGACTTTTAGCTCTAAACATTTATAATAACTTTGATATTTTTTGTCATTCGCTTGTAAAGTAGGTCCACTGAAAAAATGGTGAAAAAACAATCTTAAAAAAAGACATATGACCAATAAGAACCAAGATGACAATTTTTTAAACATATTTCCATTGTTTATTAACGTTAAGTGTTGAAAATTGAACAGATTGTAAACGAAGATCTGAATGTTCTGATTCATTTTATAGATGAGATGGCATATACCGAGGAGTAAAAAGTATAACCTCTTAAAGTGATGCTACTCGTAAAATACCGCGCGTCGAGCTTGTTTTTTTTTAATCAACTTCAAATTGTGCTCTGAAAATATTTCCGTTTCTAAGGCACGCAGAAGCTTGATGTTTTAACTGCGGTAGCTCTACAAAATAATAGCTGTGCTATTTTCACCTCCAAGAAAAATATGAAAATCCCGAAAAGATCAATTAAATTTTTTCATAACATTTAACTATTATTAAACCATTTATTCAGAGAGTGTAAATACTTCTTAAAAAATAACTCGTTTCATATTTTATTTTAAATAAATAATATACATTCATTATTAAAATTTAAATATTTCTTACGAAATATTAGTAAAATCTTTTTAAACTTTTGACACCTCGGTATATGCCATCTATAAATTGGATTATGAAATCCAGCTTTTCATTTATAATCTGTTTTCAGTTCTTGATGTTAATAAACAATGGAATATGATTTTAAGAAACAAAAGCTATATTGGCTAAATCGGTCTCCGGGATAAACAAATTAAATCACTTATAAACTATTTGGTTGATCTATCTGAAATCGCACACTTCATTACTCAATAATTGCCACAATTTCAAGTAGTTATATTACAGGTAATTATAAAAAAAACATTCACATTTATAAATCACTAAAAAAATAGAATTATATATGTCAATTGTTTGTGTTTTAATTTAGAAACTCGCAAAATTAAAAAACCTTTTACCTTTTGAACCATTGTTCTCTAAAATGTATAAGAAACTTTTTATAGGCAAACAATTCTTTTTTCTCTTTTTATGATTGTTAGAACAAAGCAAAATCAGCTGTATCTATGTCTTCACAGATTTGTCATAAGCTACCTTTTAGAACATTCAAATAGCTGTATAAGATTTTTACGTGAAATCGATGGTTCTCTCTTACGCTCAGGCTATACTCATTTTATTCCCCATTTAGTTTTTACAGACCATCGATGAAAATACCACTTGGAAAATATCTTCAAATGTCTTACTTCCGAAACATTGCAATGATCTAAGCGTATGTTAAACGTTATGTGGTCTACAACGATCATGCAAAACACGGTGTGTTATCAGTTACCACTTTTACTTACAAACACAACGTTTGCAACTACATAAACAGGTTTCTTCAGCGTTTCCTTAAAACACGTTGGACGTCTGAACGTTTACAGAAAACATTGTTAACTTTTTTAAGTTTGCTGTTCATTCCCTTCTTATATTTCGTTTTACGTTTGGTTTTCCCGAGCCCTATAGATAATTTTTCTTATAATCATAGTTTTCGCCTTTTAATATATTTTTTTTATTTTCCTATTGTTGATCGAAATTAAGAAGGCCAGCCATACTGGAAAATAAATTGTTTTTGTTCTTTCTTATCCTTTGAAATAGCGCGCCTATGATAAGATAGTAAGCATTTTCCGACTAACCTTCTCCCACCCATTGAAACTTTCTCTTCTATATGATTACAGTGTTGTCTAGCCCATTATTATATTTTTTCGATTTCTATGTAGTGCGTGAACCGTACATATTATATCGTTACCGATACTATACTCGATGTTTAACGAAATGGAGGTAGTAGGAGACAATATTTCATAATGTTGTACTTTCTCGCAATATAGCTTATGCAGGATATATAAAATATAGTTTTGTTTATATCAGAACTGGCATGTCAATATCATTGCAATTTTCTCTTACAGTAATTTTTATTTAGGCAACATTAACACACAAACAAACCTTTTATAATTTTGTTTTTACAAAATTTTACCTCATATCATCTACGGAATATTTTAATTAACTTATTTCAATATTGCTTAATAAATTAGTATGACATTGTTGGTAAAGGTCGTCAATAAAATAACTAACGAAAACAATGTCGAAACTGTAAATATCCAATGACAACAAAAGAAGAATTTACCACACCATAATTAAAAGCATAGTTACGTACGGCTCTGAAGTGTGGCAGATAAAGAATACAACAGAGAAAATGTTTAAAATAACCGAAATTAATTTCTGGCGACGTCGAACTGGGAAGTCAAGTCGAGAAAGAGTAGTAAAGGCCGCATGAGAGAAAACATTAGTACAAAATATACATTAGCAGACGATGTTAAAACAAAAAATTACTCTGGCTTGGCTATGTACAGAGAATGACATATCAGCGACTGCTGAAACAAATTTCAAAATTGAAACACCATGGAAGGCGAAAAAGAGTAAGACCTAGACGAAGCTAGCGAGAGGGTATCGACAAAGAGATGCAGGAGAGGAGTCTGGAAGACTTGGGGAAGATAGGGACCAATGGACACTAGGACTAAGAAACAAAAGACGCGTAGGATGCTATGAGCCGAGATATAATATATCTTCATTATTGAAGCGAAGCTTCTGTACCGGCATTTTATTACTTTTTTCCTATAGTAAAATGCTGAGGCAAGAGACACACAGGTTCTTAGGGTGCCTGTCCGTTCCGAATGTTGGCGATCATTCTGGCTATGATGACTTTGTTGGTTGCTATACGAAATAGCTGTGTTGAGGTCTTTCCATACCATGCTCTCAGGTTAGCAAGCCAGGATATTCTTCGTCCTGGGGCCCTTTTTCCTCCTGAAGTTTTGATAGAGTTTTCGCCTTCAATGTCCACGTTTCTACTCCGTACACACACAAAGGTAGCCACACGAAAAGGCGTCAGGTTTAAATTAAAAACTGTATGAAAAATAATACACAAATTAAATGAATATCCGTCTTTAAAAGATGAAGTAAAACAAACAGAAAAATAAAATATGGATACTAGAATTCGATTCGTGACTATTATCAAACGCTAAACATTTAAATGTCATCCAAATCAGTTCGATTATTGTATTAAAGTGCGACCAATTATTAATAAAGTAGTTGAATTTTCATATTTTTTACTTCGGAAGAAATGATAAATCAGCACATATTTATGGCTTTTTACGAAATAGCGGTGACAGTAAACAGTTGGAAAAGTCCATTTAGGCGAGGAGGGTGTCCGTTATAAATACAACATATAAACTTTCTCAATTTTATTACTTTATAAAAATAATAAAATTACTTTATTCAATTTTAAAAATACAGCAAACATCCTCGCATAGCTTCGCGCTAGTCTAAAGTACCGCCTACTGTACCTCTTTTCGTTTTGTGAGTGTGTCAAATGGCCCTCATTATTCCTTATTTTTTTTTATCGCCTTTGCAATAAAATACGGTCGTAACTCAATTCACATTGCATTTAATGATAATGGACATTACAACGTTAATAAATTCTTTGCACTTGCTAAAATACTGTCACATATTACATTGTTAGTTTTGAAGTTAATATTATTCTTCTGGGAATGCGATATATCTAACTATCATTGTGTATTATGTATACAGAATACACAATGATACTATGCTTCCTTTTTCCTACCTATATAAAATATTTCAATGTTTACAAATTTCAATAATGTTGAGGTGAAAAAAAATTCTGAAATTGCTTTAATTATTATCACTAGAATTTTATGTAACTCCGTGAAGTACACAAATTATTTTCGTGTGAAAATGTCTTTGGAAAAGTCCTTCACGCTTCATTTTTGTGTATTTTGATGCAGAAAAATTTAAATATAAACTGGACTTTGTCCGTTTCCATTCATCGCCTTTTCGGAGATTCTAGGAAAAATACAAAAGCGATTACCGTTGCAAATTAAACAATATGCACCTTGTAACCGAACGTTAGAAACTCATTTTTATTTCCTATAGGTATTAAATATAACGTATTTTCTTATCAGTTTACTTCCTGTTCTTGATTCAGGTGGCAACCTGGAAACGAACTAAAAATAGACAAGAACGTTGTCGGTTATGATCGGATTGCTATTGAGTTCACAGTTTAATTATAAAACCATACACCGAGTTAGTGTGGGCTAGTTTAAAATATGAAAATTAATGACTGAATTTATTATTCCAGATTAATTTAATTACACACTCCATAAAATGTATGAATAAATCTACTAAAAAATATAATTAAGTATACAACTAAAAACAATTAATCGCTTACAACGTTCATGGACATTGTGCAAATGTTTTTTTAGAATTTTTTTTATATATAATTTTAAACATGTGTGATATCTAAATAAACTATTCAATATGTTGTTGAAACTAAAAGTTACAACATAACTGACACTAAATTATTAACTAAAAATCCGTGAACATTTGGGCAACATAGTTAAGTAAGAAATATTACATCTTAATAACAAACGTGAAAAAATTTAGTAAATATGGTAGTCCAAAACTGGAAGAAGTAATACATCAGCTAATAGTAAAAATTTGGAAGACGAAATAGTGCCTCATTACAAACTACAATAACTACCGGGGTATTGTCCTGGACATGGTTTACAATCTTGTTGCAAACCTGATAGAGAAAAAGTTGGCAAATATGTATAAGCAATGGTGATTTCTAGGAGTACGTCTTTAGTAAGGTTCAGAAAAATGGTGCTTGAAGACATCAGCGTACGATATATAAAATACAAAATTGTCAAGTTTTTAAGACAAAAACAGGCGACATGGATACCCTCTATAGACTTGTTTTTTGAGATTTTACACTGTATTAAAACAGCCTTCGAAATACACATTAGTTTTTGTGGAAAACTATAGCTTTTATGTTGAGTTAGAACCCTTACTGTTTATCAAGACTGTGCAACGATCCCTAACAAGTCTCTTATTAGTCGAATATTAGCAAAAGTAAAGTAAATGTGCGGTATTAGTCAACTGTTATCACTTTTATAAAATTGACAATATGACATTTCTATTGTAATTGTAGGGGCTGACAAGACATCAAAAAGTATTGATTAAGAATATATTAGTATTAAATTCCGCGAAAGTGGCTTTTAGTCAATTTTCAAAACACTAAATAGCAGTTTTCTGTCATATCTTTTAGGATGTGTGGCAAAACCGCCATTTTGTGGGTATTTCAACTTGTTTATCAGTCTATTATATATTAGCATTAAATATCTAGCATTTTAAAAGTCTGGTATTAAAAAAATTGTTCAATAAAAGCCAATATAATAGTCTGCTATTTTTTACCCATATTATGTAAATGTAAAGAACGGTCCAGTCACGCATCCTAGGGTTGGGTTAAGCATAGTCTGATCAAACGATATTGTTTTGCGTTGGAGCCAGTCAATTATATCTACTTTTGCCATGAGACCGTCGGTAACTTTTAAGTGATAGCTGGCGTTATCGGAAACAACAGTATTATTTGGTAGCAAATTCAATACCTGAGAAAAGTAAAACATTGCTCCAAAATATCCGAGCTCATTTCTTCGTGGTAATCGTTAGTGGATTTTGAAACGAACTCAAATACATAATTCTCCACAAAACCATGTTCGGTACCAATGTGCGTGATTATTAATCTTCGACCCTTTCCTGCGGGAGCATTTAAATCCTTCTAGAAAGGCTTATCGAGAACTTGTAATATTTTTATCTACCAATACTTTTGAAACGGTATCATTTTCGTTTAGCCAGATTTCATCTAAATAGAAAATGCATCTTACTTCTAATCTAAATCTGTTTATCGTTCTCAAATATTGCCGTCGTCAACAAACAATCTCTTTTGTATCGTTCTATACAGGTTTTTTCTTTGATTTTCGTAGCAAAAACCAATTTATTTAAGTAATTTCCATAACTTATCTCAGCCAAAGTGGGAAAATTATTATCTCAATATTACTATATTGCTATATTGCCTTAATATTGTATCCAATGTAGGAATCTCCTTGTTTAAATAGAACGAATGAACTTTTCTCCGTTTCTTTGAAAGTCATTTATTTCTATTGATTGTTTTCCTTTGTGTGTTTTTGGCTCAGGAATGTTTCCCTTTTTTTCTTTCACCTTAAATCTGTACTGGTTTTTCACTAACACCTGTAATACCGGAGCACATATCATTACATTATTAATCGTTGTTAAAGGTTGTTGATGAACAAGGGAGTCATGAACATTTCACACAATAGATTTTTCTTACAGCTAAAATTTTATAAGTGCTAATAAATCAGAGGATGAGTTTAGCAGATGAACAACAGGGTTTTCGTAGTGGAAGATCGTGTACAGATGCAATATTCGTTATAAAACAAATTACTGAGAAATCACTAGAGTATAATAGACCAGCATTTCTGTGTCTGATTGACCTAAAGAAATCGTTTGACAGTAAGTAAGATGTAATCCATCTGATGTATAATAGAGAAGTTCCCCTAAATATTATAAAAACTATCGAAAACATCTACCAAAACAACAAAATGGAAGTAAGAATAGATTGACAACTTACAGAACCTATTGAAATAGGTAGCGGAATAAGACAATGAGATTCATTGAGCCCCACGCTCTTCAATTTGATCATGGATGAAATCATCAAAAGCGTTAACAAAGGAAGATTATACAGAATGGGAAACAAAGAAATAAAAACACTCTGTTACGCAGACGACGCAATATTGATAGCCCAAGATGAAGATAGTCTACAAAGACTGGTCCAGAGATTTAACATAAGAGCAAAAGAATTTAATATGACAATCTCATCTCAGAAAACTAAAACAATAGTAGTCAGCAAAGAACCAACCAGATGTAAAATAGAAATTGATGGCATTAGTATTGAACAAGTAATGGAAATAAAATACCTGGGAATTACACTGTCTAGCTATGGAGACCCGGACAAAGAAGTGAGAGATCAAGTACAAAAAGCAAATAGACTGGCAGGATGTCTTAATAACACTATATGGCGAAACAGACACATTAACACTGAGATGAAGTTAAGCATTTATAAATCCAGTGTAAGACCAATAATGACATACGCATCAGAAACGAGACCCGACACAGCCACAACGCAAAGGCTACTGGAAACGGCAGAGATGAGAGTACTGAGAATAATTACAGGAAATACGTTTGGGAGATCGAAAGAAAATTGAAGACATTAGAAGAAAATGTAACTTACAGTGTAGAAATGAATGGACACAAAATAGAAAAAAAGAATGGAATAACCACTAAAGCAGAATGGAGGAGACCCGTGTCGTCAAAATAGCAAGAGATGTCAACAATCGGCAAAAGAAGTATCGGACGACTGCGCAAAAGATGGAGTGACAACCTTCGATAGAGGTATTAAATCCCTCAATGAACAAGCAGAATTGTCTATGAAGAGGAAAAAGAAGAACAAGAAGAATTTTCACTCAGAAAACACGCTCCATTAGTGTTTTTAAGAGTTTTTAATTTCATGGGTTTTTTCAAGTATATGTAACTAAACAAATTAATACATAACTCATAATTTTTCAAAAAAAAACCTTATTGTTTTTTTTTGTGTAACTACATCCGTAAGGCAATGGTTTACGGTTTTGATGGTAACTCTTAACTTCTATTTGAAGATTTGCGTTTGTATTAAGCTGTCAGTTGCAAACAAATAGACTTGCAATAGATTTTTGTGATAAAGGGTACTTTCATTCGGCTAAAATATAACAATCCCTCAACAACTGACTAAGCAGACCAAAGTAACTTCGTTATGGATGTCCGGCCATACTAAAAAAGGAAACTAGTATTTATTTTATCGTACTAGAGCCGTTTGGCGGTATATCAGAAAGGTGTATAGTGGAGGATGTGTGAAAATGCGAAAATTAACTTGATAATCAAAAACTTAGTACATATAACCTTTTGCTACAAAAATAAGCTGGTTTTCTCAAGAAGTTTTGTCAGAAGTTCTAATTATAGAAATAGAAAACTATTGCTGCTGGTACTAAAACACGAGTTTATTAACTATAAATACTTGTATTTCTCAAACTCACAATAGAAAATTTATACGAAATCACAAGCTTGATAATTCAAAAATATTTCACTGAACTGTAATAAATAATTGAATTCTCGTCTTAAAACAAAACTCCTAAAAATAAATTTATGATTTAGTAAGAATTTACAAAGTCGTTCGATAGATTTTTCTACAAATTTCTTGATACAAATTTTTTATATTTCTTAGTAAAGTTGTGTGATCCTCCGTTTGGTAATAAAAGCATTGTGACTATCGTACTGTCGCCCAGATGAAGTTTTTCGTTTTGCATGCCTTAGTTTTGTTTTTGCATACATAAATTTTCAATTCATTAATTTCCTTCCGTTTATATTTTACTTGATTGTTGATGTAATTGAAAAATACTCATTAACTTAATGTACCGAACGCGTAGATTTTACTTGAAAACTATCCTGACAACATATTTAGTAGATATGACTAATCTAAATAAAAATTAAACATGTATTAATTATTTTTCTTAATGGTTGTAATTTTTTTTCAGTGTTGAAGTCACTGAAGAAGAACCAAAAATCAAGGATGACAAAGCATCCCCCGTGAAACCCACAGAAAAGGTAGAAAATGGGGATGCCAAAGCAAACGAAGATGAGGAGAAAGAAAAGTCATCCGAGAATGGTGCCGAAAAAACAGAAGAAAATGGAAGTTCAGAATCTGACGGTAGGTCAATTGAAGTTAAATTTTACTTGGTTTAAATTTGAAAGAGTAGGTTCGGTGCCAGTCATAGTAATACGTAAATATATCATTAAATACTATATCTACCGATGTAGAAACATGCAATATTTTCTAATATCTGACATACATTTATATAAAAAATCAGTTTCTTGAAAACACTGGTGACATCGCTTGACTTATTAGTTTTGCTTGGTCTTCAACACTAAAATCGTTGATTGTTTTTGCTTTCCCAGTTGTCCCAGCATAAATCCAAAGTTGAGTCGTTTAAGTGTTTCTTTGTTTTTGATCTTCAGTTAAATTATGATCAAATTCAATGTGAACGTATTTTTTCAAATTTAACTGATCATATACAATTTAATTTATATGTCCATTTTCCACAATCTGTTAGTTGACTTCGCAATTTTCTCCTCAACATTGTCTTTGTTCTTCACGTTTCCCCATGTATTCTTTCCCATCGAATTTTATGTCCGTAAATACTTTAAATGTTAATGTTCTCGATAGTTTCACTATACTTGTTGTACTAAGAGTCAAGTTTAGGTAGGGACCTGCTACAGATAGAGTGGTGATCCATGCCTCCTATAAGTATTATGTATATACTTGCGGTTAAGAAATAAACGTTTTCTTTGTACTTGTGATTCCATCTACTAGCTTGTGCGAAAGGTCTATTATCAAAATTAGTTATAGTAACACATTTATTATCGTTCCATTTTACAAAAAGTATTTCTCAATTTACATTAAATCGAAAATTATATGATCCACCAGCTTTTTACCAAGATTTTTTGTATCTTCTATAGGACACTTCGCTAATATATTTTTCCGTAAGGTTTCTATTGCTCGGTATTCACATTTTTGTAAATGAAATAATAAATCTGCTGGTAAATAACTTACTAAAATATACCCAGTGGCTTGCAAGTTCAGAAATGCAATCTAACATCAAATACTTCTCTTGATGATAAGGCCAAATATTCGCGACCACTTTTAGCGATTGTTTTGCAAATATAAAAGTCAAGATTAGGATAATATCCGCTACTTCCAACAAAATCCCAAAATTTGTAGCCATATCGAATAAGCTTTCCACATGTAAATTGCTACTATGAGTTATGTCCATATTGTTTCACCTTCATTTCATTTACTTTAATTTTATTGGGGAATAATTTTTCCTAAATATTCCCAGATATGTTTAAGAAAGCAGCTTTCGTATGCAATTTTTGAATTTTGCCACAAATGGAGTCAGTTTTTATTTATTTTTTTTACTATTTTTGACGATTCTTATCAGATCAATAAAATGTATCACTTCCATTGACGGGTCGCTGTCGAATTTCCATTGTTAAAGCCTAATCTTCAAAACCTATAACCTGAAATTGCGATTTTGAGTTTTGACAACAAATATGAGGCATTTGTAAAAATGCTGAATTTAAACTTTCCCATTACAAACGATCTTGTTTAAAACTGCTTCTTTTTAATTACACAAGTACGTTTTTCGACACTACACAACTTGAGCTACCAATTCCACCCAATACCGTCTTCGTGGAAGTATATCCAGTGACGTGCGATTGTTTGTGATATGAAAGTTTAATTTCAACGTTTTTTAGGCATATTTCAAATGTCTCGTATTGGTTGCCAAAACTCAAAATCAAAATTTTATGTAGGTTTTGAAGATTAGGCTCTAGGAAATTTCATAGCTAGAGTCGGTTAGCTAATCCCAGTCCGAACTGTCTAGTGAATTTAGTAATTATTTTTTTGTGAAGTTAGTTACTTTTTGACAGACTAGAAGTGGTTGGAAATTACTATACAACCAAGCACACGTGTTCATAGCTCTATTTCATTGAGTATTTCGTCAACATTTTTTGAAAACCTATACTAATATTCTATTATTTCTATCAGTATCTAGTTTTATCATCAGTTTTAAAAAAATAAAAAAATTATCTGGAAAATATTAAACGTTTATTAAAAATATTCTCAAGAAACTCATGCTAAATGCTCAAAGCCTTAGGGTGGTTGCCTACATTGCCTAAATTTCTAAGCGAATTTGATTTTTGACGCTTTTTTGACGCTATGTCAAACTGAAATATTTTTGTTATTAAGAACATGTGTAATACCTAATCGGTTGAAAAACATTGAATAAGAAAAGGCTTGTTTCACACTCTTTATTTGTATTTATTGCCATTTTGAAACGAGGGTAATAAATTAAAACATTATTAACCAGTTGTATCTTTAATTATCCCTATTTTATTTCAGTACGACTTTGTCCTGAAATGAATCATTTAAAGTTATAAGCAAGGAAAGTAAAAAAAAACTATATTATTATTCCTGACCTATTTTAGAGGGAGGATAAGTCAAATTGTATTACTGAAGTTCTCACACAACTTTTTCTGCAAAAATCTGAATGCCACCTCTCACATCCACATTAAAACAGGCTTTGGTCTAATAGTATATGGAACATCTTAATTCTATAGTATAAAATATTAATTGTACATTTTTTTATTTTCAGAAAAACCTGCCGCAAAGAGGAAATCTACGGGCGGCGGAGATGCAACAGATAGTGTGGACGTTGAAAGTGCCACACCTGAGAAAAAAGCCAAGCTGGATGAAAAAGAATCGGCGGAAGCGAAAGCAGATACAGAAGTAGAAGCTTAGGTTTCTCTTGAAAATATATTCGTGTTCAGAAGTTTCTTATGTTTTTATATATGTATGTAATTAAATAATGTAAAATGTAGGGGCAAACCTGTGTGAATATTTTGATCTAGCCCTAACATTAGACATATTTTATAACATAACACAAATAATTTTAGAAAAATTGCATTTAATTTTTAGTTAATGTTGCACTTAAAAGTAGTGAAAAATAAAGTGTCTGTTGGTCATTCTACAAAGTTTGGTTGATTGAAACGGTAACAATAATCAATCTTGCCAAACATATCATTCTTCAGATATTGCAAATAACGTATTTTTGTTTTGATTTTACTGAATCTAAACCATTCGCGTTAAGTGTATTATCTGTTGATAATTTAACACTGCCTACTTTTAGTATTTGTTTTTGGGGCCACAATGTTTTTACCTTTTCTATAAGGCGTCCCATATTCTCGAATCAATATTAAGTTTAGTGTAATATACACTGACCTATACCTGTTGTAATAAATATGTACAATAATAGTAGTACAAACAGCATTTCAACAAGTTTTATATTGTTTTTATTATAAAAATATTTATTTGTGCATATGTAGATAAATAGAATTTTTAAAGTTGTACCTACCAATTGTGGCAAATAAATACGTTGAAACCCACACAGAAACAAATCCTGTATAGAAATATATTTTTATATTACGACGTTTTTTAAAACACAAGGTCCTTATTAAAAGCCAAGACATTCTCAGAATAAATTAGTGACAATCTTCCACTTCTCACTTACAGACAAGATTGCTTTGCATTATGCTAAAATTTTAATGAAACTAAAAGTTTCGCACAGTGTGTAGATTATAATCTAAAACATAAAATAGTAGACGCAGTTTTAACTGGACATATTGATTAATAATCTGGTATAGTTCAAAATACAATTTTTTGATTTTAGAAATGTCGCTAATTCGTTCCGAAAGTCATCTGGCTTTCCCAACATTAACTATGCTTTGTAGAATGGCTAAAAATTTCCTTAGGTGTTGATGTGGGTGCCAAGGTTTCATGGTACGTTTTATGTACTTAAGTTTTCTATTTGTAGTAATGACTATTCATTTTTTCAATAAATACCACGTGTTGTGAATCACTGTAATATATAAATTACCATTGTGTTCTTTAAAATGTTACAGTAAAAGGTGGCGTTTCACTTTGACTCTTTTTATCCCAACTAATATTCACCATCCTTCCCCGTTAACCCCATTTTTGAAAATTGGTCAAGTCGGGTCCATCGATATTTCGTCCGTCGGCAAATTCAAACAGATAATATTTGTATGTTACGAAATTCGAGTAGCCGATGTCCAGTCGCGATAAGTATTAAATCATAAAATTGTGTATATTATAGACAAAGAGCAGAAAATCTGATTTTAGAAAAACAAAACGTTATATTTCTTTATTTTTTAAATGGTTAAAAGTGAAATGTAAAAAAAATTATCACTACTACCCTGTCGAAAAAAATACGATACTTTGTCTCAAAGTGACTAAGTCTGTACAGGGTAAGATATGCAATGCTAACCTTATGGGAATTTCGCTAAGATGTTGCCAGTTTTATGCAGTGAGCGATGGCGTTCTCTATTGTCTATCTTTCAAAATAAACGGAATAAACCAGGAGTTCTCAACAAGTCCTCACGTACAAATATCGTTAGCTATAATTAGCTTATAATAATTTTACATAATACTATACATTATTTGTTTCTAATACTAACTTAGCAACTTTTATTAGTAGCAGTAGTATAATAAAATGTGCATTAAATAAACATTTTTTTCAAAGTTTAAAATAATTCCTGTAATTTCTACTAACTGCCAAATTTAAAATTATGTCCCTGCGGTGCTAATAATTACTGTCATAATATGTAAGGAATTTGTAATTTTGGTTGATATCAACTGCAAATACTTTCTTCTAAGTTATTCAGTAATTAAGAAGCAATTAGAGTAATTCTTATACGGAATATGTTTAACAGCTTGATACATCCAGGGCCTTAATTAGTCTTTATTTGTTCTTCGGAGCGCGTAAACATATTCGAGTTACGTTTATTTGTACCATCTTGGATGTACTGTTTTGTTATTGGTATTATTTGTTGGTGGCCGTTGTTGTGATTTGTGTTGTGTATTAAAAAGTATTAATGAGAATCATTTAATTCCTTTCTCTACTGGAGAGCCTACGTATTGGCCTACTGATAGACAAAAAATTCCTGATCTTATTGATTTTGCTATAGTAAAAGGAATATCACATACCTACCTCCAAATTTCTGCTTCATTTGACCTCTCATCAGATCATTCTCCTTTCTTCATAGATCTACAAAGCCAAATTCATAACGGTTCTAAACATTTAACACTCTCTAATAAAAGAACAAACTGGAACAGATATAGAGAAGAAATAAAAACATCCATCAATCTAAACTTGCCTCTTAAAAGTGATAGTGACATAGAAAATGCAGTTGCTCACTTAACTACAGTTATTCAGCAAGCTGCTTGGACGTCCACCCCAGAAATTTATTACAAAGACAACTCGGAGTCCTATCCTGCACACATAAATACACTTATATTGGAAAAAAGAAAACTGCGAAAGATATGGCAGCTCACTAGGCATCCAGAAGATAAAACAAATCTGAATAGAGCTTGCAGCTCAAAAGAAATCGCTGTGGAAACTAACAAAAAAACTTAAACACAACGAACAAATAAATTTAGGAAACAACATGGTACTATCGAGCAAATTCATAGGGTGTTAAAGACTATCAGAAATTCGCTTGAACAAAAAAATTACTGTACTGCTGCATTTCTAGATGTCTCTCAAGCATTCGACAAAGTTTGGCATGTAGGTCTTATCTCCAAAATTAAATCTATATTTCCTCATCCCATAAGTTCACTTTTAAGATCCTACCTGACAGATCGATTCTTTCAAGTCAAAAGAGGTGGGGAAATCACTAACCTGTTTCCAATTTGTTCCACAAGGAAGCATACTAGGACCCACCCTCTACTTAATATACACATCAGATCTCCCAACGACGACCAATACAACAATCGCTACATATGCCGATGACACAGTTATCATGGCTTCAAATTCTACAGCAGCTGAAGCAGCCCAGGTATTACAAAATCACCTACTTAAACTAGAGAGCTGGCTTAAGCTGTGGGAGTCCAAGTTAACAGTTTAAAATCAACACAAATAACGTTTACTTTAAAAAAGGTGTCGCGCCACCAGTTTCTATAAACAACACTCCACTACCAGTTAATACCGTCGTTAAATACTTAGGAATCCATTTGGATAGCAAACTAAATTGGGACATCCACATATGGAAGAAACGCCTTCAACTCAGCTTAATCTACAGGAAAATGTATTGGTACATGAGTCGAAAATCAAATCTTAGCCTGGAGAACAAACTTCTGATATATAAATGTATTTTAAAACCGGTATGGCAATATGCAGCACAAATCTGGGGTACAGCAAGTAATACCAACATACAAAAACTTCAACGTTTTCAATCGAAAGTACTGCGCCAGATCTGTAATGCCCCTTAATATATCACGAACCACAGATTACACCACGATTTACAGCTACCAACAGTTTGCGAAGCAATATCTGCTGTAAACTCTGTATACAAGAATAGACTATCCTGCCATCCAAATCCGCTGGCCACGGATCTGCTCAACATTTCACACGTAAGAAGATTAAAACGACCAGACCCTTTGGACCTCTAGTAAATCAGGAAAAATAGAGCGTAGTGTCATGATGCGGTGAAAAGTGTTTTCTAAATATTTCCTTAATTTGTGTTTCTAGCCTTGTAATTCTCATATGTGTGTCAGTGATGTTTACCTGTATTAAACTCTGTTTGTTAAGTGAAAGTTTAAACTAATTGATTATCATAGATTATATTTATATTATATTTTACCTGGGTGCTCGCCACTGGGCAGCTTCCCACTATGTTATTGTACATAAATCATACATATTGCTTATTGTTTATAATGAGACATATTGCAATAAACATTGGATGTTAAAAAAAAAAATGAAATTTGAGTAGCCGATGTCCAGTCGCGATAAGTATTAAATCATACAATAACAATGTGTATATTATAGTCAAAGAGCAGAAAATCTGATTTTGGAAAAACCAAACGTTATATTTCTTTGTTTTTTAAATGGTTAAAAGTGAAATGTAAAAAAATTATCACTCTACTACCCTGTCTGAAAAAATATGATACTTTGTCTCAAAGTGACTAGTCTGTACAGGGTAAGATATGCAATGCTAACCTTATGGGAATTTGCTGCAGAGCTGCAGACGAGCTCTATCATGATCACTATCCACCAGATTAATAATAAGTTTTCCACTGTTTGAAAATAATTGTCCTAGTTTTCTGTACTCATTTTCTACTTTCAATACATGGTTTACTGCTTTTTTCCAGTCGGCACTTGTAATCTATGATAGTTTATATCGAATTAGTTCGACCACTTTCGCGTCAAATTTTTAAAAACTATTTTTCCTCCGAATCCATTTTTTTACTTGTCCCCAAATAAGTTCGATAGGATTGAATATGCAAAAATAAAGTAGTAACATCAAAACAGTATGGCCATGTTGTATTGCAATAGTTCCAGTATATATTGTTTCTTATAAGTTTTAGTACGAAGCACTTCAAGTAACTGTTTCTTATTATAGTTGTCTTCAAAATACAAATCATTATCTGAGAGGAAATCTCTTAGTTCCTGTTTTGAAGACGAACTGTTAGAATTTTTTTGAGAAGCCTTGAGTGGTAGCTAGCATTGTTCATAACTATCACACTGTCCGGTGTTATATTGGGAAGTAGTGTATTTTTAAACTACTCTTCGAATATAGTGGAATTCATATTCTGATGATAATCTACACTACATTTTTCTATTTTTTTTTTTTCGCAAAGCATTAACCCATTTGGCACCCAGTCATTTGCAGATCCACAGTGCACAATAATCATCCGATAACCTTTATTCGGAGGTACTCCTTTCAACTGGCACCTAAGTGAACCATCAGTCCAACCCTTGCTAGCGGTATCATGCGTTATACCATGTCTCGTCTAAATAATATATAGTCTGCTGTTGGTCTCGATATTCTTGAATTTTTTTTTTAAATAATCTAAACGCCAGTGTACTATCCTCTTACTTTCCATAATAGCCACCTGTTTATCAACGATTTTCTATTTGAACCCAAGTTTTTTCAGCCGTCTACGTAAAGTGGTTTTAGGGTAGCTTCTTCCCATCGCAACAAGCTAAACTCGTTTCGCTATCTCCAGTCCGAACTGTCTAGTGAATTTAGTAATTATTTTTTTGCGAAGTTATTTACTTTTCGACAGACTCGAAGTGGCTGGAAATTACTATACAACCAAGCTCACGTACTTATAGCCAAAATTAATAGTAAACAAACTAAATGGTATATAAAATAGAACTTTACAAATTACCGACAAATATTTATTTGTTTGCACCATATATAATAAATAGTTATGTTAAATTATAACAATTAAAATATATATTTTAAATATATACTACCAAAAATGTTATGGGTTTAGTATACACTTCCACTATTTAGAATAATTCTTTTTTCAAAGAAAGAAGTCTGCAATAGTAGGATACTTGAGCTATTAATACTGAGAAGTACGAATTGTTGTGTTGTAGGTTTCCGACAATGAATCTGTCAAAATATGCCCGAGCTAAGCGAATGGAGTTTAGGTGTATATAATATTAATTGTTGGTATTACATTTTTTTTGTATTTCTCGTAAACCAAATTCCAGTCACGATATTAATTTGTTTAGGTTTTCTAGCATCCGATCTTGTTTTTCTCTTTTTAACACCACTTTTCACGATGTCGCGCATGGTAGAATATGGAATTCCTGTTAGAAAGGTCGTTTTTTTAGCCTTTACAACTATTTTCAGGATCATTTTGAAGATTTTTGTAAACGTTCGTACAAATTCTCTTAGATTGTTCATTCTAAACAATCCTTTTCTTTGGAAGTCTTAAACACTTTTCTACAGTCTCAGTGTCATTGTTTTTTGTATCACTTACGCTTAGAAGATTGTTGACTACTACACTTTCTCTACTACTACTTGGGTTCGTTTGCTCCCATGCACGAAAAACTGTAGGTGATTTTTCCCATGGTCTAAACATTTTCTTTATACACAAATACTGCAATTATAACTACTCACAACAAAATTTCAACACAACTCAATATTAAAGCAATTCACATCTATCTATAAACAAGCTAGTTGCAAAGATACAACTAAACTAAAAATTTGAGTCCAGTCCCTTAGATAAGGCACATGCCGGTATTTTTACAACCGGATTACTCATCGTAAATCAATCAGTTTAAACTTGAAAATTGATACTTGGGCATTAGTACAGTTAAAATTATTAGACGAAATATTAAGCAATATAATTGAAACTTTTTTCTACTTTTAAGGACAAAAAAGCAAGTTCATTAGCGGAACGTAATTCAAAATTATTCTGCACATTATATTTGAAGCATTATTTGGTTAAAACATCTCATTTTTGGTGGTAAAAAATATATTTGTCTGGACTAAGGGTGGTAAAAGATGGTCTGGAATTTATATTTTTGTTTGAATTTGCCGACGGACGATAGATAGATGGTGTCAACTTTAGGTATGTATCAAACTAACCACAATTTTTGCGGTTTTATTAAATAAATAGTACATTATATATTATACATAAACCTGTTACTGCAGAAAAATCAGATGCACTCGATACTTTTTAAACAAATTATATTAAAAAAATTCAATAAATTATTGTTTCCTACTAACGTAGTAACAAACATACGTTGTTATCTCTCGGACCTGTTTCAGACAAAATATTAAATTAATAATAAAATATAAATATTTGATAATAAATTTTAATTATTTGCTTAACCCAGTATCTGGCAACACCAAAAATAGATGTAAAATTATTTTATGGGTATATATTTATAGATGGAAAATTATCTTCTTATAACACTTAAATAACCCCCTGTGTTACAAAAAAACCTGAAGGAGACAGGGGAAAGCAGTTTTTGAATTCGTTGCCTATTAAAAAAATGGCATACCTTAAATGAGGTGTCTTGTTCAGACCATCGAGACAGGCAATGAGCATATCAAGGAAACTTATCGTAATCCTCGTAAAACAAATTGGGAAGCATATCAAGCAAATCTGGAATATTGTTTAGCTAAGATTAAAGGGACGATAAGGTATACATTGAACGTAGACATGGCCGTCGTATAATTTCATTGTCATGTCAGCGCTTAAAGATAACTGTCGGAAGATAGTGAGGAATTTCAACGGGAAAGTACCCTGGTGGAATCACAATTTTGCAAATTAAAGGACAGAAGTCGGACGAAAATTTATTTGCTCTAAAAGATCTGGTGAGTGGGGCGATTATTGCAAAGCATGGACTGCATGGACTTGAAGGACAAAAAGGGAATCAAGGAGGGCATTGCTAGGACATAGAACAGACTGCAGAAATGTTAAGGTTTCATAAAGTTCTCTCAAAAGACCCTTAGATAAGTAATCCCTCGCTTCACAATAAGTCAGGTAAATACACTCTAAATTGTCAAGAGACTCTGAAATATCTTTTCAGGGTGCACTTTCCTGAGTCTTAAACAAAACTGATACCACTAGACACGTGACAGCAACTGGAATGGATATCATAGCTTATGGTTCTAGATGATATCTAGAGGATAGAGGAAACATATGGTCCATAAGCAGTTCCGTACTTTTAGTATGCTCCATTATACAGGGTGTTTCAAAAAAAGGTAACTCCGTCTCTAGGGTAGGTAAAAAACAAAAGTAATTTGGGTTTGCTTAGTAAAAAGTTTTTGTAACGCCATCCGTTTTCAAGATACAGGGCGTTGAAGAAAAAAAATTTTACGCATTTTTTACGATTTTGCCGAAACTACTGGCAACATTGTAATGAAATTTTATACGAATATGTTTTGGATACATCCCACGAATTTGTTTTTATATCTGATTCTCATAGAGGGCGCTAGTTACACGGATCGTACTAAGTATTAGTCAATATAACTTTTTTAAGAGTATAAAATTATTAATCAAAACTTAAACATCATTCAATTTTACACGAAAAAGGTACTCTTGGTAAAACTCGATACTGTGTACCGTTTATACCCACCTAGTAAGGTAACTCCCATAGAAAGTTTTGGGAGAGTTTCTAGCGCCAAATACGGATGAGCCGAAACTAATTTGATTTGGCGACAAATTCAAAAAATATGCTTTGAATTTTAGGCGCCAAAATTCAAAAAGTGTGCTTTTAATGGAAAGTAAATATAGTCATAAAATAAGAAATAAAAACTTATTCTATGCCAGAAATATATTCTCTCTGTTCAAAAATATAGTATACACTTACACATTTCTATATATAAATGTATAACATAATATCTGATACAGAGAGAGTAGGTATATATTATGGTGCAGGAAAGTTTTTATTTAATATTTTATGATTATATCTGTTTTCCATTATATTAACAAACCAAAGTCCCAAAAACAACAAAATAAAACACAGATATCCTAATACTTGTTTATTTGTATAATTTTCTTTGGTAAAGTATTGGCAACAAATATCCTCCTCCTCCTCATTCCTTAAGCCCTTGTTAAGGTGTGGGTGGAGACACTCTAAATATTGTTAGCTTGCTATCTCCATTGGCTGCAATTCTGTACCAGATGGACAACTTCATGAAGGGATTTTTCCATCAATCTTCATTTAATCTACCCATCGGAGATCTTCCTTTTGATATACAAATACATATACATCTATATTCATTAGTACTGGTTTGTTGTAAGTTCTAAAATACTCTGCCTTAAAGGACCATCTGTAGATAATAAAGTATAAACTCTAGCATTTCTGCTATCTTGCTCTTCAGGATCATCACAAATTAGTATGTAACAACTATTGCTTAGAAGTAGAAGATCCATGAAAATCTAAAATAATGAAATATTAAAATTAAGAATGTATGACTTTTTTTGTAAAATAAGGCCAATTTTAGGAATGTAATTATAAGAGTTAAGAGTTTTTTTATAAAATAAGGCAACTTTTAGCAATGCAATTATAAGAGTTAAGAGTTTTAATGATTTTAAATATATATAGTATATAAATATAAGATTAATGTTGGTAAAGATTTAAAGGTAATTTAACTACAAAAACAAAATGTACAAAATAGTATCGAGTTTGTATTTACTAATTTTTTTGTTACTCTCACATAATATTATTGAAATGCATTGAAATTATATAAAAATTCATAGATTTTAATTAAATTAAAGATAATAATTAAATGCATATACAATAAAATTAATTAAAATGATATAAAAAATTAATAGTATTAATTAAATTACTGTATATAATAGAAATGCATTGAAATTATATAAAAATTCATAGATTTTAATTAAATTAAAGATAATAATTAAATGATTATACAATAAATACTTCTTCGGAAATTTAAAATTTATGATTCGCAAGTGTCATTGTAGGGGGTTGACCATTCGCACCTAATAATAAGAAGGTCCTGAAAGACAAGATGTGGAAAGTGCTGTCAAATAATTTACAGTAACAAAATATTTATGAATGCTGTTTTATACTTATTCAAAACTTGTAGTCTCTCATAACACAAATTATAATTTCGTAAAAGTAAAGTCGACTTTACACTACATGATTTATCATGTGATTTGTCATATGATTTGGTCATGGAGTGAAATTTACATGTCTACACTGTGTGATTTGTCATATGATTTTGTCATAAGCACTGTCATGCGGCTCGTCATAGCTTGTGACAGGAGAACAGGACGGTACATAGTCCACATGATAAAATTATATGATTTTCGGTAATAATACCGGTAACACCAACATATTTAAATATCGCGCCTAATTGACTAACATTAGCTCTTTTTGGCCCCACTAGATTAAAGGAAATATGATCTCGGACGAACACCGAATGATTTGTCAATATATGTTTAATCAACTCAATACGTAACAAAGGCAAATTGAGATCTCCCAGAGCATCTAATAATTGGGTAATAGATACTTTATCATATGCTAAAGAAATGTCTAACATAACAGCCGCCGCTGGCTTCCTTTTTGAAATATTAATTGAAATTTTATTAACCAGATGGATAATGTTTTCAGACACCCCTCTACCTTTACGAAAACCTGTTTGGAAAGGCGATAGTATCAGACGATGTTCTATATACCTTATTTTTATCATGTTCTCTAAAAGTTACTGACGCATGAGGATAGGGCAATTGGTCTCCCACCTGAAAGACAATTTATATTTTTGTTGGGTTTGGGGATTAAACAAATTGTTTGCGATTTCCATTATGTTGGAATTTGTTTTCCCCTTTAAGACATAGATTGAAAAATTTGAGCAGAAAATTGATTGCTGACTCTGGAAGATGTTACAACATAGAAAATGTTATACTATCCTGGCCCGGAAGAGTATCTCTTCTTTCAAATAAAGCCAATGAAATCTCGTTTAAACAAAAAGGGTTCACACTCGATAGTATTAGATTTCACTGGGTGAGATGTAACATTCTCAAAAACAGGTGGAATCAATGAGATAAGCATTTCCTCTCCTAGTGAAGAATTGCTGGGAGTTCTGACTGAGACTTTAGAGAAGGTCCTATGGAAATTTCTCACTTTCCTCCACATTACTGATATTGGGGTATCAAGATAATGCGGAGCAAAACATGGCAAATGATTTTTTCTTTTTGGACTTAAGTTCCTTTTTACAATGTGCCCTAATCTTTTTAAAATTAATAAAGTCCTCTAAAGATGGTTCCTGTTTAAACTTTCTAACTGTTTCCCTCTTTGATTTAATCAAAGCAGAACACTCTTCATCCCACCAAGGTATTTGAGGTTTAGAAAATCTAAAACGCTTTTTCTTAGGGATGAACCTATTTGCTGCGTCTAATAACAGGTTCTGAAAATCTGTGTATGAGTGATCAGAAATATTGTGAATATTAGACTCAATGTACAGATTAAATTGTTCCCAATTGGCTTTTTTCACATTAAAGATACTGAGACCTTGAAGAGGGTCATTTATTTGGGTGTTAGTTCTATCTTGCCCATAGCACACAACAAATGGTAAATGATCACTAGCTCCTATCTCTGGAAAAACTTCCCAAAAACAGTATGCAGCTAAACCTGGAGAAGCTATCGCAACATCAGGAACACTGTTAGAATCAGGAGGTGAAATTCTTGTCGCTTCTCCAGTTTTGAGAATGCACAAGTTATCTTCCTCCAAAAGATCAAATTTTTACTATTAAGATGTGAGCGGAGTAGCTGTTTTACTCTTCGTATGAACTCTGATGTTAACTCGATATTCATTTGTTTATGGTCAATTTTCCGCGCTTGCTTTACTCATAGATATTTATACATGTCATTTTCGCCCATAGCCTCGATATTTTGGCCATTTTGCATATCGAATCCTCCGGGGTGAACGTTTCCCTTGACTATATTTAGTACACGACATTTATTTTTTCTTTTAACTGGGACAACATGAGTTTGGTTTGAATAATGGGAAGCAGAGGAAGGAGGTTTTGAGACAACTTGGGTAAATGCTCTAGAAGAACTTGCTGGAAGAGAAGGGAAATCCCTGTTTCTCCTTTGGAAGATTCTAGTATTCTCTGGCTTTTCTTTTAGTGGGGGGAACAGCTTAGCGGCTTCAAAAAATGTAAGGTCTTGAAAGACCATTACCTCATTGATGTTTTTCTGTCTTTCAAATTCTTTACATACCTTATTAGTTAAGAGGTAATCAAGATTACAATATAGACATTTTGGAACAGAAACCGTGCAATTTTGTAGTGTATGTTCCTCAGCACATTTAGAACATTTTCTTTTCCCCTGCATTGTCTTTGAGAATGACCAAATCTTAAGCATTTAAAGCATTGTTGGATAGGAGGAATGTAGGGTTCAACTGTTACCAAGTTCGAATAAATGATAATTTCTTTTGGAGGAATTCTTCCATCAAAAAGTAATTGTACAGTACCTGTTGGAATATATGCTGTAGACCCATCTGTACTTATAACCCGTCTATTTAATCTTCTGGCAGAAATAATTTTCCCGTTTTTAGTATTATTTGTCAAACATAGGAAGAACTTTGAAAATTTTACAATCGCCAGCCACAATAATAACAGAGTCTTCAATTATATTTTCCATAGAAATACTCAAACTGACTCCTCAAATAATGCCTCTTGATGTTAACATGTTTTGTGGAATATATAGGATACAAATCCTTTTTTAAGTAATTCTGTATGATTTAGGATTGTATTTGCTTGTTTGGAGGTATTAAACTGAACTCCTATTCTATTTATTCCTTTTCTACTGATGTCTTTAATACCAGTTGTACCCATTGTATAAAAAATTTTACCAATATCCATAGGATGGATATTTCCGGCTTTTCCTTTGTCACTCTCTATCATAACAAGAAATTGACCGAAGTCAGGGTCTTTATATTCAACTTTTCTCCTACTGTTATTTTCAATCCTAGAGGATAGGTTATTCACTTCTGTTAACATAATCTGATCATGTTGAAATCTATTTTTCAATTCAAAAAGTTCCTTTTTAATTTGACTAATATTTTGTTTATGTCTAGGAGCTAACATGTGAGTAGATTTTAAATAGCTTTGAGAATCTAATGAAAGCAAAGCAAAAATCCCGCCCCCTTTATCAGGGGGATCGGGAATATTAACGTCCATGCCTTACGATCTACTGCTACTTATACAATTAATAATAATAGTCTCCCGTTTTATACCGCTTCGCGGCTTTGGGAGTATAGCAGGGTAGTCTGCTATATCTAGGGCCTACGGTATACAAGGAAGGTAACATGGCCAGTGCTACGCTTCAACCGCCTATTATTACCCCTGGTTTTACCCAAGGTACTCATTTTATTCAGGTTGAGTCGACCTGGGGCCTATAGACATTTTTAAAAATGTCTAAAGGTACGATTCCGACAACGACTGCAGACGGCAGACGGCAACTGCAGACGGCAATTGCAGTTGCCGCCACGGCAGACGTCACTACTTTGCAGTATTAATTTGTATGAGAGCGATTCCGACATCTGACTGCAACTGCTGCGCGGTAGAACGTCAGATGATGTGCCGCGCGACGACAGACGACACACTTCAACAAACACAGTACTGCTGTTAGTGCCGTCGTGAAGTTGGACAAGATGGAGGTGTTGACAAACGAAGAATGTGACTATTTTATTGATTTAGTGTCTAAATATCCATGTTTATTCGACTGCAAAAATGCGAATTATAAAAATTCACGTATGAAAGAAATTGTTTGGAAGGAGATCGCCGAAAAAGTGAATAAAACCAGTAAGTATACTTATTACTTTTATTTTTTATAAACTAATTACTATTGTGTACAATTTACGATACCTCTTTGCCAAGATACTTCACCTACTTGGGAACAAAAATACTCTTTTAATGTGTCTCGCATAGCTAGGCCTCCGGCATTAGCAAAACCACTAGTACTCGCCAATCTAATCATGTTATCAGACGGTATTTCTTCTTCATTCCGGTGATAACTAGGAATCTGTTGTTGTTCAAGATAACCTTCTCGTAGCATGTTGTGCAAGCAACAGGCAGACACTATTAAGTCGTCACAAGTTTCAGGTAAAATCGGTATTGGTACATAAAATATTCTAAACACTTGAGATAATAAGCCGAAAGCGTTTTCCACTACACGCCGAGCACGAGATAGTCTGTAGTTAAAAATATCTTTCTGGGTGTCATGTCTTGCAAGTCTTTGAGAATATGGCTTCATCATAAACGTATCAAGAGCAAAAGCTTCATCACCCACTAGAAAGTGTGGTAAAATATCATTTGTTCCCGGTAAATTTTTCGGTTCAGGAAAATTGAATGTAGAGTTTTGTATTTTCTTTCCCATTTCTGACTTTTTAAATATATTGCTATCACCTTCTTTACCATAAGATCCCACATCAATTGCTATAAATTTATAACTCGAGTCAACTATTGCTAATAATACTATCGAAAAGTATTCTTTATAGTTAAAGTAAAGAGACCCACTGTTCTGTGGTGATTTTATACGAACATGTTTACCATCGATGCTACCAACGCAATTTGGTATATTCCATTTTTCCCAAAATTCTCTTTCAATCTTCTTAAAATCGTTTTTAGTAGGAGGGAGCATACAAATTGGAACCATTTTTTTTTCGAAGAACACGAAGTACTTGTTTAACTATTTTTGATATATATGACCTTGATATACGATATTGAAATGATAGAGAAGCAAAACTTTCTCCTGTTGACATGAATCTGAAACATAATAACCACATATTAAATAATGAAAAAAAAAATAACACTTATTATTTATATTACAGGTGAAAGCTGTAAAAAGCAGTGGAAGACCATCCGTGATGGATACATGCGATTTAAACGTAAAAATAAACTACCTACTGGATCGGCAGCACCTCCAAGTAATCGCAGTAAATGGCGAATATATAGGCTCCTATCGTTCCTAGATAATGTTCCGCAAGAGAGGTCGACTATTAGCAACATATATGATGACACGGAGTCATCACAAAACAGTGTTGAAGAACTCGCAGACTCAGCACAGAATAATACACAGGAAGAGTCTCCTACTCAACAAGCAAATGCTACCATAAGTACTGAGAGTTATGTACAAACTCTCTCTGTCACAGCTGACCAGCAACTCAACCAACCCAATAAGAAACGTCGTCATAATACTAAAGAAGACATTCTATCATATATGAGAGAACGGGAGAAGTCACGCCTTTCGGCAATGACAAATATGACAAATGCATCGCAAAATTGTGATGAATTTAAATCGTTTGCTAACCATATCGAACAAGTTTTACGAAAACTGCCCACAAAAGTGCTTCAAATAAAAGCAAAACAGGAGCTCTTTCAAGTTCTTACAAAATATGAAATACTAACAGCAGAAAACAATGCTTCACATAACGCCCCGATAAATGTGTCTGATAATACTCAGTACACTATTTTCAATGTTATATCGTCGACTGGAAGTTATTCGGATTCAACCGATATGACATATAAACAAAATGAAGATTTGCCTTCAATGAATTGTCAACAAGAGTCAGGTAGAGAAGAAAATGGAGAATATCCTGGATTTCCATAAGATTAGTTTAACGATATTGTTTATTATTATTATAGATTAGATTTAGATAGATTAGATTTTATAGATTAGATCTTGTTGTTATTATTAGTATTATAATTATTATCATTAAGAACTAAATTAAATTAGCTTACCTTAAAGTGAGGAATAATTTTTCTGCTGGTGATATTTTCCCTCTCCTTGTTTTTGGTGTAAGATCCTCATAAACTACAGACATCACAAAATTAAACTGGTCTTTATTTAAACGGCAATAACTTTTGAAATTCGCTTCACTATCATTTAAATGTCTTTTGATTAATGTTTCATAAGAGCCTTCTTCTAGTCTAGTTAAATACAATGGTTGTGTAGGATTTCTCCTCAAGTAATAAAACAATACCAAATCGTCATCTTCTTCTTCTTCTTGCAGTAAAACTTGCAACATTTCGAAATCCATTTTTTTATGTAATATACAACCTCAACTGTTTTATGCCGTCACATAACTGAAGTGGCTGCTGCTGACTTTAGGAATCAATATGACGGCAAATGCTGCAGCGGCAGTAACTGCAACTGCCGTCCGCAGTTGCCGTCTGCCGTCTGCAGTCGTTGTCGGAATCGTACCTTAACTGTTCTTGCCGGCGGTAGTATTCGAACTCCGGACCACCGGCATGCGAGGCAAGAATCCTACCGCTTGCGCTACGCAGGCCCTACTTATGTAATTAAACTTTGATAAAATTAAAGGCAGATATCGAGCACAATTTTAATCTTAATTTTTAATAATTATTTTATTAATTAAATCTTGTCGAAGTACTTTCGCTTTTCTAAAGCATCATCAGGGGCATTTCGTCAGTTTTGGGCTATCCAGCAGGCGCAGAATGTAATAAACATAACATTAAACATAAAATTGTATAAACATTAATACACTAATTAATCAAAGTTTATGTATTCGAGCATTCAACCTTATATCAACATATGTAATTATTTAATGTAAAAAAAACTTACAATAAAGTCCTTAGGATTTTCTTACTCATAATTAAATTAACTATATTGTTCATGTTCACCAACTAAATAACTTTATTTTAATTTCAATTACTTGATTGAATATGAAAACACTCAATTTTCACCGGTTAGATTACTTAGATTCAAAATTTTAATTCACCACGTGCCGGCTTTTACCTTGACCTCATCTAAACCAAAAGAAAAATCAATAAAACCTCATTGTCACTCATATCATAAGTCATAACTTATCATTCAGTGTAAACACGATTTTTTAAAACATCATAGAAACGAGGAATCATAACAAATCTCATATGATATTGTCATATGATAAAATCATGTAGTGTAAAGTCGACTTATTCTTTAAGTTATTGTAAATTAAAGTGGTGATTTTAGTAGAATTTGCTACATTTTTTTTTTAAGTCATCATCATCATCATCATTCAATCTTCGCTTATCCACTGCTGGACATAGATCTCCCTCATAATTTTCCATCTATTTCGATCTTGTGCCTCTTGCATCCAATTCCTATGACAACGTTTTAGATCGTCAGTCCAACGTGTTGGTGGACGACCTCTGCTTCGGTAGGCATCATCTCTTGGTCTCCATTCCAGTATCCGCTTTGTCCATCTATTATCTGTCATTCGAGCCACGTGACCTGCCCAGTTCCATTTCAGTGTTGCTACTCTCTCTACTGCATCAGCCACTCCTGTTCTTTGTCGTAGCTGGCGATTTGGGATCTTGTCTCGTAGTGAAACGCCCAACATAGCACGCTCCATCGCCCTTTGACACACACGGATCTTTTGAACTGTTCTCCTTGTCATGGTCAACGTTTCGGCACCGTAAGTTAACACTGGCAAAACACACTGATTAAACGTTTTTCTTTTAAGGCATATTGGTATATCAGACGATTTGAAAATATGGTTCAGCTTGCCGAAGGCTGCCCAAGTCAGTCTTATACGACGGAGAAGCTCAACGGTTTGGTTATCTTTTCCTATGCGAATCTCATGACCTAGGTATTTATAGGCCATTACCTGGTCTATGGATCTTGTTCCTACGCATATATCTTCGCTGACTACAAGATTTGTCATCATCTGGGTTTTAGATATATTTATTTTCAATCCCCCTTCTAGCGAGGAAAGGTAGAGCTGATTTAAAAGTTCTTTGGCCTCATCTATCCTATCAGCTATTAGTACAATATCATCTGCAAACCTTAGATGGCTAAGCTTTTCTCCGTTTATGTTTATGCCCTTGTCGGTCAGTTTTGCCCTTTTACATATATATTCCAAAAGCGTAGTGAACAGTTTCGGCGATATGGTATCGCCGATTTTTTTAAGTATATTATGTATAATCATTATTTGGGTAAATATGCAAAACTAGTGAAACCATGGCAACAGCACTTACATCAACGTCATAAGTCTCTTGGTATGTCATATCCCCCACCTAACGCTACTAGTAGCGCCACCGCCATTACGAACGGCTGGGCCGATGCCAGAGACATATCTCTGGCCGATGCAAATCACTCTCCTTTCCTATCTCCTATTCCTATTCCACTGACACTACTGAATACACTACTATTTTTGTGGTATATACTAAAGACGCATATAGAAGGACAGTTCAAATGGGCGATTTGGTTACGGTTTATACTTCAAAACACTCCTTAAGAGGGTGACTGTGACTGCATAAACTCAAACCGTGGCCGTCGGCTTAAATCTATCATGAAAGATGTAGTTAGGGGAAAGTGGGAAAGGAGTACGAACGGTGCTATTTATTTAACTTATGCATCTACGCCTAATCAAATTTCGATGCCATTGATTTGCAAACTGTCTTTTTTTTTCGGTAAGATAGTTTCGATTTTTCTATCAGATGTCGCTATTGCGTCCATAACGAAGCCATTTTATTGTTGCTTCCTAAAAGACAGAGAAGATTATTTTTCACGTTAAGAACGGCTATGAATAACTGTTCTGATGAGACTTATTAAGTCGAAATACGTATCAACAGATACATAGACGCTTTGGACGTGAAATCAAATCTTTGCTGTCTTTTTCATTGTCTTTTTTTTGTTTTTTTTTTTCACAATAAAATCTTTATTTATCTTTACTGTCGTTTAGTGTGTGGAACAGAGATCACAACCAGTCTTCTGTGTTAAGGTCTTGATTTTGCCTCTTTAGAGGGGTCCTGATAGTTTATTCATCAAGTTTTTTCTTGGGGCCGCGGGTGAGGAGCATGGGGCGGTTGAGCATATTACTTGGAACAATTATATTTAAGTTTACTCCCTCCCCTAGGCCCTCAATAGTCTTCACCACTTCACCAGTCGTCCATTTTTTTGTATACTCGTTAACACAGTTCACCCACAGGGTCCCTTCGCTAAACGATGTTTTATGGAACTGCAGAAGTTCATTTTGACCTCAGATAGGAGCCTCATCAATCCTCCAGTTTGTTAATGATCAAATTTGCTTGAGCCCGATCTAGTTGAGTATCAGGATGGTGCTACCATCATTCTAAATACTTTTGTCAGGGTGCTTTATGACCTAGTCAGCTCGTAAGAGCACCTTGGTTTCTTAGCAACTCTGTTACGAGGAGGGTGATGGTATTCTCTCGAAGTCTCTTTTTATCGTCGGGTGGTGCTGATTTGGATTTCTTAGTATTTGCTATGGCCTATGTCTCAGCAGCCATTTTTGCCTTTTTCTTATCTTCCTTTGTTGAGCTCTAGTGAAGCGTTATTTGAGATTTATTTTTTAATTTAAAAATCCGAAATTATACTTCACAATTTCGAATTTTCAAATTATAAAAAATAATTCTTTGGTGTACGTGCTAAAAAGCAATCCTAGCGTACTAACAAGTTTTAGTACTAACGTACTAAACACCTTACAATTTTTTTAGGCTTTCTCCCCCGGTGATTGACTTTTAATTAATTTTATTTATAGTTTATAAGAAGAGAGTTTTAATTATATTATTTGTAGATTTGTACATAATATTTCAATTAAAAATTTGAATCATAATATTTTTTCTAAAAAGATTCATTTATTAAAAGTTAAAATAATATTATTTTCTTTAAAAAATTTTATAAAACGCCGGCATCTACATCTAAAAATATCTAAGGGCCGGTTGTTCGAACGCTAATCAAAACTTGATTGTAATCAAATATTTAATCAAAATCAAATACGTCACATTTAAGGTTATGATGACTGATTTATTTTATTCAATTTTATTATTTTGCGTTTTAATTTAAAATAAACCATAATTAAACTCTTTCTGATGTTAATTTCATGTTTCTATTTACAAATCAATAATAATAAGCAATTTTTAATACTTTTGACAGCTGCTGTGAAGTATTTGCTTGTAATTAAATATTTGATTACAATCAAGGTTTGATTGATAGCGTTCGAATAACCGGCCCCTAAAGTTGCATTTGTTGACCACTCTTTCATATTTTAAAAGCAATAATAGACTAATGTCTAGAGCCCGACCCACTACTCGGAGCCGCGTAATGTAGGTTGCCTATTATGAATTTGAATCGGGGAAATTACTGACAGACTTACGCTTACGCATGACCATGACGTGACGTCCGACATCGGAAATCATTGTCAATTGTCATTATATTCTTTATCTATGGTCATTGTTTAGATGAAAATAAGTGTTGTCAATCTAAATGCTAAATTTGCTAAAACTAAAAGAAGCAATTTTTTAGCAATGTATGAGTATGGTGTCCATAGTCCATAGTTAACTTTTGAAATTTGTGTAAAAGGTGAATTGGTTTTTTTGAGTGTACATATAAAACTGAAATTGGTATATAAATAAAATGGAAATAAAACAAGAAACTAGTGAGAAATCTTGCAAAATAGAAATAGATAATGAGACGAGTGTTGGTCCTTTTAATGCCGTAAAAGTTGAAATTAAGGAAGAACCCAAGAAAGAAAGTGCATACGACACATTTGATTATTTAGACTTTCCTGTAGACTCTGAGCCTAAAGTAGGACAAGATGAATTTAATCTATTTGAAGAAAAACAAACATCAAATGAAGAAAGTAAGTAAATAACATTGATTAACAATATAACAATATAAAGTGATAAAAATTAATCTTATATTCAGGAACAGAGGATAGAGAATAGATTTACAAAATTGTAGCTTAAATTTCATTGTAGCTCGCAAATTTGCTTTTTATTGTTAGAAGTTGTTATGGTAGGGGTGGACAAACTTACAAAATTTTCTAAAATATCAAATGAGATTCAGAGGAAAAATTATAGTTTGTATTATTTACCAATATAATGTATGTTGCACTTTACAATGTGTACTATTTTATAGTACTGCAAATAAACCAATAAGATTTTTGAAGAAATATTGCTAGAGCATATTTTCAACAGGATTTTTTTCCATTCCAAAAATGTAGGGGTCACTTATACTATGATCTTTTCTTCAATTTGATCAAATATGACATGTTTTGGAAATAACCAATGAAGGCAAACAAATGTCCCTATTGTAAGTGTACAATAAATGCAAAAAATGAAAGGTTACTTTGTATTGGGAATGTTACACCAAATGGTTTAGTAAATAATTCGATTAACTTTAGCTCCATATGAGATTGCACGCTGGAGACAAGCCTTGCAAGTGTGAAAAAATTTCTTTCTGAAGCACTACTTATTCTTTCTGTTATTTCATTCTGCATGGGACCTTCTCTGTCTATTGTAACCGCTAGGTATTTGAATGCATCTATTTCTTTTATGAATTGTTGGTTAATTTCTATATTAAATATAACATAGAAATAATAACCTGTTAAAACTTGTAAATGAAATGAAACCAGTTGAATATACAGTTAAGCCTAACGTTATTTTGTTCCAAAGTGCAATTTACATTGTACCAACCTTACCTTCGGGTAAATGACATATGGCGCTAATATTTAAATTTTGTTTAGTTGATATCAATATTTTAACAGAAAATTAATATTATTTGGTTTATGTTTATGACACTTTTTACAGCATTAACTATTCTGTATTGCCAGTCTAGATATCATATGTCATTGATTTGCATAGTTTGGGCCATAATATTATTTTATTTATTTCATTCCTGTATTCCAGCAATAATTTTTCCGTTACATTAAAATACTTACAATTGCTTTGTATTTCAGGTTGTCCGCAGGGGGAGAATAAAATGAAAATATTAACTAAAAATATGAAAATTGGAACGAGACAAGGACCTTATAAATGTAAAATTTGTTGTAAGCAGTTTAACCAAGCAATTAGTTTAAAAACACATTTGAAGGTACACACTGAAGAATCACCTTACAACTCTGAAATTTATTGTAAGCAGTTTAGTGAAGCAGATAATTTGAAAACACATTTGAGAGTTCACACTGGAGAAAAATCATACAAGTGTGAAATTTGTTTAAAGCAGTTTACTGCTAAAGATACCTTAAAGAGACATTTGAGAACACATACTGGAGAAAAACTTCACAAGTGTGAAACTTGTTTTAAACATTTTAGTGAAGCTGGTACTTTGAAAAAACATTTGAGGGTACACACTGGAGAAAAACCGTACAAGTGTGAAATTTGTTGTAAGGAGTTTAACCAAACAAATAGTTTAAAAAAACATTTGAGAGTACACACTAGAGAAACACCTTACAAGTGTGAAATTTGTTTTAAACAGTTTACTGATAATAGTAATTTAAAAAACCATTTGAGAATGCACAGTGGAGAAAAACCTCATAAGTGTGAAATTTGTTTTAACCAGTTTATTACTATAAGTAATTTGAAAGCCCACTTGAGAACGCATACTGGAGAAAAACTTCACAAGTGTGAAATTTGTTTTAAACAGTTTAGTGCAGCATGCAATTTGAAAACACATTTGAGAGTGCACACTGGAGAAAAACCGTACAAGTGTGAAATTTGTTGTAAGCAGTTTAAACATGCAATTGGTTACAAAATACATTTGAGAGTACACACTGGAGAAACACCTTACAACTGTGAAATTTGTTTAAGGCAGTTTACCGTTAAAGGTACTTTGAAGAGACATTTAAGAGTGCACACTGGAGAAAAACCGTACAATTGTGAAATTTGTTTTAAACAGTTTAAACAAACAAGTATTTTAAAAAAACATTTGAGAGTGCACGCTAGGGAGAAACTGTAAAATGTGAAATTTGTTTTAAGTAATTTAACCATGCAAGTTGTTCAAAAATACTTTTAAGGGGCACAAAGATGTTTAAAATACATTTGGTAGTACATCGTGGAGAAAAAACAAGTGTGCTATTTGTTTTAAGCAGTTTTTTCAAACAGTTAATATGAGATTGCGCGCTGGAGGGAGAATGCCACTACTTAGTACACTAAGAAAAGTAATGAGGAAGTCGTTCAAAACAGTAGTAAAGTTATAGTTACACTGAGAAACAAAGTAATTCTATATTAGATATAGAATTAGATAAAGAATATATCTCTTGTATGAATTATATTTTTTTCTGTAAAATTTAATATAACCCATATATCAATTCTGAACAGATAAATAAAAAGGTCTTAAGTCAAAAATATTGATGTTTTTTTAAACAAACAAATTAACATACTAAAAGTATTTTAGTACATTTAAAAACGATTAAATTTGAGAGTTAATTTCAAAAAAGAGATGAAAATCAGTCGATTTCTATTACTTATTATCGATTTTTTTAAGGTATTAAAATATGTATAGGTATATACAAAAATATGTATATAGTCGGTTTTCTATTCCCAGTCCGAACTGTCTAGTGAATTTAGTAATTATTTTTTTGCGAAGTTAGTTACTTTTTGGCAGACTAGAAGTGGCTGGAAATTACTATACAACCAAGCACACATACTTATAGCCAATATTAATAGTAAAAAAACTAAATAGTAAAAAATAGAACATTACGAATTACCGACAATCAATATTTATTTATTTCCACCATATAATAAATAGTTATGTTAAATTATAACAACTGAAATATATCTTTTAGATATACCTATACTACCCAACATTTTATGGGTTTAGTATACACTCCCATTATTTATAATAATTCTTTTTTCGATGAAATAAGTCTAGAATAAAAGTTTATTTAAGCAATGGAATTATGATTTAAGCTATTAATACTGTGAGCTAGGAACTTTTGTGTTGTGGGTTTCCAGCTATGAATCTGTCAAAATATGCTCGAGTTGAGCGAATGGACAGTATTATTCTTTTTTTACTATTAAGCAACACACACGAAACAACACTTCTGAATACTTAAACAAACTTCAGTTTTTATAGATTGGCTGATAAACTGTTTAGAACACGGCGGATTCTCACAGAAATTTGGATTGTGAAAAAGTAATTCGTTTCGCTTCTTGTTGGGTGGTGTATTACGTGGTTGTTATTAATGGGATGACATTATGACTTGTGTATTAAATTTTGGGGGGATAAAGGGGTAGAATGCGAATACATGTATTCGCATATTAAATTTTGTATTAAATTTGGGTATTAAATTTTGACAATGGTTGAATCTTTATAACAGATATTCTTTTAATTTTTTACTTCTCGTTTAATGTCTATAGTTAGTTAGTTATTTTTCATGCAGTTTTTCATTTAAACCTGTTTAGAGTAAATATACGATGACTAGAAACGAATAAAAAGCTTGTAGATATATTAAAAAGCAAAAATATTGACAGTCGTGATATGAAAATTATATCCAATTTATATTGGAATCCAACTGCCAAGGTAAGAGTTGACAACCAGTACACCCAAAATATCAAAATACAGAGAGGAGTCCGCCAGGGTTGCGTGCTGTCCCCACTACTTTTCAATGTCTACAGTGAAGCGGCATTTCAAAAAGCGCTCTCAGACTCAATAGAAGGTATATCTATCAATGGAGAAGTTCAGACGATACAGTCATAATGACGGATAACAACAATGATTTACAGAACGTAATGCAACGCCTTAATGAATGCTGTCATGAGTACGGACTGAAGATAAATTTAAAGAAAACTAAATGCATGATCATGGCTAAATCTGCACATGCAAATATCCAATTGACTATTGAAGATACTGCAATTGAGAGTGTTAATAACTATAAATACTTAGGAACATGGATAACATCAGGTGTAGACCAAACCAAAGAAATTAAGACAGGCATTGAAATAGCACGTGCATCATTCATTAAACTTAAAAAGTTTCTTTGTTGTCGGTATATAAGGTAAGAACTACGCCTGAGAATGCTTCGATGTTACGTGTTCTCTACTCTTCTTTATGGCTTGGAAGCGTGGACACTAAAACAAGTTCATCTGAAAAAGTTGGCCGCCTTTGATTTTTGGTATTACAGAAGAATCCTACGAATATCATGGATTCAAAGAATGTCAAAAGTGGAAGTAACTAGAAGGATAGGAAATGAGGCGGAAATATTAACTATCAAAAGACGAAAACTTGAGTACTTAGGACATGTGATGAGAGGGAAAAATACGCATTATTACAACTTATTAGGCAAGGTAAAATCCGAGGAAAGCGAAATGTGGGAAGACGAAGGATATCCTGGCTTAAAAACTTAAGGGAATGGTTTGAATGCAGTAGTGCAGAACTTTTTAGAGCGGCAGTCAACAGAGTCCGCATATCCATGATGATTTCCAACCTTCGATAGAAGATGGAACTTAAAGAAGAAGAAGAAACGAATGATCGAGAGTACCCAGATAATAATATAAATTGATTCAGACTTGCCTTGCAACAAGTTTGATGTATCAAAAAAGAAGGTTTGCTTCAAGTTTGCCATATCAACTGTACACACTTGCAGCAAGTTTGAATGCAACTTGCTAGTTACAATGCGACAAACTTGCTTAAAGTTTGTTTTTATAAAGAACTAGCTGACCAGGCCACGCTTTTCTGTGGCGTGATTGTGATACGACTAATACTAATATGTTCAATTTATTTAACAGAGTTAAGTAAATATCATGAAATCCATACCTGGAATTTGTTTTTTGCTAATATAAATAAATTTGATAGTTTACCAACACCTGAGCATGCAAAATATAATTGACCATGCGAGAAACACGGATTCTCTAAATCCAAGCCGCAAACGGACATTGTCTGGCCTTGAGATTTGTTATTGGTCATCGCGAAAGCTAATCGATCAAGGAATTGTGCTTTTTGAATGATATTGTGGTATATGAACGTATCATATACCATTCCGTAGAGACCGATGGAAGGAGTTGGGAGAGGCCTATGTCCAAACATGGACGACAGAAGGCTAAGAAGAAGAAGAACGTATCATTGGGATACGTGGTAAAAGGACGATTTCTCCTTCAAATCGTCCAGTCAAAATGATTGCTTCAATAATATTTTTGAAAATATTTTTAACTTTCAAAAATATTTCCGGTAATACTTTTAATGACCAAATGCCGTTGCATATTCTGGATGGGTTCAAATTGCGTAGCAGAATAATTGGTGAACCAATTTTCAACTGAAGATTGTGTGGTGGCATGCCTGGTATATACAGATAATTTAAAAATTCCGTTGGATAATTTACGGCTTATCAGATCAGGATTTCAAAGATATCAGATTACCTAGTAACAACTGTCGGATCTGACCATAGTACATTCATCCCAGATAATAACTGAATTTGCATTACTGCATCCACTTCTTTTTTAATGTTACACATTGCATTTGGTTTGCTATTAACGTCTAATGGCAGTTTAAATACTGCATTTGCTGTTCGCCCACCATCTAACAATTTTCTGAATCACCAGTAATAAGCAGGAAGCAAGGTTTAGATATCTGGGAATAGATATAACTACTTAGGGAGATGTTGAAGAAGTATGACAACAAAGTTTAAAAGCAAGTAAACCGGCGAGATCTCTTAATGACACAATCTGGAAGAACAAACACCTAAGACAAGACACAAAAACAAGAATCTATAAGCAGCAATTAGACCTATATCACAGAATAAATAACAACCAGAATGCCCACTCTCAGATGCCGCCTTTGAAGTGTGTCAGCACGCGATCACTATATTTTAAACGGAATCATAGACTCGAATTGAGAAATCTTGACAAGCTACGACAGAACTGTAATTTAAATTTTTAGAGATTAATAATTTAGTAAAAAGGGGCCTGCGTAGCGCAAGCGGTAGGATGCTTGCCTCGCAAGCCGGTGGTCCGGGGTTCGAATCCCACCGCCGGCAAGAACATCTAGGCATTTTAAAAATGTCTATAGGCCCCAGGTCGACTCAGCCTGAATAAAAATGAGTACCTTGGGTAAAACCAGGGGTAATAATAGACGGTTGAAGCGTAGCACTGGCCATGTTACCTTCCTTGTATACCGTAGGCCCTAGATATAGCAGACTACCCTGCTATACTCCCAAAGCCGCAACAGCGGTATAAAACGGGAGACTATTATTATTATAATTTAGTAAATTGGAAATAATTTAATCTATTCTTCAAGTTAAAGTACACATAAAATAGTGCATATTATGTCTATGGTTGCCGTAAATAAATTAAACCGGGTTAATTTGTCTTTGCCCAACAGATAAAATTTCACTGAACAGCACTAGTTTCGTTTAAACATGGCTGATTCCGCCTGCGCGAACGAGATGCGCGTACTTATCTTGACAAGCAGAGTGGGCATTCTGATTGTTTATTATTCTGTGCTTGTATTAACATACTCGGGAACAAGACACATTTAAAACGAGACAATTACTAGAAACACCAGAGATGAAAATACTCGAATATCAGGGAAAAGTCTGTTGGATAGGGAGAGAAGCAAAAACATGCTATATAGAAGACATACATGGATGGGTGACAAAACGGAAACAGGAATTGAACGAACACATTACTAGAATGGCAAAGGATAGGATAGTACGAATAGCACGAGATAAGTCACCAAATGGACGAAGAAGTATTGGCAGACCAAGAAAAAGATGGTGAGATAATTTAAACAATTTAGGAGGCTAATATTGAAGAAGAAACAGGGTTTAAAGCCTACATACAAAAAGGAAGAAGAAGAAGAAGGCCAGTAATAAGTTATTTTAATGGTTCTGGTGGAGTGGTAAGAGTTAATAAACACAACTTTTCCTGATGCGCAACAGATGTCAAGTGCTTCATTGCGAAACTTTAATGCTTGACAATGGACAGTGGAAGTGTGACGTCACAACTGTCAATTACTTTCCAAACAAAAGTTGAAATGTCCAATCTCAAGACTTTTTAATTTCTATAAAGTTAACATTTTGCTTCCTCTGCTGCTTTTTCTTTTAAGTATAGTGTTTTTACGATAATACCATCATAATTCAGTGTTCTATTTCTATGAAATATAGTTTAAAAGTTTAAATTAAAGACATTCTAACCTTACTTTATTGATACATGCATTTTATTGCTATTTTTATAAAACAACATGCTTTATTATTTACACAACCTTGTAAAATTGTTGTAGTAACTATTAGAATACTTAAATATTGCAAAAAGCGGAAAGATTCTGTAAAAAAAATGAAAAAATAACGAAAAATACAAATTATCCACACTAAAAAAGGTTTGTTTGGAAAGTGAAACTGACAGATGTCAATAAAATCTACGTCATCACTTCCACGGTCCATACTGGCATACTGTGACTATTGCACCCAGACTAATTAAAACGCCCAGAATACTTATCAGGTTAGGTCTGGGGCATATTCAAAAGCAAGATGAACAAATGATATACGTGTAAATGCGCGGTTGATTCGCTGTCTTTCTCGTTCTTGTGTTCTGGATGTAGCTATATACTGCTAACCGTAATCATCTTTTCTATGAATGAACGATTGACACAACACTACTACAAACTCCTAAAGATATTTGCTCTCTCTTATCTAACCTTAATCCTCAGCGACTACATTTCTTAATCTAGCCAAAATCAACCTATAATTGTATATCCTTTTGATTATCTCTTCCTTTCTTATATTTTACCAAGCGGAAAAAGTTTTATCCTGTGTTGTATTGCCTTTAATATACTAACTGTTTGGCCATAAAGAAGTTTGGGCACAGTGTTCATTCAAATATAAAATAATTTCAATTTAGTGTTGTATGGGGATATTCGATTGTTGAGAATATCCTCCCGAATTAGCTGGGCAAATTATCTCGTGGGATATTACCCAAATAAAGGAAGACAAAGAAGAATTTCTAAGGTTAACTCTTAAAATTTTTGTAAATAGTGAATTTGTCTTTTGGGTATAAACATAAAACTGAAATAGGTACATAAATAAAATTTAACATGGAAATAAAACAAGAAACTAGTGAAAAAACTTATAAAATATAAATAGATAATGAGATGTGTGTTGGTCCTTTGGATGCGGAGGAACCTAAGATAGAAAGTGCATATGCCAAATTTGATTATTTAGCCTTACACGAATTTCCTCCAAACACTAAAGCAGAAGAAGATGCATATAAATTTATTGTATTTGAAGAAAAGCAAACAACAAATGAAGAAAGTAAGTAAATAACATTGATTATTTTAATAATAAATTAATTTCATGTCAGGCATTGGCATTGCTAAAAACTTGCAGTTAATTCTTATCGGCAGTGAAGAAGGGAAGTCATAAATTTTTATTACATCTTTCAATGTGAGTGGCACGTGCCAATCCTACCCTATCACCTAGTTTCCTATAAAATTAAAATTGTGCATGTTTTTAGGGTCCATTTATTTTTTCAGGCGTGCGTATTTACGAGGTTCACGAGATTTTGAAACATGTTTTTACTTGTAGATTTTAAATTTTTAATGAATTACTTATAGAGATTTAATATGCCGTTATGTTGTAAACCGAATATTTTGTTAAACAAAGAACAAATTTTATTTGTTATTAATTAAATGATACAAATTATTTGATAATTCAAACTTTTTGAAGAATTTCTTGTTGTTAAATTGTGTTTGTATAGTGGTACCTATTTTATTTTTGTGAATTACATAACAATACAGTTCACTCCTAGGTTATTAATTAATTAAACTGCGATGCAGGGTTATGGTGTGGCTACTTGTAAAAAAATCAAAATGATTAAAGGTACTAAAAACAAAGATTTGTTAAGACATTACATACAAGCTAAAGAAAATATTTGTTTTGTCAATAAGCATGTGCGCCACACAAACAAGCTTGTACAAATCGGGCGTGCATGATTTGGACGCTAAATTTAAAATTCTACACTGAAAAATAAAATTACCTGTTTCTGCATACATGATTTGGACGCTGGGTGTAATTGAAATGTAAATGGAAAGTCAGGTAATAAAATTCTAGAGATTAAGCTTGATAAGGTTTATTTGTCACTTTGAAATAAATACGACATACATTTTACGAAATGTTAGTTGGATACTCATGTATCCTATTTCTAACGAACATAATTTTTTTTCTACTCTTTGGATCTTTAAGTCTATTACTTTCACTATTACAGACACTATTAATTTTAATGTAAGTTTCAGTTTGAAAATTTTTTAAAACATCAATAAAATGGAAAATATTTGGATGAGCATGGTAAAAATTATCATTAAAACGCGAGTGGAACAATTCACAAGCATTAGTTGTTAATTGTAAACTCTCACTCATCGCAGCCCACATCTCCGACGGAAATGTTGCGTGGTCGCCAATGTAGTTGTCCAATAAGTAGTCGGAAAACTTTTCAATTTTTGAATCCTTTGGTTGAATAGCCATAAAATCATATATGAAAGATTCTTCGACTTCTGAGGGAGGTAAAAATGGCAGCCCAAAAATATATTTCAGCCATTTAGATATTTCACTGTCTGCCAATTTATATTCCTGAATTAAGCCACAACCACCGATATTACGATACCAAGCTTGCATAAGATGAAAACGGCACCCTTTAATGTGCACATTTGGAAATTCAAAACGCGCAGCATTGTGGATAGCAATTTCAAAATCGGAGAAAATGATTTTTGGATTGAATTTTAGACCAATTACTTCACATTTGCGTTTCAAAACATTAAATAGTTTTATATAGGTTTGTTCCGATTTGTCGGGAAGTAAACAATAACACAATGGTATATAATGTCCATTGATAAATACATGTATGGTAAAAAATTGCTTGAAATATTGAGCACGGTAACTAAATGTACCGTCCATATAAATCGTTTCACTGCCGCACAGAAAACGCATGTTAGTGTTACACGAGAAGATGATAATGTTAGAAATTAGTTCAACCGCAAATATAAAATTCTCGTCTTTAAGTGTTTTGATATTCATAATATTTACCGCAGCAATAGTTTCTTCTTTACTTTTGGGCAGTTTCGGTTGAGCCATTCGCCGTTCACTGTATATTTGATTTCGTATTAAATTAACGTCTTTAACAGACATGTGGCTCAAGCAATCTACATTTTCTTTCAACGCACTATGTATGATTTTGGACGGCCTTTCGGTCAAATTATCCTTAGCCTTCCTTTTGGCACTGCTACGCACAATCTGTCTATTAAGCGTCTTGATATCACACTCGTGATTATGTTCTAGATTACTTCGGATCACTAACTTTTCTGGCCCTTTCGTGAATATCTTCGCTTTACACGACCGTTTTACGCACCTCCAATACGTTTCTCCCGATTTTAGTACTTTATCTTGAGAAAAAGTAAAACTGTTCACTTTGAGCAAAATTTTACCACGATTACTTACTAACGTTGAAATTTCCATGTTCACTTTTCACTATTCTCTGACAAACTAATAACTAATAACTAAGTAAATTTCAATGAACATCATTAAACCCTAATTATATCTAATATCTGGTACCTGCGATAATCCTTCCGGCAGCGTCCAAAACAAGGGTACTTTTAAGACCCTCAGGTACTTCAGCGTCGAAAACATGCCCGCCCTACAAATCATTGTAGTTAGCTAGATGAAGTCTATTAATGAGGAAAGACAAATGTTACCTACTTAACCCGTAATCAACGTGGTGAATTAATTTTACACAAACGACGTGGTAGAGTCCCTGGGACTCCATGTTGTCAAACGGACAATTTGTGTTCTGAATGTTATGTTAGAGTTATTGAAATTGAAAAAGACATTTAAAGAAAGCATATTTATTAAAAAAAGTTGAACAATACCAAATAATACCAACTTATAGGAAAATAAAAATTGAATGAACCGAAAAATCTGCTATCAGCGTTTACGTCGATAAAAAAAACAAATTATTTTATATAAACATTTTTTTTTCAAAAACACGTTTTTTAAACTATATTGAATACTAAAAAAATATTTTTCATACAAAAGTCCTGAAAATTAGCCAGTTGATCATATTTCTTCACGCTTATTTACACATTCACTACACATTTTTTTGTTACATTGCAAACAGATCGGTTGTTTACACTGTATACACAGAAAACTTGTCTTCCTTTTCAATTTTGGGTTACATAAATAGCAGTACTTCCTAGCGTTTCTGGGTAAGGTATCTGTATGATCGTCATTTTCGGTTGGATTTATTCTTAGCATCTTTTGAATGCTGAGTCTTAGTTCTCTTGAAAGACGTTGGTTAATTTCTCGTTCTCGAAGAAGTGGTTCATATAGTTGCTGTGCCAAAATCTTCAGAAACTCTAATCTTGTATATTTTGTTCTATTGGCACAAGCCTGGTGAATAATATATGCATTTAATGCACTCATACCGATTATTCTAAACAATATGGCCATCTAAAAAGGCATTTATTTCCGGTAACCCAGTTTCGATATCATCTTCTTTCGTGTGCCGCAGCGAGGATATTAAAAGCACAGTCCTATTTTTCTTTGGCACTTAGTGTTGTATACATAGTGGGTGCGAGCATCTGCTAAACATTGAATCTTTATTCCATACTTTTCGGGTTTACTAGGTATATACATTTTAAACCTAAATCGCCCTCGAAAACCGACTATAATAGCATTTTATCGGACTCTAATGTGTTCTATTCGATAACTTCTACGCAACTGGTCGCGATTTCGTATAAGCATAACGGAGATCTCCCTACTATCTGAAGGTACTGTACGACACCACTCGTTTGGACCAATAGTGGGGAAAATATGAAGCGTTGTTTGAACTGCGGAGTCCGAGGGACTCCACGACGTCGGCTAAGGGTTAAATCTCATTGTCCCTTGTGAGTTTGCATTTTGTTGTTTGAAAAAATGTAGAAGTTGTTATGATAAGTATGGACAAACTTATTGATATTTTGATCATATTGAATAAGATTTAGAAGAAATCTAATTCTAAATCTGTTATTTAACTATGTAATGGATACTTTACGGATCACTTTATGGATCACTTTACAATGTGTAGGTATACTTCATTCACAATTATAAGAACTGACTTATGCAGAATTTAAAAGTATTCCGCTGATAAAGTCGAAGCTATAAAGGGATTTGCCTCTTCAGGTAAATAGTAAAAAGGGCCGGCTTAACGAATTTTATATTTTATTTGTCATTTACATTACATATTTAATTTAAATAAATATCTAGATAATTAAGGGAAAAAATACATAAACTGATGGAGTCTTAGAATTAATTATTTATTATATTTTCTGTCTCGATTCTTTATTAAATATATCCAAATTTTGAAAGTCATAAACAATTTTTGTTTTGTTAAAAAAATTGCAAGTGAAATAATAAAATGGTGAAGTGAAAATTAAAATGAATTAATGTAGATATATACATATAGCTAAATATGATTATATTTTATACTTCATGTAAGGAAAGAAGTGTTTTAATTGTTAGTAAGGTATAAAGTATGTCTGAAAAAGTTGGCAATAAATGGGAAATTTCTTTATTATTATATAATAGTCTCCTGTTTTATTCTTTATTATTAATTTCATGAAAAAAACTATTCTTCATAAATATTTCTGCATTTCATAGAAATCAATAATCAAATTTATAAAAGTTTAAGTGGTATACACCGAAAATCAAAAATATTGATTTATGCTTAAAAGTGAAGTGCTTTTAAATTTAGGTGCAGCATAAAATGTTATTTTAATTTGGTTGTAGGATTTAAAAATTATTTTTAAATTTAGATTCATGGCCTTTTAATGATGTATCAGTAGGTGCATTAATTTTTAATTTTATTTCTAATTTACCTTATTCAATATACAAAATCAACAAATGCAAAAGTATTTTTTTATTTACTTTTTACTTTAAATGTATTATTTAATTATTAGAAGGCCATGAATCTAAACTTGGACATAATTTTTAATACATACCTACAAACATTTTAAAATTACATTTTCTTGCATATCTAAAGTTAAAATCACTTTCCTCTTCAGTATTAATTAATAATTTTGATTTTTCCTATCTACCACTTAATATTTTATAAGATTATCTGTTAATGATTTCTATGTGATGCATAACCTTTAATGAAGAATAATTTTTTTTCGTAAAATTATTAATAAAGAATATTTCCCATTTTTTGCCAACTTTTTCAGACATGAAACGGAAAACTTAAACATAACAAGTCAACATGAATAAATATGAACCTTTTAAAACGAGTAAATCGGTACTCACCGAAGGGACCTCAGACGTTCAGATACAATTAGCGTCTCTTTGTAAAGACAATGAAGTCGACTTTACTAAAGTAACAAGACATTTACTTAACACAGACACTACACAGTACTCCCCTGAGTTAGTGATAAGTTATAGTCTAAAAAAATCATTATGAAATTGACTGGCCAGTGTGAAAACTAGTGCCAATAAAACACAAAACACACACAAAACATTTTCTTCGTTGAGACTTAAAATAATGATTAATAACAATAATTATGGGAAATTTGTATGTTTATAAAAAGAGTTTTTTGACATTATGCTTGAATGATAATATTTGATCTGATTATATATACCTATATACAGTCGTGCTATGCTTGGCTATTATGCCGGTCCTGGCAGCTTTGGTAGCTGTGATAATTATACAACAATAGAGTATTTACAAGGGATTATTCAGTTTTACAGCTGTTATTAAAATAACTTTTATAATGAGACACTAAATTTCTGGATACAGTATACAACCTGTGATTACACTGAGCTCAGTTCTGAGGTATGAAGAGTGTCTTTTTGCAACCGGCTGTAATAACCTTGTTTGCCTTTGGCCTGGAGATATTTTCTGTATTTTTTTAATACTGGTTACATATAGAACTAAGCAATTAATTAAATTACATTTTTTTTATTACAGTAATTGCCAAAAAGTCTGACAATAAGGTGTTATCTCTAATTAATGGTCTGGTAGCTTTTTAACATAACAGAAAACAATAATAGACATTAGACGTTGCAAACAAGTGTTGCCAACTGGCATTAAGTTGTAAGGAATAAAATCTAATGAAATAAACGAAGAAAGAAAAACTAGGACTATTCCTGTATTTCTGCAATAATTTTTCCTTTCCAGTAAAATGTTTGTAGTTGGTTAAATTTGGGACTAGTCCTTACAAACAGGACCTTACAAATGTGAAATTTGTTTTAAGCAATTTTCTAAAATTTATATTTTGAACATTCAATTAAGGACACACACTGAAGAAAACTTAAAATACATACATATGATTTTTAAAGCAGCTTACTACAAAAAGTCAATTGAAAATACATTTGAGAGTGCACGCTGGAGAAAAACCGTACAAGTTTGAAATTTTGTTGTAAGCAATTTAACCAAGCAAGTAGTTTAATAACGTATTTAAAAGAACACACTGAAGAAACATGTATACAGGTCCTATGTACTTTTAAAAAAGCAGATTTGAAGGACCCCTTTTTGGAAAAAACTCGGAAGTGAAACAGTTCGCGTGCTAATGTACATATTGTGTTTAGCGCAATGACATACACACCCCCGGTACAATACTGGTCCTTCCAAATCGACCATGACACTATTCATCCGAAAACTAGAGTGCCACGAGTAGATTCGGGAAGAACCCTTCCTTGCCACCCCCGGATCATCCGCCAGGTCACTCGATCTCGCGTCTCCCGACTGTCAAATTTCCTTATCCCATTATTGCATGTGGAGAAGGAGACTATACTCAAAGAAAAAGCTCATCTATTCTCTGCCACTTAAATTCGAATTCGCTGCTGTGTATCCTTACCACATTATCTCAAAACTTAGCGACAGATTGTCGGCCGATATGAAAAGTGGAAAAGCTGAAGTGAACATTTTTTTGGGGGTATCGAAGTACCATTTTTGTTTTTATATATAATTTTTTTAAAATATAAAGTTTTATATTTTGTAGTCCTTTCCACATCGGACGACTCTTTCATTCTTTTAGGTGGATTTGAGTAAAATTCTGATACCCATGTTTCAACCACAGAAAATAAATTATTTTTTTATTTCAAATTACATGTCTCGGCTGCTGTGGCCATTGACACGAGGAACTGTATTACAGAAAACAATAAATTAAGTTACATTGATTCAATAAATTTCAATACAGATGATATCAAAAAGAAAATAAAAAACTAGCGGATGATTACAAAATTGAAACATAGATAGATGATACGATTACAACAGGTGATATAATTTACAGTTTTTAAGGAACTCTATCACATTAGACATATTGTTTTTAGATTTTAAAATATCAGATAAACTTCCGTGGATACCATGTTTGATCCGTGCTGCTGCGTACTGGTTACATTCCACAATTGTATGGTGTACACTTAGACATGAGTTGCAATATTGGCAGTTTGGAGGTTCTTCGGGAACCATCAGATATCCGTGGGTTAGCCGGGTGTGCCCAATTCTGAACCTTCTAATGATGGTCTTCGATTTTCTTTCCGTAGTAACTGTTCACGCCTCTATCCAATTCAAGTTTATTTTATACATTTTTACAACCCGGCAACATAGTAGCGTAGGAATATATATTATGCCATATGTGAAGATAAGGCGAGTCCCTTAAGACACCCCAAAGACGACAGCACTCGGCACTCAAATACGAGACGGGATCGGTGACACAGCATTCAGCGCGAGCGAACATAATACTTATTAGCATTCATATTATATGTATTGTGTAATTCAAAATAAAGTCAGTTTTGTTTTCGCACGGAGTTTGATTATTAACCAGCGGCACAAGCGAAGTGCATATCAAGCAAATACATGGTCCATTCGAGTCAAATCATCAAATTTTTGTGTTGAAACAGTGTAAATTCACCGAATTCCGAACTCATATTTGTGTCATCAAATTAGCGGGCGAAATAGTGCATTCATAGTGGCCCGAGCGCGTTATAGACTGTCGAACGCTGTTTTTAAGACAGTTACATAATTGGACAACTGTGGGTTTAAAATCTGTGAAGACCTATTATACGAGTTGAGGCGGAGATCCTTGGCGCCAGGAGGCTGTTAGAAGAATAAACATACAATATTTTGGTGAGCATATCCATTTCACATTCCCTTTTATTTATCAGTCTTGTGCCTTTATTCTGCACATGTGATAATTCTGAGAACGTTAGGGTCGAATATCAAGCGATTTATATTCTGTTTCTGTTTACTGTATAATTCATTATAAAATTATGGAGAATTTAAAGCGAAAAAGGGGCGGTTTTAAATGCAAACTCACAATATTTTCGAAATTTATATTAGCGTTAAATGATAAAATAACTAAGGGTGAAACGATTTCAGATTTAGAAGTATTACAGGCTATTGAAATGGTAAATAATATAGAACATTTACAGGGCGAATTCGATGAGGTTCAGGGGCAAATAGAAAATACGGTTCAGTTTGAATTATTAGAGGATGAATATACGGAGCGCGAAGAATTCTATAACAAATATTATTCACAATTAGCGGTAGCGCGAAAAATCATTCGCGATAATCAACAAGTAGCTTGTATAGAAAGCGATAAAGCAAGTGAGCGCTCTAAGAATTCATGGCATTGTATTGAGCTTAAACCTATCGAGTTACCAAAATTTGATGGTAATTATAATAATTGGTTAGATTTTGCAGATCTTTTTGAATCTTTAGTTAACAGAAATGAGTACTTAGACAATATAAGGCGTTTTCATTATTTACGAAGTTCATTACAGGGCGGTGCGGCGCAGGTCATACGAACATTAGAGTTTACCGCCGAAAACTATGCAGTTGCGTGGAAATTAATTAGGGAAAGGTACGATAATAAGAGATTATTAATTTCCAATCATGTTAATGCCTTATTTAATATAGAGCCAATACATAAAGAGTCATCTAATAGATTGCGGCAATTAGTTGACATTTTTTCGAAGCATTTATACGCGTTAAAGCAGCTAGGGCTACCTACTGATTCGTGGGACATACTCCTTATTCATATTATTTCTTGTAAGTTCGATACATCGACTTTACGCGCATGGGAGAATAGCAAAACACATAATGAAATTCCTAGTTTTGATGATTTTAAAACGTTTTTAAAATCAAGGGCGGACCTCTTAGAATCTCTTGAGGTAAATCAAGCTGAAAAACAAAATACACGGAATATTTCTCAGGCGTGCGCATATTCACGGAATACGAAATATTCACATAACATTCGCGGTCTATATTCATCACAGGGAACTTTAAATAAATCGGATAATACACAGTGTTGCCCTATTTGCAAAAGGGAACACACCATTTATCAATGCGGCGAATTTTCAAAACTTTCATCTAGGGACAGGTTTGATAAAGTAAGGCAGGTCAATCTTTGCACGAATTGTCTTAAACCTGGACATTTCTATAAGCGGTGTAGACAATCAACATGCAAGAAATGCGCGTCAAAACACCATACGTTATTGCATCCAGATAGGTCAAGCGAACAGAACGCAGCTTTAGTTCATCAACCGGTAGAAAACGCGAGCGATATACGATCTGCAGATAATATACAAGGTAGTTTAAACACTACCAATTTGTCAGTTTCGGCAGTTAGCGCTGCAGATCAAACTATACTGTCCACAGTATTATTTAATATTTTTGACAGCCAAGGTAAGGCATACATAGTGCGAGCTTTGTTAGATTGCGGTTCACAAAGCTCATTCATAACCGAAAATTTATGCGATAAACTTAGATTAAAAACGACAAGCGCGAACATATCAGTCATGGGCATAAATAATATTGCATCTCCCGTTCGATTCAAATGCGAAATAAATATACAGTCGCGTAGCGATATAACTTTTCATACAACTTTAAATTGTTTCGTAATACCAGAAATTACGGGGTGCGTGCCGGCATCTGAAATAAACATTAGCGATTTACAGATACCTAAACATTTAACATTAGCGGATAATCATTTTCATGAACCACAAAAGGTCGAATTGTTGATAGGAAGTGATCTATTTTGGCAAATACTGGGCACAAACAGAATTAGTTTAAGTAAAAATAAACCATTCATGCAAGAAACAATGTTTGGCTGGATCATAGCAGGGCCGTATATCAGCCAAAACAAAGCATCAGAAAAGCGAATAACTAAGTGTAATTTCACAAACACAATCGAAGTTACAGAACAGCTAAGTAAGTTCTGGGAACTTGAAGAAGTTTTCAATGGAAAACCTGCACTCTCGGGCGAAGAAATTGCATGCGAAAAACATTTCGAAGATACGGTGAAACGCGACGCGACAGGCAAATTCATAGTATCATTGCCATTTAAGGAATCGATAAGTTCACTCGGTGATTCATTTCGTCAAGCAAAAAATAGATTTTTAAATCTCGAGCGTAAGTTGAATAAAGATGCCAATCTTAAAACTCTTTATAGCGAATTCATCCAGGAATATAAAGAGTTAGGACGTATGAAAAGTTTATGCAGAATTACGGAAGCGGCAACAGACTTTAGGGTAAATACTACATTTTATTTTATGCCACATCATCCAGTATTAAAAGAAAATTCTTTGACGACACGTTTGCGCGTTGTGTTCGATTGTAGTGCGCCAACTACAAACGGCATTTCATTAAATTGTATTCAAATGGCCGGACCAACCTTACAAAATGATTTATCTCCATTTCTTGATGGTCAGGGCATCATGAGAGTAGACGGGCGTTTAAAGCATTCCGAGTTTACGTATGACAAAAAACATCCCATCATTTTAGCGGCAGATCATATAGTTACATCGTTAATATTTAATCATTTTCACAAGGATCTTATGCATGCTGGTCCTTAGCTTTTACTTGCAACTATAAGAGAAACTTTCTGGCCGTTATCAGGAAGAAATTTAGCGCGACGTACCGTACACAAATGTGTAAAATGTTTTAGATTAAAATCTAAATCCATTCAGCCAATAATGGGTGACCTACCTGCCCAGCGTCTCGCAGGTGGCCCACCATTTATTGTAACAGGTGTAGATTATGCGGGCTCTTTCTTAATTCGCGATAGAAAGGGTCGAGGTTGTAAACTAATAAAGAGTTACATGTGTCTTTTTATTTGTTTTTGTACGAAGGCCATACATTTAGAATTAGTTACAGAACTGTCTAAGGAATCATTTCTGTTGGCCTTTAAAAGATTTATTGCGCGAAGAGGCAAGCCTCAAAAGATGGTTTCCGACAATGGAACCAATTTTATAGCAGCTAGTTCGGAGTTAAAATTGTTAAGAAAATTTTTAGAGCAGCACACTCCCGCGATAAGAGAATCCTTGCTAAAGAATAATATTTTGTGGTCCTTCATACCTCCCTATTCTCCACATTTTGGCGGACTGTGGGAAAGCGGAGTACGAACAGTTAAGCATCATTTGCATAGGGTTTTGGGAAACGCGCACTTAACGTTCGAGGAATTTTATTCGTTGCTTGTGCAGATTGAAGCTATAATAAATTCCCGACCGATTCATCCTTTATCCTGTGATCCAAATGATCTCTCCCCATTAACTCCTGCACATTTTCTCATCGGAAGACCACTTATTACCAATCCAGATCCAGATTTGCGTCATGTTCCAGTTAATCGGCTCTCAAAATTCCAGCATATTCAGCAGCTTTCTCAGCATATATGGGAACGATGGAACAAAGAATACATCTCCGAACTACAAAAACGCACGAAATGGACTACTACTAACGGTGAAGTTGCGGAAAACACGTTAGTGCTCATAAAAGAGGACAATTTACCTCCATTAAGGTGGAAGTTAGGTCGCGTGATCGAACTTTTACGCGGCAGTGATGGTGTAGCCAGAGTTTTTAGAATAAAGACAGACAATGGTATCATAACTCGTTCTTTTTCCAAGGTGTGTCCGCTACCCGTTTCGGACTAAGTGTAGTTTAAACATTTGAACATTTAGCATTAGCAGACGATTTTGTTGGCAGTGTTTGCCAAGGCGGGGGCCATGTTCACGCCTCTATTCAATTCAAGTTTATTTTATACATTTTTACAACCCGGCAACATAGTAGCGTAGGAATATATATTATGCCATATGTGAAGATAAGGCGAGTCCCTTAAGACACCCCAAAGACGACAGCACTCGGCACTCAAATACGAGACGGGATCGGTGACACAGCATTCAGCGCGAGCAAACATAATACTTATTAGCATTCATATTATATGTATTGTGTAATTCAAAATAAAGTCAGTTTTGTTTTCGCACGGAGTTTGATTATTAACCAGCGGCACAAGCGAAGTGCATATCAAGCAAATACAGTAACAATTCTAGGTCCTAAAATGTTTGGTTGGATGGACTTTAGTTGGGTAGTGCACCTGTTTCATTGATTTTGCCACATTGAGGTAGATAACTTTTTAATTTCAATTATTATATCTTGAAACATTTGGACTTTTTCATCTGTAAGATCAGAGCGACGTGCTTCATTTGCTGCGTGGTCAACATTCTCATTTCCTTTAATACCAACATGTGAAGGATTCCATATCATCGAAACCGAAGTGTTTGATTTAGCAAGTGCTGTTCATCTTTCAAGTGCCGTACCACAGAGAGTGGTACCGATGTACATCAAATGAACTTTTCAGAGCAGCCGTCCCAAAGGTCCGAATAGCTATGATGATTGCCGACCTCCGCCGCGGAGATGGCACTTGAAGAAGAACTACATCTTTCGTGGATCTCATTAACTAAAGGATTTGATGTGAAGATTTTTCTAATCAAATTTATGGAGGATATTGAATCTGTGCAGATTGCTAAGTTTTTGGTACCCTGCATTGGAACCTCTAGAGCTTTAAGTATAGCGTAGAGTTCTGCTATGAATATACTGGTCATCTTGGGTAGTCTATACATTGTTAGTCTGTATTTGTGGAAGTAACAGCACATCCGACACTTTCTTCGTCTTTAGATGCATCTGTGAATATTATGTTATCAAACTTGCCTCTATTAATTATATCGTTAAAAGTTTGTTTTATGAGTATCGTGGAGGTTTCCATTTTCTTATATCTGCACAAATTTACGTTAAAGTCAGGTAATATTTTTAGCCAAGGTGGAGTATTGGGCTGAATAATGGGGGTGGTAAGATTTAGGTCAATATTTTCTAAGAGTGGCAATAGAAACTGTAGTGATGAATTGGCAGTAGCTCTACTGTGTGCTCCTGTTAATTGAAAATTTTTAATAAGTTGGAAAGATATATTATTTGGGTTTGCAGAGACCTTAGCAAAATAGGAGTTTAGTAGACGTTGTCTTCTAATATTTAGAGGATGTTCACACGATTCGACATATATGCTTTCTGTAGGGCTAGATCTGAAGGCTCCAAGGCATATTCTTAATGAAGTGTTTTGAATTGTATCTAGTGATTTTAAATAAGTTTTAGGGGCAGACATATATAATATCGATCCATAGTCTAACTTAGATCTTATTAGGGCTCTGTATAAACTTAATAGGACTTCTTCTTCGGCTCCCCATTGTCGATTGGCTAGTGATTTTAAGAGATTTATATTTTTTGAGGCACTGGCTTTAGTTTTTTCTATACGTCTCTTCCATGTTAATTTTTTGTCGAAAATTACCCCTAAAAATTTGTGATTTTCAACTACTTGTAGTGGATGCTCTTTTAATTTTATGAGTGGAAAAGTTTGTTTATATTTTTTGCTAAAGTTAATCACTTTAGACTTTGTAGGCGAGAAGCTGAAACCAATTTTGTTAGACCGGTGAGATATGTTATCAATAGTATTTTGCAAAAGAGTGCTAGTGGAGCTTGTTACTTTACCCGAACAGTAAATAACTAGATCATTCACATAGATATTATGTTTGACAGGAGGTTATACTAAGGAACTAAGGTCGTTAAGAAGCAGTAAAAATAAGGTTGTGCTGAGGACTGATCCTTGAGGTACTCTTGTCTCCAGGATATATGAGGGAGACATTTTATCATTTGCAGAGACTTTGAAACTTCTGTTAGTTAAAAAATTCTCAACAAATAGATACATGTTTCCAGATAAATTAGACTCTTTAAGTTTTTCTAGAATTGCCGGCCTTGATGCTGTGTCAAAAGCACTTTCTATAGCGAGTGAGACAGTTATAAGGTTGTTTCTATTAGAGAATGCTTCTATGATATCGGATTGAAGAGTGATAAGATTATCCAGCGTGCAACGATTTGGACGGAATCCTGATTGAACGGTATTGATAATATTATGTTTTCCAAGATACGAAAGTAAGCGTTTGTTGACAATTTTTTCCAGGAGTTTGCAAAGTGTGCACGTTAATGAGATGGGTCTAAATGACATAGTTGTATTGGCAGAAGTATCATTTTTTTTCGAGTGGAATTGTTATAGCTTGTCGCCAAAGTGTTGGAAATTGGTTACCTAGCCATATGTTGTAGAATTCTAGTAACTTTATTAGGGTATCTTCATGTAGATGTTTTAGGAATATCGATGGAATGTCATCCGGCCCTGCAGCACTGTTATTTAGGGAGTTAACAGCTTCGACTAATTTGTCGATTGGTAGTGGGAGATTGACAGGATGATCATTGGAATTTGGATTCTTATGTACAACACATTTATTTGTTATGTTTGTTGGTCCAGTACAGTTGTTATCATGTTTAGTTTTATTTAAATAGTATTTGGCAAGTGTGTTTACAATCTGCTGGTCATCAGTTATGACATCGTTATCTTCTATAACGGCTGGAATTTTGTATGTTGTATATCTACCTTTCATCTGTTTTATTTTAGTCCACATTTGACTAGGTGTGTCAGAAGTTATGCTACTGATGTATTTGTTCCATGAGTTCTTTTTGCTTTCTTTAACAATTCGCTTAGATTTAGCTCTTAGTTTTCTAAGATTTATTAGGTCCGCTTGGTTTCTAGTTTTACGATATCGGTTTAATGGTTTTTTACAATCTCTTACAGCTAGTTTACACGATTCATTCCCCCACGGAACATATTTTTTGGAGGGATCAACGTGGTATTTACCGATGCATTTTTCAGCGGAAGTTATAATACAATTAATTAACATATTAAGATCTTCATCAGCAGAATTCATAAAGGAGATTTTATTTGTTTGTTCCTTGTCAATTAAGTTAAATAGATCCCAGTCAGCGTGAGCAATTTTCCACTTAATTTTGCTTTGTCTTTGTGAGTTATCATTGTTAGAAATTAAAATGGAAAAATGGTTACTGCCATAGAGACTTTCCAGTGTTTCCTATGTAAGATGAGTAGATAATTCTGGATTACATATGCTTAAATCAATGGAAGAGAGAGTACCTGTTTGGATATGAAATTCTTTGTGCCAAACTATATTTCTGTACCAAATTAGTGTTAGTTGTCTACGGCGCCGTTCTAAATACGTGTTTAAGTTGTGTAAATAAGCTAAGATATTTTGTGAATTATTGAAAATTTTTGCACAACGATAGTCGGATACAACTTCAGGATAGATAATGCTATAGGTATATCTATTACATATTAAACACTGTAACCTGTTTGATTATTTTTTTATTATTCTAACTTCTTTTCACGGCCACATTCCACAATTTCAGGGTAAAAACGACTGAGCCATCTCTCCTTATAAGTTTAGGTGAGTTGGCTGGTGATTACTGTAGGAGAGATGGCGCATGCCGGTAAATGGTTTTTAAACTACTTTTTAATTTTTTGCAGACATGCCGACAGAATATGTGCGGAAAGGAAGTGTGTCTAGAGGCAAGTGGTCGGAGGAACAGCATGTGTAAGCAATTACATTAATTGAAAATGGAGAAATGGGTGTAAACGAAGCCAGTAGACATTTTCAAAAACAAATGATGTTGTATTCGGTTGTTCTCTGGTTGAACCGAGTAGTGAATATGACTTATTCTTGGAAGAAATTGAAATAATTGAGGCCAGTCAGAATGTATCGGCCACTTCTACTGCATTGGCAACTGTTCGAGCATCGAATACTTTGGATAAAACTTTTGGAGTATCTTCTTCTTTTCGTACAATGTCCACTATTGAACGTTGGTTATCATATTAGCTATCATAATTTTATTCAGGTAGCGACCATAGTAGCCTGGTATTATGTAAAATAAGAATCATCATGAAATATTTCACACCTAATATCAGAGAAGATTGCTGGGAATGAAATATTAGAAAACCATAACATCGAGGAAAGCTGGGAAAAACTCAAAAATAACATAATTAACACAGCAACAGAATCACTTGCAGAGGGGAAAGTAACAAACACCAACGTATCAAAAAAGAGAACCCCATGGTTTAGAGAGAACGCGAACACAAAATATGAAGAAAAGAAGAAAGCCCTTTTACAATACAGAACACAACAGGCATACAACCACTATGAACGAGTTAGAAATGAAACGAATACTTTAGTTAGACAAATAAAAGGGAACACTGTCAAGAGTTTTTCAAAACAGAGGGAACATGACTTCTACGAAACACAAAAAGAAATATAGAAAATGATCAGAGGACAAAGAAAAGAGATGAACGAACTAATAAAAACGAAACACATTCAGAAATTCAAAAGGAAACATGGACACTCTACTTTCGATCTCTATTTGCTAAAGATGACGATAATGAACCACCAACACCAGAGGTGATTTCAAACGAAGAAATAAATTTTGAGGATAAAGGTAAAGGAAGCATTGAGGAAATTAAAAAAACAGAAAATTACCAGGAGAGGACAGAATACCGAACGAACTCCTTAAGTACGGAGGACCAGATCTGACCAAACAACTACTAAACCAAATCCAAAAAATAATAGAACAAAACAGAATTCCTCAAGAATGGAAATCAAGCATCCTAATAATAATAAATAAGCTGAATGAAATTATAACATTAGCAGAAGAACAATAAAGTTTTATGTCGGGAAGATCATGCACCGACGCTATATTTATAATGAGGCAAGTGCAAGAGAAATCATTAGAATATGTACAACAAACCGGCACATCTATGTTTCGTAAACCTTAAGAAGGCATTTGACACGGTCAATTATCCACTTATTATACACAAGAGAGATACCTTTAGGTATGTGTGTGTGTTTGGAGAGTTGGCTTGGAAACTAGTTCTTTAGCCACATAATTTTAATATAAGATATTGGTTTTTAAATAATATAACTAACTTTTAAAAGAAAGTTACATATTGTATTAGTTCATATATTTCTCTACTGTCAAAGGATAATAAATGGATGATGTTTATGAGAGTCTGATCTGTTTTATACTTATGTTTATCGCACTTGAAAAGAATATGGTTAATGTCACATTATGATGTATTATCGCATGAGCAATGAGCATACCAGAGAAGGGATAATATTTAGCCGATTAGTGATTCGTTTTTAGACGTGTAATTGTTACTGTCGACTTCTCTGGCATTGCGCATAAAAAAATATCTTGTGGTAAGGTAGGGTGGATAGAATAGTAATGATTATTTGAGTTCGTTGCTATGTTTTTCCATTTTATTAAAATTATTAAAATTCTGTTATTATAATGTTGCTGTAAGTCATCCAATGTGAATATAGGTACATATAGTCCAACATGGACAGCATCTTTAGCAAGCTGGTCTACCTTTAGAAATAATCTAAACGATCGAAAATATCTACCAAAACAACACAATAAAAGTAAGAGTAGAAGAACTAATTAACCCTATTGATGCAATGGGATAAGACAGGGAAATCCCCTCTATTGTTCAACCTGATTATGGATAAAATAATAAAAAAAAATAAGAACTAAAAAAGGATACCAAATGGGAGAGAAACAACTTACTATGCAGACGACGCAATAGTACTACTCTCTCAAAGTAAAGATGATTTACAACGTATGCTGCATCAATTCAATATAACCGCCAGAAAATTTAACATGTTAATTTCCGTAAAAAAGACAAAATGCCTGGTTATAACAGCAAATTTACTAAGATTTAAATTGGAGCTGGAAGGTCAGATATAAAACAAGTGATGGAGTTTAAATATCTAGGCATCACATTATCTAGCTACGGATAACTCGAAACAGAAGTGAAAGATCAAGTGAATATAGTAAACAAAGCCGCAGGTTGCCTAAATATAACAATAGGGAGATTTAAAAATATCGGGAAAGAAATGAAAGGTAGAATTTACAAAACAGGATCAGACCAATAATGACATAAGCGGCAGAAACACGACCTGACACGGAAAGAACAAAAAAGATGTTAAAAACAGCAGAGCTAGAAGTACAGATATACTACGTAGATTCAAGGTGAAGAACATCAAGGACTGGGTGTTGCAGTTTCGCAAATATATACAAATATTTATAAAATATTAACAAATTTTGTGGTAGTTTTGATTCTCCCCGTATTTCAAGATTCCTTGTACAAAAATACAGCTGTGTTAAAAACTACAATTACAAGATGAGCCATCTGCAAAATGACACAGACATGTGTTAGAGATAAGAGACGATTTCAATATGCCAAAGGGATAGTCGAGCACACCAACACAGATGTGCATGGGTTAAGAGCAGCGCTTCCTGTGGGACTTCGCTTGAGTCTTGTGAAAAAGGCTAGTTTTGATTCCTGAATTTCACTGAACCAGTGGGTTCGCAATCCATTCGTGGCTGAAGCCGTTTCACGGAGTAAAGTACAACTTTACATTGATGCTGATACACAAGTACGTTTACTGTGTAGAATCGTTACATTATTATTCAATTATTTGGCAAGTTGAAATTTTTTGTGCCAAACTATATTTCACATTATATCGCGTGTTGAATATTTTAACCGTTTGAGAACATTTTACGTTTGGTTAAACGTCATTACCTTTATCGTAGATTTATATATTTATTAGATTGTAATAATTTCCTAACAACCTTGTACGAAAGCTTGTATTGAAATTAGTGTTAGTTGTCTACGGCGCCGTTCTAAATACGTGTTAAGTTGTGTAAATAAGCTAAGATATTTTGTAAATCATTGAAAATTTTTACACTACGATAGTCGGATACAACTTCAGGATAGATAATGCTATATATCTTACATATTAAACACACATAACCTGTTAGATTATTTTTTTATTATTTTAAATTTCGCAACAATTTCGAGGTAAAAACGACTGAGCCATCTCTCCTTATAAGTTTAGGTGAGTTGGCTGGTGATTACTGTAGAAGAGATGGCGCATGCCGGTAAATGGTTTTTAAACTACTTTTTAATTTTTTGCAGACATGCCGACAGAATATATGCGGAAAGGAAGTGTGTCTAGAGGTAAGTGGTCGGAGGAGCAGCATGTGTAAGCAATTACATTAATTGAAAATGGAGAAATGGGTGTAAACGAAGCCAGTAGACATTTTCAAATACCAGGAGCGACATTGCGCCGCCGTCAAAAATCCAGGGATTTCCGAAAGCGTGAACTTGGTCCTACTTCTACTCTTGGGATAAATAATGAAATTAAATTGGTAAATCATATCACAAAGTTACAGCAACATGGTTTTCCTCCTACTCGGACAATGGTAAGATCAATGGCATAGCTGAAAAGCTTAAATTAAAGCACAGATTTAATAAGGATAGCCGAAAAGCTGGTTATCCTTGGTTGGAATCATTTCTACGAAGAAATAAGCAATTGTCAGTAAGAAAATCTGAAGGTGTATCTGCTGCCAGAGCTTTAGGAATGAATAAAACTGATGTTTCTGCTTATTTCACTCTACTTGAAAATATCTTGAATGAACATTCCTTAACACGTTCAGTGCCGGCAGTTATGTTAAATGTTTGCCAGGGGCCGAAACATAAATCAACTTCATATTTGAACATATGGTTTTTTTTTATATATTTTGTTGACACCAGCTTATCATTAATATACTGATAAGGTATTTGGAGCAGTGACACACACTGTGTGTCGTCGGCCGTTCGCATAAAAATTTACATGAAGGGCCGATGACACACAGCGTGTGTCGGACGTATTTCATAAACTTAAATACTAATCGAATAAAACAGAAACATAATTTCGACAGAAAATGTATTAAAAACAGCGATATCTCTGGTGACAGAAAAATACAAAATAAAACAAGTTACAAAATATAAGAAAATGCCTTATGGAGTGGATTTATATATTCTTATGGTATTCCTTGAAGCAATTCTGCAAACACAAACCTGGTTTCTCGTCGCATGATGAACAGTAGTATTGGGTACTCTTCCGAACCTGCTGCTTGCTACATACCCTTCATATTTTCCTATATGTCCTGTCCAACTTACTTGGCAAATGCGTTGTATCAACTTTGGGTTTTTTGGGAAGCAGTGTTCCTATTACCTGTAAATGATAGTCATAATATGACATTTGTTCTGCAGTAGCTTTTTTGAATAAGAGGTAGCTGTTGAAAAACATAATAGAAAGAATATGGATTCCAAGTTTTTTGTACCATCTTAACGTTTTTCTATCACTTGAATAATATGACAGCATTTGGTCTTACGGTCTATGCCAGCCATATTATTATTGTATTTAGCAATATCCTTTGGTTTTTGGACCATATCTCTCCTTCTATTTTTAATCTCTATCATGTCTTCCTCAAACTCTGTTGACAGAAATAACACTTCTCGCTTATCTCGCCACTTACTGACTACAACTCCCCCAAGATATTTTGTAACAATTTCTCCTTTCTTAATTTTTGCGTCAACAACGATTTTCGGATTTTGTTTCCGTCCTTTCCGAAGAGTACCTGTCACATGTATTTTGGTCAAGTAGTTTCTGACCTAACGGAAAACTGTTATAAAAATTGTCCATATATAATGAATGTCCTGTGTTTTGGAACCCATTCATCAGCTACAACCTTTTCAGTGTGACCTGTACCGCCCGTTTCTCCTTGAGCACCACTATAAACATTACAACGTAAAATCATACCATCTGGTTCAGCTAATAAATACAATTTCATGCCGTACTTGTGATTTTTTCCTTTTAAAAACTGACGAAAAGACAGTCTTCCTCGCCATAACACCATGGATTCTTCTAAGGATAGCGATTTTCCAGGGTAATAAATTTCTTCCATTCGATTATTGAAGTATTCCTGAAGATATCTAATTTTGTGTAATCTGTCGTTGTAGCCAACATCACCGCTATGACTTGCATGTTTAGAAAAATGAAGGCATCTTAAAATGATCATAAACCTATTTCTACTCATATTTTTGTAAGCCAGGAATTGCAAAAAGCTCGTCTTTCTTCCAATAATCATATAGGCGACTAAGTTGTACATTACCCATTTGGAAGCACATGCCAAGAAAAATCTTCAACTCTGCTAAGGAAAGTGTTTTCCAATTTGTTATTCTGGATTTTTCTTTAGTAGATTGATTTAAGAATAATTCATCCGCATATATATTCGTTTTATCTACAATGTGCATAAGCACGTCATCAGTAACAAGAAAATTAAAAAAATCGTATGGGTTATTGCCAACAGGAGGCACTATGCGAAAACCAGGATTTCCAGTGAAATGTATTGTCTTTAAATGTGACGTGCTACTCCAATCTGGTTGTAATATTGTTTGAGAGATATCATCATTTTCGCTAAGAACTTCATCAGCATTATTGATAATATCAGCATCAACTCGTTCACTGTCAGAGTCATCATCCGCTCCCGACCAAGAATCTTCTGATGGAATAAATGGATCGTCATCTGAACTTTCCCATATTAATTCTGCTAATTCTTTAAGTTCTTTATTCGATAGGGGTTTGTTTATATCCCGTTCTTTACATTTGCGTTTCGCACTAGAGGGCCCTACGCCGTTAGCGTCCATAACTGTATAAAAAATCTCAGAACTCAAAACCACTGGTACACAGATATACTTTACGATCTATTTGAGGAGCCGACGGAAACACAACTCTCCCTATCAAAAGCCAAGCACGTACTACTTAGTAAAAATCAAGTAAGCGCTTGACGCACAGTGTGTGTCGTCGACCTGTGGTGAGATCGGCCGATGACACACGGCGTGCGTCACTGGCACTGAAAGTGTTAATGAATAAACCTGGTTCAATATACAATATTGATGAGACAGGGTTGCAGCTTAATAACATGGCGGAACATGTTATAGCAATTAAGGGTTCAAAAAATGTTGCTTCAGTAACATCGTCTGAAAAAGGAGAAACGATTTCAGTAATTGCATGCCGTAACGCTGAGGGGTCCTTTATACCACCGGTGTGCATTTTTAAAGGCAAAAACAAAAAAGCGGAATTTGAAGAAGGTATGCCACCTGGTGCAACAGTATTTATGGGTGAAAAATCAGCGTGTTACCAAGGAACTTTTTCTGCGATGGCTTAAAGAACAATTTGTTCCAGAAGTAAGCAAGTTGCTGCTATATTAACCGATAGCCGATATAGCCAATATTGATAAAAAAAACACTTGAAACTAATCGTAAAAAGAAGAAAACTACTACAGTGTCGAAACGTAAAATTAAGAAACCACCGCTAAAAACAATACGAAATATAAAGGTTCTTCTTTTGACGAAGACCATGGGGACGAATCTATTATAAGAAAACCGATAGGAATGGTGTTACTACTTTTGGATGGTCACTCGTCCCATTACAGTAGTGTCGAAACATTAGAATACGCTTCCGAAAATGATGTTATTCTGTTTTGCCTTCCAAGCCACACTACGCAGTTTTTACAGCCCCTTATGCGTATGGAATACGACGTATTTATGATGTTACATCAGAAGGTAAGTTTTAGCACTTTAAAATAGGTATTTATGTTTAAAATTATTTTAGGTTCGTCCGTACATCGAAAAACAAAATACTGACTTACGAAGTAGTGTAAGTTCTGAGTTAAAACTTACAGCATCTTTGAGATTTCTTGCCACTGGGGATAGCTATAAGTCATTAGAATACTTAACAAGAGTATCATCTTCGACAATAAGTTTATTTGTCCCTCAAGTATGTGAAGTTGCATATTCTGTTTTACAGCCACAATATATGAAGGTAGGTACAAAATAAAAATTGAAAGAAAGAGAAAGTAAAGTATTTTTTGTAAGTGTGTAAAGTTTTATATAATCAACCCCTTCTTCTCCACTGTGCATGTGCCCAGAGCCTCGATTGGGGTCCCCTAGTCTTTACTTGATTACTAAATGTTAACCGAATCGGTTATCTAGGCACGGGGAAAATATATGTGAAATATAAAAACTTTTATCCCATAACCATAACTGATATCCTGGGTGTTAATCTAAAACAGCGATTAAGTTCATATAGGAACATTAGTCAACGCTGTGGCTTGAAAACTCTAAATTTCGAATAGTTGAGACACAGTTGCAAAAAAGTTGCTGAAATCTATTATGAAGACGTACACGAGAAGTTAGGAATGGAATGTCTGCATTTAACAGAATACTTGGAAGCCACTAACAGTATTCTGGAAATATATCATTTTTTAAAAGGGAAAAAAATTGAAGACACCTCTCCTGGTGCTACTATAGTATGCAGTCTACCTGTCTATCTATTATAATGTGCAAAATAAGTCAATTTTGTGGCTCATTCCCAACTAAAATAGTAAATTAACATGACAAAGTATCACGTTTTCAAAATATAAACAATAATTCGTCTGAATTATGCACCTTATTCACTTTGTAAAGATTTTTTTGTTGACAGTGGCACTTGTGTGGCTAAACAATACCATAATATTGTAAAAATACCACTTTTTTCTTTTCTTGTAAGTACGTGGATCATATGTTGTTGATCTTTTTCGTGACTTGGTCTGTGGTAATGGTCATGATATCCGCAATAGTCTCGTACGCCTTATTTCTTTTGATAAAGTCCCGATACTCCTTCAGTTTCACATTCCATAGACATTCAAAAGAACGGTAAAGATCGATAAATTGATCCATTTGACGTGCAGAAAATATTAGTTCCGCCATTTTTAATTTGTAATTTCCACCACTTTGACGCTCACTCGTACAGGAACCAGGAACTGACAGGAACTCGTACTGCTACTCGGTTTGCGTTCAACTTCAATCCGAGTGACAAGAGGCTCCGAGTAGACGTTTATACTTCCGAGTTGCACTCCGAGTAGAGTAACTTGGATCCGAGTACTCGTAAATGTAAAGCGGACTTAAGTCTACGAACCGTGGGTTAAACCCATGGCACAAAGAATAACAGGTATGATATTGCGCAGGCCACTGTCAGCAGATCTCCTACTCTTGACGTCAGAATGAGAGTTGCCGTCATTTTAATATATCTGTGTAAAACGGACTTTTTATCAATTTTTTAGCTTTTGGCTTCTTTTGTAAGCATGTTGGAAATTTTATGGTGTTTTGTGGGATTTAAGTTGATTTGTAGGCTTTTTAGTGTAAAAAAATTATTATTAGGAATATTTTGAACTATTTATGCGATTTTATAAGCGATAGTGGCTTTGTAGGTATACCCACTTTATATGAACATTAATTTGTATTTTATATGAACATAATGAATATGTCTTCTATTTGTCCATTTTCATAAGCTCTCTTTTTGTTTCTGCATATCTTGTCTGCTTTCCGTCTTGCGACTTCAAATGATGTTCGTCTTTCCCGTGTTCTTCTTGTTATGTACATTTTGTGCGCTTCGTTTCTTTCTTCTATCGCTTGCCTGCACTCGTCATCAAACCATGTTCTTCTTCTCTTCTTTTTCTTGTTTCCCACGGTGGACGCTGCTGCTGTCAGCACTGCTGTTTTGATATTATTCCATTTGCTCTCTATGGAGTGCAGTTCTTGTGTCCTTAGCTCATTTGTGACTTCTTGCTCGAACTTCTCTCTACATTCCTGAGTCTTCAGTTTTTCCAGGTCTAGTTTGTTTGTTCTTTGTTGTCTTTCGTTTCTTTCTCTGTTAACTCTGCACCTAAATTTGGTTTGCAGTAAAAGATGGTCTGATCCACAGCATGCTCCTCGTCGTGTTCTCACATCAGAGATACTACTGGTTGCCCTTTTGTCTATCATCACATGGTCAATTTGATTGGTTGTGGTTCCATCTGGTGAGATCCACGTCATTTTGTGTATGTCTTTACGTGGGAAGCATGTGGAGCTTATAACCATGTTTTTACTGGTGGCAAAATTTATCAAAAACTCCCCATTCTCGCTTGTTTCATTGTGCAGTGAGTGTTTTCCTGTTGTGCCATAGAACTGCGGTTCCTTGCCTATTTTGGCATTCATATCACCCATTATAACCTTAATGTCATTTTTTGGCGCGTTGTCATATACTATCTCCAGCTGTTGATAGAAGCTTTCCTTTGTATGTTGCTCTTGTTCATCTGTTGGGCAGTAGATGTTTATCATGCCCATGGAACAAAATTTCAAAAAAAACGAAACTAGAGGAGCTTACGAATACCTAAAAAAGATAAAAAGTGGATATAAACCTCAAACAAGCCTATGCAAAGATGAAAGTGGGCAAATAATCAGTGACCAACAGAAAGTCACAGAAACCTGGAAGCATTATTTTCAGACCCTACTTGGAACACAAGTAGATATGGAAGATGAAATGGGTACGAACCATGTAGAAGAGAACGAAGTTGAAGTAGAAGCTCCAACCATAGAGGAAGTTCTCGAAGCTATTAAGGCCCAGAAAAACAATAAAGCCCCGGGAGTTGACGAGATTCCAGCAGAACTGTATAAGGTAGGTGGCAACCACCTATCAAGTCATATCCACGCGCTTATCAAAGAAATATGGCAAGAAGAGAAAATACCCGACGAATGGAAGAAAAGTATAGTATGCCCAATCTATAAAAAAGGAGACAAACTCCAGTGTAAAAACTACCGTGGAATTTCTCTACTATGTACAGCGTATAAAGTCCTCACGTATATTATAAACCAGCGACTCCAACCACTAGCAGAAAATATTATTGGAGAATATCAGACGGGCTTCAGACGGGGAAGATCGACAATGGATCAAATATTTACAGTCAAGCAGGTCTTGAGCAAATCGTGGGAACACGACATTGATGTTCACAACGTGTTTGTAGACTTCAAACAGGCATACGATTCAGTCAAAAGGGACAGACTATACTATATATTGGCAGAATTAGCAATACCACATAAGCTGATTAGACTCATTAAAGCCACAATGGATGAAACTCAGGCATGTGTACGAATACAAAACAACCGGACAGACTTTTTCAAAATCTCGCAGGGACTAAAGCAGGGAGATGGGCTGGCACCAACATTGTTTAACCTGGCACTGGAGTATGCGGTTAGGCAAATGCAAACTGGACGAGAAAACCTACTGACCAATAAAACGGTTCAACTGGCTGCCTACGCCGATGATATTAATATTATGAGTAGAACATCAACAGGAGCACAGGAAGCATACGCAGAGTTAAAAACACAAACGAAAAGGCTAGGTCTGGAAATTAACACAGAAAAAACAAAAATAATGGTACAGACGAGAAGAAATATAATCCCACAAAACATTATGCATGAAGATGACATTGAAACGGTTGGAAAGTTTACATACCTGGGAGTAGAAATATATGCCGATGGAGCAGAGGATGGAGAAATACGAAAAAGGATAACGCAGGCAAACAAAGCTTATTTTGCCCTCTCCCATATATTTCGGTCTAAAAGTGTCCACCGAAATACAAAGATGAGAATCTATAAAACTTTAATTCGGCCAATAGCATGTTATGGCAGCGAAGCATGGGTCCTGAAGGAAACATCCAAAAACAAACTCGACACATTCGAAAGAAAAGTACTGAGGAGAATACTAGGACCTGTGAGGGAAAACGGAATCTTCAGAATTCGATATAACAACGAGCTCTATCAACGGTATAAGGAAACACCCCTGTCAGACTTCATTAGAATACAAAGATTGCAATGGGCCGGACATGTGATACGAATGGGAGAGGATAGGCTACCAAAACGAGCACTGAACGCCAGAATGCAGGGAAAGAGACCAGTTGGAAAGCCAAGAAAGCGCTGGGAAGACACAGTAAGCAGCGACGCACAAGCACTTTTAGGAGTCCGTGTATGGAGAAGAGCAGCCACAGACAGACAAGGGTGGAGGCAAAAAATAAAGGAGGCCAAGGCTCATTTTGGGCTGTAGTGCCGTAGAAGAAGATAATGAATATGTCAACTTATTAGCCAAAGAAAGCATTTCAACCGATACTGGTATTCTACAGAAAGTAACGCTTTCTGACAGTATTGTTTCTTGCAAGTCAACATTGCTTCGAGAGTGGAGCTACCAGTGGAAGGAATACTCTTTTGTGAACCAAAATAGATACTCGATAATTCAACCAGATATTCCCAAATTTCCTTGGTACAAGTCTTTTAGAGCTTCCAGGAGGCACTAACTTCCATTATTAGAATAAGTTTCGGACACGCATGTTATCCAAAGCACAAGACTTTGAAATAAATTTGAATGCAATATGAACCAAAGAAAGAACCTAAGTTGAATGGTGATGCTGTTCCTTTTTTTCATCTGCCACAATGAAAAACTTTATTCATATATCAACTTAAAAGGCAGGAAAGGCTTTCCAAAAGAGAGTCAAAGAGGATTGTGGAATAGATAATTACACTATATCTTTCGATCTCGAATGTATGTATTTTAGAATTAAGAAATTAAACCTAACACTTATAGAAGATATGAGAAATAAGAGAAAATTAAAGAAAATTGTAACTTAAAACCTTGTGTTTTATTTGTTTTGTCAAGTTTATTACAGATAATTACTGATCAATTATTTTCATCTGTTTACATGCAACGAAGGCTCAATCCCCTCCTTGAGACTGGCGCCGAATAAGACAAGCCAATAGGTATATCGATGGAATAGGTAACCATATATACGTATTTCTGACTATTGATCATCTTCAGTATGGTACTAGGTATTTACCACCGCAATTAACCAACAACCAATCAATTTTAGTTTACAATTTAAACAGACTGATCAACTTCCTAAAAATAACACAATAGTTGAATTAAAAAATCAACAAGTCTTTAACAAATAAAGAATAATGGAATAAAGGAACATTCAAACTTTGTGGCAAAACTTTCAATAAAAAAATGATTTCACATGCAGTGTATATATTTTATATTATCATAATGTATACAGGAAATAAGGCTCAAAAAGATAATAAGTCAGCTAGATTATATTTATATAGAGCTACTAGTGGTACATTGTAACTTAAAAAATATTTATTTTCTAATTAGTCCAACTGCATTTGATCCTCATCATCTTTCTTTTTATCATCTTTCTTCTCAGACTTATCCTTATCCTTGTTTTCAGAAGCACCTCCTTCGCCCTGGCTTGAAGTTTTCTCCAGAGCTTTGACAAAATCAGCCATATTCCCTTGAGCTGCAGCTGCAACTGCATCTGGATTAACAGCTAATTGAGACACAATGGGACCTAACTGACCCGATTCTAAAGCACTTGAAAATTGGGACACAGCCTGAAAAAAATGTATATTACAATTTTATACATTGTCACTTTAGTCCATATTCATATAGCTAGTTTCAATATTTGCAATTATTTATTTTATGTCCCCTTTCCTGTAAATAAATGTTCTTAATTATCAATTGATTGTCTTACAATAAATAAATATCAGCAATTGTCAAATTCATTTGTATTAATTTATGTACTGTTTACAAACAAGTTATGACATACACACAACGAAAAACAATTAATTTTCACTATTACTACATGATTGTCTTCTTAAAACTTTTTTTCTTACACTTGTATTATAACTATTGGTTCTCAGAAAACCAAATAAGTCTGACAATAAAACAAAACAGGAATTGCCTCACCTTTTGTAATTAATAATTATTTATATTCACAACTAATAATATTTATACACACCTGCTGAAATTGAGGAGAAGCTAATGTAGATCTTAATGCTTCATGAGTACATTCATCAACTGCTGGCAAATGATTCTGTAATTGCTGAAGAGTCTCTGGATTATTCAAAACTCCTGCTAGACTCTCACTGGTTAAAGCAGTAGATAAATCAACTAAAACAAGGTTTTTCAATTTTATATGGCAATAATACTACAGACATGAAGACAATGAAATCTTTTTTATGTAAATATGGAAAGGCACTATACATTGTCCTCTTGAGAATGAGAATAATTAATTTTGATAATATTCATAAGTCGAATACAGGGTAAGTCAAAATGCATCGGTAATTTTAAATGGATCACCCAGTATTTTATATCATTAACAAAAAGTAATATTACCACTCATCAATTTAGATATTTACAAATGTTAATAGTATAAAATTTAGTCTGTTACATATAAAGTATTTTACGATATATAAAAACAACTAATACAATAATCATACTACTCACCTCAGAATAAAATTCAATTATTGCTGAGGTATATATATACAAGGATTTCCACAGTTTTCACTGTATTCCTTCACTCAACCGTTTTCTCCAATTTTTCCTGTTTAGCCAGTCCCCTTCCTGTAGGTTTCTTCTACTCATTGCTTCGTCCACCTCATCTCTGAAAGATCTTCGGGGTCTGCCTCTCTTTCTTCTTCCTATCGGGCTCCACTCTGTTATTCTATTTATCCAGCGATTTTGGTCTGCTCTTCTGACATGTCTGTACCATGTTAATTTCTTTTGTTCGATGTAGTCTATTATGTCGGAGTTCATTCCCATTCTCCTCTTAATCTCCATGTTATTTATTCTGTCTCTTCTTGTTACTCTGCAGCTTCTCCTTAGGAATTCCATCTCTGTTGCTCTTATTTTGTTTTTGGTTTTCTTATTTATTGTCCAATTTTCACACCCATAAGTGAGGATACTTCTTGTCATGGTATTATATATTTTTTTCTTTGTTTTCATGCTGATGTTCTTATCCCATAGTACCGGGTTCAATTTTTGTATGCAGTCTCTTGTTTGTCCTAGTCTATTTTTTATCTCTTCCTCCGTTGTTCCTTTGTTTGATATTATGAAACCTAAATACTTATACTTGTCTGTTCCTTTGATTTGTTTACCTTCGTCTATTTCCAGCTGTTTTTTTTCTGTATTCTCCGTTGTTAGGTATTCAGTTTTCTTTAGGTTTATTTCCATCCCATTCTCTGTATATTCCTGCTCCAGTTTTCTCATCATAAAACTGAGGTCATCCTCGTCTTGTGCGATCACTATTTGGTCGTCGGCAAAACTTAGCGTATATAGATATTCGTTCCTTACTGGTATACCCATTCCTTCGCACTTTCTTTTCCATGGTTTCAGGGTTTTTTCCAGAAAAATTTTGAACAGGGTGGGGGATGTGGAGCAACCCTGAAGTAGTCCCTTTGTCGTCTTAAATGGCCTGCATATTCTATTGCCCGTTTTGATAGGTACTTCGTTATTCTTGTAGAGTGCTTTTACCGCGTTTAATAATCTTCGTGGAACTTCGATGTCTTCCATTGCTTCCCATAGCTTGGTTCTAGGTATTGAGTCATATGCCTTCTTAAGATCAACAAAAGCCAGATGGACGGATCTATTTTTGGCCATTCTTTTTTCTATTGGTGAAACCTGCCTGGTCTTCTCCGATTTTATCTTGTATATATATTTCTAATTTTTCCTTTATGGTCTTTCCATACAGTCTGCCTATAGACGATATAATGCTGATTCCCCGATAGTTTTCGCAGTTTTTTCTATTTCCTTTCTTGTATATTGATGTCATATATTATGCTTGGGTCCATTCTGCCGGTAAGTCTTCTCCATTCAGTGCTCTCTCAAACATTTTATGTATCATACGGAATAACTCTTCCGATCCGTTTTTTATCAATTCATTTGGTATTCCGCCGGGACCTTCTGCTTTTTTGTTCTTTAAAGTTTTGATCGTTCTTTTTACCTCAGCTAGGCTTAATTCGATTTCGTCATGTGTGTAGATTTCTATTCCGTCTATTTCTGATTGTTTGAATTCGGGGCGGTCTTCGGTTAGCAATTTTTTATAGTATTCTTGCCATTCGTTTTCTTTGATTTGACCGATCTTGATTTTCTCTGTCTTATTTCTTTGGAGCGACTTTAAGATGCGCCATGACTCTGAATTTCTCGTTCCTCCTATGTGCTGTTCTATCTCTGTGCATGTTTTTTCCCATCTCTCATTTTTTTCATTTGCTACTTTTCTTTTCACTTCTTTATTTTTTTTTCTGTATAGTTCCAAGTCCTCATAGTTTTTTGTGTTCAGGTATTTTATATGAAGTTCTTTTTTCTCTTTTATGCATGTTAGTGTGTCTTCGGTTAATTTCGTAGTTTGTTGGGTGTATTTTTGGTCCACTTCTCCAAGAGCTTCTAGGGCTGCTGTCTTCATGCAGGTTTTTATGTGTTCGTATGTTTGTTCTAATGATTCATACCGAAACTCTTCTAGCTTTTGGTCCAATCTTCGCTTATATAGGTCTTTTATTGAGTCTTCTTCTAATAAATTGATTTTGAATTTCTTTTCTTGTGTTGAGCACGTATTGACAGGTGTAGCCGGAGCCGTAACTTGGTCAGACTCTCCCTGGGTCGGTTTCTGTTGGATCCATATGAAGGGATATTGCTGAGGTACCTGCTTAAAAGTACCTAAGAAGAAAACTCATTTCTAAGAAATTTAAGTTAATCCAGGTTATTATTGAAGGTACAAAACCGATAGGTACATATAGGTATAAACATGAGAAAGTCCTTGATATAAAGTTAGTGGGTTTTATCAGTGCTTACAGTCAGGTGTTTGGTATAATTTGTAAAATAGTTATTTAACATTAGTTGTGTTGTGGATGTTGTGATATTAATTATATTAATTAATATTAACTTGATTAAAAGAAAAAGAGATCACAGTTGATAATACAATGGTTAAAAAAAAACTCATGAATATCATTCAACAACACAAACAAAAATATAAAAAATATGTATTTTACGAAATAGCTACACATCATGGACTAACTACTATACCCCCATATCATTGTCAACTTAACCCTATAGAGCTAATATGGCAAAAGTAAAGGATGATATAGTGAAAAACAACTGTACATTCAAATTAATTTATGTGAAAAGACTTTTACAAGAAGCTTTATCGAAAGGTCACTACAGAAAATTGGAAACTATGTATATACAGCATGCCACAAAGGAGAAAGAAATTATTGAACTTAGATTTCTTTATTGACTAATGTGTTGCGTAACAACAATATATAATATTTTTATTTTATTTTTGCATCATATCATTATATCACACTGTATATTAGTTTATATTTATAAAATTCCTTTGTATCATCTAAGAATCTGTATGGCGTCGATAACTTGCATTCAAATAACTTTCTAGACATAAGTTTCTAAAATCGTCAAAGAATCATAACAATGAAAGGATTAGTAATTCCAAATTATCGGTTTGAGTCATTTGAAATTTCCCAACATTAACGAAGGTTACCCTTCTCAGGTAATTCTAACAATAAAATGAAATTCGAAGGTATTGAATGTATACATATCCGTTAGATACGTCGAGGGGGCCAGGGGGAGATTTCTTAATGTTAAGAAACGGTTACGAGCCAAGTGATTGAAATCAGTTTGCATCAGTTCGAATCCAGCATTGGATGAGCTCTAGGCTCCTACTCGCGCCAGCCGCACTTCAGAAGGTTTAACACAGTCGGGATATTAATAAGTTACTCAGTTCGTGGCAATATTGTATCACCGACAAGTTATCTAGTTTTATAGTTTCATAAAGTTTAACTTCATAAATCAGCTATCGTAAGCAAGTTATCGGCGTCCAAAATACGTTGTTGTAATTGTTTTAATAGACTTGTTAAAACGTTCTTTCCGAAATTTTCATTTGTCCCAGTTTTCTGGGTGGTCCTTCAAAGAAGTAAAGTGAACCTATTTCCCTAAGGACAAAACTTGTTCCCCAAGAAAAAAAGAACCAGCGACCTATGACTGGTGCGCGAAACAAAGGCAACACGACAAGGTGTAAGGACAAAACACACCTGCATCTTCGCTCATAATGCTTAAACAATATTCAAAAACAGCGATTTTGTTTTTCATTTTGCAATAACTTTTTTGATTATTAACTGATTTTAATTTAGCATATCTCATTTTGTGTATCTTTTTTTTCTGAAAAAGTTGATATGGTTGATGTTTTGATTGTTTATTTAAAAATATTTCCACTAAAAAATTGATGAATCCTTAGATGAGAGTCTTTTTGTAATATCTCATACAACACATTTTAACTGTCAAACCCATCTATAGAACTGTGACAAAAAAACCTTATTTTTTTGTTACAATAATAATATTAGATTATAATACAATTTCATTTTCCAAACATTTATATTAAATTCCCCAGCACTGAATTGGCAATTCCTTTGTACATGTTTTATGTTAATCCTATTGTATCAGCTACCTGAATCTCATAATACAGGAAAGATACAATGAAAGATAGCTTGTAAACACACATTTTTCTAATGAAGAAATGCTTACGTGTAGCTTAAAATTTTTGAACAATCCCCTAGTGTTCACATTTTTGGAATTTATGAGGTGCTGTGCTATCAAGCTCAAGAGGACAGATATATAATTAAATTTATCTTAATGTGATTTAACATGGTTTCATTTTGGCATTCAGAATTTTTCTCCATATGTGCAAATTCATTACTGTTTTATATGGTCCCTTATAAAAATAATATTGACAGAGTTTTCAACCATAATTTAAGTTGTAACAAACTGTAGCCACTATGATTGCTACAGTGATGATAAAATCGCCAAAGCCTTGAGGTTGCAGAAGGTTAGTGTTTAGATTATTTTGAGACAGATTAATATACAAAGTATAATTAGTTAGTTTTAAGTAGGATTTTTATGTGAAACCCCAAAACCCTGAGAATTATCTAAGTACATACTAAAAAGTTTTATTTCATAAAAAAATTATTTGAATAACATTCTACTTTACCTGATTGAGCCTGCTGAGCTCCTGCAGCAGGTGCTCCTGCTCCAGGTGGTGGAGTAAGACCTGAAAGAAAATTCTGCAAATCTGCTAACTGAATAGGACTTGCAAATGATGAAGGAGAACTCTCATCTTGGGGTCTTGTGGTACTTCCTCTTACCCTTGGAGCATCAGGAGTAACTGTTGGAATTGGATTCTGAGGAGTTGTAGTTCCTGGTGTAGGCGTAGTGCTACTTTGAGAATTGGTCCCTGGTGTTGGTGTGGGGGTAGTAGGTACATTAGTTCTGTGTGTAATAGCAGGTGTTGTGCTAGTACGGGCACTTCCACTATTTGGGCCTCTGAAATATAATTTTGAAATTATAAAAGCTATAATCAACAGTTGATCTGATGGTTGAAAAAATGACTATACATTAACAGATCTAAATGAAATGTAAACTTAAAGGAGACATCAATATTTGTCAGTCAGTCTAAAAATTTCACAAATTTCATTTTAAAACTATACTACCTAATGGTTCCCAGAAGGCTAGACAATCCTCCAATTTGACCAACTCCACTGCCAAACAGCTGCATCAGTTGTGACTGAGACATATTATTTAAAAGAGACTGCAGATCTTGATCAGGATTTGGTGTATTTTGTACAGCACTTGATGGATTATTTAGTAGTTCATTAATTCTTTTACAATTATCTTCATCCTTATCAGTTTTAGGTTCCTAAAAGTAAATCTTCCAATTATAACCACCATTCAAATTTAACAGCTGTACTTTTCTTACCTGTATCCAGAAAAAGAATTTCTTATTGGATGACTTGAATTTTAGCAAGTAAGCACGACCTGTTGTGCATTGAGGAACCTTAACATATTCACAGTCATCTGGAAAAATAATCAGATCATCCTCAACAATGCCTGTAGTTCTATCTTGCCAGCAAAAGTGCATTAAAGAATCATCACTTTGATATACATATAATAAACCTTTGCGTTTGTCTGACATAACCATCCGCCCTAAACAAAAAGATAATTGAACAAATTATTTAAATGCGATTGCATTTAAAACTGATAATAAAAAGTACCTTTTAAGTTCATTTTTCCAGCTCTCACTTCTATAAGATGTTTATTTCCACCAGTAGAACCTGGGCCAGCAGCTGAGCTACCAAATAAGGCTCCTCCAGCAGGCATAATTTTGATTATTTGAATAGAGATATATCTAAATAATAATTTAATTACTATAGAAATAATTAATGTTTCAAAGAAAGACGATACAGCAAAATGATAAAAAATCTGCTAGTCACACAATACGCACAATACAAAGTTGTCACTGTCAGCAGCTGTCAGTGTCAATTATTAGTTGTCAGAATATTAGGTTAGAAAAAAAAAACCGTTTGTGCATGGTACAATGAACACACGTTTGTGTACCCCAAAGATGTTACCAATGACGTATACGTCATTGTATGTTACTCACGTCAACTCAGAACCGATGCTCAGAACGAACACAACCACATAAATTTCAAATTTCAAAACATAACCTTATAGATTACATTCTAAAATATATTTTTAGGATTGTTTAAATGATTAATTAATATAATTAATAATTTACTTTTAAACAAAATGGGAAGTGAGGTTCTCACATTACAATTTGGTCATTATTCCAATTTTGTAGGAACACATTGGTGGAATATTCAAGAATTAAGTTTCCAATATAACAATGTATCAAACTCTTCTTCAATTAGTCACGATGTGTTGTATCGAGAAGGGCACACCCAAAAAGTATGAATAAGTCTACATACAAAATATTTTTAAGTTAAGTTTTTATCTTAATCCCGTTCTTTTGACTAGAAATCACTTTCAAGAATGTTGGAAGTTCTCCCCATCATCCATTCGTTTGAAATGGCTTTCACGTTTTTTATAATCTTGGGACAGTGATGACTTTCTTCTCTACAATAGTGCATAGAAGAAACAGTTATTATGTATGCCTAATGTTGAAAGTAGTGCCTATAATGTTTAAGTTTTCATAATTTACTTACCAAATGGGTTTTCCTTTTATTTATATTACCTTGCATGCTTGCTCAATACAAGTTGTTCTATATCTCTCCTTTTTCTTTTTTGGTTTTTATATTTAATTATGCTTTCCTTTTTATAAAGTGGTTCCTTAATCCATCTGGTTTACATTTTTTTCTGCAGAATGTATTGTAAAAACATATTTTTTGATTAGTATTAACCTCTTATGCAGTTTCTATATATTTATCTGATTTTCTGTTTTCCAGTATTTTTAGTCTTTATATTTTCATTCTGGTTGAATTAGTAGTTTTTATATTACATATTAATACCTGTCTAATAATAATTTATAAATCTTAGTCTTGCACAAAAGTGATTAAAGTTTTAAAATTTCTTGTTTCTATTAGGTTCTCTGTAAATATTTAATATGTTATTTTCACTGACTTAACATTTTTTACAAAACATTTTAAAATAATGTTACTTGAGTTTTTTAGGGTCAAGTTACATTTACCCCTAGACTTTTATTAGTTGATCTTCAAGGTAGTTTAGGGTCTTTACCAGAGCAAGGAGACTTGTATGATCCAAAGCCTGACATATTTAAAGAATCTGCCAATTGGTATGATAATTTAGTAGAAGTTCAAGCAGGACCTAGTGAACATAAAAATAAATTTCAACAAGACTTGGATGATGTAACGAAACTCCAAGATGTGACAAAGGAAAATTATGAATTAGAAGGAACAACAAAGGTTTGGTCAGATTTTCTTTATGGTAGATTCCATCCAAGAACTATAGAAATTGTTAAGGAGTATCAGCACTGCAATGAAAATACTCCATTTGATGCATTTCCATTGGGTCAAGGTTTATGGAAATCCCATCAATTTTCAGAAGATTTTACAGATAAAATTAGGAACTATGTTGAAGAATGTGATAATTTTCAGGTAAACTTTTTAGTATTCTAAAACTGGTTATACAAAATATTTTTATTTTTGTTTTTATCCTCTAAAAATAAGTTCATTTTCTTAATACTAATTTATGGATATTACTAATATGTATTATGTGAAAGATATTTATTATGACATTTCACTTTTATTATCTCTTATATGGAAATGGTACCACTAAGAAAAGAAACTGCTTAGAAAATAGTATATTATAGTAAATAGTAAATTAAACTTATAGAAACATTGTTCTTTCAATTTTCTTTTTCAAAATATACAGAAATAATCCAGTTGTAAAACATGACAATTGGCACAGACAATAGTGGAAAACTTATCAATAATTTCTGAATATACTTATTACTAAAATAAGAGAAATATTAAAGAATATACATTTATGAGATGAGTGAGAAATATATATGAGCTAAAAACCATCCACTGAGAACTATTTAGTAAGCAACCTTCTTTTTCAAATGCAGAAACATATGTTTCTGTAAATAAATCTATATCCAGTATTCTAGTCTTGGACTATCCAACTTATTCATTGGATTTTATGGTTTAGGTACAGTACAACTTCTATTTCCTAAAGTAAAATATGTATTAAGTCAACATTACATTATGCAATTTCCATGCTATGCAAGACAGATTATGCAACTACGCATGCGCACTGGATCTTTCCAAGCAAAATCTGTGCTAGACAAAAAATTAGGACATGTTCTATTTTTCATGCTATTTGGATGCAATTTATTGTCAAATTCATGTTGCCAATATAACAAAATTTATAGTTTAGAATAAAAGTGCAAGTGTAAATGTTATTTATTGAATGTAGTAATTTGTGATTTATATTTGAATATATTTAATGATGGACTGAAATTTCCAAGTGAAATATCTAAAGTTAATGTTTTGATTTATTTCTTCTGTTGGCAACAGTGAAAGTAGTATCTCAAAAGTACACAAAAATAGCTCTGATATAAATAGATCAGGCTAGGCAAGATATATGTCATGAAGACGGACTTGCATAGCATGAAACTTGCATAGCCTAGATGTAAAGCTATCTTTATAGGTAGCGATATTTGAATCTGTTGAAATTGATAAAGACAAAAGTTTCTGAATATGAACAGTCAGAACAAGACCTCCAATCCTATTTCAAAGTGTTTTTTTTTTATTTTAGGGTTTCCATTTTCTTACAGATTGCACCAATGCTTTTGCTGGTTTGTCATCTTCCTGTTTAGAATACATTAGAGATGAATATGATAGAAAATCAGTGTTGCTATTGCCAGTAATTCCATCATACTTTCCTGACAATGACTTTAGTTCAGAAGAAGAAAAGAATCAGTCTCTTATAAATGATTCTGTTAGAGTTTTAAATATGACATTAGGATTTAATGAATTTAGCGCCTATTCTTCATTAACAGTGCCTTTAAGTATTGGTAGTAAAGGATGGAGACAGCCTGGACCTCCACGAATTTTTAAAAATTTGGATTATAATGTAAGTATTATAAGACTACCATGCATATTGTATTATGATTAGCAAACCCATGAGTATTGGATGAACAATTACAATGAAAACTGTAACTCTGCTGTGTTACTCATTAATAAGTATCGGACCGGGTTGTAAATAATAACAACAGTATAGGAAATACTACCCGACTTTAATTATCACTCCAAAACGTAATGCAAATAACAATATACAGTCCATCTAATTTACTTACCACTGCACGTCATTATCATTGACAGAGATCGAAGTTGACATAGTTGCCAAAGTATAAAAAATACTGAATCCATTTTAAATCAAATAGGTCACAATTATTGCAAAAGTGGATTATACAACAAAACAAATTAATATTTAATGTAAATAAATAAAAACAAAACAAGAGTTAATAATCTTGTTAAAAACAATTTGAGCCGCTTGTATGCGTCGTATAAAGATGTAAAATGGAATACTTAAACAAAAACAACACTTTTTTCATTACTTATTAACATTAGTCAACACCGCAACTGTCAAATAAGTGTTACTAATTTATGCCAAAATATCACCTCCGTTCGATTACAGTCTCAGTGTGTTCCGAACAAATGTTCTTCATAAAAACGCTTTATAATGCATTTATACAAATTAAATGAAACATATTGTGTATTTCTTTAAGTTAGCATTAATAGAAATATTTAAATATTATTTCTACGCGTATATAATAAAATATGTCTAGTGGCTGTAATGCAAGTGTACTCGGCAAAGTGATTCTAAAGAAGAACAAACCTACCGCCTAAATATTTCGTGTTGGTATCATGTGACCTCATGGACTATAACGCGGATGACGTGCAACGGTAAGTAAATTAGATGAAGTATACATTAAATTCATTAAATTCATTAAATTCAATAAAAACAAGAAAATTAGAATATCTCGGACATATTACACGTGGAGAGAAATACACCTTGCTCCAACTGATTATGCAGGGAAAGATCCAAGGAAAGAGAAGCATAGGGAGGCGTAGAATGTCATGGCTGCGCAACCTGAGAGAGTGGTACGGATGTACATCAAATGAACTTTTCAGAGCAGCCGTCTCAAAAGTCCGAATAGCTATGATGATTGCCGACCTCCGCCGCGGAGATGGCACTTGAAGAAGAAGAAGATACATTAAATAGACCATCGTCGAGTCTGTCGTCTTGAGTTTCCTCTCAGCTGATTGTGACGTAACACTGCATGGTTGCCAATACCATGGTTGACCACCTGGAGCAAATGACCTTGCAAATACAGTCTCGTTTTCTTGAAAACATCTGGGTACTGTTTTGTAAGAATCTTTCATCTCTTTATTAGATAACATCTCATTTCTAAAGTCGGACTGTAAACGATCAAATAATGAGCCCAATCTTCGCCTCATTAATATTTCTGATGGGTATCTCCCTGTTGTGCAATGGGGTGTAATGTGCTGAGTAAGGAGATATCTGTGCAATGCTAACTGTATTTTAGTTTCTTCGTTACTATCTGTCATTTTTTTAGTGCATTTTTTACATTTTGTACCATGCGTTCCGCTTGCCCATTACTACTTAGATGGTACGGTGCAACCAATGCTTGTCTAATAAGGATTTTCTTTAAAAAATCTTGGAACCCAGCTGACGTAAAACAAGTTCCGTTATCAGATACGACGACATCTGGAATGCCATGAGTGGCAAATAAACCACGTAATACATCTATAGTCACAACACTAGAGGTATTTGGAACTTTTTAACCTCCAACCACTTCGAGTACGAGTCTATGATAATCAGAAACATTTTTCCTTTAAATGGACCGGCAAAATGGAGGTGTATTCTTGTCCATGGAGCTCTGGCCCACTCCCACGGATAGATTGGAGCATTTTTTGGCATGTTTCTAGACTCCTGGCACTCGCTGCATGTATTTACTAGGTGTTCGATTTGTTTGTCGAGATTTGGCCACCAAACATATGAGCGTGCCAGTGACTTCATTTTTACGATTCCGGGGTGTGCTGAGTGTAGCAAATTCAGTATTGTTTTCCTCCCTTCAAGTGGAACTATTACCCTTGTACCCCATAACAGACAGTCTTGATAACAGCTAATTTCGTTTTTACGTAGTAGATAAGGAGTATATTCGTCTGAAAATTTAATTTTCTCATCAGGTCAACCTTTCCAAGCCCACTGCAAAACTTTAGATAACACTGGGTCTTTCTTAGTCCCATTGGCAATGTCTTTGACACAGATTAGTTTTTCTGGGATGTTCTCAAGCATCAAAACGTCATCTGAGCTTGGTGGTTCTGGCGCATGTAACTTTAACAAGCATTAACAAAGTGTTAATTCGTCTTAGAACTAAGAATCTGCAAACAAAGTGTTAATTATCTTAGAACTAAGAATCTGCAAATAATGTGTTAATTAGTCTTAAAACTAAGAATCTGTAAGAGAAGGTTATTAGTTATCACATCTAAGACTAATTAATGCAAAAAAGTCCCAAAAATCTCGGAAAACAATAGTGTAATTTCTAAATAGCTGATTTCGTCTAAAATGCGATAGAAATGTTTGTCGTAGTGTCTTCGGGACGAATCAACAAACACATGTAACAAAATATCAATGCAAAGAGAGTTATTGGCAATTTTCGACTATCGAAAATTTCCTAAGTCGCTGAGACCTGAAATGTAGAAAAATATATATTAATATATTAATTTATTAATATAATAATTTATACCTAAAATATTTCAAAGTCCCTGAAAGAGAACAAATATTAAAAAAATATCCTAAGTCGCTGAAAGAAATATTATAAAATATTATAAAACTCGTCTTAGTTCCGTTCAGGAACTTGGAGTATCTAAAAGATAAATAATTTTACAAAATTATCCTAAGTCGAAAAATACCAAATTAATAAATAGGTGAAATTATCTGAAAGAGAAATTAAAATAACAAAATTATGCTAAGTTAAAAATCCCTGAAATATCAAATAAATCAAATAAGAACCTATTCTAAGTTCGTTTCAGAACTTAGAAAAATTCTGAAAGAAATAACCAAATAATTCAAATTCCCTAAGTTATTAACTAAGAAATAAATATCAAAATTTTGTCTAAGTCGGAAAGACGATTTAATTTGAAATAAAATATTTCACGAGAAATCAGACTAAGTCTCGCTAGAGAACTTAGGAAAAATCCTGAAATAAAAAGGATAGCGGTTAGGTGTAATTAAAAGCAGAGTTTCTAGGAACTTAATCAACCAGAAGGTCTCTATTGCCAAGAAGGCTGATTCTGCGGACCCTGTCCTGACCAGAACGAATTGTTGGCCATCGTGCACCTATATTTATACGCAATTAATTAGGTCAACTGCTCCATGGCGCTCTGCCATTGGAGCTTTTACTGTTAGAATTAGAATTCTGCTAACTGAAGACTGATAGGAACTGGATTTTTGTATGGTTGAAGCGGATCTAGTTCCTTTCGCGGTCCTTAGATACATAATATGATGCACACGGACAGTGATGATTACGCGTAATAAGGCAAGAAGAGAAGAAATAGATGGTCAACTGCAACTTTTTCTGCAGAGCAGAAAAACTATTTTAACCCCAAACAAAAGAAAACCAATGGAAGAAAGTTCAAAGGATGAGGATGACATTATGAGTATGTTGAAGAAGTTGATGAGAGAACTGAAAGCAATCAGGAATGAAAATAACCAATATAGAGAAGAAATGATAGCGCTGAAAAAATAAAAATAAAGATAAAGCAAGAATTTGAAGAAACAAAAAAAATTAACCCAGGTCGAAAACAAAGTAGAAAGAATTGATAAACAGATGAAAGAACGAGCATAGTAATTATGGGTCTACCAATAGAAGCAACAGATGAAACACTCTTAAAAAAATAACGTAAAAGATTTTATACAAAAGCACCTAAAAGACGATGTCGAAATGGAATCTGTAATGAAGCTAAGAAACAATATATGTCTGGTACAAATTAAGGATTATGACGAAAAAAACAATTTAATGAAAGAAAAAAGCAAACTCACATTACTTACTGGAGAAAAGATCTTCATCAACGATGACCTGACCAAAAAGCACGAAATTGCAAATAAAGGCAAGGAATTAAGAGCTGAAGGTAAAAATATGAAGATAGGGTACAAAAAACTAACTGTGGATGGAATAAAATGGGAATAGGCCGGAAATGGTACTTTCAAACGAGATAATTCTAGAAATATGGACCCAAAAAACGGCAGCGGAAAAAGAAAAAGACGACCCATTATGACCCGACCGACCCGACGAACCCTAGCAACGAACAGGAAAATGAGTTTGAATATAATTAGAGAAAAAAATAAATAAGAATACGTACCTATATATTCCGACATGGAATGTAAGAGGAGTATACGAGGGAGGAGCATTAATTAACCTTAAGAAACACTTAAGAAATATAAAATACACATAATAATAATACAAGAAACACATTTGACTGGAAACAACATTGAAAATATTAGTCCATACACGTTTTATACAAGTGGAGGCGATAATAGGAATTTTGGAGTTGGTTTTCTGGTACATAAAGACGTGGAGCAGGTACAACGATTTGTAACAAAATCTGACAGAATATTTTCAATTAGAATTAAAGGAAAAGAGAACTTAAAACATAATTGCAAAGCCTCCAGTAGGGTTCTGCCTGCAACCACAATAAAATGATTACATGTATTTAAATAGAACATATAAAAATAAAGTTACCTATGACAAAAATAAACTACCAAAACGAAACGTCTACTTATATGTTTAATGCGTACGTATATATAAATTTATAAATTTAATATATTATTAAGTAAGCGCCCCAGCTTAATACATGGAAATATTACACATATGCCACCATTCTCTCCCGGACTATAACCAATCGAATGACCTTAGTTCGTCGCGCTGATTCTCGTTGACGCGTAGTTCAAAGAAAATCAGTTTGGTTGCGAGAAGTTTCTGCGGAATTCAACATGATTGATGGTTGTGCAATATAAAACGGGGATTGTTGCTTCTTCTTCATGTGCCTTCTCTTCATCGGAGGTTTGCGACTATCAACTGGAATTCTTGTCTATTTTAGGCTAATGATATAATTGTGGTGGCATCCCTGATGTCGAACCCTTGGCATAAATTTGTGTGACGTGTGAAACGAGATTCTCAAGCATATATAGCTACAAAAAATAGCGCAATAGACTGAATGCCGAACCAGACATGAACTTTCTTCAATCAAGTCTGATATTACCCAGTTCACTGTAGTGCTACGAAAATTCCGTAAGATTTATCCCACATAAAGAGTCCCTTGACGAAAAAGGAAAAGTCTAGAATATTCGAGATGCCAATCCGGAAATGTCTAGTGAAGTCTGGAACGTCAGAAAATATATAAAAACATATGTTGATAGTTTATAACAGTAGTATTTTGATTTTATAGTTGTTATTGCGTTAAAGTAAGCGCGAAGTCAGTAAGCGCGAAATATTAAATACACAGCTTTTGGTTAACCAACATCCAATTGACAGAGTGGAAAAGCGAGATCGGCGTTCATAATGATGAAGTCTCTCTTCAGAAGTCACGATTTACCACTTGCTACCAACATCTCTCTTATTAGATGCTATGTATTTTCTACGTTATTATGCGGAGTAGAGGCCTGGACACTTTCCGAAGCTTCTTTAAGAAAACTCGAGGCATTCGAGATGTGGTGTTAAAGACGTATTTTAAGAATTTCATGGGTGGATCGTGTGACTAATGTTGAGGTCCTACGTAGAATAGGCAAGGAATGCGAGATTATTAACACTATTAAAGAGCGCAAACTAGAATATCTTGGCCATGTTATGAGGAATGAACAGAGATACGGCTTGTTGCAACTCATTCTTCAGGGCAAGGTATTTGGAAAGAGAGGACCAGGGAGAAGAAGAATATCTGGGCTTCAAAACCTGAGAAAGTGGTTTAATATATCGACAACCGGATTATTCAGAATAGCAGCAAGCAAGTTAGGATAGCCATGTTGATCGCCAACATCCGGAACGGATAGGCATCGTAAGAAGAAGATTCCGTTAAAGTATTGTAAACAAGTTGGTGTTGAATAAAGTTATTTTAAACAAGTACAACAGTATGATTAGTAATATACAATACATGTATACCTGGTTTTCTTTTAGTTTAGAGTTTTAGGATTCAGGGTTTCGTTAAAAGTTTAGTTTTTAAAAGGTTTTCGCACCCAAAAAGGAACCGCTGTTTTAAAGTATATAATGATTAATAAATATGTTGCTGTCGCAACATGTTGGTCTTTCATCATCATTACCAGCAAAAATAGAACTCATATATATACATACATACATACATACATACATACATACATACATACATACATACATATATACCAGCAGTCGCCTTGAATATCTGCTCAACTTTGTCAGGAGATTCCTTAGATTGAAAATAAAAGTCATGTTAGGTAAAAATCATGCAACGGGCCTCAGAGTCTAGGATTAGCGGGTAGAGCTCAAACATCCTGGGCTCGCTCTTTATCTATATAAATGTAAAATACTGTCAACTGACGTGAAAAAAACTTATATTTATACACCGGGTTTTGAGTTTGATTGTGTAATTTTCACGGCAATGGGTCATTGGTCAAAGACTTGGAGCTCCGATGATATCCCTTCCCTCGGTGTGAGAGTTGTTAGAATTTACTAAAAAACGAAAAAGTGTGGAATCGGTCTGTGGATTTTTCTGAATGTTGCTTGGCTCGTGGCTTCGTGTTGATTTGTTAGGATTCATGTCACTGCGGGAGCGGTGAAAACGTCGGTGTTGGCTTTGGTGTACTTTTATGCCTCCAATATTTGCTTGGAGTATCAGCTCAAATCGGATAGGAACTTCCTTGGGTTGATAGTAAAAGTCAGATTGAGTAAAAAACTTGTGAGTCTCGGAGTAGGGAACAGAGAATGAGCAGAATGGGTCCCAGAGTCTAAAAGAGTCCGTGAAGGATTGCCTGACTTGAAAATCATTCATATTTATACAGCAACTGTTAGCAAGAACGGGAGGAGTGCGAGGACGGGAGATGCAGTCGGCGGGTCAGAGACTGAGAGCGTCCGATAATACCGAAAGATGTACCTAAAACGTGGACATCACTACTTTGAATTCACATTGAACTATTCTATTCAAATCGATTTTAATGTTAAATTAAATTACTAGATTGTAAGTAGAGAATAGAATGTTTAAGTAAAATTTATTTTAGAAACAATTACAATCTCATTTCTTTTAGCATAAATTGCCCTACCACTCCAGTGCAATATTAGCAGCTGCATTGGATACTGTAACATTAAAGCATAGGCTAAAAAACTCACCTTTTACGTTGAAAGATTTAAGTGCAGATTTAACTCAGAGCGGAAGAAAATTTGTAGCGGCCAGTGTACAAATGCCGTTTCCGATACACGAAAAAAGTGACCTACTTGATTGCTTGGACAAATGGCAAGGACCACTCTATCAAAGTATTACTCCTAATTGTGAAATAGGTAACTTTAAAAAATTATTTGTTTATGTATCTATAGTTGAATATCAAAATTGTAGACACTAAATTCCAGGATATGTTCATGATCCTTCTGAGTTAGTCTTGGTCTTCCAGTGGCTTACATTTTTTTTGTAAGAGTGATAGGTAGCGCTACTTGTATTGAAGAATTTTTACGAATTATATGTATTACTATTCTCTCCCTAGCGCTAAGATATGTCTAAACAAATATGTGGGATTTGCCATAATGCAACTGAATAATTTAGACATCGGATTATGTGGACTAACGAAAAGCCAAAATATACATACAGTATGCTCAAATTAAATAAAATAATTAAATTTAACAAGTTTACATGAAGATGTGTAAGAGGCGAAATTATTGCATCAATTACAAATGTGATAAATCTTGCAATGTCGATATACCAGATCCATAAGATCCACTTTTTTAGCAATTCAGTTCTTAAGTTAGTTATCGTTAACAACATTATCTAGTACACTTGTAGGACCTTACAAAGTTTAAAAAAATATGATCGATACATAAAATTGAGGTATTTGCCACGCTGGTTGGCCAAAAGACATTATCAGTAAACTGCTACAGTAAAAATATTTCTACAAGTAGTCAGAATTGGTTTTATACTATATATTAGGTATATGTTAGATCGAAGTTTCTTAATCTTTTTCAGTCTCCGGACCCCTAGAAAACCAGGCACAATTTCAAGGACCCCCTTAATAAAAAACACAATTAAATTAAGACAATTTATTGAAGTACTAAAAAATTATCATTTTTATGAAAATAAAAAATATTGTATTATGTGAAGGTTGTTGCTGTTTTCTTGCTACTAAATTTAGTATACCTATTTGGGTTGATACTTTTACTTAGTTGTAATCTTAAATCGGATTCCAATTGTAGTCTGTTTCTGTACTTGTTTTTGATATATATAAGAGCAGAGAATCCCTTCTCACAGAGTAATTATTATTTAAATGGGAATAAGCCACAATTAAAGGTTAAAGTACGTTTATTGATGTTTCAATTTCCACTTCGGAAATCGTTCTCAAAATACAAACATTAGTAAATTAAACAAATTTTGTTTTTTTGTTACTTGGTGTCCAATATCAAATCTTCATAATTCATATCCGAAATTGGACAGTATAATTTTATCACCCAGTAGACCGAATGAATCTATTTGTTATTAAATACACACACGTAGTTAATTAGGTTACATACACATTTGGTCAATTATAAATAATAATTTGGACATCAGTCAAAAGTACTGACAAAGTTAAACAATTTACATCAATTAAATACACATATCACGCTAGGTACGCGAAAAATATTGACCCAAATAGAATTTATATAAAACTAATATCTCTTGACTAGAGAAGCATTCAATCAATATTCACTCAACGAACATATAGTCTTCAACGATCAACTTCATCAGTCTCTACTCAAAGTAATCCCGGGTCTACACCCATAGTGTACGTCTCAACAATAAACTCTGCTACTATTATTTGGTGTTTCCATTACAACAGAACGAACATCTTCACTGAGCCAACGAAGGGAATTTGTTCATGGTCCTATCGAGAAACAGAATACTTCAAGGAAGTTTGAGAGAGCCTATACAGTCCACGCCAGCAACACCCTCAGTAGCAGAGAGAGACCACTAGACCCGGGAGAACGAGAGCAGTACCAAAGCCAAGAGCCATACTAGAGCCGAGAGCAGTACCAGAGCCGAGAGCAGTACCAAAGCCGAGAGCCATACTAGAGCCGAGAGCGGTACTAGAGCCGAGAGCGGTACCAAAGCCGAGAGCCATACTAGAGCCGAGAGCAGTACCAAAGCCGAGAGCCATACTAGAGCCGAGAGCAGTACCAAAGCCGAGAGCCAGACTAGAGCCGAGAGCAGTACCAAAGCCGAGAGCCATACTAGAGCCGAGAGCAGTACCAAAGCCGAGAGCCATACTAGAGCCGAGAGCAGTACCAAAGCCGAGAGCCATACTAGAGCCGCAGAGCAGCCAAAGGACAGGACCGATTGCAGAACCCACCAGAAGCGAGGGATCCTCAACGTCTAAGAACACAAAAAACCGTAAGTTTTTGAATAATTACAAAATCTTCCAACTTTTACAATCTTACAATTTAACAAGTTTTTTTTTTATTACAATTTAACAATTTAGAACAACAATCTCCACTCTATCAATCGTATAATAATGTACTTTAGAATGCATACCATTTAAATAATACAGAGAATTGATAAAACAAAAATAAACGTCATTCACAACTATAATTAACTAAACAGTAATTTTGTATGACAATTTGAAAAAAGAAACGTTCATACATATAGCTTGCTTTTAATTACAATTAAATATTTTATTTCGAAAAATTAAAATAATTACGTAGCAAATAATTTCATTTATTTTGATAACAATATATATATATATATATATGTATATATATCACTATAAGAGTGTGTGGATTACATCTTGACCTACCTCAATGCAAAGAATAGCACAGCAGGCAAGGTCAAACTCATATTTCGCTAAATTGCACATTCCGATAGAAAAGAAAGTGTTATAATACAGGTATACTTATTTAATACATAACGTACATTTAGTATTGTCTAATATATTTACCGCTGAATGTAAAAATTTTTAAAATAATCATGGAGAGTCTATACGTTAAGCAAGCGGAAATAGGAACAGAAATAGTGAAACTCGTTTCAAATACAAAAAAGGATTCCCAATCTCGGAAAAATCAACAATACATCCGGGATAGACAGGAAAAATTAGAAGAATATTGGGCAAAATTTTTAAATAACCACGAAAAGCTGCTAGAAGGGGGTATAACGAAAGAAAAATATTTTGAAACAAAATACTATGATCAGGTATTTAAGACATACATTGAGGGGAAAACCCTGTTGGAAGAATATGGAAGGGTGCTGAAAAGAGGAAAAGCACCGAAAGTAAAGGAGATACAGATAAGAAAACAAAGAATCGAGGAATTATTACGGCCAGAAAATGAACAAGACTTGCAGGAGGATGAAGAATTGCAGTCAGAGTTAAGAGAATACATGGAAAAGGTGAATACACTAATGATTGAAGCAGCAGTAAATGAGGAACTGGACGCTACAGATATTGGAGAAGTAGAGAGAATAAATCATCTAAAGAGGAAAGTCAGGGAAGTTTTAAAGAAAATAAGGCCAGGAATGCAACGGCCAGAAAGCACACAGAGGAGGGACGGTGTGACATTACCGCAGGTAAAAATCCCTGTGTATGAAGGCAGATATGAAACGTGGAGAACTTTCCACGATCTGTTTACTAAAGTAATACATGAAAACGACCAGTTATCAAACGCAGAAAAAATGCAGTACCTAAAAACTCAAGTAAGAGGGGAAGCCAACAGAATGATACAACACTTAAACATATCCGAGGCCAACTACGAAGTGGCCTGGAACATGCTAAAAGATAGGTATGAGAACCCAAGGATGATATTGTTTAAATTAATAGACAGGATGCTACTAGCGCAGGAAGTAAAGGAATCTTCTGCTAGAGCATTGAAATCACTACATGACACCTTCCACGAAAGTCTGGAAGCCATAGGAGGGTTAGGAACAGACACGGAAGCGTGGAGCCCATTGATAGCCCGAATTATCATAACGAAATGGGACAATGAAACTAGGAGGCTGTACGAAAACCACATTGGAGACAGTAGAGAGATACCGACGTACAAATCGACACAAACATTCCTACAGCGAAGATTTCAGACACTGGAACTGCTGGAGTCAGAAAAAAGACAAGAGAAGCAAGGAGGATCTCTTAGGAAACCAAGAACACATTGCGTGATATGCAACGGAGATCACGGAGTACCGAACTGCAGAGAATTTCAGGAACTCAATGTAAGAGACCGGAACAGGATGATAAAAGAAAAAGGATTGTGTACAAACTGCCTAGCACATAAAAAAGAAAAACAATGTTATTCACAATATAGGTGCAGACACTGTGGCGGAGACCACCACCATATGTTGCATTATGAAAAAGGAAACACAAGCAACAAAAGAAACTCCAATGAAACGAAACGAAAACAAACACAAGAAAGAAATGGAAGAGATTCAAACAATAGAAGAAACGGGTACCAAGCTGATAGGTACAGAGGAGGAAATAATAATCCATACAACGCCAGAGAACAAAATAACGGAAGGCGAGAAAATACACAAGATACCAATGGGCCTAGGAATAGCAACGACCAGCAAAGAGGGCAGAATTCAGTAAACTGTGCAAGCCATAAGGAAGGTGAAGCATTACTAGCGACAGCTGTGGTACGCATAAGAGATGCGAAAGGAGATTCACACATAATGAGAGCACTAATCGACCAAGGGTCACAATGCGCATTTATAACGGAACAAGCTGCGACGACGCTAGGAACAACAAGGAAGCCCATACAGGCGACCATATCCGGGATAGGCTCGTCAGGAGAAAAAACAGCCAACTGGAGTATGAAACTTTTAATCGAAACTCATTACGAAAGTGACTTCGAGATGGAAATAGAAGCACTAGTACTACCGAAGATAACAAGGAATTTACCGGAAAAGGATATAATTCTACCGGACTATAACGAGAAAAATGCAATACTGGCAGATCCAAGATATTACAAGGTAGGGAAGATAGACTTACTACTAGGAGTAAAAGAATACAGTTACATATTGACAGAAGGGATGCACAGAATAAGTAATGGACTCCTGAGTCAAAACACCAAACTAGGATGGATAGTTTCGGGAATAGCACGAGAAAGGGAGAATATAAAAGCAGAAGTAAGCTGTATGATATCAAGACAAGAAATGGACGTACAAATAAAGAACTTCTGGGAATTAGAAGAAGTAAATCAGGATACAAGTTTCTCAGTGGAAGAACAAGAATGTGAAGAACTGTATCGACAGACTGTAAAAAGGAATGAAGAAGGGAGATACGAAGTAAAAATTCCGTTTAGGGAAGACGTCGCAAAGTTAGGAGAATCTAAACAGCAAGCATTCGCCAGATTGATGCAACTAGAAAGGAAGTTTGCAAAAGACAAACAGTTAGAAGCGAATTACAGACAATTCATGGAAGATTATGAAAACCAAGGTCATATGGTAATAGCAGAAAACCAGGGAGATGGGTACTACTTACCTCATCATCCAGTGAGAAAAGAGGACAGTACTACAACGAAAATAAGAGCCGTGTTTGACGCATCAAGCAAAAGCTCATCGGCAGTAAGCCTGAATGATATTATGCACACAGGGCCGAAATTACAACAAGACTTGACAAATATACTATTACGATGGAGATCCAATAAGGTAGCATACTCAGCGGATCTGGAAAAAATGTTTAGACAAATCAGAATGGCAGAAGAAGACCAAAAATATCAAAAAATTTTGTGGAGAAAGGACACAAAGGACCACATACAAGAGTATAACTTAACGACGGTGACATACGGCACGGCCGCAGCACCCTTTTTAGCGTTAAGAACAATACAACAATTACAAGAAGACGAAGGAGCGAGGTTCCCGTTGGCATCGAAAATTGTAAAAGAAAACATGTATGTAGACGATATACTAGGAGGAGCTGAGACAGTGCAGGAAGCAGAAACAGCCCAAAAGGAATTAATACAAATGTTCAGAAAAGGAGGTTTCACTCTTAGAAAATGGTTGAGCAACGAAGAAAAAATAATGGAGAACGTACCGGAGGATATGAGGAACGTAGACTCGAAGGCATTCAAACAAGAAGAAGTACGGAAAACGTTAGGAATACACTGGTCACCTAAAGAGGATATAATCACATTCAAAATAGGGATAACGACGGCAAAGAAAATAACGAAAAGACACGTACTGTCAGAAGTAGCAAAACTATACGACCCACTGGGATGGATAGCACCTGTAGTAATTCAGGCGAAAATGTTCATACAGGAATTATGGGAGCAAAAGACCAGTTGGGATAAAGAATTAACTAGCAACCAACAAAGCAGGTGGAATACATACCAGGCGCAATTAGTAAATCTGGAGAAAATAACATTGCCCAGGTGGAACAACTTAAGCAAGATAAACAGAGTAGAACTGCATGGATTTGCAGATGCGTCTATGAAAGGATATGGAGCGGTAATCTACTCAAGGGTATTAGGCCCAGAAATTAAAACGAATCTAATGATAGCAAAATCGAAAGTCGCACCATTGAAAGGGAAAACGACGTTACCGAGGCTCGAGCTGTGTGCCGCGGTACTACTAGCAAATTTAATGAAGAAAACCCTACAAGCATTGAACAGGGAAAACATTGAGGTATATGCATGGTCGGACTCAACGATAACCCTGGCTTGGATAAGGGGATCATCAAAAAGGTGGAAAATGTTCGTCGCCAACAGAGTAGAGGAAATAAGACGCGTTATAGGACCGAAAAATTGGCATAAGGTAGATACAAAGGAAAATCCAGCGGACATCCTCTCACGTGGAAGTACCGCATCAGAATTATTAGAAGCAGAGCTATGGTGGAAGGGACCAACTTGGCTGACTAGTAACAAAACTTTAACTCAGGAATCAGAAGAAATACCAGAGACAAATGAGGAGGAAGTCAAAACGAAAATAACGGTGCACACGACAACGATAAAGGAAGACATATGCGAGAGATTCTCAAATTTAGAAAGAATGAGAAGAGTACTTTCATATTGTAGGAGATTTGCAGACAAATGCAGAAAAAAGAAGGACAATGGACAAAGTCAGCTTACAGTCCAAGAATTAGAGGAAACGCTATTAAAGGTGATAAAGCACACACAGCACGCCTACTTCAAACAAGAAATAAATAAGCTGGAGAAGAAACAGCAATTAGACAAGAAAAATAAATTAGCGTCATTGGTACCATTCCTGGATAGACAAGGAATTCTAAGAGTCACCGGAAGACTGAGACACACGAATCTAAAGTACGGAGAAAAACATCCGATAATTTTGCCAAAGGATAGTGCATTAACAAAGTTACTTATAACAGATAGTCACGCAAGAAATCTACATAGCGGATTACAACAAACACTACAGTACATAAAAAGGAAATACTGGATAATCAACGGCAGAAGAACCGTGAAAGATCATCTAGCAAAATGTTTAAGGTGCAGGAGGTATAAAAGCCAAGCAGCACAACAATTAATGGGAGATCTACCGAAAGACAGAGTGAACCCGAGTCATCCCTTTACTAACACAGGGATAGATTATGCCGGGCCAATAAAAATAAGTACCACGAGAGGCAGAGGACAGAGGAGCTATAAGGGCTACATCTCAGTATTTGTGTGTCTGTCAACGAAGGCAGTACACCTTGAGGTAGTAAGCGATATGTCTACGGATGCTTTCATCGCAGCGTTCAAGAGATTTACGGCACGCAGAGGACAGTGCAACAACGTATACAGCGATAACGGAACCACATTCGTAGGAACAGCAAATTTGTTGAAAAAAGAAAATCAAAAAATAGATGACGAGATAAAACAAGGATTACGGGCACTAGGTACCCAGTGGCATGTCATACCTGCATATGCACCACATTTCTGAGGATTATGGGAGAGCGCAGTGCGAATAATGAAATATCACTTGAAAAGAATCATCGGGGAAACAGTTCTAACATATGAAGAATTGAGTACGGTGCTGGCACAAATAGAAGCATGTATGAACTCGAGACCATTATGTGGGTCATCAGAAGACCCTGAAGGGAAAACAGCCCTGACACCAGCTCACTTCCTTATAGGGAGAGAAATTATATCACCAAATCGGGAAGAAGAGCTTACGACTTATTTGAAGATGCCGACGAGGTGGAGATTAGTGGAGAAAATAAAAAGAGACTTCTGGAAAATTTGGAAACAGGAATACCTGCACCAATTACAACAGAGAAATAGATGGCATAAGGCGCACCCTAACATAAAAGAAGAAGAAATAGTTATAATTAAAGAAGAGGATACACCTCCAGGCAGATGGCCATTAGCGAGGGTAACAGAAACACACCATGGAGCGGAGGGATTAACCAGAGTAGTAACAGTGAGAAAGGCAAACGGGAAACTGACTAAAAGACCCATACATAAGCTAATACGACTGGAAGAAGAGAAACAGGAAAAGCCGAAAAAGGCAGCAGCACTAAGATGGAAGAAAATACTAGTAGCTATAATGTTTTTAACGATGTTAAAACCCATAAAGGCAGAACCGTATAAAATATATAATCCGGTACCAGGATTTTTCACAGAAGACCTTGGAGAGGTCGTCATAGACCGGGGAACATTTCGAATAAAGGTGTTACTCGAAAAAGGAAGAATTCGAACAGAGCACCAACTAATAGGAAATATGATACAAGGCGTACGAGAACTGTGTCATGAGATAAAAATCGTGAATTGTAAGGATATAATAGAGAAGTTAGAGGAAGGACAAAGAAAGGCGGAGTCAGTAAGCGAGGGGTTGACAGTAGAAATAAAAGGAAGGGAAAGAAGAGGAATATTAGGAACAATATTAACCTCAGTATTTGGAGTCAATGACGAAGCCTACAGTAACATTGAAGCATTAGATAATAACCAAAAGGAGCTAATAAAGGAATCACAACACCAGGCGAAGATAATGTTAGAAACAATAACATCAATCAATCACACAGAGAACAGGATAAACGAGCAAATGAACAAGTTTAACAAAGCACTAATCACAGGTCTACAAGAAATATCTAAAGGACTTAACGAAGTAGAAGACAAAGCACAAAAACTAGAAACCGAATATAGCACGTTACGAATACAAACGATAGCATTACAAGTTATGGACTTCATAAACGAATATACTCAATTTTACGAGGGAATATTAAACCTTCACTATAACCACGGACACTTCATTGATATAGTGAAACCGGGTGAAATAACCAAATTAATAGGGAAAGCAGGGCAGATACTGCCTCAAGGGGTCGAAATACGACGACAACCCATTATAGAAACAGAAGTCAGTCATGACGACAGATATATAACAGTCATCGGCTACTTCATAGTGACAGGGAAAAATAAGTACAGCATGCTCAAAGTCACGGCCATACCACTTAACGTTGAGGGGTCGGTGTTGCGCACATTTGTCGCCCCAAGGAATCTACTGGTCGTAGATTATAACACACTGCACTACTTCGAATTGACCACGGAAGATAGAGAAAGGTGCTTACTGTTGACAAAGGCGCAGATAGCGTGCTCACCAACGGCTATAAGAAACATGGATACCCAACCAAACTGCATACTAGAAGAAATTTATGAGCGATCTAAGAATAGCACATGTCCAGTGGTAGCCAGGACAATACAGACAGCTCAATGGAGTAAGATGGGTACTCCCAACCTCTGGCTAGTTATCACGCCAGTCACGATACACATATCCATTATTTGCGATGGAAATCGGAGCGAAAGAGTACTGGAACGAGTCACATTCCTGAAGCTTTCACCCAAATGTACCGCCCAAACGAAAAATATTACATTACTCCCCACTAGCAGTGGGGTGGACAGAGCAGTGACGAGTTACCTGAAGTCGCCAATCACTCCCGTGGCCCAACTGGTGGCGAGGACACCCCGCAAGTTTAACACGCCTCTAAACACCTACCTTGACATACCAGGAGGAGAGCTACGTCATGTGTTACTTGAGGAGGAGAGTCTGGAACAAGAAATGACGCATACGCAGTGGCGATCGATTCACGAATCTAATTGGCATTATTTTGTGGCCACCGGGATCATTACTATAATGGTAATAATTGGGATACTCACGTTATGGAAGTACCGTCCTGTTGCACGACTATGTCGTTCAGGGAATCCACAAACTCAGACTAACGAACAGGAAGTACCTGTATTAGTTAGTAATCGGCACAACAATGTACGGTCGACTTCCCAAGTTGACATCCCACTTTCCACATTTTCATCCAATTGCCCTAATTTTAATCTAGAGATAGAGTCGGACATTGATAGCTAGGGTACGGTTGGAAGATTATTGATTATTCTTAAACTATTTATAATTTATCATGTTTGAATTTTACTATGTTATGTAATACTTATATGTAAACTTTGAGTATTGACACTTGGGCCAGATTGCCCGATTCCGCAGTATGTCCAATATCAAATCTTCATAATTCATATCCTAAATTGGACAGTATAATTTTATCACCCAGTAGACCGAATGAATCTATTTGTTATTAAATACACACACGTAGTTAATTAGGTTACATACACATTTGGTCAATTATAAATAATAATTTGGACATCAGTCAAAAGTACTGACAAAGTTAAACAATTTACATAAATTAAATACACATATCACGCTAGGTACGCGAAAAATATTGACCCAAATAGAATTTATATAAAACTAATATCTCTTGACTAGAGAAGCATTCAATCAATATTCACTCAACGAACATATAGTCTTCAACGATCAACTTCATCAGTCTCTACTCAAAGTAATCCCGGGTCTACACCCATAGTGTACGTCTCAACAATAAACTCTGCTACTATTATTTGGTGTTTCCATTACAACAGAACGAACATCTTCACTGAGCCAACGAAGGGAATTTGTTCACTTGGTGAAAAAAATTCTTCTACTTTACTTGTAAGATAGTTCATTCGATTACATGAAATCAACTTTAACTTGAGAATATCCGTCAGAAAAAATCATAGCATGTAATTCGTCTTTAAAAAGACAAACACATGTCATGATGACAGTAAAAAATCTCCTGTTAGTGATTCCATAGTAAATTATGAGGGAAAAACCATGAAAAAACCTCATAATACTATCCCGACATGGTAAGTATTTGGTCGTGCATTTAGTTTACCTTCAATAAACACCAAATTCTGATTTTATATGTTTGTTATCTAAAAACATAAATGATGTATCCGCTATATGTTACCGACTTACTAATACTGGTATTTTCGCTGCCTCGATGACGTCGTTTTCTATAACAAGTGGTCGTAGTATTTGTAGTTGCTTGCTTATTTTCATATACATACTTCGTTTTGTTGGTGTTTATTATTAAACCAATTTTTGTAGCAGATTCTTTTAATGCTAGACACGCCTCTCGTACAGCGTTTTCCGTTCTCCCAACAATATTGATATCATCAGCATAGGCCAGGATTTGCACTGATTTATTATGTATTGAACCAGTTGTGATTTGTGACATACATATTACTTTTTCCAAAGCCAGATTGAACAGTATACAGGAGAGAGGATCTCCCTGGTGCAGCCCGTTATTTGTTTTAAAAGGTTCAGACAGTTCCCCTGAATTCGTACTCTACATTTAGTAGAGTTTATTTTGTTAAATTTATCAACTAATTTGGTATACCTAGCTCTTTCATTGCTTAGAACATTTCACTTCTATTCACAGAGTCGTAGTCTGCTCTGTAGTCTATAAATATGTGATAAGTATCAATGCCATATTCCAGTGTTTTTTCCAAAATTTGTTTCATGGTTCCAATCTAATGAATTGTCGATTTACCTCTTCTGAAAGCAGCCTGGTATTTTCCTACTATCCGTTCTGCATATGGTGACATACAATGACATAGTACCGTGGAAAAAAATTTATACGCTGCATTTAGAAGCATAATTCCTCTGTGGTTAGAGCATTCAAAGATATCTCCTTTTTGTGTATTGTGCAAATTATTCCAATATTCCAATCATTGGGGAGCGATTTCTATGTCCACAATTCTTTTATAAACTGCTGTAATGCCATTATGGTATCATGGTCACCTTCTTTATATAGTTCAGCTGAGAGATTATCTATTCCGGGTGATTTGTTTCTGGCTAGTTTTTTAACTGCATCTTTAACTTCAAGAACCGTTGGTGGTTCCTCTTTCATCTCGTCTGTTCCCCTTACCTCATCTCTTTCGTCTTCCAGGTTTTCTTCTTCCTCTATATTAAATGCCTGGTTAAAGTATTCCACCCATCTATTCAATACATCTTTCCTTGTTGTTAATAGCTCGCCATTCTGACTTCTGCATTGTCTTGGTTGCCTTGAATTCTTTTCTGTTGATGTTAACTTTCTTATAGAATGCTCTGAATTCTTTCTCTCTGTTGAGGTTTTCTATATATTTAAGTTCCTCATCTAGGTGGTTTCGTTTTTTCTTTTGTGTATCCTCTTTTCTTCTCTTCTTTTTGTCTGGTAATTCTATACAGTTGTTCTAGTTCGTCGGGTAAGCATCTTTCTGTAGGTTTCATTTTTTTCTTTTGTTGCATTCTTGCATTCATCATCAAACCAATGATTTTACGGGCACAGATTTCTGTTCCTATTTCCTCTTTCGCTGCTGCTTCAATGTCTTCCTTTATTCTGGTCCAGTAGGAGTCTATATCTGTCTGGCATTCTTCATTTACATTTTGATTCCTTAGCCTGTTGGTGACGTTTTTCGAGTTCCGTTCTACAATTGTCGCATCTCTCAGCTTTTGCACATTCCATTTTTTTGTATCCATTTTATTTTCTTTACTAGTATTTAAAATTCTAGCCCTCAATGTTGGGATCACTAGGCAATGATCTAAGTTTATGTTTGATGTGATCAATCGTGAGACCCTCACGAGATATATTATTTTCTCTTTCAGTCATTAACTTACAAACATAATTATCACCAATATGTAATAGTTCACCTTACTATCATTTTATCACATAACACATTCTTACCCAAGTTGGTAACGTCATTGTTCAAATGCAGGATCGTACATTGACTATTCAAGTAATTAACTTATTTTTGCTAGCTAATAATAATATAATTTTCATAAATAGCTAATAATTAAATTTAATTCAATTCACCTTATTAACTTAATTTTCATTCACTTTAATTTTAATTATTAGAACAATATAATTCTTTAAAACAATTTTATTACACACAATATCATTATTGGGCTATTGTTTGAGTGGTCGCCAAAAATCCATTTTCTGTTGTTTTGAGGACCTGTTAATCTTAACAACAATTTTTACTTCTTCCCCGACCTAGTTAGTTGACTGGTTCTAATAGTTGGACAAAGTCGTCCTCCTTTCTAGCGGTATGTTCCCTTCATGTGAAATTACTTAATATCGACCTGGTGTCATTATAATATTCAAATTAACGATATGTATTGTCTAACTGTATGTATTGACGATTGTCATGTAATACAAAGGTTTCTACACCTAATTACGTAGCTAGTTTCAACTACTTTAAAGGTATTTTCCACATGTTTAGTAATTGAACATTAAAAATTTTACCTTATTTTGTGTCACTTTAAAGTGGAAATATATATTCAGGTTTTTCACTGATGATAGTGCGACTGGACAGAAAACGTTTTGAAGAATTGTAATCCTTTTGAATAAATTTTAAATATTTTTAATAAAATATACCATTATACACCAAAAGTCTTTACATCTATGTAAGTTTTTTTAGTAAAAATTTCTTCTAATGTCCCTGTCATATGGCCAGATAAGTCTGTATCATCTGGATAGGCCATAATTTCCGAATATTTATTAAGGATGGTTCCCATGTTGTATAATTCGGTGTTCCTTACTACTTTTTGCAGAACTGTGTTAAAGAGGAGACACACCAATTCATTTACCCTGTCGTATTCTCAGAAGTTGGGGAACATTCACCCTCTATTTGTATTCGGCATTATGCATTGTAGCCCTTACCAGTCTGATTATTCTATTAGGGATGGAAAAATAATTTAATCACTTATTTGAGAAACCCCATAAGTCATAATTTTACCAAAATCGTTTTTTCACTAAAATGGTCTTTTAAACTGTAAATACACATTTTTGTAAAGAAACGCCTTCAGTCAGTGCATTAGTAACATATCTACAGCGGTATTATTTGGCGATGTATAAGAGAAACACCATAAGTCCATGACTAAGGACGTTTCTTTTATGCAGCGCGCATGTTGTTATAATTTGGCGCAATAATGCCAATAATTTTCAGTCAAGTTCAATCTTGTGTTGTGAACGCACGTAGATAATAAATGCCTAGTGAATATGAATACACTAGCAATAATATTGTGGATTGCTTATTTGTATTATATCTTGACAAAAATATTTTAAAATGAGTGAAAGCGACAGTGATCATAACGATATTAATTTACCTAATCAGAAAAAGAAAGGAATAAAAAAACCCTACGAATATAGAAATGAAATAATAAAATGAGTTTGAGTCAAAGGATACATTGGAAGGGGAAGAATGTTCCTAGAGTTCCTTCTCCATCTTCCAATGATGGCAAGTAAGTCGAAAAAAATGCAGATTTTTCAACGATTTAGGGACCTGACTACAAAAAATGAGCAAGATTGTTACTTACAAAGCCTAATTTACGCAACTGAAATTAAGCAACGACGTAGAAGAAAAGAACTTAGTGACAGCGGCGGCTCGCCAGGTGAAGTAGGTGAAGGTGAGGTTCACCAAAAAAATATAATTAAATTGAGATAAATAAATAAAAAATAAAAGCAACATTAATATATCTAAATTCTGAAATCAATTATTTATTCTCTTTTAATTAATCTAAAAATTAAAAAAGGCAGCTAACTTTATTATCGGTGCGGTAGGTACTTGACGGTCAAGTCCTGACCTGTGTCACTTGCTGTGTAGTGCGTATGATTCAGGAATAGGACGGTGAAGATTATTTTTGAAATGCGAAATTCATCTGCATTAGCGTTCACGGTTGCCATGGCTTGTCCCTAGTGATAGTTGAGAAAAATAGCAAGTGCAGTGCCGTTGAAAAATATCTTATTCGTCTTCACGCACTGGCCACTAGTTGAATGGATACCTATTTAGTATTTGCAGCGACAATATTTTGAAATTTAGTCTATTATATAGATATTTTTTATATAGTATAGTGTATAGTATAGTATTTATAAGTTTAGTTTAGTCACAGTATTAAGTTTATTTGTTTAGTGCACTTTATTAATACATTTCCCTGTGGTTTGTTTCGGATTTCGGATATAAAGTGTTCTCGTGGATTTCGTTTGGACAAAAATAATTTTAGATAGACATGAATCCCATTAATGACTTGGTGTGTAATATATTAGAAACTCCGTTTAGCAGACGAGGTGTTTTAATCGCCAAAAAACCCCCAATGAAATGTCAAGGTTCAGAACTAAAATACCCCAAGCAAGTAGAACATATCGTATCTAGTATAAGTGCCATAAAAAACTGTTTTCAAGTTATTAGGGCCCTAAACTCTATTTTTTTAACGAATTTTTAATGAGATTTGGACGCGACTTAGGTACCAAAACTCCTTTTGGCTCCGGCAAGCTTTCTTCATCTTCACCACTTTTTTAGGCCACGAGCCGCCGCTGCTTAGTGAGTCTTCAAAACCTAATAGAAGTAGTAGCTATGTATACTTCATATCAACCCCTAATAGAAAAATTACCGTTTATAAATTAGCCTTGTGTTTTCTTCACGGAGTAACAATTGACTGAGTGAGGCTGCTAATACTTCTTTTAAGTGCAGGAAAATCACCATTCGACAAACGGGGAAAAAGTACCCCAGTCCATGCAATTTCTGTTATTATTACACGTGCTATTCGTGAACATATTAAATCATATCCCATAAAGGTAGCTCACTATACTAGCAAGGAAAAGTATTATTTAAATGAGAAACTAGATATCACTCTTATGTACAAAATGTTTACAGAAAATTTCCGGAATATGTCACTGTTAAGTATTCATACTACAGAAAAGTTTTTAAAGAAGATTTTGAATTATCATTTGGAAGACCTCAGGTAGACACATGTGTGTGTGAGGAGCTTGCAATGGAAATATATAGTACGCACCAAGAAATTTTCAAATCAAATGAAGTTGGTTAAAGAAATGACAGAGTCCAACGAGGAAATTGGGGATATTTTTAGGGATTTTATGCAGAACCTTCAACTGCCACACAACTTCTTCCGGGGTAAGAGGTTTTCTATCTTCGCCAGGTAACAGTGAACGTTTTTTGCATTAACAATAATAAAACAGGAAAAGCAACGTTTTTCCTGTATCTTGAGGGTAACGGTACGAAGGGGCCGAATGAAGTTTGCTCATTTCTAATGAGGTATTTTATAGACAACATTCTGCTTTGATTTCGCTCGAAAAACTTAAGACCATTGACCATTATTTTCCTATTAGGGGTAATTCCTTCCTACCCTGTGATAGGGATTTTGCGGTGATTAAAAGAAAAATTAGAAAAGTAGACCGTATATACACCATGGAAGAATATGGACAGCTGATAAAAACTTTAAGTATAACCGCTTTAATGTAGTATTGGTCAATGCTGAAGACGTAATTGATTACAAAAGTTGGTGGCCAGAGTACTACAAAAAACAATGTTATCCGCGGGATCCAGTGGCAAAAATATTCCAAGGAATTAGAAGGTTCACCTAAAAATAAGCTAATTCATGCATTTTCACCACTCCTACGGGAACTCAAACTTGGTTGTAGCACACCCTTTTATTAACGGATTAGCCAATAAAACCTTGAGGCTTAACAATAATAAAAAAAATACAATAATATTGTTTGAAGCATTGGCATATCCCAGTGGAAAGATTCCGATTAATTATAAGTAGATTGTTGATATACAAAAACTACAAAGTTATATACCGGATGTAGAAAATATCCAGGATTATTAATATACCTGAAGAAGATTAATGATCACACCTTTCTTTTTTTTTGAGTTGTAATTTTAAGAAACCCCGTTTATTTGTAAAACCCATAAGTCAATCAAGTTTGAGCTTATTCTCAATTTTTTTTTCAAAAAATATTATGTCAGTTTTATTGAGGAATTAGGTCAGTTTTTAACATGTAGAAATCTTCGTGTTTTCCTCACACAGTTTTTTCCTATTTTCCGAAAGTTTTAGTTTTGTGACTTGTGCGGTTTCCCAAATGATTCTCAAGTGATTCAATTGTTATTCTTTAAAAAAATTTGAATTATTAGTTTTTAAAAATCGTCCAATGCATAACTGTATAATGTTATGGCTTTTTTTCAGGCACCAGCCGACTTATGCAACATATAACATTAAGAGGTATAAGAGAAGACAAATTGAAAAAGGCTCAAAATATAGCAGGCAAACAAAGAGAATTACCTGCTTACCGATGTTCATCAGTAAACGAAATGTTAGCTTTGTATTTATCATATTCAACAGATGCCACAGCCAGTAACGTTACTGTAGCGGATGATCCTCTTACAGTGAAAAATCCGTTTCCACAAATATTTAAAAATAACGTTGGTTGCCATGGATATATAAACGAAAATATGTCTGATAATCAAAGTAAGTATAATGATTTTTATATTTATAATCCGGTTCCTCAAATTACCTTGGTCCAGTGCCCAAGACGTAACTGTTTTAAAACAATATCAGTTTCATCTGCATTCGGTTCAAAATCTAAATAAAACCTGTCTCTATCTACGGGGCGAATGGTTTTGGATCTGTTGGGTTATAACAAAATGTTAATATGACAAAATGGTGTAAATAAGAAAGACCAATTTCAAAAATAAGCTTTTACAATAGGTATTTTTAGTTTTTCTGAATAAAAAAAACATAGTATGTTTTTGTTTATAAATATAATATTTCTCGGTTACCAGCAATCATGTGAACAAATGATATCATGAAATTCAGACAAATAAATAGATTAATATTTTTTTCTAATGAGGCTTTTCATGTTTACTTATGCTAATTGTAATGTCTACATAAAATTAAAATAAAATTTTCATTCACGAGTTGGCTTTCCTTGCGAATGGACCTTTCTTGTTTTATTTGAATTCCAACAATACAAGTTGGCGATTAGCGTATGTTTTGTTCTGTTTAGTGACAAGAAACATTAATAGGCCAGTAGTAAGTAAACTACTAAAAATATTGGTATAATCTCAATAAAATAAATATTATATTTCCAAGTGTTGCGATTTTGGCATCCAGAATCGCAATATGTCTAATCAATTTTTCGTAACCCCTGATTGCATCTCCAAAAATAAATCTCAATCTACCTCTTTACTACCACCCCAAAACCCATCTCTTTCACAAGCAAAACTCAACGATCTTATGCAGCTGCTCCTCTCTCAAAAGCACCTCCAATCGGCACAATTGTTTCGCCGAAAAATGTTCATTTCGCGTCACGCATTGCATACGGTCGCATCTGTATATATGCTTCCTCTGAGCAAGTTGATAATCTCTTAAAAACCACTCAAAGTATTGCAATCAACTCTCAAGTTATCCCTATACGCAGACTTATCTCCCCTTCAAAAAGAATTTTAGTGTCTACTATCAGCCCTTCTATCCCACATTATGTTGTTGAAAAAGCTCTCTCCCTTCCTGGATTAAATACCATTACACTTATATAATTCAGGAACGGGAAGACTTCTCCCTACAAACTTCGGTTCTCATTGTTCATAAAAATACCCTGCATAGAATATTTATATCGACAAATTGTACTGCTTCCTTTGTAAGCAGCCGAGTCAAACTGCGGACACCTGCCCCAATATATAAAGTCCTATTTCCTCGCAACCAAATGAAAAATCTATTAATTACATCTACCACTTTCCCCATATTGATAGTATCGCTAACAATGTGCAAAATTTTACTGATGACTGTCAGAACCTTTCTACTACCCCCGTATCTGCACAGTCACCGAAGTCTAATGACAAAAGATCTCACTCCAATGATAGCTACCTGGTAACTCCACCCCCTATCTTACCAGAAACCCTTAGTTTTCCCGATCCAAATACTTTAGCCCGTTCTGAAGCCATTTAATCACAAATTATTCAAAGACAACTAAAAAATTTTAATCACAAGTACCTGAAAATCAAATAATAAGAGACATAACTCGCTTTACCACTCGACGTATCATTCTCCTTTCAAGAAATGCAACTAATTGCTTTTCTTGAGAACATTTTCGGTAATTCTGACTCTTTAGTGGAATCGTACAAATTTACTAGATATTTCCTCGCTTCTACAAGATTTAAATAAGCTCTATAACGCTTTGAATGAACATTTCTTAAAAAATCGTTTGATTCGCCTTCAGAACAAAATTAAATGTAAACTGGACCCCGACTCTTACACATTTTCTAGAGATCTTACTACTGAGGAATGCTACTCCACTGACTCCTCCTTAATATCTCATTCATTCCACTAGATCATTTAATTTTTTCTTATAAATAAAGCGTTCATTATTCTCCAATGGAACTGCGATGGATTCTATCGTCGCATAGAAAGAAACAAGAACTTATTTCAATCTACAATCCTGACTATTTGTTTTCAAGAGACTAATTTTAAAATAAATCATTGTGGCCGCCTTAAAAATTTTGAAGGGTATTATCGCATGCATACTAACTGTTCTAGGGCCAGTGGTGGTGCTTCGATATTTGCTTCAATCGATATATACTCATATATACTCTTCTTACGTTATGTATTTTCTCAATGGTTCTTGTCTGTTAAATACGTCCTCATATACACACTTTAACTTATCATCTAATACTTTCTCTGCTATAGATCTTAGCATCTGTAACCCTAAATCAGCACCCTTTCTTTTCTGGAACACTTGCTATGATTTGCACGATAATAATAATTTTCCCATCTTCATACTTTAATCAGGAATATACTAACCGCAATTACTGCAATCTAAAATTTGCTGACTGGACAAGATATACAATTGAAACGGAAAACATCCTCTTCACTCAAACTTTTGATTCGTGCTAATCGTGAACTCGTGCCAATCTTATACTTCACAAAAAACTTAAAGCCAAATATATCATAAAACAAAGCAAAAAAACTTCTTGGAAAATTACGTCCCATCTTTAACAATTTACACCTGCCCAAGTCAGGTCTGGAGTAAAATAAAACATATACAGGGTCGCAAATCTAGTAATAAGGTTCCTAATCTTATCACAGATTACAGTTATCTGCGATAGCCAATCGACTTAAAAGAAAAATTTAAAAATAATAATCCCTGAACTTCTTAGGCAGTTTTGCAGATTGGTCTTAGACATTAAATTCTTTTTCAATGTTTTGGAGTGTATTGAGGCGTCTTTCAGTTGAACTGATTATATATATACGTTCGATTTTAGTCGTTTTTTTGTGAATAAATTAATAAATCATTTTCAAACATTAGTTAAAAACAATCAAAATTAAGTTGTTAATACACCAAATTGCTAAAATTTATTTTTGAATGATTTTCTCATTAAAAAAAATCGCTATTTTAGAATGTTTTTAATTACTTTGTTTTACCTTTTTTTTATGGATTATTTTGTGTTAAAACTGTATTTTTTTGTAGGAGTTGAAAGCATACCATTATTAGCTGGTTTACATAGTGGATTTGAAATCGGAGAAATGTTAGAGACATTACACACAGCAGCAAGGAAAATTAAAATAGCTAGATTTCATCAATTTTTAAGCGGCGGTTTAGAAAAAGATGATTTTGAAGACTGCCTGGATAACTTATTTACTTTAAGGGAAAACTATGAAGATAGCTATTTAGTTTAATTATGAATATATATTTTATTTATATACCAATAAAAAGAAATATCTTTTTCATTTACATTTTATTTTGATATTATTTATTAAAAAATAAAATTTTTTAATACTTCGTTATACCCTAATTGAATTGTACAAATCTGACCCATTTATAATAAAAGTAAAATAATAACATGGTTTTTTTCTAACTCAAATACAGTATCATTGAAGTATTAAACACATTTTTGATAGACATTAGTTGTAGAGAAAAATCAATCAAATTCACTATAGAGAACAAAAAGAACACAACTCACTACCATTGCTAGATTTGTTAATCATAGAAGAGGATACATCAAAGTAACTAAACCATAGCTCAGAAAACTAACACAGATCAAAAAATATTTAAATTACCATTGAAGCAAAACATAAACATTAAAAAGAGATCATTAAGGTTAAAAGATCAAGGCCAAGTAAATCTATCTGTCAAATTTTTTTAATGTCAATTGATAAAATTGGTTAAGATCAATTTTTCACAATTTTTTGACAACAATTTCTAGATTGTGTGTAGTGTTGGACTCCCACTACATTCACCCAACTGAATTTTCAGTTTAATTTTTCCCAAAACAAAGATGGGTTGTACTTTTTAATTTATCATATAACTCTACACACATTCAATTGATCCAGGTCGGGTCTCTACGACATTAATACTGTCAGCGATGCCAACTAATTGAATTGAACTGAACTCTGTCTGTCTACCTCTTTCACTTTAAAAATGCGACTTGCATTGCTTATCTCTCATATGGCGCAATAGTCTAAGTCGGGCCCTGACCCCCCCCCCCCTCCCCCTCCAAGCATCCCTTTCCTTGCTCTCCTCCAGTTTTTTTTCTTCTTTTATAAGAGGGTGGGATCCAAATGTTCGAAACATACCTCGGTCCTAGAAGGTGGGCAGAACCGCCTTCCAGCCCCGGTTACGCAGGACTCCTCCAGCGTGGCCACGGATTACCGGCCGGATAGCCCTGATTGGGACGCAACGTTCACACGGCATTCACCCGATCTTTCATTCACGCACAATTCTCACGCATTCTAACACTTTCCCACTACGACGGAATTCTTCTCTCCCTCTATTCCTCCCTGTTCATGTTCAATCTCACCCCTTCTCATTCTGCCTTATCTTCTTACTTGGTCCTGCTGGGCATCCTGCCTACCTTCGGGTCGCCTTTCTTCTTGTTCCTTTCTTTCCAATGTTCTCCTCACATATCTCTGAACTGCTCTCCACCGATCTAACGACCTAAGCATCTCCTCCACCAGTTCCGTGACTGATTGCACCCTACTTCCTAGCTCTCTCTCAAGCAGCCTCATCTCACCTATCCATCTATCACATATCAATAGAGTGTGTTAGACAGTGTCCGATATTTCACAATACAGGCATTTGCCATTTTTTGCCTTTCCAAATCTGTAAAGGTATGCACTAAAGCAACCATGTCCTGTGAGCATCTGCGTCAGGAAATAATCCAAACGCCGGTGCCCGCAATCCCTCCATCTTCTCAGATTAGGAATCAACGACTTCGTCCACTGCGCCACCCTTCTCATCTCATCCCATTCCTCTTGCCTCACTATTATGGACCTTTCCCTTTCTTCTTTTTTTAAACGTTCTGTTGCTATGTCTTCATTTCTTCTCTCGTATATTCTTCCTCTTTCCTTCACTAGCACGTGCATCGGAATACACCCGGTGATAACTCCTAACGCCTCGGCAGAAACTGTTCTGTATGCACACGCCACCCTCAATAGACTCTTCCTATCTGCTTTCTGTACGCCTTTGTTAAAACTGCAGAACTCCAGACAGGCGCAGCGTAGAGGTCGATCGATTGCACAACAGAATGAAGGGCCGTCCTCCTCTCAGTTTTGGGCCCTCCGATGTTGGGCATGATCCCTCTCAATGCGGCGGATCTCATCGCAGCTCTTTGAGTCCCCGCTTTTACGTGCTCCCCCCACTTTCCGTTTTGACTCAGAGTCACCCCTAAATACCTCACGCACTTCTTTGGAACCACTCTCTTTCCTGCACATTCACTTTTCCTTGGTCCCTTGAAAATTATAGCCTTGGTCTTACCCGCAGCTTAAAGGGGTTACACCCTCTCCGTATTGTTGGCTCACAACCCCGTCATATGCCAAGTTCCACAGCGTGGGTCCTAGGACCTACCCCTGCGGCACTCCAGCCGTCACGTCAACCACTACTCCTTTTTCTACCACAAGTTTCCTCTCTGACAAATAGTCGGAGACCAAATTCATCAAGTACCTCGGACACCTCTCTCGTAGATCCTTTATTACATCTTTCAATTTTAATGTGTTGAACGCATTATGGACGTCAAACAACAGTAGGATTGCCCACCTCTGGTTAACTCCCACACCGCGTAACTCCCGAAAGACTTCCATCAGCGCATCCACCGTGCTCCTGTTCTTTCTGAAACCGTACTGCCTGGGTGACAGCCCGCCTGACTCTTCAATCACTGTGTCTATTCGTCCTCTTAGGAGCCTCTCGTATAATTTACCTATGCACGACAGAAGGCAAACAGGTCGATACTTGTCTTCCCCCTTTGGGAGCAGCACGAGCCTCGAGATCTTCCAATTTGCCGGAAATCGCGTAGTTTCAAGCAGTACATTCATGTGGTCCAAAAGCCACGTCGGCTCCATACTGCCAATGTGTTTCACCGCTTCTGGTGGTATTCCATCGAGTCCCGGAGCCTTTCGTGTCTTTAGGGCACTCAACGCTTCGTTGAGTTCGTCCAAGGTAAAAGGTACAGCTCGCTCAGCTTCGACGTCCCACTGCACTCCATGCCAATGGCCGGGTGGAAATAGCTCTCGGGTAACCTCAAGCTTCCTGTCCAGTGGCATCTCATACAGAGGGTACAGCTTGATCTGGTTCATTACGATTTTGTACCCCTGACCCCAAACGTCCTCATCCAACTTGTCACACAGTTCGTTCCAGTGTCTCTTCTTCTCGGCTCGGATCATTCTGTTCAGTTCCTTCTTTCGCGCTTTGTATACTATATCCATTCTGCTAGCTTCGGTTACTTCTCCTCTGCCTCTTGCCCTCGTAGCCTGTCTTCTGATGGCAATGCATTCCTTCCTCTTATTGGCGATCTCTTCGCACCACCAATAAGGCATTTTTCTTTTTCATCTACCCTGTTTATGCAATTTCTCATAGTCTCTCTTATTATTGATTCAAGTCCTTCTGCCGATGGCGGTGGCATCTTCTCCTCTCTATCAACCATCTAGAATAATCATCAAACGCTAGCCAGTCCGTTCGATCTCCACCTCAGCTTCTGGTTTGGTTCGCTGATGACTCCACGTTGGTAGTCCCTACTCCGACGAACGAAAAACCAATGTAGCGGTGTTCTGTAGCAGTGTCATCCGGCAGCACGCTCCAGTCTCTAATTTTTCTCGCCACATTCTGTGTGGCACAGGTGACATCGATATATGAATGCGAATTTCCCCTCACGAACGTTGGTTACCGACCATTATTTAAGACAACTAAGTCCAGAGTTCCTATCCATTCCATAAGCATTTGTCCGCGAGCGTCCGTTCTGGGAGAACCCCACTCCGCCGCTTTGGCGTTTAAGTCTCCCAGCACTAAACACTCTCTTCCCAATAATCTTACCTCATTCATAATCTCATCCAGTCTACTTTCATAATTCTCCACTGTACAATTCGGTGAAATGTAGCAGCATACCACATTTACTCCCTCCATACGTATCGTCACAAATCCCTCATGCGTATCAATACCATATACTCTCAGTTTTCTATTAAGTATCCGCACTTCTACTACGCCCGCCGTATCCACCAACCATTCCCTACTGCGAACTAACGTAGGGTTTGGCTCCGCCGCTATCAGAATATCAACTTCTTTTTGGATTGCGGAGACCACAACGAGGTCGTGAGCTAGCCTAGCCGTCCCAACATTTGTTTGCAGCACTCTTAACACAAGCTCTCTTTCACGCCTATTCCCCATTTTGTCGCTCAGTCAGTATCCTCCTACCTTTCTTCCACCTTCACCTCTTGCTCTTCTGATAATTTCCCTGAATTTGGGACACCAAGTGGACGTAGATATATGACCTTCCTCGTCACAATTAAAGCACTTTACAGTGTTTCTTTGACACTGGCATTGCAATGGCCCTCCATCCCACACTTCCAGCACCTTTTGCTTCTCCACCACAGCCTCTTGCTATGTGGCCATGTGCTTGGCATCTATAGCATCGTGTCACCTTCACCATCTCCTTTACCGTGACGTGTACCATCCCGATCTTTATTCTTTCTGCCACTAAAAGTCTTCTGGCTATGTCCTCATCCACCTCCACATAACAAATTCTACTTTCTCCCCTGTTTGTCCTTATTTTTCCAACTACTTCACATGCTTCCTCCCTAACAGCAAATTTCTCCACCGATTCGACGATGTCTTTTTCTGTGGTTAGGCCATCCATGTCCGCCAGCATCAAACCCTTCTTTACTCTTTCACCTTTTGCGACTACTCTTGTTGCTCATCCTTGTCTTGAGGCTACTAAATTCCTAACTTGTTCCGCCATTTCCCGCCAATTCCAGGACCACACCTTCTTGTCTGGTTTGTCTAACCTTGTTTATGACGACATCCTCTCTTTCTTCTAGCTCTTCCCTTAACTCTTTTATAAGTTCAGCATAGGGCTTGTCCTTCGGTTTTGTGATGATTACCATCCCTTTCTTTTCTGTGGCTACTATTTGCCTTTCCTTAAGCGTTTTGCCGTATATCGTTGTCGTTACCTTCTTTCCTCTTGCTGCCCACTCTAGCACTTTTCTTGATTTTTCCACTTCTAGTGCTGCTATTCCTATCTCATACGGTCGAATAGCTTCCTGGCTGCTGCCAATAATTTAACAGCCATTGGTTCTTCTTCTCTCTTTTGTTTCAGCTTGTGGACAAATTTTTTTGATGTCCTTTCTCTCCCATTTTCCTCTACTATGCATGTTATTTGAGACATAGTCCTAATTCCTCAATTTTCATCTTCTTCCAAGTATAATCCGGGGAGGTCTGGGTACCTTGCACTAAAATCCCCCTTCACTCTTGCTTTCTTATATAGTTCCTCAATCCTTTTTCTTTGTAATTCTGGGTTCTCTAATTTTTCTTTCCATTTCGCACCAAATCTGCCGTACCTTTGTAGCTCCCTGTTTGATCTCGGTATTTGTATTTGCCACCGCCTTTGTTAGGTTCACTAACCCGTCGATGCATCCCCTCATTTTTGACATTCCTTTCTCTGTTTCACTTCTTTTTAAATTGATCTTACTTTCATTCTTATTTCCACCAGCTCCTATGTCTTTCTCTCCGTGCGATTTTCTTTTCTTTTTTCTGTTGTTGATCGTCCATTCACTCTCGTCATTACTATCCCCCGTTTCGTTTTCACTGCCATTCTCCTCCGCTGTTTCACCTATGTCCCCGTTTTCCACTTCGTTCTTCTCCTTTGGCTCATCATTTTTCTCCCCCCGACTGTCCTTTTCGTCCTCTTCCGCTAATGTCGCCAGCCTTCTTTTTTATTAAATATTTTCCCATTTTTCTTCCCACAAGTTGGGTTTATTCTTCGGTCCAGCGGGGCAGTGCGACCATACTCCGCCAAGGCTATAATCCCCTTCGGTTCGCCTTCTCCTTAGGGTATCGCTTGAGACCCACTTTTCCCCTTCGGCACGATGGTGTTACACCTTGAGGTTAGGGTGGCAATATATTAGAATGATGCATAGCCGCCTGCTATATGCATATCCATTTGTTCTCAGTGGTTTTTTCCACTGGTTTTTGTATTAGTGGAGGTTTTCTCCTCGGGTATAGGTTTGGGTATCAGGACGTGTATGATGGGTAGGGGTGGGTGTAGGGAGTTGGGAGTTTTTGTTATGACACAGGGACAGGTTAGGAATTTGGGTAGTGGACAGTGGACAGCTGCTCCATTTAGTCACCTTTTACGACAAGCAGAAGAAGGCGTGAAGGTATTCTACTTGAGCGGCCCGCCTTCACATGGGGAGCTCTCCTCCAGTTATCCATTCTCAATGTCTCTTTAGCATCGGTTCTCACTTCGTCCATCCACCTCTTCCTTGGTCTTTCTAGTGGGTGATGTCCGATCATAGCTCCACTAAGCATTCTATAGTATTTTTCATATAAAAATGTGTGCACGTCATTCAAGATTTACAACGTCACAACCACACAGCATTCCAAAACATCAGAATAGTTAGTAAGTGAGAAATTTTTAGAATGTCAGCTATTTGTCAAACCACTATATTAACAGTAAATACACTTAGTTTTAAGATTACTGCAACACACTAAAATACATAAGAAAACATTTTAATAAAAAATTATATATTCTAAATTTTAAACTTACCAGTTTTAGAGCATTAATAGTAAAAACATTCCGCCATTATTTCTTGTTCAAAATAATCTATCTTATATGAAAGCTTATCAGCTTTCTACAGACTATTTAGTTGTTTTGGCATAGCACAATCACAATACACAACAATAATTAGTTTTTAAAGCTATTAATCTAAATTTAATATGTATTTATAAATACAATTTATTAATTAATATATAATATATTATGATCAAATTGTGTAAGAAATCAAAACATAAACAAAATTCTTACTCTAAAAAAGCTGCAACACTAAACAATTTTGCCACATTCTGAACTGTCAAAAAATTTGGAGTATTCCCATATCAGTTGCGTACAATTGTCTAATATATTTAATTAAAATTATTATTTTGTGGAATATTAGACTTAAAGAGTTATTTCATAAAATTTATATTATTAATAATAACAAATGTTTTTGGTTATTTAATCAATATAAATCTAAAATTCCCAATATAATGATGATTACATTTTTCTGATTATTATACCATGTTGACACCTATGAAAGATCGAGCAGTTCCGTATGGGTTTCATATTATTAGCTGTGTTGGGAAAATTTGAACTCTAAGGTTGTCGTTCTGGAAATTTTAAATATAAGTGACGTCACTTTATATAAATTGTGACGTGCACGCATTTTTATATGAAAAATACTATACTAGGTGTTATGCATTGTTTATACAAGATCATAAATTCTGGTTCCAGTCAGGTACCCGATTGGATACATCCATACCTGCAATATACCCTAACCTCTTAATTATTTATAGCTACTGTAAAAATATATTCTTTTGATTTTAAAATGATATTTCAGAAATCCATGAACTATTGTCATTTCTTCTAATACAAAATATGTACATTTTTAAGTTGAACTATTACTAACAAATCTATACCATTATTAAGTTTAAACACTAAATAAAAACAAACAAAATCTTTGTTCACAATTTTACTCTCCCAAGTATTGATCTTTAGTTATTCATTACAAAATTAAATAAAAACCACCCATAAAATAAATTTTTGAACATAAATATTTAATTAAAAAACTATCCTGAACAACCTCTGCACCCACAGTGCACACATTCAACAATTCTTCCTTCTTCTAACTTAGATTTAGGTACACGACAAATACAGTTTGTTCCAAAGTTAGTGTCTCTTGTTTGAATACATCGTAGGCAACAAAGACTCTCATATCCTTGCTTCTTCCACTTCGCTATTAAATTTTTATCTGCAATGTTTTCCTCAAGACAATAGTCATATAGTTCCCTGCTAATTGCTTTTCTTCTATAAAAAAGATCAAATATATATCTGGATTTCTGATGATGGATTTTGAAAATTGGCCACAATGATTCATTTTTCCTTTTACCCTCATGTGATTCTGTTTCAGCTGAAAAAAAAACAATCATTTTAAATCGAAAAATTTATTAAGTAGGAATACTAATACAAACATGCAGATTCTTTGCAAACTTTGGAGGTATTTTACAATTAAGATAAAATAACTGATGTTTTAAAAAAATGTTAGGGACATTATTAGAGCTATAAAACCTGGTTTTGTACAGAAAATGGCGAAAATTATTTTAAATAGAAAAACTAAGATTAAGACGATAAAAAAACACTCCAAAAATTCGACAAATTGCGCTTTCAGCTCAATCAAGCTAGAAAAATCTTAAGCAGTTTTATTAGTAACCTACCTTCTCTCATTTTTTGTTCTAACTCATCTAATGTGGGTTCTATCAGTTCCCAACCCTCAGGAGGAGGCTTTTTACTTCGTCGTACTTTTGGCATATTTTATTATATAAATATATATACAATATTTATTTTTCAGGATATTGTTTATAAATATGACAATTAAAAATTTTAGGATATTTGATTTGACACATGTCAAATTATAACCAATAAAATTGTACAACTGACAGTATACAGTATACAGTAAAACCAACTGTTAAAAGTTTAATAAAACATAATTATATTTGAAACATTCGCCAAAATTTACGGCAGACCTATATGCCATAGCACATAATAAATAACAATCAGAATTCTAACAATCAAATGACTAATATAAAAGGCAGCAGGGTGAAAGAAGTTTCCTTAAAAATATCAAACTTCAATGCAAACGATGTCAAGCATATACCAAAGAACCCAGATGTATCGACTTACATATCCCCAGATCCGCTTCTATTAGCTGTGATTGTTTTAGCTTCATTAAAATGTTTTCTATATTTCGGACAGTCGTTTGTGCCCGTTATGTGTTTACTGTTACATATGCAACTGTAAGTTGTGTTTTGGCAATTTTTTAAATAGTGATCTTTCCAGCAGTTAAAGCACTTGTCTCTCCCTTTTCTTTCCTTACATGTGTTTTTTTGTTCAAAATGCAGGTATGTGTAACACCTCTTTAGTCTATATTTAGACGCTACAATTTTGCATGTTAAAAACCCTATTCTGATCCATTTTTTGCTTATTAGGATTTCGACCGTTTTCCCCATTATACTGCTTTTATCACCTGGATTGCTATTGTATTACATTCTCTCTTTTTCAAGTTTGCTTTCAATGCTCCAATCATCTATCACGAATGAAGAAAGTTTGGTCCGGAAGTCTGGAATTAATTTCCCGTTCTGTTTTGCTATCTATTTCCTAAGTTAGACCTTTTATTTTATGTTTTTGCTCCTCTTATTTCCAGTTTAAAACCCTCACCTCTTCGCTTTTTCCTTCATAGTTTTAATTTCTTGCCTGCTATCTGTAACATTATTATACCTGATCTTAATTATTGTACACGTTGCGCGTTTATTTTTATCCGCCTTTTATTGAGATGTTTACTCATTCTGTCTTTACTTTTAGATTTGGTAACACTAGTAATAATTATTCTTCCAAGCCATATCTTGGCCAATTATGCAGAGCAAGTTTTGGTATTTGTTCTCCCTTACTTTAAATTCTTTTATGGCTTCAGACAGATCCATTACCGCATCAAAATTCTCTGCGTCTCATTCGTCGAATCGAGGTCACGTATGTCTTCCTCGTATTTAATTTTTTCCTTCTCCTCCCAGATTCAGATGTACAAAGAACGTAGTCCATAGTACTTTTGCATTGCCTTATTATTCTGTCTAGACCGGTATGGCCTTAAACCTTTTTGCCTTTAGTCCTGCCTACTGTTATTTTTAAGTTTTGTTTCCACTGTTGGGGTTATTTTTCTTCTTTCTCCCTCAATTCTCTTTTTTCTTAAGTTTATTTCTTTTTCGATATTTCCTTCGTTCACTTGCGTCTCTCTTCTAGAGCTTTCTCAAGCAGATTGAGAAATTTCTTCGAGGCTGGTACAAATAGGTACACACAACTCAACAAAGTTCAAAAAACTAGTGTGACGTTCAATAAATCTAGTTTTGGACAAGCTACTAAGCTTCCTTTTACAATCTGGAATATGTGACCGGCACAATGGATGTAAATTACAGAATGGAACAACTCGTGTATTTTGATTTGGGTACCTATAGATATACTTGCCACTCATATTAAAGGCAACATCATATCCTCGGCATACACAATCATTCATATCCAATCAAAGATTCGTAATATATTCTAAAATAGATTTTGAGATGTTTTCGCGAATTAACTCTTACATAAGTTTACTTCTCGCACTTTTGGTGTACTAACAACAAAACCAATATATCTAATACAGAATGATAATTGCTGAACTGTAGATATGTCCATTGTCTCGTCTCGTATTGCTTCTAAGGATATGAAAAGAGTAATCGAATAGACAAAAGATGAAATGAAAAGAAAAATCGTAGAGACAAAAGAAGATATGAAAAGAGAAATCGTTGAGACAAAAGAAAACATGAAAAGAGAAATCGAAGAGACAAAAGAAGACAAAGGAGACAGATTAAAGGAGTTGAAGTAACAAGAAATCTAGTAGAGAGAAGACAGGATAAGATAACGAGAACCCTTGAAAATATCCGCCTAGAAATTAAAAAGACCAAGCAACTGATAGTTGAAGGTAAAGCAGAAGTGATTTGTTCTCATGTCAATGGAATAATTATCAAGACTTCTATATTTGACGGCGAGACCTCCCCGCCAGTGTATGGGAGACAATTCAAAGCCGCTGTACAAAATAATCGATGGACAGAAGGTAGCAGCTCTCATATTAGCACTTCGAGGTAAGGCTGTCGAAATCCTCCGATACTATAGTCTCATCGTTCTTGTGCATCCTCCAGAGGACGCACAAAAGAAGTATGAGAGCATAGTATTGGCTCTAGAACTAAAATACGGCAGCCAATATTTGAAACAAGTATACCATAGTCAATAAAAGTTGATAAACGTATCCAAAGCTGCATCGAATCTGCGCACGAATAAGGAGCGAAAGTAGAAAAGATGGCACGACTCTCTTGGCCCGAAGCTCCGGAAGAGTTCCTAAAAAAATTCACCATCGAATGTTTCCTTGATGGCCTGCGCGATGTAGACCTCCAGCAGACACTACGACTAGAAATATTGACAAATATTGAAGTACGCTATTATCGCAGCATTAAAGTATGAAACCGTGAAGAATATGTCCCGCCGTCAACGCAAAGTCCATCAAGTAAAAGGTGTTGCCTAAGTGGAAGAAGGCGATCTAAATACGGTGCGCCAGGTGTTGGCGCCGAATTCGAGAAATATCTCAGCTCAAAGCTGATTCTTTGAAACAAAAACATCAAAGCCGCCCAAAGTGTTACAATTGTGGATTGGTAGGCCATCTTCAATGTAATTGTAGACAACATATAAGATCAGAGGACAAAAAATCGACCGGCAGGCCATTATCACCACAGCAATGCAGTCCCAGGTTCTCAATATCCACAATAAGACGAATCAGCGACAGTTTACATTCCAATGGACTTCTCAATAGTCATCAAGCAGAAAGAAGTCATGAAAATACCTACGGCCTCTCGAGAAGACCATGCGAGGAGTGCAACTGGTGTTTCTGCAAGCACCAAGAAGAACGAGGGGGTCAGATTCGATAGTTGAAAAGCATAGAAGGCGGAAGAAACGAAGAAGCTCTAACCAAGGAAAACCTCCAAACTGAGCTGAAGAAAGATCCAGATCCAAATCTATCAAAAGTCCTATTGATCCCAAAATCTATCATTTTGGGATCAATAGGACTTTGACCAGAGTCTGTGAAAGGTATTATTGGGTTAATTGTCGGCAATATGTAAAATAATGGTGGAAACGATGTGATGTAAGGGAAAACACCGACAATACATCACAATACGTCCATGGGAACGAGTTGCTGTTGACATTCTAGCACCATTTCCAGTAACATCAGGAAACAAGTATTTGATTTGTCCAAATGGTAAGAAGTAGTTGCACTACCCAAGCAGGAAGCAATAACACTTGGTAAGGCCTTGCTTTAGAATGTCGTTTCCCGACATTGGGTTCCATTTGTGCTTCATTCTCTTCCAATATTTTAAGGAAAAAGGGCAGTATTTTTAACCTAATATCCACCAGAATCAAAATGAATCGTTTTACTTCTATATTACATTTTGTTATAGTGTTTTTAATTAGATTTGGCAGTTTGACTGGTTTAAAATGCATTAATTTTGAAAAAGTTATATTAAATTGTTTGAAAATTGTGTTTGAGAAAACACAAAACCTTGGATGACAGTAGAATTTGTTGAACTATGGAAGAACAAAGAAAACATAACGCAAAAGACCTGAATAAATACAAAGAAATTCAGAGAAATATCAGAAAGAAAATTCGAGAGGCAAAAGAGAGGTGGCTCTCCGACAGATGCAAGGAAATAGAAGATCTGGATAAAAAGTATGATAGCTTTAATTTACACAAAAAAATCAAAGAAATGACAGGTTCTAGAAAACGTACAAGAACGAATATCCTTAAAAATGATAGAGGGGATATTATTACTGATATGAAGGAGCGATTATGTCACTGGACCAATTACATCCAACAACTATTTAATGATGAAAGAGAAGAACTGTCATTAGAAAGCACCGAAGATACCGGACCACCAATATTAAAAGAAGAAGTCATCTATGCCATTAAAAACACAAAAGAGGGTAAAGCTACTGGACCAGATGATGTGCTAATCGAATTATTAAAACTCATCGATGAAGACGTTATTGATGTAGTGGTTGAACTCTTTAATCTAATATATCAGACTGCCACAATTCCCAGACAATGGCTGCAATCGACCTTTGTAGCAATTCCCAAAAAGCCAAGTGCAACAACTTGCTCAGATCACAGAACAATAGCTTTAATGAGTCACACACTTAAAACATTTTTGAAAATAATTCACAGCAGAATTGTTAAAACTCTTGAATATGAAATTAGTGACACACAATTTGGCTTTAGAAATGGTATGAGTACAAGAGATGCTTTGTTCGGCTTGAATGTGCTGGCTCAGAGATGCATGGACATGAATCAGGGCATGTACTTATGTTTTATAGACTTTGAAAAGACATTTGATAAGGTTTAACATAAAAAGTTTGTAGATATATTAAAAAGCAAAAATATTGACAGTCGTGATATGAAAATTATATCTAATTTATATTGGAATCAAACTGCCAAGGTAAGAGTGACAACCAGTACACCCAAAGTATCAAAATACAGAGAGGAGTCCGCCGGTGTTGCGTGCTGTCCCCACTACTTTTCAATGTCTACAGTGAAGCGGTATTTCAAAAAGCGCTCTCAGACTCAATAGCAGGTATATCTATCAATGGAGAAGTTTTGATAACTTGCGTTTTGCAGACGATACAGTAATAATGACGGATAACAACAATGATTTACAGAACGTAATGCAACGCCTTAATGAACGCTGTCATGAGTACGGACTGAAGATAAATTTAAAGAAAACTAAATGCATGATCATGACTAAATCTGCACATGCAAATATCCAATTGATTATTGAAGATACTGCAATTGAGAGTGTGTTAATAACTATAAATACTTAGGAACATGGATAACATCAGATGTAAACCAAACCAAAGAAATTAGGACACGCATTAAAATAGCACGTGCATCATTCATTAAACCTAAAAAGTTTCTTTGTTGTCGGGATATAAGGTTAGAACTACGCCTGAGAATGCTTCGATGTTACGTGTTCTCTACTCTTCTGTATGGCTTGGAAGCGTGGACACTAAAACAAGTCTATCTGAATAAGTTGGCCGCCTTTGAATTTTGGTGTTACAGAAGAATCCTACGAATATCATGGATTCGAAGAATGTCAAACGTGGAAGTAACTAGAAGGATAGGAAATGAGGCGGAAATAATATTAACTATCAAAAGACGAAAACTTGAGTACTTAGGACATGTGATGAGAGGGCAAAAATACGCATTATTACAACTTATTATGCAAGGCAAAATCCGAGGAAAGCGAAATGTGGGAAGACGAAGAATATCCTGGCTTAAGAACTTAAGGGAATGGTTTGAATGCAGTAGTGCAGAACTTTTTAGAGCGGCAGTCAACAGAGTCCGCATAGCCATGATGATTTCCAACCTTCGATAGAAGATGGAACTTAAAAAGAAGAAGAAATATCTGATTTAACTTGTCTTCAATATAACTTGCCTATTTGGGCTTAGACGCTCCGTAAACGCCATATGAACATTGCGTAGGATAATTAGTTTTAATTTCATCAAAATATATCAAACGAAACCAAATTTTAAGGAGACGATTCGTATCTTTAGTATGTTTCTCCAAACACGTGGTTTAACTATTCAACTTAACTACTTTAACATTATGTAGCTAACTTTTCCTGGACCTAAAAATATATCAGTGACCTTTGACGCTTATAAAAAGCGCGACAAATGTGTTGTGTGAATTACGTTGACGAATTTTAATTTTGTTTTTAGGAGTTCTTTGAATGTTTCACATCTGACGCTAGCCATTTTCTTCAACTGGAATCGATCTATCAGCTCCCGTAATAAATATTACATAATACATAAATAATACTAATTTTACTACCAGATAATGTATCATAAATCAACCACATATGGTTTTAAAAGGAAAATATACGCCGGTTAACCGACTTTAACAGCCGTTGGCGACAAATATGAAAGTTTTTCAAGGTTAAATAATATGAAGAAAAACTGCGATAGTTTCAAGAGATATTCCTTGCCGCACCATCATTTAAAATGGCAACTTTTTTTGTAAATTATGATCTACAAACGAGATAAAACGTATGAACTAGAAATTTATTTACATTTTTGTGATATTTTCTTTAGTTAATTATAAATCGCCTTTTTGGGAGTAAATTTTCTTTTTCTTGAATAATTTTCTTCGATCTAAAGGTTAACAATCATCTAGACTATGCGTATTTTTAATGAATTCGGTCTAACCCTTTAATTGGCAGGCATTAAATTCATAGGTCAGTATTGAAGTTTTTCTCAAAAAAGCTTACTTTTGCGTTAAAATTACATAATCTGTAATAAAAAAACTATACAAAACGAATTTTATAGTGTACAAATGGATACAATGCCAACTACGTGAATGTACATAGAACTTTTTACATGTATGTATTCATATAGAGACATTATCAAAAAAATAAAATAATACTACAAAATATTTATCTTAATTATTTATTTTTTTTTATTTATGATTGGTGAAAACTAACAAAAAAATTTCTCTTTGGAAGTAGGCACAACCTTAACCCTTTGACTCATGGCGTCTACAATTGTAGACCTATTTTGTCATTATCTGCCCTACCCACAGTTCGCTTCGTTTGACAGTAGTGTACTATCGTATACATCCAAAGACATTCTGTTATAATTATAGCATAGTTTACAGTGACTTCTGGCATAGAGAAGCGTCAACTTACAACAGTTGTTTAAAAGGTGGTTACTGCTTTACACGTTCTATTTAGGTAAACTCTCGTAACTCCATAATTATATCAAAAATTATTGGTCATCCATTAAATTTTATGTTTTATTTGGAAAACAAGTATTATATTATTATTATATGTATATAAAAGTTTCGTCAGATATTTCTGGTAGTGATTATAACAAGTTCCTACAATGTGGTGTCTCCAATTGTAGACAATTGTATAAAAGGAAAGTTTTATTTTTGTAAGATAATTTGTTTATTTCCGTAAATCATGTCTAGGAGAAAATTTTTAATAAAAAAAGACCTTCTTGAACAGTTAGAAAAGGCCCTTTCTGATATAGAAGGCCTTGGAAGTGATTGTAGCGATGAATATATTATAATTCCAAGATAAATTGGAGATCCTTTACCTGATGATATGGAGGATATACTTGAAAAACGAGACGAGTTCTATGATGTTATCGAGGAAATAATTATTAATGAGGAACTGTAGTAAGGACCTCTTGAAGATGTATAATTAGACAATAAACCATATGCCTGAGCAGGAGCACACTGGGATGTCCCTTCCTGGATGATGCAAGAATGTTGGCTGCAAGGGCAAGTTCAGATGGACTAGCACGAAATGTAAGGTGTATTTGGGCCTTGGAAAAGATCGCAACGGTTTTGTGAATTCCCATGAAAAATAATTACTTAAATTTTATATTACCTACTTACATTTTATTGAAATTTTTACTAAATTTTCATTTTTTAATAAATACCATAATTTATTTTATTGTCTACCGATGTCTATAATTTTAGACAATATTTTTTTTCATAAACTAGGGGCAAATTTTGAAAATACAATTCTAGGGTGTTAAGTATTATATTTTACCAATATATTACCCAAACAATAATTTTTATCTGTGAAAACAAAAACTTGTGAGTCAAAGGGTTAATTTACACTTTGTGCAGATTAGGGTTCACAGGTCGTTCAGTTACAAGGAATTCAATTGTTTGCACATTTGACGGCAGCTCCACTAAGTTCCTACATCTCCTACCAGTCTTGAACAAACCTTCTGCTATAGTTAGACAAAAATTTTTTAGTTTTTGAGTCACTGGCTGCTCTAGGAGTTCACCATCTCGTCGTTTCAACAACCAGGCATTCATAACGCAAATATCTATCATTTGAGAAAGAAGTTTTAGGTACCACTTCTTAGATTTTAGATCAGTTCGATACACAGCAATCAGCATGTCACTCAAATCGACCCTTCCCATGTATTGGTTATATTCTTTTGATTATTCGAGGATATGCTATTGCAACTTTTTTCTTTTCTGTTTTACAGTATCTTTAAACAGTACTCTCAGGATTTTTACCTATAAAGTTTGATGCTAAAAGCACATCTTTATTGTCCATCCAATGAACTATTGAAATTTTTTTATCACTGTCTGTCATTTCAACGCTAGATCCACGTGTTTTCTTTTTCTTATCCAATTTTTTCTTATAGTTCCCAACGCTAGAACACCATATTCTTCGCGAAAGTACCATAAAAACTCAAATGTGATGAAATAATTATTACAGTAAATGGCAGTCAGCGGTTTATCAGTAATGTATTGACACAGAGCCAATACAATTTTTGTCCCAAATCCTAAATTCTCCTTAAAATATGAGAACTGGAGATGCTTAAATATACTACTGCCACCATAGACTATGAAGTCGTACATAATACCAGAAATTCCAGCCAGAATAAAAATTTTAAAGCTCCATTTCTTTGGCTTTGTCTTGATGTACTGTTTCCGATTTTCAGCGCGTGTACCTTTACAAGGCACCATTATCTCATCAATAGATGGATTTCGTTCATTTTCAATGCTGTTACAATTATATTTGATATCAAGAAGGAGACGAACTTTGTAATATCAATCATCATTAGTGTGACTATTATCTGCAAAATGCATACATCTTTTAATTGGCTGATATCGTCTTAGTGGCATTATACTTGCTATTTTGTCACATTAAAGATAATTTCTCCAGAAGTCTATATATGCCGGTAACTTTATTATATCCATCAATAACTCAATGCACAAAAAATCTTTTAATTCATCTTTTGTAAAGTCTATAGAGTTACCTGATATTTGTACGACTTATTGGTTTGTTGACATAACAGTCATATCCATTAAATCACTAGAAAACATCTTTTGGAAATACTATCAGACAGCATCATTTGTGGCATACTAAAAGTATTAAGTATCTGGTATCAAAACTTCGTTACTAACATTTTTGTTTTCAAACTGAAATAGAATTTGATTATTTTTAAGTCTTTTTTTTGGTTTTAAAACTTCTTGCCGAAGAGGTAGATGATACGTGATTTTTACATTGGACAAATTTCTCTTCTTCGTATTTGCTGAAAGTTACTATAGGGGAAGTATGCCTATGATGGCATACCTAACTTCACCTCTCGTTTTTTTATTAAAATACATGATCATATTTGTTACAATTTTTTTTCTAGTTCAGTTGAATGTATCAATTAAGCTGGACATATAAAGGTAAAAGGGAATGTGGATTTTTATATTAAAAAATTGAAATATCAGAAATGTCAAGTGTGCCATCATAGGCACATTCCTTGCCTATGATGGCATGGCTGCACAGTATAATAGAAAAAAATATGTTTTAGTGGAATTTTCGCATTTTATTCAAAGAGAACAATAATACAATAAATAAAAAAGTAACACCCATTAAAAAAATTAAGAACATAAATCACAATAAAATATCTTACATTTTTTATCGACCCAAGCGCATTCAGAGTGACACCAGGATTGGTACTACTGACATTTAATCCAGAATTCTTTCGACTTTGAGAGGGAATACAGGCCATTACAATACAACAAGCGACGTCGGAATCACCATCTTCAAAATTTTCGTTATCGGTCGCGGATTCCTGATCCTTCTCATCATTTCTCTCTATCCCTTCTTTTGCCATTCGGTATAATGTTCGTTTTCAGGAAAAGTGTCATCCACAGATTTCCGTTCTAATCCACTGTTGTACGTAGCTTTTCCTTTAGGTTCTATCTTCTGTTTTATTTGTCGTTTAACTTTGTTTGCCAGTTTTCTTCGTTCTATATTTTCTTTTTCAACAACCTTATCTTTCAATTCTTGAATTTCAGGGGTTGAATTTATTACCCCTGTTTTGCACGCTTCTTTTGTTTTTTTGTGTTTGACTGTGAAACACTTGGAATGGGTGATAAATCTTGGATTGTTATGTGAAGAGTATCCTGTTGAGTATTTTCTAGAAGGACCCGTTGGCAGTCTTTAGGTGGGTGATTTTGTCCACTTTCTAGGTTTTCTTCTAGATTATAATCTGGATTGTTTAGATGGATGTTTTGAGTTCGATCTTGATTGCTCTCTATAGGTTTATCTGTAACCAATGATGGAGCGAACATCCATTCCTCAAAAATATCAGGATTAAAAGGTTGAAGTCCTGTTTTGGCAAAGGCATTTATGGCATTAACAGGAGTAGCACTTTTAAGGTAAGCTGTTTTAAACAACCCAACAACTCGAAAGTGCGTAACGAGTCTTCCAGGATTTTGTTTTAACCTATTTTGAATCTCTTGGTTATAATAGGTTTGTACAGGACTAAAAAAGCCCACGTCGAATGGCTGCATCCGGTGGGAACAGTGTGGTGGAAAGCAGAAAAGTACAATACCATTCTCTTTTGCAACTTGTAAGACTTCCAGTCCCTTATGATTACTGTTTCCATCTAACAATAATAATATTTTGTTCTCATTCGAAGCTTTGGTATAGTGAATAAAATGTTTAAACCATTGAACAAAAATGTTTGAAGACATCCACCCTTTCTCCTGGCAAAAAGCAACACTTCCCGGTGGGGCAGCGTCTATTAATTCATTTTTGAACCTTTTTCTGGGAAAAATAAATGCAGGTGGTACAAAAGTACCAATTGCATTCATTGAACATACAACTGTTAAATGCTGACCTCGTTCCGCACTGCTCAGTGCTCCAACTTGTTTCCGTCCCTTGGTTGCAAACACTTTTTGAGGCCTTGTTTGACCAGTACTAAGATCTGATTCATCAACGTTGAATATATTTTCGGATTGAAAATTGTATGTATCTAAAACTTTTGCCAAAGAGATAAAATATGCTTAATATTGTTCTTATTAAATGCTTGTGCTCGCGCGAGAGATGTATTTTCTGGTGTTCTGAGTGAAATTACTAGTAGAGAGAGGTACTATTTCTTATTAAAAAACCCCTCACCCACTTTCATCCAGCAAGTCGTTTTGTTGAATTTGTGTTTGATGTTATTTCTCTCAGCAAGTTCGAAAACTAATCGTCTCAAATTTAGCGCTGTGAGACCAAAAAATCTTGTTTCCATATCAATCACATGAGTAGCTAAATCTTGCTCAAGATGAAGAGGTAGTGTAATTCTTCGGCCACCCAAATCTCCTTTTCTTCCACCGGAGTTGTTTGCAAAACGTCTACGGAGTGTCGTAGCCGGAACATTAAAAGTTTTGGAAGCCAACAGCCATCCCATCTTCTTTTCTTGGATGTGTTGAATTGCCACATTCATATAACATGTGCACATGATGGCATACTGTGTCATCATTGAAACACATCTGCTATGCCGTCATAGGCAAGTACGCATCAGATTTAAAGCAGAGCGTTATCTTCTAGCACCACAATGGCAGAAGTTAAAATGCATTGCCTACTGAATATATAAGCTTAATACTAATCAAAATTGCATACTTACTTTGGATATTTTAACTTTAGACGAGAAGCGGCAAAAAACTGTTTGTCTTAACGTGCGTTATAATAGTTCAACACTCAGCAAATCACACTTTCCGTTACAGACTTATCTGTGGAACTAATAAGTATTTGTAACCTTACCGTTGCAAATAAACACTGTCTATTCGCATGCCTATGCAGCCGATATCGTTCGACAGGAAACAATTTACAAATTACACGTGGTATGCCATCAAAGCATATCATAAGTGAAGCTAGTGTATCTGCCGTAATGGCCTTTAAATCTTGATGTCGACTGATTGTTAATAGAAGACTGAAGTTCTTCGTAAAATCTCCAATAAGGTCAGGTTCAATCGCAGATCTTTGCACTGCACACGTAATAGTGTAACTCTGTAGCAGAAAATGCACGTTGCAGTATAGGTCTGGCTACAGGAACTGAGGCTTCACAATCACTATCATCATTATCGTTAAATATCTTTGACCTTTTCACAAGTGTACTGTCCAGATCGTTCGGAAGTTCAGGTCTCTTAAATGATCTGATTTCATGTTCACCTCTAAATAAACTGGTTCGTATCCTTCTACTATTAGGTGTGTTTTCCGTGTGAGGTTGAAGTGATAAAGCCCTTCTGAAAAGTGGTCTTATTATAGTGTCTTTTGGAGATGAGACTTTTTCAGGTTTAGCTCGATTAATCAAAGGATTTGTTATAAGCTTATTGAAATCGTGAGGTAAGTTTGGCTTCTCTAAAGGTTCAACATCAGAAAAATCAAAATATTCATCCTCCATAGAGACCATAGAGCCAAAAGATGTGCTTGCAGTTCGTATTGGAGAGGCATAAGCCAAAAATTTTTCCCCATGGTAGCTTGCATTGTAACCAGAATCTTGAGAATTTTCATAACAAATAAGTCACTTTCGGAGAATCAGTCAACTTTTGTGTGAAGTCGTCAAGTCGTATTATCGATATACGTACAAAAACCAGCATAGCTCGGATTTGGCAAGTTATTTGTTGGGAAAATTCGAGTTTTGTATTATATTTTTTACGTATCACCACATTTGCAATATTTTAGGATCAACAAATTTTTAAAAAAATTAAAAATTAATTTTTTAAAACAATAAATAATATAAAGCTTTAAATTATTTTGCGTATTAAATCTGTTGCTTATTAAATTACAGCAATAAATATTTTTGGGAATTTTACAAAAAATGAATCGTATAATTAATTATATTAATATGTAATTAATATTATTATTAATTAAACGTACCGTTAAAAGAACAAAATATGATTGACTCAGTAAATTGAAATGTCAGTTGGTAGTTCAGCTTTCTTTCCTAGGTGACGCTTGCAGTTAACCTAACGCTCTAACAGCGTTTCCATGTGACGTGTCGGCTTAGCCTTTTATTAGATTAGATTGAACAGTCTCGTTAATATAGGGATGTTTTCTTCATTTACTAATTTGAATATATCTGTATGTACCTTATCTGAACCACTGTAATTTCTTCTGTTTGACTATTTTTAATTGCTCTACTGACTTCCGAACTTAGTATATATAAGGTACTTCAACGTAATGTTCCTTGTTTAAAAATCTCGGAATTGATGGTAAAAATAGTTCTTTTAAGTATTGTTTTATCTCCTATCATCTTCATGTTTTCTTGTGTAAATCAGTTATTTACATTTACTACCTTATTTTTGGAGCTTTATCATCCTTGCCTGTAAATTCCTTGACTTTTTTTATACATAGTAAAATATTCGTGTCTTTGTTTTAGTTCCTGTACCTTTAGACACAGTTTAACAAATATTGAAGGCAAGAGAGGAATGAGACGCAAGATGATGACCTGGCTCCGAAACATAAGGCAATGGACAGGGATTAACGACATACAATCTCTGATACATATTGCAAGAAATAGAGAATTAATGGAAAATGTGATCGCTAACATCCATTAGTGGATTTGCATCTGAAGAAGAAGAAGAACAAATATTTCTAATCTCCTTTCTGATCTATTTGTAACATTTTTTTAGTTTACTTTTTTAGTTTTTTATTTCCTTCAACATACAACCGATACACCACTGGCCGTATCTGTGTTTTGGCAATAGCGTCTTGTACCCTATTCAATGGCCGTATTGAAGGCGTGGTGGCAAACATCAACTTACGCAAATATATTAGAAACAACAAGAACCAAAAGAAAAAGCACTTACACAGTGGTGTAAACAAACTTAAATGTGGCGACTGCCCAAAAACTTACATCGGTCAAACTGGTAGAACTTTTAACAAACGTATAGCAGAGCATAAAAGGGCTTTCAAGAATAGAAAAACAGATTCATCATACGCACTTTACCTTCTAGATCATAATCATTCTTTTAATAACAAATTTCAAATTCTTCGCATCCAAAATAAAGGCCTTAAGCTAACTTTATTAGAATCTATGGAAATTAACGACTTAAAAAATACAGACTAATTCTGAATTACTAACTTGAGACAAACAGTTGTTCTCCCTCCTCAACCTATTCAGTTAAAGACTATAAAGTGTAAACACATACCAAAATAGATCCCTTGTGAAACCATAGTTTCGTTTTTGTTTTGAAAACAAAATTTTCAGTGTTTTATTGTTATATATAACATTAAAGAAAGTATTTTTCTTATAAACATTAAATTTGCTTCTTTAATTCGAATTTGGAACTATGATTACTATACTCATATGATAGCTAATCTTAAATTTAAATTATGTTATTATAATAATCAAAATTTTATAATAGCATAGTTTAAAATAAACTCACGTTTCAAAATTTTCTTATATACCTATATATATAAAATAATAATCTAAATAATAATTTACATGAATGAAAAACGTAGATATTAACGTCATAAGTAATATACGAACCTCCATTTATGGGTTTGACTTCTGTTGGGAGCGCCACTTTGTTGACAATTATTTGCATAATTTTATGTAGAAAATATCTGCTTGCAGCTTTTTACTCTAATATACAACTGGAACCAGCAATCTGATCGGTATTTTGTGTAGGATAATTTATACAAAAAATATTAATTACTGATACAAATCAACATATTTATTTGTTTTGTTTTATACAGATCATTTGTAAGGAAAGAGCCTAAAAATCATTAAATTATTTGATTAAAGATGTTTAAATGTTTTTGATACTTTAAAAATCACCTGATATTTCTTCTCCGGTCTTAGCATAATTCGTTTTGTTTCAATAGAACGCCAACATACTATGTGTCTACATTATCTGAACTAAACTAACTTTACGTTTGTCTTCAGTGAAGTGGATGATCGACTTGTTAGCCCGTTCTGTGATGTAGCTTGAAAGGGTCTTTTTTTTAAAACTTAATTATATTCCATTTATAATCGATTTTTTATTCGTAAAAATAAAAATTAAGCAAGTGACCTTTTTCATAAAGTTTCTCGGACAAATGCTACACATACGAGTACACATACTACCTGTGACAACCAGTTAGACGAAGGTCCCAGTATACTGATATCAGAAGTCAGAAAAGCAGTACAACAAGCCAAAAATAATAAAGGTCTGGACCGGATCAAATCTCTGCTGAGCTGAGCTGATATTTTGGATAAGGAAAACATTACCTACTCAACCAATTTCTTTAAAAAAAATTACAACGTAGGAAAAATACCAGATAATTGGTTGGAGTCATTGATTATAACATTACCAAGGAATAGCAGACTTACCCAATGTAGCAACTTTAGACTAATTAGTTTGATGGGCTATATACTAACAATAATAATATTTATACGAATTATAATTATACAAGCAATTTGGATTTAGAAATGGTCTAGAATTATGTATGCGCGTTCTCTTACAAAACGTTGTTAGTTTCGAAAGAACGTTTATGTTTGTTTCATCGACTTCGAGAAGGCACTTATTTTTAAAACCTTGTAGATTATACCTCCTTGTTGATATGTATTGTAGGGCCATAAAACTTTCCGCTTCATTTCGTTGCTAGTTTCCTTTAAATATAAATGTTAATAGTAGTGACCCTTTAAGTAAATGGTGGTCAGTTAGACACTCTGCTCCTCAATAATATGATTACCCTTTATTTTAGAGTTTTACTTGAATATGCTTATTCTAATATAATTAAATTCTTAATATAATCTAATATAATAATTGTCAATTATTGAGAATTTCTCGTTAGTTAGGTCCACCTGAATTTATGAATATCTTTGTGCTGATAGCATCCATTCATTATCTTTAAATTCATATGATTTTAGAAACTTATTCTTTCATCGTTCTTATTTATTTTTTCTTCTCAAATGAGTAGACACCATACTCTCTATGAAGTCCTTCAGTTCGTTGCAAAATTTATACTTTACCTGGTTTTTTTTAAATCTTCAGATGCTTCACTAGCAAGTCATGTCCTTATAATTTCATCTCAATTTTTAATAGTTTTTCATTTATTTGTTCCGAGTTCTTAATATTTCAGGTCCGTTTTCTTTATTAGTACACTTACACCTGTTATAGCTCTTCTGTCTCTTCCTTCTCTACTATAAAAATGAACAAAAGCTCGTCTGTCCCTTTCCTTTTCTTGTTTGTTTCTGTGTAAGGACTTTTACATCTAATTTAAATCTACCAATTGCACATTCCACGTTCCAAAACTCATTAACTTTTTGGTAAGCTGAATCGTTTTCCGTTAGTTCTATTTGGCGTTTTCATTCTAGAATTATTTGCAATAAAAATTTTGCCGTGCGATCTGGAGCAGGCGCATCGCCACAAATCCCTATTTTTCAGAGGATCATTTCTGCCGCCCTCGTCTGCCCTGACCGTGCTTTCCTCCGGAATTGTTATCATGATCTTTCACAGGGTTGCTTAAGTTTCCAGGGAGCATCACTAAGAGGTGAGAGTCGGAAAATTGAGTGGAAGAGGCTGAGTAATTCTAACAGCTAACAACATCATATTATATTCACCATTACCTTCATCACCCTATTTTCACCCCCTAAAAGATCTTTGTTATCTATACGAACAGATTAATTCAACGGCAAACGTTTTATACCGACATAGAGAAAGTGACAGTGGCAAAACAAGAAAAATAAATCGTATCCACGGACAACTCAAAATTGGATATATATATATATATATATATATATATATATATATATATATATAAATATATATATATATATATATATTAAGCTCTGTAATCCGCGATGACTGGGACATTTTTAAGTGCAATACTCTCTGGGCGAGGGCGCTAGGTTCACTGTTACTTTCAGATTGGTGGGAGTTAAGCGTGGCGCGAGTAGTGGGCGAAATGGGCGAATACTGAAGTCCATCACTCTGTACTGTCTGTACTCTGTTACTGAAGTTTAGATAGTGTATCACTAGCGATGAACCTTTTGAATTGTATCAGTTTGTATGCCTCAACCTCGCTTTTCCATTTTGAGTTGTCACATTGTTTTGTTTTTAGAGATGTCCCTTTATTCAGGCCTTGATGTAAGTATCGTATATTTATATATTATTCACTCTGTAATATCTTTATTTTTGTTATAATTAAAGAATTATTTTATGTAGGTACCTTTTTAATAACATTTTGAAAATAATTTCGAGCAGAGATTAAGGCATGAAGTAAATTTTTGAAAATAAAAACACGAATAGAAATTCCAAAATAAATTTCAACAAGTTGGTAATATTTTGAAATAATGCAATATCATAATACAATCTTTGAGTAGGTCAACGTTCACATTCTGCTTAATATTATTCAAGCATAATTACACATAATATTTTAATAAAATAATTCAATAATTCAATAATGTTCAAAATTACATTTCGGCTCATTTATTTTCAGGGGCTCCTCATTTTGATGTTAACGTGCGAGGTCGGCTTCTAATATCATTATGTACACCATTATCAGTATTATAAGTAATAGGAAGGATCAACAAAGATAGAGAATTGCTGAAGACTGTTAAACACCGGAAAATGTCTTATCTGAGACATATAGTAAGGGGAAATTGATATAGAATATTACAACTCATCCTTAAAGGCAAAATAGAAGGCTGTAGCGGTGTAGAAAGAAAACATGTTTCTTGGTTAAAAAACATTCGTGAATGGACTCAAATCAAATGCAGGACAATTATTACATGTGGCAGAAGATCGAGAAGCCTTCGCAATGGTGATGGCCAACGTCGGATAACTCTAATATGGTATGTGAAGAAGAAGAGGACCATTATCATTCTCCAATAAGTTGACAACACAAAATGAAACGGAGAATTTAGTTTCAGAATCTAATAATCCAGCGTCACGCATGATCGATAATGTAAATGTATGGAACCTCTTCATTTTTGAATATGATTGCTTTTCAACTATAATGACTGATGAAGACTTGGCCATATTATGCCAGAACTTCACTCAAAACTCATCTCGTTCAAATAAAAGTAATTTAGCCCGTCCTGAACCCGCACACAATGCTGAAAACAGGATTGAAAATCTGGACAACTAATCCACAAGTAGTGATATTGATGAACGTTTCAGATTTTGATATATCAGACTACGTTATGTCCTCCGATAGTGTTGAAATGGATGAAGCTAACATGAACAGGTCGACTAAAAAGCAAGCGAAAGAAATCCAACAATTTAAAGAAAGTAAGCTTAAACAAAATCATGAGATTTGGCCAGCAGCTGAAGTTCTAAAGAAGAGGGAAAAACTAGTTGCTTGTCCTTCGAAGTGGAAAAGTAACAAGGTTAAACAGCTTCGCAATTCAGGCAAAGAATACAGTTCTCGACAATCTAATAAAATCGTTAAATCAAGAATTAGGACAACCTTCTTGCAGAAATTGTCAACACAACTGCCCTTTTACAGAATACATACGGATGCCTTTATTTAATCGATACTAGGAATTTGGCAGTATATAGAAGCAGCGAGATTTTGTGGTTCATCACACAGCTGAACTAAAACCTCAGTATCGTTATGCCAAAGAAAATGCCAGAAAACTTAATCATGGTTCTATTTTGCAGTGAATAATTTACAGTATGTAAAGCTTTTTTGTGGTTAGATTGGGAATCAGTAAATGCGCAATTTCGACGAGTTTCCTTAAAAACGAGGCTGGTTTCATTCGACCAGATCAGCGTGGAAAACACACTAATAGAAAAGTAGTTGATGTTTCTATCAAGAACGACATGAGAGCACATATTGATTCAACCCCAAAAGTGGAGAGCCACTATACAAGAGCCAACACCACAAGGTAGTTTATCGAAGGAGGAAGTCAGTAACGCAAATCTATTGTGATTATGTTGAGAAATGCAGAATGCAGAAGAGCTCAAGCGACATCATGAGAAAAAAGACTTGTTTCAAATAGAGACAGAGATGGATAAATCTAAATCGGCAGCAGATGTCATCGTAGCAACATACGATTTACAAGCAGCATTGCCTACTCATAAGGAAGAAATTTCAACCTTTTATTAGAAGTCGAAATTCTCTATGTAAAACCTAACTGTATTTAACTTAAAGACAAAACAAGCTATTTGCAATATCTGGTAGGAGGGTGATGACAACAGAGGTACCAATCAGATAGCTACATGCCCAGAAAAAGGTATAGACTTTAGTTTCTTCACCGACAACTGCTGCGGACAACATAAAAATAAATTCTTGTTGAGCATGTACATGTATGCTATTACACAGTTCAATAATACCAAAAGCATCTCAAAACAATATTATTAATTTCAAGGATTTGGCAGGAAAAATCGGCACAGATTACAACAAAAATATTAACTCTGACACCTTTCATTCTCAGATATTAAAATAGTGAAAACCGTCAGAGACTGAGGTACTGAGAAGACTGTTAATATTTTCGCTGAATAAAACTATAAGATGTGGAAATTGTGCAAGGAAAATATCTACTTCACTACTACTGATAAAATACTGGTACAAAAAAGGGTTACGACAAATTAAATACAAATGTTTGCCAACAGAAAAAAGGATTTGATATCTCTAGTCTCTGATAATCTAATAATCTCCACCTACCATAGTTTTTACAAAGTTATTAATCAATAAAGACGGTAAAACGAAGAGCTCCTAGTGTTGTTATTAGCCACCAAGTTTGTGTACCCGCATGATTAAATACTACAGACCATTTTTCTGATGCTTGGCCCTTTTAAATTTTTTTTGTGAACACTTTTAGAATGAGTGGATATTTCATAATAATTGAAGAATTCTAGCAACAATACTGGGACAATTCAAATTTTTTCCAATGAATTGCTAATTATTAACTCGAGTGGTACCAAAGGATTGGCAGAATGAACTGAAAAGCAAACTATGATATCTACTGAAACAAAGAACATAGTTTTAGTCAAAAATGCATATAACCCAAAACATACAATAGCTGTGCAAGATCCCAAAAACTAGATATTCTCGAAACCGGTTCTTTTGAGTTGTATCACTATTATCGCCGAAAGGCGATATGTCGGCCTTCGTGTGCTCTATTTAGAGTGCAGTTAGTTGTGTTGCATTGTTTTAACGTGTAATTAATTAAAATAAACTAAACATTCGTTAAAAACTGGGTCGAAAGATAAAAATAATTAAATTGTCAAATTTTAAGAAAACATCAGAATAACGATTAAATACTATTAGAGATAATAAAAATATTTTGGAGTAAGTGTTGCATAGGACACGAATAATTACACAACGCACATTAATAACCTACTTTAAATTTTATATTTAAAACAAATTTATAAACATCCCAATTATCAATTAATGTTTGTAAATCATAAATAAAATAATAAACTAGAAATATTTTTTAAAAAGCATAAAAATATAAGGTATTGTGAAACAGCAAATACTTGTTTAATTGAATCGGAAGCTTCTATTAGTAGTCAGAATGAAATAATCTCTTCCCACACTTGTAGGTAACATCATTCAGAACTTATTTTTGTTTCCCATTTTTTTTTAACGCATGCAAAGTAATATTCTTTAGAAAGTATAGATTGTACATTGATTGTTGAGATAACTCTTCATTCCTGGCAATCAACGAGAGAATTTTTAAAGTAATAAAATTTATTCATATTTTTTCGTTTCTGTGTTGCCGTACATATTTTGTAAATTGGTCATCGAAATAATGATTTCCACTATATCCACTGCTACTATAAATACCTACTACTTCCATCTATGCTTTGCTTACATTGAATCTTTATATGAATTTTAAGTTTGCTGGAGTCTATATTTTGGATCATTGTTATTATGTATTTTTTCTTGTGCTTTTTTATTTATGAATCATTTATCCTGTATATAAACAAATTCCAAATTCCTCCAGGAGTTAAACGATATAAGCTCCCAGAGTTATTGGTTGTACTTCATAAAGAAAAATTGACTACAATACTAACGTCAATTCGTTATCGATTCGTCTCTCCGTCTTCTAATATATTTTCTCTACCATCTATCTAACTTTAGCTCCATATCTTTATTGAGTATCCAGATTTTGCTTGAAAAGCACTACAAAAAATAGAAATACGGGAAGAAAAAAACGATATAGAAAACAAAATCCTACACAGTAGCATAACATTTGAGCCAATATCTGTCCTAAACGGAGTAAAATACGGGAAGATCTAGATTACGCTGATGATATGCCTTTTGTACCATATCTAGTGAACTAGACTACTAGGAAGTAAACTTAGAACATATACTCAATGAAGATATGGAGCTAAACTTAGATAGATGGGAGAGAAAGTATATTAGAAGACGGAGAGACGAATCGATAACGAATTAACGTTAATATTGTAGTCAATTTTTCTTTATGGAGTACAAGCAATAACTCTAGGAGCTTATATCGTTTAACTCCTGGAGGAATTTGGAATATGGTTACATACAGGATAAATGATTCATATATAAAAAAGCACAAGAAAAAATAAATAATACACAATATAGCTCGAACACACCGTTGCTCAATCCTGGTAGATTATGTGCGAGGTCGTTCATAGACATGAGAAACACAAGAAAGAATAAATAACAAACAACAAAAAGAACAAAAGGTAGAGAACAACTATTCAAAAGAAAAGGGCGCCACTGTTTTTAAATGTTCAAATCCCCCCCCCCCCCGAATATTAAAATATTCGCAAAACAAAGAGTAAAATGCAAAGATAATTAAAATAAAAGATTCGCTATACATACAGGGTGATTTCTACCTAAAAATGAAACAACGGGGAACGGGGAAGTTGGCATGACATGACGATATTTTCTTCTTCTTAAAGTGCCATCTCCGCGGCGGAGGTCGGCAATCATCATAGCTATTCGGACTTTTGAGACGGCTGCTCTGAAAAGTTCATTTGATGTACATCCGTACTACTCTCTCAAGTTGCGCAGCCATGACATTCTACGCTTCCCTATGCTTCTCTTTCCTTGGATCTTTCCCTGCATAATCAGTTGGAGCAAGGTGTATTTCTCTCTACGTGTAATATGTCCGAGATATTCTAATTTTCTGGTTTTTATTGTATTTAAAATTTCCCTTTCTTTGTTCATCCTTCCCAGAACCTCTTTGTTTGTGACGTGTTCTGTCCATGATATTTTCAGAATTCTTCTGTACACTCACAGCTCGAATGATTCCAGTTTTTTCATTGATGGCGCATTGAAGGTCCAAGATTCCATTCCATAAAATAAAGTCGAAAAAACATAGCACCTCGCCAACCTAACTCTTAGTTCCAGTTTTAAATCCCTGGTACATAGCACTCTTCTTCTCATTTTGTTGAAATTTGCTCTAGCCTTTTCTATTCATATTTTGATCTCCTGATTGTAATCATTTGTGGAGTTAATCATTGTTCCCAGGTATGTATATTTGTCCACTTGTTCGACGTTGGTTCCGTTTATTAGAAGATTCTCGTTATTTCTTTGAGTTTTCGATATTCTCATAAATTTCGTCTTCTTGACATTCATTGTTAGACCATACTCTTTTTCCATACTCTGCTATTCTAGTCACCAGTCTCTGAAGATCTTCAATGTTTTCGGCTAAGATCACAGTGTCGTCCGAATATCTAATGTTGGTAATGGGAACTCCATTTACCTTTATTCCAGCTGTTTCACCCTCAAGAGCTTTTTTCAGGACCTCTTCGGAGTAGGCATTAAAAAGAAGTGGCGACAATACGCATCCCTGTCTCACTCCACATCTAATTTCAATTTCTTCTGACAGCCGTTCGTTAACACGTACTTTTGCTCGCTGTTTATAGTATAAATTTGATATGATCCTGAGGTCGTTGTAGTCAATCTTCTTTGATTTCAGGACATTCATTAATTTTTTATGTCGTACTTTATCGAATGCTTTATTATAGTCAATAAAACATGCGTATATATCTTGATTGACGTCCAGGCATCTTTGTATTAGTATATTAAGTGAAAAAAGAGCTTCACGTGTTCCTAGGCCTTTGCGAAAACCAAATTGTGTATCATTAACGTCTATGACCAGTTTGTGATATATTCGGTTATGGATGACTTTAAGTAGTAACTTTAGCATATGAGACATTAAGCTAATGGTGCGGTAATCGCTGCATTCTATTGCGTTTTTCTTTCTAGGGAGACAAATGAAAATAGATGTTAACCACTCTTTGGGTAATACGCCTGAACTATAAATTTGGTTCAAGAGTGTCACTAAAACATCAATGTGCTTCTCATCTAGAATTTTTAGGATTTCTATAGGAAACATATCAGGTCCAGCGCTTTTCCCACTCTTTATTGTTTTTAATGCGTGTAATATTTCTTCTTTTGTAATATATGAACCTATTTCTTCTGACGTAAGTTCTATGTGCTCCAGATCTTCTCTTTCATCATCGAACAATTCGTCGATATATTCTGCCCATCTTTGTACTTTCTCGTCCGTATGTGTTATAGCAGTCCTGTGTCTATCCATAATTGCACAAGTGGGATTTTGTTTTCTTAGTCCCGCCAGTTCTTTGACTTTCTTGTGTAGGTTAAACAGATCGTATTTATTTTGAAGGTCTATATTTTAAGCATAGCCAATTTAAGCATTAGAAATTGACGAAATAAACATTACTTTAAATATATGCCTAGAAAACATCACTTTCTACAAGTTTATAGTAAGGTCACATTAATAATTGATTTTATTTTCTATCAATCGAATGATTCTTTTATATGTTTCAGGTTAACTAATAAACAAAATACAGTCATCACATTAAAGAACTCTTATTTTAAAAACCAATAGAACTTCGTTATTCTCCAGTTAAAGTTGATTTCATGTACCTAATCGAATTCATCTTACAATAAAGTTGTCCCAGGAACGCAACCAAAATTTTTATTAAATATTATACAACCATTTGTAAATAAAAATATTTATAAAAAATACACAACGTTTTTTAAATAAATTATCAAATATTGAATTTAATTCAAATAATATTTTAGTAGGTTTTGACATAAATAGTTTATTTACAAATGTGCCATTAGATAAGACTTTGAATATAATCAAGACAAAATTAGAGAGTGATGATACATTGGCAACTAGAACAGGATTAAATATACCAGCTATAATGGAGTTATTGACATTATGTACTGATAATACATATTTTCAACTAAATAATGAATTCTATAAACAAAATTTTGGTCTAGCAATGGGCTCTAGTGTATCTCCATCATTGGCCGATATATTTATGGAAGATTTTGAAACAAATATTATTTATAAACAAAATTTAAAACCCACAGTATGGTGGAGATATGTAGACGATATATTCTCAATATGGCCCTATAGATAAGAGTTGTTGGACACAATCCTGAATGATATAAACGATAAGGAAGAGACAATAACATTTACCATGGAAAAGAATATGATAACACGTTACCTTTCCTGCATGTTTTAATCTCTAAGAACGATACTGGATATGAGACTCAGGTGTATAGAAAACCAACCGATATTTAAATTACAAATCAAATCATAATATCAATATTAAAAAGTTAATCATTAAATCCTTATACGATAGAGCCAAAATAGCTTATTTAACGAAAATTCATTCTTAGAGGAAAAACATTGGTTAACATCTGTTTTATTAAAAAATGATTATCCTTTATCGTTTATAAATAAGGAATTTTTAACAATCGACCGAATAAAACAGAACAACTTAGAACGAGATCCTACAGCATACACAAGGAATAATACGAGAAAAATAACAATACCATACATAAAAGGATTATCAGAAAAACTTAGGTTAGGAAATAAATTATATTATATAAATAAAAAAAAGATAGGAGATAAATTCAACCTTTCAACAACATTCAAAACAACAAACACATTATGAAATCTATTTTATCTAAAACTAAACCTAACAATGAACAAGAAAGAACAAAGAATTGTATTTATAAAATACCTTGTGCATGCGATCAGTTTTATTTAGGTGAAACATCAAGGCCATTAAATGTTACAATAAGTGAACATTAATCTTATATTAAAAATAGAAAATTCGATATATCTCAGATATGTAAACAGGCTTGGAAAATGAACATAGGATTCAATGGAATGATTCAAGTATAGTCCTAAAAGAAACACATGGTAAAAAGAGAAAAATCAAAGAAGCGGCTCTAAGTATGCTAAATGAGACCAATTATGTCGTAAATTACTCGGCAGAATGCAGTAGGATCTGGTTACCCATATTAAAAGGGGAAGTTAATAAAACAAAAATATCACTATTAGTAAGTCAGTAACATATCGAGGATGCATCATTTATGTTTTTTAAATAACAAACATATAAAATCAGAATTTGGTGTTTATTGAGAGTAAACTAAAGGTAAGAACAAATACTTGCCACGTCGGGATAGTATTATGAGGTTTTTCCTGTTTTTTTCCTCATGATTTTTTTTGACAGATATTCTTAAGTTAAAGTTGATTTCATGTAATCGAATGAACTATCTTACAATAAAGTCGTCCCAGGAACGCAATATTGGCAATACCATTTTAAAGTCGTCTACTTTAAAATGTATAATATACTTATGTCTAAATTGTCAATATAAATGAGTCAGATGAAATTAAATTATTAGAAGAATTTTTTATCAAGTAACAAAAAACAAAATTTGTTTAATTTATTAATGTTTTTATTTTGAGAACGATTTCCGAAGTGAAAATTGAAACGTCAATATACTTATTTTAACCTTCAATTGTGGCTTTTTCCCATTAAAATAGTAATTACTTTAAAATGTTTTGGTGAATTTGTATCAGAACTTAGATCAAGTTAACTTTTTATTCATATCAATATTCTGTCCTATTTAAGATCATTTATAAACTGTATCTTTGTAAGTAGCGATACACCCATTTGTAAAATGTTATTCATATCAATATTTATTATGTGAGTTTTTTTCTATCTTGGGAGTTGACTAGATACAAATTTATGCTCTAGACAGTAACAATGAATAAATAAATGTTTACTTTTTATTTTATTGGAATCTTTGCATTAATAAATTATGATCACAATAATATGTTATGTTGCGTAAAAGTCTCGAATACCCAACATTTTTTATAAAAATTCTAAACATATCAATATCTTTTATATGGGATAGGTAGTTATTGGCGACCGTTAATAAGACTTCGGTGCTTATAGAAGGGCAAGAAAACGATGCAGACAAAGTGTTCGAGGCAGATAAAGAACCCTACAATACGACATTCCAAGTATTTTTAATTATTTTAACCCAGTGCTTTTAATTATCTATGGGGCTTAAGTTACTACAAACAAACCTAGACCATGCCAAAAAGGCACACAACATGACTTGAATCAACGCCGAGGAGATAGGGGCGGACCTACTGGTTTTCATAGAATCACATGTGAAGATGTCTGAGGGCCTAGGGCGGATAGTGGATGACACAAAAGATACAGCTGTGGCTGTAATGAATCAAAAATGTGAAATCCAGTGTACTACTATATGTAAGACATATCTGCTAATCAAATTCTAGGATTTTTATGTCATGTGGTCACATTTCTCCAAATTGCCGAATTCAAGCCTTCAAAAAGTTTGTGGACAGTGTTATGTATATTACATTAAGGTGTGGATGGCATCACTAGATCTCGTCAAAGAATGATGGTACGGCCACCTTTGTGAGCTCAGATACATGTAGTTACATTGAAATAACACTCTGTAGTTCAAATATGGAGCAGAAAATCATCACACACAAAGCATCGGTCTTAGATGGCACGAGAATCTTCAACTTGCATCGATATATCTCTTTCGACGTGAAATCGACGAAGCCTGACAACAGCACTCAGGCTAAAGCTGTAAACTTCGTTAAAGCTAAAGGGTCAATCAGAGGGACGTAAACTCAGAGCATACATAGTATCAAAACCCTTGCATACGCTGAATGTAGTAAAGATAAAACTAAGGGCCACACCGTTGCCTATTGATGGACCGAAGAAATGGAACCGGCTCAAAAAGACTGCACTAGAGCTACGAGAAAGATTACTAGAAGACAAGGTAGGCATGACTGTAAGCATAATATGGTTAATTTTACACAAAATATTTAAGTGAAGAAGTACAGGTTGACACAGGTAATGCGAGTTGCCGAGAGAAGTAGGTGTAATAAACTTCTCAAAAATCTTAATATTGACATATGGGAGGAAGATTATAAGATTGCTTCAAAATACATACAGATCACCATCCTCTATAACCTAGCGATATCTACTAAGCTTGAGATAGTTCGTGAACTTTCACACGCATATAGCTGAATTTACTAGAAAAAAAATCCTTTCAGCGGTAAAACTTGTCAAGAACGGAAAAGCAACTGGTCCAGATGGTATCCCGCCAGAACAGGTTAAGTTGTTGACCCTGTTTTATGTAAATACTATGCGTAGGGTTATGGACCATGTTTTTCGAAGAGCTACTAGAGATGCACCACGGTAGTACTAATAAATCAAATAGACTGATTTTAAAAACAAGATAGATAGAAAAAACCCAATTTCCTACGGAAACCAATTTGGCTTTAGATCAGAGCGTTCCACTAGCGCGGCAAATACATTAAGCGAATTAGTAAGAATGTCTGGGGAAAACTATAGTATACATTCTCTATGACGGCTTCTTAGGTTGCCTTTGCAGATGACCTGATAATTGCAGTGTAAGTGGAATCTTAAGGGGACATTAGACTAGGGGAAACAAATACTAAATCCCGTGAAGAAATGGTTCAGGGCTCACGACCTACAAATTACTGTTGAGAACACTGAGGCCATTATTTTAAAGGACCCGGGATCAAAGAAAGGCTTCTTCCAAATATATAACGAAGAAATAGTTTTCAAACCCTCGCTGAAGTACCTAGGAATACTGTTAGGTGAAAATCTTTGGTGGGTTCATTACACGAAAAGAAAAAATCATTGTGCTGAGTAAAATTATGCCTAATGTAATTATTGTGCTGAGTAAAATTATGCCTTATTCCTTTTATAAGCGCAAGATCAGATTGGAAGTTGTGAACTCTGTACTGTTGTATCGCGCCTCAGTTTTGCACCCATTGTTGAGGTAGTCAAGAATTAAACGGTACTAAATATGGTGCATCTACGCGCCCTAATTAGACTCACATAGGACCGTATCTGCAGCTTCGCTCCATGTTGCTGCATGGATTCTTGTCTATTCACCTCTTCGTACATGAAACAAAGATACTACAGGAATTACATATATTATTAATTACATATAATTAATTACATATAATTAATTACACGAATTACATATACATATATTTGATATAAGGCAAGAAGAATGGGCGGACGTGACAAAGACCTGGATCAGGAGGCTAATTCTTTACGTAATCCGATGGTACCACTTGAAGTATAAGAAGACCGACCATTTCACAACCCAATTCCTTACAGGACATGGGTCGTTTAGAAAATATACTCGTGGTATATAGAAAGCTGCTACTGATTTATGCATATACTATGGCGAACAAAATGCAGCAGAATATACGGTTTGAATCTGAGAGAGGTTTAAATTAAAAACATTATCAGGATTAAATATTAGAAAGAACTCATATATCAACAGGAGATTTTCAATTAAATCATCGACGAAACCGTACAGTAGGCACACCGGTTATGTCTAACGATACGTCTTTATAAGACGTTTGCGGGTATAACCAGGAACAAAAGGGGTGTCCTAGTGGGTACGTAACTGGCGCTGGGGCGCATGACTTCGTCTATTACCGTAAGGGGAGCATAAGCTGGCGGTCGCCTCAGGTCCTTCGAGATTTCACAGTAGTTATTAATTAATCAAATCGGTTTTAAGTGATAATATGATACAGGCTTATTAGTGTGTCTCTATGAGTGTGAGATTAGAAAATATTAATTGTATTAAATAGATGGATCAAATAAAAATAACTAATAACTGTTCTATAACAATTTATTGTGTTCTCTCTTTTAATAATAGCTTCCGATTTTAAAGCCAAAATATTTTCTATTATTAATGTTATAATATAAAAAATATTTAACAAATGGAAGAGGCTACAAATACATAATTTTATTGTCGAAAAACAATTTTATTGTCGATTATAGGTCTGTCCTTTTTTCTAATTTGGGTGTTGACCATAAATAAATAAAATTTATGGAGTATACAACAACAATAAACACACAGAGGTTTACTTTTTCTTTTCTCGAATTCCCCGCATCAATTACGATTCAATAATGCGTTGGGTTGCGTAAAACAATGTGACAGCCATATGGTGCCTGCCTTACTGTAATTGGTAATGTGGAACAGATTCGGGTAGGATTTATCGGCATAGAAGGCTATGGGAAAAATTATTATTGTCATGTTACTTAAGTTAATAAATATGTCGGCTACTCAATTAATAAACACTATAAACTATTTAGTTTTTAGATAATATTTTAATTAATCGTTGCTTTATTACATAGATAAACGTTGACATGAGAAAAACCGTCTGGGGAATTTTAATGGAGTGCTAATTCATGGTGAAAAAATTAAACTAAATCATATTGATTTAATTTATAATTTAGTTTTACTTAAAAGAAATATGCTATTTGTTAAAAAATGATATTAACATAAAATATATCGCCAAGGTTTATGCAAGTAGGAGGACAAAATGTCAATTAAAACGAACTTGAAGTAAGCCCAAAAACTTACAGAAATTTTTTTTCTGTTTGACCTAACTTAATCTGAATCAAAGTATATTATTTTTGTTTCGCTATTTCTACACCTATGAAGAGGAAGAACAAAGCGGGTTCCGTGCGGGAAGATCGTGCACCCATAACGTATTTTGTCTTAAACAAATAATAGAAAAAAGATCGGCTAAGAATCTAGAAACTCATATTACTTTTGTAGACCTGCAAAAAGCATATGACAAAATCCCCTTAACAAAACTGTGGACAACGTTGAAAAGATCTAACATCAACCACACATTGATAAATGCTGTACAAGAACTATATAGAGACTCAAAGGCACAGATAAAAACAGGAAAATATCTAACGGAAGAATTCCTGGTCACAAAAGGCTTGCGACAGGGATGCTGTATCTCACCAACCTTATTCAAGATATATGTTGCAGCGGCATTGGAAAGATGGAAAAGAAAGGTGCATAGGATGGGTATAGAGCTTAGCAATGAATGTATATATACACTCCAGTTTGCTGATGACCAGGTAGTGCTAGCGACCGACAGGGAAGACATGCAGTACATGCTTAGAAAACTGATAGAAGAATATAACGACTGGGGAATGAATGTCAATACAACAAAAACCAAATATCTTTGTATTGGAAACGAGTCAGATAACATAGACCTCGAAAACGGACAACATATTTCCTGCTGTCAGAGCTATGACTACTTGGGTGTTGCCTTTGACAATACAGGAACTGATACACGGGAAATAGAAAAACGAATCACTCAAGCAAAGAAAGTCTTAGGATGTCTCAATGGTATACTGTGGAGTAAAGAGATAACGAAAGGAAGAAAATTTAATATATATGAGACCATGATTAAAGCTACTCTTCTTTATGGCGCTGAAACATGGAGAATTAGTGAAAAGAACAAAAAGCGAATAGAAGCAGTAGAGATGGATGCAATGAGAAGATCTTTAGGTATTTCCAGACGAGACCGAATCAGAAATGATGTAATAAAACAACGTATGGAAATAGAAGGAAATATAACTCAAGATATAGAGAAGAAACAATTAAGGTGGTATGGGCATGTTCAACGGATGCCAGCAACAAGACTACCCAAAAAAGTAATAGAATGGCAACCGATAGGTCGACGGAAAAGAGGAAGACCCAGATTAGAATGGCAACACGGCGTAAACAAGTCCATGAGCGAAAGAAATTTAACAACAAACGACTGCGAAGATAGGAAGAGATAGTGTTTAGGTATCGGACAACGTCGAAAGACGTTCTAAACCGATGTATATCTATATATTTCTACACCTAATAAATTCTTTTTCTACCTTCTTTTTTATCATAATAGGCCAATTAAAAAAGATTTATACTCATAACTTAAAAACTTTCTTGCTTAAAATATATATATATATATATATATATATATATATATATATATATATATATATATATATATATATATATATATATATATATATATACCTGACAATGAACATTACATCAATAAGAATTTGCATAGTTGTAGAAGCAAGCAATACCGATAATAAAAAAATGTATATAAGTTTAAGTGGTTGCAGCCAACAGGGTCCTGTTTTTATTATAAAATACTCATTAAAAAGCAATTTTAAAATGATCATGCTGAACTATTTCATCTGAAAAAAGTGAAAAATATATTAGCATATATGTAAACCAGAGGCTCGTACCATTTCATTAAAACATAATGTGATGGATATTTATGTTCATACAGATGATGATGTGATTTATCAAAATGAGTACTTACAAAAGACTTAACCGCAGTGTATGAGAAAATAGAAGCAATTGTACTTCGAAATTTTAACGAAAAAAAGAGTTCCAGTAACTTCATGACTCATGACCTTCGAATCAGAATGTTTGCGATGTAAGGTAGATGCTGATGAAGACAACATTATTCTTAGACAATAGTTTTGAGATATGGAAAATTTATGTTTTAGATAGTTTTTGTAAAATAGGTTGGAATAAACATAGGGAAGCTTATTCTTCTAGATGTATAGATGGTAGCCTTGTTAACTATGCATTTCGCAAAGAAAATTTATTATTAAATGTGAAAAATGACTTTCCTATTGATATACTAATTGATTTAAGACAGATATAAATGCTCAAATGTTACTCTTCTGAATTCGAAGGTGGCAGAAAAGAAAAGTTAAGATTAGATATTTATGAAGATAGGAATATGTTTAAAACGATAAATGGCAGAACAAATTTTAGAGGAAAATTAATTGCAAAAATGACAGTTAATAAACTTGAAAAACATAAATATTAATCTTTTTGTAGTTAATGATGAATATTTCGAGTATGATATTCTACTTGGATTATATTTTATTTTGAATTTTCAAATGAAACAAGATTTTGATTTAGAAGTTGTCAAAGATTAAATACAATACCGAAGAAAAGATTAATATTACAGAATACTCAATAAAATAGAAGGAATTATTATTAAATAAATATGACAATATCTTTGCGAAACATTAATTTGACATTGGGCAGGTTCAAAAGTATGAAGCACAAATTAAACTTTTAGAACATTCATTTGTTGCAAAGAAGCCTTATAGATGCTCAATAGAGGACCAAAAAGAGAATTTCAAATAGGAAAATTGGTAAAAGCAAATATTAATAGAAGAATCATCTTCACCATTTGCAGCCCCAGTTACATTGGCTCTTAAAAAAGATGAAGGATGTTAAACTTAATTAAAAATTCATTATTCCTGAAACGCAATATTTTCCGTTAATTGACGAGAGTTTAGCCAAAACAAGGAATTTTAGATTCTTTACTACTTTAGACATACATTCTGCTTTTTGGTATATTCCAGTTTGGATAAAAGATAAATATAAGAGCCTTCGTTACAAAAAATGGTCATTGACAATGGAAATGCTTACCTTTTGGACTTAAAACATCCCCAGCAATATTTCAAAGAATTTTAAGTAATATAACCAGAAAACATCATTTAAACTCATTTTGTATAAACTACGTAGATGACATTTTAATATTTTGATTATAATTTGAAAAAATGTAATTTTGCTAAAACTTCTAAAATGTTATTTTGCGAGAGAAGAGGTAAAATATTTGGGACATATTGTGGGAAACAATTCAGTTTCTTCGCTATATGACAATTAAAGATTTTCCAGCACCAGTCACGAGAAAAAAAATTTTCTAATTTTTGGGAAAAGTAAATTTTTACCACAAATATATAAAAAATTCAGCTAGGTTATGAGAGCCATTATGTACATAATTTACTTAGAAAAAATATCAAATTTCACTGGACTTTAAGCTAATAAGTAAAGAATATCCTCTGTTATAATTTAGGAATTGATACAGTTCTAAAGCAAAAACAAACAGATGAAAAAATGAAACCCGAGCTTACTTTTCAGAAAAATTAAACAATATCAAAAGAATAAAAAAGTCATATTTTTAGAATGCCTTGGTAATGAAAAAACAATAAAATAATGGCTATACTGGCTAATGAGACGCAAATTTGTAGTTATTATTAATCATAAGCCTCTTGAGGAAGAGAATTACGAGTGGATGAAGACCAGATGAAGAATTACGAGTAAGAGATATGACACATTTTCTTTCACAATTTGAATTCGACATGAAATATGAACCTGGAAAAAAATGTAGAAGCCGACTACCTTTCTAGAAACCCTGTTTCGTAAAACATAGAAAATGCTGAACCGTTTATAAGAAAAGTAACCCTTGTTACATTAATCAAGAGAAGACAACATCAAAATAATAATCGACAAATGATAGATAAAATGAGGGGAACAATTTTGACCAAAATATATTTATAAATTAAGGAAGAATGAAAAAAAAATTATCCAAAGATTTTGGAATAGAGATAATAAAAAAATTCGCAAATTTCATGGATAGATTTGTGCTGGTAAAGTAACAAACAAAATTAGAAATTTTTACTACATTAAGAATATGGATTCACTGACAAAGGATATCTGCCAAAAATGCGAGATCTGCTTTAAAAATAAACCAAGAATAGGTCCAAAATATGGTCCATATAGTCTTTTGTCACTATTGGGTCCGTCAAAGGAACTTTTTGAGATAATGTCTTTGAATAGATTAAGGAGAATTTGGAGGATTTGGAGGCAATCGTTCGTCAAACAAATACCTCCACTTACTAGTAGACAACTTTACCAGATATGCGTTTGCAGTTACTTCTAAAAATCAGACGACAGATGATTTTATGAAATTAATTGCCAAAATTCAAGATAACCCTGTAATCAATATTTAATTAATCTTTACAGCAGTAGACTGCCCATTCTCGAATGGCTTAAATGTAAGACTTAATCAAACATTAGTAAACAGAATGAGATACAAATAAAATGAAACCAGAATTAGAGCACGGACAAAAATAGCCGACGAATGTATAGATGAATACAATAAAACAGATCACTCGACTTAATATTCCGGCAAATGTATTGGCGCCTTGGACATAAATCAAAACAACATCCAAAACAAAATTCTTCTATACAGAGCCATACTCAAACCTATCTGGATCTACGGACTACACCTATGGGACTGTGCAAAGCCAATAATAATGGATGCACCATGGTACGTAAGTAATCAAACACTTCACTACTTCTTCTTATTCTTCCTTCTTGTATGTAGGCTTTAAAACCTGTTTCTACTTTAATATTAGCCTCCCAAATTGTTTAAATTATCGCACTATCTTTTTCTTGGCCTGCCAATACTTCTTCGTCCATTTGGTAACTTGTCTCGTGCTATTCGTACTATCCTATCCTCTGCCATTCCACTAATGTGTTCGTTCCACTCCTGTTTTCGTTTTGTCACCTATCCATTTATGTCTTCTATATTGCATGCTTTTCTTATATTTTCGCTTCTCTCGTTTTAAATGTGTCAGGTCTTGTCTCTGCCGTGTATGTTATTATAGGTCTAATTTCTGCTTTATAGATTCTTGTTTTTGTGTCTTGTCTTAGGTGTTTGTTCTTCCAGATTGTGTTATTAAGAGATCCCGCCGCTTTACGAGTTTTTAAGCTTTCTTGTCGTATTTTTTCTTCAACATCTCCGTAACTAGTTATATCTATTCCCAGATATCTAAACCTTGCTTCCTGCTTTATTATTTTCCCATCAATTTCGATATTACATCATAGTATGTATTTAGATGTTGTCATACATTTGGTTTTTTCTGCTGATATTATCATCTTGTATTTATCAGCTATTGTATTGAAGATGTGTGTTAATCTTTGGAGCTCATCTTCTGTCTCGGCAATTAATGCGACGTCGTCTGCATAACATAATATTTGGATTTCTTTGTTCCCCATTCTGTAACCATGACCTTCAGGTACTGCTTGTAATATTCCGTCCAGTATTATATTAAAGATAAGTGGGATTAACGAGTCACCCTGTCTGACTCCGCTTTGTCCTGATATACACTGTGTTAGTTTTCCATTTATCTTTGCCTGAATTCGATTATGAAAGTAGATGTTTTCGACGGTTTATATAATATTGATTGGTATATTTCTTTTATTATTTTAGTAGGTGTAAGACGTCTTTAACTTGGATGCGATCGAAAGCCTTTGTCAGGTCTATAAAATATAAAACATGCTGGTTTATTGTACTCGATAGCCTTTTCTGTGATTTGTCTTAGTACAAATACGGCGTCTACGCAGGATCTTCCGGATCTGAATTCTTGTTGTTCATCTGATAAAGTTTTTAGTATATTGATTTTGTTGGTTAGCTTTTTTGTGGTAAGCTTAAGTGCGGTGTTCAGTAGATTTATACCTCTATAATTGTTGGGGTCTCCTTTATCTCCTTTCTTGAACATTGGTATCATTATGCTGTTTCTCCATGCGTCTGGTATCTTGCAGTGCAATATTAGTTTTCTTTTTAAGTTTTGTCATCTCAAAGTTTATACTTTCTCCCACTACACCATTTCACTACGACTTAAGGATTTATTTCTCCTTTCATCAGAGAAGAAATCCATCGAACCACGGAGTCACAAAATGAATGTACCATTCATTATGAAAATAAGCTAGTAAGAGAATTATTCAACAATGGTCTAGCCATAAGAAGACTAGATAGAACCTGGCCCCAAGACCTACTTCAAAACTAAACCAAAATAGAATAAGGTGAGACATCATTGGATGTCTCTCCTTCACACCCAAAACCTGATATAAAAGCCGATGATCTTCAAAATTTTTTGAGTGAGATGGTACCCGATATTACCTTTGAATGCGTGGAGTATCATAGAACTGACAAATAAATTGACGAAGTCTACAGTCGTAGTATTTGGCCCAAAGGAGCTGCCGTTAAGAGATTTAACTTCAAAAGAAATTTTCAGCATATAAAGAAGACGGAGGAAGTAACCTAGAAACTTTTATCAAAATAAATTAATTCGACAAGGTACGGTAAGCATGTTTCATGTTAATTTGCAGTGTATTTCAAATAAAGTCGATATGATCAATGCTTCTCTTGCAGATCAAAAATTATATCACGTCATCGTTTCATCATGTTTTTCGAAGGGCTGGCAAAGTAAAGAAAATTTAAAATTAATTAGCATCTTTGGCTTTTCATTAGCTAATTTCTTTTGTAGGGTAAAAAAGAAAAAAGACGGAGTTGCAATTTTTGTAAAAGAAAATCTTTGTATTCTTCTCTTAATCTAAATGAATATAACGTAGAGCAAATATAACGTAGAGTTTTGTGCAATTTATATACCTTCAATAAAAACCAATATTTTAACTATCTACAGTTCAGGTAAGGGTGACTTTGACTTGTTTTTAATGAATTTTGAGAATGTCCTAAGGTCCTTGCTTAGTAAAGCAGACAAACTGATCATACTTGGTGATTTTAATATAAATTTTAAAATTGAATCTGACCCTTTTTTTATATTAAAAATCTATTAACATCTTTTGGTTTAAAAGTAATAAACGATTATACTAGAATCAAATCCCAGTCTAGTAGTTGCATCGACAACATTATGAAAAATTTTTCTGAAAATTTCTACAGAGTGGGCGTATTTAAATATTGTTTTTCTGACCATCGAGCTCAATTTTTATTTATTGACTCTGAGTTTCTATATTCTATATTTTAGTTTCTATTTTATTACTAATTCCAACAATAAACCTAGAGACTGCTGGAAAATAGCAAATTTCGAAAGATACAACACAAGATCCAGTTCGGTACAACATGATCTACCTCCAGAAGAAATAAATCAAGTTTTTACTACAATTGCAGAGAATATAGTTACATATCTTCCCACTATTAATGTTGATGTCTTCTTCAATTATAGAAATTATCTTCTCCGAAGTCCTTTTTTTTCGCCCTGTTGTGGAAGAAGAGGTCTCTCAAATAATAAAGTCTCTTAGTAATTCTAATTGTAGGGGTCACGAAATTAATAACCAAATTTTAAAAGAAACTTACCAAATAGTTTTATTACCCTTCACTCATCTAATTAATTTAATTCTATCAACTGGAGTATTTCCAGAAGTACTAAAATACTCAAAAGTACTACCAATCTACAAAAAAGATGATTCCTCAAAAACTGACAATTGCAGACAGATAAGCATTGTTTTTACCTTTGGGCAAGTGATTTAAAAGGTTATCAAAACAACAATTTTATTCCTATTTTGAGTCAAATAATTACTTTAGTAACTCCCAATATGGATTCAGAAGTGCTCGTTCTACGACGAACGCGGTATTTAATGTTGTGAGCGAGATGATTGAGACTTCAACGCTGCAATCGCATAGCAATTTCTCTTTGCGACTTATCGAAGGCTTTTGACTTGGTTTCACACGACATTTTGCTCCACAAATTAAATTACTAAGGAATCATAGGTATCTCTCTTAAACTTATACCTTCTTATCTATTTGGCAGACACCAGGCGATAGTGTCTAAAGGTCATCTTTCTGTTTTTTTATCTGTAAAACATAAAGTCCCACAAGGTTTGATCTTAGGACCTCTTTTGTTTATTATTTATGTCAACGATTTGTCTAAATTTATATACCTACGTTATATCAGGAAAAAATGATGAATTAAAAATGTCTCATGAGGAAGATTCTACTAAATCTAGCTCATGGTTTGCTGCAAACAAACTAAAACTTAACTCGGATAAAACGCAAAATTTGGTTATCTTCTTCTTCTTCTTAGCCTTCTGTCGTCCATGTTTGAACATAGGCCTCTCCCAACTCCTTCCATCGGTCTCTATCCTGAGCAACATATTTCCAATTTGTTATATCTGCAAGTAATTTACAGAATGATCCAGATAACAAAGAGACTGTTAAACTATTGGGAATAACTATAGAAAATCGACTCGTCTGGTCGGCTCATATCTCACAAGTTAAGAAAAAGCTATCAAGTTCATTATTTGTTATTTGCCAACTAGCAAGGATTGTCAACTTTGAAACAAATGACATATTTTTCTTTATTCCACTTTGGGGCTAATCCCCCATATGGTGTAATCATATGGGCAATTCAACAAATGCACTTCAAATGTTAGAATGCTTCTAGAAAGAGAAAGCTGCCAGGATTTTAGCAGGGGTTAGTTATCTAGAACACTGCCGACCTTTCTTTATCAAATTCAAAATTATGCCGCTACCTACTCTGTTGATATTTCAAGTTCTAACTGAAATTCACAGAAAACGTGCCCATTTAATAAAGAAGTTTACTCTACTGTAACACATTTCCTTAATACTCTGTAGATTTTTAATAAACATATTTAAGTATATAAAAAAATATATCATGTATTTACAAGAGACAATGAAAGAGACATTACTGTAACACATTTCCTTAATACTCTGTAGATTTTTAATAAACATATTTAAGTATATAAAAAAATATATCATGTATTTACAAGAGACAATGAAAGAGACAAACACTCAATACCTGACAATGTATCTCAAATTTTAGGACCTACTTGTAATTTTAAAAATTTAAGTAACTATCTAAAAGATATCAATATTCTTAACACATTATAAATTAGTTTTATGTTTCATAGATCTTAATAATATATAACTTTAATTTTTTTAATTAACTTAAATTGTAATTTATTTTGTAATTATTGTATTTTGTTCTCCCATTAATAACCCTCAGTGGTTGATGCGGTTAATAAAAAAAATGTATTGTGTAAAAAATTCTATTTGTTTCGAGTTTCTCCCGTTTAAATTGTTTTAGATGCTATACTATACAGGATCATTAGAATTAGAAGTTTTCAATGTTTTATTGTCGTATATTTCTAAAAATTCAGACCAGGAGGGGAACGCTAAAGATGGTCCAACTTCTAATATAATATAGGTGTGTTTATAATTATTACCTTTGGTTAGACTGAAAATCATTGTAAGCTTTCATATTTAAAATGGAATGTTGGAATCCTATGCGTAATTTTGGAGTAATATTATTATTAAATTATATTATTGATAATACGTTTATTATTTTTATTTTTTTACATTTCCTATTAATTTACAACTTGCCTATTCATCGACATTTAATCTAGGATGCACTGTGGTGAAACCAATGAATTTTCACTAACAATCACTATCACAATAATCACTAATTAAAATTTATAAAATAAAACAAATGACACCTCTATTAACACACAAATCAGACCGTTTATCATAACCTTTTTCCTTTAATATATGTACGTACAACCTGCGGTTTGTATGATTGTATGGATGAATTGGATGCGTAATTTTTTTTTACAAATTTGTATTTTATTTCAATTTTCTTAAAAACGATTGTCGATATTGGTTTACCTATTGTACTCTTCATAAAATTCATATTTTTTAGCACTTTATTAAACTTTAATAAACATTATATTTTATAATTAAATTTCATGTTTACACTTTTTTAAAATGTTTAACATAGATTTAAAATTGGTATCTGACATTGACAGATGACATCTGGCAGATATCTTAAACTAGGAGTGGTTTAGGGTCGTATCTTAAATATCTGCCATAGTGCATCTAAAAAAACAACTCAATTTCAAAATCAAAAGAATGGCTATTTTCTAGAGAATGTTTGGCTAGGGCTGTTGTGTTTAATGCCTTGGTTTGTACACTATGTTTGTGTGCAACAATTCTTCTATGTAGGTATTGGTGTGTTTGTCCAATATATGTTGAATTGCAGTCTTTATAATTTATTTTATAAATAACGTTTGATTGATGGTCTTTATTAACTTTAGGTTTAAGTTTTGAAAAATATTTTCCAGCTGTTTTTGATGATTTATGTCTTACATTAATATTATACTTTGCAAACATTTTTGACAGTTTTTTAGAATGGTTTGGGTTTGTTTTGGTATGGTATTGAAATTTGATTGATTTTTGATAATATAATTTCTTTTTAAGAGGGTTGTAAAATTCTGGTGGATAATTATTTTTTCTAAACTATCTTTATCTTTTCTCAAATTTGTGGAATGGTACTGTAGACTAGATAGTTTAATTGCTCTGTCAGTAAGACAGAAGACAACACCTCTTCTATGGCCTATGGGCGCGTTGATATCTTCCGGACCAAACATCTTTTGTAAACCAGTTAGTTGTTATCATTCGGTTAGTGTTGTTATATTCTAAACTTCAATCAAGAAAAGCAATTTTATTGTTTTCTTCTAGTTCATAAGTAAATTGAATGATATTATGGAAATTATTAAACATTTGAAAAGTATGATCGATTTCATGATCCGTAATGCAGAGTAAGCAGTCATCAACATATCGTTTGTAGAAAAGTATGTTGTACTTCAATATGTAACAGTATGACTGTTGTTTCTAATATTTACAATACTAAGTTTGCCATTGGTGCTTAGATAGGTGAACCCATGGCCACTCCAGAAATCTGAGAATAGTATTCATTTTCATGTTGAAAGAATGTTGAATTGAGGCAGAATTTTACACCATCTAGGAATTCTTCAAGAGGAAGAGAAGTATTTGTTTGGATGTCATTCCATCTAGTCTTGACACTGGTTAAAGCTATTTCAATTGGGATGTTAGTGTATAATGATTTTACGTCGAAAGATATAAGTTTGTGATTAATTGTTACATACTGTTTTGAAGTAAAATTGTGAAAATCCCATGAATCCTGTATATGATAGTTGCTTTTACTAATTGCATTTCCCAAAATGTCTGCAAAATATTTGGAGATGTTGTATGTTAGAGTATTGTAATAATTAGAGCAAATTTCACATTAAATTAAATAAATTTGGCTCAAAAAGGAGATAAAAAAAATTAAAAGATTCTTTTTCTTGGCAATTAGATAAGAAAGTTTGTACATGATAAAAGTTAGAATAAATAATTCTATTTATTTTTTATTTGCTTTGTAATTAATAATTAAACAAATTAATTAATAAAAGTCAGCTTAATCATATCATAAATAAGGAAAGCAGATCATAATAATGCATATCACAAACCAATACAGTCACGTACCACACAAAAAAGTACCTATTTCAATATCCATTTATTTTACAAATCTAAATTTATATCTACAAGTATTTTTTAATTAAGTTAAAAACTATTTTATTTTTTGTCTATGATTGGACACAAAAAGGATCGCAGCCACTGTATCCTCGCTGAGCCGGCTACTTTGTTTCTTTATTGTCAAGCCGGCTCTGGAGAATAGCCTTTCTTCTGGGACGGACGTAGTTGGAATTGATAGGATATTCATGGCCAAAGGTGCCATGGTAGGAAATTTATCCTGGTTGTCTTAAATATGTCCACGTTTTGGTATTTTCGTTCTTCTGCTATAATAGATATCGATCCCGTTCGTTGTCAAGGCACACCCTTTTCTTGGACAGTTACAAAATTTTGAGATCATCCTCGTCACTAGAGGACCCAGAAGAACCAATTTTCTTGTTTGTTGCTTCCAGATTGAGTTTTGTCTCTGTTTCTTATTTCAGAAATAGCCACATTTCGATAAATCGAAAGCTTCCAATTTGTGGCGAGGATAGATTATTATTAAAATATGCTTCAGCAATATGAATTATTAAAAAAAATCAATATGCATGCAGATTCTTATATAACTTTAATAACCAAATCGTTGTTCACGCCAGTCCCTTCCCTCAGAAAAATCATAGTCCCGTCGTCGCAAAGTGCGGGACCGGACGTTCCGCGTTTATCTCTTCGCTAGAATGACGGATGGACATAAATAGATGGCGATTATAAATCGGTAAAACTTGAATGTTGAAACTCTATATTCTTTATAAGTTATTGCGATAAATTACATGTATTGAAGCAATATTTACACAAACAAATATAAAACACAGCCTGTTTAAAATTTTATGCAATATTAATTTTTCTATTTCGCGAAAAACAAAATTTCATCGCCAATTTAGGTTCCGATCCAAGAAGCGCCTCATAGACTTTCCAAGAAGTTTGCACAAATTGTTCCTATATGATATGACAAATAAGGAAAAGGTCCACTCATAATAATGTAACCCACAAATATGTCGTTCATGTCCCAATAGAGATCTCACCGAGATCGAAGCAGGCCGCGAATGCTGATGTCCAGTAACAGTTGACTGACTGTACCAGGCCGAATCGATTGACATAAGTCGACATCGAGAGCGTTATTACAGTGCTCCTCGGTGGGTAACGGTGAGTCGAGTAAAGTGCGAGGAGTGCTAAAGACTTAAGTCATGGGGTGCGGGGTCGGAACTGCAATTTTTATATTTGCTAGTGTAATATTACTCGCAGAATCTACGTTATTCGATTTAGGTAAATATACCAGATGGAAAACTTTATACACATATATTTTCTTAAGATTATTTTCAGTTATAAAATATGTTTTTCCGATAGTCTATTAAAAAAAAACATTAAAATATTATTTATTATTGAATATGGTCCCTAAAAGTATGCCTATTTTTCAGTTTATTTTTGATTATTGGTATTTTTTTGCAGTATTATAAGCTCGACTAGAACTTTTTTTTTTTTTGATATGTTCAATTAATATTTCATTCCTTATATTTTTGTCAACTTATTCCTTATATCAACTTTTCTAATTATTTTTGTGATTGTGATTTTAGTTCTACTCGACTGAGTTCTGAAAACCACTGACTGCTCGACTTACGAAAAGTGGTGTTCTATATACTTCTACACTTATGTCTTTTCAGGGGTTTCAGGGTTTTATTTTTGGGGAAGTTATTGAAGTTACCTAATTTACTCTTGTGTATTTTCTGTTTTTCTATCTATTTAGATGAGTTTTTCGTTTCAGATTTAATTGGTCCTGATAATATAATGTTTAAATAAGATTAATTAAAAAAAATCTGTTTGTTAATAATTCATACTCAATACCTTAAGACGATTTCTTAAAAGTTGTTGTAGGTATTTCAAATAACTCCAAACTATTGCTGTGCTCATTGGCAATTCTTAGAATTCTTTTAATGAATAATATGAGGCATATTTCAAATGCCTCATATTTGTTGCCAAAACTAAAAATCAAAATTTCATGTTATAGGTCTTGAAGATTAGGGTCCAGCAAATAAAAATTTCGTAGAGACCTCTCAATAAAAGTGATACATTTTATTGGTTTCATGAGAATCGCAAAAAATGGCAAAAAATGTGCAACGGTTATAAATTTAACCAATTTATAGAAACTGACATCATTTGCGGCAAATACAAAAACTTTATAAGAAACAGCACTTTCCACGTTTAAAGATAGATCACATAGATCAATAAACTATGCAGTCAAACTTGTACTTCACTTAACACAAACTAACAAACTGCTAAAAATTTTTTGATGATTTCAACTTCAACGGTCTTGACGAATGTAAACTCTATGATTCCCACGGTAAGTCTCTGTAAATCCCAAAACTAAATAAAAACACTGTATATCCCGTATTTACAGTGTTTATACTTGGGAATATGGATATAATGTGTTTTGAATTGGCAAAGTGAAAATTGAATGTGATATACAGTGTTTCATAGCCACCACAAATTATGGTTCTAATCAATTTTAATTTTTTTGTTTCTTTGTAAATGGTAGGTAAGAACACCCTATATCCAAAAATGCGATAAAAGTGATTTTAAAAAAATGGATATACAGTGTTTCTACTTGGGGCAGCTGCAATGGTATCTTTAATTCTTATATTTCGACTACAGAATACTTGTTTATTTTCATGAAGGTACTCCGGTCCTCTTCAATTCTGAACTTTATTTATTAAGAGTTGTCAATATTTTCATTAAAAAGAGTATCTAAATAATTGTATTTTGTCACTTTCTCAATCGGCTGGTTAGATAATAATATATTTAAGGCATTTGGGTCAGATTTTATTATTTTTAAGCTTCGTTCTTTATATAAGCAATTTTGCTTGTTCATTTGCGGGTGGTTTCTTCTATGGAAGATTATACCTCCATCTCTTGCTCGATCGGTCTATACTTATTCTACCACGTGTTGATTTGTCCCTTGCTATGTTAACGACTCTTCTGTCCGCCATTCTACGGATATGATTGTTCCATTAATTTTTCTATATACTCATTTATACCCTGTAGATTATATTTTGTTCTAATCTCATCACTCCCTACTCTGCCTCTCTCCCTTTCTCTCTCTCTCAGTGTGTTCCCGGTAATTCTTCTGAGTATTCTCATTTCTGTTGTTTCCAGCACCCTCTCTCATTGTTTTGGCTGTCTGGGTTTTATTTCGGATGTATACGTCATTATTGGTTCTATACTAGTCTTATAGATTCTTGAGTTCATCTCACAGTTAATGTGTCAGTTACGCCATATAATGTTATGAAATCATCATGTTAATGTATTTGCTCTTTGAACTTGATCTGTTACTTATTTTTCAACGTCTCCATAGCTTCATAACATTAAATAAAGTACTTTATTTCCAAGGCTCACTCCATTGACTTCCATTTTACATCTTATTGATCATAACTATTGTTTTAGTTTTCTGAGTTGAAATCGTCATGTTAAATTCTTTCGCTATTATCTGCATAACAGAGAATTTTAATTTCATTATTCTCCATTCTATATCCCCTTCCTTTATTGACGCTCTTTATGACTTCATCCATGATTATATTCCATAGCATAGGGCTTAGTGAATCCCTTTCTATTATTTCAGTACTAATAGTTTGGGCCGGTTTTAGTCCGTGACCTAGTAGAAATTTGACGCCCTTTCATACAAGAATATGCTTTACTGCAAATTAAAAAAAAGTAGTAAAAAATGCAAAAAATCAAAATTACACATTCACGAACTGTGTAAAAGATTATTTATATACAAAATAAGTTATGCTATTCCTGGTGCATACCTGTGGCATAAAACATTTTTTGTGTGTGTCAAAAATACCATACAATAGATAATTAAATTATTTTTTTTTTGAAAATCATGCTAGAAAAATTTTGTGATACTGCTTAAGTTGGAACAATTCGATACGCCACGAATAGAAACCACATTTATAATATAAAATAAATCAGCACACACAGCAAGTATTGTTAACTTAAAGTTTACAAAAAGACAAAATAAGTTAACCATTAAGACGTATGACTGAAGCCAGCAGACTATTCAGAATTTTTGTTGATATTTTTAATTTATAAATTGGATTTTCTTCTATTTTTTAAAAAGATTGTTGTGATACTGATTAGAAATTATCTCTATGAAAAATAAATAAAAATAAACAGTTTAGAATTTAAAAAGTATTCGTCTGCATCAATGTTGTGATTGTTGTGTGATAAAAGCCATAAGCATTTTTAGGTTGCATTATTTTTAATAGTAAATTTTTGTTTTTGCCTTTTAATCTTTTTTCAGTTAATTACTATTTTAATGGGAATAAGCCACACTTGACGTTTAAAATAATTTAATTTTTTAGTTATTATAAATTCTAACTATTCAAAGAGTTTTTTAATATTACAATTATTCAATCAGTGTCTCATAAAAAATTACCAATTTTTAACTATAGAACCTAAAAAAATAATGAATGTAAATAATATTTTATTTTTATATCTGCACTTCTCAAAATTTGGCGGGGAGTCACCCAGTTTGACCGGCGCTTTATTCGGCGCTGCCAATAGTACCCATTTGTTCCGTAAGTTGTCCATCTACTGTGACTTCTATCTTGTTGTTTTGATAGACGTCTTAATTGTTAAATCTTTAATTCTTACTTCGTCAAATACCTTCTTCAAGTCAATCAAACATAGAAATGCGGATCTATTGTATTTTAATGCTTTTAATTCTCTATAATCTGTTTTATGACTAATATTGCATCTGTACACGATCTTCCTTACTGTTGCTCATCTGCTAAATTTATGATCTGATTTATTCGTTCTTGCTAAACTTTAGTTCTAAGTTTCAGGTTAGTACTTAGTAAATTGATACCTCAGTAGTTTTTTGGTTGTTTCTTATCGTCCTTTTTAAAAATAAGATTAGCTGGCTTGTTCTCCATTCGTCCAGTATTTTACTGTGTCTTATTAATTTATATTGTCATTATATTTCAACAATTCATTTGGTATCCCATCTTTATCTGCAGCTTTGCTGTTCTTTAATTTTTAAATTTGGTTTAGTACTTCATGCTTGTTTATGTAAATTTCTTCGTTTATGACAATTTCTGGTGTTTCTGGTTGCAACGTCATGTGTTGTTCCTCTGTGTATACCTTGTTTAGATTTCCAATACATGCAGCTTTTTCGAAGTGTTTCGGATCTATTAATTCCTTCACCTCCGTTATTTGACCTCTTATTAAGCCCCATATTTCTTTTTGTAAACCATAAAAATCGTGTTCTTGTTCTTTAAAGAAAAGTTTCCAGTGCTCGTTTTTAATTCGTCTTAAAAGTGCGTGGTGTGTGTTGTTTTACATGTACTTTAGCTAAGGTTTTTTCTTTTCTTGCATTTTTCTTTCACCTCTGTAAAGAATTACAGAGTTTTTCGCTTTGGAGGAGACTGGCTGTACATTTCTTTCGCCCATAGCTTCTTTAACTAAGTCAAAGATGTTTGCTTTAATTTTTGCCCAGCTTTCCTTGACTCCATAGCTTTGGATAATGTATGCATTTCTGAATTTTTATGCTATTATTTTTTAATATTATCCTACAGATTTTCAATTTTTATCTTTTTGGTGTATCCCGCAATTTTATTTTTATGCTTTATATGTCGTGTTTTCGTTTGGATTTTGCACAGTACTAGCTTATGATCGCTTCCTATCTCTACCGATGTTAGTGCCCTCACTTTCAAAATTTATAGTAAGTAAATAGACCAGGGCAGATCTGTTTTGAGGTGGGTGTGAGAGGTGGCATTCGGATTTTTGCAGAAATAATTAGGTGATAATTTCAGTAATCATAACTCGCCTATCGTGCCTCTCAAATAGGTCGGGAATGTTAATAAAAAATTAAAATATTTAAAGATTACTAAAAACATCAATTTTTTCTACTTTCCTTGCTTATAACTTTAAGACAATTCATTTTGGAGCAAAGTGAAATAAAATAGCCACAATTAAATGGTCTCTAAGATACGGCTGCAATCTTGCTGTAAAATAGCAATAAATACAAAAAAGAGGGGGAAACAAGCCTTTACTTATTTATGTTTTTCAATCACTTAGATTACACTTAGGACCTTCATAATTGGTCTAGAAAATCTTTATAATATAGTAAAAAAAAATCGCATAATAATTTTGCAATCTTTTTAAAATCTTGCACAACAGAAATTAGATCATATAGAAGTTTGCCAATTTTTTTTTAGTTATAAAAACGCACTTAGCCTATTTAACGTACTATATGGAATAGAAATCTAATTATTTGAACAGTCTCAGGAAATTTTTAAAATTATAAACAATTGTTTGGCTTATAAACAAATATAATATCTCGGTAACTATTAGAAAGGGCCTTGGAGAAGACTCGGCAAGACGTTTCTTATAAAAGGAAAAAAAGTTGAATTACGAGTAGTGGTTCCTGAGATACAACCGGTCAAAGTTGACCAGCATTTGCGAAGAAGTTATAAACAATAAGATGATAATCTTTAAACCATTATCTTTTTCTGTCGGAGCTTTTTCTTGATAAAAATTTTCATATCTTTAGGATATTTAAAACATATATTATAATAATAAAAACCATCGGTACTGCGCGTTAAAAATTCAAAAAAATTAGGTTGAAGCCAATTGAATTTCAAATATCAAAATCGGTATACGTAAAAAATGTATTTTCTCGGCTTGCAATCAGGGAATTTTCTTCATTTTTTTAAGGCGACCTTACTCGAATAGAGCCATCTAAAATACGCATAACCAAATACCTCCCCCTCGTATAGAAAAAAAAAAAAAACGGAAAAAATCGATTTACCAAGAATCGGTGCATCGTAGAAAAAAATATTTCAAATAAAAAATGTAACTAGTACCAAATCAATTTTAAATAAAATTTGTATCAATTCGGGAGATTGAGATTTATTTGAGATGTGGTGCTATAGAAGGATTTTGAAAATGCAGAAGTGAAGGCTACAAAAGGATTGCGAGGTCATAAAGCACATCAAAACAAGAAAGCTGGAATATTTAGGCCACATTACCAGAGGTGCGAAATATGAGATATTAAGGCTCATAATGCAAGTTAAAATCAAGGGTAAAAGATCCATAGGAAGATGAAGAATTCTCTGGCTAAGAAACCAAAGAGAGTGATATAGTTGCAGCTCAGTAGATTATTTCAGAGCAGCCGCCAATAAGGTACGTATAGCTATGATGATACCCAACCTCCGATAGGACAAGGAACTACAGGAAGAAGAATCAATTCAACGGTTAAAATTCGATATCTTTTGATCCCAGTGTTCTATCGACAAATTTTAAAAGGCGTTTTAAAGGTAAATAGTGCGGCTTTCTTACGCAATTTTGCATTTTGCTGCAAATAAAGTTCGTTTCTATAAAAGTGTTAAATACATAAACGTTGCGCGATTTTTGCCATTTTTTACGATTCTCATGACCTCATGAGATATGGAATGAATTTTCGGATTTAATTTTTTACAACAAATGTGACACATTTCAATTATGCCTAAAAAACGCTGAATTTAAACTTTCTTATTACAAACGATTCCACGTCACGCAAAATACTTCCACGAAGACGGTATTGGGTGAAATTTGTAGCTGAAGAATAGAGAAACTTACTTGTGTAATCGAAAAAAAAAACAATTTGATGTTTTACATCGTTTGTAATGTGAAAGTTTAAATTCGGCATTTTTCAGACATATTCCCAATGCTTCACATTTGTTACCAAAAATCAAAACCGAAATTTGATGCTATAGGTTTTGAAGATTGGACTTTAACAATGCAAATTGTTAAAAATTTATATTCAAAATTGTCTTAGCTACATTTTTTACTTAAATTGATTTTTCCAACGATGCACCGATTCTTGGTAAATCTATTTTTTCCGTTTTTCCTCTACGGTGGAGGGGTGGGTATTGGGGGAAGTCGGGGGTAGGAATAGTAAACTTCTTGGTCCCAAAATAAACAATAACAAAAATCAGCTTGTTTGTATGATTTTTAGAGGTTCAGTGGTATTTTCGTCTCTTACGATTGGAGTATAAATAAATAAATTTATTTATAACATAACTAAAGTATCTCTGGCATTTGGTAATGCGTTTTTAGATTGCTCTTAAAATGAAAGAAATTATTTAAGCCGAGAAAATATATACATTTTTTTTACGAATAACGATTTTGATATTTGAAATTAAATTTTCTTCAACCTAATTTTTTTGGTATTTTTCACGCGCAATACCGATAGTTTTTATTATTATAATATATGTTATAAGTATATTGAAGATATGAAACTTTTTATTAAGAAACAGCTCCGAAAGAGAAAGGTAATGGTTTAAAGCTTATCATCTTATTGTTTATAACTTCGTCGCAAATGCCGGTTAACTTTGACCGGTTGCATCCCAAAAAATACTTCTAGTAATTCAACTTTTTTTCTTTTATAAAACATCTTGCAGAATCTTCTTCAAAGGTGTTTCTTGAATTTAATTTAAGCCAATATCTACCGAGATATTCTATTTGTTTATAAGCCAAAAAATTGTTTATAACTTTAAAACATTCCTGAGACCGTCCAAATAATCCGATTTTAATTCCATTACGTAGGTTAGATAGGTTAAGTCCGTTTTTGTGAATAAAAAAATTGGTAAACTTCAATATGATCAACTTTTTGTTGGGCAAGATTTAAAAAAAATTCAATTAAAAAAAATTAGATTGCAAAATTATTATGCGAAATCTGTTAAATTGATTTGAATGAAATTTGGAGGACTGTTTTACTATGTTATATAGATTTTTTAGACGAATTATAAAGGACGACCTTGCTTCAAAATGAATTGGTTTAAGGTTATAAGCCAGGAAAGTAAAACAAAATCGATGTTTTTATTAATTTTTAAATATTTTAATTTTTTTATTAATGTTCCCGATCTATTTAAGAGGTTATTACCTAACTTCTTCTTCTTAAAGTGCCCTCTCCTCAATGGAGGTTGGCTACTACAATTTTAAAATCTTCTCTATCTTCAGCTGTTCTTATTAGCTGTTCAAAATTTAGCCCTGTCCATTGTCGGATGTTTCTGAGCCACGATAGTCTTTTCCTTCCTAGGCCTCTCTTTCCCTCGATTTTTCCTTTCACTATAAGTTGGGCATATTGGTACTTATTATTTCTCAGTATGTGGCCTAGGTATGATGTTTTTCTAACTTTTACTGTGTTAAAAAGTTCTCTTTCCTTGCCTATTCTATGCAGCACTTCTTCGTTTGAGGTATGCGATGTCCATGAAATTTTGAGCATTCTCCGGTAGATCCACATTTCAAAGGCCTCCAATTTATTTACGGTTGATGTTTTTAGAGTCCACGTTTCAATTGCATATAGAAGAGTCGACCAGACGTAGCATTTTGATAAACGTAGTCGAATTTCGAGTTTTATTCGAGAATCACAAAGCAGTTTTTTTATTTTTTCGAAAGATTTTCTGGCCTGTTCTATTCTCGATCTTATTTCTAGATCAGGATTTAGGCTGCTATCGATCCAACATCCCAGGTACTTAAATCTATTGACCTGTTCTAAAATGTGCCCATTTATTGTGCAAGGTTGAGGTACGTTTTGATTTTTTCGGATTGACATCACTTTGGTTTTTTTAATGTTTATTTTCATACCAAATTGCTCACAGGTCGAGTTGGTCTTGTCGATGAGTCGTTGTAGACCTACGTCGGAATCCGCAATTAACACTGTATCATCGGCGTATCTGATACTGTTGATATTTACGCCATTCACCTTGACTCCATCCTTGGAATCCTCCAATGCTTCTTTAAATAGAAACTCAAAGTAAAGATTAAACAGCAGAGGCGACAGAACACATCCTTGTCTAACTCCCCTCCTAATTTCTACTTCTGCGGATGTGGAACCTTCGATCCTAACTCTGGCGTTTTGGTTCCAGTACAAGTTTTTTAAGATATTGATGTCTTTTCCATCTAAACCGACTTCTTGCAAACGTTCTAATAGTAGGTCGTGTCTTACTCTATCAAATGCTTTTTCGAAGTCTATAAAGCATATAAATATATCTTTCTGTTGGTCGTAGCATTTTTGGGCGAGAACTAGTAAACTGAACAGGGCTTCTCTCGTTCCTGATCGTCTCCGATGATTGTTTCGCACTTTCTATAGATACGATTATGTACGATTTTTAGTAGGACTTTTACTGCATGACTCATAAGGCTTATCAGACGGAACTCATTGCAGTGTTGTGGGTTTGGCTTTTTTGGTAGTGGGATGAATATTGACTCCAGCCAATCTTGGGGTATTTTACCTGTATCATAAACTGTATCATAAACCTGTATCATTACCTAACTATTTCTGCAAAAATCCGATTGCCACCTCTTACATCTAAATTTAGTCGAATTTTTCAGATCCGCCCTGGTCTACTATAAGTTTCCCTCCTATTTTTAGGATTTCTTTGTAGTTGGCCAAGTCTAGCTTGCCTTTTTTTTCTTTACTGCTGTTCTATGTTAAATTTTCTGCAGCGGTTTCCACAAGATAATGATCCGAGTCAGAGTTTGCTCTTGATATGTTCTGACTTTAGTAATGTCTGTGCCATCTTTTTGAAATTAGCACGTGGTGAATTTGTTTGACTTTGCTGGTTCCTATTATTTTCTCTTCCTGGTTCTCCCTCGCTATTCCATCTGATTTAGAATAGTGCCAACTCCGTATTTTCCAAGTTCGTTTACCAAACTAATCTTAGATCCTGCTTCTAAGAGGATTCGCACTTTGCAAGTTCTAAATTTTAATTCTATGATCATATCCAGTTTTATTTTCTCAGTCCGTTGTTGTGAAATCCTTCCGGTTGTCTTATTAGCCATTGTATTTGAAACAATTAAGTTCACATATTCAATATTAGATTAAAAGTACTAAACTAAGATATTTGTTGCATTTTTTAGGAAATTTTCGATAATTTGATTGTTTCCTTCTCTTTTATTCTTTGAGGAAACTACAGCCTCATAAATTGTCCGTCTTCACACCTTTTAAAATGACCTATATCTTATAATAATGTATGTCAATATATGAGACATACTTACAATCTATTTGTAGACTTGGCATTGACGTTTTGATTCTTTGAAGACAGATTTTTTCTAATGAGTAGTTTAGCAAGCAGCGTATCTATTTCAATACCTACGTGTGTTCTTGTAAACTGCTTTATTCATACCTACGACTGAATCAGACACCACGGCAATTTTAGATTTCACAGAAAATCCGGATGTGCATAATCAGGATACATAATTTACGGTTGTTTCTATTTATTATACGAATGACTAAAATAAAAAGTTATTTTGGTAAAATTGGGCATTTTAAATTTAGTCCAGTTATTAGAAGGACTTCGAATATTTACAGTGCCACAATTAATCAACATTACAACACTTGCAGAGAGATTATTAAGAAATTGTTATTTGAGGGAATAAAACTCAATACCAGTATGGACAATTATTAGTCAGAATTTAGACATGAAAAGTCACATTTCATCATCGAAAGAGATATTAACATGAATATAGAATTTTTCATATAAAAATTAGTGCACGTCATTTAAGATTTACAACGCCAGAACCCCAAAGCATTACCAAAATATCAGAATAGTTAATAAGTGAGGAATTTTTAAAATGTCATCTATTTAAGAATACAATACACTAATTTGGATTTTTAAAATGTAGTAAAATAAGTAAAAAATCTAAAAGGTTTTGTAAAAGTAATAAACACAATACTAATACAGTAAACTGTTTTAGTATTGACTGAAATGGCAGACAAATTACCTCGTTATAAGCCGATCTCGTTATATCAGACAACAATAATACTGTGCATACATATGAATATGTAGTTTTCTAAAACATTAACTTCCTATAGTAAAGCCATTCAGAGCAATATAAGATGCTAAATATTGTTTGAATGGCGTTTTTGAAAAAAGTTGTTTACTTTTATTGTCAATGATACACGTTAAAACAAAAAATCTGTACTTACATTTTTTTTTCCAAATACATAATATATAAAGCGTATTTTCAAGGATAACATAAACTATTGCTTCTGCAATTGGAAGAATTCTGTTATTTTGGACTGCTTTAAATTGTCCAGTATCATTCTATCTATCATATTTTCTAAAGATGTGAAACAGTTGTATGCTTCTTCATTTGCGTTTTGTCTTTGGATAAAGTTTCTTACAACGTTTAAAGCACGTTCCACATCTTGTCTATTAGGACCTTCTTGCGTAGATTCACCGCGATTATCTTCTCCATCTTCATCACTTTCGTTACTGACTATAACGCGCTGCGCCGGCAGATTTATTACTTTCGCGATAATTGTACTATCCGTCGGAAGATCACAAACAATGACATCATCATCAATGGCAATTAATTCAGCAAACTCGTCATCATTGTTCAGTTGGGTTAGTTCTTCACCTTGCTGTTGTAACCTCAACCACTCTGCTACAGGATATTCATTTTCTTCGTTTTCTACCTCAATCTCTGTCCACCCCGCATGACCGAAACATTTTCTGATGTTTTTTTTATCTACGAGCTTTGTGGATGAAATTTATGGCATCTAATAAAGTAACAGGGGATTCACTACGGTTTTCCACATTATTCAGGATCCGCTTAACTAAAAGTTTTCTGTAGTGAACTTTAAGGGACCTTATGATGCCCAAATCCATCGGTTGCAGAACAGATGTGCAATTTGGGGGTAAAATAAGAAGTTGAATGTTTTTTAAACCGTTAACTTTCGGATGGGTTGTATAATTGTCAACAATTAAAAGAATATTTCGATGTCATAACTTTCTGTCCCACTTGGAAAGTTCTCCACTAAAAATCTCTGCTTTCATCTATGATTTTTTATTAAATTTATATGTGACAGGAAGCTGATTCACACATATGAAACATCGTGGTTTTTGAGATTTTCCAATGACGACTAACTTCCTTTTTTCGGAACCGGACATGTTGGCACACACGAGTACAGTTACCCTTTCTTTTGATACTTGCTACCTAATACAACGTTCATTTTTTAATTTGAGGGTCTTATCTGGAGTAAGTTTAAAAAAAAGTCCCAGCTCGTCGACATTGAAAACATTATTGTCACTGTAATTTTGTCTTATTGTAGGCCATGACTTCCGCCAGTTGTCGGTGACTTCTTTGGAAACATTCTTCGCTTTATCGAAAATTTTTTCACACGTAATTTCGTGCCTGGCCTTAAAATGCCTCATCCACCCACTCGATGCTTTAAAATTCTCATCACCACATAGCGCCTGCGAAAACTATTTTGCTTTTTCTTGAAGCAGTGGTCCACTTATTGGAACATTCGCAGCCCTGTTTGCGATAAACCATTTGACCATTGCAGTATCGAGTTCTTTATTAGTTGCGGCACGTAATTTCTTCGATTTACCGGAAAAAAGACGAACCTGCTTCGAAAATCTTGTGTTTATTTTTGAGCATGGTAGATAGAGTTTAACTTGAAATTCCTCTTTCACGACAAACTTCTGCTTTCTTCTTACCGTTCTCAACATCTTTAAGGATGTTAATTTTTTCTTCTAAAGGAAATGCTTTTCTTTTAAGAGTCATAGTGTGTAATCTATGTGACTAGGTAATCTATAACACAACTTTCAAGATGCGAAAGCACAATTAGGAAACAAGCCGAAAATGAAGATGACCTACAAAGAATAATTAAAGAATTTGAAGATACGGCGCTCATATACAACATGGAGATCTCAACAGAGAAAACTAAAACGATAGTGATATCAGCGGAATCGAGACGATGTAAACTAGTCGTAAATAACAAAATAATAGAACAAGTGATGGAAACTGAATACTTGGGAATAAAACTGTCAAGCTACGGAAAAGTGGAAGAAGAAGTACAAAAACAAGTGAGCATGGCAAACAGAGCAGCAGGATGTCTCAGCAACACAATCTGGAGAAACAAATACCTCACAACGGAAACGAAAACCAGGATATATAAATCAACAATAAGACCGATAATGACGTACACAGCGGAAACAAGAGCAGATACAGCAAAAACACAAAGACTACTGCAATCAACAGAAATGAAAGTTTTACGAAAAATAACAAACCAAACTCTAAGAGACAGAGTAAGAAGTGAGGAAATACGAGCGAGATGTGGTATAGAGGAAATAATCGCGTGGACCAAAAGAAGGAAAGTGGAATGGAATCAACACATCGAAAGAATGACAGAAAATAGAATAGTACGAATAGCAAGAGACAAATCTCCAAATGGAAGAAGATCATTGGGACGACCGAGGAAAAGACAACGTCAATTGAGGCTAAAAACCGAAGGAAAACCAGCATTAAGCCTATTTATAAAGTAGGAAGAAGAAGAAGAAGAAGAAGAAGATTATAACAAATAGCATATAAACGAGATATGTTATAAATAAAATCAGAAAAATGTTATTAATAAAATAATATATTATAAAGTATAACAGGTCTACTAGGTATAACTAGCGATCACGAAGAAAATAACATCTAACAGCGCACTGTAGGGTGTGAGATGAAGAAATATGGCCAAGATAGAGACTGCGAATGGTTTAGATTCTTAAGAAAAATGAAGGAGGAATACAGACTGTGGAGAATTGATCCAGAAGGGTAGCATTAGAAAAATTATACAGAACCGCGTACTGATTATCTGGGCTACAACATTTAAAAAAGTTGAAATATTTAGTATCAAATAATATTTTTAAACTTTTTTGTTTATATAGAAAATCAAATTTACTTAATTGAGATTTCGTATAGTGACTGGACTAAATTGAAATTAAGTAATCGGTATACCCCATGAGACCATTTAGCGGTAGATGCTTAAGCGTTTCATCGAACGTCTAAAAATAAACTTGAAAAACAATAGATTTTCTTTATTAGCGCGGAAATGATGCATTTTTAAAATAAACGACAGCAATAAATCTGTTATAAAATACAGGTGAGAGTTATATAGTTTGAGTTGCATTACGTAATGTTGCGTCAGATTAAATATTTATGAAGAGACGAAAAAACATAGTTTTACGAAGTTATTAAAATAGATATCAAGATTTAAAATAAAACAAAAAAAAATATGTCAAAAGACTGAAAACTATTTTCAGGAAAATATCAATCTAGAGGTATATGAAGCTGCAAAAATGGCGGAGAATAAATAGAGGAGAAAACTTACAAAATTTTATCAGCCATTAAGTAGATAGTAGAAGTGAAAATTCACTTGCTAATCTAGTCAGTGGGCTGGTATCCACCGTAGGACTTTAATATCCTTGTTTCGAATAGGGATATGTATGTTCCCTTAACCCATTAATGGCTAAAGGTGCTTAAATGCAACATTTATTTTTAATTTTTTTGGTCCGACGATAATTTTGTTAATATTTTATTTTTGTTGAAGTCACATCTCAATAGATTGAAGTATATAGTGTCATTTTTCTTTAAAAATACATATTACTTTTTAAATAATTTAGGAATATTATAATTTTGCAAAATTTAGTGCAAAATTAATAAACATACTATATTCTTTTCTTTAGACTAAATAATCTGAAATTTTAACATACGATCTCGTCATTACACTTCATTGGTTATATTTGTTTTTTTTGTAACTCGAATCAGTTTAAAAGTTTTCTTGTATTTATTTGTTTTATATTACATATAAATTAAAATGAGGTAAACTAAATTATTATCATATGAATGCGCGTACATATATAGTAGTGCATTTTTTGTTTATTTTAGAAAATTCTCGAAATATGAAATAAAGAGGGTCCTAACTACTAAAGAGTTAATGGCTTTGTTAGAAAAAGACTCAGATTGCAAAATCATTGATTGTGAATCACTTGATGTGGTCTATGTGCCGCCGGAACCAGATGAAGTTTCCCCAGCAGAAGATGAAATTCAAGTGGATGGGAATTCTGACGATTCTGATTATAATATTCCTCTGAACCACAGATCAAAACGTCCAAAGAAAGAATCAGGCAAACATACTACTTTCTATATTTAAAAACCAACAGCAACATAGAGTTTTTTTTTTGACTTCTTTGCAGGATTCTTTGCAACAAGAACAGTAAGGTAAAATCGCACTGCTAACTGTCCTCTAGAAGAAAACAAAATTATAAAAAAAAGAAAAGTGGTTCATATACATGTGCATTCGATTCCAATTTAGAAGTTTTAATGACAAGATGGAACGATCATTCATTAGTGACTGTAAGGACAAATACGTGTGAATCTGTACCCCTTATGCAAACTTAACGTTATAACCGAAAAGAAAACAAGGCAATTCTTATCCCTCAGCCTAATTTAATTCATAAATACAACCAATAGCCAGATAATAACCAGAGCTTCTCAAAACAAATGGAACACGACTTCTACGGAACACAAAAAGAAACATGGATAATGATCAGAGGACAAAGAAAAGAGATGAATGAACCAATAAAAACGAAACACATTCAGAGAAAAACATGAGCAGACTGCTTTCGATTCCTATTTGCTAAAGATGACGATAATGAAACACCAATATCAGAGATGACGATAAACGAAGAAATAAATATTGAGGAGGAAGAGGTAAAGGTAGCATTAAAGAAATTAAAAAATAGAAAATCACCAGGAGAGGACAGAAAACCAAACGAACTCCTACAGTACGAAGGACCACATCTAACCAAACAATTATTAAAACTATTCCAAAAAATAATAGAACAAAACAGAATTCCTCAAGAATGGAGATAAAGCATCCTAATACCTCTCTTCAAAAAGGGAGACAAATCGAACCCGGAAAATCACAGAAGAATTAATTTATAAAACTCAATACTAAAATTAACAAAGTGATGACAAATAAACTGAATGAAATTTTAACACTAGCAGAAGAACAACAAGGTTTTAGGTCGGGAAGATCATGCACCGACGCTATATTTATAATGAGGTAAGAGAAATCATTAGAATACAACAAACCGGCATATCTATGTTTCGTGGACCTTCAGAACGCATTTGACCAGGTCAAATGAAAGGACGTTATCCACTTATTGTACGCAAGAGAGATACCCCTAGGAATAATCAAAATAATCGAAAATATCTACCAAAACAACACAATAAAAATAAAAGTAGAAGAATAACTATCTGACCCTATTGAAGCTTGCAATGGAATAAGATAGAGAGATTCCCTGAGTCCTCTATTGTTTAAACTGATTATGGATTAAATAATAAAAAAGTAAGAACTAAAAAAGGATACCAAATGGAAGAAAAACAACTTAAAATAATCTGCTACGCAGACGACATAATACTACTCTATTAAAGTGAAGATGATTTACAAGTAAAAAAGACAAAATGCGTGATTATAAAATATGCAGCGACAGAAACATGACCTGATACCGAGAGGGCAAAAAAGAGAATGAAGAGAAGAGATGTTAGAAACAGCAGAAATGAAAACACTTAGCAAAAGTGATGGTAAGACACTATGGGATAGAGTTAGAAGTACAAATATACGACATAGATACAAGGTGGAGAACATCAAGAACTGGGTAATAAATAGAAGAGTAGAATGGAACGAACGTATAAACCGAATGACAACAAATAGAGTAGTAAAGACGGCAAGAAACGGTTTCCCAATAAGAAGACGACCAGTAGGAAGACCACGAAAACAACGGAAATACAGCTGGAGGCACATTGAAAATCAGACAGAGTCATGTCTACATAAAAAGAAGAAGAAGAAGAAGAATATAAACAATACATAGGTGCAGTGAATCTGCATGATAATGGCATTGTGAATTACCGTATTAAAACTAGAGGAAAAAAGTGATGGTGGTCGTTGTTTACAAACATGATTGACAGTATAGTGGTCAATAGTTGGAAAATTTTTAAAGTTGCGAATGATTCTAAAATTTCCCAACTGGAGTTTCGTTCGAGATTGGTTTTTAACATACTAAAATATAGTGCAACATGCAGCGAATAGTGAAGAAACCGCTACATCAGTGTCACACTCAGTACATGGAAGTCCATCTAAATTTGATTTACCAGATTCAACTAGAGCCATGATCTTACCCTAGAAACAAAAAAAGGGCTCCTTTAATGTTACGTGTACTCAGTGCTTCTGTACGGAGTAGAAACGTGGACATTGAAGGTGGAAACTCTATCAAAACTTCAGGCTTTTGAGCTATTATTATACAGAAGGATCCTGAAGATACCATGAACAAACAAAGTCACCAATGAAGAAGTACCGCGGAGGATCAACACAACCGCGGATTTGGCCAACATCGTGAAGGGCTGTAAACTGCAGTACTTGGAACATATAATAAGAAATCAAGGCAGATACGAGCTACTCCAATGCATTTTGCAAGGTAAAATTGAAGGAAAAAAAGCCCCAGGACGAAGAAGAATATCCTGGCTAACCTGAGAGCATGGTATAGAAAGACCTCAATACAGCTATTCCGTATAGCAACCAACAAAGTCATTATAGCCAGAATAATCGCCAACGTTCGGAACAGACAGCACCCTAAGAAGAAGAAGAAGATTCAACTAGATTCGACAATATTGGCCACATTATAAAAGAAGACGATAATAGTGCAAGAAAAAAATCGGATGTGCCAAAATAATACTATTTATTATCTATACTCCGAATGTTTCGAAAATTTTCATCTTAAAATTTAATTTATATTAAGATATAGTTCTTTTATTAAACATTGTACCTGTGTTCGGCCAAAGGTGAGTACACGTACCCGCCTGTTTCTCCTTTCATGAGAAAAAAAAATCTCTTTTGTTTTAAATTAGTCTTAATTTATGTTTTTAATCCAATCTAATAAATAAATTGTCCATTTTAATATGTAATCTAAAGGTTACTAAGTTTGAATTACTATTAACATGTTGTACCAATAATGGTCTGATAAGGCCGAAAACATGCTGAAATTTTTAAGCCTTTAGGATAATTTCATTTTATAATAAATAGGTAATTTCAACGTAATTTTGTAATATATATATATATATATATATATATATATATATATATATATATATATATATAGTAGACTCCCTCTATAACGAGAATGGCAGACTAATTACCTCGTTATAAGCGGATCTCGTTATATCCAACAACAATAATATTGTGCATACATATGAATATGTAGTTTTCTAAAACATTAACTTTCTATAGTGAAGCCATTCGGAGCAATATAAGATGATAATAAATATTGTTTAAATGGCGTTTTTAAAACAAAGTTGATTACTTTTATTGTCAATGAAATGCATTAAAACAAAAAAGAGTTGTTTACTTTTACTGTCAATGATATACGTTAAAACAAAAAATCTGTATTCTGTAAATATGTATAAAGTGTATAAAGTTATTTTGTCATTTTTGACTGCTTTAAATTGTCCAGTATTCTATCTATCATATTTTCTAAAGATGTGAAACAGTTTTATGCTTCTTCATTTGCGTTTTGTCCTTGGATAAAGTTTCTGACAACCTTTAAAACACTTTCCACATCTTGTCTATTAGGACCCATATTATTAGGTGTAAATGGTTAACCCAATACAATGACACTTGTGAATCATAAATTTTACATTTCCGACTAAGAATCATAAATTGTAAGAACTTTATTGCGGGCGGCCCGCAGTTAAAAAGGGTATTTATTTATAGCTACGGCCGGGCCAAAACGTAAAAAACACGTTTTGCAATCTTATTTTCTCTCGTTATAAGCAAATTTACCTCGCTATAAAGGGTTATAGTTCAATAGAAATTTCACGGGACTGATCTAATGTACCTCGTTATAAGCGAAATCTCGTAATAACCGTGTTCGTTATAAAGGGAGTATACTGTATATACATATATATATATATATATATATATATATATATATATATATATATATATATATATATATATATATATATATACAGATTGAACGAATTTAAAACGGAACATACAATTTAATATATGTCTGTTTGAACTGCATTTGAAATAGTGGACCAATATAAAACTTGGACAAAAATAAATCCATACCCGGTGATAGACATTGTATAAAATATCGTTCAACTATCTGTCTCCTTTAAAGGAAAGAGGAGCTTGCCTAATAGTCGGAGAGATAGAGCCGAAATTTTGAACTGATCAGTAATATGACATTTCTCTATTGGAATATATTCATTGTAACTGGGTTAAGACTTCGCCTTACAGGCGGACGCCTCTCGTGGTACAGGGGGTGGCTATACAGGGATGAAGTTGTAATTTTTTTCGGAAAAATTAACGATCGATAATATGGCTGAAAATTTGAACAGCTTGGTATAACTAGACGAAATCCCAAAGGGCGGACGCGAGAGTGGATACATAAGGGGTGGCGGACAGGGATGAAATTGCAATTTTTTGGGGAAAAATTAACGATAAGTAATATGTCCGCCATTTTCATGGCTCATTATTTAGCCCCTAAAAATTCTAAATCCAAAAGAGCGGACAGCTGGGTTGGTACAGAGAGCCATAAAACGGGGTCAAATGTACCACTTGCCTGCGCATTTTAGGTCTCGGTAACAATTTTCAAACTGATTTTATTATGATATTTTTATACCTATTGATTTGAAAATGTGTATGCTCACTTCTGTTACTATTCTGAAAAGCGTCAAGTAGAGTTTTCCTCAAAGATTTTCCAAAAAAATTTCCGTAAATGAAAATTTTCGTAATTTTTTGAGGTAAAATCTAATTTGTAGAATCCTTTCGATTTTCTGTCAGTTATACCATGAATTTTTCCAAAAATTTTCAAACGATTTTTCCGATAAGAAAAAAAAATTTAGAAAAACTTTAAAAATTTCGTCATTTTTCTCACTCTCACTGATGTCATCACATTCATCATCTTCGTCACTTTCACTTTCAATAATATCACATTCATTATCTGCTTCATTTTCAATCACTACTTCTCGAATTGATTCTGGCATCTGAGGTCCACTAAAAAATTTGAATTTATATGTTTCATCTTCAAACTCCCAACCATGTTCTTCAACAATCAATTCTGTTGGTACTTTTTCATGAGCATTTGTCCAAATATTTGAAATATAATGGGCTCGCAGTAGATGTTGGTGTAATTCATCTTGACATGGTGGTAAGCTTCAAGCATCGAAATTTTTTAGTTTTTTTTTTAAAGGCTCGTTCATATCATGCAACTTATACTGCCATTTAAATAGTGAAAATCTGACATCGTTTACTTTTCTTTTTGGAATTGTTCTCGTCAGTCCTGTTCCATATAAGTGACATATGAAAGTTTCCAAGGTTTCAAAAACTTCATTACAATCGAAGTCAGTTTCACCAAGTTGGATAAAAGCATCTTGATACTTATTACATTTAGCGCATGCGTCTAGAATTACTGATCTAAATGGAACGCGCATCATTATTATTTTAATATTTTAAAATAATATTGATGCAAAATTAATGTCCAAACAGAATTTGTAAAATTATAATTAACTAATGAAAAAAAAAAAAATTCAATCAATTTGAAAGTTAAAAAAAATATTGAAAATATCTAAGTACAAAGTAAATTTCAAAACTTAAAAAATTGATAATTCCACTATTAAATTGATTTTTATTAATAATTATTTGTAAAATGTTAAAGGAATTCTACAAATTGAATTTTACCTATTGATAAATAGAAATAATATATTTTGTATTTGATTATTAATGTAATAATACATAAAATTTTTCTTATATCTGAACAACCATTATTTATGATATAAATTTAAAAACCTTTTTATTGTAATAAAAAATAAGTAAAATTACTATTTGTTATACCAAACATATTTAATAGTTAACATTATAAAATTACTTTAATTTAATAAAATATCAAATATCAAACATTTATTCAATTAAAAATTAATTCGTAAAATATTTATATTTAAGAAAAAAATGAGATTTGTAAAGTAAATCTAAATAAATAGTTTGAAAAAAAAAACATTATCATAATATCATTTTAAAACTACAAAATATTCTATAAAAGATTCAGACCATGACGTAGAGTTTTATCAAATGTTTTAGAAAAGGTTTTCTATTTTTTTTTCTTATCGGAAAAATCGTTTGAAAATTTTTGGAAAAAAATCATGGTATAACTTACAGAAAATCGAAAGGATTCTATAAATTAGATTTTACCTCAAAAAATTACGAAAGTTTTCATTTACGGAAATTTTTTTGGAAAATTTTGAGGAAAACTCTACTTGACGCTTCTCAGAATAGTAACAGAAGTGAGCATACAAATTTTCAAATCAATCGGTATAAAAATATCATAATAAAATCAGTTTGAAAATTGTTACCGAGACCTAAAATGCGCAGGCAAGTGGTACATTTGATCCCGTTTTATGGCTCTCTGTACCAACCCAGCTGTCCGCCCTTTTGGATTTAGAGTTTTTAGGGGCTAAATAATGAGCCATGAAAATGGCGGACATATTACTTATCGTTAATTTTTCCCCAAAAAATTGCAATTTCACCCCTGTCCGCCACCCCTTATGTATCCACTCTCGCGTCCGCCCTTTGGGATTTCGTCTGGTTATACCAAGATCTTACTCTGGGCAATTTTCAATATTAACGATCGTTAATTTTTCTGAAAAAAATTACAACTTCATCCCTGTATAGCCACCCCCTGTACCACGAGGGGCGTCCGCCTGTAAGGCAGTCTTAACCCAGTTACAATGAATATATTCCAATAGAGAAATATCATATTACTGATCAGTTCAAAATTTCGGCTCTATCTCTTGGACTATAAGGAAGCGATAAGTGGTTTGACAGCATAATAACTGCTTGTGTAGTCTAGTTTTCACAGTGATTCTAGGCAACCTATTTGGGTGGTTTTGACTTGTTCTTGAATGAATTCAGAATCCAGCAGCCCGCTGAAGTATTGGATTTTTATAATATAATTATTTGACAACCTTTTGTTGGCCAACCACCTAGAGCGGAGTTGAGCCGAAATACATTGATTTCGTATGTTCCGTTTTAAATTCGTTCAATCTGTATATATATATATATATATATATATATATATATATATATATATATACAATATATACAATAATTTGAACGTATTTATATATATATATATATATATATATATATATATATATATATACAATATACAGTCCATTAGTAGGGTGCTAAAGACTCCCTGGTCCTTTATCCGGCCTTGAAAGAGGCAACAGTACTGTTAAATTACTCGGTTTAACCATCAGCACTGCTGGTGGAGTTATGCAGAAAGTTATGCAAAAATTAAAGCAAACATGTTAGTCTCAGCTAAAGAAGCTCTGAGTGCAAGAAAAATAAATAAAAGCAGGCCTCTCCCAGAGCGAAAAACTCCGTGGTTCTGTACAGAGGTGAAAGAAAAAAATTTACCTGAAGTACATGTTAAATGTCAATGGAAACCGATAAGAAGACGAAAAAAAAAACCCAGAACAAGATGGTTAGATTACATGGAAGACGACCTGAAAACTATAAATGTAAGACAATGGAGGAAGAGGTATGAGATATTCAGGGTGTAAATGAGTGGACACCAAATAGAAAAAAAAAAAGAAACAATCACAGTGGAATGGCGGACACAAAAATCGTTAATAAAATAATAACAATAAATAAAATAATAAATAAAATAACAAGGAACATTACCAAGTTGTAGAAGAAGTATCAGCCTACCCCTCAAGAGATGGAGTGACAATCTTACATTGAAGTTTCTTAAATGCGTTACCACCCCGTTTAGGGTTCTAAATACATTAATTTACGACTAAACTATATCCTTTTTGAAATCCAAATCAAAGTTTTTATCCTGGAAAAACATGTTTCATTGCAGATATTTCAAGTGTGCTGTTTTAATTGGACTACCCTGTACAAACCGCTTATCTTCGAGAGCCGCAAGAACTTATCCATGAGAAATCGCAGTGAAGGGACCATTTATTGTTTTTGCCAATTCTATGAATTGACACTACACAGTGAAAGCTAAGCGTATCAGACTATTAACTGTAAGTCTCTTAACGGCTTAAGGAGCTCTGCTGGAAGTGACTATCCATTCTCTAGCTTCTCGTAAGCCAAGAATGGACTCATCATCAATTAGCCTATATGTGTCCTCTGCTGAACGTAGGCCTCCCGTAAAATTGTCCACCTATTTCTATCTTGAGCTTCTTGCATCCAGTTTGTGGTGATGCGCTTGATATCATCCGTCCATCTAGTCGGTGGTCATCCTCTGCTTCGATATGCCTCTTGCCTTGGTCGCCATTCCAGAATCTTTCTGGTCCATCTATCATCCGTTAATCTGGCAACATGTCCGGCCCAAGCCCATTTAGCCATGGCTATTTTTTCAACTGCATCCCCTGTTTTTCTTCTTATTTCTAGGTTTGGTACTTTATCTCTGATGGTAATACCTAATATTGATCTTTCCATAGCGCGTTGTGTAACTCTTATTTTATCTTATTGCTCTTGTTGTCAGACTCAGTGTTTCTGCACCATATGTAAGAACCGGTAAAACGCACTGGTTAAAAACCTTTCTTTTTAAAAGAACAGAAAGAATGGACTACTATCAAGTAAAAAAGCAAGCACGAAAGTGGAACAATGCAGCCTTAGTTATCTGGAAATTATGGAACTTAAAAAGTTTGGAAAGATTCATAAGGCCAAACGATCCCTTTATTTACAATCTACAACCGATTTTCTACAGAATGCAACACAAAAATCATTGATCTTTATAATTAGAACAATAAATAATATATTATTAGACTACATCTATTTGTTAATATTTCGTTTCAAGTGATTCCTAGGTACTTTTTGTCAGAGTCAGTATTTCTGCATCATATGTAAGAACCGGTAAAACGCACTGGTTAAAAACCTTTCTTTTTAAAAGAAAAGAAAGAATGGACTACTATCAAGTAAAAAAGCAAGCACGAAAGTGGAACAATGCAGCCTTAATTATCTGGAAATTATGGAACTTAAAAGGTTTGGAAAGATTCATAAGGCCAAACGATCCCTTTATTTACAATCTACAACCGATTTTCTACAAAATGCAACACAAAAATCCTTGATCTTTATAATTAGAACAATAAATAATATATTATTAGACTACATCTATTTGTTAATATTTCGTTTCAAGTGATTCCTAGGTACTTTACTTGTATTATTATAATATATATATTTTTTAATTCTGCACTTAATTGTATTTTAAGTAATGTAGCACAATCTTATTTTGAATAAATTTAATATGGCCAAAAAGACAATTTTGTTTTGGAATTCGGGAGGCCCTCTACATTTGTTGTCCCGATGACCTTCACTAATGGATAAGCGCTGGTTTAAATTCACCTAATTCTATAACGGATCGGTGCAAATATTTTACGCCCAAGTTTCAACAGGAATACACTAATTTAAAATGAAATTTGATTATCAAATATGGTCGGTGAAAACTATATTTATCAGTTTGCATTATGCAATAATTTAATGGTATTCCATTCTCAGTGATGATGTAGTAAAATTAACTCTCCTTCATTTTTTATAACACTTGAAATAGCCCATTAAAAATGATCTAAATATGGCACATAATACCTATCACTCAAATAAATTGTTACTAAAGTATAGTTTCGATTTCTTAATTAAAGCCGTAACTGTTCATGACAAATGGATCTCTATAAACAGTATAATACACATTAGTAATATCTTCAGTATTTCTCTCTGCTATACACATCTAAATAATAATTTTGCAGAACATTATTGATTTATTTTTTAAAACTACTATTCTTCTTTATGACGTGACTTGTCGCCAAGGTAACCAATCACGACAAAGATTGTTACTTTGGCCGGCCAATCACAGCGCTCGTTATTAACTTCGCTGTCATTGGCCTCTCGGCGGAAGTGTGCTGAATTTTCTCAAACACGATGTGTATAAAAGAACAGCATGTCGCCAAGGTAACCAATCACGACAAAGATTGTTACTTTGGCCGGCCAATCACAGCGCTCGTTATTAACTTCGCTGTCATTGGCCTCTCGGCGGAAGTGTGCTGAATTTTCTCAAACACGATGTGTATAAAAGAACAGCACATCTTCCGATCGGGGTCCAGTCGCACATACTCTACTAGCCCCGTTAGACCTTGTTGGTTCGGTGCGCTACCAAGCTACCTTTGAGTTTTATTTATTACCGCTATCCTGTTATCGTCGAAGACGTCCTGAATTGAAGAAATACTTAATAATGGTTATTCAATTTAGAAGTTAAATCATCGAGAATACGAGAACCGGCGTGTCGACTGCAAAACGCTTCCTGACAGTAGAACACGACTTACTGAGATAGAAAAGACATTGGTCTTAGAACTACCTCACATCGTGTCGAACTGACCACAGCGTTAATTGGGCCTGTCACGGTAAAGAGCGAATAAAAGCCCCGACGGGGACTTGTAATTGCTTTTCCGATCAGGTTGAGCTGCAATAACGTTTCGTCTCCGAAACCTTACGCAAATAGTAACTATATCAAATACTGTTAGCGAAAAGGTAGCTATACGAAGCGACTGGCAGCAGGAAGGGTCGACACGACCGGCATTCTCATACCTCTCTCGAGGAGAGGGAACACGGCTCCACGACGTGAGAAGGCCGACATCTCTGTGGAATTGAGGTATACACCACGCATCAGAATTCTAACAAATATATAATTCATGTAAGAACATTTTATCTGTAAGAAAGCTCGAACGGTTAGAGAATTCTGATTGCCGGTGTCCCCTCACCTACCACAGAGGTTCGGCGGATCTTCTTGCCCGTAACGGCCGATATCCTAAATAACTCCTTAAATACGAAGATGGACTCTCGAAACTTGAGATCCTCTTCAAGAGCGGCGGTCGTAGATCGTCCAGAAACTCCTGAAAACCAGGAGGACGCTACGGCCGTACGACATGGCGCCCAACACATAGAAGATACCCACACCCCAGACCTGGCTACAGTATTGTCCACGCTGATACAAGCAGTCACAGCTTTAACACTGGTACAACCCAAATCTGAAGCCCAGGAGAAAAAGATCGAGATCCCACAACCAAAATGGACCCCTGCACCACCTCAATACTCCGGCGATGATACCGAAAATCCACAACAATTCGTAGATCACATAATAGACCACATGAGCAATATGAACATCGATACCAAACACTGGATAGCCTACATCCTAGAAAAATCACTAATAGGAGAGGCAGCTCAATGGGCACAGAGCCAATTCACGACTGGTCTAAACTACGAATCATTTTTAAACAGGCTGATCGATCACTTCGACAACACAACGAAGAGATCATCACTAATGTCCAAGTTATACGGACATTACCAAAAATATCAGCCAATAGCCGAATTTATTTCAACCAAGATGGCTCTTTTTCGACGATTATTACCACATATCGACGAAGAAGAACGGTGCAGGGCCATTGCCAACCTAATTCGCCCAGAAATCAGGAAAAGTCTTCGCAACAACATGCCGAGAACTGAAGAAGACCTGAGGCGAATCTGCGAAGAATTGGAAGCAGACGAGAACATTTCACGACGTGCAAATCGACAACCCGACCCGCCAAAAGCCGCAAAACAATCAAACCAGAATCAAGCCAGGGGACAATTTTCACAGAGGCAACCGAGAACTTCTGAGACTATAGATGATTGGAGAAATAGAAATCCAACTCAGAAACCAACGCCGAAACCCCGACAACAACCTAACAACCAGGGAAACGACGAGAGGGGCACCCACTAAGCCTCTCTCCAGATGCGGTGCCCCAACTTAATCCAATCAACGCCATGAAAGTTTCAAATCTGCCACGAATCGATGTGAACATCAATTCAAAGAAAGCCCAGGTCCTCATCGATACCGGTGCATCGATGAATTATATCAATCCTGACTTGGTTCAAGCGGCAGATATTCATAAAAGGCGGAGAATGGTCCAGTTGGCTTGCAAACACACTACTACACATAGTCAGGGTACAGTCGAAGTCACGATCGATTTTGGAAGTTTCCAGTCCACAACGAGATGTGCCATTGTAAAAGATCTGAACCAAGATCTAATTCTGGGTATGCCATGGCTCCAAAAAGAAGAGGTACTAATAGACATTAACCGAAAATGTCTACACGTGGGAAAAGAATCACGAAAAGTCCTCTACTGGAAGTCGCATTCAGCCAAACAATGCAACTCAAAGACTCAACTCCAAGACGACCAAGCTCCACAATTTGCAGTCCCAACCGTAAGGGAACTCCTGCAGGAGTACGAAGACGTCTTCGACGATAAACTTAAACAACCCACTACCCGAGACACGGTGATGGAAATCAAGCTAACAGACACACGGCCGATCAATACGAAGCCATTTAAATGTTCTCCAGCTAAGAAGAAAATAATGTTCGATGAAGTCCAGGAGATGCTTGCAGCAGGTGTCATCCGACCAAGTCGATCACCCTATAACAGCCCAGTGGTGATCGTCAAGAAGAAGGATGGCACGCCTCGATTTTGTGTTGATTATCGTAAAATCAACAAGATAACAATCGACGAGGTCTCCGCCCTACCGCCAATCCACGATGCAATTAAAGAGCTAGGAACGGCGAGAATATTTTCGACATTAGATTTGAAGAGTGGGTTTTGGCAAATACCACTACACAAAGATTCGATTCCGCTGACAGCATTCAGTCTACCCGACGGATCGTCTTATGAGTTCGTAGTTATGCCATTCGGACTCAAAAATGGACCTGCAGCCTTCCAAAAATTGGTTACATCAGTTTTCGCTGGTTTCATAGACGAATTTGTAAAAGTCTATATGGATGATATAATCATTTATTCCAACTCCTGGGAAGATCATCAGAAGCATCTCCACCTCGTCCTAGAGCGACTCAGAACACATGGACTCTGGGTTTCGTTGAAGAAATGTCGGTTTGCTACCAACACGTTAGAGTATTTGGGCCACAAAGTAACCGACACAGATACTCAACCCTTGGAAAAACATTGTGAGAAAATCCAAGGTTTTCAGCGACCCAAATCTGTCAAACAACTGAGAAGTTTTATTGGGACAGCAAATTGGCTCCGAGATTTTGTTCCAAACTTCGCAGTCATTATCACTCCTTTGACTGACTTAACATCGAAAAAGAAATATTTCAAATGGACGCCAGAAGCCGAGACAGCTTTCAACACATTAAAAACAGCCCTATCTGGAGATCTTCACCTAGAGCGACCTGACATGAACCAGCCATTTAGCCTGCAGACTGATGCCTCCGAATATGGTATGGGGGCTGTCCTATTTCAAGGCTCGACCGAAGAACGGAAGATAATTGCTTACGCTTCCACTAAACTTCGACCAGCCGAAAGAAAATATCATATAAATGAAAAAGAGTGCTTAGCAGTTATATGGGCACTTAAGAAATTTCGTCACTTCCTCCAGGAGAAAAAATTCACTCTTCTCACCGACAGTACAGCGTTGCTATGGTTAGACAAATACCAAGCCGACAAAGCCAAACTGTCAAGATGGTCACTGCTATTACAGGAATTTAATTTCGAGGTGGTTCATATACCAGGGAAAGAAAACCAACTTCCTGATCACCTCTCACGAAATCCAGCAGAAAATGACCAAACCACAGAAGAAGACATAGACAGTCAAATTGACCGAATCTCCTGGCCAATACAGTCTCCGCCTGAAGCCGAACCAGAGGACTTCCCATTACTCTGCCTTTTAGATGACGAAGAAGAAGGGGCAGAATCACCCCGGCCAGGAGGAGACCACAAGGGCCATTAAAGAAGTATATTACTGGCCAACAATCGCAAAAGATGTGACAAAATATGTCAGGTCATGCCTGATATGTGCCACGACGAAGGCCGCAGCCAGACAGCCAAAAGCACCCATTATTCCTAGAGAGCCTGTAAATCCTTGGGAAAGGATATCTTTCGACATTCTTGGGCCGTATCCAGCCGCAAGAGGCACCAAAAATAGATATGTTCTTCTAGCTACTGACTGCCTCAGTAATTGGATCGAGTACAGATGTTCGACAGCCGCAAAAAGCCGGGACATCATCCGTTTCCTACAAGAAGAAATATGTAACAGATGGGGCAGGCCATCCACTATCATTACGGATAATGGTATTCAATTCAGGACAGATGCTTGGGAACGTTTTCTCCGAAAACATAATATCCAAGGCGAACGAAGTCCAATCTACCACCAGCGGGCCAACCCGGTAGAGAGACGAGTCCAGGAATTGAAGAAAGGTCTTCGTGCACGAGTTTCATCCCCTGAGGACCCCAGATGGGAATCCTACCTGGCTGATGTTATTTTCAGCCTTCGTACCCGCCAAAATGAAGCCACAGGCCAGACTCCGGCGGAACTTTTACTGGGCTACAGACCGAGAAGATCTCAGGAAACTGAGCACCAGGTGAGACGAGAAGAGACACGCCAACAGAGGGTCGAACGAGCCGTTCAACGAGCCACCATATACGCCAGGAATCTTTTCCCAGAGAACGAAGATGTCCGCCAACCCAGAACCTACTTACAAGGCGAACAAGTCTTGGTAAGGAACCATACCAGAGGGAACTTCGGCCCCACCTGGACGGGCCCCCACACCATCCTCAGAGTGGCAGGAGACCATACGTACGAAGTACGTAGAGATCAAGATGTCGACAGAGTCATCCACGTAGACGACATCAGGCCAGCTCCACCACCACGGGATGCCCCCGTATAAGCCCCACGTAAGTGTTTAAACAGACTAATAATTCTCTTTTTTCCCATATAAAAACATTTTTTACAAACTTTTCTAAGTGTAAATCTTTAAAACTTTTCGTCATATTTACAAACTTTGCCAAGTGAATTTGATATTTTAACCGCGAATTTTACAAGTGTTTAAACACCACACATTGACATTTTAGATTTTTCTACATTTTTATACCCTCAAAAGACAATTTAATATTGAAAATTTTCTCTTTTATTTTTAAATTTTTACAACTATATTGGAAGATTGCAGAAATCAATTTTACCTAATTTGATTTACAAGTAATATATTTTCAGTTCAAAAGTTTTAGTCTGTCTGGCAACTTCCCAATAGAAGTGTAAAAACTTAGAATAATTTCGAAGCTGATGTAGATTTAGCTGAGAATTATTGTACTTTGACGTTTAATTTTTTTTAATAAATTATCTTAAAACATTTTCCTTGCAGGAATATCTCGCATAACATGTATTTTCGAGTGAAATTATATATTTTATATTATCGTTACAGCTCTATAAGTGTCACAATCATTTCAAGTTTTATAAATATTTCATGCCTTAAAATATTGTACAAGGCGCATTTCAACTTGGATAGACACTCTGCGGTAACCAATTAAATATGTTTCACGAATTTATGCACTTGGGGAGATACCGAGTCGATATTCCACTTAACAATTTTCACACTGTGTATTAATTGTAACCTTATCACAATCTCTTTGTTTTATATATACCTTTTTGACTTATAACTTGAGCATTTAATGTCTTAATTATGACTATTTTTATTTTAATAAATGGCCTAGCTATAAGAATTTTCCTTTGCTACAATTATATATTGAAATTATATTGTACCAATGTTTTCGTTTCTTTTACATATGTTTATTAATTGTGAATTTCATATGTTTACTGAAAATTTTTTGTATTTTTGTAAAATTTTCCTAATTTTTTTCAATAAAAAACACCCTACCAACAGGTCTTCGGAGGGGAGGGAGTGTCGCCAAGGTAACCAATCACGACAAAGATTGTTACTTTGGCCGGCCAATCACAGCGCTCGTTATTAACTTCGCTGTCATTGGCCTCTCGGCGGAAGTGTGCTGAATTTTCTCAAACACGATGTGTATAAAAGAACAGCACATCTTCCGATCGGGGTCCAGTCGCACATACTCTACTAGCCCCGTTAGACCTTGTTGGTTCGGTGCGCTACCAAGCTACCTTTGAGTTTTATTTATTACCGCTATCCTGTTATCGTCGAAGACGTCCTGAAGTAAAGAAATACTTAATAATGGTTATTCAATTTAGAAGTTAAATCATCGAGAATACGAGAACCGGCGTGTCGACTGCAAAACGCTTCCTGACAGTAGAACACGACTTACTGAGATAGAAAAGACATTGGTCTTAGAACTACCTCACATCGTGTCGAACTGACCACAGCGTTATTTGGGCCTGTCACGGTAAAGAGCGAATAAAAGCCCCGACGGGAACTTGTAATTGCTTTTCCGATCAGGTTGAGCTGCAATAACGTTTCGTCTCCGAAACGTTACGCAAATAGTAACTATATCAAATACTGTTAGCGAAAAGGTAGCTATACGAAGCGACTGGCAGCAGGAAGGGTCGACACGACCGGCATTCTCGTACCTCTCTCGAGGAGAGGGAACACGGCTCCACGACGTGAGAAGGCCGACATCTCTGTGGAACTTGAGGTATACACCACGCATCAGAATTCTAACATATATATAATTCATGTAAGAACATTTTATCTGTAAGAAAGCTCGAACGGTTAGAGAATTCTGATTGCCGGTGTCCCCTCACCTACCACAGAGGTTCGGCGGATCTTCTTGCCCGTAACGGCCGATATCCTAATAAACTCCTTAAATACGAAGATGGACTCTCGAAACTTGAGATCCTCTTCAAGAGCGGCGGTCGTAGATCATCCAGAAACTCCTGAAAACCAGGAGGACGCTACGGCCGTACGACAGACTATCATATCAAGGGTATAGTATCAAAAATAGCTGCGTCCACAATTTCTAGAAATTGACTTTTTTATGGCAACATTTTCATTTCGGGACTGCCTATTAGCTAAAGAAATAGTTTGGGATTAAGTTTAGCTCCTTAGTCCAGAGTTGTTTTGATTAAAAAATTTGGTTTGAAACAAACTTATATTCCAAAAAGGATACCAAATGGGAGAAAAAACTTAAAATAATCTGCTATGCAGACGTCGTAATACTACTCTCTCAACGTGAAGATGATCTACCTACAACGTATGCTACACCAATTTAATATTACCGCCAGAAAATTTAACATGTTAATTTCCCCAAAAAAGACAAAATGGTTATAACAGCAAATTTACTACAATGTAAATTACAGCTGGAAGATCAGATAATAGAACAAGTGATAGAGTTTAATATCTAGGCATTACATTATCTCGCTACGGAGCGCTCGAAACAGGAGTGGAAAATCAAGTGAATAAACAGTTGCAGGTTGTGTAAATGAAAGAATATGGAAAAATAAAAATATCGGGAAAGAAATAAAAGGCAGAATTTACAAAACAGTCATCAAACCAATAGTTTATGAGTAGGGCGGTTTATTTCCTTCATTGTCGTGGATTCCCATGCAGCTTCTTTTATGGATTGGTTAAGGTAGTTTGTGGCATTGTCAAATTTTAGGTTTGTTTTTAGTGAGATATTTAATTCTAATTTATTTGATAAGTTGTTTGGTAAACCCATCGTGACACCAAAATCTACCAGATCTGGTATTTTATTTCTGTCGGTGGGCGAGTACGTAGGTTCACAAGTGGATATGATTTTAAGATTTTTGTGTTGCATACACATCTACAGTTGTCTTCCTTTTCGAGAAATAAGTCTAGATCCCCAGTGTGTAAGTTTAGCGTAGTAGTCTTCGCCTACCAAGAACCTATTTTCAAGAGATCTGAAGAACTGTGTGAATTGTTGTTTGTTTATATTATGTCGTGGTGAGCAGTAGATGGCTGTAATTGTTAATGGCCCATCCCAATCTTCAATGAATATACAGGTAACTTCTGTATCTGGATCTGTAGAGTAGGGAGGGCGAGTTAGGTTTCACAGCACTTAGGCCACAATTGACCCATTGTGCATCCTCCCAGGGAGCTGTCACCCTTAGCTCATTGTCCATCCTGCCATTTCTAGGAAGGTGGACAAGTCACCAGGAGACATCTCTCTTATGTGGGCAGGTGTGGGCCAGGACTCGTCGAACACGTACTCTCGTATTAACGATAACTCTGGGCATTCACATAGGACATGCTCTACAGTTTCGTCTTCTCGTTCACACTTCCTACATAGAGGTGTATCTGCTAGTCCCAGTGTGTGGAGATGTTTGTTTGCTTAGTTGACAATGACCAGTTAAAAAACCAACTGCCAAACGTAGGTTTTTCCTGGTCATTCCCAAGTACTTCTTTGATGTTGACTCTTCAAGGTTACTTAGTGTTACCCTGGCAAGTTTACATCCTCTCCCTTCTTCCCATCTTTTAACGGTTTGCGTATGAGAGTGACATTTGACAATTTTCGCGATTGTTGTAGTTGACCAACCAAAAAGATCCCCAGGTCCTGAGTCTTAGGCCTGCCGCCTTCCTAGATAATTGGTCAGCAATGCGGTTGCCTTTATTCCTATTATGTCCTTTAACCCACCTCAGGATGATGGTATTACCATCCGAAGATTGAGTTAGTGACTCGTGACACTCCATTACTAAACCTGATGTGACACGTGGTCTATTCAAGGTTAGTAGCGCTTGTCTGCTATCTGTGTTCTTTTAGCCCTTTTATGCCCTTTTAGCTCTATCATTTAAGTGTGAGTTCCATGTTAACTTCTTGTCAAGGGTAATACCAAGGTACTTCACCCCATCAGAAAAATTTAGACTGTAGTTTAGAATTCTTGGGGGTATTAAGCCCGTGATTCTTCTTTTCCTGGTAAAGAGGACCATCTCTGTTTTCTTAGGATTTATATATAGTGAGTGTTCCTTGCACCATGTTTCTATTAGTCGGAGAGCAACTTGTGATCTCTCACATAGTGTGTTTTTAAACTTACCGCTTTGCAGGACAGCAATATCGTCTGCATAGGCTATTGTGTAGAAACCGTTGCTGCTGAGTTGGTCAACCAGGGTATCTAGAACTATGTTCCAGATTAGTGGTGATAGCACCCCTCCCTGTGGACACCCCCTCGTAACCATGCCTCTAACAGAAACGTCTTCTACATTGATGCTTATTGCTCTATTAGAGAGCATACTGAATATCCATTCGCTTATGGCCAGTTGAACATTCCTGACGTTGAGCTGTTGGGTGATAGTTGGGAATGTGGTTTTATTAAACGCTCCCTCAATGTCTATGAATATACCTAGGGTGAATTCTTTATTATCCAGCGATCTTTCAATTCTTCCCACTACATGATGCAGTGCAGAATCGGTAGATCTTCCCAAAGTATACGCATGTTGATTTGGATGAAGTGGGTTATGGACCAGAACTTTATCCCTTATGTACCTCTCGCATAGCCTTTCCATCGTTTTTAACAGAAAGGATGTTAGGCTAATTGGTCGGAAAGCCTTTGGTAGGGTGTAGTCCATCCTACCTGGTTTTGGTATGAAGACCACACGTACCTCTCTCCACTTCCTAGGAATATATCTCAGAATCAAAGAGGCTCTGAATATTTCCACGAGGTGCGGCAGAAGGATATCCACTCCCCACCGTAGTAGGGCTGGATATATGCCGTCAGGCCCTGATGATTTGAAAGGGGTGAAGCACAATATGGTCCATTTTACCTTTTCCTCATTAATCATTGTTCTGGCGAGATGCCAGTCGTTTGTTGAGGGTATGATTGCTTCTTCCATCCGGTTTGGTGCTGTTGAGACACTAGAATCGGGAAAGTGTGTTTTCATCAGGACCTCAGCACTTTCACGAAGGTTGGAAGTTTTGTTCCCATCTTCCTTCGTTAGTATGCCGACATGCCGATGTGGGTTCTTTGAGAGCGCTTTTTGTAACCTGGAAGCCTGCGGGAAATCTTCGACTTCCTCACAGAAGGTTCTCCAAGCAGCTCTTTGTCTTTGTCTGCAGACTTTTTTAAACTCTCTGAGATTTGATTGATAAGAATCCCAATCCTCTTTGAGTTTGGTGCGTTTCGCTCTATTAAAAGCTGTTCTTGCTATCTTCCTAAGGTGTTCTAATTCAGTGCACCACCAAGAGTTGGTTCTGCGATTTTCCTGGACTTGTGACAGGTGACTTGCATAGTCTTTAATGGTTTTGCTATGCTCGTGATGCTGAATTGATTACTTGATTATGACTGAAGATCCGCCGTGAGCGACACCGCCTGGATGATTGGTGCTGTATATTACATAATTAGGAAATTTGAAATAAATGCAATTGGTAACGTGGGTTTCAGATATCAGTATTATGTCAATGCTATTGTTGAGTATGAAGGCTTTGACCTCTTGGGCATGTTGAGTTACCCCGTTAGCATTCCAAAGTGTCAGCTTGAAGCCAGAAGCAAAAGTGTATTATATTCAATTAATAACAATTGCGTTAAAAACAAAGGTTAACGAGATTAACTAAGATACTGGAGACACACGTTTGCTTTGTGTATAAATTTAATTATACAATCATACACTCTTTTATTAGCCAATAGGTTATTGATCTGTCTCTCTCTTTGTTTTAACTCTTAAAGACAATAAAATAGAAATCTTGACACTTGATATTGGTCTTGAGTCTTGGTATAAGAAAAAACTCTATTGAAATTGGGTATTAAATAGATCAACGATCACCAACATTATACATAACTCCGGAAAAAAATATATATATGTAGTCTACAGAAGGATAAATTAGAGCTATTAGAACTTATTTCGCGCTTAATTGTTATGTTAAACAATTCTGTAGGGTTTTTAAATATTCCCTTGCATCGATTTATTTAGAAATATTTTTATTATATTCGTATTAATTTATGTTACAGCATTGCACACCACATATTCAAAACAGTTTTAGCACTTGTGTATTATTATCATCTTGGTGTATAATGACAGATCAAAATTTCTTCTAAACAGCCAGTACACTTTTTGAATTTCTTGAAATAATTGTTATATTTTTAATAATATGAATCTTACGTTTGCAGGTAAAACCAAAGAATTAGAAGGAGTCATAAACGATGACAAATTTATTGTATCTTTGAGGCATATAAAACCCCGAAAACGGTCAAGAGGAATGATAGAAACTTTATTTGCAGTTGATTTTCCAGAAAACGATGATAGGTTTGCACTTCTGCTGGATAGAAAAGTAAAAAAAGGTAAGAATACATTTTTAAAAATACTTTACGTTAGTTTTATGATTTGACATTAGTAGATTGGGAACTCTAATGTTTACAAAAAACATGAAATTTGAGTACAATTGTAGTTTATTCTCAAAATATAAATTATTCAAGATGCATGGGAACAGACTCCAGATTGGACAGACTCTAGTGAAAGAAACAAGGCGAGGTCTATATCGGAAAACGGATAGCATATGAGCACAATTAATAACTAAATAGAGGTTTACTATTGTTAAAACCAATATTTTTAACATTAAGGTAAATTCAAGTTAGATCTATTTAAAAAAAAATTTCTATTACAAAGTAAGAGATATAAATAACAAAGGTAACTAATGGACTTTACATGTCAAATACAGAACAATTTAAGAATTTACCATGACGAATATAGACGCTAAAGAGATTCCCTAAATTTTTAAATTAGTTTTCTTAGTTTAAAAAAAGATGTGTATTTGTACTAGTTTTACGCGGACCTACAATGAATCAGCAAATTTATTTTGCGATCTGCGGAAGCAGTAATTGGAACACTAATAATTTCTTAATGAGGAGCGTTTACTAGTACACATGTTCCAAGAACTAAGATTATATAATCTTTTTATAATTACTACTAAAACTTCTTTTTATTTATTACATTCCTTGGCAACATAAACATACTCAGTCTATCAAAATATCAAAAAAGAAACAAAATAAAGTTTAAAAACAACAAAGTATGAAACAAATCAATGTGGTCATCTAAAAAATAAATAATTTATGGATGGATGCAACAACTCTTTGCGTATTTTGCACCAAAATATTGGGACCATTATTATAAATTTTGATTAGTTTAATATTTACACAAAACAAATATAAAATGGTATTGATTGTTTTGTTTTAACTGAAACCAGTTTAACAAAAACATGCTTAGATGTTTTTAAATTTGATGAATATAATGTCCATTATAGGGTAAAGTGGCCCAAGAGTACGAACGTAACACATTTTTCCATTTTAAAATAAATTGTAAGGTTTTAATTATCAAATAAGTAATGGCTGAAATATGTACTAGACGGAAAAATGTCAATTTTTTTACTGTAGAGTTGCACAAAATATAAAAAACTCAACAATATTCAAATAGTGCAGATGCGGGCTCTTGGGAAAACATTGTCTTAAGAGTACGCAGTAGGTTTCCTAAGAGTGCGGAAACCTTTTAAACGCACAACAGAGCAAGGAACGTTGAAATAAATGAAAAATGACTGATCTGTTACATATAAGTTTATTCATAATCAAGTTAAAGTAAAAATATAAAATTTAGAATCTTTAATTATTACAGAAACTACAACAGAACTGACCAACTGAATAATATGTGCACGCTTCATGCCACCAGGCTTTACATTGAAAGCACTAGATCTAGTCTTCATCTGGTGGTTCCACAAACTGTTCATTTCATGCAGGACAAAATATGTCTTTCTTAAATTTGATTCAATTCCAATTTATTTTCTTTATTCTCAATACTTATTTTAGCAGATTCCGTTCACTACAATGTTCTGATTTTCATTTTCACTGCTGTTGTCATCTATTTGCCTTTTAACAGCCTTCTTTTTGTTGGAATTCTTTTTTTTTTCTTTGATCTTCTCACTCTAATATCTCAAGAGTGTCGTTAAAGTGCGTACTGGTTAAAATTTCTGATTTTTGAGCTCTTCTTTTTTGAACTTCAGAACATTCTATTTTTGGTAGTGGCCCAATTTCGGAGTGATATCGTATAGAAGTTGATGGCTCAACGTTGTCAATAGAAAAGTTAGTTGATTTTGCCAGAACTTGGTTAACTTATTGTCTTATGGAGCACCTTTATTAATCATCATCGATGTTGAATCAGGAACATCTAATATTTGAACTTAATACATACTGATTAAAATTGGTGTGTTCAAAGATCAAATTTTCAATCTACCACTTCTAATTCACCATCGTTTTCTGTTTGAAGCAGAAAAATTCCGGTCGATTTAAAAGCGTTTACAACCTTTGCAATGTTAGCAACTTTATAATAAGCTTTTAAAAAGAAACCAGCTACGTCAGTCTGGTTAATACCTTTACCAGGAAGAGTGATCAGCCAGCTGTTACAAAATTGATTATAAGTCGACTTAAACGGCCCAAAAACCTTTTATTAACCAGTTGAAATCTGTGACTTGTGTGGGGTGGAATATTCACAAGATAAATATGATTTGAAATATGATTATCAAAAAGAAGCAGATGTTTCTTAATTAGATCTTACGGCTTGCTGAAAATGTTGAATCCACTGAAAGAACAAGTCTTCATTTATGAACCCTCAATATGAAACTAATTTTAAAGTTCCACTTGGAGCTTTTTTGTAGAGATCTTTGCGCATCTTTTTCCTAGAAAAAATTAATGCTGGTGCTACGTATTCTCCTTCTCTTCTTCAGTGCCTTATCCGGTCCGGATGTTGGCGATCATCAAGGCTATCATGGTTTTGTTGACTGCTCTGCGAAACAGCTCCGCTGAGGTCATCCCAAACCATTGTCGGATATTTTTCAACCACGAGATACACCGGCGTCTCGGTCCTCTTCTGCCAAATACTTTACCCTGCATAACGAGTTGAAGAATTCGATATTTTTCTTCGTTTCGCATCACGTGGCCGAGGTACTCAAGCTTACGTTGTTTAAATAAATTAAGCACTTCTTTTTCTTTTGTCATGCGCTGTAGGACCTCAACGTTGGTGACATGGTCCACATAAGATATAAGATTCGTATTCTCCACTAGCGTTAAAACAACAAACTGTGATTTACTGGACCACGTTCTGTACTTGCGGACTTTACAACACTTCTTTTTCTTTATTTGTGATAACTTTTGGCAGTTTATTGGGAACCGTACATATCCCAGTTTTGTCCATGTTTGAAATCCATGATTGGAAGGAAAATTAAACTTTTCATATAAGCATTTAATTACATAGAAGTTCCTAACTAACTTGTCACCTGCAGCTTTCTTAGTTTAATTGAAATGATGTTCAATAATATTCATGACAGCGCACTCAAATGCAAACTACTTAAGGCCGTTCTTGTCAATTCAAAAAAACATTATATTAAGTTGTCTTAGGTACTCTGCTAGCTGGATTTATATATCATTAGAAAAAACACATTTGAATCTACCTTAAGATGTAGGTATTGTGCCACATTTTAAGCTCTTGCGAATAGTGGCCTCAGTAATATTTAGTTCTCTAGATATAATTTGCCTTTTCGATTTTCCATTTTCAATATCAGTATTTCGTATTTGTTCCATCAGTTGCTTGGTAAAAATCAGCTTTCTCTAGGACGTTCTCTTCTGTGCGTATGTATTTTTTGAAAAAAAAAAGCTAACTGTTAACGCAGCAGAGTGATTTCTTTAGATTATAATATACACCTATTTTTCTTCTTAACAGTAGGTACATCGCCTTTTAATGTACTCTAATAGTACCTACACCGTTCCCAAGAGTACGTACTGCATACTCTTGGAAACTTTAAAATGCGTACTCTGGGGACAGCATACTAATTATATACTGGTACATAAAACCGTTTTTTTTTATTTGCAAAACAAAAACGTAGTAAAATAATGTAATATAAATAAAGGCAAACATAATCTTTAGAATAATCATATTTAACTGTAATATGTGCCTACTTACCACACAACATGTGCAAAGAGTTAAAATATACTTAACCTATACTGCACGCACGTTGTTACACAATCGCCTCCAAACAAAGATATAACTTGTCAATTTGCCAGCAGAAGATCTGAATTTCTACGGGTAAAAGTTGAAAACGTATAGAATAGATGTCACTACCACTTTTAAAATATGTTTTTTAATAAAAACATGTGTGCGCACTCTTGGGCGGGTGCGTACTCAGGCCATCTTACCCTACCCTACTGAGAGCAATTTCAATCAAAATGACGGTGTGATACTATTTATAAAAAATGACTTGTCTATGAGGTGGAAGTAGTAAATATTAACTATTGTAAATTCTTAAAACTGAAAATTAAACTAAATAACCTAATGATACTATAACTGTAATATACCGTTCGTCTGCCACATCAGAAAGTGCTTTTATTGTAGCCTTGGAAAATTTTCACATAAAAAGACAAAATCAATCACATATAATATTACTGTTGGCGATAATAATATTGACATACTTGAAGATAATGAAACCGCTAATAGTTATTTAAATTTATTGTATTAATATAATTTTCATTCATTAATAAACAAAATAACGAGACCAAATAAAGCAGAAGGTAGATGTATAGATCATATGTTTGTTAAATCCACTTCAAGAGTCTATTGAAGATATTTGTTCCCCTTTCATTATTACATCTCTAACTACCGATCACTTCTGTAGGGATTTGTATGTAGAATCTAGGGAGTTTTTGTAAAAAAAAAACGGAAGACGAAATAAAATATATTAGTATAATATAGTCCTCTAATTGGATTTAAATAGAAACTATATAATATTATTACCCCATCGGCGATATGACACTAAATTATTTAAAAAATTTTAATGCCATTTTCGTCAATAATATATATAGTTTTTAGCTTTTAAATAAATGTATGTATACTATATACAGCATCATCACGCTAACAAATTTATTTTTCGTAGTAACTGTTGAAACTGTGGAGAATGGCAAAAAAAGATCTCAACATTTTAAAGTAGATTCTTTAGATGAAGATAATAGTATCAAATCTCTAATCCTAGAAGTCAACCAAAATGAACCAGGAGCACATGCTACTTTATATTTAGATTGTACTTCGTATGGTATGGTAGCTCTTCCAAAGACGTTAAGGGAGATGCACAAAACACCTGATCGTAAATTAGAAGTGGTAAGTATATTTAATTGTTTAATATATGGAATTGAATATTATTGTAAATAATTATGACCCCTTTTTGGAAAACTACACTGGGACATCATAAACAGTTTAATGGTTTCTTATATGCAACTGCAGCAATGAGGTTTTTCTTTTTCTTTTTGTATTTAGGTATCTTGCCTGTTTTTTTCCAACGTTTTCTCTTCTTCGATTATAATTTCATTTGTTTCCTATATCCCTTCTTCCAATTCGTGACTTGCTTTGGGCCATTCTAATTATTTTGTTTTCTTCCATTTTATTAATGTGTTTCCTCCATTCTTACTTTCTATCTTCATCATACCAATTCATTTATAGTGTCTATTCTGCACGTGTGTTTTTAATTTCAATATTTCTTATGTTAGTGTAAATTTCTGGTCTTGTTTTTCGTGTTTTTTTCTATGTTAAGGTTTATTTTTCTTCCGTTGTTCTGCTTGCTTTTCTCTCTTGTTCTGCCACTTTATAATCGGTATTGTTGTTACTTAATTCCTAAGTATTTAAATTTCACTACTTGGTTCAGTCTATCGTGGAATTGAAACAAAATGATGTTTTTCCATTTAAATTAATCAGTGATAGGAAAATTAGGAAAATCGGTTTAAAACGTAAATTTAACTCTAACGTAGAAAATTTTTCAGTATGCGTTAAGATGCTATCTTCATTATCATTACTCCCTATAGAAGATACAACTGATGCATATTTACAAGTCTCAGGAATTTTCTCTGAATTTACATTTATTTTTTTGTAATTATTCTTCTTATGTTAGTTACAAAACAATGAATATGCATTTATTACATGATTAAATTGCAAAATAGTTAGGAAACATCAATAAACGGAATTATTATCTATCACATTTTAATTAATCTGAAGAGATAAATATCCATGATTGAAATTAGCAAAATTAAAATTAGTTACAAAGTAGAAATATTGATAAAAAATACAATAAAAATATTTTTTATTGTAAATTATTATTTTTGCTTTTATTTATTTTAATTTTTTATTTTTACTTTTAAACTATTTTACTGTTTTAAATTTGTTTTATATTATATTATTTATAGTTCATTGGAAAGTTATATTGAGATTACATTTTTGAGAGGACGCAATTTTACTTTTTTAATGTGTGGGGATGGTTTTTTTTTGAACCTATTCTCTATCCTTCTATTGTTGGATGTAGGTCTTCCCCAGTTCTCTCCATCTTTCCCTATCTTGAGCTGTTCTCTGCCATGTGGGACCTCCTTGTTTCCTGATGTCATCTTTCCACCTCATCTGTGGTCTGCCTCTTGATCTCTTTGCATTGTATTCCATTTCAGTTTTGCTGCTTGTTCTATCGCGTCCACTGTCTTTGTTCTGGTTCTGATCCACTGGTTACGTTTTCTATCTTTAAGTGATATACCCAACATTTGTCTCTCCATCGCTCTTTGTGCCTTTCTTATCCTATCCAAATTGGCCTGTGTAAATGTCCATGTCTGTGCTCCCTAGGTGAGCACCGGTATTATACAGGAGTTATATACCTTGCTTCGTAAGTATAGAGGGATTGTTTGATTTTTTTAGAACGTAAGAAAGTTTCCCGAACGCTGCCCATCCCATTTTAACTCGTCTCGATATTTCGGCTGTTTGATTTTCTCAATTAGCTCTAATTGATTGTCCTAGATAGATATACTCATTTAGGTGTTCTATTTTTTCTGTTTGTATTTTTATTGCCTCTTGGTCTTCCGTGTTTGTCATTACTTTTGTTTTGTTAAAGTTAATTTTTAGGCCTTTTTGCAGTGATTTTTCATGAAGTTGATTCAGCATTAATTCTAGTTCTTGTCCTTCCGAGGAGATCAGGAGTATGTCATCCGCATATCTAAGGTGATTTAGGTACTTTCCGTTAATACATATTCCTCTGTTTTCCCAATCTGTTGATTTTATTATATCTTCGAGGGTCAAGGTAAACAGTTTAGGTGAAATTATATCGCCTTGTCGGACTCCTCGTTTAACTTTTATATTATCCGGTATTAATTTGTCGTCCAGAATTATGGTCATGGTTGCGTTTTGGTAAATATCATGTATCAATTGTCGGTGTCTTGAATCTATGCTACTATTGACCAGAGCTTCTTCCACCGCCCAGTGTTCAATGCTGTCGAAAGCCTTTTCATAATCTACGAATGCTAAGTACACCTGAAGGTTGTATTCATTGGTTTTCTCAATTAAGATTTTAAGCGCAAAAACCGCTTAAAGTGGGGATGGTTAGTATAAGCTTGAGTTTAAGTTTGTGGGGTCTTTACCCTTGTCCCCCGGCCAACATCTTGGAAAAAGGAGGGAAAAAGGGAAACATTATTTGCGCTGTATCTTGTAAATTAGCAACCCTACAGAAATTTTTTTTAAACATTATTTGTAGAAAATTAAATTATATACAACTTCTATTACTTTTTATTGTAAAATTGAAAATAAAAATTCTTTTTTCTGGTAATTTTACAATATAATTACATTATATGAATATTATAGGGGATTTTTAAAAAATAATTTTCACAATAAATTTGTTTAATTTTATTAATTGCTCTGGGTTTTCAGCATTCCGAAGTTCACCTGGTTCTTGAATACTTATAAGAATATGATAAAAACCAACCAGTAGGCTTAGTTTTTTATTTTATATATTTCTATTCATATATTATTATTCTGTTAACATTTCTATGGCATTATTAGTTTATTATCGAACTTTTTCCCGACCACCTATGGGATAGAGTCTTGAGTCGCGTTTTTTTAAGTGGTATTCCTATCCACATTAGGTCTAATTCACTAGCAATTTCCAGGCGAGATAATATTAAGCATACTTATACAGTGAGGTCCTAAATTAACCGATAAATTCATTTTATACAATATTATGAATACAAATGGAAAATACTAATACAGGTCAACTTTTGTATATTAAAACACACTTTCCGAATAACATTATTCCAATGTATCTTGAACTCTCTAGGGGTAGTAGTTACCCCTGAAAAAATTTTAAATGAAAAGGGGTAGCGTGTGATACAGCGTTTAAAAGGGTTTTCAGTGCTGTATAAAGAAATGTAAATATTTCTCTTTTTTTATACAGGAATAGTCAAGAAAAAAATGATTTTATTTCATTCTTTCAAATAGCCATAGAGTCGAATATCTCTCACAATTGACTGGTCTATTGATTATTTTGTTTTTCCTATAGAATTAAAATATTAATATTAATTGGAGTAAATGATAAAACAAGAACACATTTTGAGGTATGCAGATTATTTAATGAAAAGTATCTTGACCGTTACATTTCCCAGTCTACAGTAAAGAGATAAAGTTCCGAGAATTTCTAACTGCCAAAGATCTTAACAAACCTGTCAGATCGAAACTGAATGATCAAAAGAAATTGTATGTATTGTTAACTGTTGAGAAAAATCCACATAAACTAACAAGAGAATTGGCTGAGTAAGTAGAATAGAGAAAAACTTCCGAGAATTTGGAACTGTCAAAAGATCTTCCCAAACCAGGCAGATCAAAATTAAATGATCAAAAGAAATTGGATGTATTGTTACCTGTTGAGAAAAACCTGTTTAGAAAACTACATAAACCAACAAGAGAATTGGCTGGTGATAATGATATAAGTAAAACTTCTGTATTGAGAATGTTGAAAAACAATAAATACCATCCGTATAAAATTCAACTACTGCAGGAACTAAATGGAGATAAGCCAGATCGTAGATTACAATCTTGAGAAGTAATGATTTTTCTTAAAAATATTTTTTATTTAGATGAGGCAATTTTTACCCTACATGAAACGGCCAACAACGAAAATTGTCGATATTAGAGTACGCAAAATCCGCACTGGATGAGGAAAGATCACACTCAGTATCCTGAGAAAGTGAACGTTTGCAAATACGCAAAACATTTGCGATAAAGTTATTAGGTAAATCAAAAATTGTTTGAAACCATATTTTGCAAACATCGATTTTCTCGCCTTCGCGTTTCACACAATATTCATATGCACATTCTCTTACCTTTTTTCTATTAGCTTTACTCACTTTTTGAGTTTTTTTACTTTTTTTGCTGATAAGACTAACAGTATAAGCGACTCGTTTGTTGTAACTATCCAGATTATAAAATTCAATGAATAGTAGTTGTTGAGTTTCTTCATCTACTTTTGTTAAACAACCTTTGCGACAATTCATAAGTTTTTCAGATTTACGCTGTCGGACAATTCTACCTTTTATAGTGGTATAAGAATTTCCTAAATTTTTGTTACATTTTCTTATTTTTCTAACTTCTCTAGTGTCTCCTTTAATAATTTTTCTCCCTCGTTTACGCTTTGCCGGAGACAATAAAGGTAAATGGAGTTCTCATTAACAACATTAGATATTCGGACGACGCTGATCTTAGCCGAAAACATTGAAGATCTTCATAGATTGGTGACCAGAATAGCAGAGTCTTGTCTAACAATGAATGTCAATAAGACAAAATTTATGAGAATATCGAAAACTCAAAGAAATAACGAAAATCTTTTAATAAACGGAACCAACGTCGAACAAGTGGACAAATATGTATACCTAGGAACAATGATTAACTCCATAAATGATTACAATCAGGAGATCAAAATAAGAATAGAAAAGGCTAGAGCAAATCTCAACAAAATGAGAAGAGTGCTATGTACCAGGGATTTAAAACTGGAACTAAGAGTTAGGTTAGCGAGGTGCTATGTTTTGTCGACTTTATTTTATGGAATGGAATCTTGGACCTTGAATGCGACATCAACGAAAAAATCATTCGAGCTGTGGGTGTACAGAAGAATTCTGAAAATATCATGGACAGAACACGTCACAAACAAAGAGGTTCTGGGAAGGATGAACAAAGAACTGGAAATTTTAAATACAATAAAAACAAGAAAATTAGAATATCTCGGACATATTACACCTGGAGAGAAATACACCTTGCTCCAACTGATTATGCAGGGAAAGATCCAAGGAAAGAGAAGCATAGGAAGGCGTAGAATGTCATGGCTGCGCAACCTGAGAGAGTGGTACGGATGTACATCAAATGAACAGCAGCCGTCTCAAAAGTCCGAATAGCTATGATGACTGCCGACCTCCGCCGCGGAGATGGCACTTGAAGAAGAAGAAGACCATCATCATCTTGCCTGTTAAAAAACAATTCAAGCATATAACGGCCACGTGAAGACGACATAACCTTAGTTTTGAAAAGCGTTTACTAAATCGGTTTGTTAAGTTACAAACATAATAACTTTACTACATTTCCAGAACTTCACTATCACCACACAATGTGAATAGAAAGCAAAACCTTTCAAACAGTATACTTAGAATATGAAATGTATCCTAGAAAATACCAAAATAATAAAATTTGTGTACAATAATATAGGTAGGTAACCACTGCTAACTTTGTGTACATTGAGTTAAGTCGAGGGAATCAATTGGCGCCAAACATAAAAAAAGTGTAATATATAACCCGAAGTATCTCCAGCGGCACTAAAACTTTTGTACTTATTTATATTTAGCACAATATACGTTGACTGGTAACAAAGCTAGTGTTACACATATATCCATTTACACTAATTACATATTGGTATAGCAAGATCTTCTGTGAAGTTCTCATTTAACACTTTTTGGGACTTATCTCCTTTTACACGAGCAAGAGCCAATTGACCTCAATTGGCTCAACAAGTAATACAAACAAATTTGTAGACAATTTACTGTGCTACAAATAATATCTAATACCATTTTCTGTAGGGTTGCTAGGTTACGAAATACAGCGTGAAAATTCTCTCTCCCTTTTTCCTTTTTCCGAGATAACGGTCGGAGGACAAGAGTGACCTGATACTTATACTTCTACTTACCCTCCAAATACATCAGAAAAATAAAATCACGTCCTCTAAGAAATTCACACTATGTCATAAAAAATGTAACATTTCAATGGACTATTAGTATAGTACCTACAAATATTTTGTACTTCGGATCACATAAGTTCAGCTTTGGCTCGATATCATTGTATAATAATATATAATTTAGTACAATTGTATATTTGAACGTAATTTTTTAATTCTGAATATAAAACACCTAAGAGAATTTACTAATCTTTCGTTGTATGTTAGGTTTTAGTTTTTTTTTATATGATTCCAATTTACTAAGATATGCTATATAATTAACCAGAAATGTCTTGAATGGATAAAAATGTTTCCATTGAAATAACGAGTTTGTTTTGTTTCAGCACCACGAACGAAAATATACGATCGAAATTGACGGGCATCACAGAGATCTAAGAATGGTTTTAAATCGCAACGACTGTCCTCTGTCATTATACACAAACCAAAGCAAAAGCTACGACAATTTTCTCAATGACGATTTAAACAATAATCTCAATGATGATCCAAATATACAAGCGCAACAACCTGATTATGATCAGTACCGAAGAGGAGGAGAAGATCCATATAGAAGAACATCGTCTGGTGTTCCTTATAGAGGAGATATTCCCTTGGTTTCCAAGTTGGAAGACTGTAAGTGCTTTTTCAGTTTGCATAATAACACAATGACAACTATAAACTTCAAAATACTACTGTTATTAAACTGTCAACTTTCTATGTTTATATATATTTTTGACGTTCTAGACTTCACAAGACATTTCTGGATTGTTCAATAGTGTCTCGAATATTCTAGAATTTTAATACTTCTTCTTTTTTGTCAAAAGACTTTTTCTATGTGGGATAAATCTTACGGAACTTTCGTAACATTGCTCCCTCCTTTATAGTTATTCGCCTCGAAGACCTGGTCTATCAGGGACCGATTGAAGCTAACAGGGTGGATCAGTTTCACGGTAAGGAGCTAATATCTCTATAACTTGGGCTTATTTCTAGCTAAAAACTGGATGTGGTACATTAGATCTTTTATTCTGTGCAGGGCAGTGTAGGGCCTTCCCAGTTTCGTTAAAGTTACAGACAAAGTCCTTTCTTACGTGTGGGGTTGTATAATCATACTGAGCCACCTCTGTCAAAAGTTGTCTACCTGTAGAATGCATGTGGATCCTAGCCTTGGCTTTATCACTTGAAAGCTTTAAAGTTTTACTAGCAAATTCGTAGACTTTTTCTAATTCTTTTTTTAAATTTTCGATGTACGCCAGGGAATAACATTCTACTTCGCAGGGAAGCAATCGTCCAAAAATAAGATCTTTAGGAAGCTCCATTTCTCTTCCGAGGATCATCATCAATGGAGAATATCCGATTGCTTTATATTCGGAACTTTTAAACTACTAATCTGGTAAAGGGCCCGACATTATAATCTTTATAAATATTCTTACGAGTTCCCAATGTATTATGTGTTGTTATTTAGAATATTGTACAAGTTTTCAAAATAGTTTATCCATATTTCCTATGTAATTTCATTTACTTTTACTCTCAACAAATTGAAATACCAATATAATACTTTCGTATTTATATTTTAGTATCTAAACATTCCAACTATTTCAAATATTCTACTGAATAATTTTTTAGCTGGTATCCTGCAAGCTCTTAACCTACTGATTGAAAGAGTAAATTTCGAAGTAAAGAGATGCGAAGCTTCAGCTCAAGCAATCGACAGCTTGCGCCGTCTTATAGAACAATGCGAACTGTGCAAAGCTCAACCCATTCGTCGACCAACTTGTGCTACGCATCCACCACGATGTTTCCCCGGCGTCCAATGTTATGATACCGAACAAGGGCCTAGATGCGGACAATGTCCAAGAGGATATATCGGCGATGGTGAGTTATTTATATTATTTGTTTACTAGTTCCGTATGGATTAAATATAATACAATTTTTTTAAGGATACTAACAAACTAGGGAAAAGGTCAAATATTTTTTTAATGATACCACATCAACTATATGTAACAGTTTATTAGTTGTTATGTAGTTATATGCGGGTTTTAAGAATATACTATTTTTATTGGGAATAAGCCACAATTTTATTTTAAAATAAGTTTATTTTGATGTTTTGATTTCCGCTTTGGAAATCGTTCTCAAAATACAAAGCATTCATAAATTAAACAAATTTTGTTTTTGATGCTTGGTTAACAAATTCTTGTAATAATTTAATTTTATCAAACTTATTCATATTACTCGAATTCAATGTTTGATAACATATTTAAAAAATGTCTTTATAAATGTATCATTTGGTTGCAAACAAATCACATGCTATGACTTTTCTGACGGGTATTTTTAAGTTAAAGTTGATTTCTTGTAATCGAATTAACTGTCTTCCAATAAAGTCCTCCCAGGAATGCAACTCAAAAATATTGACATCATTTTCATCATTTACATCATTTTAAAGTTATTTAAAAATGTATAATATATTATTTAAAATGTATAATATAGGTCTGATTTGCCAATATAAATGAGTCAGATAAAATTAAATGATTAGAAGATTTTTTACCAAGTAACAAAAGACAAAATTTGTTTAATTTATTAATTTTCTGTATTTTGACAACGATATTCGTGTATATAGAAAGTCAAATAAGTGGAAATCAAAACGTCAAATAAACTTATTTTAAAGTAAAATTATGGCTTATTTCCAATAAAAATAGTAAATTGCATTATTGTATTAATTTTACAAATTACTACAGAACTGGATGTGAATAAGGGTCCTGGTTCTGATTGATTGCCTCCCAGCTTTCTCAAGAATTGTTAAGGTACATGCACTATACACTGATTTCTTCAAGGCCTTTGATCGGGTCAACCTTCTTCTTCTTCTTCGCGTGCCATATCAGAATTATCCGACGTTGGCGATCACCATTGCGAAGGCTTCTCGATCTTCTGCAATATGGAATAATTGTCCTGCATTTGATATCTGAGTCCATTCACGAATGTTTTTTAACCAAGAAACTTGTTTTCTTCCTACACCTCTACATCCCTCTATTTTGCCTTTAAGGATCAGTTGTAATATTTTATATCGACTTCCCCTTACTATATGTCCCAGATAAGATATTTTTTGATGTTTAACAGTATTTAGCAGTTCTCTATCTTTGTTGACGCTCCTTAGTACTTCTTCATTAGTTTTACTTGCTGTCCAAGGTATCTTCAGCATTCGTTTATAAAGACACATTTCCAATGCTTCAATTTTGTTCATGATTGATACTTTTAGCGTCCACACTTCTGCACTATACAAAAGTAGTGGGTCACGACTAAACAATAAAAATTTGGTTTTGTTTGAGTTTATTTTAATGCCCATTTCCTATTCTATTTCGTGAATACAATCAAGCAGAATTTGGAGACCTTCAATATTATCTGACAGAATTACTGTATCGTCTGCATATCTAATCACATTAAGTAGTTCCCCGTTGATTTTTATTCCATATGGTTGTCTCTCAAGTGCCTTTTTAAATAACTGGTCCGAGTAAACATTGAATGTTGGCGACAAAATTCAACCTTGTCTGACTGCTCGTTGTATGGAGATTTCATTGGTGTCATCGGTTTCAGATATTTTTCAGTATTTGCTTTAATTTTACATGCTGTACTTTATAGAATGCTTTTTAGAAGTCCCCGATACATGCAAATACATCTTTTCTTTGGTCACGTAATTTTTGTAATAGGTTGTTAAGCTCAAACAGTGCCTACCTGGTTCACATAGCATTTCTAAAACCAAATTGGGTATCTTCGAGATCTTCTTCGCATTTGCATCTAATTCTGTTGTGAAGTATTCGTAGGTAAATTTTTAAGAGTGTGGCTCGCGTCAACCATAATATTTTATTAGTTAAACTTAAATAAATGGTTATTGATGGGCCACTTTTTAGATGTCTGAGAACATTCATTGGCCGAGTTCAGATAGTACGTATCAGGGATTCTGTTTCCAGTGAGATTATGGTTCATTTAGGAATACCCTAGGGTTTTCATTTGGGAGCCCTGTTATTTAACATATTTATCAATGATATACATCACTGCTTTCAGCAGAGTTCACCTCTTCTTTTTGCGCACGATCTTAAGTTCTATACAATTATCAATAATACAGAAGATTGTGTTAATCTTCAACACGACCTTGTTCGGTTGAATGAGTGATGTGTGTTGAATGCCATGGTCCTGAACGCATCCAAGTGCCATGCTGTTTTTTGGACGATCGAGAGACCCAATGGAATATAATTAATATAAAGAACATTCTTGTTGACTGGGTTGCTGAAATTCGTGATCTGGGAATTAATTTAGACTCTAAACTTTTATTTGAGTCGCATTATATGTCAATAATTTCCAAGTCTTTACAAATGCTTGGCTTTATAAAAAGATTCATTAGAGACTTTCAGAATATTAAAGCGATTAAATTACTATATTGTTTTTTAGTTAGACCCCATCTAGAGTATTGTTCTTGTATATGGTCTCCATCTTATAATATTTACATATCAAAAATTAAGACAGCTCAACACAAGTTCTTGAAATACGTAGCATATAAACAGGATATACCTTCTGAATTAAATCAAGTAAATTATGATCAAATTGAAACCCAACTTGGTATTTTCTCATTGTATGACAGGACGAGTAATTAAAGATGCAAATGTGCTTTATGACATAATTAATTCGTCTTGTGTTCTCAGCTACTTGGGCAGGTTGGTCTGCATGTACCTCTACGTAGAACATGATTAGACCAAACTTTTTATGTTCCTCTTCACAAAACCAATTACGCATATAACGATTTTTTGAGTGGCTGTGGAATAGGTAATCATTATTTTGATATTTAAAACTAAATTACGTGATTAAGTTTGTGATATTTATATTTCATTTTGTTTTATTGTATACTTTGTAAACATTATTAATCTTATTGGTCAGCAGCCCGTTGATAATAGATAAATAAATAAAACTTTATATGATTATAAATTTTATACTTATTTATAAATAAAAGTTAAAGCTAAATGACACTACGATTTTTTTCAGGGTATTCTTGCACTCCTGGCCGCAAATGCGAAGACAATCCTTGTTACACAAACGTGGAGTGTAGGGATACAGCACAAGGTGCCGTATGTGGTAGATGTCCACCAGGATACGAAGGAGACGGTTTCTCGTGTACTAGAGTAAATCCCTGCCAATATAATCCATGCGCTCCAGGTAAAAATTTTTTAGTTTAGTACTATTGTATATGAGCTTAATAATTTTATTGCTTTTTGCATTAAAATCGTGCCTGTTTTCTTTTGTTCTTAAAATGGTTAACTTAAAAATATAAAAGTATTGTTCGTAAAAATGATGATAAGAGAATATTCCCAGTACAATATATATATATATATATATATATATATATATATATATATATAATATACACAATAAATAAATTAACGGCGAAAGGAGCACACTTCATCAAACTTTCCGTGTATGAATTATAACCTTTACAATTATACGTTTATAATTATACGTTTGTATTACCTACGTCTTCATATAGTCGGGTAGATACAAACTCCTCAACCCCTTTGACGAATTATGCTCCTTTCGCTGTTAATTTAAATATTTTATTTGGCGTTTTAATTCATCAAATCCGTAGCAAAGCTCTTACTGAAATCTGTAATATAGCTCAAAAAGCGATAGTGATAAATACTTGTATTTATACTAAAAGTGAATACTGTAGAATCCCTGAATATATATATATATATATATATATATATATATATATATATTCAGGGATTCTACAGTATTCACTGCCTTCCCTCGCTCAACCGGTTGCCATCTCTCTCTGTTGTCCCATTCGTCGTCCTCTTTTCATCATTCCTATGGGGCTCCATTCGGTTATTCTCTTTATTCATCTGCTGTTCTTCTAGTTCTTCTTACATGTCCATACCACTTTTTTGTTCTATATATGTTAGTATGTCTGTTTATATTGATGTTCTTTGCTTTATTTCGTCATTACTTCTCCTATCCATTCTTGTTACTCTGCAGCACCTTCGCAGGCATTCCATCTCTGTTGCTACTATCTTACTGCTGTTTTTCTTGTTTATGATCCAATTTTCAGCCCCATATGTCATAACACTTCACACTAATGTTTTATAAATCTGTATTTTTGTCTTCATATTTAGGTATCTATCCCACCATACTGAGTTAAGTTGTCGGATTGCTGTTCTTGTTTGTCCTAATCTTTGTGTAATTTCTTCCTCTGTTGTTGCCTTTTTCGTGATTATAAACCCTAAGTATTTGAATTTATCCTTTCCTTTGATTGTTACGCGGTCATCAATCTGCAGATCTTCTATGTCTTCTTCACTTGTAGATAGGTACTCTGTTTTCGCGAGGTTAATATCTAGGCTAGCCTTGGTATATTCTTTTTGTAGTTTCTTCGTCATGTAGCTGGGGTCGTCTTGGTCTTGTGCAATCACTACTTGATCGTCTGAAAACCTTAACGTATACAGGTATTCGTTCCGTACCGGTACTCCCATGCCTTCGCATTTTGTTCTCCATGTAGTCAACGCTTTCTCTATGTATATTTTAAATACGGTTGGAGATGTGGAACAACCCCGCAGGAGCCCTTTTGTTGTGGTGAAGTCTCCTATGATTCTTGTTCCCATTTTAATGGACACTTTATTTTCTTTATACAGAGCTTCTGTAGCTTCTATGAGTTCCGTCTGTATTTCTAATTTGTACATTGCCTCCCATAGTTCTGACCTTGGTAGAGAGTCATACACCTTTCTCAGGTCCACAAATGAATATCTCTTTTTTTGCTTTTCTCTTTTCCAACAGTTGTTTCAGTGTGTATATGTGGTCTATGCATTATCTTCCTGCCGTGAAGCCTGCCTGATTCTCCCCGATTTTGCCTTTTATCGCTTGCTCTATCTTTTCTCGCAGTATGTTCCCATATAATCTTCCTATTGATGATATTACGCTTATTCCTCTGTAGTTTTCGCATCGTTTTCTATCTCCTTTCTTAAATATAGATGTTATATATGCCTCCGTCCATTCCTTTGGGAGCTGTTCTCCATTTATGGCTTTCTGAAATATCCATTGTATCATCCGGTGTAATTTTTTTAATCCGTATTTTAGAAGCTCAAGTGAGATGCCTCCAGGTCCCGGTGCTTTCTTATTTTTGATTGCTTTTATAGCCGTTGTCATTTCCCTATCTGTTATTTCTATTTCTTGTTGTGAGGATCTGCTTCGTCTTCGCCTGTTTTCTTTTCCAATAAATTGTGGTATATATATATATATATATATATATATATTATATATATATATATATATATATATATATATATATATATATATATATATATATATTTATATATATATTTATATATATATATATATATATATATATATATATTTATATATATATATATATATATCAAATAAAATAAATATATGGGAAAAAATCATTGCCCAAGTTAAAAAAGGAGAGGGTTAACTTGGTAGAGGATCTACAGAAGCCATGCGACCAATTGTGGCAGTACTGTCAAAAGTCCCTGCATTCCAGCCTGATGACTCTACAACAGGAGGAAGCTACAGGTACCTGAGGAAAGGTTCACTCAGGAGCAATGTTACCAATTATGGCAATAATTCGGAAGACCCTACATTGGGACATTATTTCCATAAATGCTAACATTGCTTTTAAGTGATCCTTTGCTCAGGTAGCTGTAGCTTCCTCTGTGGTTGTGTTGCAGAGTCACTGGGATGTAATGCAAGGACTTCTGACAGTACTGTCGCAATTGGTCGCGTGGCTCCTGTAGATCATTTCCCAAATTAACTTGCTCCTTTTCTAACTTGGACGCACCGTACTGATGACGAATAAATATACATAAATGTAGATATATATATATATATATATATATATATATATATATATATATAATATATATGTATATGTATATACACAGTAGAAATCACTTATTGAATAAAATTATTTCTGCCTTTTTTAAAAAATTATAAAAAGGGCTAAAGCCCTTCGGCTTTTATATATAACAGTGCGCTTTTTAAACATAAATTTCAATGCACAGGGTGATTCACTCAAGTTTAGAATAGTCCATAAGCTTTATTTTTAATGGATCACCTTGTATATTTATAAATTTTAAAAGCTGCTTAACAAGGTGATCCCAACGAAATCTATCATGTAGGATCTATTATGAATAATACAGGGTGAAATTTTCAAAGTGCTTTTCTCACTGTATACTCTGTATATTTCCTCATTTAGATTCTTAAAATTCCTGTTCTTAAAAATAGAGTTTGACACTACTATACACTGTAACAAGTTATGACCATTTTTATTTCGAAATCGGTATTAAATAAACAGCTTTGTTACCTATATTGGCAATTTATAACCCTGTACTTAAGATAAATTGTAAAAAAACTTATCTACTGTTAATGTTTGTATTTCCCCACACATTTTTTTGTTTGACTCTCATTTCTTCATGTATGTCTTTGTTTGACTCCCGGGTTTATTTTAATGTACTTAGTTTATTCCATGGTTTTGATAGATGTTGTTAACTTTTCGTGTCTATTCCAGATTATGTTTATAATTCGATAGCCGATCTGTCCTTTCTACTCAATTTTTTTTATATCTAAAGCTTTTTTAATATTTATGATTGTACGTGATGTTTGTTTGCTTTTCCGATTAATAATTTTATGGTTAAAATATAATCAGTTAAACGTAACTTTCTGTCATAAAACCCGTGCTATCATGCATTTCCAAATCGAGTATAGTATTAAAATTTCAAGAAAATTTTGTGGTTATTTTTTTCAGACAACATGTACTGTACATTACTTATTAGTTGCTTGAAATTACTATTAATACAGATATTTTACTTAATCGATTACTTCAATTTACGTCACGCTCAATACCCAGGGTAGTCTGCCGCTAACCGTCAATATGTATAAAATTTATCCCTGCTTAAATAAGGTACTAACGCAAAAACAGAAAACTAACTGCATAATCGGTGTACTGATTAGTAACCGACAAAATTTTGTTGTGTTTTTATTGACAATAATTGCATGTTATTTATAACTAATAAGCTGAATTTAATAATTGGCATTAACATTGTTAGTTTTCTGTCATCCAGGATAAATCCTATTAGACAAATAACATATTATATATGATAATAATGAACTTGTTAATGAACTTGAACTTGATTTTTAAACATTTTAAGGACCTTTTGAACGTTTATGTTGTTTTTCTGAATTATTTAATATCGTTATCATCATTCAGACATTTTAGTACGCTACAGGACATATGCATCATCTACCGTTTTGATTTCCCTATATCGTGCAGTTGCTCTCGATTCCTGGTATTATCTTTAGATCATCTAGTAGCCCATCTGGTAGTTGGTAGCACTGGGTTACTTTAGAAAGCTCTTATATTTCTCTAAGAGTTATTTTTATCCACTTGTGATGGGTTTTCCCACTATAAGTAATTTTTATGCAGAAAGGGGTTATTCGAGTCAATTGCATATTAATTGAAGACATTGAAGCAAAAATCAATGGTAAATTGAATAATAATCTTAGATACGCTGACGACACTGCTGTCTTATGCGATAGTATCCAGAGCTTTCAAGAGTTGTTTGATTGCGTAAATACGACAAGAAGAAAAATGGGGCTAAAATGAATGTTTTTACGACAAAATTATAATATTTACACGTTAATCGCACGACAAAACCTTTAAAAAGTTAATTACTTTAAATATCTGGGATGCTACATGACAGATTAACTAGACCCAAATAAAGAGATTAAGTGAAGAATTGAAGCAGCTCGTACAACGTTTGGTCAGTGTTGTTACATGTTAGCGAGACCTAGACTCTGAAGGCTAATCTTTGAATCGCCTAAAGGCATTTGTGATGTAGTAGCATAGAAAAATACTCCAAATACCCTCGATAGCGATGCAGAACAACGATCCTGTGTTAAATAGGGCAAATGTCTTTCGTGAATTAATTAAAATTATTAAGATAAGAAAGATTTTATACCTAGGGTATGAAAAGCTTTTAGAGAAGACCGATACATAATCCTTTAGCTTCTAATTTAAGATAAAATCGAAAGATACAGAAGAATTGAAGGTAGCGGATGTCATGGTTAAGGATATGCGATTGGACATCAATATGCAGTACCGAATAACTATTTCGATTATATAATAACCGTGAACAACTTTTTATTCAATTCTTCAATTACATTGTATAATTTCCAACGTTCTTCTTCTTCTTTTTCGTAACGTTCTATCGTCCATTTTTGAACAGACAGGGCTCTCTTTGCCAAGTTTGAAAATTTGGCCTAGGTAGATATATTCTTGGACTTGTTTTATCATATTGTTTATAGATATACGTCTGGGGTCATCTGTTTTTGTCGGCTTTTTTTTGTTTTTGTCATATTCATTTTTAGTACGACGAATTGGGAGCTATCTGTGAGTTCCTCTACCATAGTTTGTGTGTCTTCGAATGTGCTTGCTACAATAACGATGTCGTCAGCGAATATCTGAGGTGGTCTTCATTTGCCTTCTCTGTCAATATTCTCATTGTAAGCAGATAATGTGATGTACTATATCCTATGCGGAGAGTAGCCTATTCTACTGATTGATAATTATCCATTTTGTAAGTAAGCCTGTCGATAATAATTTTTATAAACAGTTTGCACACTTGACTAAGCAACGATATGAGTCTATAATTCTTTAAATCACATTTGTCCCCTTTTTTGTGTAGGAGTATTAAAATACTCTTTTTTCAGTCTTTAGAGGTCTATTATGAAGATATCTATTAAATAGCTCTGTTAATATTGAGATTGTTATTGTCTTGCTTGTTTTCAAAAACTCGGTAATTATAATATCCTAACCTGAAGCTTTATTATTTTTTAGTTCTTTTAAATCTCTTTTTTCAAATCTCTCTATATTTGCTATTATCTTTGATCCAACGATTTTTCTTTTTATTTTGAAATTCTTTTTTGTTGATTAATTAGGCTGGCTTTGGGAGCTGTACAAGGTTTTGTAGAAATCTTCAGCAATATTTAATATTTTATATTTGGTCTTCTCTTTCATTTTACTGGATTTTAATCATTTTTTAAACACCCAGTGTTGCTCCCAGATTTTTTAAGCCTGTGTCTTAATTTTATTGTTAATTTTTCCTTCTTTAGTTCTTGTTTTTCTTGCGACCTGTAGTCCGTCTTCGAGAAAGTTTTTATGTATGTTTTTGATAACTTCGTTAACTATACTACCAGTAGTTATGTTTTTTATTGTTGTGACCTTTTTAAATATTCTTATGCTATTTGGAAGGAAATAGTCACTTTTATTTTTGGTACTTACGTTAGGTGCGATCGATGTTCACTTTCTGTTAGGTTTCTTTTTGTAAAAGGTATTCATATCATGTTTTTATATTCCTGGAATTCTATAAGTTTTTCTCCTCTTATGTTTTTTGTGCCGAATCATAAATTTCCAATATTGTTTTCTGAGTATTTAATCTTATTTCCAATTTTGGCCTTAAAATCTGCAATTAATATTATTATTTTAGCTTCTTTTTGTTGTCTATAACTTTTTTAAGGTCTCCATAAAATCTATTTATTTTATCATCTGCTTTTTCAGTTGGAGCATAAACCTGCACAATTTTTTTACTGGTTTGTACATACTCCACCGTATGTACAATATTCCTTGCCTTTATAGTAGATTCCACATACCCTTCTTCTTTTCTTTTAATTTCTGATAGTCCCAATCAAGTCATTATGTCCCAATTCATGTTTTCCAATTCCTATTCTAGTTCGTTTTCTAGTTCATCTGGCGTACCTTTTGTGTCTCTGTTAAAATCATTTTTGTTTTCTAGAGGCTTTGACCATATCCTACCACGCTGGTCAGACGGCTTGGTGGGGTAGAAGAATGTGTAATGTCTACTATTCCCACCGGGGTTACGCAGTGCGTCTTACTTAGTTCAACCAACACCCTTAGGAAAGAAGGGTCCGCAATACTCACTCTTAATGAAATTACGTTTCCCTTATTTCAGTTGTTACAGTTATTTCGCTGATACACGCTTGTCAGAGCCTTGTTTGTGATAACGAGATTCACCAACGTGAAGACGAGGTTGACGTTTTAGTAGAAAAGGCTATTTGTGGCGCATTACTTCTCCATTAGAACCTCTGCCAACGTTAGGGGACTTAATATGGCATCGAAAGTAGGTTATTTTTAGAATTTTACACTTTTGATGGTCCCTATCTTTTCTTGCTTCATATCCGAGATAAGTATATTCCTTGACCAATTCTACACCTGTTCCGTTAATCTTAATCCTTTCACTTGAAGACCAAATTTGATATATTCTTGGTTTTGTTTGAGTTTATCTAAAGGCGTAATTTTTATAGCGCCTTGGACTTTTTCCAACGTTCTATGGTTTCACAATAGGTTGTTTGTAATGAATCGTATTTTATCAACAACAAAGGCTATCTAGTATTTCGCGCACTATTGCGTACTATATTTGAAAACACGGTCCAAACTGGTGAGAAATAATTTTGGTGTCAGACTCCTCGTTTGTTGACAATGTTTTCAATGGCGTTATTGTTTTTACCGTGGTTGTTGCATGCTTTTTATATGTTGTAGATAATATTGGTACCGGTATTCAATTTAACATTATTTCAAACCTGTCAATACGGTGAATATTTCTACCATGTTAAATTCTCAAAATATCGGCAAAAATTACGACTGGGATTCGGCTGTATTTGACTGTTGTCTCTGTTAGTAGTTTTAAACGTTACAGATGTCGTTCGCCCTGTAATTTTACTGAAAAACTGCTTACTTGTTTGATGTTAAAATTCGAATATAGGTAATAAAAATTTTATTAAGGCTAGTGATTGGTCTTTTTTAAGGTATGTCTTATATTTCTTTTAGATCAGGCTAAGAATAATAAATATTGCCGATATCATTACTATTTTGTTAACGTGCTTTCTATAGTTAACGATAAAAAATCCAATTTCTCTTATAATGATTTTTCTGGTTTTTTGTTGTAGAATTTATAGCCTTTAGAATTTGATAATCACAATCATGTTCCAGTTTATACTTTCAAACTCTAATCCTATCTCCGTAAATTTTTCCTTAGAGAGTAGAATCTCTAAAGTAACAAAACTTTATTTCTATTACATATTTTAACTTAAAAATTTACAAAAAACTTCCTGAAATCTAATATTTTAATACGATGTTATTTAGAATTATGATTTCAAAACTTTGCCACTTAAAATTTTCGAGTAAACATAAAAATAAAATCTCACAACACAATGTTTAAAAAATTTTTAATAAAATCCTTTATAAAACGGTATATAAAAACCCAGTCGGGCTATGTTAAATAGACAAAACGTTTTCGGAATAAGGAATATTCATTAAATCTGAAGTTACAGCAAATCGAAAAATTATTAAAATTTGTTTTTCGCAGTTTTGCCTAAAATTTAATTTTTGAAACCATATTTTGAAATAACCAAAATTGGCCATTCACCCATCGTAGTTGCCTTTTCGATTTCTAAGGCTTCCATTAGGGATGTGCCGCTCGCCTAAAAATGATTCCTAATTAAACACCAACAAGCAGAAAACAAGAAATACGTTTTTATATTAAAAAACATTTTTATTCTTTTCCAATACCGTACCGTAATTTTGATTAAGTAAAAATATTGTACATATTGTAGACTATTGCGGAAGCGTTTGTAAATGGTAAAAGGTAAAAAATAATAGCAACGCGATGGAACCCTTTATAGAAGAAAGATAGAAGAAAGAAAATATACCAAACGTTAAAAGAAAAATAATTTTCGGCCGATCTGAGGCCGAGAAGTTGAAAGGGGTGAATATTTAAGGGTAAAAAACGGTTTATCACGATTTTCAGTAAAACTGGAAAGTCCAACGTAAAAAGTTAAATGGGAAAGTTGTAAGTAATAAAAATATTTACAATTTTGGTGTTTATACTTTGTTTACCTCATATAACCTCAAATTTTAGCGAAACATTCAAATAACCGAGTTGGGTTTTTATTTTGCTCCTGATTTAAAATATTTACTTTTTCCCCTCTCTAAAAAAAGCAACTCTAATTTTCAATTCGATCAATGCCAAAATTGTCACTTTAAAGTATCTTTTTTTTTTAAAACGTCAATCATAATCAAAAATTTTTTTATTCACCTAAAATATTTTGAGAAAGTAGTAGACTTTTTTTTAAATTACATGCGTAGGTGCGTATTTATTTCAATTTTAAGTTAATTTATATACCTGAATGGCCTATGGAAAACTTAAGACCATCAAAAAAGGCTTTATAGATAAGTGGGAAGTGGTTAGAAGTGTCTGGGCCTTACTACCTGTTAATAATTTGGTAGTAGCTGAAAAAACCATTAGCCAGTATTCCAGATACAGAGCAGTGAACAACGTCGTTCATAAAAATATACGTGAAGGCTGTTACTCGAAGAGAATCGTGATTTACAATCACGATTAGCAGTCACAGTTTTTAAATAAAATCTATTTTAAATGCTATCTTTAATATTTAGAAAATAAACTATTTTTGCATGTCAATCTAAAAAAGGTTGAGTTTACCGAAAGTACAAGCTGAATATAGCCGCAAATGTCAAACATATTTCGGTTTGGCAGTGTTGGCATGTTTTTATAATGCTTATGTTGTATGCTTCAAATATAAAGAGATAAAGCTTTTAAAAAGTACATTTTGATTATACTATTTTATAAATTCTGCAATTTTTAATTTATATGAAGCAATAATAAGTAAATATTTGTCTCTTTTGAGATTAATTGCAAACATCTGTTGTAATCTGGCAACTGCTGATTTGACGATTGCCAAATCTATCCCCTAATCTATCAAAGGGTATTTGCTAAAAAAAATATCTAATAATTAAGTGCAATTAATCTACAAAGAAACAAATATTTACTCATTGTTGTTTTATATAAATCAAAAATTGCAGAATTCATAACATAATATAAACGAAATGTACTTTTCTAAAGCTTTCTCTCTTTATATTTGAAGCATACAGCATCTGCATTATAAAAACTTGCCAACACTGCTATACCGAAATTTTTTATTCCATGTTTGACATTTGCGGCTATCATCAGCTTGTACTTTCGGTTAACTCAACCCAAAAAAAGTTAGTATGTTTGGGATATAAAAAGGTAAGTTTTCACGAAATTTAGTGAATGTTTTTTTGTGGACGATAAAAATTAAAAACCCAAAACTCGGTTATTTGAATTTTTCGCATAAATTTTGATGTTAATAAATAAATAAAGTGTAAATACATAAGTTGTAGATCTTTTAATTACCCTCAACTTTGCCATGTATCTTTTTTCCATTGGACTTGGGGTTTTGCTGGAAATCGTGGTAAACCGTTTTTTACTATTAAAAAACTCAACCCTTCCACTTCCCGACCTCAGATTGACCATAAATTATTTTTCCTTTAATTTATATTTTATTTTCTCTAGGGATCCATCCTGTGGCTATTTTGTCTCGAAAATTATCGGCCTTGGCCTATTACCTTTTAAGGGAAAACCATGCCTTATGAATTATTTTAAAAAAAACGTAGTTTCATTGAGAAATTGAAAAATTTCCTAGACATAAAAATTCTATCCTTAATGTCTTTTATCTTTTTGTATATTAATTGTAATTAATATGTTATTATTTAAACGATTACCTTTATATCCAAAGAGGGTAATTAACGTTTTGTTTTATTTTAAAACAGGGTGCGCACCCGTATGGAACAGACCACGACAGTGAGGACATTTAGAAATCTTGTCCTTGGATGCAGAATACCAACTTTATTTAATTTTGTACTAACAGCACCTTGCACGACTAAGTACAAATTAAACTGTTTAAATTTAAGTAGTGTGTGCCTTTACTAACACCACATTTGCACTCTGTATATTAATCTTTATAAGATATATGTAATTATTTGTTCAAATTCATTTTACAAGTAAAGACTTAAGAAGAAAATACGACTTAAAATGTATTCCTATATTGTGTTGGCTTTGTAGTTGCGTTAATGTTTTGAGTTGAAAACTTTTTTGTCAACTTAAATAGTAGATCATTGCATTATTTATCTTTTAAAGTAAATAAAAATAGGCGCTAAATATACTTGAGGAAATCGTATATGTAAAATATTGCTTTAAAGTTTGTACTTTCAATATTCTTTAAGAAACAATAATTCAGACTTATTATAAATACTTTGTACCAGAATTACTGTATGTCAAATATTACTGTTGCTATTTTTGCGATGCGTTCCCGAGACTTCATTATTGGAGGATAATTTATTTATTAAATGAAATGAATTCTACTTTAAAATCACTGTCGGAAAAATAATGCCAGCATGCGATTTGTATTTAAATACGAAATCGTATACGTATTCCATTACTCAAGTACCTAAAGGAAAAAGCCATAAACAACTCATATTATTTTGATACAGTAAGCAGTCGTTATAACGTTTAGTTTACTCTCAATATGGACATTAAATTCTAGTATATTTTTTGCTAAACTATATAAATTATTATACTATTTTAAATTATTATAACTGATAGCTTGATATGTTTTTGTTAATTTATTAACTTACCAAAATTGGTATTTTCGGCTGAACAATTTCTTTTTATATCGATAAAGAGATCTTACCACATTCTACTGTCTGTTTCTTTTACACCTATTGAAAAATATTTTCACTGGACTCTACCCATAAGAGATTTATCAATAGTCTTTATCAACCTTAAGGAAGTTATAGTTATGATCTACATACCAGACTAGTACTCTACCAGAGATGGCACACATAATGGCTTTTAAACTTTGATATTAATGAAAGTAATTAATGAAAATAAATCTCATTTTACAAATGCTGGAAGCTACATACAAACTTAACCATTGTCCCATCTTTCGCAATGGTAGCGATCTACTCGAGTAATTTCAGCTCGAGCTGGCGGATTTGTCCTTTTACCCTTTACTGTTTATACCGGCTCAGGATCTCGCGTTTGAGGAATCACTCACAGTTGTTTTTACTATGTGGATTATACTTCCAGAAGTAACCCTGAAAACCCGTCTTATTACACGATGTTAAAATTTAGCAGATAACCTAACGCACGTTTTCATTGTTGATCGAAAGTTCTTAAATCGAAACTTAAGCAACTCTTTAATGCTCTCCCAACTCGAGAAATTCTTTCAAAGTAAGATGTAAGATGAAACGCGATTTATTACTTTATTAAATGCAAAGGATCGCACAACACTTGGAATATCTACTAGAAAAACATCGGTCTTGTTGAAAACAACCTCTTATTGTTGCGATTTTTTCTTCTTAGTTCAGGCAAGACACGTTTTTCTCTGGCACTTGGTCAGAAGACCTTTGTACCATATCCTAACGTTTTCTTCAATAAACTTCAATAAGTCATGTGGCCTTAATGAAGGTTAACAGTTTTCTCATTGGTGGTATTAGGATCTCTTTTGGTTCAATCCTAAGTTGACCAGTAAATTCCTGCCTTATTTCACTTAGCACATTTCAATAGCATAGGAGGTGTACGACAGTATCTTCGTCCATTCTGCATGTTCTGTACCATGGTTCATTTACCTTACTTATTTTGAGTATATGTTTTCTTAAACGACAATGTCCAGTTACCATTTCGATCTTTCAATCTGTCGTTTATTGAGGTTTATCAAATTGTTTTAGAATTTTTTATCGATATTCTTGATTACTTTGGTCTGGATTGGCCCTTGAGCGGCTCTCCATTTTTTGTTTAAGATATACCTCGTTTCTTACAGTATCTTTGGTGATGGCAGATAATGGTTCTGGGCCTGCAACTGTTTCTCTAGTGTTTTGCCAACAAAATTGTTAATTCTCATACTCCACTTTATGACCCCGCATCCATATTAAAGACATTTTATTGATTGCCAGATTATTGAAGAGATATTTACTGAGGAGATATTCGTTGAGGAGAACCAGTTTTGATTTGGTAAGTGGATTCTTATAGAATAGCCGTTTGGCTATCTGTATTATTGTTAATACTCTTTGTTTTGGAGTCTCCATCTATAAATTTGTCAGGCCACCAAAGAAAAAAACAGATCAAACGGGAACACAGTTGTATATTGACCTAAGCTGTAAGATTTACTATAATTCCATGTTTGCCCAAAGACTCCTGATCTAGTACCATGGATAGTTTAAGTTCCATTAGTGAAGCGTATTAAGTCCTTGTTAATATTTGGGACTTTTTGATCAGACCATCCTGATGCTAAAGGTGACACGCTTACTTAAACTATGGTATTCCATCTTTCCCGTGGTACCAGTTTCTCACATCGATCGAAGTAATTATCCGCCGCTGGAGCGAATAATAATTGCAAGTGGAGAGCAGCATAATAGATATGTTGAAATATTACCGACAAAAGCTCAGAACCTGCTTCTCTACCATTCAGACCTCAAAGCAGTGGCCAGATAAAGCACATTTCGTTGGGAAGAAAGTTTATGATTTCAGTATTTCTCTCTAGGTACGCTTATATCGTAAGTGACAGCCATGCCATTATCTTCTATACAATGGTTTGGCAAGAGTCATCCTGTAGCGTTGCCGCGAACTCGATATCTTAAGTGACGGTTCTATACCTCCCAATCCATCCATTAGATACCTCTTACGACAAACAGAAACCTTTACATTGGTGCTATTCTAGAATATAGCTAACACCAAACAACAGTACCATTTTAAAGAACTAATATAAAAGGTACATTTTAAAATATGTTTAAATTGTGACTATAAGTGAGGTAGATAAAATCTTTTACAAGAGCTTTGTTTCCAAAGTAACAAAAACAAAACAAATTATTAATTTTGTTAAAAACTTTAAAAATGTTTTTAAAAATGTTTTTTAAAAATGATTAGCAGGCTGGAAAAGAGTAGTTCCAATTTTGGAATAGTTGTTAATATTCAGTTGGTATATATTAATCAAATATTTGGAAAAATATGTCAAATAACTGACATTTTTGAATATGTGACGAGACTAAAATATACAAAGCTACAGGTAAAACAATTAATATAGAAGTTTTTAAAAACTTTCCTGTCACTTTTAAGGATTTTCCGACGTTTTGAAATATTTCAGACACTTTTGGTTAATGCTTTTGACAAGTTTACAGCGATTTCACGTTTTCTCGACTCCTTCCCTATGCTTTTGCCACGTTTCAAACACTTTTAAAAAAGTTATGATTCCTTTTCGTTATGATTTTGTCGACGATTTCCCTACTTCTCTAAAACATTTTCGACAATTTTGGAGGGTTTACAACGGTTTTTACATTTTATCGACTCCTTTTCTGTCCTTCTGATGGTTCTTAACAACTGGAAAACTTCTGAGGCATTTCCTTTGATTTTCCAAATGTTAACGCATTTACACCGCCTTTAACGATTTTAAGATTTTTCCAGTGTTTTCCTGCGCTTCTAAGACTTTTAAAATTTTTCTCTTACTTCAATTGATTTTTTGACACTTCTTTGTAATATAAATGTTGTTTTTATTTGTTTGGGTTTCCTTGACTGCGGACACTGAATCCATTCGCCAATCTCACAATTGTTACTTATTTATTCATTGGTCACTGTTTCGTATACAACCTTATCCTAAATCTAATAATAGTATTGTAACCGTTTCAAAAGTTTCAAATTATTTTTCAAAGTTTCAAAAATTTATTATTAAAATTTCTAATAAATATTTAAATTAATGTTACTCCCGCCACCTCTTCGCAGAGTACAAAAACCACTAAATTACCTCTTAAGAATCCAACTGCAGTTTACAGTAGTTCCGATTTTGGCCTTACCAAATCCGAATGCTGGTGACACCCCACGTCATGTCAGTCCTTTTTTTTTGTCGTACAGCAATAAGGACCCATTTTTTGTGTTGGTTTACGTTACAGTATTGGTCTCTAATCTATAGTCTTTTTTTTTCTGGTAATTTGTTTCTAATTTTTTTTATTAGGTGTTCTTTCGTTATTTATATATAAAATAGACGATAAGATCCTTAGAGTTTCACAGAAAACTCTTCTGCAGCTTTCTACTTGAATCGATAGCTACTTTACTATGGACTGTCCAAGTTTATCATTCTTTCCCTTTAATTTTTTAATTCTTTTATTTACTTATATATTTTTTTTATTTTATTTTTGTTTATATTAATATAGATGTTACTGACTCACCATTTAAAAATAATAATAGAAACACAGAACAGGGAAAGTAGACTGGGCGACATAAATCAAGTATGTATAAAATTATTAAAAACTAAAACCTATGAAAATAGTAGGAGACACAAGGAGATACATACATTGAAATAGACTTCTTACTTTTTATTACTTTTACACTAACTATAACTTCCTTAGTTTGAAATTATATAAAAACCATACGTTAAGTAAAATTAAATTATACTAATGATATTTATTAGATCATTAGAACGAAACATTTTAATTCGTATTTTCTTTTAAATAGAAGTAAATAAAAACTATATCAATTTAAAAGTTTTAAATAATTGAGGGCAGACTAAAGTATAATGTGTGTATAATAAAACCTTGTACTTATAATAAAAGTAACAAATATGGATAAAGATTAGAAAATTCCATCATTCGTGGGCTTCTAGTGCGTGGGTTCCTTGCACAATATGAGGAAAAATATACTCCCATAGTAATAAATATTCATACATTCAGATCAAGGTGAAAATTCATTCAAAAAAATAACATACCCACGTTTGCGGTTCATTCATTAATATGGACAAGCATAAATGTTATCTGTAATTTATCTAACATAATCTCAACTTTACATTAATTACAAGTTTCTACATGATTATAATCCAACATGAAGTCCGACCATATTTAGCTCAGCTTAAAAATATATAAAATTAAAATGAATGAAATTTGTAAATAATTTTATCAATAATATTTTTTATAACGCATAACTTTGTTGTTTTTAACTTTTAATCATTCGTGATATCGGATTATTAAATTTTTAGGCACTCTAGTACTAAAATCTTACTTTAAGTCAGTAAGATACACCATTTTCTAAAAAAATCGATTTGAAAATTTTTCGTTTTTTTGTCATGAAAGCCAAATTAATACTTTTTCTACTAGTTGACTTTGAACTATCAACAGAAGTATAACCTACGTTTTTCATTGTCAGATTTTTGTCAGTTCGCGAAGTTTATCTCTTAGTTTTTTACTTTGTGGCATTTAAACAATAACAATTTTAATTCAACAAAAATGGTTTTTACTACTGAGGAATAACGCTGATATGCATTTAGTTTATGGCAAAATGAGGTGTAACGTTCTAGCAGCACAACGTAGATATGCTGAAAAATTTCCCAATCGTGAGCATCCCACTCACTCAACATTTACAGCTCTTTATCAACCATTAAGAGAAACAGGTTCAGTGCTCCCAAGAAATAATGAAACAGGACGAATGATGTAACAGCAGCACATAAAGATGTTATTTTAATGGAAGTTGTAAAAAATTCAGATTTTCTTCTTTTAGTGCCTATCCGTTTTGAATGTTGGCGACCATCATGGCAATTTATATTTTGCAAAGTGCTGTTTTGAAAAGATTTGTGGTTGTTGTGTTGAACCACGTACGTAGATTTTTTAGCCAGGAAATTCTTCGCCTTCCTGGTCCTCGTTTTACTTCTACTTTTCCTTGTAAAATTTATTGAAGCAACCCATATCTTTCGCTGTTCCTTAAGATGCGACGGAAGTATTCGATTTTGGCTGTTTTTATTGTGGTTAACAACTCTTTTCCTTTTTGCATTCTTAAGAAAAAGTCCTGGATAGTAACGTGGTCCGTATAGGATATCTTCAGGATTCGACGATAAAGCCACATTTTGAAATCATCAATTTTTTTGCAGGTAGCGTCTTTGAGAGTCCCCGACTCAACTCCGTACGATAACACGAGAAAGATATAAACAAAAAAAAAACTAGAAACATATCCAGAACTTAGCGTTCGAAAACTATCTGCCACGTATCCCATAATTTCAAAATCTTCCGTAGGAAATATCTTACACAACGAAAATTAATATCCTTTTCATTTTACAGAGGTACAAGCACTGCTACGAGATTTTCCTGCTAGTTAAAAATTGGCTAGATAGTAACAAAACCAGAAAAATCAAAATAAAACTGTTTTCAGATAGATTTTGTACTGTGACTAAGCTACATTCACAAAAAATGAAATTTTTACTTAATTCGTAATTTGGTGACAATCCCCACGTTCTTCAAGAATTTAAGCATCAGCATAGGTTTAGCATAAACGTCTGGATATGAGTAGTTGATGATTATCTAATTGGACCTTTGGAATTGCCTGCTCGTTTAAATGGTGTTGATTATTTAAATGTCCTGCAAAATGTTTTACCGGATTTGTTAGATAATGTGCCTTTAAATATTCGGCAAAACTTATGGTTCCTACATGACGGCCTGTCCAACGCACTTTAGCAGGAATGTACGAGAATTTCTTGATAATAACTACGAAGACCACTGGATTGGAAGAGGCGGTCAAGTTGCTTGGCTAGCAAGGTTGCCGGATTTGAGTCCTTGCGATTATTGTGTTTAGGGATACATACAAGCATTTGTTTATTCCATTCCAATAAAAAATGGTGTACAACTCTGGCTAACTATACAAGCTGCTTGCAACGAATAGAAATAACTTTGGAATGTTTGCAAGAATTCGCGTTCTCTAAATAAAAGGGCAAATTTATACATAGAGACTATTGGTTATCACATCGAGCATCTTCTGTAACTATCTACCTTTGATTACTTGTTCTTTTCCCAAACTTTTTTTACGAATTGTGTGCTGCATTTATTGAAACAAAAAATAATTCATAAAATTAACTAAGGTACCTAATAATTTAACTTTCATGATGAAAAAACGAAAAACTTTTTTCTAGAAAAACAAATCGATTTTTCTAGAAAACGATGTATCCTATAGACTTAAAGTAAGGGTACCTTTTAGTACTAAATTACCTGAAAATTTAATAATCTAGTATCACGAATACTTAAAAGTTAAAGACAAAAAAAATATGCGTTAAAATAACCTTTGACCTACCTCAAACGGACGCTTATAACCTGCACTAGAAATTCGCAATTGATGGAATCGATTCAACTCTAGAGGATAAATAATTGTGCCAGCTTTCGTTTTTCTAAATAGAAATGTTCTGGAGGTATTAAACAAACTAATTACAAGGCGCCATTTCAAAGAGCTCTAGTTCTCTTAGGACGATTTTCGGATTATGTGAATTGGCTTAAATTGTCTTAAAATTAATTGGGGAATCTCCGGTCTTCGTTTATCAGGAGAGTTTCTGGACACCCTTATATATAATATATATATATATATATATATATATATATATAATATATATATATATATATTATATATAGTATATATATATATATATTATATATAGTATATACATATATATATATATATATATATATATATATATATATATATATATATATATATATATATATAGTACATATATATATATATAATATATATAGTATATATATATATATAATAATTCTCATTGTATTTATCCTTTTGCAGGATCGGTTTTTCCTAATTACTTTTCTCCAGAAATTTTTGTTGGGTGATATCAATACTAAGAGTCTCACCTCAGGTCTTCTTTGGTCTTCCTCTCTTACTTCTACCAGGAATTTGCAAATCAACAAAATTCTGCGCATTGGATAATTAGCATATTGACAATAAAGATGCCCTAACCATCTTAACCTACCTAAACCACACCTAGACTTCTTCTAGTGTATTCATTCTTAGCCTTTTCCTTTGTGTCACTCCACTCATCCAAATAAGCATTCTCCAGTTCCGCTGTTTGCATTCGTTATTTCTGCTTGTTCCTGTTTCTTTTTTAAATGCATAATTTTCCGATTTCCTTTGTCCAGTTTTTGTCGAAGCAGATCATTTTTCTATCACATGGTGTGGTAGTGAACCTAATGAACATTATTCATTCTTTACCTATTTATTGCATTATTTTTCTTAGTGTGCCTCATCCTTTAAGGACATTGCGTCGTCTCCCCGGTTCTTTTTTCCTTCCATATTCTCTTGTATATCCAATCACATCAGCTAATATTTTTTTATTTTTAGTATGTGACCAAAGAAGATCATTTTGTTCTTCTGGCTGTTTCTTTAGTTTTTCTTGTGTTAAAGTTATCATGTTGTTTTTTAAATCTTTTTATTTCTGCATATTTGTCTGATAGCCATAGTTCCTTCGTTTCTTTTATTTTTCGTTTGATTGCTCTATTGACTTTTTTGTATTGTTCGTTTTTGTTCTTATTTCCCCCTTTCCGATATTAATGCCATTATTTCTTTTTTTTTTATCCATTGTTTGCTTTTAGGAAATGTATAGCTCTCCAGTTGTTGTTGTATAAGGTTCTTAAAATCCATTAACTCCCTCCATTTTGCATTAAGTTCTCCTTGCCTTTCTACTTCCTGAACTTTCAATGTGTCTTTGTTATTTGATCTTTTGAAAGAGATCAGCTTGTATTAGTCTTCTCAGATTAATTCTAGGAGTTTTGGTGGTTATTTTTGTTTTATTTAGTTTGAGTTTCATGTCTGCTAAAACAAAATTGTGGTCACTTGCTATATCTGCACTTTGGTTCTTTGGAACGTTTGGTTTATAATCAATCTGGTTTCTTACTATGTTCTCACCGTCATCGTTTTATAGGTATAGTAAATATATATAAAAAATAGTAAATATTATTTGGACTGATACCTCTTCTTTACTACATTAATGTGTAGTTTTGTGCATCTCCCTTTATTTTGGCAACTTTTTGACATTAATAGTTTCGAAATCTAGGTGAATTCCATTTTTCTAATTACATAAACTCTAAAGTTTTATACGATGTGTTCCAACCCAAGATCCAAAGAAAGAAATGAAAGAAAGGACACTCTACTGACAAATTTAATAATTCATTGTTGGTAACAAAAAATAGTTAGGTTATGGTCTAACAAGCTGTCTAAAAGAGTCATGAATATTCATCTTAGCTAGGTGTTATTGTTTCGAGATGTGATATTCCATAAATAAAGGATCTATCTGTTTGATGAAATGGTCTTTTGTTTAAGTAATCTCACACCTCAAACAACAGCACCCCGCTGAGCTGAATATGTATCATTCTCTTAGATAGGCTTAGACTTTATCTATGTAACTCTAAGGGTGGCCGCACACAGAAAGAGCAAAACTGTTTTAGTCAAAAACGTCTTTGTTTGAAACGAAAACGTATTTGTTTCCACAAGAAACATTTTGTTTTCAAGAGAAACAAAATGTTTGCACAAACCATACTGCATTCAGTTTTATTAAAGATGTCGACAGATAACGACGAAATCGCACTAGTTTTCTGGCACTGGTTCCTCCTATAGGACGAAAAAACGCAAATATAAAAAACAATTTTGGGTGCATCCTATAAATGAGAACAAAATCTGGCCTCAATCAGTACAATTAATTTTTCTGCGTCCACTTCCATGATACACACAATATAAACAAGCAAAATATCGCTGTTTCCACATGTGCTTCTTATTGACTACTCGAGCGGTTTCAAGAAGGGAATTCCAAAAACACGTTGCGCCTGCGTACATTGAAATGTTTCGACACAAAACGACGATCCGGTAATCAACATCAAACAGACTGACTGAAACTAAATAAGCCTAAACATGCTTTAGACACACGACTAATTAGTGTGCGTCAGCTCATTTCATTTATATGGAAACATCAGCATCAGACTCGTTTAGTCAAAAACGTTTTTGACTAAAACAGTTTTGCTCTTTCTGTGTGCGGCCACTCTTACACTAATATATGGCTGGATTTCTTAAAATATTTTTAAAGTTTAGGAAAAGAGACTCTTTAGTAAAGCAGTGGCGCACCGAGGGGGGGGGTTTCGGGGGTTAAAACCCCCCCCAGGACCCTATTCCGACACTGTTACTTACACATTTTAAGGACTCAAAATGGAGGTAACATCATAAAAAAAAATTTGGCGACCAACCAAAACCCCCCCCCAGAGGCAAATTCTAGGTGCGCTACTGTAGTAAAGTAACAGAATATTTATCAATCTTTTCTATTGCTTAAGTTTTATTCAACTTTTGTCCTCAATTATTTAAAAATATTTAGCTTTTTTCATTTTATTTATAGTTTCAGTGGAATATTAGGTAGATTTAAACATTCAAATCAATATAAATGGCACTTTTACCAATAGAAGGAGTTGTAAGACTTAGTTTATCAACTTACCTCGGCAGCTATATTTATATCTTGAACTAAATAAGTAGTTTTGTCAAACTATAATATAAACACGGAGAAGACGAAGGGAGCTATTTAGGCTTGACTGCAACCTTGTATATAATAAACTCTCCTCCCAGGCTTAGACTTCTTTCTTTTCCTTCTTTGTTATTTTGTTTGTTCTCACAAAATAATATTGCTTCTGTATGACATGTGCCAATTGATATTTTTTGTGATAGTCATACACACAAATTAGTTATCGCTTCACTAATAAAAAACTGTGATGAAAAATCTGAAAAAAGGGTAGAATAGTACTTAGAACTATCAATGTTAAAGTTTTTTATTCATAAATTGACAATAATTATAAATATGCAAAAGGAATATTACATACAAGATCACAGGGTTGGATTTTGTATAGGTAGCCTTTAATATATAGATATAATAACAATTTTGTTAAGAATGTATTTTATTATTTGTTTAATAAACAATATGTTAATTTTTTGTGTTGTTATTGTTCAAATCTTTATATTTTAGATTTATATGTTACTGATTTTACAATTAAATTCATCCATTATGTCAAAATATTTTCAAGTGGTGACATCCACTGTTAGTAAAATTACACTCAATAAACAGACATTTTAATCTTCGTTAAATCGGTAAATCGTTCGAGAAGCTCAGTTATTTATAGAGGGTGTTTCAAAAAAAGTTAACACCGTCTCTAGAATAGGTAAAAAACTAAAAAATAATTGGGATTTGCTTAGTGAAACATTTTTATAACGCCATCGGTTTTCAAGATAAGGGGCGTTGAAAAAAAATGTTAAATATTTTTTACGATTTTGCCGAAACTACTGGCAACAAACATTCTAATGAAATTTTATACGAATATGTTTTGGAAGCTGATACATTCCATGAATTTGTTTTAATATCTTACTTTCATAGAGGACGCTAGTTACAAGGTTCGTACCAAAGGTTATTCAACATAACTTTTTTAAAGGTAGAATTTGTAATCAAAATTTTAAGTGAACTTAAACATTATACAATTTTACATCAAAAATGTACTCTTTTTAAAACTCGATACTGCGTACTGTGTTTGGAACATTTTGATTTGAAAATTATGAAGTAATAACCGATTCTGGTATAAAGTAATGATAAAGTTCATAGGTATATCTCGATTTTCTCTGCCGTGAAATGTTGAAACTTGCCATGGGAAACTGACATTTATTGATTAATATGACGATATGTCCTTGTTATTAGTAAAATTAGATATTGTTAATTAAAAGTACTTAAATGTTAAATACGCCGACATTTTATTAACCTTTCTTTTTAATTGCCGTATTGCCGAAATCTGCAAGACACTCAACCGTTCCGGCTAAAACCTTAACCACCGTTCCAGAGAGGTGGATTTGCCACCCAACTAAAATGAAACACTAAAAACTTACCAATAACCATAGGTCCCTATTACCGTAAATCAGAAAATATTTCCATTAGACCATAAACTAATTAATAATAATAACTATAAATTTTAGATCCCTGGTTCAATTTTCCCCTATGTCCTCCTGCTCCTTCTTCTTCATTACCCCAGAAATCAGACAGTGCACTTCTCTCCATTCTTTCTCTCCTCTCAATATTATGTTTGCCATGTTTCTTTCATCCAGCCATTCGCCTCACGAAATCTCCCCTCTCATTTGCTCATCTCTGGCAGTTAAAAATGTGGGCGGGAGCGTCCGGTAACCCACAAAAAGTACAGTCTGGCGAGGCAGATTTGCCTATTCTATCTGTGAAGGTGCCAAAACTACCATGTCCAGTCAGAAACTGCGCCAGGAAGTAGTCTAGTTTCCTGAACTTATATTCCCACCACAGCTCAGATTGGAAATATGCTCCTTCGTCCACTTTGCCTTTCCGCTATTATTCGTCCATTCTCTCTGCTACTCCGCTATTGTCCTGTCTCTCTATCTCTCTTCTCATCTATATTTCCATCCATCCTCCTCGCATAATGTTATTAACCTTAGATGAGTGTTTAGGAAACCCTAGTGCAGCTTTTAAGTGTTATGCAGAAAATATTCCTAGAAGAAAGTAACCAAGTAAAAAACATTTATAGCCATTGAACGATGTTGTCGAGAAACAGGGAACGTGAGACCAAATAAAATAAATTCTGGTAAACCAAGAACAACAATAATAATTAATATTATTATAAATTTACTTGATCAAGATCTAGCAGTTAACGTAAGGAATATGTCAAGACAAACAAATACGTCTTCTTCAAGTACTTGGCGGATACTTAAAGACCAGCATCTACATCCTTATCATTACAAACAGGTAAAAGAGCTCTTGCCAGACGATCTACCAGTTAGAGAAGATTTTTGTGAAACATTGCAGGAAAGGACAGCCCTCAATCCAAATTCTTAAAATGCATTCTTTTTACGGACGAGGCTACCTTTACGCGGCAAGATATGTTTAACTCCCTCAATGCACACTATTGGTGTGATGAGAATTTACGAGTTAAAAGGGTATCTCATTACCAACACTCATTTAAAGTTAATGTTTGGATAGCAACTTTAGGTAACAAATTAATAGGCTATCATATTCTACCTGGAAATTTAAATGGTGATATGTACCTCGATATATTAGAAGATTTAAAGCTAAACAAGCGAAGATCTTTATTTTTTATGCTCAATGGAGCTCCACCACACTTAAATAGAAGGTGTCGTAATTGGATTAATAACCATTTTTCGAATCGATGGATTGGTAGAGATATAGAAGCTCCAATTCATTGGACTCATCGGTCACGCGATTTTAATTCTTTGGACTACACAATTTGGTCGTATGTTAAAAAAGTCTATGTTACAGAGGTAAATTCATGTCAAGAATTTTAACACAGAATTCAACGTTACTTTAAGACATCATAGATTATCCTCAACCGTTTAGGGATTCTTTAGAAAAAGGATATACTTAAGTATTCGTGCATTCAAGCAGAACAATATTGAAAGTTTCGAGATGTGGTGCTACCGTCGAATGCTGAAGATAAGTTGGGTTGAAAGAGTTACAAATTTTGAAGTAATGCGAAGGATAGGAAAAGACCCAGAAATTTTGTTAACGATCAAACGAAGAAAACTCGAATATTTGGGTCACGTGATGAGAGGACATAAATACGCATTACTTCAAAATATAATGCAAGGAAAAATAGAAGGAAAACGGAATCCAGGCCGTAGAAGAATGTCATGGCTGCGTAATTTGAGAGAGTGGTTTGGCTGTACCACTAATGAACTCTTTAGATCAGCTGTAAACAAGGTCAGGATAGCCTTGATGATTTCCAATCTCCGATAAAGGTGGCACAAGAAGAAGAAGAAGTATTCGTGAAAATGGAGGACATTTTGAACACTTACTCTAATTGAATTTTATTTTATGTTCTTAGTCATTATTTAAGTTTCTTGTGATTTTTTAAATTAATAACTAAATCATTACTTTACACCAACATCGGTTATTACTTTATAATTTTCAAATCAAAATATTCTGAAAATGATACACCGTATCGAATTTTACCCGAAGTACCTTCTTGGTATAAAATTGTTTGATGTTCAAGTTAACTTATAATTTTTATATTATAATTTAATAGTTCTATCCTTAATATCTAAAAGTTATGTTGGATAATACTTGGTACGAACCTTGTAACTAGCGGCATCTATAAGAGTCAGATATAAAAACAAATGCATGGGATGTATTGGCTTCTAAAACATATTCGTATAAGATTTCATTACAATGTTGCTAGTAGTTTCAGAAAAAATCGTAAATAATTTTTTTTTTCGTTAACGCCTTTTATTTTGAAAACAGATGGCGTTACAAAAAATTTTTACCAAGCAAACTTTATGTCAGTTACTCACTTATACTTAATTATTTTTCAGTTTTTCATCTATCTTAGAGGCGGCGTTATCTTTTTTTGAAACACCCTGTATATAACAAGCTATTCTTTGTAAAATCAACAATACCTATTTAACATAGTAATAGATCAGTTACTCCATAGATATAGGCACATAGACTTCACAAAAAACAAAAGAATTTCTAACAAAAGATCTGACTTGATTGTAGTACAGAGAGTCTTACGACACAATACTACAGTCTACAATAAAAGTTGAATCATTTATTAGCTAGAGGTATTCAGAAATGCAAGCTCTCAATATTCGACTATTTTATGCACTCAACACATTAAATTGATTGGTTATCTGCAATTTAGTTCTGATTTGGCACCATTTGACCTGTTTTGGTTTCCATCAAAAAAATGTGACGTCGTCTAATATTTAAGGAAACAATATTTTACCTGTTTAAAAGTATGCTTCAAAACTTCTTAGAAAAAATTGTTGGTAACATATGGTGTAAATGTTGGTGTAAAACGGGCAGTGCTTTGAATAAATATGTATATTTTCAGTGTATAAATATTTATATTTATTTTCTACACTCCGACTCGAAGGACCAATATATAATTCGATCCCTATGTCCGCATTTCTCGTACAATGATGTAAAGTAATACTTAGTCAAATGTTATAGAGTCAATGATTTAATTAAAGATCAAAATCGGTACACTTAACGTAACTTTAAAATGACTAAACGTATTAACTAAGGTAAATATTCTGATGGACTACATACACAAAAGAGTTCAACTACAATATAATAAGCTCTTAATATAAAATTAAACTTCATCAAAAAAGCAGACAACTTTTACCTTTGGCCCGAGGTGCCTACATACATAAAATATTTGCTTTATGATATGTTTTTTGTGCAATGATCTAGTTTTATATGATTAATTTTAATATATAGGTAAAATTAGGAAGTTAGGATTAATGCGAGATCACAAATTAAGGGGTTTAATTTGTGATTGAACACTCACACCGAGTTTGTTCTGTAGTTGTCAAAATCTCTCTCTACTTGTTCTGTTCTGCCTTGATATCTGTTTCTTGTTTACGCTATATGGTTTAATGCTCTATTATGTGCCCTTGTAAAACATTGTCAAAGAAACAGTGCTACAAATATAAGTATGTATTTTTAAACAAAATTGCGAATAAAAAATCTACTGATGAATTTGTCAATTCATAAAACGATTACTGTTTTGATAAATTTTAAATTTAAATTACAGGTGTTAGGTGTGTTCCCGAAGAAGAGAGTCCTTATTATAGATGTCATGGTTGCCCTGCTGGCTTTACAGGAAACGGGACAACTTGTATAGACATCGATGAAGTAAGTAGAATCGTGTATTTGTAATTTAAACATAATAGTCCAAGCTGTAGAGACAAAAATGAATGATTGTGAGCATTAATTAGTGAATTTTTTAAACTAGCACAGCATAATGAAGGGCAATGCCTGGAGTAACCTCCAAGTACGTGCAACTCCAAACTGATGGTTATAATTTTTTTATGGAACTTTTAAATATGGACCAACTTTTTTAGCTCTTTTTTTTTATCTGAGTCAGCGGACAATTTTGTGAACATTGGCGATATTTTTTTTGGCTGCGATTTAAATTTTAATGACTATTAACATTTCTTTCAATTACTCTTAATCATCTTTATTGTACATATGATATATTCTTTTACTCTTTATTTATAACTCTTTAAATCAACATTTTTCCACAATGAAAAGAGCATTGTATTATTTTCTCTTGTAGCTGTAAGTGTAATACATAAAAGAGAAAACATAAACAGCTGTATTCTTTACAAAAAAGTGAAGGGGATTCTTACTAAAAGGATCCAATTAGATAAAACATGCCCTCTGTGTGTGTATAGGTAGTAGTAGACATTAATAATGGTTAAAAATTATAAAAGACGCTTCAGTTTAGTTGTGTAGCTACGTAGAGAACTACTTATATTATCTTTTATAATAAAAACTTTAATAATTTAAGCACCGTTGTTTGCACAATTGCAGATTGTTTAAATTAAACAATATATTATTCTATAAAAGCCAAAAATATTTATCGTTCATCATATAAGTAAAATTATACATTATTGTATTTCTTTTGCAAAAAACTAAAAAATAATTTAAAATATTTTGAAGTTTATTGCATGTGACATTTTTTAAATATAAAACTGAAACACAATTCTTAATCAAATGAGCTAAGTATTCTTTTTTGTTTATAAATAACAAATTCAAATTTATATTTACATTAATCCTCTGCTTAGTATTTCTGTATACATACAAAATGTATATCCACTTCAAATGTCCTCCGTTCTTTAATTAAGTATACATGTTCTCTTATTAAATTTGAATTTAATCAGAAATTTTCTAATTTGAATAATTTTTGCAAATTAGTCCTTAAATTTGTTATTGTTTGTTGAAAAAACATTTAGCCTAATTTAAATTAAAATAAGCTGAAAGTCTTTATGTCATGCCGCTATGTTTGATTTTTCTTTGTCATTATATTCTATTAGATAAATCTTGTCATATAATACCTCTCACGTCACGATTGACCCAATAGTAGCAAAGTTACGTGTCTAAAGCCCCTTTAGCATATCGCCATGTTTGATTTTTTTAACATCGTATTCTGTTCGCTAAATTCTGTTATATGACATATTGCACGGTCCTGTATGTTAAGTCGTTTAGGTACTTAAACCTTAAGGTCTTTGAAAATTCACTCTTTGGCCCCAACCCTTTATTATTTAGTTATTGAGCTATCCTATTTCGAACTACCCCACATACGTCACGATCCAACAAAGCCGTTCTCGAGCTGAATGACGTCAGAGTGAAAGTAAAGGGGATAGACCAACCGCCGCAATATTTAGTAAAATTTAAACAAATTAAGCTGATTCTATTTCTCTTGGTCGTAGAAAACTTTTTTAAACTTTGTCTTGACTTTAGCTATAATAATCAATAAATTTCCCATACCCATAAGTTTAACGTACTCACATATAAAAATTTCAATTCTTTGTTTTTCATTTAATCGTACCATTATTTATGAAAGTTCAAAACTAAGGTATTTATTGTTTGATACTAGTATTTTAAATAAAACCAATACATGTCAAATAAACGATATCAATAAAACTATAGCTCTCTAAAAAAAAATACCATGTTTATTAGTCCACACCTTTCAATAAAATTTTAAATTTAAAAGATCCAAAAATATTGAATTTATTCCAACCTTCTTTTTTTGTTTTTGTTTTTTTTGTCTTTGTAGAGACAAAAGAGGGGAGGGGTATGGAATCTTCAAAAGACTTCTCAGCTCAGGACGCCGCCTGACTGACCTTAGTGCAGGATTCGTTTTTCGTACTCCCGGCGATAGTTCCCGAGGTACTTTAAAATGCCCTCTCGTCGCCGAGTCTACGCCGAACGCCTACCTGCTAAACCAGACCCTCTTCCTCCTCTGTCATCCAGCGATGCGGAAGCGGAATGGCCGCTGTAAGGCCGGCATCATTTCCGAAGCACTACCTTTATTCATATATTCTCGATTCATCCACATCCATACTACATTTATCAGCAAGGCTCACTGTCTCCTTCCAGGTAGCGCTTAGAAGACCCTAGTACCGTAATTTATTCCAACCTAAAAGCTCTCACACTATGTTATGAAAAAATAACATTTTGAAAGGCAAAAAAGTTATGAATAAAAATTTCTAATCGTACTTCTCCTAAACGAGCCATTAAAAGACCGTTTTAAAGTTACATCAATTAAACCGATAATTATAACTTTGAAGAGTGCTAGCTTCTGAGGAAGCATTGTTTGATAAGATAATTTAGATCAAATCGACATAAAATAAGTTCCAGAATTTGGAGTTTTTTTTTGTGAAGAGCGTTCGTATCTTTAGGCTATAAAACAATTTAAAATAAAACTTCCCGAATATTAAAAACACTAAATTAATCTTGTTTGTTTATTGGATATTTATTTATATTTTCATGTATAGTGTGACTTGGTCCAACCATGTGATCCCAGAGTCAGCTGCCACAATCTTCGTCCTGGATACAGATGCGACCCTTGCCCTCCGGGATTCCGTGCAGAAGAAGGTAGTCAAGGTGTTGGTATAGAGGAGGCAGCACAAAGAACACAGCGTTGCATAGACATTGATGAGTGCCAAACTGGACGAGCTTGTGTGCCACATTCTGAGTGCATCAACACAGAGGTATCTATGCTTATTTAGGATTTTGTATTAAAGCATTTAAAATTACATGCAAATAGACTAGTTCCTGATTTAGAAGAATTATTTTAAAAACGGATGTTTTCAAAATTGCAAAACAGCTATCACTACAGAACACCGTAAAAAATGCAGTGAGCGAAATTCCAAGCTAAGGTTCTATAATATATATATATATATATATATATATATATATATATATATATATATATATATATATATATATATATATATATATATATATATATATATATATATATATATATGTAAAAGTAAACCTATGTTTATTTTAAGTGAAACAGCAGGGCTTAGTTATTTTTAGTTATTTAAAGTTTTAGGTTGTATGACTGTTTAAGTTTTATTGACATTGACATATTGTAAATTGTATGGTACAATTGTCAAATTACTTAATGGCGTAAGAAATAGCATTGTTCTTGATTCTCTTTTTAGGTTTGTATATTTGTTAAGTTATTTTAGTTATGTTATTATTGTTAATAATTTATATTGTAGAATTTTAACGATAATAAACTCTTTTTAGACGAATTCAAACTGCTATCTCTTCACATGAATAAGGGTATGATATTACACTTATAAATCAAGAACTTAAGCTGATAAAAAAAATATAGTGATAACTATAAATTTCCAAGCCGTTATTTGGATAAAACGATATTTAAGAATGAATTTTACATCAATGAGAATTTGCATGGCTATAGAAGCAAACAGTAGTGATAGTAAGAAAAATGTATATAAATTTAAGTGGCTGCAGCCAACAGGGTCCCGTTTTTATTATGAAATCCCCTTTGAAAAACAACTTCAAATTGATCATTCTGAACTATTTCATCTGAAAAAAGTGAAGAATATATTAGCATCTATGAAAACAAGAGGATCCTTTAGAACATGTACTATAGCATTAGAAGACAATTTGAAGGAGATTTATTTTGATTCAGATGGTGATGTGGTTTATCAAAGTGAGTACTTACAACAGACCTTATTACCAGTGTATGAGAAGATAGAAACAGCTGAACAATTTCCATCATTTGCTGAGTTGCTCCAGAAATTTAATGACACAAATTTACCTAAAGTTGAAAAGAAAAATTTAAAAAAAATAAAAGATGATTTTGTACTTCGAAATTTTGATGGAAATAATGTTCCAATGAATTCATGGCTCAAGACCTTCGAATCAGAATGTTTGCGATGTGAGGTGGTTGCTGATGAAGACAAGATTTTGATTCTACGTTTGTTTCTTGATGGAATAGCAAAAGAATGGTTTGAATCAAAAATAATAACATTAGGCTTAGATAACAGTTTTGAGGTATGGAAAATTAATTTTTTAGATAGTTTTTGTGAAACAGGTTGGCATAATCATAGGCAAGCTTATTCTTTTAGGTATATAGGTGGTAGTATTGTTGATTATGCGTTTCGTAAAGAAAATTTATTGCTAAATATAAAGAATGATTTTCCCATTGATATACTAATTGATTTAATTGTAACAAATTTGCCAATTTATATACAAGATAATATTAATAGAGCTGACGTTACAACAATGGAAAAATTGGTAGGTGAATTACGAAAATTGGAAAGTTTAGTTATAAAAAAGAAGAATAAATTGGAGACAAAACCAAATTTTTATCAAAAATCTACTATAATACCAGAAGAACAGAAAACTACTTGTCAATATTGTGATAGAAAAGGATTCCCTGGGAGGTTTCATCTAGAGGCAATATGCCGTTTAAAGCAAAAAGATAAAAAGGTAACAAAAGAAAACAAATTAAATGATGTTAAATATACTAATAATATTGCTATACAGGAGACATTAAATGAAACAGTAACTGAACAAAAAAACTAGATTTGCTGCCATTGATCAAATTAAAAGTATTCCTAAATAATAAAGAATTATGTGGAGTTTATGACCCAGGCTCAAATGTTACTCTTCTGAATTCGAAGGTGGCAAGAAAGTTAGGATTAGATATTCAAGAAGATAGGAATATGTTTAAAACGATAAATGGCAGAACAAATTTTACAGGAAAACTAATTGCAAAACTGAAAATTAATAAAATTGAGAAAAATATTAATCTTTTTGTAATTAATGATGAATATTTTGAGTACGATATTCTACTCGGATTAGATTCTATTTTAAATTTTCAAATGAAACAAGATTTTGATTTAGAGATTTATCAAAGATTATACGGAAAAATTGAAGAAAAAATCGAAAAATTTAATTATAATATTAATATTACAGAATACTCCATAAACTTTAATGAGGGAATTCCCACAGAACTTTTTGAAGCAAAATTACAACATTTATTGCCATATCAGAAAAATAAAATAGAAATATTACTAAATAAATATGACAATATTTTTGCAAAACATAAATTTGACATTGGGCAGGTTCAAAATAATGAAGCTCAAATTAAACTTTTAGAACATAAATTTGTTGCAAAAAGACCCTATAGATGCTCGATAGAAGACCAAAAAGAGATAGAATTTTAAATAGGACAATTATTAAAAGCAAATTTAATAGAAGAATCATCTTCACCTTTTGCAGCACCTGTTACATTGGCTTTTAAAAAAGATGAAGGATCTAAAACAAGATTGTGCATTGACTTTCGTGAGTTAAACAAATTAATTATTCCTGAACCCCAACCTTTTCCTTTAATTGACGAGATTTTGACCAAAACAAGGAATGCTAGGTTCTTTACTACTTTAGATATAAATTCTGCTTTTTGGTGTATTCCAGTTCGGATAAAAGATAAATACAAGACAGCCTTCGTTACCCAAAGTGGTCATTGGCAATGGAAATGCTTACCTTTTGGGCTTAAAACATCTCCCGCAATATTTCAAAGAATTTTAAGTAATATTATCAGGAACCATAATTTAAATTCATTTTGTATAAACTACATAGATGACATTTTAATATTCTCATTATCATTTGAAGAACACTTAGACCATATAGAAAGACTTATGAAAGCAATTATTGAAGAGGGATTTAGGCTCAAACTTCTAAAATGTAATTTTGCAAGAGAAGAGGTTAAATATTTAGGACACATTGTGGGACACAATTCAGTTCGTCCGTTACATGATAATTTAATATCGATCAGAGATTTTCCAGCACCAGACACGAGAAAAAAAGTACGACAGTTTTTGGGAAAAGTAAATTTTTACCACAAATATATAAAAGATTCAGCTAGGTTATTAGAGCCACTACATAATTTACTTAGAAAAGATATCAAATTCCACTGGTCTTTAAGCTGCCAAACAGCTTTTGATAGGGCAAAGAATATCCTCTGTTCTGAACCTATACTAGCCATTTTTAACCCAAATGCTCCTACAACTATATATACAGATGCTAGTGTTCTAGGAATTGGTGCGGTTCTGAAACAAAAACAAAGAGATGGAGAAATGAAACCCGTAGCATACTTTTCAAAAAAAAATTGAACAAATATCAAAAAAATAAAAAGGCTATTTTTTTAGAATGCCTGGCAATTAAAGAAGCAATAAAATTTTGGCAATACTGGCTAATGGGAAGAAAATTTCTCGTTATTACTGATCATAAACCCCTTGAGGGAAGAGAACTTCGTACAAGACCAGATGAAGAATTAGGAGATATGACACATTTTCTTTCACAATTTGACTTCGACATTAAATATGAACCTGGAAAAGAAAATGTAGAAGCAGACTGCCTTTCTAGAAACCCAGTGTTGGAAAATATGAAAAATGCAGAAACATTCATAAGAACAGTAAACCTAGTCACATTAACTGAGATAAAACAAGACCAAAATAATAATCGACAAGTTATAGATACAATGAGAGGAACAATTTTGAACCAAGATATATTTTATAAATTAAGGAAGAATGAAAAAAGAATAATTTTATCCAAAGATTTTGGAAAAGAGTTAATAACAAAAGTTCACAAATTTTATGGTCATATTTGTGCTGGTAAAGTAACAAACAAAATTAGAAATTTTTACTACATTAAGAATATAGATTCACTAGCAAAGGATATCTGTCAAAAATGCGAGATCTGCTGTAAAAATAAAACAAGAATCGGTCCAAAATATGGTCTTCTGTCACAATTGGGTCCAGCAAAAGAACCTTTTCAGATAATGTCCTTAGATACAATAGGAGGATTTGGTGGCAATCGTTCGACAAAAAAATACCTCCACTTACTTGTAGATCACTTCACCAGATATGCGTTTGCAGTTACTTCTAAAAATCAGACCACAGATGATTTCATAAAATTAATCGCCAAAATTCAAGATAAACACCCCATAAAAACATTATTAACAGATCAGTATCCAGGAATTAATTCCAAAATATTTAGAAATCATATGAAACATTTAAATATTCAATTAATTTTTACAGCAGTAGACTGTCCATTCTCGAATGGATTAAATGAAAGACTTAATCAGACATTAGTTAACAGAATAAGATGCAAACAAAATGAAACTAGAATTCGAGCATGGACAAAAATAGCTGAAGAATGTATAGAGGAATACAATAAAACAGATCATTCTGTAACCGGATATAGCCCAGAATATTTGCTTTTTGGAAAAGCAGATCCGATTGTTCCCGAGGAACTGTGTGAGACAACAAATGTATCAAAAGATAAAGAAATAGCCTATAAAAATTCGGTACGACATCATGAATATAATAAAAAACTGTATGACAAAAATAGAAAATCCTATGAATTCAAAGAGGGAGATTGGGCATATGTAGAAAATAAATCAAAACTAAATAGAAAAAAACTTGACGAAGTAAGAGTAGGTCCATTTCAAATAAAAAAACAAATTTCAAATACATTATATGAAGTAGATATTGGATACAAAAAGAATGATATGAATTATTTCCATATTTCAAAATTGATGCCTTGTGATAAACCATATACTTAGATGGTTTATCATACCTTTTTGGTAGGGGGATGTAAAAGTAAACCTATGTTTATTTTAAGTGAAACAGCAGGGCTTAGTTATTTTTAGTTATTTAAAGTTTTAGGTTGTATGACTGTTTAAGTTTTATTGACATTGACATATTGTAAATTGTATGGTACAATTGTCAAATTACTTAATGGCGTAAGAAATAGCATTGTTCTTGATTCTCTTTTTAGGTTTGTATATTTGTTAAGTTATTTTAGTTATGTTATTATTGTTAATAATTTATATTGTAGAATTTTAACGATAATAAACTCTTTTTAGACGAATTCAAACTGCTATCTCTTCACATGAATAAGGGTATGATATTACACTTATATATATATATATATATATATATATATATATATATATCTGCATTAAACATTTCGAAACAACAACCCTGTCCTCATCAAATCTCAAACCCACCTGCTAGTTACGGTACGTTGATGACACCTTTGTCATTTGGCTCCGTGGTAAAGACACATTAGATCTCTTCCTCTCCCACCTGAATGGAATATATTCCAGTATTCAATTCACGTTGAAAGTTGAGTCTGAAGCGTCTTTGCCATTCCTTGATGTTCTGATTCAAAAACACTCGCCTCACAGTTTTTCCTATTCTGTGTACCGGAAACCCACCCATACAAACCGTTATCTCAATGCCCAGTCACATTATCACACAACTGAACACCAACATCGCCCAATTTAATTCAGTTATTAACACTCTTGTCTCCCGCTCCAAAAGACTTAACGACGACAATCACAGATCATCTCATTTTAAATTCTTAACGCTGTTCTTCCTGAGGACTTAGTAAGTTTCATATATATAATATGTATATATATATATATATATATATATATATATATATATATATATATATATATATATATATGCATGTGTGTCCTCGTTTCGCGCATCCTATCTTCCAACGCTTGCGATATTTCTAGTCACCTGCTGTATCTTCCATTACACCGTTTACTTCTTGTCTCTACTATAACATTCACTTTAGCCATCGTTGATAATTTAATCTGTCGACATGGCCATACCATTTTAACCTTTTAAGTTATATGTATAGTTTCTACGATATCAATGTCTGTTTCCACCCATCTACAGCCCAAGTCGGATCTTGGCCGTCTTTAGTAATCATCTCCAAAGATAATGAGCTACTTCTGTTATTTTCCATTAACGTGTTTTTAGGAGGTTGACTTGGGTCTTACAGTGTCATTGAGCTTTATTTTCATTTTGTCGTTGGCTTCGTTTAAATGTAAAAAATGGTAACGCTTGAAGTAAATGGTGATCACATCCACACTCTGCTCTTCGATGGACATTAACCTTATTAACCTTTATGCTGGAGTTTTCCTTGTATACATTAATTATTTAAAATTTATAAAGCTTATTTGGGATTTGTTGTTATATCATGATGTTGTGAGAAATCCCCTATACCATGGAAATTCTGCGTCTGGAATAAAAATAAAAATAAAAATATGGAGCAACCTTAGAATTGGTACGTGGAATGTTCGGGGATTGCTGGAAACCGGAAAGTTTGATATATTGGAAAGTTCAATTTAAGTTGTTTAGGGTTCTAATTAAAGAGTATACCTACTGATGGATCTAATGTTTACACTTTATAATATTTTTGAGACATTCCTGCAAACACTACACTGCAGTATGCATTTAGTCATATCTGAATGGATTAAGCAATGCAAAGTCATTAGTTATTTTTTAATTATTCATAATTAGTTTACAGACACTAAAGTCGTTTTATTTTTCAGGGTTCCTATCATTGTGGAGCCTGTGAATACGGATTTGTAGGCAACCAGTCCATCGGATGTCACGAGGGGCGCGGCTTTTGTCCCGGAGGTAATCGTTGTGATGATAACGCTGAATGTCTTAATCTCGGTTGGGGTCAATTTGGTTGTAGATGTAACCGCGGATTCTCAGGAAATGGTATCTATTGTGCCCGTGACACCGATTTGGATAGATGGCCTGACATCGATTTGCCCTGTGATGACAAATATTGCAGAAAAGTAAGTTTTTTTGTTAACTTAAATTAATATTTTTTATTATATTTATCTTTTTTCTGTGTACTTTTATTTATATGCCTTTCTAATTATATATCTCCATATGTTTCTATATTGGGTGATGCTAATATTAATCCCCTTAACAGACTTGTTTTCCTTCTTTTTCTTCTTGTAGTGCCTATCAGTTTCGGATGTTGGCGACCACCATGACAATCGGTATTTTACACACTGCTGCTCTCAAAAGATATGTAGTTTTGTGCTGAACCCCGTACTTTGTCAGATAACCACCCCTTACTCACGTAGGTTTGCGTTACACAAATACTCGTGTGGGATTCAAAAATGTTTCACTTGAAAATTTTATTATATATTAAGACTTAGCTATTTTCACAAAAGTCGTCAATCTTAGAAAATTAAGGGAACAGACAAATAAAATTAACTCAACAAACATACGCAAAAAAAAACAAAATAGTCTTGTATTAGTACTTATATTTTGACAAAATAAAATACAGTACTAGACTTATTCTTCTAACGAACTGCCAACTAGTACTGGAACCAAAACGCCAGAATTAAGGTCGAAGGCCCTAGACTAGACGTAATCTTCTAACTTACTGCCAACTTGTACTGGATCCAAAACGCCAGAATTAAGGTCGAAGGTCCTACACTAGACTTATTCTGCTAACTAACTGCCAACTTCTACTGAAACCAAAACTAAGGATGAAAGGTCCTTCACCCGTAGAGGTAAACATTCGAAGAGAAGTTAGATACTGATGTGTTTTATCACCCCTGCTGTTTAATCCATATTCCGAGTTCTTATTTAAAGAGTCACTACAGTATTGCAAGTGCTGAGTCAAGGTAAATGGCGTACGGTGTTGGTTACGGACTCCGTCTTGGATCTAAAATGACTCATGGACAGGACCAACTCGGTCTGCCAGCCATTCGGTATGAAATGAAACATTAAGAATACCACAGTGATGTCAATCTAAAAAAAAATCGAAATATACCTCAACTCTGCACTGTTCTTAGCCTATCCTATCTCTCTGATGAAACTTTCTTTTCTCTTTATGCACAGATGACCAGCCACTTATCGCTTGTCGTACTGTACACAAGATGCACTGTTAAGCGGTTAGAACGAATTTATTAACTAAAATTGTGTATTAAATTTTAGGATAACTGCATAATTACTCCAAACTCTGGACAAGAGGATACTGATGGTGATGGAATAGGTGATGCCTGTGATAAGGATCCCGATAACGATGGTGTTATAAATGGCGTAAGTATAAACCTTTTATATTAATTTAATTAAAACCTGTATTTTGATTTTAATTTTTTTTTTAATTATAGAAATGGATTTCTGGAGCGGAAGTTGAAATGTCAAAAACAAATATAAAATTTAATTTTCATTACAACCAATTTTGGCAAGGTTTTAGTATGCTTGAAAAATACTTAAAGCTTTTTGCACTAAATATTATAGCACCTTGATTAATTACGGGAAGTCTTTTGACTTTGGGTGTAATATTAATATGACAAGTTAAAGTCAAATTTTACTACTTCACAGTAATTAATTGTTTCGCAAAATTGCTAAAAATATAGGTTACTGTAATTGTAAGGTAGAATCAATGACGTATAATATATATTTATTAAATGTCATTAGGTACGATAAACATACATTTACTATAAAAATAAAATGACGTTTAATAAAAATTAACGCTTTACCAATATAAAATAAATTTAAAACTAAATAATATTAAATAAAATTAAATAAAGGTAAATAGAATTAAATAAAATTAAATCAAGTTGAAAGAATTACTTAAAATTAAACAACAATTAAATAAAATTAAGTAAAATTAAATAAAATTAAGTAAAACTATACCTGTAAAAACGCTGCTATCCCGTTTCTGCTTCATTTCCCATGTAAAATCCCATAAGAAAATGCTAAGATTCATTCTGCTCATTTTTGAACGTTTTGTGGTGGGTGTAGAATATTTCGTCGGATCGTGACGTATGATATCATTATAAAGGAGAAGGGGTAGTGAATATGTTGAGACCGAAAAAACACCCATTGCGGCATTGCTAAGAGGTCTGATTGGAGCGTGTGATACGTTAAATGAAAGGGAAGGATATAAAGAATATATTAAGGTAAAACAAACAAACAAGGCGACTACCAAAAGGGTACTACATAGTATCTTCATTATTAGTGAATGTATAGATACATATACGAGATATAGAGCATTATGGATAAAAAGAGTTTAACTAAAAGACAAACTTTGATTTATTTACCTAAAGAAGTCCTATGGCTGAGTACAAAATAAACAACTGAACGAATCCTAACATGCGACATAGCAAATAAAAGGGGAAGAAATAACGAATATATTAGGTAAGAAAAACAAAAAAGGCGACTACCAAAAGGGTACTACACAGTATCTTCATTAATAATGAATGTATAGCGACATACAATATATAATAGGGCACTATGAATACAAATAGGTTTACTATAAGACAAATTTTGATTTATTGACTTAAAGAAGGCCTCTGGCTGTATACAAAATAAACAACTGATCGAGTCCTAACATGCGATATATCAAATGAAAGGGGCGGATATAAAGAATACGTTTAGATAAAAAAACAAACAAGGCAACTATCAAAAGGGCACTACACAATATCTTCTTTAATAATGAACGTATAGTAACATATGAGTTACCATAGGGGACTATGGATAAAAATAGATTTACCATAAGACAAATATTGATTTATTGGCTTACAGAAGGTTTCAGGCACAGGTACACAATAAACAACTGAGCTTCTTACTGCTGCTCTCCTAACAGCCGGAATATTTTTATGATAATCGTTTTTCGACTGTTTTTATATCTATCCTGATATTTACTTAGATTACATAGTATTTACTTTCAATCTCATTTGTTTACTATGGTCTGTTATAGCTGATAAAAGTAACTGTATAATATCTATATACGTTGCTAGCAAAACACTTAGCTCTTAGCTAGGAATATTTAAGATCAGGTGCTAGTAACATATCGTCAGGAATTTAAGAAGACCTCAAAAACATTTTAAAAATTAACAGAGACAGATTCTAGATAAAGTATTTTACATACAAGTTTTAGAAAATTTAAGCAACATTTTAATTAAAAAAAATTACAGGACTGGAAATAAGATTTGTAGGTAAATTAACAGAATACAAAATATATGCATGGAAGAATAAACTCAAATTATCTTCACTAGCAGAAATGCTGAAGGAAGGCGGAGAAGAAGCCATCACATATCTAAAAATACTATTTAATAAATGTCTATTCGAAGGCAACATACCCGAACAATGGAATACTGCTAAAACAATACTAATACACAAAAAGGGAGACACCACAGACCTGACAGATGCTAGGTATCTCACTCAAAGACCATAAAACCAATGAAGACATTCGTAATAGAACAAAAGTAAAAGATGCTGTCGAACAGGCAGCTAAACTGAAATGGAAATGGGCTGGACATAACGAACGTCTTAAGGATGGCCGATAGAATAAAGAAATCGGGAATTGGCGGCCTTATTAAGCCAAAAGACCATGAGGAAGACCGCAAATGCGCTGGAGCGACGATATTAAAAGAACTGCAGGAACAATGTGGAAACGTCTCACAAACAGCAGAGATGAATGGCGAGAATTAGGAGAGGCTATATTCGGCAATCCGAATAGAGAGAAGGGTTTAAAAAAAATCTTCAGTCAAAATTAATCAGTGTGACTTTAAAGAAGTAGAAAAATTTAAAGACCTTGGTCCCAAAGAAGATACAAGAAAATTTGCCACGCCTACCCCCGGATTTCTTGCTAAAACTTCCTCTTACGGAGGAAAGGGAAAACATCGATTTACAAAGAATGTGTATGATGTAGGAAAAAAATGTTTTAAACAAAAATGTAGCTGAGACAGTTTTGAACAAAAATGTTAATTAGCACTTTTTGCGCAGAATGAACCGTTCTCTCAGCAACAACGCTTGAAGCGATCGGCGATTTTAAATGTCAGTTATGCGCGCGAAATAAACTTTTTAAATAAAATTTGTATCAACTTGATGGTAAACATTTGATATCTTTTGATAAGAGTGACCTATCCACAAAAATTAAAATGCAGAGGTTAAAATGCATTAGAGTTCAAGGAGAATACTATAATAATTCGCTGATGATATCGTTGTAGCGGGTAGAATTGTGAGGGTCGTAGTGCAGTGTGTTACAAAGTTTACGAATGCAGCAAGTCAACTAAGACTTTTTGTCTTCTTGTTCTTGTTATTGGACATGATCCTGTTTATTTTATCATCCCAGCTCTTATGATGTTGATGTCCTAGCTGTCACACCAGTTTTTCGGAGGACTTTCGATTTCTTTTTTACTACGTTTATATTTTTTTGTCGACATGGTCTTTCCATTTGCAGAGAAGCCAAATATATTTTTAAAATCGAGAAATAACCAGAATGATGAAGATTCGTTTTTGTCTATAGAGAAAAAAGAAAAAAAAAGATTTTATGTAAACATATTTGTCTTTATAATTGGACCTTTTTTTTAGGACAACTGCCCTCTTATCGCCAATCCCGACCAAGCCGATTCTGATTACGATGGAGGAGATAAAGTAGGTGACCTTTGTGATAATTGTCCATATGTTAAGAATCCCGACCAAAGTGATGTCGATGGAGATGGTAAAGGTGACGCTTGTGACGAGGACATAGACGACGATACTGTTATAAACGACCGAGACAACTGCAAGACAATACCAAATACAGATCAGGCTGACAGGGATGGTGACGGCATAGGAGATGTTTGTGATAACTGCCCTAGTGCATACAATCCTGGTCAAGAAGATAAAGATGAAAATAATGTTGGTGATGTATGTGATTCTCCAATAGATACTGATAAGTAAGTAACGTATAATATTATTAGTCATAGATCTAAATGACCTGTATAGCTTTATAAATAAAAAAAATATATTGTTTGTAGGGATGGTGTTCCAGACAATCATGACAATTGCAGACTTATACCAAATCCAAATCAACTTGACACCGATAGAGATGGACGAGGAGACGCTTGCGATACGGATATCGATGATGATGGTATTCCAAATAATCGTGACAACTGTATATTTGTCTACAATCCCGATCAATTGGACTCAAATGGTAAAGCATTTTTGTATCCGTTTTCCATTAATAAAGTATTTTCTTACATTATTCAACATAACTATATAGCATTTTTGTATTTTGTTAGCCGACCTGCTATTTATTTATTATTCGTCAAAATCTACGTATGCTCGTCTTCGAGAATATGTCTTTTTTCTCTTAGTAGATATGTATCTACTTCTTCCATCTACTTCTACCATCTTCCATCTCTGACTCTGGGCACATGTCTTTTAATTGTGTCCGTAACACAAATTTTTCTCCTGACCATTTTATTTGGATATCTCTGATGGATATATTTAACATTGACCTCTCCATTGCTCTCTGTGCCACTTTTATCTCATTGATTACTTTTCTGGTAAAAGTCAATGTTTCTGCCCCATACGTTAGAACTGGGAGTATACATTGATCAAAGACCATCTTTTTCAAGTATATGGGAATATCTGCTCCTCTGAAGACTTCCGTAAGCCGCCCTTGTTAGTTTTATTCTTCTGTTTAGCTCTGTTGTTTGATTGTCTCTTCCTAATTTAATTTCGTGGCCTAGGTACTTATAGGTGTCTTCTTCTTTAAGTTCCATCTTCTATCGAAGATTGGAAATCATCATGGCTATGCGGACCCAGTTGACTGAAGCTCTACATTACTAAGCACTACTGCATTCAAAGCATTCGCTCAATTTCTTAAGTCACAATATTCTTTGTCTTCCCTTATTTCGCTTTCCTCGAATTTTGCCTTGCATAATAAGTTGCAATAATGAGTATTTTTGCCCTATCATCACATGTCCTAAGTACTCTAGTTTTCTTCTTTTCATATCGACTTTAAATTTTCTTTTTCTTGATTTATAGGTAAACATTTGTTTAATTTGCGTTCCATTAGTTAAAATATGTTTGGCTAGTACAAGGTTTGTCATGTATTGTGTTTTGGAAAATATAATTTTAACGCTGACCAACTACAACTCGTGTACAAGACCTCTGAAAGTATTGAAGAAGTTGGCAGGGATAATCTACTCAGTCTGCAATAAGTAGCATGTTGTTTGCAAACCTACCTTAAGCTGTTCAGGAACTCCCCATTTATCTTGACTCTATTATTTTCCCAATTATTGTTTTTTATAGCACTCTGTAATAAAGCGGTGAATAGTTTAGGAGAATAACCAAAAAGATGGATCACTAAAGCCATCAACAATACTAATCATAAGGAAAAAACAGCTAGGAAAAACATTGGATGCCTGAAGAGACTCTCAATCTTGTAGAAAAAAGACGAAAACGGCACATCAATTTCAAAACAGAAAGAAATAGATATATGCATCATAAATACAACTATAAAACACTTGTGCAGGAGTTACAAAAATAATTATATTAAAAACATAATGTGTTTAACTAGAGGAACATGCTGACCGCCAAGAATCTAGAGAACTTTTCTCAAAAGTCAAGTATCTAGCGAGAGAATTCAAACCGCAGACACAGATCATCAAAGATAATAGTGGAAATATCATAACAAACCAAGACGGTATCGCAGAGGTGTGGAAACAATATTGCGAAATATTATTCTCTAACAACGACCCAGAAAATAATACAGAGAAAAGGAGTTATGAAAAAGAACCTCAAATATTGAAATCAGAAATTGAGGCGGCAATTAAAAAGCTAAAATTCAGAAAAGCAGAAGGAGAAGATGGAATAACGTCTGAAACACTCAAAGAAATGGGAGAATTAGGGATGGAAGTAATGCTTAGAATTTGCAAGGAGATCTGGAATACCGGAAAGTGGCCAAATGACTCAGTTAATCTCACGTTTATTCCCATATATATATAAAAAAGGTTCGCCGACAAATTGCAGTAATTATCGTACAGTAGCATTGATATCACATGCGAGCAAAGTACTTCTAACCATCATCAATGAAAGACTAAAATCAATTCTCTTACCACTCACACTCACCACCATCAAATACCACAAAAAAATCTCTTACCAGTGCGGATTCATCCCAGGTAGAGGAACAAGAGAACATATTCTTAATATTCGTCAAATTATCGAAAAATCTCAAGAGTTTAACATAGAAACATATTCATGCTTTGTTGACTATTCCAAGGCTTTCGATATCGTAAAATGGGATAAAATGTGGCGTATAATTAGAGGAATGGCAAGGTGGAGTAACGATAGGAGGAAGAAAAATCAAAAACCTACGTTATGCTGATGACACTATTATATTGGCGTCATCACCAGAAGAACTGAAACAAATTATAAATAGGCTAGGCACGGTGAGTACAGAATATGGTTTGAAAATAAATATGCAAAAAACCAAAGTGATGATCATCTATGGAATCAGAAACAAATAAGAAGAGATAATAAACATGGCAGGTAACGAAGTGGTGAGGCAATTGAATTACTTAGGCAGATCACCATCACAATTGCCAAACTCACAAAAATGTGGAAGAACAGTGACATATTTCGCCACCTATGCTTCAGAAACTTGGATAATAAAAAAAAGTCGATCCAAAGCGTATAATGGCATTTGAAATGTGGGTCTACCCTAGAATGTAGAAAATATACTGAGATATTTTGGACACATAACTAGAAGAAGAGTAGGTATGGAGCGAATGATAGTTGAAGGTAACGTAGCGGATAAAAGATCCAGAGGAAGATCTCCAGTACGATGGTCGGACCAAATAAAGGACATGACTGGTTACTCCTTCTCCATCCTACTCCATCCATCCTTCTCCAGCAAAATAACAAGCACAGGAAAGAGATCATTGGACAGAAATAGTCAAACAAATTACATAACGCCACTACATGCTTACGAAGGAGAAAAGATAGAGAATTAGGTTAGGAGAGATTTTGTCTTCTTGCCTAATACTCTTCTCCAAGGGAAATGTGTTTGTGTCGCCATAGATTCTCATTGTAGCTATTGCTCTATTTAACCTCTTAAACACTAGTTTATTTACCAACAGATAAATGTATGTTACTACCGTTTACAAACAGTCAAACTGCTTGGTTGGTTGCAAAGTGAAAGGTATAAAGAAGATTATTACTATTTAAATTTGAAAAACCAATAGAAGTTCAGCATCAATGGAATAAAAAAGATCCCTGGAACGGAAGTAATGTAAAGTAATAATAGCTGTGTCAAAATGGAAAAATACGTGAAATATGGAGGAAATACATGGAAGAATTATTTGAAGAAGATCAACAGACATGAACATATATTCTTGGACGTTCAGGACCAGAAATAACTGTCAACGAGGTACCACAGGCAATACAACGACCAAGAATAATAAAGCACTAAGGCCAGATGACATACCGGCTGAAATAATGAAACTATTTGAGGATGACTAACTCAAACTCTTAACAAGTCTCGTTTCTTCTTTCTTGGCTCCTTTAAGTAAGTCTTGGCCGATTTTACTATTCTCCCCTACTCTTGTCGCTTTTGTGCAGAAATCTCTCATTGTTTTACCCACATCTTACGTATATCACTCGTCACTTCATCTTTTTACCTTTTTCTTGGGGCCTTTGCCAGAAGGTTTTATTTAGTAGTTTTTCATAATTAAATCTCAGTACATATTCTGCCTATCTTAGAGTTCCTGGTTATATCTTCGTCGCCACTCTCCTGTTATCCAGTCTCTACAAGAATATCCTTCGGGGGTCTTCCGTTATAAGACTAACAATTTTGTTGTTTCACCCTGGTTAAGTGTCTACGTCTCACTTCCATACGTTATTATGGGGCGAATGAAAGTTTTATATACCTTTGTTTTAGCTGTCTTTGAAAACAATTTTGATTTAAGTAGCGTCGCTAAGGAATAATACTCTCTATTTTCTGCCATGATTATAGCTGCTACATCTTTTTCATAACTATTTTCGGGTGTTGTCATACCTCCCAAGTACTTGAATTCTTTGACAACTTTGAAATTGTATTCATTTATTGAAATGTTTTGTCTAATTCTTTAGTCTTGGATTTTTCGTATATATATATATATATATATATATATATATATATATATATATATATATATATATATATATATATATATATATATTGTGACAATTGGGGTTTATAGAAAATAATTTATAAGTTATATACTACATAATATTAGATATAAAAAAGTATTTGATTATTTTAAATAAGTTATATACTAGAGAAATTTATAAAAATATATTTATGTGAGGGCATTTTAAGAAATTAGCATATAATAATTGTAAAAAGTTGTATTTTAGTAATTATAATGTGGTAGATATATTTAAGTGAGCCATGTGACTAGGCAACCAACTATACAAACTCTGTCTCCAAGTGACATTTTAGGAAATTTTTAGGAATATAAAGTGGGGTTATAATAATATATTGTTTGAAATGTGTATTTTATTAAATTAGAATGTTAAGTTACTAATTTAATTATATATTCTGATCTGAAAAGCCTAAATGTCAACAAAATTATCAATGGAACATTAACGAATTCTCCAGAGTGCAGAGTGTGACCATTGTTTACGGTCGAACATTCTGGAATAATGATTATGTCGGTGGATGGAACAGATATTTTTTCGAGAACATCCATATCGAAGAAATAGAACGAGATCGAACATGGTTTCTTACCAGATGATTCTGGAATATCCAAAAAGATATAAATACCCGTGATTTGGATTCAAGAGAGCAGTTTTTAGTCAGAAGTCAGGCCAGTTTATTATGAAAGTTAGTAGACACATTTAGTTAGTAAATTGTTCAGAATTTTCAAGAAGTCAGTCAGAAAAGTTTAGTAAGAAATATGAAAGTTAGTTGGAGATAGTCCAATTGTTTAATATTGTGAGTTAAATGAAGATTAAAAATTATGCATATAATTTAATGCACATTTATAATTATACACAAATAATTATTGAAGATTATAAAAGTATATTAGAAGAATATTGGATGGACATTGGAAGGAATTAAAATTATATTATGATTGGAGATTAGTATAAATCAACTTATAATAATTGGATATTGGTATATTGAAAAGAAGAATAAATATAAATGGTGTTTGCTGGTTTGCTTGGTGGTGTATAAATGCTGGTGAAGAAAAATATATCTTAAATTGGTAGAAGCTGATAATTGGAAAAAGTAATTTCACCAAAAACAAGGATAACCGAAGTACGAAGACATTCAGTGGTGATTAGAATCTATATAGTGGAAAACAGTTCATTTAGGCATTCAGTGAAAGAAAGGTACAAAATTTTGTTAATATAATTTAGTTAGTGTTATAACAATTTCAATTTTGAAGATAGTTTGTTTAAATTTAACATTGTCTATAGAATTTAATTAGTTTTATAAGAACATCAATTTAAAGATAGTTTATTTTAAATTTACATTGGCTAGGTTAGATATATATGTGTGTTTCATAATAGTTATAATAAAGATAATTTAAAAAAGTACTTACAAGCTAATTCTTTGAGAACCGCGATAAAAACCCTATATTATTAAAATACTCATTGCTCATCATTCAAACAAAAAACACATCATAACAATATATATATATATATATATATATATATATATATATATATATATATATATATATACATATACTTGGTCTTATCTTCAAGCCCTATTTTTTTGACCCGCTTTCAAAAATGGTAAAACAAATCCTACAAGTCTGGCTAGTACAAATTCTTTTTGGTGTGATTCGTTCTCCAGAAACAGAAAACTGGTGGAAAAGATTATTATTGTTCAGTTTGGGTCTAGAAACGGGCTTGGAAGGTAAGAAACCCATGAGAAAAAATTTTTTATATAAGTTTAGATACAAAGAGTTTAGGATGTAAATTACAATATCTACGTATGCTTTATTGATTTCGAGAAAGCATTTGATAAAGTATACAATCCCAAACTGATTAAAATATTAAAGGAATCTTGTATTGACGGCAAAGATTTACGCCTAATCAAAATTTTGCACGTACAACAAAAGCCTTTATCCTAGTAGACTAGATACAGATTGATTGTACGGCACTGTTGTACATTTACGTCAGTATTTATTTTTGTGCATTTTTGTTTCAAGTCCCCTTTTTACTTCTGTTTTGTTCTTGTGAATCTTTTGTGCTAAGCTTAAATTTTTGTGCTAAAATAAATGAAATATTTTTCTTCCTGTAGGACTGTATATTGTGACTATTCTTTTTTATTCTTCTTTTTGTTATATTAATTTTCTTAATTTTATTTTGTTTTGCTCCTTTTTGTTTGTTGTGATTATTAACTTTGAAGAGTCTGCATATTGTATACTTTTCACCATCTTGTTTTTGTTTTCGTTTTGTTATTTTTTATGTTATTTTTTGTTATTTTTTGTTATTTTTATCGATATTTAAATATCGATATTGCATGTTTTATTTTATCTGATTTACAAGATGTTTCAATTACCTTTTTAGGAAACGGGTATGGCGACAAATGTGATAACGACACCGATGATGATCACGTAATTAATGAACTTGATGTATGTCCCACCAACTCATTAATTTACCAAACCGACTTCAGTAAATACCAAACCATAGTCCTTGATCCATACGGCGAAACTCAAATCGATCCCATTTGGGAAATTTACAACCACGGTGCAGAAATTGTCCAGACTGTTAACAGTGATCCCGGTTTGGCTGTTGGTCATGACAAATTTACTGGAGTAGATTTTGAAGGAACATTCTTTGTGGACTCAGACGAAGATGATGATTATGTTGGTTTTATTTTCAGGTGAGTTTTAAGCGTTATAATTCTCAAAATGGAATTATATCTGATTTTTTTCTCCTTATGAACTTTATGTTGATTATGTGGGCTTTTTAGTAGGCTACAAAGCGGACGTAAAGGTCTTGCTTTATATTTAAGCATCTTTGAATAAGAACATTAAAAGCAAATAGTAGGGGACCAGGGCAAAAAGACCACCTAATACGTTTTTACTTGTATCTGTCAATAAGTAATGAAAACACCACCCTAACCATAGTTTTGAATAATATTTTTTATTATATTGCTCAACAAAAAATTTAAATATAGTAACAGGTTTAAAAAAAACTACAACTTAAAGTGCAAATGTAGTCCGGTCCTGTATACCCCAGTATGCGGGCAAATGGGATCATCAGTAATTAGTATTTGCACAATGCGTATAGAAACATATCTTTTTCTTCTTTCACACCAGCACATGCCTTATGTGCTCAGTTATTGCATTGCTGACACTTTATCCAGCCCTCTTGCTTCTTGCTCCGACTATAAGGTTCATTGCAATAGATACATTCTGAATCTTAATCTTCACTACTGTCACTGCTATTCTTTACTGGTTGATTTTCTTTTTCACAAGCTTTAAAATTTAAAGCGGTTTCTGCAATTCTTTGCGTGGTTTTGGTTTTGTTATCTTACCTCTAATTTTTCTATTGTTTTTTTGTTTCTCAAGATCATCTTTATTTGGAGTTCTTGTCAAAATCTTCTATAGGTATCTCCTTTTTAATATTGGTTTTGTGTTATTTCTTATGTTGGCTTGTTTTGGAGACAGCAGTTGAAGTATGTCTGTGAAAAAACTAGCATTGATATCTGCATCAACCATTAAGGTGTCAGGTTGAGAAGAATAATGGTCAGATCTGTCGGTTGAAGTTGCAGATTGCTGATTTGGAGCAACAGATCTACTTCGGGCGAATTATTTCAGATTGGTGATGCTGACGTGGGCAAATTCCAAGAGATGCAAGTTTGGGAAGAAGTATAAAATATTATTGAAGGCAGAAAGTCAGTCCCGTCAAAAATATATCTCTGTTATAGGTCTGTTATACCTCTGTTAAAATATGCCACTTTTTTTATATCCTTTTTTGCAGCATAATTCACCGTTTCGTATATGAATATTTTTTCTCCAGGATGGAAAGTCAGGTAATATTTACATTCACGTGAATACTGCTTTTTTAGTGGCCCAAAAAAGCTAGGATCCAAAGGCTGCATTTGATGACTGCAGTGTGGAGGTAATGTTAAAAGAGTTATGTCATTTTCTCTAGCTTTTACAACATCTTCTAGCTGCCTGTAACTAATATGGCTATCCAAGATTAGAAGAACTTTATATTCCTAAATAGGTTTTGCAAATTTAATAAAATGATCGAGATATATGAGAAAATGGTCTTTGTCTATCCAACCAGACTCATTTGTGTAGCCTACAACACCAGCAAGTGCTCATTTCATTAGAAGAGGTGGCATTGGTTTACGAGTTAATAAAAAAAGGCGAAATGTAATTTTCTGAAGCTGATACCGAGTTAAATTGTAACCTCTTTTAGTACTTACAATTCGACCGACTTGTTTCTGACCTTTCTTAGATAATATGTTATTAGGTTTCTGTACTGTACTGATTCACGATTCGTCAAAATTATATATATTATCAGCTGTAAATCTTAATGTGTCCATCACTTCACTTAAAAGATCATAGAAATGGTTAACACCATTTCTATTAAAACCAATCGCTGTGTTGAGCTTCATGCTTTTGTACTGAAAGCTGAGGGTGACGTTTTAACTGTCCGGCTAGCAACAATTCTCCTGTTGGCATCAAAACAGTAGTATATTAAGTTTTTTAGATAAGTCAAAAGCAATTCTAAGGACATCAAGCGGTGTAAGTCCATAAAATCTATTTTGCTTATCGAAAAGATGTTTTAATAAAATTTACTAATCTTCTTTTCTTCACTTAAAACAGTTTTTGTAATCTTGAATTTTTCAGCTCTCAAATTCATGCCAATCTGAAGAGCGATGATAGCCTCATTTGTTGCGGATATGTAGATATGTTTCATTTGGGCGAAGCCTTTATAATATACAGTACACTAAGCAATTTTGATAAATGTGCAGAGGCATATAAGCCCATTGTCCCATTTCATGTAAAAAACATAATCAAGCATAACCTTAAACTAATCATTGCATTACTAATAGTAACAGTTAACAGTAATGCATTGATTAGTGATCAGTGTAGTAGTATCTGGGGGCTCGGAAGCCCTTAAGAAGACATCGAAGAGGATGTCGAAAGCTCGGCGCAATGATAATCGACGTGATTCAACCCGGAAGACTGTTGAGTTTAATATTAATTTCTGTAATAGTATTAATTTTAGCTCTAGATTTATATATATATATATATATATATATATATATATATATATATATATATATATATATATATATATATATATATATATATATATATATATATATATATATATATATATATATATATATATATATATATATAATGTTCGGATAAGTTTCCGCGGTCAGATAAATGAAAATTACTGAGTTCTCGGGAAGAACCGCGTTGAGAATTTAAAACTCGACGTTTCGGCACCTATTTTGGAGCCATTATCAAGAGGGATACGGTTCGGTTCGAGTTCGGGGTCTCAATCTGCCTACTCCCCTCACTCGAGACGTACCAGTATCGTGTTCTATATTGCAAGAACTGTCTCTCGGCACTGAGGTCTCAATCTGCCTACTTCCCAGTGTCGAGTGACGGGGTCGAGGTCACTCGACACTGGGAAGTAGGCAGATTGAGACCTCAGTGCCGAGAGACAGTTCTTGCAATATAGAACACGATACTGGTACGTCTCGAGTGAGGGGAGTAGGCAGATTGAGACCCCGAACTCGAACCGAACCGTATCCCTCTTGATAATGGCTCCAAAATGGGTGCCGAAACGTCGAGTTTTAAATTCTCAACGCGGTTCTTCCCGAGAACTCAGTAATTTTCATATATATATATATATATATATATATATATATATATATATATATAAAGCTGTTTTTCAAATATTATTGTACTATTAAAATTTTAGCTATCAAAGCAACAGAAAGTTCTACGCCGTTATGTGGAAGAAACACGCTCAGGTCTATTGGGAAGCGGAACCGTTCAGAGCGTTCGCTGAACCAGGAATCCAAATTAAAGTAATCGACTCTGAAACTGGACCCGGAGAAGTACTTAGAAATTCTCTATGGCACACAGGAGATACTCCTAATCAAGTAAGACTCCTTTGGAAAGATCCCAAAAATGTAGGATGGAAAGAGAAGACTTCGTACAGATGGTTCTTAATCCACAGGCCAGCTATTGGACTCATTAGGTTGAAGATATTTGACGGAGAGAGTATGGTAGCTGATTCTGGAAATCTTTTCGATACAACGCATAAGGGAGGAAGATTGGGAGTTCTTTGTTTCTCACAACAAATGATCATATGGTCGGATTTGGCATACAGATGTAATGGTAAGTATTCATAAAACTAAATGTTTAGAAAAAAATGTATTATAAAATTATAAAATGAGTGGTTAATAATGACTTATATGTGAAGAAAAAATACTACATGCTCCAAAAATACTCCAAATTGATAGGTATTTAATTTTTTTTTAGAAAATCTCAGAGAAGAAATTTGGAGAGACCTGTCACCAAGGTTCCAAAAGAAAGTAAAAATTGACAACATTGGATCTTATAATGTAAAATCACCAGATGTTCAATAGTAAATATAAGTTAAATATTGTTTTGTTAATGTTGGGTATTATGCTAATTAACCAATGAGTTCAATTAACACGTAATGAAACTTTGTTATGATTTATATTGTAAATAATTTTTTTAATACGATGCAAAACTTTGTTTATTAAATTGCAAAAATTCCAAAGTAGTTTTATTTTTTAATTATAAGACTATTAGGTAAAGTAGTTTAAAAATTAAACTACTTTTCAATAACTGCCTTTACAACGTCAATATTCCAAGAGACTGGAACAAAGCTGCTATGATTATATTACATAAAGCAGGAGACAAAGCAAATTTAGAGAATTACAGACCGATTAGCCTCTCAGCCATACATATCAGTTATTTACAAGAATAATAGTTAAAATAATGAAAAAAAAATTAGAGACTTATCAACCAAAAAAGTTACGGAACTAATGACAATCTACAAAGCGTAAAAACCCTCATAGAGAAAGTAGTGGAGACAATAAACCTCTAGTGCTAATATTTGTCGATTATTACACGACCTTTGTTACAGTTGAGCTAGAGTGTAGGTATACAAAATTATTATACAATTTATACCTATTGTCAAATTGCATACTAATAGAAATCGAAAGGAGACCCAATGTAACCTAAACTTTTTAATACTGTACTGAAACATGCTTTTAAGAATTTGAATTGGCTGACAAATGAAATAAAATTGGGTAGAGAATATCTATACAACTTACGTTTCGCCGATAATATTGCTGAGGATTTAGGAATGGCAAGAGAGATGGTACAGGAACTCGTTGTGCTACAGAAAATGTAGGTTTAAATGCAAACATCTCGAAAACAAAAATAATGACAAATTTGGTATCCAACCAGAACCTTAGTAGTTTAGGGCAAGAAGTGGAACTCGTAGATAAACATAAATACCTAGGTCATGAAATTATGATTGGCAGAGATAATCAGATCAATGAACTGAAGAGAAGAAGCAGTCTTGGGAGGGTACCATATGGTAAACTGAGAGAAACTTTTAAAACTGAGATGCCCACATGCTTGGAGAGTAAAATATTTTATCAATGCGTCCTCCCAGTAACATACGGAGCAGAAACACTTACTTTAACAAAAGCCTTTGCTACCTAACTGAGAGTCACACAGAGAAGAATGGAGCGATCCATGTTAGAAATAACTCTACGTGACAAAATAAAAAACGAAGGGGCCAGGAGAAGAACCAAGGTGACTGACGTCAACAAAAGGATAGCCAGACTAAAATGAAGATATACAGGACACATAACTAGAGTAACGGATAAACGATGGAGAAAGAGGTTATTGGAATGGAGACCAAGGGAAGACAAGAGACGCGTCGGTCGACCACCTACACAATGAGCTTACGATTTAAGAAGACAAAATAAAAACTGGATGAGATTGACGCAATATAGACGGGGTTGGAAACACGAGGAAGAGATCTATGTTCAGCAGTGGACGTTTGAATCTGGATAATGATGATGATGAAAAGAAGTATGCAAAGGGGTTTAAAATGAAAAAAATGCAAAATTTTTAATAGTCATCGTTTATTGCACTATGTCCTCTTACAAACAAAAAGTAATATGTAAATTTTTATAAAATAACGTAATGGGAGGTCATTCATTGGCAAGATACCAAATAAGACGTACCTATAATAGTTAAAATGCAATCTATGATATAGCAAATAGTTTCTAAACATAAACAGACAGAATTCAATATAGATAAACAGCATTATATAAATATTATTATAAGTAGACTTGGACAAGTATACAAAAAATGTAAAAAATATGCATTAATATGCATTTCTTTTAGAAAATATGCATTAAATATGCATTTTTTTAGAAAATAAAAATAAGTCATTAGAAAAATAATGCTTACAGAATGGCAAAGTGAATGGGAGGAGCAGTTAGTTACGGCTTACTGGACGACGACGTTAATCCCTGTTATGATAGCGTGGTACAATTGTAAGTTTAAGCGAAAACTGAGTAAAAATGGTTAAAAACAATCATGGTAATCACTTTATAAACGATTTGTAAAACTCATTATGAAAATATATGGCAGGCAAATAGTGATAATGGGAGCATACGGACCTACTGATAACAGTCCGATATTACAAAAGGACCAGTTCATGGACATCTTATAAGAAAATATCAAAAAAGTGAAACCAAAACAAGAAATAATAATAGCGGCTACCTAAATGAGAAAAAAGGGAAACGGTAAAATGGTAGCACAACAGGCCGTTTTGAAAAAGATGTGGCAAATAATAATAGAGAAAGACTAATTGAGCTGTGTGAACTAAACGACCTGAACAATAGAAACGGCTTCTTCAGACATAAGGAAATACATAAATACACGTATATACCAACAAAAAGAAAGTTAGATCCTTTATTGGTTACGTAATTGTCAATAAAGATAGTACTATCCAAATTAAAGATACACGAGTAAAGCCAATGGAGAAGGAAGACCGGAACATCATCGGAGTATACGGCCCAGAAAATAACAAGCCTCCAACAATATAAGAATACATTTTATGACGTTTACAACAAGTAGTAGATCAAGTCCAAGGGAAATTGGGAAAATTTAACGCTCGAATAGACAATCAACTAATACCCAGAATTAAGCAAAAACATAACGACAATGTTAAACGCAAAAATGGAAAACTGATGATAAACTTATGCACAAATAACGAACTTAGAATAAACAACACATTTTTTGACCACATAGACCAACACAAATATACATTCAATAACACTCATAGACAAAGAACTACGATAGATCATGTTATAACCAACACATATATACATCCAAAAAGAGGTTTAATCTTTGTATGTAGGTATATTTAAAAACCCTTAAAAGGGCTACATCAAAAAACACAAACGTTTTCGGAATAATAATTCCATCATCAGGTTAAAAAGCAGGTTAACATGCCTGAGCCACCAAAATATTAGGGTACAACCCTTTACAAAAAATGAAGTTAGCAAAAAATGTACATGTTGTTGTTTAAAAGTGAGTGATGTTTAATACTTTATTAGATTTAACTTCAGGCAACACATAACCATGCCTCACGTGAGTTCCAGAGTCCGGAGAGTAAACCTCCGGACAGTTACCAGCTGATGTCCGTTTGAAGAATACCAGAGGTGACGACAAACGAAAAATAAATATTGAGTAGGAAGAGGTAAAGGATGCATTAAAAAAATTAGAAAATAGAGAATCGACAGAAAGAAAGCCAAAAAAAATAATAGAACAAACAGAATACCAAAACAATGGAGATCAAGCATCCTAAAACCGGAATCTCACAAAACGTAAAGCGGTATATTTCATTGGCGAAAAGAAATATAAAATACATAATAGAAAAAGACAAAATCTAAAGACTGGAACCAAAACAACGTGGAATACCATATTTCTCTTATAATTTGTGGTTTACGATCTTTGGGATACGGTAAAACTGTCTATTTATGGTGGGCGCAAGGTGTCATTTGTATTTCAAAATGGTAAGGAAGATCATGCACCGACGCTGTATTTATAATAAGACAAGTAAAAAAAAATCATTAGAATACAACAAACCGGAATAGCTATATTTCGTAGACCTTAAGAAGGCATTTGACACGATCAAATTAAACGATGTTATTCACTTATTTTAGACAAGAGAGATACATTTAAGAATAATCAAAATTATCTAAAATCTCTACCAAAATAATATAATGAACGTAGCGTCGAAGAAAAAATACTTAACTCAAATAAATCTGACAATGGGATAAGACAATGAGATTCCCTTCAACCTGATCATGGATGAATAATAAAGAAAAGTAAAAAATGATACCAAATCTGAACTAAATTTAAAAGAATTTTAAAATTTTTTCGGGTGGAGAAGATTTGAAACTGCACAATACTAGAACGTCTCACCAAGACTACTGAGATTATAAAAAGCACCAAGGAGAGAAATCTGGACTACTTAGGACATTTAATGAGAGGTCTCAAATATGGATTGCTACAAAATATTATGCAAGGGAAAATAGCGAGCAAAAGCAGTCCCGGATGAAGAAAGACTTCAGGGTTAAAGTTCTTGCAAGATTTGTATGACATTGATACAAGCATGTTATTTAGGGTAGCAGTGAATAAAATTAATATAGCTATGATGGGAACCAACGTTCTGAAAGGACTTTTTACATGAAGTAAAAGGTCTTACCTGTTCTCAATCGTTGTAGACTAGATTATGGATACGATACAGTGCCCCTTTCGCAATGCCGCCATGTTGGATTTTTCTCTTAAAAATTCATCTGTGTCTAATCTCCTATCATGTAACGTCTCAAACGTGAAAATCGGACTAATAACAACGAAGATACGGTATAGTGCCTCTTTGGCCATATCTACTTTCTCCTTAAAATTCAGCAGTCTCCAATCCCCGTTCATTTAATGTGTCAAACATCAAAATCTGCCAAAAAAACAACAAATATACGATATAGTGCTTTTTTGCAATGACGCGATGTTTTTTCTATGTTATTATATTCTACTTAATAAATCATTTTAGTGACACCTCATACTTTGCTGTATGTTAAATCGTTTAGGCTCTACATACCCAATGGTCCTTTGTTTGGACGCCATATTTGTTTTTTCAATGAAACCCGTATTCGCCATCCCCTCTACTTTCCAACAAGCTTCATTAGTATTATAACACAAAAATGACCAGACTGGACCTTAGCGACTTGACTAGACAATTCCGAGTTCCAACATCGAAAAGATTATAATACCCATGTTCGTCCGTCTAAAAATCTGATCTACTGGCAGGGATCGATCCCACCGTAAACCGACAATCTCAACGGAAATAAGGGCTCGTGCAACAATGGTAGCGAACTACGATTGCCTAGTAAAGTCACATTGTTTTGAGCCTTTCGACTCTCGGAACTCCAAGAGATATCGTTGCCACCTTTGACTAGAAAGGATACGGTCTTAGAGGCGTTCAGGCATAATCCCACGGATACTTCGCACTATTACTCTCGTACTGAGCAGGATTACTATCGCAATGACGAGTCATCAGTAGGGTAAAACTAACCTGTCTCACGACGGTCTAAGCCCAGCTCACGTTCCCTGTCTATGATTGATCAATCCAACGCTTGGCAGGAAGAGCCAACATCGAAGGATCAAAAAGCGACGTCGCTATGAACGCTTGGCCGTCACAAGCCAGTTATCCCTGTGGTAACTTTTCTGATACCTCTTGTTGAAAACTCTTCAAGCCAAAAGGATCGCAGTACCTATGCATACTGAAGATCAGGATCAAGCCAGCTTTTACCCTTTTGCTCTACGCGAGGTTTCTGTCCTCGCTGAGCTGGCCTTAAGACACCTGCGTTATTCTTTGACAGATGTACCGCCCCAGTCAAACTCCCCGCCTGACAGTGTCCTCGAATCGAATCAGGCTGGAGGTAAGTTGACGCTCGAAACGAAGCACACGAATGCTAGCCGGGTATCCGAAAGGCAAGCCTTATTGGAGCCACGAAGCCGACGAACGGAACAACGCAACGAAACGTCACTCCGTGCCCAGTCGCAGCCTCGTGAGCGAACGACGCACGCGTTTCGCCTTACCGAGTAAGTAAAGAAACGATGATTATCCTTTAAACTCTACAAATATCACGTAGATATTTTCCATAATGGTCATATGTGTATTCTCTTCATTAGCATTTTCTCTATTAAAGTTATGTGAGATTTCATGCTCTGTACATATTCTTTTCCTGCCGGATCTTCTTCTTCTTCTTCTTCTTCTTCCTCTTTATAAGCAATTCTGCTTGTTCATTGACGAATTAATACCTCTATGGAAGGTTGTTATTCCATCTTTTGCGCGGTCATCCGATATTTCTTCTGCCGATTGGCGACTTATCTCTTTCTATTTTGACGTCACGGGTCTCCTCCATTCTGCTTATGTGGTTATTCCATTTTTTTTTCTATTTTGTATCCATTCATTTATACACTGTACGTTATTTCTGTATTACACTGTATTTCCTGTAATTCTTCTCAGTGCTCTCATCTCTGCAGTTTCCAGTAACCTTTGCGTTGTGGCCGTGTCGGGTCTTGTTTCTGAGACATATTGGTCTTACACTGGCTTTATAAATTTTTGACTTCATCTCAGTGTTAACGTGTAACCTCTTTGTCCAGGTCTCCATAGCTAGACAGTGTAATTCCCAGGTATTTTATTTTCATTACTTGTTTAATACTGATCATTAATTTCTATTTTACATCTGGTTGATTCTTTGTTGACTACTATTGTTTTAGGTTTCTGAAATGAGATTGTCATATTAAATTCGATTGCTCTTGTGTTAAATCTGTGGACCAGTCTTTGCAGACTATCTTCATCTTGGGCTATCAATATTGCAACGTCTGCCTAACAGAGTATTGTGATTTCTTTGTTTCCCATTCTGTAATCTCTACCTTTGTTAACACTTTTGACGATTTCATCCATAATCAAATTGAAGATCATGGGACTCAATGAATCCCCTTGTCTTATACCGCTGCCTATTTCGATAGGTTCTGTAGGTTGTTCATCTATTCTGACTTCCATTTTGTTGTTTTGGTAGATGTTTTCAATAGTTTTTATAATCTTTGAGTCTTACTCTGTCAAACGCTTTCTTTAAGTCAACCAGACACAGAAATGCTGGTCTATTATACTCTAGTGATTTCTCAGTAATTTGCTTTATAACGAATATGGCATTTGTATACGATCTTTTCAATCACTATACTCTAGTGATTTCTCAGTAATTTGCTTTATAACGAATATGGCATCTGTACACGATCTTCCATTACGAAAACCCTGTTATTCATCTGCTAAACTTATCCCCTGACTTATTAGCACTTATGTAATTTTAGTTATAGTATAAAGTTTTAGCGTAGTATTTAACAAGTTTATACATCTGTAGTTTTCTGACTGTTTTGTTATCTCCTTTTTTGAATATTAGAATGAGTTCGCTCGTTCTTCATTCTTCCGGTATTTTATTGTGTTTTATAAGTTTATTAATTACTGTTATTAAATGTTCTGTCATTGCTGCTCCACAATATTTCTGTAATTCGTTTGGTATCCCGTCTTAACCTGCTTCTTTTCTATTCTTCAGGTTTTCAAGTATTTTCCGTTCTTCCTGTAGATTTATATTAAGTTCTTCATTTGTGGTAATTTCTGGTGTTTCCGGTTCTAGTGTCATTTGTTCTAGCTTTTTTAGCTTTGGTTCTCTTAGTTCCTTTACCACCGTTCTTTACCTCCGCAGACCTTAAAAGTCATGTTCCATTTTTTTCGAAAAGCATTCCCAGTGATAATTGTTTATTTTTCTTATATAAGCATGTGTTTAGTTTCTAATTGTCTTGTAATTATGGTATGCCTCTTGTGTTTTGGTTGACATGCTTACGATTAAAGTTTATAACGGAGTGTGTTATTTGTAAAAATTCAACTGGAGATGTTAATATTAACTGTGATAGCTGCACCAGGTCGACACATAGGGAGTGTTCTGGATTGAATTCCAGAGAACTACAAGTTATGGACCTCAAAGGTAAGAAATTGCTTAAATTTTATTGTGAGGATTGTCAGAATGGAATAAAGCTTATTCCTAATTTGGTTGCGAAAATTGATCATATGGAGTTAGAAATCAAACATTTAAAAAATATTTCAGATTCTGTTGACAGTAATGACCCTAACACTAGGGAAGGTAAAGAAGAAATAATATGTGAGATGATTGAGAGGCAGAGTCGGGCTTCTAACATAATTGTCTATAACGTGAATGAATCAAAAATGAAAACGCAAGTAGAACGTGATTCTGAAGATGCAACAGCTATTGGGAAAATATTGAATAATTTTAATATTGACAAAAATAATTTAAAAGATTTTCGTTTGGGAAGATATGTGGGAAGCAAGAGTAGGCCGCTCAAAGTTATTCTTAATTCAAAAGAATATGCCAAATTTGTTCTTAAGAATAAACAATTAATTTCTATTCCAAGCATCAAAATTTTTGGTGATCAAACGAAGGCTCAACAGGTCTATTTTAAAGCGATTAAAAATAAACTACAAACTTTGATTGATAACGGTGATACTACCAAAACTATTAGATATATAAATAATAAACCGACTATCGTTTCGAAATCCATTCAAAAAAACACTTTGTAAATCCTAATATGATATAAGAACAACTGGAGTTGACGAACAAGACTTGGGAATTATCTCAGAACTATACTGGCACCAAACGGCAAAATTGAAATAGAGCACACAACATCCGAAGACATACAAATCCGACGAGGAGTGAGACAGGGTTGCGTCTTATCACCGCTACTCTTTAATTTGTATTCGGAGTCTATATTCAGAGAAGCATTAGACGAGGTCCAAGGCTGAATTAAAATTAACGGAATCAGCATAGACAACATCAGATATGCTGATGATACCGTCTTAATAGCAAGCAACGCACAAGAACTACAAAAAATAATAAATGCGGTAGTTCACCACAGCGAAATGTTCGGTTTACATCTAAACGTTTCCAAAACTAAAACTTTAGTATTTTCAAAGACACCAATAAACATACAGGTGTATGCCAAGGGTCAAATAATAGAACAGGTAAATTCCATAAAATATTTGGGAACAAATATCAATAGTCAGTGTAATCCAAAAAAAGAAATCCTATCAAGAATCGCACAAGCAAGGAAAACATTCATGAGCATGAAAACATTTTTTACAAGATCAGACCTTAGTCTACAGCTTAGAATCCGAATGATCAGATGTTACGTTTTTTCTGTCTTACTGTATGACTGTGAAAGTTGGACAATGGACTCTGAAGTAGAAAAAAGAATAGATGCCTTTGAGATGTATATATACAGACGAATGTTGAGGATTCCATGGGTACAAAGAGTTACTAATGTTGAGGTACTTCGTCGCATGTGTAAACAAAAAGAATTACTAAGAATAATCAAAGAGAGGAAAATGCAATACTTGGGTCATGTGTTGAGAGGCGAAAGATATGAATTACTTCAAGTTATACTGGAAGGAAAATTACAGGGCAAAAGATCAGTAGGAAGACGCCAGAACTCGTGGCTGAAAGACCTGAGGAGATGGTTCGACCGCTCATCCGCAGAGATATTTCGCGCAGCAGTTTCCAAAACTACAATTGCCATTTGGATCGCCAACCTTCGAAAGAAGACGGCGCAATGAGAAGAAGAAACCCTAATATACCTTTCAACTCCGATATAATTTATCTCAACGCCCAAAGCATTATAAAAAATAGAGGCCAAGTCCAAGAATCTATAACTTGCTATAACCACAAAATAATTTTATTGAGTGAAACTAGGACGACATCAGATATTGAAGATATTGAAGTGAAACTTAAAAATTATTGTCATATTCGTTGTAACTCAACGGGTAGATACACTGGAGGTGTTATGCTATATATCAACAAACATTATAATTTTTCAAATTTTAAAACATTTCAATTGCGTAATAATTATTGGTGCAAAGTAATAAAAGTTGATGTTAAATCCAGTATTTACTTGGTGGGGTGTTTATACCATTCACCATCCATATTGTTCTGAAGCTATTTTCTTGTGGCATTTTAAATTAATTAATATTTAAATGGGAATAAGCCACAATTAAAGGTTAAAATACATTTATTGACGTTTCAATTTCCACTTCGGAAATCGTTCTCAAAATACAAACATTAGTAAATTAAACAAATTTTGTTTTTGTTACTTAGTGAAAAATTCTTCTAATAATTTAATTTTATCTGACTCATCTATATTGACAATTCAGACATACATTATACATTTTAAAGTAGACGACTTTAAAATGATATTGCCAATATTGTTGAGTTGCGTTCCTGGGACGACTTTACTTATAAGATAGTTCATTCGATTACATGAAATCAACTTTAACGTGAGAATATCCGTCAGAAAAAATCATAACATGTAATTCGTCTTTAAAAAGACAAATACATGCCATGATGACAGTAAAATTCTCCCGTTAGTGATTCCATAGTAAATTATGAGGGAAAAACCAGGAAAAAACCTCATAATACTATCCCGACATGGTAAGTATTTGATCTTGCATTTAGTTTACCTTCAATAAATACCAAATTCCGATTTTATATGTTTGTTATTTAAAAAAAATATAAATGATGTATTCTCTATATGTTACTGACTTACCAATACTGGTATTTTCCTTTTAATAACTTCCTCTTTCAATATGGGTAACCAGATCCTACTACATTCTGCCGAGGAATTCGCGACGCAATTGGTCTCATTTAGCATAATTAGAGCCGCTTCTTTGATTTTTCTCTTTTTACCATCAGTTTCTTTTAGGACTATATTTGAATCATTCCATTGAACCCTATGTTCATTATCCCATGCATGTTTACATATTTGAGATCTATCAAATTCTCTATTTTTAATATAGGATTGATGTTCACTTATTCTAACATTTAATGGCCTTGATGTTTCACCTAAATAAAACTGATCGCATTCACAAGGTATTTTATAAATGCAATTCTTTGTCCTTTCTTGTTCATTGTTAGGTTTGGTTTTGGACAAAATAGATCTCAACGTGTTTGTTGTTTTGAATGTTGTTGAAATGTTGAATTTATTTCCTATCCTTTTAAGCTTTTCCGATAATCCTTTTATGTATGGTATTGTTATTTTCCTCGTATTATTCCTTGTATATGCTGTAGGATCTCGTTCTAAGTTGTTTTGTTCTATTCGATCGATTGTTGAAAATTCCTTATTTATAAACGATAAAGGATAATCATTTTTTAATAAAACAGTTGTTAACAAATGTTTCTCCTCCAAGAACGAATTTTCGTTAGAACAAGTAATTTTGGCTCTATCGTATAAGGATTTAATGATTCCCTTTTTAATATTAATATTGTGATTTGATTTGAAATTTAAATATCTGTTGGTGTGTGTTGGTTTTCTATACACCTGAGTTTCGTATCCAGTATCGTTCTTAGAGATTAAAACATCCAGAAAAGGTAATGTGTTATTATATTCCTTTTCCATGGTAAATGTTATTGTCTCTTCTTTATCGTTTATATCATTTAGGAATGTGTCCAACAACTCTGATCCATGAGGCCATATTGAGAATACATCATCTACATATCTCCACCATACTGAGGGTTTTAAATTTTGTTTAGAAATAATATTTGTTTCAAAATCTTCCATAAATATATCGGCTAATAATGGAGATAAACTAGAGCCCATTGCTAGTCCAAAACTTTGTTTATAGAATTCATTATTTAGTTGAAAATATGTATTATCAGTACATACTGTTATTAACTCCATTATAGCTGATATATTTAGTCCTGTTCTAGTTGCCAATGTATCATCACTCTCTAATTTTGTCTTGACTATATTTAAAGTCTTATCTAATCCTTTGGAAAACAAAATATATAGAACTTTATTCAAGTTTAAAGATTGTTTACCCAGTTATCAGAGAAGATTGATTGCACCTCATTATAGTAAGACCCCTCATTTTTATGGAGTGCCGAAAGTTCATAAAACGAATATACCACTTAGACCCATTTGTAGTACCATGAATTCTCCTTGTAGTGAACTATCAAAATTTTTATTAAATATTTTAAAACCAATTGCAAATAAAAATGACACATTTATAAAAAATACACAACATTTTTTAAATAAATTATCAAATATTGAATTTAATTCAAATAATACTTTAGTAAGTTTTGACATAAATAGTTTATTTACGAATGTGCCATTAGATAAGACTTTAAATATAGTCAAGACAAAATTAGAGAGTGATGATACATTGGCAACTAGAACAGGACTAAATATATCAGCTATAATGGAGTTAATAACAGTATGTACTGATAATACATATTTTCAACTAAATAATGAATTCTATAAACAAAGTTTTGGACTAGCAATGGGCTCTAGTTTATCTCCATTATTAGCCGATATATTTATGGAAGATTTTGAAACAAATATTATTTCTAAACAAAATTTAAAACCCTCAGTATGGTGGAGATATGTAGATGATGTATTCTCAATATGGCCTCATGGATCAGAGTTGTTGGACACATTCCTAAATGATATAAACGATAAAGAAGAGACAATAACATTTACCATGGAAAAGGAATATAATAACACATTACCTTTTCTGGATGTTTTAATCTCTAAGAACGATACTGGATACGAAACTCAGGTGTATAGAAAACCAACACACACCAACAGATATTTAAATTTCAAATCAAATCACAATATTAATATTAAAAAGGGAATCATTAAATCCTTATACGATAGAGCCAAAATTACTTGTTCTAACGAAAATTCGTTCTTGGAGGAGAAACATTTGTTAACAACTGTTTTATTAAAAAATGATTATCCTTTATCGTTTATAAATAAGGAATTTTCAACAATCGATCGAATAGAACAAAACAACTTAGAACGAGATCCTACAGCATATACAAGGAATAATACGAGGAAAATAACAATACCATACATAAAAGGATTATCGGAAAAGCTTAAAAGGATAGGAAATAAATTCAACATTTCAACAACATTCAAAACAACAAACACGTTGAGATCTATTTTGTCCAAAACCAAACCTAACAATGAACAAGAAAGGACAAAGAATTGCATTTATAAAATACCTTGTGAATGCGATCAGTTTTATTTAGGTGAAACATCAAGGCCATTAAATGTTAGAATAAGTGAACATCAATCCTATATTAAAAATAGAGAATTTGATAGATCTCAAATATGTAAACATGCATGGGATAATGAACATAGGGTTCAATGGAATGATTCAAATATAGTCCTAAAAGAAACTGATGGTAAAAAGAGAAAAATCAAAGAAGCGGCTCTAATTATGCTAAATGAGACCAATTGCGTCGCGAATTCCTCGGCAGAATGTAGTAGGATCTGGTTACCCATATTGAAAGAGGAAGTTATTAAAAGGAAAATACCAGTATTGGTAAGTCAGTAACATATAGAGAATACATCATTTATATATTTTTTTTTAAATAACAAACATATAAAATCGGAATTTGGTATTTATTGAAGGTAAACTAAATGCAAGATCAAATACTTACCATGTCGGGATAGTATTATGAGGTTTTTTCCTGGTTTTTCCCTCATAATTTACTATGGAATCACTAACGGGAGAATTTTACTGTCATCATGGCATGTATTTGTCTTTTTAAAGACGAATTACATGTTATGATTTTTTCTGACGGATATTCTCACGTTAAAGTTGATTTCATGTAATCGAATGAACTATCTTATAAGTAAAGTCGTCCCAGGAACGCAACTCAACAATATTGGCAATATCATTTTAAAGTCGTCTACTTTAAAATGTATAATGTATGTCTGAATTGTCAATATAGATGAGTCAGATAAAATTAAATTATTAGAAGAATTTTTCACTAAGTAACAAAAACAAAATTTGTTTAATTTACTAATGTTTGTATTTTGAGAACGATTTCCGAAGTGGAAATTGAAACGTCAATAAATGTATTTTAACCTTTAATTGTGGCTTATTCCCATTTAAATATTAATTAATTCACCATCCAGTTCTGATGCTGAATTTATTGAAGATTTGGAAGAAATTTGTGATGCAACATTTACTACAAACTACCGTTGTATGTTAATTGGTGATATTAATATTGACTGGTTGGCTAGTAATTTCTATGGTGAAAAAATTAAAAAATTGTTTTCGGCTTATGGGATAAAACAATATATTAGTGATCCTACCCGTATTACTGCCACTCTAGTAAAACTTAGGTAGATTATGTGCTTTCTAATCAAAATAATATAAGTGCTTGTGTTTACGATTGTCCAAACATTACTGATCATTCCGTTATTTCAGTAAATATCTCCAATAATAATAGTTATAATATATCTGATGGTAATATATACAAGTTTAGAAATTTATGTAATCAAAACTTAAATAAAATCAAAACTAATCTTTTCATGTGTCACTTTATTTAGATTCTGTTGATGTTAATTAAGAATGATAAGGGGCTACGTATTTAACACGCTATTATACGGTGTAGAGGCCTGGACTCTCAAGCAGAACAATATAAAAAATATTGAAAGTTTCGAGATGTGGTGCTACCGTCGAATGCTGAAGATAAGTTGGGTTGAAAGAGTTACAAATTTTGAAGTAATGCGAAGGATAGGAAAAGACCCAGAAATTTTGTTAACGATCAAACAAAGAAAACTCGAATATTTGGGTCACGTGATGAGAGGACATAAATACGCATTACTTCAAAATATAATGCAAGGAAAAATAGAAGGAAAACGGAATCCAGGCCGTAGAAGAATGTCATGACTGCGTAATTTGAGAGAGTGGTTTGGCTGTGGCTGTACCACTAATGAACTCTTTAGGTCAGCTGTAAACAAGGTCAGGATAGCCTTGATGATTTTCAATCTCCGATAGGAGTGGCACAAGAAGAAGAAGATGTTAATATCAATTACCAGGAAATTTTGCAAAATTGTGAAAATGTAATCAATGGCATAATAGATAGATAGATGGTTTATTGGTAATACATCAATACAAAAGTATTTTTTACAAGTCAAAGATAAAATATGTCAATATAGTTAATAAACACATAAATAGAAACACAAAACATAAATACAGTGTTTTAAAATATACTTACAACAATTATAACAAATTAAAATTGGAGGTAAAATACTCCTCATACGTAAAAAAGGCATTCACTACAAGGTAACTCTTAATTTTCGCCTTAAACTGATGAAAATTAAGAGCTTTTATTCTAGCTGGCACTAAGTTATAGAATTTTATGGCTAAATACCTTGAACCATTTCTTGATCTCTCAAGACGGCTAAATTCTGGTATAAGATTATTATTAAATCTGGTGGGATACTTGTGAAAATCTACATGTGCATTGTATTGACTAAGATTTTGTTTAATGTGCAACAGACACTGCATAATATATACACAAGGTAAAGTCAAAATTTGTAAAGCTCTAAAGGAGTTTCTACAATCTGCTCTATAACAGAGCCCAGAGATAATACGAACACACTTTCTTTGTTGTGAAAACACTTTATCAATGTGACAAGAGTGACCCCAGGAGAGTATAGCATATGTCAGATGAGAATGAAAATTACTATGATAGGCTGTTAAAATAGTTTCCCTGGAAGTCACCTGTACAAGGTTCCTAAAGAGGAAAAGTTGTCGGGAAAGCTTTTTCGATAGAATAACTATATGTTGTTCCCAGGTTAATCCTGCATCCAAATATATCCCCAGAAACTTCGCTCCGGTTACACATTGTGGTAGAGCAGCGTTTTCAACGCAAGTGTTATTTCTTAGAGTAAAATTAACACTTTGTGATTTAGAGTTGTTCAAAGAAAGACGGTTAGTTACCGGTATACCAATTGTAACATGACAGTTTCAATCAAAATTACCTTGGTTTGATTATGAGGTGTTTAAACAAATTAAACAACGTGATAGGGCTTATAAAGATTTTAAAAAATGTATTGACGTCATTGAAAAACAACATAAATGCCGGTTTTTAAGAGACATAGAAATGAGGTAGTAAATATGTTAAAGCTAAAAAGGGCGGTTCTGTTTTAACAAAATAGACATGTATAGAAACAATCCAAGACAAAAATAGTCGAGAAATGCCATACACTGTAATCTTTGAAACTATTACTGGCCTAAAACGGTTAACAAACAGCGTAGAAATAGCTAGCAGTTTTAATGAGTATTTTGTTGAAAGCATTGAAAGTATTGTTTAAAGTATTGATAATTCTGAAACATGGTGTAATGTAAATAGTAATCTATATTTAAATTTTGAAAAATTGGAAGAGCCCTCTATGCAGGATTTGCGAAAAATTGTTGGCAATTTAGATAATAAATTTTCACTACATGAAACGTTAAATTGCAGAATGGTAAAGGAAGTTTTTGAAACCATTGGACACGTTATGTTTAATAATCAATCAGGTTTTCGAAAACAATTCTCTTGTGAATCAGCGTTACAAGTTACATTATGTCACATAGAGAGTAATTTAGATAAAAATAAGTACGTAATCGGTGTATTTCTTGATTTAAAAAGAGCTTTTGAGACCATTGACAGGACAATAATGATTTCTCAACTTAAACAGTATGGTATAGGAGGTACAGTAATTGCGTGGTTAGAAAATTATTTACAAGATCACAAACAGAAAGTTCGATTTAAAGACCAATTGTCATCTGAAATGGATAGTGTATTAGTGAAGGTAGTGTATTAGGCCTCCTTTTATTTATTTTGTACATTAACGATATCGATATTTTTGTAATTTGTGAATTTATTAATCTTTTTGCCGATGATACTCTAATCGGTTGTAGTGATAAAAATTTTGATGTATCTATTCAAAAAATGAACACTATTATAAATATGGTTAATAAATATTTAAAAATGAATAAACTGAAGCTGAATGTGAAAAAAACAAAGGAAATGGTTTTCACAACCAAACATAAATATAGCTTGCTTGATTCTGAAATCATAAATTTAAATAATAATAATGAAAAAATTGAAATTGTCACAACAGTTAAATATTTGGGATTCCAACTTGACAATATTCTGAATTTTGAGAGTCACTTCGAGTACGTTCATAAAAAAATATCAAAAAAACTTTATTTTCGGAGTAGAATATCTCAAAAGTTGTCAATGGAGTCAAAACTAACAATATATAACACAATTATCCAACCTCATATTGACTATTGCTCATCAATCTTATATTTATTTAACCTTAACAAACTTAACATGCTACAAAAATTACGGAACCGTGGAATGAAAATAATTCTTAAAACAAATCGCCGTACCCCAATTGGAACGATGTTAAATACTCTAAATTGTTCCTCTGTTCAAAATTGACTGTTTTATTTCACCATGATTTTGGTCTTCAAAATAGTAAATGGCTTATCTCCTGAATATTTTCAAGAATTCATTTCTTTTAACAAAAGTAATCTACATCTGTAAAGAAATGTACTAGTCTCAATAATTTCAAAATGTTACTTAAACAGTATATCAAAAATTTATAGTGTACTTTCTTTATATTGTATGTATATTAGGTTTTTTCTATTTAAATAAAGATCTATCTATCTATCTACATGTATTTCAGATAAGCTTTTTTCTTTTCTTTACATTTTTTCTTCACTTCTGTACAAAACCATGGAGTTCTTCGTCTTGGGAACGATTAATTTTTATTTATATTTCTTTCACCAAGAACTTCCTTGGTCGAGGCTAAGATATTAGACTTAATTTTTGCCCAGCTTTCTTCGACTCAATCACTTTCTGTGATATATGTGTTTCTACTTTTTTCGGTTATTCTTTTTTGAAATTGGTATCTTGTGGAGTCATCCTGTAAGCTTTCGACTTTTATATTTGTGATGCATTCTGGTATTTTGTTATCACATATATGTGTTTTTATAAATAGTAAGATTGATTTACTAGAGATATTATTAAGAATATTGAATGGAGTAATTACCCTTGTACTCTATATCTTTATATCATTGGCTAGTTGTTTAGTTAATTTGCTGTCGAGGTCAAGAGAGATCTTACAAGTAAATTCACAAGAAGCTGATGATCGGTAAGATGAGATTGCTTATGCCTGCAATCATTCGGTACCTACCTGTAAAAAAGTAATACATAAGCCAATCGACCAAAAAATAGGAAGATGTAATGGAGTTGATAATTGGTAAATCCTCGTCATCAGGTAAGCATCATCCAAAAAAAAAAGAGATAAACAAGTCCAGTACTAGAAGACACAAAGGTAGTGGATGAGGAAGAGTGCTTAAAAATTGGAAGCTATAATATGCGTTTAAATATTTCGTTTTCTTTAATAGCGACATATTGTTTATTTGTAAGCCTATTGTAGATAAAGTGCAATATGGTAAATTGTAGATAGATGTTTCTTTTAGATCAAAATGCATGTAACATCCTGTACGAGGTAATTGGTGTAAGAGAAACCGCAGAACCGATCAACAGTATAAATGGCTTTTAAACCCTGCACCATAATAATTATTCCCCCGGTCTATTTGCGTGTTGCAAGATTTGGTGGGATCACAACCGCCAATTGTCAATTTGTCCGCCATCGCCATCATCATTTAGATTCAGATTCAGCAGCAATCGCAGTTCGCAGTTCGGTGTGTGCGTATTTGACGGGTGTTCGTTTTGTGTATGTGGCAACAGTTGCTGTGCGTTTCCTTCCAGAGGTTCTCCCTCCAGATTTATTAAGTTCAATTTGACAGCAGGAAATATTCAACTGTTAATACGGTGAGTTTTAATCAATTGTTTAATTCATGGAGATGCGAATACGGGGGTTATTCTTTTAATACACCGGGATGTAAAATTAACGGAAATACTTTCGAAACAATGTTAGACACTGTTTTAAAAAATATAATAATAATCTAAGAACAGGAATTTCATAACTATTGGTTTTGTCCATAAAATATAATTTAAACTTTATATACTGTATGTTTTACATTTATAATCAAAACAGAACCGTATGACATATTTTATTTTTTTTTTAATTAAAATATATTTTACTTATTATATTTTGTAAGAATTAATCACACATATCGATAAGACATATATTATTTGACGTTTTGTATTCCATCTTAAAAATAGTTTTTCTTTATTTTTTTCTATTATCCATTTTAAGCTCTCAGATATTGGATTGGGATATATGTCGAGTTCCACAGAAAATATCCACTTTTTGATACCAAAAACATTGAATTTGAAATATGAGGGCACTCTTGCGACCAATTTTTTTTATTCTTTAGTACTTCAAGCTGAAGAGAAAATAGCCCTGCCACCCAGAACGAGGGTGATCGTGCCTTTTTTTGCGAAAGGTCGAAAATTAAATGATCGAAATAATAATGATTTTGGAGTTTAAAAATATCGCGACTTAAAATCACTGTAGAAACTCTCCAAAAACACATACAAACCTTTATAAAAACCAAAAAGTTAAGGCCATTTTTATAATTTTAAAATATTGCTTTTGTTTTTCTGTTCATTCTCAATTTACAGGGTAAGTTTTACGTAGGTATGGCACGCCTCAAAAACTAAATAAAAAAATGTGCCGCCTCCCGGAACGAGGGCAATTGTGCCTTTTTTGTGAGATTTCAAAAATTGGATGAGCGAAATAATAGTAATGCCGCGATTTTAAATCACTGTCGAGTCTGTTCAATAGTACCTAGAAACCTGTTTAAAAATCTAAAATGAAGGCCTTTTTTATACTTTTAAAAATAATGCTTTTGTTTTTCTCTTCATTCTCAATCTACAGGGTAATTGTGAGTATGAAACGCCTCAATTATCTCGGAAACGGGTTGCACGATTTTTATAGATTTTGTTGTGTAAGAGTCTTGTGATTAAAACTGTAAAAAAAAATAGTGGCACTACCCCAAACGAGAGTAATCATGTCTTTTTTTGCGAATTTTTAAAAACTGAAAAAGAGATATAGTTGGTCAGATAGCCAAGCGAGCCAGGCAACCGATTCTCATTTGCTTCACTATCGAATGGTTCAGTGGATGTGGGTTCAAGCCCCGGCTCGGTGTAAAGAAAAATAAAAAAGGCTAACGCAGCAGTTTAAAATTCCTTAACGAATCTGCGGCTTAGACTAGAATATGCTGGTGTCTGATCCGCCTATGGTGGAGCAGTACGGCAAGAGATATTTGCTTGCGGCTCGGTGATACTCCTCCATAGATCCCTACCGGAAGGGTGTGGCGCCTAAATACGGGTATATATATATATATATATATATATATATATATATATATATATATATATATATATATATATATATATATAATGTTTTGGATGGGTTGGAGTCAATAAAAAGGACTATTGGTTAACTATTTATTATCTTGAGCTTTGAATTGTGTTTACAATTATTATCAAGAGCTGCTAAAAAAGACAAAATATCTTACAAAGTTGAACTAGAAAGAAAAAAATTTTTTGTTAACTCACCAAATAAAATTAGTTTGGTTAATAAAATTGCTGCTAATACATATCAAAAAGAATTAATACAAAAATGTCCTTATCCAATAAATGCTTCTCTGAAATTTTAATATAATTTTGAAAACATTTTCTTAACACAAAAACAATTGAATTTATAAATAAGTTAAAATAGCGACCAATTACAAATAAGCCTCAATGTCATAAATGCCAACTTAAAATTTTTATTTTTGATAATTATATTGCCAAAAATAAAATTTTGTTTAAAAATTCTTTTTTTTGTTTAGTAACAAAAAAGAAGAAGATTTATTCACCATTGATAGATGTCTGAAAAAATGTAACAGATATATGGAAAATTAAATCAAAATGTGATATTTTACAAGTTTCATATATAAATTATAAAGAAATAATATAATTATAAATTTTGCTTAGATTTTGAATTTTTGATCTTTTGTTTAAATTATTATCACTTTTGCTAATACAAACCATTTCCAAAAAAGTCCTTTTGAATTTATTACTTTCACTACATAAAATTTTAATGTTATCAAAATCCATAATATGGTCTTTATCTATTACATGCTCTGCCAAAGCACAAGATGGTTTTTTAATTCTGCAATCACTTTTGTGAGAAATAATGCGATTTGAAAGATTTCTTTCGGTCTCACCAACATACTCAGCTTCACACTGAGTACAACTAATGCTGTATACTACATTTGTTTTTTCAAATTTGTCTATAGGATATTTAGTTTTGGAATACCTATAAAGATGAAATAGTTTTGATGTTCTTTGTTGCTATTTTGATATTGTCAATAACCTTTAGTGTTTGTATTAATTTAGGTGTTAATGATGGTATAAAAGGTAGTGAATGATAATAGATGTTCTGATTGTTAGATACAATGTTTTGAGATTTAGCAAAAAATGGTGTTAAGTTATTTATATTAACAATATTAGAAAAAAGCATCCTATGTAGCATATCTGGAGGATAATAGTTTTCAATTAAAATATTTTTTAACAATTGAAGATCTTCTTGTAGATAACCTGGATGAAAAAGCTTTAAAACACGTTCTTTTAATCCTGTTATAAGGTTCATTTTCATCTTATTTGGATGATGAGTGTAATAGCTTATAAATCTATTACTACATATGGGTTTTCTGAACCATCTGGTTTTCAACATATTGTCTGTATTTGTTACAATTCTCATGTCAAGGAATGGTAGAGAATTATCTACCTCTTCCTCAACTGTAAATTGTATATGTTGATTATGATTGTTGAAAATGTTGACTGTTTCATGAATTTTGTATTTAGGAAGTGCCAAAACTAAATCATCTACATATCTTTTAATAAAAGGAATGAAAAAAGTGCAATTGTTGATACAATCACTGATAACATCATCCATGACATAGCTACTTAGAATGGGTGAAAGACTAGATCCCATAGGACTACCAAAAATTTGTTTATAAAAGACACCATTAAATATAAAAATATTAGAATCAAAAACAAAGTTGATAAGTGTTTTCAAATGTAATAAGTCAATATTAGTGTGTTGCGAAATCTCATTCCAATGTTTTTCAACACTTATGATTAAATCTAAAGGTAAATTGATAAAAAGAGACGTTACATCAAAACTAACTTAAACATAATGTTGTGGTAATTGGAAATTATTAATGAAAGAACTAAAATCAAATGAATCTTTAATGTAAAAATTGTTGTTTAAATTATAAGCATTAGTTAAGATGTCAGTGAGGAGCTGTGCTATTGGTCCATTAGGAGGGCATAAAGATGAAACAATTGGTCTCATAGATAAAGTTGGTTTATGTATTTTAGGTAGAGCATAAAACCGTGGAACAATAGAATTATAAATTTTGAGCTCTTTTGCTTTTTTATTAACAATAAATTTCTTTCTGTTTAATTTAGATACTAGACAATTTGCTTTTTGTTGCAAAGTACAAACAGGACTCCTTCTAAGTGTAGTGTAATAGTATCATTTAAGAGTTCTCCAGTTTTTTGTAGGTAATACTCTTTAATCTTTTTTCTTACTCTTATATATATATATATATATATATATAGTATATATATATATATATATATATATATATATATATATAGTATATATATATATATATATATATATATATATATATAGTATATATATATATATATACCGGTATATATATCATTAATCAGCATATCGCATCCACTGCTGGACATAGGCCTCCCTCAGTTCTTTCCAGTGTTCTCTACATTTTATATACATCTCTACGTTTTATATCATCGGTCCATCTAGTCGGTGGTCGTCCTCGGCTTCTTTTATAGTTTCTGGGCCTCCTTTCCATAATACGTCTTGTCCATCGTCCATCTTGTGTTCTGGCCAAGTGCCCTGCCCAGTTCCACTTAAGCGTCGTGATTCTTTCAATGACGTCTTGAACTACTGATCTTTGCCTGATTTGTTGGTTTGTTATGTGGTATTGAAGGCTCACGTTCAGCATTCCACGTTCCATGGCTCGTTGTGTAACTCTGAGTTTATTCGCAGATTTTTGCGTGAGTGTTGCTCTCTGCTCCATAAGTTTGTACAGGCAAAACACATTGGTTATAAACCTTTCGCTTAAGACACATGGGAATTAACTTTTTAGAATATGGCTTAATTTGCCAAATGCCGCCCATGTCAGGCCTATTCGCCTCTGTATTTCATGTGTTTGATTGTCTCTGCTTATTTTGATATCGTGTCCCAAATATTTGTAAGTGTCTGTTTGCTGCATGGTATTATTGTCTATAGTTATATTTCCACTTATTACGAGTTTGTCATAAGTTTAGTTTTCTCAAAGTTTATTTTTAATCCTGCTCTTTCAGACAGACTTTTAAGCGAATGTATCATAGAAACTGTATCCTGTAAGTTATCTGCGATTAATACAACATCATCTTCAATCCTTAGATGATTTAATCTTTCTCCATCTATATTGATGTCCATATCTTGCCATTCAGTGTTCTTAAATATTAACTCTAGAGCTGCCCTGAACAATTTTTTTTTAAATATTGTCTGTTCGTGTAGTCGTATACTTAATGTAGCGTTCTCGTAGATGTTTTTGATTAGTGTCGTGTACCTGTAATCTATTCGGCTTTGATTTAGGGCTTCCAGTACTGTTTTAAACTCTACAGAATCAAAAGCCTTCTCGTAATCGATAAATGCAAGAACCAGTGGTATGTTGTACTCGATGCACTTTTCGATTAAGATCTTTATGGTATGCATATGGTCATTTGTGCCATATCCTGCCTGTTCCTTGGGCTGATAGAAATCAAGTTTAGGTGTTAGTCTCTTTGTTAAGATTTTCATAAAGAATTTGTACATATGTGTCAAGAGGCTGATGAGTCTATAATTTTCTAATTTAGTAATATCGCCTTTTTTGTGTAACAAGATTATCACTGCATTGTTTCAGTCTTTTGGAATCGTACCAGCATGTAAGCATTTATTCAACAGTTCACTTACTGATTTTATTAGAATTTCTCCTCCTGCTTTTATTGCCTCAATAACAAGTCCATCATCACCAGGCGATCGATGATTCTTCATTTCCTTCAAAGCTGCTCTTACTTCTGACACAGTATTGGGTAAAAGTATTTCCGATCCCTGATTTATGATAGTCTTTACTCGTGTCGGGATATATATATATATATATATATATATATATATATATATATATATATATATATATATATATATATGAGAGATATAATAGTGACTTTGGAATGTAAAAATAAAAATATCGCAACTTCAAATCGCTGCAGAATTTGTTCAAAATCTACTACAAACTTTTTCAAAACACAAAAATGAAGGCCTTTATTTTACACTTTTAAAGTATTCATTTTTATAGTTTTTGGTGTGTAAAGTTCTTGTGATGCGACCGATATTATGGTGGTATTTACATTGTTGTCAGATCTTCCGTTTTTATGTATATTTTTGGCTTTTCAAGCCTTTAAAAAATAGTGATTATTTTTTATATAATATTTCCTAGACCTAAACTAAGGGCCAAAATTCTGGAAACTTTACAAAAATTATCGTTTTTCTAGCAACACTCGTCTTATGATTGTGATTTATATCGTTTATCAGTACAATTACATTTTTATTTTATTGTTTTATATTTTTGCTTAATATTTTATGTATTTCTCACTCTACATAAATTAACATAATTATTTAATAAAATATGGAAACAGATTTAAGCGAAACGCCGAAAATTCGAGATTTGTGAATGACAACATTGGCGATACCGTATTGCGTCAGGGTTTTGCCACAGTTTAATGCTAAAAGAATAGCTTTTTATAAATTATATATTGTTAAAAGAATAGAATTCTTTTCAATGTACTGTGGTTTTGCTAGTCAGTTGACGACCTAATTGGAAGCGTTTATTACAGTTTCGTGCGACTTCCAGTGTTTATTTGTGACTTTAGCTAGTTGTTACTAAGGTGATATTATTTAATTGTCAGAGAGAAATACATTAGTGTCGATTCAATGAAAATGGCACTTAGAAACCTAAAACGTGTTGACTAGTCGTCAGGAAAGAGAGCCAAAGCAATTTTATCCTTCAAGAAGAAGGTTACACATATCAAGAAATAGCAAACAAATTGGGTGGTAGCGCCACAAAAGGCAGAGGTAATGAAAGTTTGTAAACGTTATACAGGAATATACATAGGATGGACAGACGAACAATGAAGTAAGGTAATTTGGAGCGATGAACCCAGAATCTCGATCTTTGGGACTGACGAAGTGAAGTTTATTCGTCGCCGACTGGGAGAAGACCTTTTGCGCCAATGTACTACGGTCACTACGAAGCATCCTGTGAGTGTCATGGTATGGGCTTGTATGACCATAACGAAGTTGGACGTTTAATTAATACAAAAAAATATCAGGAAGAGATACTGCAAGCCAAACTGCTGTGACTATCAGACAGTTATTTGAAGGGGATGCTCAACAATACATCTTTCAGCAGGATGGAGCGCCTTATCATACGCCTAAGACTTCCATGGAATGGTTGAGAAACTAACGTTACTATCCTACCTTTGCCTGGAAATAGTCCCGATCTAAATCCAATAGAAAATTTATTGTCAAGGCTGAACGTATTAGTATCACGCCGAAACCAAGTAACAAGAGAGAACTGATAGAAACCATTATTCAAAACTGGTTTAGAGTTATTACAGGAGAAGATTTGGCTCGTCTCGTGAACTCTAGGCCTCGCAAAATCAAGTCTGTCCTAAAAAACAAAGGTTATCTCACCAAATACTAATTTTCTTGATAATAACCATTGCACCATTTTTTTAAAAATATATCCACAATAGCTAACAGCTGTTGTTTTATTTATTTTTAAATTTTTAGAGGGTTTTTCTTCTTAAAATAGATGTTAAATATTAAGTAGAAGCATAAAACCATGCTATAAAATTATAAATAAACCTATAAATAACATAAGTGTTGTGAAAAAGAGGAATGCTGATAACAAAACTAAAATTTTTCGACAATTTTGGCCACTAGTGTAAATGCCATAATTTGAAAGTTATTGCTACTTTACATTATCTTCGCTGAAGTTAAAGTAATACATTTAGATTAATAAAATCGTTTAATTTAAATAATCTTCTTAACTAGACCTACTGACAATAAACTAGAAAAAGGTTTAACCATTTTAAACAAACTGGTGCAGTAAAATAATTATATGGATAATATAGCGCAGAAAATCTACAGCAGCTGAAAACAAATTCATGTTAAAGAAATTAAGAATTTTATAAAACCAGTAAAGGCGATTATAGCAGATTCTCAAAATGTCCGTTTGTTTCAATACAACAAGCCATGTGATTTTTAAAACTTTGCAATACATTCCTGAATATTGGCAGGTTTCGTTTTATAAACGACGTGTTTTAAGTGACCCCACTAGAAATAGTCTAAAAGATTTATGTCGGGTGATCGCGCGGGCCATTCGGTAAAACCACGCTTTTTAATCCATCTTCTGGTAAACACATTATTTAGGTATTACCTCACCACACACGCATAGAAAGGTAGAGCACCATCTTTATCAGATGAGCACATAGAGCATATAGAGCACATCATTATGTCTTAAAACTCTTCTCGTCTATCGAAATCATTATCTGACAACTCCTGAACTAATTTTATTTTGTATGGATGGAATTTCTACCTTCTGAAAGGTAGAAACAATGCACTTATCAATAAATCAGTCCAACTGGTAGCATATGCAAATAAAATACATATCATAAGCAGAACCTAAGCAACAGGTGAGACTGCGTCTACGGAATTTTATCACATGCTAAACAAATAGGTCTGTCTATACTTGAGAATCAAATTTGTAGGCAGTAAATTCTCCGAACTGTGAATGCGATAAACCAACAACATCGTTGCCAGTTTGTAATGATAGATATTCTAGCAATTTATCATTTAATCATTGACATGCAGCAAAATTATCATATTAATGATCGTTTTGTATTTGTTAAGGTATATAATAAAATGTATTTAGTAACATCAATATTTATGTATAATATTATATTTATATACAATACTTATATATAGAAAACATCTAAAGTACGATAATATTCTTTGTAAAAGTCATACATGACAACATCGCATTCTAGGACCGGTAGAAAGGAATAGTAGATCAACGTTGTCATAATATAGAGAGAGATAAATTGCTCATTGACTTCCTAGCTTAGCATTCAGTAGCGTATCGTTCACACTGTTGCAGTGACTTTTAAAAATTAATCTTAATATAATATGATATGAGACTTATATTTAACTTTGAAGTGTATACTTCTTATCACAAAAAAACACTTACTTTCAAATTCCATAATTTTGTACAAAACATACGAGACAAAGAAACTTTCTATGACATTTAATGACAAACTATAATTTTTTTTTAATGACATTTTTTGTTTGTTACAAAAATTAATTATCAAAAAGGCAGGTAGAGAGATTTACCCTGCTGTTATTTCAATTACTTATTAGTTATTATTGGAATTACTTATATTTTAAATATACTAATTTACATAATTATGAAAATCCAATTCTGAACTTGCCGATTATAGTACATCCACTAATAATTTTCCAACATAAACATGTCTCATTCTGGTATCAAAGAGACCGCCTTTCAAATCAAGGTTGTCAGACATATTTCCTAAAATTCCTAAGGTTATATTTAAAAAATATTCTCTATTCTCTATTCGTTATTATTCAATTGCTAGTCAACGAACGACACTCTTAAAAAATAATATGAACATATTCTCAAAAAATATATATATAAATTAATTAACTAGGTACTAATATTTCCATGGACTCTTCACTAATGAATTAAAGCAACCGTGAACTTTGTATATATTACTTATATTCTAAGTAATTTTCGAATATTGGCAACATTGTAGTCTGGAGAGAATTTGAACGTTCGACGTTGCCCTGTTGGTGAATTTAGCGGTAATACTTTTATAGATATAATGATCGACTTTTAAGAAATCAGACAACTTTTAAGAATCCAAGTTCTCAAAAACGGTTTCAAGAATTGTATTATTTTTTTCCAAATTTCATTGATTTTATACCTGGAAACATGAAAAATTGCAGATATATTAATAATGGTATTAAGGTTATATTCACTAATTTTAAACTCATGCATTATGGCAACAGCGAAGGCGCAAAGCCGTAAATTCTAATGAACACCTGGTTGTCTGGCTATGTGACACCCTAAAATATTTCCTTTTGCAGAGGCGGAGGCTTATTATAAGGTATAAGTAATATAAGTTATAAGTAATATTATATTTTTCTAGGATGGCATTTTTTAAGATGCATCAACTTCTGTGTTATCAATAAATAATGACAATTATGTTAATGACAGCTCCGAATTAAAAAATAAAGATTTGCACGTACAATCCCAAAGAATAGTTTTAAATATGTATGAGTGTTTGAAAAAAGAAAATATTGGGATGGCTGATAATGCAATTGTTTCGAGAATTCATGTATTAAAAAAATCGGGTATAAGACGATATATACAATTATTAAATTAGGCATAGTTACAGATCATTCCTTAAAACGAAAGCGACCAAATAAAAAATTGGGTAGGATTGACACTGCTGCAAAAGACGTTATTCAGCGAACAGTTTACAATTGATAATGCAATTGTTTCGAGAATTCATGTATTAAAAAAATCGGGTATAAGACGATATATACAATTATTAAATTAGGCACAGTTACAGATCATTCCTTAAAACGAAAGCGACCAAATAAAAAATTGGGTAGGATTGACACTGCTGCAAAAGACGTTATTCAGCGAACAGTTTACAATTTTTACAAAGAAAATAGAGTGCCTACTTTAGAACTGAGTCGTGAAAAATTAAGAGATTTCCCTGAATATAATTATATATTCCGCCGAATTCAGTGATTGTTATGGATAATGCGTCGGATCATTCCCGCATATTAAATAAAATACCTAATAATAACACGAAAAAGGACGAAATTTTAAAATTTATGCAACTTAAAAACATCACTGTTCCTAAAAAGATTCCAGTAAAGAAAGAATTAATTAGAATGATCAAAAGTCGGAATTTTAAAAACGAATACGTTATTGACACCATTTTCAGCAGGCACGGCCATACTCTTTTGCGATTACCCTCATACTATTGCATTTTTAATCCAATTGAAATGGTTTGGGGTACCGTAAAAAAACGATTGCGAAAATATAATCAGTCACCAACATTAAGCGCAATGGCCATTGAGAATATTCGAGAAATAATTAGTGGCATTAATAGCGATGTGTGGAAAAATTGCGAAGCTCATGTTGTAAAAATAGAAAACGAATATCCTGTTTTACCGGCAATAGCACCAATAGTTATCCAACCTGGGAACGATTCGACTTCAGAAGACTCTGACGATTCTTTTCAGTCCTTCTAATTAATTTCTTTACAGCTATCGCGATGCATCTTGAACACTAGTATTCATTATTATACAGTGTGTCGCATTTAAGATGAAGACACCTCTATATATCAGCTACTAAAATACATACAGATTTGACATTTTGCACAGTCATACATGTTGATAGTGCACATTTTTTTAAGATAGTCATCTGAAATTTAAATTTTAAACGCGGCTTACTGCGAATCCACAAACAGGGTAAATTTTCGATATTTTGCTTCGCGTTAGAGAAATCGGAAAAACTTATTTGGAAAAGTTGTTCCACTTATTGTAACCGCACATACCAAATTTCATGACAAAATTCGCAATTTTAGTTTTTCAGTATTATTTGTAATCTCGATCCTAAATCTACAATTGGCTGTCTAAAGATGCATCTCGGGACAGCCAACTGTCCGTTTTAGAATCCTGACTACAATTGAAGAGCTTATTTCCAAAGTGTCTTACATCCATATAATGAAATCCATGAAATTACAGATTTTCATACAAATTTAACATACAAATTATACAATTTTACAATTTTCATATGCACTTTTAAATGGTAAATAAGAAGTTGTTTTGGTACATATAACTTTATTCTAGACTTGAAGAAATCTATAAAGTTTAAAAAAAGAAAATTAAAAAAATCGAAATTTTGGATTTAAGACACTTTGGAAATAAGCTCTTCAATTAATGAAAAAAGTAAAAGTGCGAATTTTGACATAAAACTTTGTTATGTGGGGTTATAATAATATTTGGAACATCTTTTCCAATTAACTTTTTCAGATATCTCTAACTCGAAGCAAAATATTGAAGATTCACCCTGTTTGTGCATTAACAGTAGGCCGTGTTTAAGAATTAAATTTCAGTTGACTATCTTAATTGCTGGATAGACAATATTTTAAAATTTTCTGACAGAATGAGCCATTATTTACAGATAATTGTAAAAAAATATTATGGTTTATGTAAAAACTAAATAATAAGTCCAATATTCTTATAAATCACTAAAATTAACAAGCTTTAATTTGAAAGAATTAATTTGTTATTTATTCGATGTTGTGAGCCCGCTCCCATTTGAAAAAAAAAAACTGATTCTGTCCTTTGAAGAGTCCTATTCAAAAATGCCCCGTTTAAACAAATCGAAGGTTGAAGGGTGCCGGACATTTTTGTCGGAAACAATTCAAATTCAAAAGATCACTTTTTTCTGCTACGGAAAATATTGCTCCGATTTCTCACCAAAATCAATGTTGATACTTTAGTTTAGATACTCTTGAATCTCAAAAATACTCATTTACATATTTTTCAAGCCTCGAAAATGCATATTAGGTATCGCATTTTTCGGATTTTAAATCGCCTATATCTCCAAAACTATTAACTTTTGAGAAAAATGACATAGATCTTATTTAGAGTCACCCAAAAACCTAAAAAATATTTTTTGGAGCACAAAAGGTGATATTTTGAATTTGTTTAAAAAATTGTTTAAACAATTTCTGCCCAAAAATTGAGAAATTTTCCTGAATATAATTATGTAAAAATTAATAAAAATTATATGATTTTTCTTGAAATATGCGTTTGATAACTGATCCCTTTTCTTAATTTCCACGCCAATGATCGGCATTGGCATCAAAGAATCTCAAAAGCCGACGCTTGGCAAATTGACGATGGAAAAAGTATACATGAAGTGAACTTTTACTTTTAGTGAACATATAAACACTCACACATATATATTATAATTAAATAAAATAAATCGAATCGAATATACCTAATATATATAAGAAGTATTCATTTTTTTTAAGAGCAAAGTATATTGGTACAAAATGTATAATAAAACAAACTTACTTACATACGAAAGTAATCTTAATAAAATGGTTCGACCTCCACAGGAAGTTAAAATATTAATCATCGTATGAAGACGACTCGTCGGCTGATAAAGAGCTATCGCGATCACTATTATTTACATTGATAATTAATGGTTCAACCAAAATGTCCACTCTTGTGTCTAAGTCCCACATTCTATCTTCTTCTTTTATAGTGTGTCTTATACAATTTTTCCAAGACTCAGGTGTGACGTTTTGTATGGCAGTAGCTAACAAGCACTTCACCTCCTCCATTTTAAAACTCAAGTTTTCCCTTGCCACTTGGTTTTTTATTTGAGCCCATATAAGCTCGATAGGGTTCAGCTCAAAATGATAAGGAGGGAGGCGATGTACAATTATGTTGTTTGCACGAGCCATTTCATCGACTGCATATTTCTTGAAAACGGGTATATGTATCCTCGCGAGGTTTAATAATTGTACTTTCAACATGTTGTCATTGAATGGTATATTTTTTTGAGAGAGCCAGTTGATTATTTCACCTTTTCGCCAGGCAGTCGTTGGTGATGGCTCCAACCGTCGACTGTGGTATGACGCATTGTCCATAACAACGACAGAATTTGCTTCAAAGCTTGGTAGAATATTTGAAAACCAACCTACGAATCTTTGAGCGTCCATTTCCTCATGGTAATCGTTGATTTTCTTGGATTCGAATAGTAACCAGCCGTTGTCCAAAAAACCCGAATCGCTGCCTATATGTGTTATTATGAGCCTCCGTCCTTTACCCACTGGTGTTTTTAATCCTAATGAAAGCTCTTCAATGAAGGCTTGTCGACGACTTTTAATTTACAAATCTTGCCACACCTTTGAGACAGTATGACCTTGATTTAGCCAAGTTTCATCTAAATAGTAAACTTTTCGTCCTTCACGACGATACTCTCGGATTTTTTGTAAGTAATTTCTCGGCCACAAAACAATTTCATCTTTTTCTAAAAGAACACTATTCCTGCTTCTTTTTATATATTTAATGTTCATTTGTTCTAATGTTCGCAATAAAACACGTCGTGATATTTTGAGTATTGAATTATCGGAATTTATTTCAACTTCAACTTTCTTTAAGGTTGGGATTTCGTTCCGAAAATAGAAAGCATGGAATTTCCTCCGAATAGCATATTTGGTATGATCTTCAAGCTGAATGCGTTTTCTACCTCTGGTTTCAATGGTTTCAACATGTCCATCATTCAATTTGCCTTCACTTTGTTTAAAATTGTTTACAATTCTGTATATACTTCTCGTCGAAACTTTAGTCAAATCACTACACAGGGTAACTACATCGTTGACCGACATACTTTTATTCCTTTCACGGAGTCCACAATACACATTGAATATAATAGTTTTTTCTCCCATTGAAAAATTTGGACGTCGTTTACTTTTACTGCTTTCACTTTCCATATTACTCACAACAGTAAAATAAGTGTTCACTGCTTAGATAATCTAATCGATATGTGAGTCATGTCCTGCGGTGGGGCCACGATGAGTAGAATACTATTTTGCTGACGTCACGTTGCGTAGCAACGACGAATAGAATCGACGGTTGCTGGGCAACATGACGTCAGCAAAATAGTATTCTACTCATCGTCATCACACCACTGTTTACTTCGATAGCAAAACAACTGAATACCTGAGTAGCCGACTTTCACCGACTATCGCGGTTTTAGGGAGGTGTAACTATTACCTTCTAAACTAAAATTATTATTTATTGTAATTAATTCAAATTTATAAAACAATAATAAAAAGTAATGGGTTGTACAGCAATGTAGTATATCTTTTCTAAGTAAAAATATTAAGAGAATAAAAGTTTTGATTCTAAAAGTATGTCGAGTGGGAGATAAAAAAAATTGAACGTATTAAACGAGCACTGAAAGATGTATGTGGCGTCCTTCATCATTTTTAGTGGCGAATTTTGATTTCTCGTCCCAAAAAACTCCAGCTTACCAAATTTCGTGTTGTTATCCCATGCCTGTCACGAAATATTTAAAAATAAAAGTTTATGTTGACCCCCTTTATTTTGGTTATTATCAACTTTCGTACTAAAGTAAGTTAGTTTAAATCGGCCTATTTTAATCTCAGGAATCTAAGATTAAGTTATGGCCATTCGTTACCAAACACCACGTATATTATATTAATATATATAATAACCCAAATGTCAATAATAATCATATTAAAATAAACATAATTATAAATAGGTACATATTTATTTAATACAAGTAGCTTTGTCGTAACTTCTTATGATATTTTTCGTACGCCATTGGAAGACCTACAATAGCAATGAACCATCACTAATACTTCCAAGAATTTACTGCCTAGATTTCTGGATTCTGACTATAGTAACGAAAAAGGCCTAAAATCCTAGTACAATGTCGATCGGAGAGAGCAACACGACCCTACCTGACAGTTGACAACTAAAAAAGTAGATAGCTTTATATATTTAGGAGTCAACATCACAAAGGGCATCATTGACAATGCAGAGCTTAGCAGAAGAATCATCCTAGCCAATACGACATACTTTGGTATAAGCTCGATTTCAATTACGTGACGTACATCAAAGAACTAAGATATGAAACTACAAGACCATAATCCGACCGATAGTGAGCTATGGATGTGAAACTTGGGTGTTTGTATCTGTAAACCGCATAAACATCTTTAAAAGTAAGATACGGAGACGAATACTAGTCCCTATAAATGAGAACAACAGTTGGCAAATCAGATACAATTATTAAATATATAATATATATAAAGAACCACCTTTATCTCAGTTTGTCCGGCTACAACGTCTTCAATGGGCAGGCCAAGCATTTGGAAGGAAAGAAAACCGGAAGAAAACCGAAAAACTGATGGGAGGATGATGTAGAAGAGGACGCCAGAAATCTCCTTGATAGTCGATCGTGGAGGAGAATGGCTACTGACGTAATATATGGAGAGGTTTGGTAAGGGAGGCCAGGACTCGAAACAAATTTGTATAGTACTCAAGTGTGGATCGTCTTTTACCAGAACACAAGCATCATGTTTGTTTTCAGCTCATACAGTTTTCTGCACCCTGATTACGATTAATCTTTTACTGAACCAATTTCGTTAAACTTTTTTACTAATTTACTGAGTTTTGTTATGGGATTTCGATTAATATCTAAATTATTAAAGATATTACACGTTTCATGTTGATTTCTACGCATATCACCATATACTAATATCAGACATAAAATATATACAGATATACAATTATTCATTGTGACTTTCAATACACTAACCATACTAATTTATTGAAACGTCATAGTTGTTATTCTTACAGTCATTGGCATCTAAATGTAGTATCTAAACTTTGGCAAAGATAATGTAAATGTAGCAATAACTCCGAAAATTATGGCATTTAGGTACTTACAGGGAACATACCATAAAAATAATCGGTATTTCTTAAGGACTTTAAAAGGAAACAAATATACAGCATAATCCATTTGAAATAAGCAAGTTCATTAGATTTCCAGTGAAGATCTGACAACAATGTAAATAGCTCCATAATATCGGCCGCATCACAAGACCCGTATGCAACCAAAATCTATAAAAATCGTCATTATTAAAATTTACCCTGTATATTGAGAATTGAGAGAAAAACAAAAGTTTAATTTTTAAAGTATAAGTAAAAAACGCCTTCATTTTTGTTTTTTAAAAAGGTTTGTAGCTGTTTTTGAACAGATTCTACAGTGATTTTAAGTCGCGACATTTTTACACTACGAAATTACTATTATTTTGCTCATTCATTTTTTGAAATTTCGCAAAAAAGATATGATTACTCTTGTTCCGGGTGGCGGCACTATTTCTTACTAAAGAAAAAAAAAAGTGGTACAGTAGGCGGTATCATAGACTAGCGCGAAATTTAATACTATGTTTCTGTATTTATAAAAAAAAATATGAAACGTTTTAAAAATCAAAATAACAAATTATGGTCAGTTTTGACATTTTGTATACCTAATGGCCACCTCCTCGTTAGGTACACAAATAGACTCTTCCACTGTCACTGTATAAATATGAAAACTGATTACGATAAATCTTTTACTAAACAAATTTCGTTAATTTTTTTTACTAATTTACTGACTTTTGTTATGGGATTTCGATTAGTATCTAAATTATTAAAGATATTACTCGTTTCATGTTGATTTCTACGCATATCACCATATACTAATATCAGATATAAAATATATACAGATATACAATTATTCATTGTGACATTCAATACACTAACCATACCAATTTATTGAAACGTCATAGTTGTTATTCTTACAGTCATTGGCATCTAAATGTAGTATCTAAATTTTGGCATAGATAATGTAACTGTAGCAATAACTCCTAAATTATGGCATTTAGGTACCTACTTACAGCGAACATACCATAAAAATAATCGGTATTTGTTAAGGACTTTAAAAGGAAACAAATATACAGAATAATCCATTTGAAATAAGCAAGTTCATTAGATTTCCAGTGAAGATCTGACAACAATGTAAATAGCTCCATAATATCGGCCGCATCACAAGACCCGTATGCAACCAAAATCTATAAACATCGTCCATACTTAAAATTTACCCTGTATATTGAGAATTAAGAGAAAAACAAAAGTTTAATTTTTAAAGTATAAAAAACGCCTTCATTTTTGTTTTTTAAAAAGGTTTGTAGCTGTTTTTGAACAGATTCTACAGTGATTTTAAGTCGCGACATTTTTACACTACGAAATTACTATTATTTTGCTCATTCAATTTTTTAAATTTCGCAAAAAAGATATGATTACTCTTGTTTCGGGTGGCGGCACTATTTTTTGCTAAAGAAAAAAAAGTGGTACAGTAGGCAGTAACATAGACTAGCGCGAAATTTAATAATATGTTTCTGTATTAAAAAAAAATATGAAACGTTTTAAAAATCAAAATAACAAATTATGGTCAGTTTTGACATTTTGTATACCTAATGGCCACCTCCTCGTTAGGTACACAAATAGACTCTTCCGCTGTCACTGTATAAATATGAAAATTTTTAAAATGTTTTACTAATTGTATTTATATGAAATTATATTTATATGAAATTATGAAAATATAAAAAATATCATTTGATAGTAAATTTAATTATTATATAAGCTAAATAAGATATTTAAAAATAACAAGTTATATTAAAAAAGTCTAACAGTAGGCGGTACTGTAGACTAGCGCGGAATTTCAACTATATTTTTTATATTTTTAAAATTTAAATTTTTATTTAAAATTAAATAAAGTAATTTTATTATTTATTTATACTTTATATTTTAAACAAATTCAATAAATTAATATGCTAGCTCCTAACGCCACCTGTTAACGTATTAACAAACAAAGCATAGAAGCATACGTTGTTTACTTATGGCAAACCTGTAAAATTCAAACCACATAATAATAATAAAATATATATAAATATCATTTGACAGTAAATTTATTACTTATTACATAAACTAAATATATTTAAAAATAATAAATGTATTTATATAAAATAACTTTAAAACGAGAATTATTAAAAAAATTTAAACAGATAATGTTGTTATTAATTTACGACTTTTATTAAATTTTAAAAATCGTTACGAATCGAATATTTTAGTGACAGATATTCATTTAATTTTTTACTTCTCATTTAATATCTATGTTTTGTTAATTATTTTTCATGCAGTTTATAACTTAAACCTACTTAGAGTAAACATATGACCAAAAATTAATTGATAGAGAGTAGTGAATCGATGTCAAGAACCGCTATTCGAAGACGCTACTCGTGACGAAGCCTAGTGGCTCTAGTTCCGAGACGCTCACCTCAGCATTTTACTGTAGAGAAAAAAAAAAGTAATACAATGCCAGTATAGAAGCTTCGCTTCCAAAGTTGTCCCAAGAGTGTGTCTTCAAATTTCAAAATCAATATTTTTGGCATGAAAAAGTGGATATTTTCTATTGTATTCGACATTAATTTTCATTCACCCACCTTTTCCATTATTTTTATTTATTGCTATTATTTGCATTCTTAGTGTTTTCGCTTAATTTTTTCATCTCTACAATTTGTTTTTCATATCTTTCTCTGCAATTTCTCTATTACAATTTCTTTTTTGGTCTGCATTTTTTCTTTGTTTGAAATTCTTTGTTTCTTATATTTTACTTGTTTTTCCATTTGTTTCCTTTTTTATGAGGTATCTTTGATAGCATAATTGCCTCTTTGTTATTTTATTCATTAACGCTTTGATTCCTATATGTACCAGAAGTGGTTTACAGCGTTTTATCCATGCGCTATGTGTGTCATACACAGTCACAAAATATTATATACTCAAACTGAGCAGACAGTTTATAAATTTCACCGAAATTGAGGTGTATTATTTTTCGTCAAATTATTTTATCAGAGTTAAGAATGTCAAATCGTATTATAATATAAACATGTGTAATTCTAAAAAAAACTTGTTTAAAATATTGTGTCAAAATATGGTACATACGGTTTGTAATAAAAGAAATTATCTGAAAGCTATGTACCATCACCATTGCAGAAAGTGGCTAATTTTTTATGTGACAATTATGTACAGCCCAAATGCAGTCATTGTATACAAATTTTTTACCGCTGGCCTTGGAAGATGTTTTTATTCTTATTTTGCTAAGTGTTTTATAGCAATGTGCGTTTCTCCAGCAAATTTGTGGTATCTTTTGAAACGATGTTACAATCATTTTTTTTTCTTAATATGGTTTGATATGCAATATATGCATATACTTTTACTGTGTTCTATATCCACTTTCCGGTACTACTTAATTTCGTGTATGCTAAGGATTATAACGCCGTTTGATCGGAGACATCAATAAATGACTTGATGCTATTTTATTTTACAATACTAGAGTGTTTTTTCACCATTTTTGTGCTTGTTTCTACATCGATAATTTTTGGAACCTTTTGTATTGTCAGAAATAGAACGTCTCTCGTAGTGCCATTTGCCTATCACTCTCTTAGTATAACTCTGTCTTAGTATATTCTGTTCATGTTTTACACAGTTCTTCTATTTCTACGGGGAAATATTAAGAGTATAATTTAAAAGGATTTTGACATCTGCAAATTTGAAAGTCTTGTTGTTGGCAGCAACAAAATTTTTATCATCATCCCAAATCAGCTCAATAGAATTTAGCTCACAATAGAGTAGAGTATTGAGCTCAGTCTTTTATTTTTTGCTTTGTCCGTGCTGTAGTAGGTACTTTCTCACTTTTTCACAAATGGTAAGGAGTATTATGAAATCTACTACACAGTTGTCTTCTAAAAGGGGCAAAATATTTGCAAGTCACTTTTCAAAAACTTCGTGATAGTCGCCACTCTTTTTTGACCACCTTCTTTAGCCACCTTCTATAAAACCTGTTTCACTCCCAATATATGTAATAATTAGTCTTTTTTCCTTACCCGATAGATTTTTGAGACCTGCTGAGAGATCTGACAAAAGCGCCTGCCTGGAAGATTTCACTAATTCGTCGATCCACACACGGGTTTTTTGTATGTCCTGTATTTACCCACGTTCATCTAAATCAACCATACTCACTATGCGGCCCGTGGGCCGCATGCGGCCCTCGGTGCGATTTTTCGCGGCCCTCAGACTGCTAGGCAGTAAAACAAAATTTGCGAGTTATAATATAATTATATTTCCTATTTATGTATTTAATCATATTACAGTAGTTTAGAGGGGCGCCATGCATTTTACCGAATTTTGCATTAGTCATTTTTACCCCCCACCACAGTGGCACTGGCCGGCTAGTAAAGATGTTTCAAAACCTTGTGGACCTCGTAAATACCCATTCCCGAAAAAATAAATGGACCCTAAAAACATTTACCATTTACCGTAAATTTTTTTAACGAGCATAGCATTGATTTGAAAAAGGTTTTTTCTGTGTGTACTGATGGTTGCCCATCAATGTTGGGGCGAAATATAGGGTTTGTTCAGCTGTTGAAAAAACACTAGGGAAATGATAATTTAACGAGTTTCCATTGTATACAAGTGTTATGAAAACACTTGTAAAGATTGTGAATGTCATAAGATTAAATGAACTAAACCACAGAGAGTTTCAAGAATTTTTTAAAGAACTTATGTCGCAATATGGGACATTCTTTACCACACAGAAGTGAGATGGCTGAGTAAGGGTAAAGTTTTGGAACATTTCTTCATTCGACATGAGATTACTCTGTTTTTGGCTACAAAGAATAAATAGTTTTCTGATATTCATAATTTTAGTTGGTGGCTTAAAGTAGCGTTTCTCACTGATACAATGAGTATTATGAATGAAACATTGACCAAATTGCAAGGAGACTACAATAACATTGTAAGGAAAATGATGAGTATTCTGTTTTCACTGGAGCAGAAGCTGAATATCTATATTGAAGAATTGTAACATGAAGATTATTCCAGCTTTTCTTCCGTTAAAGCACTGTTGGATGAAAATCCAGATGAAAGTCAAGAGATTTCTGACCTACTGAAGCTGTTAGCAGACCTAAAGGATGAAATGTCTGTGAGGTTTAGTGACTTCAGGAAGTTTCAAGAACCATTTCGCTTGGTGGAAAATCCATGGCCAATAACAACAGCAAATGTAGCTCATCTTTCTATTTTTGGATACGAAACTAGGGATTTGAAAAATGAGTTAATTGATCTTCAGAATGGTACAGAGCTCAAAAGTATTTTTGAAGAAAAAAAGAAGGAAAAACTTACTATAAGTTTTGGGAAGCAGTTGAAAATGACAAATTTCTTAACTGACTGTGCTCAGAAAATTTTGTGTATTTTTAGGCTAAGTAGTGAGAACGTTGAAAACGTTTTGAGAATTTCAGTTTCTTCTTAACCTGCTAACATAGATGCCATTCTAGAGAACTGTGAAAGATTTCGCCCACTTCAAAGAATTAACAAATTCAGGATTTGACATTCCTGGAGTCAAGTAAAAGACATTTTCCTACTTTTTACATGCAAAACAATATAATTTAAAATTTATATAATTATTATAATTTATAATTATATTGTTTTTACGTAACTTGTAATAAACTTATGTTATAGTCATATAGTCTTAAAGTTATTTCATACCACCACTTGTACTTGCGGCCCTGAGGAAAATTTCATTCAAACTATTAGGCTCTCAAAGAAATACTAATGAGGATCCCTGATCTAAATAATACATTTTTTGGTTTTCCTCCCGAAATTTTTTATAAATTGAAAATATATGACGTATTTTAAATATGCCGACCCGAATGTTGTTCTTCATGTTCAATTTTTTTATAATCTTGTTCTATTCGATTTTAATTTTTTTTAAATAGTCTACTGATACTCTTGCTAATAGAATTCTTTTAAAGTTTTTGGTTATAATTTATCTATTTTTTTAAAATTGCCAGAAGGTTGCCTAAGTTGAGACTCTTACATGTTTTTTTGAGCTTATGTATGGCATAACAGATACTAAGCACTGCGTTTAATGATTTAATTGTAATGTTTCGACGACAAAAGTAATTTTGTCTAACCGTTTTGGGTTATTTTTAATTTAAATCCCAATTATTTAATTTTGAAAACAATTTTTTCATCAATAGATCTAGCAGTTGGAGAAATAGCTGTCACACCAAACTTATTGATAGACAATTGAATAATACAATGAGGCCGTTTGCTGGTACTATTACAACAACTTCAAAACAATAACTATGACTATATTAAACAGTGTAATCTCGATTTGGACTAAGAGACAAATGACCAACTACAGACATTTCGAGAAGGCGGTTTCATTTTTTTACCTGTCGGCCTTCGGAAGTGTTTCTTCAGAACGGACCCTTTTGGAACCTTTTTCCGAAGATGTCTCCTCTATGGGCTTGACTGTTTTTATTCGGGTTTGTTTCGGAGTCAGCCCTTTCGTACTAAGGTATTTAAACCTTTTTCTTGCCACATCAGATAGCTTTATACTTTTTTTCCCGTGTAGGGGACTTAAGGGCTTAAGGTCGTAGCCAATAGTTAGAAGTAGTACCTCTAAGGGTTTTCAGGCTAGTTTTTAGCCTGTACATGAGAGTCGCCAACCTCCATTTCAGTGTCCCATCTTTGGGACTCGGATATCCCTTCTTTTTCTTTATTACAGGGTTCCTTACAGATTCCCATGAGAGGATAGGGAACTAAATGTTACCAGCGACAGAGCCCCGCATGCTGCAGGAAGGCAATTAAAACTAAGGTTCGCTAGGTGCCCTAGAGTTCACATAATAGTAGTTAGATACCCCTAAATATTCATTCTTTGACTTATGCTCTTCCACCTTGAATTTGGGAGGATTTTTATTGTGATTCCCTTCTACTTGGTCGTCCCGTTAAGGCAAGCCCCCACATCTATGTTTGTCTTATGACGTAATAGACACGATTTATACCAGGCAGGTTTCCGCAGATGGCTGCCTTCCCTCCGCAACAAAACGTTAATTTGGACATTAATACACTCTTAAGATTCGATTGCAAGGGGTGAGCACTATCCTCCATGCTGTGAATTCTGGTATTGATAACTTGGGTAGGCTGCTTCTTAGTCGCTAAAACATCCATTCCTAGTCTCTCGACTATCTAGGAAAGATTCCCTAAGGTTCTAGAGATCCAAGTGAGGACAGGGACTGCTCTAGTGAGGTCCTTTCACATCCGTTCATACTGCTTATTCACTAGGCCTAGCACGTTTATAGGGATTACCTTCAGTCAACAGAGAGCTCCTTATTAGGGAGATCCCATTCATTCACATACACATACTTGCGCTTCCCTGCGCTTGACTACAGCCCTATCAGCTTAAGCCCCCGAACCCATGTCAAGTTCTTGCAACCACGATCGGGGGGTAAATATAACTTATGAGCATATATCAGAATTGGTTAGACTTCCTGGAGGCAACCCAAATGGGATTTTCAACCTCGATATCGGCCTTTAGTTTATTATTTGTTTTTATAATATTATATCATATTATATTAATGTCGCATGTAGCCATACGCTAAATAAAATAAAATAATTTTTCATAATCTTATATAATTTTTGAAAATAGAATTTTGAATTGTTTTAACATTATTTTATACAAATTAAATCGTTAAAAAATTTACGAATCTTGTCAGTTTTATTATTTCTTTTGTCATTAAAGAGTATTTTGTAGCCGCCCTCGTACTTTGAACAGCGATTTCAGAACAAATAATGTTTAAACAATACTGGCACAAAACTAAACTGTAATATTACGAAAATAGTTATATTTGATAATATAGAAAGAAGTAATAATATGAAATGTACATACTAAAATTATATTTTCCCATATTTCCCACTTTAAAGCTAAATGGCTTTGTCATTCATCCTCCATTCATTAGATTTAATTGGCAGGTCGCATTCAACTGACGTTTGAAAATAATTGAAAATAATAAAATCCAATAGCTCCGTTCAAATTTTGCTCGGTAATTCAAAAGAGCAAACCTGTTATTTGCAGACCGAGATCCTTAAAGGACGAAAATGAAAAAGAAAAATTGGACAGAGAGAAAATTCTGTCATACACATAAAACTGTGGTATTAGAAATATGTATGTCAAAAAGCTTATTATCTTTGTTAAGCGTAACGAACAACACGTGGGAGGTATTTTTTTATGTTCTTTCCTGTAGTCTAATGATTGACTAACTAATTTCATTTTGTTTTTATCATAATTGATTTTTGTCTACCCAATATACTTGAAAAGTGAAATTTATCATTCAGTAAATTAATTAGAACATTTTTAGATCCAAAATTAAACATATTGTCAGATTTAATTTATTTTCAGATAAAACAGATTTTCTTGGAGATATTTCGAAAATATAGGTTGGCGGCTGGTGATAATTTTGTTTGTAAAACTTTCCAAGTTTTTTCGATGGACAACATGGCAATCGCGCTATTTCTTAGACACATCTTGATCAATTTCAAAATAGAGAAACATTTTTTAGCTTCTGCAGTTGTCATTGGCATCGTTATAAAAATAATTAGAACTTACTTATTTTACAAAATATTAAATCCAAACCATGTGAAATTATTAAATTCGTAAAACGGAGTTACTTTAGCTACCAGGTAATAAGTGCTTTTATGGATACAAAGACAAAAAGTAAGTTACAGAAGCGTGAGTCTAAACTTAAAATCCACAAAACAGTAATTAGACTTATATGGATGTGAAACATGGACCTTTTTAACCACTGATGAAAATCAATTGAAGAATATTTGAGTGCAAAATATTGAGAAAGATATTTGGAACAATCCATTGTAGCGATGGTTCGTAGAGAATGAAAATGAACTATGAGCTGGATGAATTAATGCAGAGCGCAGATATCGTTAGATTTTCAAAGTCACAAAAACTAAACTGACTTGGCCACTTAAAAAGAATGCCAGATAATCAAGATGTAAAAGTAATCCAAAGATGGAAACCTCAAGCAAATAGGACAAGAGGAAGGCCCCGTAAAAGTTAATAGACGATGTAGAGAAAGATCTTAAAAACATGAACATTAGGCAGTGGCGAAGGAAAGCATCCGACAGGTCAGAGTGGAAGAACGATGTTAAGCAGACCAAGACCCACAAAGAGTTGTAGTACCATTAGAGGAAAAATAAGAAGAAGAAGAAGATATATATATATATATATATATATTTAAATTTAAAGATGACGTTACAGCGCTACTGTGACAATAATTTTAAATCGGACCTTATGGCAAGTGATACCTCGTTTGAAAGGTATTGAAAAAACCTATTCCACAATACTAATTTTGTTTGAGTTTAAGTTCATTTTGATAAATAAATTAAATAAGTACTAAAATTGTAGTTTCGCATTTAATTAATGAATAATAAAACCTCTGCCTCCAGTTACTTGTCAAAAAGTTGAAGTTTTTCAATTATATAATTGTTTTTACATCAACGTCAAATTTTTTGATAATTAACCAGAGGCGAACGTTAGAATGTTTATTAATTAAATGCGAAACAACAATTATTTTAATATACCTATTCAATAATACTAATTTTGTTTGGATTTAAGATGATTTTGACGAATAAATTAAATAAATACTAAAATTCTAGTTTGGCATTTAATTAATAAAACTTCTAACGTCCGCCTTTAGTTATTTGTCAAAAAGTTGACGTTTGTAAATTCCTAGTTGTTTTTAGTTTGAAAAAGCGTTTATAACTCAATATTTAGTTTCTGTTTCTGCTTAGTTTAGTCACAGAACAATGAAACAATCAGAATGCCCACTATGCTTGTCAAGATAAGTACGCGCATCTCGTTCACGCAGACGGAATCAGCCATGTTTTAAACGGAACCAGTGCTGTTCAGTGAAAGTTCAGCGATCGCCTGCTGACACACTTCAAAGGCGGCATCTGAGAGTGGGCATTCTGATTGTTATTTATTCTGTGGTTTAGTCAATTCCCTAGTTATTTTTAGTTTGCAAACGCGTTTATACCTGAATATTTAGTTTCTGTTCCTACTTAGTTAAGTCAAGTTGGTTTTAGTTAATATTTAGTTCAATTATTCTTTAACGAGACCTTTAAATTTGTACAAAGGCAGAACGGTACGTACTGTAGCCGACAAAGTAGCAGCTGTGTTAATAATTGGTGAATGTGGTCCATGCAGCGGAACGTCTTTTTAATGAGAGGTACTCCGATCGCCCTACATCGAGAGCTTATTTGATGAAGCTTCTTAGGAAGTTTAAACAAACAGGTATTTTTAAGATGTCAAACGATCTGGTCCACCAACAATTAGTGATGACAAAAAAATTGACATAATTTCAGAAAAGGTAGTGGACCCTACTTCTTCTACAGCCCAAGTTACATCTATCTATGGAATCAGTCAAAAGACAGTACACCGAGTGTTGACTAAAAATAAATTTCATCCATACAAATTAAAAATTGTGCACCAACTTTCAGATAATGATCCTGACCGAAGACTAGAATTCTGTGAAAATATGTCCAATAAAATTAACCAACAGCCCAATTACATAAAAACAAGTTGTTTTAGTGACGAAAGTACTTTTTCTTTCAATGGAAATTTTAATACACACAATGTGAGTTATTGGAGTGACACAAATCCTCACGTCTTTCGTGAAACACATACTCAATTTTCAAAAAATGTTTGGGCAGATATTTTCGGAAACCACATAGTTGGGCCTGTTTTTCTCAATACTAACTTAACCGGTGAAGTGTATCTGGAGAGGTTACAAAATGTAATTGAACCGTTAATACCTGAAATTCTGGAGGATAATCCAGATAAATTCGGCAAAATGTTTCAACAAGATGGTGCTCCTGCACACCATTATGGTGCAGTAAGACGTTACCTAGATGAGGAATATCGTGGTAGATGGATTGGACGACGAGGTACGATAGAATGGCCAGCTCGGTCACCGGACCACACACCATTAGACTTTTTTCTTTGGGAATACTTAAAATCTAAAGTTTACGCTACAGTACCTGGCAATATTGACATTTTGAAACAATGAATTGTTGAAGAATGTAGGGCAATTTCCTCCGACACATTTGAACAATGAATCAATAAAATATTAGTTGAATATCAATCTTTATTAAGGGAAGTAAAGTAAGAAAATGTTATTTTATTTTATCTGAATTTATTTAAGTAGTGAAAATTTATGTAAACACACACCTTAGAAGACAATTTTAAAGTAAAAACCGTTAAGCCTAATTCTGCAATATTAATGCATGATAGATTTGGCTCAAGTTACTAATGTCAGTTCTCTTATTCAGAGCGTTAGGGTGTTTAAATATTAAACACATTTCCAAAAACTGCCTTTTTACGAGATTGCGTTCGTTGCCAAGAATCTTCATTTCATTAAAGTCAACCTTGTGATTAGTGTTAATAGCATGTTGAGCAACAGCACAAGTATGCTTAGATAAGTTAATATCACTACGGTGTGTCGTAAGACGCCCTCGCAGTGATCTCCCTGTCTGACCGATATAGCACGAGTCACACTCAGCACAAGGTATGTTACATTGACTTGTTCCAAAAGGACAAATATTCAACTAATATTTTATTGATTCATTTATCAAGTTATATATATATATATATATATATATATATATATATATATATATATATATATAATAATTTTTGATGAAATAGTTTAATACAATTTTTAAATTAATTTGGTTCATAGAATTCTCATTAATTTCTCAGTTCCAAATTATTATGAACCTTGGACTGTTGGAAGTTGAATTAAATCTGCACCTGTGACTGGCCAACCAGTTATAACTTAGACACTTTTATATGATATGTAGGGATCGACTTCACTTTTTCGTTTGTTCTTGTTCTCCGAGTCATTCCCTGAAGGGGAAATGGTGTTCTTAAACATCTTTTTCTTTCATTTAATAGTTCGTACAAACAAGGTTTTCGTCTACTTTTTCATATTTTTTAAACTTACTGCATTAGCGGTTGGTAATTCGCCTTGTTATGTGTCTTGTTTTGACTTGACAAGGACACTGTCTTTTCACGTGATAGCTATGTGGATCTGAAATTTTCTCCCATTTGCCGGGTGTCTCCTATAAACATTGGAAGCTTTTGTGGTAACTTCATTACACCTTTTATAATATTACTATAATAAACTCTTATTTTTTTCAATAATGTTACCTAAAGTAAAAATAAAATTAAATTAATATCATACTGTTGGAAGATCTTTTGATCTTGTTAGTTTTCGGCAAATATTTAGTTTCAATGAATTGTTTATACAACTTGACTATTAATGTCTAATATCTTAAGCTTCTTCACACTTTACACCACTGACTGCTACATGTCTTTTTGAGGTAACACATTTATATTGACTTTTCTTCTTCTTATTATTATTTTTTCTCTAATGGCACTACAACAACCTGTTGTGCTCTTGTGGGTCTCTGCCTGCTTAACAACGTTCTTCCATTCTGACCTGTTAGATACTTTCTTTCACCACTTCCTAATGTTTATGGTTCATAGTTCAAAAGTACGTTGAATTTAATTTGTGTTTTTATGCAACGTGTTTATTGTCATTGATGGTTCTGTAGGAACTTATTCTCCTAGCCTGCAGACGTGTAAAGACGTCTGTTGTTGTCATGGAACACTTCGATGGTGAACTATTTATGGATGAAATAGAAAAACGACAATCTTTGTGGAATTCATCATCAGATGATTACAAAAAGCATGATCTAAATTCTTTATGTAGTATATATGCGCCTGAGGATTGTTGCATTATTTACTGGGTGAACAAATATACATTTGTGTAACCATTATCTTCTTCTTATTGTGTCGTCTTATAACGAAGATTGGCGCTCACTTTTTCAAAAGATTTTTTATCTTTTGAAACGTGAAATATCTGTTCAACACTGAGGTTAGTCCAATCTCTGATATTCCTCAGCCAAGATTTCTTCTTTTTTCCTAAGTTTTTTCTTCTTCGCTCTACTCTTCATGCATAATGACGTATAGCAGAGAGTATTTATCATTTCGAAGTATATGGCCCAGATAAGATGTTTTCCTTATTTCAATTGTGTTCATTGGCATCGTTATAAAAATAATTAGAACTTACTTATTTTACAAAATATTAAATCCAAACCATGTGAAATTATTAAATTCGTAAAACGGAGTTACTTTAGCTACCAGGTAATAAGTGCTTTTATGGATACAAAGACAAAAAGTAAGTTACAGAAGCGTGAGTCTAAACTTAAAATCCACAAAACAGTAATTAGACTTATATGGATGTGAAACATGGACCTTTTTAACCACTGATGAAAATCAATTGAAGAATATTTGAGTGCAAAATATTGAGAAAGATATTTGGAACAATCCATTGTAGCGATGGTTCGTAGAGAATGAAAATGAACTATGAGCTGGATGAATTAATGCAGAGCGCAGATATCGTTAGATTTTCAAAGTCACAAAAACTAAACTGACTTGGCCACTTAAAAAGAATGCCAGATAATCAAGATGTAAAAGTAATCCAAAGATGGAAACCTCAAGCAAATAGGACAAGAGGAAGGCCCCGTAAAAGTTAATAGACGATGTAGAGAAAGATCTTAAAAACATGAACATTAGGCAGTGGCGAAGGAAAGCATCCGACAGGTCAGAGTGGAAGAACGATGTTAAGCAGACCAAGACCCACAAAGAGTTGTAGTACCATTAGAGGAAAAATAAGAAGAAGAAGAAGATATATATATATATATATATATATATATATATATATATATATATATATATATATATATATATATTAAATTTAAAGATGACGTTACAGCGCTACTGTGACAATAATTTTAAATCGGACCTTATGGCAAGTGATACCTCGTTTGAAAGGTATTGAAAAAACCTATTCCACAATACTAATTTTGTTTGAGTTTAAGTTCATTTTGATAAATAAATTAAATAAGTACTAAAATTGTAGTTTCGCATTTAATTAATGAATAATAAAACCTCTGCCTCCAGTTACTTGTCAAAAAGTTAAAGTTTTTCAATTATATAATTGTTTTTACATCAACGTCAAACTTTTTGATAATTAACCAGAGGCGAACGTTAGAATGTTTATTAATTAAATGCGAAACAACAAATATTTTAATATACCTATTCAATAATACTAATTTTGTTTGGATTTAAGATGATTTTGACGAATAAATTAAATAAATACTAAAATTCTAGTTTGGCATTTAATTAATAAAACTTCTAACGTCCGCCTTTAGTTATTTGTCAAAAAGTTGACGTTTGTAAATTCCTAGTTGTTTTTAGTTTGAAAAAGCGTTTATAACTCAATATTTAGTTTCTGTTTCTGCTTAGTTTAGTCACAGAACAATGAAACAATCAGAATGCCCACTATGCTTGTCAAGATAAGTACGCGCATCTCGTTCACGCAGACGGAATCAGCCATGTTTTAAATTGGTGTTTTTATGCAACGTGTTTATTGTCATTGATGGTTCTGTAGGAACTTATTCTCCTAGCCTGCAGACGTGTAAAGACGTCTGTTGTTGTCATGGAACACTTCGATGGTGAACTATTTATGGATGAAATAGAAAAACGACAATCTTTGTGGAATTCATCATCAGATGATTACAAAAAGCATGATCTAAATTCTTTATGTAGTATATATGCGCCTGAGGATTGTTGCATTATTTACTGGGTGAACAAATATACATTTGTGTAACCATTATCTTCTTCTTATTGTGTCGTCTTATAACGAAGATTGGCGCTCACTTTTTCAAAAGATTTTTTATCTTTTGAAACGTGAAATATCTGTTCAACACTGAGGTTAGTCCAATCTCTGATATTCCTCAGCCAAGATTTCTTCTTTTTTCCTAAGTTTTTTCTTCTTCGCTCTACTCTTCATGCATAATGACGTATAGCAGAGAGTATTTATCATTTCGAAGTATATGGCCCAGATAAGATTTTTTCCTTATTTCAATTGTGTTCATATGTTTTCTGCCATGTCCAATTCGTCTTAACACTGCTCTGTTTGTGACTTTGGCAGTCCAAGAAATTTTTAAAATCCGCTTGTATAGCCACATTTCGAATGCCTCCAATTTGTTTACGGACTTGGCTTTCAGAGTCTAAGCTTTTACCCCATGCAGCAGTTTCAACCATACATAACAATCGAAGAACCTCAATCTGATAGCCATACTCAATTTCTTATTTGTAAACATTGACTTGCATTTTATAAATCCTAGCAGCTGAGATAGATAGATAAACCCCAGCAGCTTGGGCACTATGTAAAGGAAGTCAGCGTGCAATTTAAAAGGGGTGCAATGTCTGCAAGGAGCTCTAAAACGCAAATTTTCAGCCCTAAGAGGAAAACAACCTCTTGTAAAAAGTCAACACCATCTACGACAACTACGTGCAAAATACCTCGGCATTCATCTTAATAGACGACTTATTTTTAGAAACCACATCTTCAATAAAAGAAAACAACTTGAATAAAATTAAGACAACTTTACTGGCTGCTTGGAAGAGGATCTGAACTATCAATAGAAAATAAATTATTAGTGTATAAAGTAATTCTGAAACCCATCTGAAGCTATGGCATTCAACTGTGGGGGTGTGCAAGCGAATTAAATTTGAAATCCCGCAAAGGTTCTAATCGAAGGTCCTTAGGCAGATTGTTAATGCACCATACTACGTCCCTAATGAAGCCATACATCGTGATATCTCGTGACCACTCGTGAGTGTGGTGCGCAAAGAAATAAAAAGTAATAGTAGGCATTTAAAGCGGTTAGTAGTTCATTCAAATTCTAATGCGGTAAACCTATTACAGCAGAGAAGTGAGAACTTAAGAGACACAAACCCTTAGACTTACCAGATATATTTCATAAGTAACTTGCTTAGAACATAATTTTTAAATATTAATTTTAGTTAAATTTAATTAGGAAGGTACCAGCACTGGCAGATAATCTTCGGTCATGCTAATTTATCTGTTTATATTATCAAAGTTGATTATTGTCCAAACAGTACAGATTACAAATCTTTATTTGGAAAATAAAAACATACACTGTGTCCGTAAAGTATGGAACAAATTCTTTTTTAGCTAAACAGAGCATTTTAAGAAATAATCCTGAAACACGTCGATTTTTGATTTTAATTTACCGTATTTTAAAATAATATTCTAATATACAGGGTGAATTACTTTCGAGAAATGACGTCACCGTCATTTTTTTTTAAATGTAACACCCCCATTTTGTCTCAATTTTTGGATTACACTAGCTGGGCTGATTCCAAAAATGTATCACATGTTGATTCAAATTGGTACAGGGTGGACAAAAATACAATAGTTTTGTGTGTGTTCATAAAGTAACGCGTTAGTTAATTAACAATATTATCAAATATACTTACTGTCTAGCGGACAGAATATGATGAAATACATAACTTTATAAATGTTCGAACTCCAGCCCTTGCTGTATTTGACAGTAACCCAAACGTTGTACAAATTCTTGTTGAACCTTGTTTATTGTGTCTTGAGAAATATTGTTTATTGCTGTCCGAATTCTTTGTTGTAATTCTTGAATATTTGCTGGTTTCGTTTGATACACAACATTCTTTAGATGGCCCCACATAAAATAATCCAAAGGATTGAAATCTGGTGACCTCGCTGGCCATTCAATAGGTCCACGTCTACCAATCCACCTGTTCGGAAAAATTTTATGTAGGTACTTGCTAACATCTACAGCATAATGTGTAGGTGCACCATCCTGTTGAAACCATAAACTTTCATCAAAACCTCCAGGATTACGTCTGCTGGGAAACAAATTACGTAAAGTAGGTACGATGTCCTATCATGACATATGGATGTCAAACCTGGACCCTAACCAAGGCAAACATAAATAAACTAGCCACAACAGAAAGAACAATGGAAAGAGCAATGTTAGGTATACGATTGTCAGATAAAAAGAGAAACGACTGGGTAAGATCCAAAACAAAAGTAGAGGACATAGCAACAAAAATTGCCAAAATTAAATGGAGCTTCGCGGGCCACACTGCTACACAAAGACCAACGTTGGAATACTACAATACAACATTGGAGACCTTACGAAAGTAAACGACCAAGAGGAAGACCACAGATGAGATGGGTTGATGATATTAAAAGAATAGCCGGAAGAAATTGGAAATATGTTGCTCAGGATAGAGACCGATGGAAGGAGTTGGGAGAGGCCTATGTCCAAACATGGACGACAGAAGGCTAAGAAGAAGAAGAAGAAGAAGGTACGAGATACCCCCTTAAAAACTCAAGGTACGTTGCCCCGTTTAAATTACCTTCGAAAAAGTAGGGTCCGATGATTCGATTTCTTACAATTGCAGCCCACACATTTACCTTTTGCGAGTATTGTGTATGATGTTCACGCATCCAGTGGGGGTTTTCTTTTGCCCAGTATCTACAATTCTGACGGTTAACCTCGCCATTTAACGTGAAAGTGGCCTCATCAGAAAAAATAATGTTTTGTACCAAGAGAGGGTCTCGGTGGCAGTTATCCATCATTGCTTCGCAAAATTGCATTCTTTTATGGGGATCATTTTCGTTTAATTCCTGCACAAGTTTGATTTTATAAGGATGCAATTTTTCAGGCTTTAATAGTTTGTGTACCGTTGTTTTGCTAACACCGATATCGCGACTAACTTTACGCACAGAAGTGTGCGCATCTTCTTCAAAACTAAGTCTAACATCTAACGCTGTATCAGCATTTGCAGAGGGACGACCTGATTTCCGTGCATTTTGAACCGTACCAGTTTCTCGAAATTTCTTTTCAATCTTACTGACTGTTGAACGCGTTATAGGTCTTTCTGGATATTTATCATTAAACAAATTGCACACTTCCATCTGAGTTCGCGATCTGTCTTTATACCCAATCATCATAAGTATTTCAATTCTTTGCTTTACACTTAACTGCATTTCTACTTCAAATTAAATCTAAGCAATAATTAAACCATTCACAAATACCAAAAATATTGTAGTACTAAACTGTCACTGAACATCAATAAATTACTAAACAAATAATGACATTTAACAAAAACATAGCCTACTATGTTTCTTTTAAATTGATAAAAAATAATTTCTTTCATATTCTGTCCGCTAGACAATAAGTATTTTTGATATTGTTAATTTAACTAACGCGTTACTTTATGAACACACACAAAACTATTGTATTTTTGTCCACCCTGTACCAATTTGAATCAACATGTGATACATTTTTGGAATCAGCTCAGTAGGGTAATCCGAAAATTGAGACAAAATGGGGGTGTTATATATATAAAAAAAAATGACGGTGACGTCATTACTCGAAAGTAATTCACCCTGTATATTGGAATATTTTTTTAAAATACTGTAAATTAAAATCTAAAATCGACGTGTTTCAGGATTATTTCTTAAAATGCTCTGTTTAGCTAAAAAAGAATTTGTTCCATACTTTACGGACACAGTGTATATTATACATGAATACGAAATGGTAGATAACTAAGGAATAGGTATGTATGAAATTTTTATAGAAATAAAGATTATATCAACACCAATTCGTATACAGTAAGGATATTACTTAACTTCCATTATAATCCATCATAATCCTAAATTGTCCGTTAAGTGTCTTGATAAAAACTGTTTGTTTGCTTATATGGACACAGTATCGAAGTACGAAAATTCGATGACCGATATAAATGCTTAATACTGTATTTACTTGACACAAAGTCGATTTTTCTGCGGCTGTGCGGCCAAAAAATATTTCATTTTTGAATTATATTAATTTACACCAGAAGTATGTATGTAATTTATTTAATACAAAATACATTTTAATGCTGTCATAAAATAAAAGAAAGTGTTTATTTAATGAATAAAATTTGTTTTCGTGTAAATTAAATATTCAAATTGCCTTCAATCTTCTTGAGCATTGTGGATAATTTCTGGAGTTATATTACGAATTTCCAATCTAACTCTAACTCTAAAAATTTTGTAAATTTCGTAGTCGACCGACGTAAACTTCTAATCTTATGTAACCCGACAATAGCTTTGCAGGGCTGCTCAGAGAAAATATAAGAAAGAAATACTGTCCTCCTAAAGGAGTGAGCTTGGAGGGAATTTTGCAGCGGCATCTGCATCAGCGGCAAAACGCTTTGTGGAAATATATAAACACTAATATTAGAGGTCTGTTGTATTCTATGGATTTTTCAATCTTCTTCTTAAAGTGCCTATCCGTTCCGGATGTTGGCGATCATCACGGCTATCTTTACTTTGTTTATTGCAGCGCGGAACAGTTCAGTGGTAGTCGTGTTATACCACTTTCGTAAATTTTGAAGCCAGGAAATGCGTCTTCTTCCCGGTCCTCTCTTACCATTTACCTTCCCTTGGAGAATCAGCTGGAGAAGGCCGTAACGTTCTTGATTTCTCATTACATATCCTAGATATTCCAACTTTTTAGTTTTGACGGTCATGAGAATTTCATATTCTTTCCCCATTCTACGCAGGACCTCCACATTAGTAACTCTGTCAACCCAGGATATACGTAAGATGCGCCTATAACACCACATTTCGAAAGCTTCGAGCCGATTCATAGATGCAACAGTCAGTGTCCACGCTTCCATTCCGTAGAGCAGAACTGCGAATATGTAGCAGTTCAATAGACGGCATTTTGTTTTTAATGATATGTCTCGACTGTTGAAAATGGTTCTCATTCTAACGAATGCTGCTTTTGCTTTTATTATTCGCTGTCAATGTTATTCAACCATTCACCGTTTATTAGTATTCCTTTTGCACAACCGTCTAAAGCTTCCTTAAATACCCATTTAGAATAAATATTGAAAAACAATGGAGACAAAATACAGCCCTGTCGTACTCCACGTTCTATTGCAATTTTATCAGTTAACTGGTCTTCTATTTTGATTTTGGCCGTTTGATTGTAGTAAATGTTTCTGATAATTCTAAGATCTTTGTTGTCAATTCCAATTTCTTGCATTAGAGTCAATAATTTGCCATATTTGTTATTTGTCATATTTTACTCTGTCAAATGCCTTCTGATAATCTATAAAGCATACGTATATGTCACAATTCACATCCCTGCATCTCTGAAATAGCACCTGTACAGCAAAAAGGGCCTCCCGTGTTCCCAGAGCATCACGAAATCCGAATTGTGTTCTTGTTAGTTGTTCCTCACATTTTGTATATATTCTTTTGTGAATGACCTTTAGAAATGTTTTAAGTAAATGGTTCATAAGGCTTATAATTCTATAGTCTTCGCACTTTCTCTCATTGGGTTTCTTTGGAAGATTTATAAAAGTTGACACTAACCATTTTTGGGGAATTATGCCTGTATCATATATATTGTTAAATATATTTGTCAACCATTTTATGCCATCATAGTCCATAAGTTTTGGATTTTTCAATAAGTTGTTTTATCGTTTGCAGGTGGTCGTCGGTGCCAAATTTTAATCGAAATTCAGCTTGCTTTTTGGTTTCGTTTCTGGTTTCGTACAGGTCTAGTTTTTCATTATCAACTTCCAATTGTTTTGTTTTTCCCCAAAAATACTTTAAATACTTCGTTTCAAAATCCATTTACAAAAATAATGTACTTTCCCATCATTTTGATCAGTTCAATCACCATCACTTACACACCACCATTAAATAGAAAAATGTGTAAAATATTTACCTTACAAAGATATGCAGCTATAAAAAAATGGAAGTGAAGGAAAAGTTTAATATATATGAACATAAATTTAAAAATGGAAAGTCGTATTTTTTATAGGAAAAATAGTACTTGTACTAGTATAAGTCAGTTTTTATGTAAGAAATCATAAAGATTTTTTCAGAGTATAGATTAAAAAGAGTGGGTGACAAAACACAACCCGTAGTTGTTCAGTACGAATATCTCCAATTTGGATAGAGCCTGCTTAATTGTAATATAAGTGTTTTAGCAGTATTATATCGTAGTGTTCAAGTTCTGCTGCTCACAGGCAATCGAAAAGTGTATCGTGTTGTAGTCGGTCGAATACCTTCTCGAAGTCCATGAAACAAACATAAATGTTCTTTCGGAACTCGCAACTTCTTTTCAAGAGAACGCGTATACAAAATAGTGTCTCTCTAGTTCCTAGACCACTTTTAAATCTACATTGCTTATAACCCACTCTATTTTGGCACTGAAGGAATAACCGATTCGTAAATCTTCTATTGTGTAAATTGTATATTTAAATTCTAAAAATTGTATACGAAATTCATTATTTATCATTATTGCAGATGTTTTGATTATTAGGCACATTTTAATTTTTGATTGGAATTATTTCTAATTCCGTGCTTTTCTGATATTATAACAAATGATTTTAATTTAATTTTTCTTTACCAATCAATTATTTAAATCAGCTAAACAATATTAACACAGGCCAATAATTCGAATACAGAGTTAGCTGCTGCATTATTATAATGAGTGCTTCATCAGTATAAAATTCATTTTCAATTCTGGTTCAACAAGAAAATAATTACGCGATGAGGGTTGTTTCACTGATTTCAAAATAATTCATAACATTCAGTAAATGTAGAGAATATTAAAATTTTCAAATATGTTAAATGACCTTGGTTGATTAAATTGATTAAAATTTTGTTCCTTTCTTTTTCCTCTTTATGTATAAGTTTTGCAATTCAACATGTCCTTAAATACGTATTGTAATTGTATACTTTTTATTACTTTTCTATCTCGTTACTATTTAACTACTTTAATTGGAGTCATTTAAATCATTTATTTGTTTGTCAGCCGATTCTTGTAAATAAAGATATTTTTATTTTATTACATATATTCTAGTAATACAATGAATACCAAATTTACAAACAAGAGGGAAATTTGAAGAAAAATCAAAATAAATGTGTTTAAATCAATATTACAAATTCCACAGAAAATATCCACTGTTTTGATGCCAAAAACATTTATTTGAAATTTGGGAGCAGTCTTGGGATAAATTTTTTTTATTCTTGAGTACCGAAAACTAAAGAAAAAAATATGCCGCCTCCCAGAACGAGGGTAATCGTGCCTTTTTAGCGAGATTTCAAAAATTGAATGAGCGAAAAATAGTGATATTGGAGTGTCAAAATGTCGCGACTTATCATTGTAGAATCTGTTTAAAAGCACCTATAAACTTTAAGAAATAAAAACAAAAATGGAGGCCTTTTTTTATTAAAAAAAAAAATATTATCAATCTAAAGAATGAGTTTTAAGTATGGAACGCCTTAATTATATCGGAAACAGATTGCGCCATTTTTATAGATTTTGGTGTAAAGAGTCTTGTGATGCGGCCAATATTACGGTGGCATTTACATTGTTGTCAGATTTTCCGTCTTTTTGAAAATCTAATGAACTTTCTCATGTCAAATGGATTACCCTCTATATTTTTTGACTTTTGAAGTCCTCAAGAAATAGTAATTCGTTTTACGTAATCCCTATACCTAAATGCCATAATTTCGGAGTTATTTCAATATTTACATTATCTTCGCCGAAGTTAAAATTAAGTACATTTATATGACTATAACTATTACAATAACAACTTTAACATTTTAATAAATTAGTATGGTTGGTAATGGATTGTATACCTAAAACGAACTAATTGAAATTTTAACGATATTAAGATATGCTGATATGCGTAGACGTCAACAAAAAACGTGTAGTTAAATATTATATTTTTTATGGGATTAAACCACAATTTGGATGTGGTTGTGATGAAAATCATATTTTTAATTAACTAATACTTGACGTTTCAATTTCCACTCTGGAAATCATTATCAAAAAAAGGTTTTTTAGTAGGATAGACCGGGGTTAGTTGTTGTAATTTTTACATTTTATTTTTTTGTGCATTCAATATGAAAAATAAGCAACTCACAAAAATTGTCGTAAGAAGCACTCACTTCCATATAATTATTCACAAGAAGCTTGCCACTTTTAGGAAAAAAATATATATTTATTTAGTCTTGCAAATTGTATCAAATTACCCCCCAATTAGGTAAGTTGTTACATAGCAGGGGCAAATTGTTACACTAGTAACTTTCATACTTTTCAAAGTATATTTTTATTTTCTTAATTAAAAAAACTTTAAATGAACTTATTTATTTTTTATTAAAATACAAACTAATGTGCCACATTTTAAAAAATTATTTAAATCAGTTATTAGACTAATCAGACTGGCAATGTATGCATACAAAAATTGGAGAACACGTTGCACTCATTTCTCTTTTGAGAAATGGGTGCAATGTAGTGTACGAATCACAACATATAATGCAGAAACATTCTTCATCGCTTTAGTTTGAAACAATTGTCCTTTTGACTTTTTGTTTTCGTTTTTTATTAGCTTTTAAGGTTCTCAGTTGCTCTTGCTGTAATATTGCTTGCTTTTCAGGCTTGTCCGTCAATATAGCCGTATGTCTTCGTTTCCTATTTTGTGCAGTATTTTTTCTGGGTTGAGCTTTAGGTATAGGACGAATATCTTCAGGACTAATAAGTCCTGTAACTAAAGCGCGAAAAGTTGAAGGTTGTGGATCTTGGTCTGGTTCCTTGTTGATAACTTGTGGTGGCGTACTTGGTGGTATTCGTATATTTTGTGTGGCTGCTTGTGACTGAAGCTCCATATTTTCTTGCAGCTAACGGGAAAATGCCAGTTACTTGAAAACCGGACTGTATATCTTTTGGAGTTACAGCTAACGGCAAAGCATTTCCAATAATTGATGGAATGTTATAAATTGTCATTCTAACTCCTGGATGAGTTTTCATCCAGCCATCCATATGACTGTTAATAAATTTTTTTAATGTTGCAAACGCCGATCTGTCATTTTCCTTGCAATTTTCCTTGCAATAATCTATTACCTCAACAGACAAATGGGAATCGTGATTGTCCAGTATTAATAATACTGGACTTTCCTTAGACCATTTAATATTCTTAGGAAAATGTTTCACATAAACTAAAAATTCGACTTTCGTCATTCATCCAGAAGGATTGCTCGTTCATATACATCCTGGTGGTCCAATGCAAACAAAATATTCTCGATAATTTTTTCGCGGAAAAATAAACATAGAAGGCACTGAACTTCAACTGGCATTCAGTGCCAGACACAGTGTCACCAATTTTCCTCGTTCCCTCGAAGTGATCTCCTCCATTTGCTTCACACCTTTTGATGCTATTATTTTTGCAGGTTTTTGAACTGTAGTTACTCCGGTTTCAACCAAGTTATAAATATCGTTTGCTCCAAGATTGTGCTTATTTAATACATTGGAGAGTTTGTCACAGAATAAATTTACATTGTGCCTATTAAAGCGCGCGGCTTGCGCTAAGCTCGTATCCCGAGGGGTACGGATGAATTACTCATTGTGGCGTTTTGAAAAATTTGTTAGCCAGTCAGCAGATGCAGTCTCAACTTTGGTCCAGTTATCAGGAACAGTTACGTTATTTTTTTAAAGTAAAATGAAAAGCAAGCTGTTTAAGATTTTTTGGGAAAAGATCATGATACATCCTTGAACATTCAGTAACATAAGAAGCTAATTCATTTTCTTGTAGATCAGAGAAGATCTTCCGATTTTTTAAATATCCTGGGGCATGGTATTATCATCTGAAAAAAAAAACAAATTTTAACAAGGCATGTGCTATATATGTGTTCATAGAAAAAAAAATTTACAATTTTACTACACCCATTATCAAGTACAATTTTCTGGATCTTTTTAACGTATCTCTGAAGCGTCATAAAATTAATTCCGTATTCATCTGCTACTGGTCTAAGAGGCCTTTCATTTTCTATCACCTTCTTTGCTGCAGCAATAATGATTTACTGTAACGTTTCACCTCGGTTAGTTTTTTTCTTGTAGGTTCTCATTTTGATCTATTAAAAATTTACAATTTTATTTACATCAAAATCTGGGTTACTAATAAACCTACACACAAATTTCTTGAGATGGGGCAGATTGTTACGGTAACAACTTGTCCCTTGAAAATAGTAACAACCTGCCCCAAGGCGCCATATTAAAAATAAATTCTATTTACTCATCAATCCCAAATACACTGCGCTCCAAAATTAACGCATAATTTTAAAATTCTTATTTTGAGTTGTAATGAAAAAATTTTTGTTTGTACTTTTCTGCTTTATGGTTGTTTTAGAACATCTTAAATAAAAAACTTTTCTTTTTTTTACAAAAAATGTATTGAAATTAACAATATAACATCATAAATCTAAACATCTAAACAAACAACTGATCTAAACAAACTAACATTATAAATTAATGACAAAATTGAAATTTTTAAAGTTGAAGAAAATACTAGTACCGTGTACTAGTATCGAGTATTGCCTCCTCTGGCATTTAGTACTGCTTGACAACGATCTCTTATACTGAGAAAAATCGTTCTGATTTCTTCTTGATCAATTTGATCCCCAATTTCAGCCAACCGCAAAAACAGTTCATTTAATGTGTTTGGTGCATTAGGTAGTTGTAGTCATCTGCCTATGATGTCCCAAACATGTTCTATTGGGTTGAGGTCAGGAATTCTCGCAGGCCAATCCATGGCAGGAATTCCAACCTCCTGACGATACTGCTGCACAATTCTTGCCGTATGTGGCCTGGCATTATCTTGCATAAACATGAAATTATCCCCAATAAATGGTGCAAATGGCACGACATGCTCTTCTAAAATGTCTGTTATATACCTCTGCGATGTAAGCCGACCGCAATTTCTTCTAACTAATTCCGTACGAGCCTCTAAATTAATCCCACCCCACACCATTACTGAGCCGCCGCCATACTGTACAGTCCCTACGGTGTTACACTGTGCGTAGCGTTCTCCAGGCCTTCTATACACTCGATTTCTCCTGTCATTAGAAAAAAGACAGTACCTGGATTCATCGGTGAACAATATTCTTCCCCAATCGTCATTATTCCAATCAACATGTTCACGAGTAAAATGCAATCTTTGCCTTCTATGGTCTTTGGTCAATGATGGGCCAGTTGGTGCCCTTACAGGGTGTAGGTCGTATTTGGCAAGTCTTCTTCTAATCGTATTTTGGCTGAATCTAAAGTTATAACGATCCAAAAATTCATTTTGTAGAGAAGTACTGGTAACAAACCTTTGTCTGAGTGTACGAAGTGTCAAAAACCGGTCTTGAGTAGGAGTTGTAAACCTTCTACGACCTTGATCGGATCTTCTCGAGCTACTTCCAGTAACAGAAAAACGTGTTAACACTCTTGAAATGGTTGACTGGGTGACGTTAAAACGTTCAGCGAGTTCTACTTGTGTGTATCCTTCTTCGCGAAGAGTGACAATTCTAAAACAGTCACTTTCTGACAAATTTCGATTTTCATGCTGCTGGTGGTTCATTTCAAAGAAAAAACACTTAATAAACTTGAAAAACCCCTTTAAACGTTCAGCACAACGTAATCCAACCCAACTAAATTCGAAATAAAATGAAGCACAATTAGCATGTTTTTAATTTTTTTGCAAAAAATGGTAAAAACATCAGCGTTTTTTACCGTTCTTTCGATAAATTTTACAATATACCGGGGGTAACAATAATATATTAGCACAAAAATCGAAACATTAAAATTATTTGATTTATCAGGGCTTTTAAAATTATGCGTTAATTTTGGAGCGCAGTGTATTTAATCTTGTACGTATAGAAAATAATAAAGCTAACAGTCAATAAAACATAATGTGAAAACAATAAGTTACCTTACCTTGTACCTGGTACCTTGCAAAATATAAACAATGTCGGAAAAATTACTGAGTGCTACTAAAAACACAAAAATAGCAGTCTACGTCAGAGCATAAACCACACTAACGTGAGGTGCTGCCATCTTGTTAAGTTGGTTAAAATTAAATGTAACAACCTACCCCGTGTAACAACTAACCCGGTCCCCCCTACAGATTATGTAGAAATGAGATTTTGTTATTGGTTATGTTATTTCAAACTAGACATGCCTGACCTAGATCTTGTAGGCCAATAGCCCCTAGTGGCTACAACACATTTTGAGGGTGGTGTTATTACCCTAGGAATATCAAATTCTGACTGCTTTTGTGTGTTTCATGTTATATGTATGCCTACTTATGGACATGAGCATATAGACATAACCTAGAAGATTCGAAGTTTCTAGACTTAGTCAAGGCAATAACTCGAACAGACAATATCTTCTAGCAATATTAAGTAAACCGGATATCTTTTTTCTACACGACCAACCTGGTTCCATGTTCCTGGTATCCATCTGCAAAAATCAAGATAATGTCACCGAAATTACCATTCCGTTTTCTCTACAAAATGAAAAGTTTAAACAATACGACGTGTACTGTGGGACCAGAAACCTCAACTTATTTTAGCGATGACAAATTTAGCATGGTTCTGATTAATATTAGTTCTATAAGATATAAAACAGATAAAATATTTTTGTTTAGAGGAATTAGGATTTCCCCCAATAGTTGTGGTTACAGAGCACTGGATTAAAGTTACCGAGCCTTTTTTATAGAAAAATGTACAACCATTGCTATTTCTCACTCCTTGATATCTGCTCTACAATTATTAATGTAGGACTATCTGATCATGAAGCAGTATATACCAAGCTTAACACTCAGAGCAAATTTTCCTCGAAAACCCGATGTTTAGACTTTTGTAAATTCCAAAATTTATGCTTGACTTCTAGGTGGCACTTTTCTTCTGTGGACGTAGACGATAATTTCAGTGATTTTTTTAGATAAACTTGTCTGTATTTTTAGTAAGGCATATCCTTTAATTACAATTAAGCCAAAACATCACAAACCCTCTACTACCAAAGGTATCCGCATATCAGCCAAGAACATGCGTTCACTAGTGTATATCAAAACAGCTAAATAATCGTACTATCAAAATCGTCTGGGAAGTCTAAAAGCGTTCCAAAAAAAACTTGGTCCATAATAAACGATCTTCGAAATGAAACTAACACAGCTCAAACATTTTTCCTCCCAAATAATGAAAATCTAAATGAATACTTTGTTAATGTGAGTAAAAATATAACATCAACTATTTTGCCACAACAAGATCCCTCCAATTTAAAATTTTTTATCTCTCCAATTTAAAAAAGATCTCGATTCCATTATTTATAAGATCAGTTGATAAATAACTATCAGTTAATTAATAGTATCAAAAGAAAATCTTCCTGTAGTAATGACGGACTATCCATAAAATTTTTCTTAAATCTCCCAAAAAATGTGTTGGAAGTCCTGGTCTCACTAATTTAATGATTCCTTTAAAATGGTGCATTTCCAGAATGCCTAAAGACAGCCATTATTATTCCTTTTCATAAGGGTGCTGAAAAGTCTAATACCTGCAACTACCGGTACTATCCAAAACTATTAAGAGACTTATTAAAGCCCGACTTATGACTTTTATCGTTGAAAACAACATTTTTTGTAACTATGCCAAAGCTTTTGATTGTGTAAATCATGACATTTTGGTAAAAAAAAACAAAATTTCCACGGAATTCGAGGTACTTCTTTAAATTGGTTCCAATATGACTTAATGACATGACTTTGGGAATAAGACACAAAGGGTTAAATTTAGTAATCTTTATGACATTACTAATTTAAAAATCGATGAAAACATTTTTCTTTTTGCTGCAATATCCTATAAAGGAGCTCTTTAACCTTTGCTTCTTAATAACAGCCAGATTAGTATCGTTGGTTCTGTAAAATTTCTTGGTATTTTTATAGACAGTAACTGTAAATGCTATCTTTATATAGATTTATTAAGTAAGGAAGTAGCCTCAGCCTGCTACGCAGTAAGATCTGTTTCGAAGGAAATTATTCTTCCAAAATAACATATTTCTGTTTGTTTCAGTCTGATCTTGAGTCTGATATGGTCTTCTTTTCGGAGTTCTAGTACAACTGCCCAATCTGATGTTATTTTTAAGTTACAAAAAAGAGCAATACGGTATCTGTTTGGCCTCAGAAGAACAATACATTGCAAAAGCAACTTCAAAAATAACGGGATTTTAACGCTTCCCTCTTTATATATTTTAGAAAATGTTTGCTTAATTCATACACACCTAAATGTTTTTCCAGCAATACCTAATCATGACTACTTTACCAGAAATTCAACCTTTGATGTTTATTTACCGATCCCGTCCACTGAGTTAGTAAAGAAATCTAGATTATATTCTGCAAACTGTACAACCATCTCTATTTATAACTTAAATCTGCAACATCTTTTCCCAAGTTCCGTAAAATGACAAAACATATTTATCTGAAAGACTATACGATTCAGTAGAAGAGTTTCTTAATAAATAACTTAAAAATTACACTACCTTTATAGTAAAGTAAGTAACTAAAGTATTTTTATCTATATTTGGGTGTAATATGCAGCAACTTCAACGTATTAGTTAGTAAGGTTTTATTTTGAAATTTGCAATTTATTTAAATTTGGCGATGTATTGTTTATTTAATTAAATTTTATTTTGTGATATTGACAATTTATGCCATTTCAGTAAATTGTGACTGTTATTGTTACTTTCTGACTTTTTGTAAGCTTTATTCATAAAATTGTACAATTTTCAGCGACAGTAAGCATATTTCTAATTCTAATTCTAATAAAGCAGTATAAAACCAAAAGCTATCAATTTTCTGCAGTTGGATAGATCTCAATGAAACTTGTTGCATTCGATTCGATAAAGCATTAGGTGTGAACTTAAGTGATTATGTCGAAATGAAAATTGATAAACAATGATAAACTTGTACCTCGGAAAAAATTGACGGGAATGAGTTGAATATTACTACTAGGGATTTTTTGTCGCTGAACACGAATATGATGTCGGCGATGGTCTCCGAGACATCTGGTGCCCAGAATTAACATCGTCTATTGGAGTTTTATGGAAATTCGATACAAAATCAGTGCAAACTCATTACTCGAAGGTTTTTGAGGTCGTTGAACACAAATAATATGCTCTTAGATTACACAGTATCCTTCTTTACTGATTTATTTATCTGTTGTTTATTACTGATACTTCTGTTAATTTTTTGGTTTATTTAATTTGCCTTCTCTGCCTTTGCCTTTACTCATGTCCACACTTGCCCTTCTATAGTTAGTTTACTGAAGCCGGTTGTTTACTTCTTTCTCTTTATATTTTTCCTCGTACGCCTTTTTCTATATCTCGCTAGGCGGCATCATTTCTTTTTATTCATATCATGGTTCATATAGATTCTTTCATTCTTCATATTTATTAGTTTTTGTTTATTTGTCGTGATTTTTTTCGTTTCTTTAACTTCGTTTAGCTCAATTATGCACAATGTTTCTTCCAATGTTTGCATCTTTTTAACTTCTACTTTAACCCCTAGATGTATTTTCATAAATGTCATCATTCCTTCTGTTTATTTTCTCTGGTTACTTGGTGTCCATTTTCAGTCCCGTTAAGACGACATTTTTGTTTCTTATTTGTCTATTATCATCTTAGCCTGATTTTTTTGTTATATAAAATATTAGTTACTTGTTGCTCTAAATTATAATAATAAGAAAACTTGACATTGGTTTGGCCCAGCAAACTCCTTAACGGAATCGTAAAAATCTTTCATTTCCGTCTTATCTGTGGTTTCAATATTGAGTTAAAAGTTTTTATTCTTTTGCCTTAGATCTTCAGCATCTTTAAAAACAGATAAATTGTGGTTAAAAGAAACAAATCTTAAAAATCTCCGTCAGTCATTTTATCGTGTTTGTGTTTTCTTCATTTTCTACACGTGATATAGTTTCTGCCTATTTGAAAAAATTGCACTTTATAAAACAATTTTGTATGCAATGTTCTTAAATATTATACCAACTTTTGTTCATCATATGAATAGCAGAGAGAACTGAAATTTTTCTTGCTATATCGTTGGAACTAGATAACGACGTCATGATATAAAAATCCATATATTATGTTACAATTTTTCTGATAACTTATTTTCTATAATTGCTCTTAAAAGCAAAAATTATTCATCGGTTAAATAAGTGAAGTTATATTAGTCGACAAGAAATGGATGGTTGCATTATTCAACTTCACTTCAGGTTTGTGAGCAGAAAAGTTATCAACAAATAACATAACGTATTATGTTAATATCAAGCATTTTTATTGAAACTTTTTTCTACTAAATAGTGGCAATTTATGGCTTTCATAGGAATTATTACAACACATAATCATCAATCAGTTCTTAGGAACTTTTCTGCCTACAGCTTTCTCCTCTGGAAAGAAAATCAGTTTTCTCACTATTGAAAATGCACGCTGGTTCATAATTTTTAATGAATGAAGAAAACACATTCGTAATCTATATATTTATGGTAGATACATGGACATGTGTTGCTTCAACAATAATTTGAAGGAAACTCGTGAACGATTTTTTCATCTGCAAAACCATCTATTTACTATTTGTCGCATTAAAGTTCGCATTATCCAAATTTTCGGCATTTCTTTAGCTTCTTCTTTTAAAACTCGTCCGCTGATAGGAACAGTTTGGGACCTCTTCTCAGTAAACCAATCAGCCAATGCCTGGTCGACGTCTGAATCTTTCCCACTGCGTTTTCGTTTTTTTTTTATTTTTTTAAAGTTTGCCCACCTGAGCTTGTGAAATTTCAAACTTTTTAGCAATTTCGATTTGATGCACTTGTAGTGCATCATGTAGGTCTCTGGGTGAATTCTAAATGAACTCTATTATTTCTAAGTTAACTGTTTCCAAAAATTTTGTAACAGGCAAAAAATACTTTATGACCTGTGGATGTTTCAGGAATGAGTCGAATTGGTACTGAAAACAACGTAATATAGTATTTATTATCCTAATAAACCAGACATCATTTAAATTTTTAGTATATTGTACATAATACAGTTATTGTTTACCTGAAAAATAACCTATTAAGCGGTATTATTTTATTAATATATTTCCGTAAACGGATAAATTTATTAAGGAGTACATGAAAACGTTTCCAGAAATCAAGTTTCTATTGCTCTGCAGATTTGATTATCCCGAACCATAGCATCCATTCAGCGCCGGATAAAAGGGCGGGCGACTGCCCGGGGCGCCAAATTTTGAGTGGATTGGTATAAAAATAAAATATTTTAGTTTGATCCAATAGATTAATGAGCGTAATAGTTCTATTCTAACCTAAATTGTTACAGTTGTCATTTTAGGAACTAAAGTTTTATTTAGTGATGTTTCTATATGTACTAACTTACAGTAATATGTACACTTTTCACAAGTATATTAAACCGCAGAGACCTCTGCTTTTACGCTATTTTCACTTCACTAACTGAATGAGGTTTGTTCTCTTGAGCCTTTTTTTACCATATATGTGTTGTCTAGGAGTTGAGTAGCCTTGATATTTACATGTCGAATTAGACCTCGCTTATTCCTGCTGGCCCATTTGGTAATTATTTTTTCTACTGCCTCCATCTTCAGATCTCAGTGGATGCAGTTGTTTTTTACATGCATGGAGCATCAACGCTGGTCCTTAGTACCTTACTTAAAAACGTCTCTATTACTTTAATGTTGTTTTTACTGACGCCATTCCCAGAGCTGTGCGCCGTACGTCCATACTGGTTTTAGTATTTGTTTGTAAATCAGTATTTTGTTATCAATGGATAGTTTAGAATTTCTTCTAAGCATCCAGTTCATCTTTCTCAAATGTATTTTGAGCTCTTCTTTTTAATGTGAACGTTTCAACGCAATATCTTATCCAAATGTAAGACCATGTATTTTGCAACATCTGCAATATGGACATGAATGTTATCTATTCTAATAGGCTGATATCGTTCTCTTTTAACTCTAAAGTAGACATGCACTGGTTTACACTCTAAATTTTAATTCTACATTTTTTTGTCCAACGAATGATTTTATTCACTGAGATCTACAATGTTCTTACAACGTCTTAATTAATAGACTTCTCCAACTGATAGGATAGCTTGATCGTCAGCGAAAGTACCTATTATATCTTTTTCATCAAGGTTTGAAATATCATAGTCTATAATAGGTCAGTAGCGGTCCCAGCACACTACCTTGCGGTATCCGCGCTTTGATTTCTTTCATTCCAAAATAGGCCTCCTCCTGCTTGTCTCTGAAGAATCTGTTTAAAATATAAGATTCCAATAATGGGGAGTGTTGTTTTGAGTAGTACTATTTTTAGTTTGTCAATGAGGTCCTTATGCCATACTCTATCGAAAGATTGAGCAGCATCCCGAAAGATGACTGATAAACTTCCTTTTCTTCCAGTGCTCCTTCTATTAAATTACTTATTCTATGTATTTCATCCAAGGTCGAATGATTTTCCATGAAATCAAACTGATAAGGTATTATGAGGTTCCCTTTCATATATTATTAGTTTTAATTTTTTTTACAATAGTGTTTCAAATAGTTTTGATAGTATAGACAACATAGATATAGGTCTGTATGATGAAACTTCATTTGCGGTTTACCTGGCCTTGCTATAATTATGACCTTTGCAACTTTCCAGTAAATTGGCACATGCTTAAGTCTGAATGATGTATTTATTAAATGAGTAATTTTCACTATTTTTGGAAGGTGTTTTAATATTTCTCCTGTTACCAGATCGAATCCAGGCGCTTTTAAATATCAGTCAGTTCATTAAGGTTATCTCCCCCATTTTATTGGAATGTGTTTTTTAAATAATCTGCAAAACGTTTAGATTTTGTTCATTGATTTTGGCCCAACTAGTACCTGCATTTCATATTGGAGACTTGTGCATGATGTGTATTTTCAATTCCTTAGTAGCGCTCTATAATGAATAGTCAATGCTTTGGTCATACGTCAATTCGCTAAGGTAAAGTCTAATTGATTCATTTGTATTGTTTTGGGTTTTCTCTTCTGAGTTTTTGCATTGTACCGTTTAGTTTTATGAGGTGGATATCTGCTTTCTTGCCATTTTCGTCTTAGCTTCTCTCATTCCTTTTGAGTAATTTTTTCTTTTCATTCGAGTTAGGATGGTTGGTGTATTGTTCCATGCTGCTTGTTGGATCTGTATTGTAAATAACTCTACTTCGAAGTCAAGTTGTTTGATTGTTTTTAACTTTACAACAGAAGCATTAATCATTGCTTCTAATTCTTGTTTGAAGATTTCCCAATCAGTGATTATGTTTACTAGACTAGCAGATAGCTTTTTCTGTATAGCTTCTTTACTGATTGTTATAAGAATGGGAGAACTGTCTGAATTTATATCCATACTTCTTCTATTTTCAAAAACTTTGATGCTGTATTTCTGAATATGAAAAGTCAATCATCAAGAGAATCATCTAGAGAAGGAAAACAACAATAGAACTCTTCAGAACTACTCTGCAAACAGAGTAAAATGGGCCGTAATGATCGCCAGTGTCCTTAAAGGATGAGGCACACGAAGAAGAAAAAGCTTTACAAAAAATCTTGTGTGTCATATGAACAATTGCAACAGGAATAACATAACTTACTTTCCAAAGTTCTCGCTCCTCGTCACTCGAACTTCAAAATGCTCGTTATGTTATTCCATATGTTTCATCATTTGTAAGTAAATAAATATTGTATTATTTTTTATATAAATAAATTTTTACATACTTCTTAACTGTGTCATTTTGATTTTTTGCCCTTTTTTAACTATTTTTATAATTTGCTGTAAATTTGTATATTCTTGTATAAAAGGGAGCCAAATTTTGTGTTGCTCGGGGCGCTCAAAACCCTAGAACCGGCCCTGCATCCATTACATATAGATTCAATTTCCGATGAGCATATTAGTTTATTTTAAATTTTCATTTGATCACATAAAAACTGTTAATATAATTTCTCTTGCCAATTAATAAATAACATTAAAAAATGTGTGACATATTTTTATCTTCTCTTATCTTTCTGTACGGCACGTATCAAATAGTATACGAGTAAAGCAAAGGAAGTTTCTAATAAAAATAAATTAGTTATGAAAAATGAACCTCTCCGCATTAGAGGTCGCGCCAGATTGCATTGTGATAAAAGAACATTTAAATAAAGTTACAAAAATCTATTAAGTTTATTTTGGTTGTAGTTTTGCTAGTTATTTATGAAATGACATTTTTGCATAGTCTTTTTATACAGTGTATCCGTAAAGTATGGAATACATTCGATATTTCCTATGAGTTTTCATGAAAAAAAATCTAAAACACGTCGATTTTATTGTTCTACAGTTTACAATAAAATTTCATTATACAAGGTAATACACATTACAGTGATGACGTCATTGGCTCTTTTTTTAAATGTAACACCCTGTATTTTAGGACATTTTTAGATCAATAAAAATGAGCTGATTCCGAAAAAGTATAATACTGGGGGTCTAACGGATATAATTTGATAGATATGGGCTTAGAAAATTAATTTTTATTGATTTATAATATTAATAAATTATAAATAAATTATAATAAATAACTTGAAAGTAATCCAGTAATTAATACATGACTTAATCTTATATGTTCGAATTGTAGCCCTTGTTGTATTTAACAGTAACACAAACGTTGTACAAATTCTTGTAGAACTTTGTTTATGCTTTCCTGAGAAATATTGTTTATTTCTTTACAAATTCTTGTTTTTAAGTCATTCACATTCATTGTTTAACATCCTTTAAATGACCCCACATCAAATAATCCAAAGAATTGAGGTCTGGCGACCTCGCTGGCCATTCAATATGTCCACGTCTTCCAATCCACCTGTTCGGAAAAATTTCGTTTAGGTACCTTCGAACATCTAAAGCATAATGCGGAGGCGCACAATCCTGTTGAAACCATAAACTTTTATCAAAACCTCCAAGATTAATTGTACTAGGGAATAAATTAACTAAAGTAGATACGAGATACCCACTCAAAAACTGAAGGTATGCTGGCCCGTTTAAATTAGCTTCGAAATAGTAGGGTCCAATGATTTTATTTCTTACAATGCCAGCCCATACGTTTACCTTTTGCGGGTATTGTGTATCCCGCATCCAGTTGAAGTTTTCTTTTGCCCAGTATCTACAATTCTGACGGTTGACCTCGCCATTTAATTTGAATGTAGCATCATCGAAAAAATAATATCTTGAACCCAGAGAGGGTTTCAGTGGCTGTTATCCATCATTATTTAGCAAGATTGAATTCTTTTATCTGGATCATCCTCGTTTAATTCCTGTACAACTGTGCATTTTACTTACTTTACTTACTTTTACATAATTTACAGGGGGACGACCTGATTTACGGGCATTTTCAACTGTACCAATTTCTCGAAATTTCTTTTCAATCTTACTTACTGTTGACTGTGTGATGGGTATTTCTGGATATTTATCATTAAATAAATTACACACTTCCATCTAAGTTCGCAATTTGTCTCCATACCCAATCATCATGAGTGTTTCAATTCTTTGCTTTACACTCTAATTAATTTCTACTTAAAATTAATTCTAAGCAATAATACAGAACATTCACGAATTAATACAATTATTGTACTACTTAATTGTTATTGAACGTTACTAATAGTATATTACTTTATGAGGCGGAGAAGCATGACTTTTCTTGACGCACCCAATATTACGCGCCGAACGAAGTGAGGCGCGTAATAGAGGGCAAGTCAAGAAAAGTCGCTTCTTTGCCGAATAAAGTATACTATTTTTTCTTCAAACGTAGCAATTTTCAACCATATATATTACAATTCATACGCTATTTTTACTCGAAATTAACTGTGACAACTATCAAAGTCGTCTAGATGTTAGAAATTAAAATAATTAAGTCGTCGGTGGGATTTGCGTCTCCCAGGTTACAGTTGTTTGACAGTTGTTTGCAATTATTAAAGACAGCTTATTGTTGTTGCACAACAATAAGCTGTCTTATTGAAGATAGATGTCTATCTGAAAACCTAAACGAAATTGAGTCCGCGGCTAATGATGCAGTAGCACGTTTGGGGCCCTTCAAGTCCGATAAGAACGATAATGCTCAAAAAATTTTAAACCCTCATGATTCGCCAACATCGGGAATGATTGCTGAAAGTTGTTCTCGACCATCAGTATCATCAACAATTACCAATGCGTATCAAGAGTCGGGAACATTTTTGCACGGTTTCAATTTTGAAAATGCCTCATTAACTAATTGTACTTTTAATATTACTATAAATAAAAATTATGTTTAATTGTTGTTAATGACATTTGTATTGTTGCTTTGTGACATGTTTCATATTGTTGCCATGACAACATTTTTCCCTCCGCCGTAAAGAAATGGGAAAAAAAACTGCAGCTGGCGGAGACATCAAACTTTGACAGGATCAAGTTAGATAAGTAATGTCATCATTATTTGACGTTTGAAGAAAAAAATAATTACAGTTTACTACAAACTAGAAGTAGACTACTTTGTTGCAATTGATAATAAATAATTTATTTTCTAAGCGCATATCTTTCAAATTATATCCATTAGACCCGAGTATTATACTTTTTTGAAATCAGCTCATTTTTATCGATCTAAAAATATCCTAAAATACAGGTTGTTACATTTAAAAAAAAGAGGCGATGACGTAATCACTGTAATGTGTATCACTTTTTATAATGAAATTTTATTGTAAAATGTAAAACATTAAATTTAAAAATCGCCGTGTTTTAGATTTATTTAAAAATGCTTTTCATTTAGGAAATATCGAATTTATTCCATACTTTACGGACACACTGTAGAATACCAGTAAAGAAAATAGAGTGACTACGTTTTTATTTAACGCTTCGGTTCAACAGGCACTACCAATTAACTTGTAAAAGTCATTTTTCTACCACTAAAGATAATATTGTTAAAATGTGACAGCACGAAGGAAAATAATAGGGAACCCACCAAAGAGACAGCGAGACAGCTTGTTTTTGAAATTGCAAATATTACTAAACACTGTTTTGAAACTGTTTTTGTTGTTTAAAAACAAAGAATTTTAGAGAAAAGAGAAAACGGAACAAAACAACATATAACAGACGCTAGCAACATCTAGCAGTCCTATAACATTTACAAGACAGAATACGATAGAATATAAATTCAACGTTTCAAGAACATTAAAAAACATATTGAGATCTATTTTATCTAAAACCTTCTTCTTCTTCCTTCTTGTATGTAGGCTTTAAAGCCTGTTTCTTCTTCAATATTAGCTTCCTTAATTGTTTAAATTATCGCACCATCTTTTTCTTGGTCTGCCAATACTTCTTCGTCCATTTGGTGACTTATCTCATGCTATTCGTACTATCCTGGCCTCTGCTATTCTACTAATGTGTTCGTTCCACTCCTGTTTCCGTTTTGTCACCCATCCATTTATGTATTCTATATTGCACGCTCTTCTTATGTTTTCGCTTCTCTCCCTATCCAACACACTTTTCCCTGATATTCGTCGGAGTATTTTCATCTCTGTTATTTCTAGTAGTCGTCTCGTTTTAGATATGTCGGGTCTTGTCTTCATTGTGTCTAATTGCTGCTTTATAGTATTCTTGTTTTTGTGTCTTGCCTTAGGTGTTTGTTCTTCCAGATTGTGTCATTAAGAGATCCCGCCGCTTTACTTGCTTTTAAGCTTTAAAGTTGTCGTATTTTTTCTTTAACATTTCCGGAACTAGTGATATCTATTCTCAGATATCTAAACCTTGATTCTTGCTTTATTATTTTCCCGTCGCTTTTGATTTTACATCGTATTGGGTATTAAGATGTTGTCATACATTTGGTTTTTTTTTCATATTGTACTTCTTGGCTGTTGTATTGAAGATGTGTGTTACCTTTGGAGTTCGTCTTCTGTCTCGATGATTAATGCGGCGTCGTCGGCATAACATAATATTTGGATTTCTTTGTTCCCCGTTCTGTAATCATGACCTTTACGTACTGCTTGTATTATTTCGTCCATTATTATATTAAAGGGAAGTAGCTTAACGACTTACCCTGTCTGACTCCGCTTTGTACTAGTATACACTATGTTAGTTTTCCATTTATCTTTGCCTGTATTCGATTATCTAAAACCAAACCTAATAACGAACCAAAAAGGGCAAAAGATTGTATTTATAAAATACCTTGTGAATGGGAACACTTTTATTTAGGTGAAACATCAAAACCATTAAAAACTTAAATAAGTGATCATCCAACATATATTTCAAATAGAGAATTTGATAGATCTCAGATAGGTAAATAACGATAGGAAAATGAACATGGAATTCAATGGAACGATTCATGTATAGTCCTGTAAGAAACAGCTGGTAAAAAGAGAAAAATCAAAGAAGATACTCTTATTATGTTATAGTGAAATCAACTCGGTCACAAATTTGTCAGAAAGTAGTAGGAGCTGGTTATCAATATTAAAAGAAGTAATCATTATTTATGATACATAATAAATTAAAGTCTCATACATATAGAATAAAAATTTGATGTTGAAAATAAACTAAATATATAACCAAATACTTACCATGTCGGGATATTATCATGATTTTTTTTTTTCTGTATTTTCCTTTGAGTATGAGAAAGTATAATTTGTTGCATACTTTAATGTAGCTGATAGAGCGCCACATATACCACATACGTGGCATAAATTTGCACTTAACTTTTTTGCTCTTCAAGTTAGCCCTATTTGTGTAAAAAAATATTAAAGAAAGATTATGCCAATAAAATAAAGATATGGTACTTATTAATAAATTCAAAACTCAACAGTTTTCGAGATAATCGCACTTTTAAAATTAGCTATATAATAATAATTAGGTATTAGTTGTTATATTTATGCATTAAGCAATGAATACCTGTGGATAAGCATAATTAATAGTTTATTTTTATAAAAACATCTCCAAGATGGTTATGATACACCACAAAATGCTTTGTTATGGCTGCTAAATGTTTTATTTGAAACCAGCTTTGATGTCATTATTATACAATTGTTCTTCTTCTAGTGCCGTCTCCACTAATGAAAGTTGGCTATAACCATTGCAAATTCGTCTCTATCTTCTTCTTTTCTTAATAGCGTCTGTGTGTTTAACCCGGTCCAGTCGCGAATGTTTTTCAAACATAATATTTATCGTCTGCCAGGACCCCTTTTTCCTTCGATTTTACCCTTCATAATCAGCTGCAACAACTCGTAATTATCATTTCTAAGTATGTGCCCCAAATATGCTGTCTTTCGCCTTTTAATGGTGGTCAAGAGTTCTCTATCCCATTTTGTGCAACACCATTTCGTTCGTAATATGATCGGTCCATGGTATCTTAAAATTCTCCTAAAAAGCCACATCTTAAAAGCTGCCAGTTTTCTTATTAAGTCACCATTAACAGTCCAGGCTTCGACACTATAAAGAAGAATAGAGTGGATATAACATTTTACCATCCGATATCGGATTTGCAGATTGAGTCTTTGGTTACTCAAAAATTTCCTTATCTTCAAAAAGGCTGCTCTTGATTGCTCTATTCTTGAGTATTACATTTTGTCCACATGCTCAATATGTTCATTTTTTATCTGGATCATTGTAATGGCTTTGCCCCTCTTACTGATAACCATGGTTTTTGTTTTCTTTATGTTTATTGTTAAACCAAACTGTTCCCCAGTATCACAAATTGTGTTTAGTAACGTCTGCAGGTCTGTCTCACTTTCAGCGATAATGACTGTATCGTCAGCATAACGGATGGTATTTATATTTTTACCATTTATCTTGATTCCTTCTGTACAGTTTTTAAGTGCTTGAGTAAATAACTCGTCGGAATATATATATATATATATATATATATATTTGTTTTTAGTACAATCCTGAGCCTTCGATAGTAAAACTTAAGCACAAACCTGAACCCCGTTTACGATCCTGAACCTGTATATTGGTTCAGGATTGGTTTCCTTTTATAACTGACATATGATTAAAAAATTTACAAATTAAATCATTTTTTTAAATTGGTGGTGCCATCGGCGGACAAAACTGCCTAACTTTCAATTCAATATGTCATTTGGAATCCAAGAGAAACCTGTTTGTATTGTGGTTCAGGATTGCATTTTTTAGTTCAGCCATTTGCCACTTTGGCGCTGGAAACAATTTCTTGAATATACATGATTTTTATATACATTATCACAATTAGTACCTTCCTGATCCATACTATGTGGCAACATTGCTTTGTCGTTATTTTGTTTAGAGAATTGGGGAATTCTATTTTTAGCCAAGGCCAGAGAGATTTCTTTTCAATAGGTGGTATGAGATATTATTATTATTATTTAGTTGCAAGTTGCAAACAGTCGTTTGTTTTGGTTCAGGAAGGTGTGTTTAAAAATGAATAATAATTATAAAGGACGTTGTAAACTGATGGTTGATATGTATTTAGGGAAAGGTTAATTATACAAAAGGTATTAAACTCAATTGTCATTTTGAGCGCTTTGGCTTAAAAATCTAGCTGAATTGTCCTTATTTATATAAGTTAATATTAACGGAGGTACAAGGTATCCAAGTAAAATAGTTATTCTTGATTTTAATTCATATTTACAAAAAGACTGTGTCAAAGTTTATTAAAAATTATTATAGGCGATTTTCTTATCGAAAGAAACTGATTTGCAATTTGGGATTATCATGTTATCCGGTTTTTAGGATTTGTTCTAAATAATGTTTTAAAAAAAAGTAAATTTTTATTTTTTTAACAAAAACCGTAATTAATAGAGGGGAGTTCCGTGATACATCATTTTAGACGGCTTATGAAATGTTTTCAGTAGTCTGAGATATCTCAAAATATTGAGTTCCTGTTTAAATTCATTTTATATAGGGCATCCCAAGTAAGAGAAATCACGTCATCTTCTTTTTGCTAACTGTTATGCAAGATGTTTTAGAAGTACTTCGATAAAGCTCTAGGGGAATTATATTAGAAGGAAAAGTATCTCTAACTAATGGACCTTGATGTCTTCCTGTTTATATTTTTAAATTAGTATTTTATGACTGTCAGTATCTCAGACGAATTTGACTAAATTAGCACTATTAGATGTTATTTAGGTTAACTAGTTTAAAACCTTTGTCTCTATTAGTTAACAATAGCGCAAAGGGGAACTGTTTATGAGAACTTTTCATCTATCGTTCATACCCCTGAAATTTTTCAAAATAGTTTTGAAACATCCTGTGCAAAATGAACCAAAAAAGCAAAAAATGAGAAAGGGTTTAAAGATTAAATGTATAACTTTTAGACAAAAACGTAGAAAAAATACACTTTGATTATTGCTCGAAAAATTCGAAGAGCAGCTTGTATCCAATTTCTCAGATACACGTAACAAAAGATTTAAAAATTTAAAGTTCAAAAGAGAAAAATGGAAAGGGGAAAGACGAATAAAAGCAACGTATGGGTAATGTAAGATCTATAAGTGATCATGTTGTGGATGATATGCGTTTAACGAAAGTAAATTGGCCAAGTTTAAATAATATTTTACATACTTAATAATAATGGGTCTGAAATGCTTTTTTCTAATCTATTAAGCTCGAAGAATAAAATATATTTTTTTAAATAAATTTTCTGTATTTACAGAGAAATTCTAATCTTTTTGTATCAAAAAGTGACACTTCTTCGAAATTCAAAATATTAATCATGTGCCAAATTACCAATATTAAAATATCTCGAAAAGAGTTAATATTTGGAAGATCAAAGAAATATAACAATTTTATTCAAAAATGAATGGGTGTCAAAATAGGTTAGTTGTAAATTATTGAGTGACAAAAAATTTTAAGCTGATTTCTTCTATTCAATATGATGAAAGTGGGGATATCTCGAGAACATACAAATCTAATAACATAGGGACCCAGATCAAGCAATAAATATGGATTTTTTATCCGACGAGTATGATTCCTATGCGGAAAATAATAATGCTATGTTTCTACAGAAAAAAAATTAATAACTCGTCTAACACATCCAAAAGCAAATTTATAGAGGATGACGACGATTCCATAAATATCCTAATTATATGCCATCAGAAGACGGCCGAGCTAAAAAAATGGGTAGCTATGTTTTTGTTTAATTGTTCTTAAATTTTGTTAAACTTTGACTCTTGCAGTTCTCAAATTTAAAAATGCCACAAAAAAGAGCCGTCCACAAATCTGTGACAGCAAACAGTGTGAGAAAGATTCGTTAATACTTGAAGAAGTGATTGATGGGAATGATGTTTCCTCAATTTTATTTAAAGAACCGATTGCAAGAGATAAACGCGAGAAGGACGAATCCCTAATAATACGGAAACTCTTAAATTTTGATAATAAACAAAAAAGTGAACATCAAATGGAGAAGCAGACTGAAAAGGAGCAAAACACAAGCAGCAGTACTGTAGCTCAAAGGATATCATCTCTTGCTCTAGAAGAGAAAGTAAGGACTCAATTAAATAACCATATAAGCAGTATATGGCATTCAAAACAATTTGATACTTTACATTCCCCTAAACTCTAATAATTCTTAAACTAACAATCTGTCAGAAAGCATATAACGTACGAAAAGAGACAGAATTGATTTTAATTTATTAGACATGAGATACTGTGGTAAGGTTGTTTTGTCGTTTACGTCTCGTCAGACGGGTTTTTTTGTGGCCAATAAAACAAACCAAACTCAGCTACATGTATATAAAAAAAAAAGCCTATCTGACTAGTTGTAAAGGACGAGACAACTGAGTCACAAGATGTCGTGTCTTAAGTTAAAATCAATTATGTTTCTTTTTTTTAATGTTACTTTACTTAAATCTTTTCTTTTTCTTTTAACGTGTTTGATTCATTCTACTTCTTTTTTCAGCCACTTGTTAAAAAAACGTTTAAAAAGATCGAAGGGATTTTTGCTTCTATTGCGAAAAGGATGTTTCCCATTTTGCTAGACATATTTCTAAATGGCACTTAGAAGAAATTGACGTAGTTAACATATTATGTCATAAGGTTTATTTAAAAGGGAGATAATTGGCTTTATGAAACTTGAAACTATGATGAGAAAAATAATCGAAGACAAACGTCCCAAAGCGACGGACAAACTACTTTGCTTCTACACCATTTTCTTAAACGTAATGATTTATTAAAATCAAAAATTTTCTTCAGAATGCGTGCAGACGACATAAATCTTATTGCTAAAAAAGATCTCTCAATTTGCCAGTACACATATTCGTACATAAAAGGCCGTCAGAGTAAAGGCAAAATTGATTTGGTAAGACAAAATATGCTAAGACTCGCAAAACTCTTAGACTTTACAAGACTACAGAATCCTGATATTAAGAAACTTATAGATATTCTTCGCCCAAAGCATTTTCAACTAATAATTTCTGGAGTTAATAAAATAGCAAAATATAACCCAGAAACAGATAATTATGAGTCACCAACGTTGGCCATAAATTTTGGGACACTTATGAGAAAATGTTGCGACTTAGCATATATTAGGTATTCTTGTTCAGATTGAAAACACAAGCGATGAGAGAAAAGAACTTAAAATATTAAAAACTCTTTTAGAATCCCAATGGTGTAATGAAGTTTCTGCTCAAACATGTACCAATTTAAATCAAAATTAATGGAACAAGGAAGAACTTTTGCTGCTTACTAACGACCTCAAGAAACTTAATATGTTTTTGCAAACATCTGCAGAAGAATTATTTCACAAATTGAAATCAGGTGAATACGCCAAAAAATGTCAGTTGGAGAGACCTGCGAGTATAACAGCAACAAAACTTTGAAAGCATTTGGCCACCATTATTCAACTTCTTCAATTTTTCAATAATGATATGGAGCAATTAAACAAATTTATTACAAATGACACACATTACAAATGCATTGCAATGATTATCGTTTGTCAAAGTATATCAAACGGCTAAAATTTCTAAACTTTTACTTTTAATGATGGAAGGTGGAGCTGAAAAATACAAAGGTAAAACATTAGACGAAACTAACATTAACTTAGCTCCTCTCTCTGATGAGGAAGAGGCAGAAATGGAAAATATCTTGGATGCTCTAATCTAAACGTCGATTGTGAGATTCCATCTACTTCAGCTAACTTAGATAATAATAAAGAACCTCAAAAAAATGGGCAATTTAAAAAAGAAAATATTTATTGTTAGAAGAAGATCATGGACAAAACAATAAAAAGAGTTTCGTTTGAACCTTCGAAGAGAGAAGTCAAACAACAATAACCGGCTTACCGATTTGTTATTAATTAGTGTTCAAGTTTTTGTTTTTTCGTGTTGCTAAATTTATCAAAACAATTTAAATAAGTTAGATTTTAAAAACTTCGCCCCCGCCATGGGGAGCGTAAAAAATAAGACGCCAGATGGTGATAGTGGAGTTATTTGTGAAAGTGATAATTTTTCCAATATGGAAAGTACTGCTGCCGACATGGAAATGGGAACAATAGGTGCTAAGGAGGACGAACCAAAACTATTTGACTCGATAAATCCAGATAAGTACTTGTTAAATAATTATTGCGTATATGTTGAAAAAACTAATCAGCAAAGTTTGGGTCGTTTGCATCCTATGTTTGTAGGACATATTTTACACAAAAATCTAAAAGTACAAAACATTCAGGAAATTAAGGGAATAGGTAGAAATCGCGTTAAAGTAATATTAAATTCAATAGCAGAAGCTAATAAGTTGGTCACAAATAAAAATTTAAAAGAATTAAACTTAAAAGCTTTCATACCTAATCACCTTTTAGAGGTCAAGGGTCTGATCCGAGACGTTGACACAAGTTACGACGTTGATTATTTAAAACAAAACATAAATTCAAACTCAAGGGTTGTAGACATCAGACGAATGCACAGGAAAATTGAAAAAGATGGTAAAGCTGAGTATGTACCTAAGAAGACCATTGTAGTCAGCTTTGAAGGAAACATATTACCCAGCCATATATCCGTTAATTTTGTTTATTTTAATGTGGAAAAGTTTATAGGCAGGGTCACACAATGCTATAGATGTTTGAGATTCGGACACATATCAAAACAGTGCAAAAGCAGCCAAGAACATTGTATTTTATGTGGATCTGTCAAAACCGAAGAACATAACTGTTCTGAATTTAATAAATCATGTATACATTGCAAGAGTACACAGCATACATCGATTTCCAAACTATGCCCAATTTACGAGGAACAGAAACGTATTAAAAATTTGATGATAGAACAGAAAGTATCCTTTTTAGAAGCCAAAAAGCTTTTTCAATCTTCATATTCAGAAATAACAACGAACAATCGCTTTTCTGCCTTAACAAACTACGAGGCAGATTTCCCGAAACTACCTCAAAGTTCTGGTAATAAACATGCTTTCCAGCAGCCACAACCAACAAATTCTCAACGTTCGGATAGTAGCAGACCTATGGCACTAACCCATAACAACAAAAAACGTAAAGCCACTACTTCTCCCTCATCCCCAAACTTACAGAACCCTCCCATGTTTAACTTCCGTTTTGGACCATCACATCCTCTTCCCCAGTATCCAAAGCAATCTACCTTTCAACCCACAGAAGGTGATAATAAAGATATTGCTCAGGCAGTGACGGAGTGTGTCATTAATTTTTTAAAAAATATTCACACACTTGAGGATTTAAAATCTGTAGATAATAAGAGCATAAATCAAAAAATATTTTCAGTATTGGAGGGTACTAAAACATTGAAATAAAATTCTTAGCATATATCAAAATCAAAATTATTTATCTAAATTATGTAATTCAAATGGAACTTTTTTCTGGCAGTATTTCTTATTTAAACATTAATCCAAGATCAAAATGCACTATTAAAAAAACAAATATGAATGTTTTCACTTATTTTATTATACCACTTTTTACTTATTCGTTAGAATCAGATGTTGGAGGACATCTTCAGTAAATAAGGTTTTCCAAGGACAAACAACTCTGAGAATTTTACAATGGAACGGAAGGTCCGTTGCATCCAATAAAAATAGTTTAGTTCATTTTTTAACAGCTGAAAACATTGATATAGCGTTGTTAAGTGAAACATGGTTCAAACCAAATCAAAACTATATATTCAAAGGTTATAATATAATCCGCCAGGATAGATACGATGGATATGCCGGTGTAGCAATTTTGATTAAAACTTCTATCTCATTCTGTCAAGTTAATATTACTAAAAATTTCAATGATAAAATTTTAGTTTGTGGCATCTCCGTTAAATTTAACAATTTAGAATTAAGTTTCTTGTCTGTGTATAGGCCTCCTAAAGTCCATACTTCTAAAGATGATTGGAAAAATATCTTCTCTCAAGTTACATCACCTTGTATAATTGGAGGGGATATGAATGCTCATAACTCTTTATGGGGCTCACTGCACAATGATGCTGCAGGTCATCAAATCGTCAGCAGTGTCGAGGACCTAGATCTTATTATTTTGAATAATGGGGAACCCACATATCTTTCCAAATATGGTACTCAGAAATCTATGATTGACATTTCTCTCTGTACAGCTAATCTAGCCAGTAAAGTTTCCTGGTCCGTATCTTCAGATACCTTAGGGTCAAATCATTTTGCTATAACCATGAACCTTTCCACAACTAACACATCACATGAAACAATTTATCCAAAAAGCAAATGGAATATCAATAAAGCCAATTGGTCACTTTATACATCCTTAATAGAAAACATGTTTGTCAACTATAGTATCTCTTTAAACACTTACGAAAATTATAATTTTCTTATTAACTGTATTAATGAATCTGCTTCAAAATCTATCCCTCAATATAAAATTCTTAAACTCAAAAATCGTCCCCCACCACCATGGTGGGACCCTGAATGTGATATTATAATTAATGAAAGAAAAAAGGCTTTAAAAGCTTACAAACTTTCATCGAGTTTTGATAATTACTTAAAATGTCAGGAAGTTACTGCTCGAACAAAAAAGCAGTTGAAGCAAAAAGCTAAATCCAGTTGGATCAAATGGTGCTCCAATTTAAACAAAAATACCTCTGCTAAGCAAATATGGTCACAGGCCAACAAAATGAATCGAAAACCGCAGAATAGTATAAAACCTTTCAGCAATGAAGTTTTAGATGACTTCTTTAATAAAGTTTCTCCTCCCTGGGTTCAATATTTCTCTAACCAATCCGAACAAAGTCACCAATCCAATCACTTTTTGTTGAAACCTTTCACTAAATCTGAATTAGATTTCGCTCTCAAAAATTGCAATAATACCTCCCCAGGGATTGATCAAATCAAATACCCTATGTTAATCAACCTACCAAGAGCCGCTAAAGATCTGCTGTTACAGGTATTTAATGACATCATTCAAAATAACATCGTTATTGATTCATTTAAAAACGCCATTGTGGTTCCTATCCTAAAGTCTGGTAAAGATCCAAATATTGCAAATTCATACAGACCAATATCGTTACTTTCCTGTGTTTTTAAAACTCTAGAGAGACTCATAAAATTTAAACTGGATTGGTGGTTACAAAAAAATAATTTGCTACCAGAAAATCAGTTTGGTTATAAAAGAAGCTTTGGAACACTAGATGCTCTAACAACCATTGTGGTAGATGTACAAAATACCTTAACCAGAAACAACTATTTAACAGGACTATTCTTGGATATTGAGGGAGCATACGAATCAGTTTGCTTGTCAACTTTAAGAAATAAAATGGTTAATTTATTTCATATGCCAATCGCATTCGTGGATACAATAATTGGATTTTACACAAAGAGGATCATCTATGTAAGAGATCATAATAACAAGCTAATTGGACCGCGATATAATTATCAAGGTATACCACAAGGCTCAGTTTTATCTCCAATCTTATTCAATATATACAGCTCTGACATACATAACATCCAAATAAATAACAGTTCATTCAAAATCGTACAGTATGCCGACGATTTCTGCATCTATACAGAAAACAAAAAATATGAAACCTGTATACAAAGCCTTAGCAAAGTATGTGAATCCCTTTTTTCATGGTTCTTAGAGAATGGTCTCAATCTATCTATAGAAAAATCAGTAGTATCTATCTTCACAAGACACAACATTCCTACAAATGAAAATATCATTCTGAACGATCAATGTTTTAAGCTTCAAAATCATGTCAAATATCTAGGCCTTATTTTGGATAAGAAGTTAACTTGGAGACAACACATAGAGTATATGCTTGATAGATGTAACAAAGGCAGCAATTTCCTCAGAATGACAACTAAAACGTGGTGGGGTTGCGATGTAGAAACATCCTTGTTGTTTTATCGCGCATATATACGATCTATTCTAGATTACGGTGCTACTCTTTATGGTTCCGCCTCTAAGAACCTTTTAAGAAAAATCGACACGTTTCAAAATTCTATTATGAGAGTATGTTTGGGTGCTATGAGATCAACCCCTATACAACCCTTATATGTTGAAGCCGCTGAGCTACCCCTGGAAAATAGAAGAAATTTTTTAAGTGAAAAAAGCCTTCTTAAAATTCTATTAACTAACTCCCAGTTATTTTCAAGTGTCCGTCAACTTAACGAGTCAGATCTTACAAACAAATATTGGGAGAAAAAACCTTCCCCGCCTTTATGCATGGCATTACAGAATAATCCTATTTTTTTCAAGAAATTGGACACGGTTGACAGAAGCTTAGACTACTATTCTTTATTCCACAGAACTCAGGTTATAATACCCACTTATAGTGAGAACACCATTATGAGTAGCAATCTTCTAATATCTCTATTGCAGGATTATAGGGAAGCCACAGTAATATACACGGACGCATCAAAAACAACAGAAGGGACTGGATGCGCATACTTTTTACCTGCTACAAACGTAGAATTCAAGTATAAACTACCATATGAATTTTCAATCTTTTCAGCGGAATCAATAGCTATACTTGAAGCTCTAATATATGTTAAAAACACCTGTAATAGACATATCTTAATTCTGTCAGATTGCCTTTCAGTTTTGCAGAGCATAAAAAACATTGAATTACCCTCAACATTTAGCAACCCCTACATATATGAAATAAAAGACCGATTGTATCATTTATCATCGACTGGAGTCAACATAAAATTTATTTGGGTCAAAGCACATATTGGTCTCAAACACAATGAATATGTAGATCACTTGGCTAAAATGAGTGTAACAACTGGCTCTACGTTGAAATATATGCTTAACACATCAGATGTTACTACGATTTTCAAAAAAAATCAGCAACTTAGATGGAAAGAGCAATGGAAACATTACTGTTCTACAAACCATAAAAGGTATACCTCTATACAACCAACTCTACCTCAAACAACCTGGTTTCAGAATTTCAAAGCTCCTCGTAAATATATTACTACTATAAATCGAATACGCTTTGGACATGCATGCTACCCATGCCATTTATTTAAAATTAAAGTCATCGATGATGACAGTTGCAAACATTGCGGCAAGCTAGGTGACCTCGATCACATCTTCTTTGAATGTCCTAAATTTATTCAGCATTCAAACTCCCTGTATACAAAATTAACTAAATGCAATACATACGCTCCATATAATATACAGTCTTTGTTAGCCATAGGTTCTGTAACAATATATAATTTAATTATAGAATTTTTGTCAGACACATGCATAGCTTTATAAATCTGGTACTCGTTCATGAAAATTTTCATGAGCGAGTATAGGATTAGACTTGTACCCTTTGTTTATCCTATATGTAACAATACCTTATCCGTGGTCCAGTATTGTTTGTCTGTTAAAATAAATGTCTTGACGGACCCCTAGACGAGAAGCGAGTGTCCTTGTATTTTCCTTCGACGTGTTCTTCTATTAATTATTCGTCTATTTCGTTTTAGGGATATCGCTGTGCATTTGTCTGAGAGAAATAATCTGTACTTATCTGTGTATACTTTTTTAAGGAATATATTATAACCTTTCGAGACTGGCTGAATGACGAAAGTCAATGCCACAAAAAAAAAAAAAAAAAAAAAAAAAAAAAAAAAAAAAAAAAAAAAAAAACAATAAAAAAGAATTATCGCAGAATACTTTTCCGACGTTAAAAAAAGAAAGCTTTCCATTGAGGTAAAAGTGCAACACCTTATTAAAGAATATCCCGAGGTAATTAAAGAAAGAAAATGGACATGCATCAAAGCTGTAGTTTATAGTATGTATACAGGAAAACTTAAACATTAAACACCCATTTTCTAATATTTTTTAGTTGGTTTTTAATTTTTTTTTCACTGTTTTGAAAGACTTTCTTGTTTTAGTTTTGATCTGATCTGTATCACATTATTCTTATGTTTGTAGGCAAATTTAATTCCTATTACCTAAGCTATAATAAATAGTAGAGTCAAGTTAATATACCAATGTACCTAATTTTGATAACAAATGAATGCAATACTTTCCTGATTTATTCTTTTTTTTTTAATATAAATCGTCGTTAACATAAGCTCATATTTTTGACATTTATGAACTGGAACGTACGGTTTATTTATGGTAGTAATATGACGCCTTCGCTGTTAAAATAATCGGTAGACAGGACGTATTGTTTACATATTTTAGGATTTAGGATATGTACAATTAAGGGAAAGTAAAAATATACTGCTTCTGACTCTCAAGCAAACACATACGAAAATTTCCCTAAGAAATCCCATTTTACTTAAAGCTGGCAACATCTCTTAGGCTCAGGTTTGTGTATATACACGTATGTTTAGGTTCAGAATTGACTGAAATAACAAGGGGATCAGGATTATGTCATTAATAAGTAAAATCCCCATTTATATATCTTTTAAAATATTAAAAATTTCTTTTGTATATATACATTTTTGAAATCCTTGCTAGAATTAATGAAGATAAGCGTGGCATAGGCAGCTCTAAATACTCTAGATATAGGAGGTTCAGGATTGTATGGTTTTTCAGATGGTTCAGGTATGGTATAAAGATGTATATATATATATATATATATATATATATATATATATATATATATATATATATATATGTATATATATATATATATAAATATATATATATATATATATATATATATATATATATATATATGAAAATTACCAAGCTCTCGGGAAGAACCGCGTTGAGAATTGAAAACTCGTTTCGGCGCCCATTTTTGAGCCATTATCAAGAGTGATACGGTTCCGTTCGAGTTCGAGGTCTCAATCTGCCTACTCCCCTCACTCGTGACGTACCAGTATCTTGTTCTGTATAAATACAAGAACCGTCAAACGGCACTGAGGTCTCAATCTGCCTACTCCTCAGTGTCGAGTGACTCGACACTGAGGAGTAGGGGAGTAGGCAGATTAAGACCCCGAACTCTAACGGAACCGTATCACTCTTGATAATGGCTTCAAAATGGGTGCCTGCCGAAACGTCGAGTTTTCAATTCTCAACGCGGTTCTTCCCGAGAACTTAGTGATTTTCATTCATCTGACTGCGAAAATGTATCCGAACATATATATATTAAATAGTAATGGTGAAAGTACACAGCCCTGTCTCACTGCTCTACTTATCTGTTGCGCATCCGGCTATTTCCATCAATTGTTACCACAGCCTGTTGGTTCCAATAGAGATTTCGCACTATGTTGTCATTTTTGTCGACTCCTTTTCCCTTTAGACATTCCATGAGAATGTTATGTTTAACTTTGTCGAAAGCTTTATCATAGTCTATAAATGCAACCAAAAGATCTTTTTGTTGGTCTCGACATTTTTGGGCAAGAGTTGTGAAACTATACAGAGCTTCCACCGTTCCGAAGCCGTTACGAAAGCCAAACTGTCTATTACTCATATCCACTTCGCCCTTTCTGAATATTCTTGCATGTATATCCTTTAAAAATGTTTTTAATAAGTGTGACAATAAGCTAATTAATCTAATCATTAGAGTATTTGGGGTTCTTGATTTTTGGTAGCGGAACAAAGGTCGATAGCAGCCATTCTGTAGATATCTCACCAGATTTGGATATAAAGAGTTTAGTTATCGCACTTAAATTGTCTTCGTCTATAAGTTTAATCAGCTCGATATGAACTTCATCTGGCCCAGGGGCTCTTGAAGATTTTGAGTTGTTTATAGCATGTTGGACTTCAGATTTTAATATTATTGGAGTTTCCTCGTTATCAATTTGTGTTGGTTCCGTTCTTGTGTCCATGAAAAGATCTTCAATATATTTAGTCCATACTTGTTTTATTTCAATTGGGTTATTAATAGGTTTATTGTTTTTGTCAATTAATCGGTTAGGTGTATTTGTTCGTGATTTTCCAGATAACTCTTTCACTTTTTTATGTAAATTATAATGATCATGCTTTTTAAGCAATTCTTCCACATTGATGCATGTTTCCATCATCCATTTTTCCTTAGCCTCTTTTATTTTGTTTTTTATTAATTTATGTTTTTCTCTGTATTTATTTGGGTTTTTGTTTCTATATTTTCTTCTTTGTTCCATGATTTCCAGTATTTCTATCCTGATGTTAATTTCTTTATTTCTTGATTGATATGAGTTGAAGCCTCAGCACGGATTTCATTGATCTTGAATAACTGAGTATTCACCTTAGAACTTTTGGATTTTATTATCTTTTTTACCCTCAGTTTTATTTTTAAGACAAGGAGGTTATGGTCTGAGGGGACATCTGCTCCAGGAAAAGTCTTAACGCTTACAATGGAATTTCTAAATCTTAGATTGGTTGGAATAAAGTCGATCTGATTTCTATTGCAATTTTGTTTATTATCCTGTGGTATATAGTCTACGGGATGGTAATCGAAATCATGTGTTCATAATCGCCAGGTTTTCTTGTTGACAAAATTGAGCCAATCTGTCGCCTCTAGCATTCCTTATTCCTAAACCATATTCACCTAATATATTGTCGACTTGGCCTTCTCCTATCTTTGTATCTTGGCCTTCTCCGTGTATTGTAGAAGTTGTTTGAGTTGTTCATAAAAATGTTCTATTTCAGATTCTGATTTATCTGCACTTGTATTACATTAGTGTTCATTGGCTTACCCCGTGTTTGTAATAATAGCATTCTATCCGAAAAGGGAACACAATTTACAACGACTGCTTGGATTCTCCTGGAGATAACTATTCCAACTCCATATAGATGATCTCGGGTGTTATTTTCGGAGTAGTATATCTTTTTATCCATGACCAATGTTTTAACGGAACCAGCCAGCGCATTTCGCTCATGCCTAATATTTCTAGTCTGTTCATTTCCTGAATCGTGTTGTGCGTCTTTCCTTGTTCGAACAAACTCCTCACATTCCATGTCCCGAAATTTAAAAAGGATTTGTTCTCTATATAGTTAGTTGCCACATTCGGGTGGCTCCTCCTCGCGGAGATTCTTAGCACCCCTCGACCATTAAAGGTCCGCCGCGGATTAGGGGCCATGGGATTGACCATACTTTGCATGTTTATTGTTCTAGGGAAATCTGACGATCTTTAATGTAGTGGTTTCCCGTTGCCTTCTACATCCTTATGCCGTTGACCACTAATAGGTTCATCCGCCTTTGGAGCCAATTTCTGAACCCCAGGACAAAAAAGTGCCCTACCACTTACCAATCCATCCGCCCGAAGCCGTTGGTCAGTTATAGAATCCCGTTATATAATCCCAATCTTATTAAATGCATTACGGGAAATCTTAACATAGTCGGCTGATGTCACGAATGCTTTTAAAAACTAAAAATAAGTCTTGTTTAGATTATTCAGCGACTTTTTTAGTTTCTAGTTTATTTTGGTACAACGGCATAACCAATTCTTCAGCAAGCTGGCGCAAAAAAGTCTCCTTTGATTCGTTGTCTTTAATATTATTTTATTATTTTTGTAATAAACAATATAAGCGGAAGAAAGGAGATGCAGAGGATATTGTAGAAAAAAGCAAGTGGCCATCTTGCGTATATTTGATCTATAGCATCAACACCAGTTTTGTATTTATTATAAAACAGAATCATTTCTGGTTTATTATGTATTGCAGCAGACGTCTTATCATCATAGAGGATCGTGCCGAGCAAAATCATAGCTTTGCTTTTCTTTGGTACCTCTACATACCTCTATATTTCTTACGGAACTATGAAGGCATTACTCTGTTAGCATCTGCGTATAAAATGTTTGTTAATGTATTGTTTGAAAGACTTAAATATTTTACAAAGGATATTGTTGGTCAATATCAATAGGGATTTACTGTTGGAAAGTCAACTATACATCAAATTCAAGCACATAGGCAGATTTTAGAAAAGTCACTAAAATAAAACATAGATACACCCCATCTCTTCGTCGTCTTCAAAGCAGCCTATGACAGTGTGAACAGAAATGCATTATATAATGCAATGATAAAATTTGGAATCCCACAAATTAGTTAAGTTGACACAACTAACAATGCAAAGCATCATGCGTTAGCATTGAAAGATAAAACTCTACGTTCTTTGACATTAATAATAGTCTAAGACAGGGGGACACGCTGGCGTGTCTCCTCTTTAATATTGCCTTGGAAAAAACAATCAGACAATTAAATATTAGAATGAGTGAAACTATTTTTAACAGATCGACGTAAATTCTCGCATTCGAAAAGTCCGGTAGTGGTTAAGTTAAACGATTTTCGCAGGTTATGCAGCCAGGATATTCTTCTTCGTCCTGGATCTCTTTTTCCATGCACTTGTATGGTCCGAAGTAGGTCATATCGTTGTTCATTTGGCATTATATGGCCCAGGTATTCTAGTTTGCGACGTTTTATGGTTACGACTAGTTCTCGCTCTTTACCCATTCTATGTAGTACTTCTTCGTTGGTAACTCTGTCTATCCAGGAAATCCTCAACATGCGTCTATAGCACCACATCTCAAATGCTTCGAGTCTATTCAGTGATGCTTCAGTTAAGGTCCATGACTCCACGCCATATAAAAGAACGGAGAACACGTAGCATTTTAGTAAACGAACTTTTATTTCCAATTTTATATCGTCGCTGTTAAAGATTTTTTTCATTTTGACGAAAGCTGATCTTGCCTTCTCGATCCTTATCTTAATTTCCGTCGATTGGTCCCACTGTTCATTTAAGTTTGCACCCAGATAACAAAAGTTGGTGATTTGTGTTATAGGTTGTTGGTTAACTAGTAATTAATTGACCAGGTGGTATCCGATTTTTGCTTATAACCATGTATTTGGTTTTTTGATGTTAAAATCAAGCCCAAACCTGCTACTTACTTCTGCCACCCCGGAGACAAGTGTCTGCAGACCTTCAAGACTGTCTGCAAAAATGACAGTATCATCAGCGTATCTTATGTTGTTTAATCCTTCTCCGTTTATAAGTATTCCCTCGTCTATGTCCGTCAGCGCTAGGTTTATAATGTGCTCTGAATATGTATTGAACAATAATGGGGACAATATACATCCCTGTCGCACACATCTTTTTATCTTTATGTCGTCTGTTAACTGATCCCCAACTCTAACAGCTACAGTTTGCTCGTAATATATATTGTTTATTATACGGCGATCTCTGCTGTCTAGACCAATTGAATTTAATATTTTCACCAGTTCGTCATGTTTTATTCTATCGAACGCTTTCTGATAATCAACAAAACACACATATATATCACAATTCACATCTCTACATCTTTGTAAGAGAACTTGTATTGCAAAAAGTGCCTCTCGAGTACCCAATGCATCCCTGAAACCGAATTGTGTGTTTGTCATGTGTTCTTTACACTTTTAATATATTCTTTTATGTATAATTTTTAAAAAAGTTTTCAGGAGATGGCTCATAAGGCTTATTATTATATAATCTTAACATTTTTTGGCATTGGGTTTTTTAGGGATTGTTATAAAAGTTGATCTTGGCCATCGTTGGCGTATTTTTTCACTTTGGTATATATTGTTGAAGATCAAGGTAAGTCTTTTTACTTCGTCTTTATCCCTAATTTTCAAAAATTCTGAGTAGAACTCGTCTGGTCCTGCGGCTTTTCCCTCCTTAATGTTGTTTATAGCAGCTTCTACTTCCGCTTCGAGAATAGGTGAATTTTTATTTTGTGTGATGGTGACATTCCTATCGTCTTCAAATGTTGTTGTCACATAGTTCATCCATGTTGTTTTTGTTTCTTCAATATCAACTATTGGATTTCCTTGAGCGTCTGTTAAGTGTCCCGGATTTTTTTATTAATAGATGCCTGCTGCTTCTTTGAACTTTTTGTGGAGGTTGAAGGAATCGTGTTTACGTTCCAATATCTCGATTTCTTCACACTGTTCTTCCAGATTTCTATTTTTAGCTTCTCTGACAGCTTTTTTATCTCTTTGTCTAGAAATTGATATGCAACGTAGTCTTTTCGCTTGGATTCTCTTCTTGTGTCCATCATCTGTAATATACCGTCGGTCAGACATGATGCAGTGTTTTGCAAATATATGTTGGTTTCTTAAAACCTCCGATATATCCAACAGAGAATTTAAATTAACAACCATACCTTTGAGCAAGTCAATGAATTTACATATCTTGGATCGCTAGTAAACGCAACAAACACGACAAACGACGAAACAAAAAGACGTATAGCAATAGCAAACAGAACTGTTCATGGTCTCCAAAAATATTTAAAAAATAAAAATATAAAACGTGCAGTAAAGCCCAATATATACAAGACCTTAATAAGACCGGTTTTAATATATGAGGCTGAAACGTGGACCTTATCTCAAAATGATTAAAGACTTCTTGGTATTTTTGAGAGAAAAATTGTTAGAAAGATTTTTGGGGTCGTAAATGAAAATGGGCTATGACGTCGAACATACAACTTTGAAGTATATCAGTTACACAAATCCAGATATTATGAAATTCGTTAAAGTGCAGATACTTAGGTGGGCTAGACACATTGGTAGGATGTCAGATCACAAATACACGAAGAGATTAACATTTTTAAAACCAGAGGGCACAAGAAGTAGAGGACGACCACGAAGGAGATAGATTGATGATGTGGAAGAACACCTACAGATTCTAAAAGTCAGAAGATTGAGGCAAGTTGCCAGGAATCGACAGGAGTGGCGATTTCTTTGTGAGCAGGCCAAGATCCACAACGGATTGTCGAGCCACTTATAATGATGATGATGATTGTGAAATTTTATTCTTCTTTACTATCAAGACTCTAATATTTCACGTAGTAAGCTGTCTAAAACGTAATTCTAAGGGGTGAACAAGTCTCACAGGATGGGTTTAATTAAATAGCTTGCTTGCTTGACCGGATTATAGCACCACGTGCCCTCTACCTGGATACGTCTTTGCGAATTTGATAGAATTTCTGTATCTTCTTCCTATTATAATATAAACTGCTAACGGTTCTTAAATATATTTTTGTCTATATATCTTTAACACTGTTCACTTAGGTTAAGTTTAGAATAATAATACGTATAGTATAAAATACAACTTTATATGTAGTCAAAAAGCATTTATTGAAGACAATAAAATTGTTACCTTAACCTGATTATTTCAATCAGTGATGTCTTTAGGAACATCCTTTTGTTCTAATTTAAGCGGGTCTAAATAAATATAGCATTAAAATAAAATTGGTGCAATTTTCGAATTAGGTATTCAAGCTCCTTATTGTACCTTCCTGTACTATTATAAAATATATTTGATCAAGACAAGCTGTCCTATAAATGGATTACAACGGATTATTGTCCGGATAAAATTATAAATAGATCTGTCATATGATATATATTGCAGTAAACTCATTGAAAATTTCAGGTTTACTGTATATGTCATCTTCTTGATGTTCTTATCCGTGATGAATCTTGGCAATCATCATGGCAATTTTTATCTTGTCCGCAGCAGCGTGGAAAAGCTCCACATATGTTATTTTAAACTAGATTCTGAGATTTTCCAACTAGGATGTTCTTCTTCTTCCTAGACCTCGTTCTCCAAATATTTTTTCATTTCCGAGGTAAGTTATTAAGCTAATTCTATTTACTTGGTAGAGTTCACAAAAAGGCACCTAATCTCAGGAAAAATATTTACATACAGTATGATGCAAATGTATTGAATAAATTCAATATTTCAGAAACAGACGACTTTTTAAAAAAATCTTAAAACACGTCAATTTTAGTTATTGAATGACCATCAACTGATTTATATGTGTTGAACATTACGTCATCAGTGTCGGCGTAATGACGTAATCGACGATTTTTTAAATACAAACCGAGGTCACGCGATAGCTCATTTGAAAGGTCTCCTTATTGCCTTTCCAATGATATAATCATTTGAATATTTATTTTTACAGGGTTAACCAAAACTGTTGGTTTATTAATACAATTAACTTACAATAAATGTTTACTTAAATACAATTAAATTACAACACATGTTGTAATTCGATGACTTCAGGTGTTATCTGTGCAATTTCCGTTCTGATGCGCTTTTTCAACTCTTCTACATTATTTTGTCGATTTTGATACACTCTGCTCTTTAAATATCCCCACAAAAAAAGTCTAACGGAGTTAAATCTGGAGACCTTGGTGGTCATTCGATGGGCCCCCTTATACCTATCCACCTACCTGGGACAACATTATTAAGGTAATTTCGTACCTCAACGCCGTAGTGTGGGGGAGCCCCATCATGTTGGTACCACAAATCATTTCTATTTGAAAATAGCTGATTCAGCTGTGGCAACAAATAATCCTGAAGAAATTCTAGATACCGAGAAGCAGTTAAATTTTTCGACCCAAACATTTACCTTCTCGGGATATTGTGTCCTATACTCTTCCATCCAATGTGGATTTTCACTTGCCCAGTATCGGTATGTCTGGCGGTTTCGCAGAATTCGATTCTTCAAAAAGTAATTTTCTAATAGCTCCTGGACCAGATGTACTTTGTATGGATGCCACTTCTCCTATTTTAGCACTCTTACAACATTTAATTGGTGGACATTATTATCTAGTGCGACCTGCCTAGAACTGGTATGGGGATTTTCTTGAAACGCCAGTACAAAGTTGCTTGGCTTCGGATATTGATTTTCTATCACTTCTGGGAAGATCTTTAACACGGCCAGTTCTTCTAACTTTTCTTAAATTTTACTTACTGTTGATTGAGTAATTATTTAGCGATTGGGGTAGCATTAGCATTAAATAAATTACGAATTTCTGCATGAGTCCTCACTATATAACCATGTTTTTGAAAAATAACTTGGAATACTTACTACAATAATTAATTTCAGATTATAATGTAGCATTGTTTGTTATCAGTGTATTTTTTTTCGGAACCAGCTAAAAACACTATTTTGTTTTAGTCCCAGTGGAATTTCTTATAATATTTTAGTTCAGTGAATGAATTGTAATTCCATGTTAAATAACAAAGTTCATAATTTTGGTCAACCCTGTAGAAATAAATATTCTTATATTAAAATGTTATATATAAAAATAAGTGATTACATCGTTGCAAAAACGATAAGGAGACCTTTCAAATGAGCTGTGGCGTGACCTCGGTTTGTATTTAAAAAAATCGTCGATTACGTCATTACGCCGACAGTGATGACGTAATGTCCAACACATATATATCAGTTGATGGTCATTCAAAAATTAAAATTGACGTGTTTTAAGGTTTTTTTTTTAAAGTCGTCTATTTCTGAAATAATGAATTTATTCCATACATTTGCATCATACTGTATGTGATGGATTTGCTCGTTATTTCATGAAAGTTCATTTTACCAAGCAATGAAGCACTGAAAACTTTTGTTTTTAACACTTTCACAATTTTTATTATCAGTTATTATCACTACAGTTGTTTCAGCATAGTGCCTTTCTCAAGTGGGCTATTTTTGTTATTAATTTGTCAAACACTTTATAGTCCTTATCTGAATAAGTTGAGAAGGGGAGAACTGTTTGTCTGAAGTTGGTCATCCGGAATTCTATCTGTATTTTTTAATTTGTTAATTTCCATAGATTCTAATAATGATAGCTTAAGGCGTTTATTTTGATTGTGATGAATGTGCTCTTTGCTAAAATTCTCTTAAGTTCCCATGAAGTTTATCACTGTTCTGGTAAGGGGTTATATAATGACAATATTGAAGATTTTGCTATAAAAAACAAATACTACAGCGTGAGCCATCTAAACCTAAAGGGCCATTCCCAAAAGACGCCAATAACTGTTCTTTTTTGGAAAACTTTTATTGTTTTGAATCTCCTGCTGGAACTGAATTACCACTTTACTGGTTATACTACTCGAAAAAAACCGATGTTGCATATTGCGAGCCTTTTGCCGATAGAACAGCACAGTCATAATATATTTACGCTTGGATTAAAGGAGTGAACGATTGGCAAGGTCTTTCAAAAAAAAATTAAGGTTCATGAAAAATTATTAGTTCACGTTCACGCCTCGGTTGTTTACGACATGAACAAAAATAACAAATTTTAAGAGTATTGTACGGAGAGTGCATTTAGAAAAAAAATCTTTTTGGAGCAACATTTTAATTAAGATAATAGATATAATTTTAAATTTAGCGCTTATGAATATACCATTTAAAGAACATAGGGAAATTGTTAGTGACGTAATTAGTGGCAATTTTCTAGGAACAGTTAATTTATTGTTCTGAAGCTATTTTCTTGTCGCATTTTAAAGTAATTACTATTTAAATAGGAATAAGCCACAATTAAAGGTTAAAGTAAATTTATTGACGTTTAAATTTCCACTTATGAAATCGTTCTCAAAATACGACAATTATTATAAAATTATAAATTCGACAATTTCTTAGGCCAATAAAAAAAACCAAAATATCGAACAAGATATTTAGGTCCGAAAATTCAAAATGAATTATTGCCTTTATTAGGAAATTCAATTAGAGATTCTGTTATAACTAATATCCAAAAAAGCATATTTTTTTTCTATATTATTGGTTACAACTCATTTCTAAAACAGACCAATTATCAGTCATAGTTAGGTACGTTTCTATTCAAAGAGATCCAATTACTGATGTACCAATATAAAAATTAATGAAATCATTCTTAGGTTTCTGATATACATAGCCAAACTGAAGAAGATATTTCAAATTTAATTTTATATTACTTAAAAAAACATAGTATATCAGTTGCAAAGTGTCTCGGACAGGATTTTATGCCGGTGCAGCAAATATGAGTGGCCATTATTCCGAAGTGCAAAAGAAAATTAAAGCCGTCCAACCCCAAGCTGCATACATCCATTGTGCATCTCATAATTTAAATTTGGTGTTGCAGGACGCCAACAATAATACATAAAAAGTCAGCGATTACTACGATGCTATTTTTTTCGGCAAAAGCATTAGAAGATAGGATCATTTGTTAACAATGCAGAAAAACGCCCAACCAAAATAACTTACTCTAAAAACGTTATCGGTGACTAGGTGGTCATCCAGATTTTAAATTGTGCTTAGTGTAAAGCAGAACTACATGAAAATTTTAAAAACACCTTCTAAAATAATAATAACTACCACAGACCATGAGAAGAGAATGACAGCTAATAATTCAAAAAGTAAAATGGAACAATTTGAATTTGTCTTCCTAACTGTCTTACAAAATAAAGTTTTGGAATCTATAAATCTAAGGACCCTTAAGCTAGCGTGTACAAATGAGCAGAATTCAATTTAACCAACGTAATATTTTTTCACTAATTTATTACCACCCAATAATTTTTCACCACCAAACCAGCCTTAAGGGGAGCGGTTCTGTTGGCTTAAGGTTTAAGCTAGCAGAATTCGGAAAAACTTTTTGTCTATGGAATATTTTTTCACGCATTTTTCACTAATTTATTACCACCCTAATAATTTTTTACCACCAAACCACCCTTAATGGGAGCGATTCTGCTGGCTTAAGGTTCAAGCTAGCAAAATTCAGAAAAAAAACTTTTTGCCGATGGCATATTTTTTCACCCATATTTCACTAATTTATTACCACCATAATAATTTTTCACCACCAAACCCCACTTAAGGGGAGCGATTCTGCTGGCATATGGTTAAAGCTAGCAGAATTTAAAAAAAAAATATTTATGATATACCATAGTGCTCTGCTTGGTTTTTACGAATTTATTATCACACTACTAATTATTTACCCCTTAACTACTCCTTATGAGAAGTCAATAGTTCTGTTGGGTTAAAATTTAAGGTGATAAAAAATCTATTTTTACAATTTTACTGTACTCTACTTGTAACTGAAATTAAAAATTGCTTGCCAGGTTTTTACTTAATTTTATCTACTCTCATAATTTTAACCCCCTAAGTTACAGTTAATGGAAAACTATCAACAAGCTACGGATTCACGATAGCTAAATTGGATTTAGCTATCGTGAATTCCAAAAAAATCTTTTTGGAAATACAAAAGTGTTCTGTTAGATTTTTACTGTATTTTTACCAACCTCGTCATTTTTTTTCTCAACTACCCTAATTAAAAACATACTGAAATGTTACTCTGTGCTAACTAATTTTTATTTTATAAATGTTTAAATATTGAAAATATGAAAATACTTTATTCCAAAAATTATAAATTGTAACTGTTTTAAAAAATTTACTCTGATTCGAGTCGTGAGTACCTACATGGCTAAGCGTGATCGAATCGTGAGTCCCTTTTATGAATATAAAATAACTGAAATCAAGTTGAGTTTTAGTAAATACGATTTTTTATATTTCACAGAATAATTACCAGGTAAGAAATATTTAGGTTTGGATCCAGGGGTGACGGAGGAACGACTCCAAAGTGCCATAAAAATGTACACAGGAATACCGAAAAAAGAAATAGATATTAAGACGCTAAGAACTAATAAACATGGGGAGCAGGTGGCGACCGTAGCCGTACGCCCCTCAACAGCTGAAGAATTGAGGAGATACAGCTCCATAATTATAGGCTGGGTATCATGTCCTATCAGTGAAAGATATACCCCAACAAGGTGCTACAAGTGCCTTCACTATGGCCACAGCACATATGAGTGCAAAGGTGAGAGCAGGGCAGCGTGCTGCTACAACTGCTTAAAATCAGGGCACACAGCAGTGCAGTGCGACAGCACTTCATACTGCCTCACCTGTAACGAGGAAGGCCATAGAATGGATAGGATGCAGTGCCCAGCCTATAGAAGGTGGGTGTATGGCAGGGGAGGAGACAGGGAACCCCCAAAGGGTGGGTAAATGTAAAAAGGAAAACGAAAAAGCGAGAGATGGCTCCCTGGAGAACGCGAGTGGGCCCCTATACAGCCCACCGGCGGGACAGGAAGCCATCTCTCTCATCTTTTCATGGATAAAGGCATCCAAGTACTACAACATTATATCCACGTTATTCACTAAATGCTATCTATTATATTTACATATTTATATACTTTATTTATTTAAAAATTTTATATATACACACATTTCTTATTTTATTTATATATTTTTTCTATCTTATTTTATTTATACATATTATATTTATTATAAACTTTTTATTTATACACTAATTTTATCTATACCCTTTTATTTTTTTATCCTAGTCTATAAGAATTTTAATTTTAATATAAGACGCGAATCCACTGCGGAAGCGACCTCAGGGAACTGAACCATAATGAACCCCAAAGATCAACCTGGTATAAGGATTTTGCAGGTGAACGTAGGCAGGGCGCGCCGAGCGCACGACCTCATCTACGCAAAAGCCTGCAAGCTAAATATAGATCTGCTCATCGTACCCGAACCTAACAAAAAGATAACGACAGGCGGTGGGTGGATACAAGACGAGGGGAAAAATGTAGCGGTGCTCATTAAAAATAGGAATGTCGGAGTGCAGAGCATTGTCAGGGGAGGAAATCATTTACTCATTAGGTTGAGGGATTTCAGCCTCCTGGCATGCTATGTATCTCCAAACATCCCTATGATGAGATACGAAACAATCGTTAATGAAATAATGGGTGCCGCTATAAACGAAAAAAAAATACTGATCGCCGGGGACATAAATGCGAAGTCCAGACAATGGGGTTCTCCCATAAACGACAAAAAGGGGGAACTCTGGAATGAATGGATAGCCCAGGCTGGCCTCCAAGTGCTGAACAACAATAAGCCAACCTTCGTACGGGGGGCCAGCCAATCACACATTGACATCACATTCGCGAGCGAAGGGCTATCCAGGAAGGTGTACGGGTGGGATGTACTCGACGATCAGCTCTTCACCTACCACCGATATATACAATTTGAGGTAAAGGTTAAAGGGGGGATAAAGCGGTCGATAGGTACAGCAAAATCATATTTCAACAAAAACAAGTACCTATCGGAGGTCAGAAAAATAAATGAAGATGAGATTTCTGACCTCGGCCAACTTCGAACAGCTCTACAAAATGCGGCAAAATTGGCTACCGAGAAGAAGAAACATGGAAAAAAATCCCCCTATTGGTGGACAGATGAGATAGAAGATCTACGGGAGAGATGCCTCAGAGCTCGAAGGAATTATACGAGAAGCCAGGCAACCTCGAGCTTAAAGATACATACAAGGATTTGAAGAAAAGATTAATTAATACAATAAAAAAAGAGAAAAAAGAAAAGTGGCAGACCCTGATAAAAGCACTCGACGAGGATATATGGGGTGATGCATACAAAATCACAATGAAGACCTTAAAGATAATGGCCCCATATAGACTCGACGAAGACCAGCGGATGAGATCAGCTGAACTCCTCTTTCCCACCAAGGACATGCCAGATTTCACCAAGGTTTTCCCAACCATGATAGAGGAGTTCACAGAAGAAGAGGTGAAAACCGCTGGTCAGGATACGAAGACAGGGAAAGCTCCCGGCCCTGACGGGCTGCCACCAGAGGCAATAAAGATAATAGCAACTGAGAAACCAGGTTTGATCAGAAGAATATTTAATGATCTACTGCAGAAACAAGAGTTTCCCAAGGACTTGAAGGAGGCGAACTTGGTTCGACTCCTAAAGCCCGGGAAACCCCCTGATTCACCGACCTCTTATCGGCCAATATGCCTTCTGGACTGCCTTGGTAAGTTCTACGAAAGACTTATCAAGAAGAGGCTGGAAGGCATGTTGGAAGATGAGAGAGTCTTATCCAACCAACAGTACGGATTTAGGAAAGGCAGATCGACAATCGACGCCGCGACCTGGATAAGAAACGCGGCCAAATCAAGCAAGAAAAGATGGGTGGTTCTTGTTCTGTTGGACATAAAAAATGCTTTTAATTCAGCAAACTGGGGCCTCATAGAGTCCGAGTAGTCGAAAGCGGGGCTCCGGAATATATGTCCAATATAATAAAGGACTACCTTTCGGAACGATCCGTATGCATATCCAAGAAGAAAAAGAAACAAATGACCGCGGGAGTACCCCAGGGGTCAGTCCTAGGACCCTTACTCTGGAACATGTTATACAATGGGGTACTAGAAATTCACAAGCAGAGACAAGGAGTCAAAGCGATAGCATACGCAGACGATCTAGCCCTATTGGTTGAGGATGATAAGAATTGGGGCATAACAGAAAAGGTAAATAAAGCAATAAACACGACCGCGGCGTGGATCGAGCAGAACGACTTAAAATTAGCAGTAGACAAAACAGAGATAATAATTCTGAGAGGACCAAGGAAAAGGGATGACTTGGTTTTCAAATATCAAGGCTCCGAAATAAGACCCCAAAAGACAGTCAAGTATCTCGGTATTACTTTCGACGACCGACTTACCTTTGGGCAGCACATACAAGAAGCATGTCGAAAGGCGGAAGGGAGGACCTCAGCATTGAACAAATTATTGCCAAACATAGGGGGGCCCGGATCTCAGAAGAGATCAGTTATGTTACAATCAATATTATCGATCATCTTATACGGGGCCCCCGTGTGGCACGAGGTTCTCCAGATGAAGAAATATAAGGACATGCTCTTTAGGGCTCAAAGGAAACCTCTGATCAGGGTGTGCAGCGCGTACAGAACTGTATCTACCATTGCCTTACAGGTAGTGGCTGGTTCTGTACCCGTGCACATCCTGGCCAGGGAAAGAGCTCGAATGTATCAGAGGGGCAGCGGGGCGGTTGGTTCAGGGGCACAAAAAAGAGCCAGAAGCTTGGAGATGTGGCAGAGGGAATGGGCAGCCGAAGTCGAAAAGGCGGCCTGGACGAGGTCCCTGGTCCCGGATGTAGTGAGGTGGTACGGGTGTCGGCATCGGCGCGTCAACTACTACTTCACGCAGTTTCTGACGGGGCACGGATCGTTTCGGAAATACACCCACAGAATCGGTAGGTCCGGAGACGATCTATGTCCTGAGTGTGGAGTGGTGGACGATGCGCAGCATGTTGTTTTCGACTGCCCTGCATACCACACGGGGCGAAACGAACTGCAGCTGAGCCTGGGATCTCCACTAGGCGAGCCTCACGAGCTGATCGATAAAGCCATCGACAGCAAGCACGATTTCGAACTGATCATTGCCTTTGTTACAAAAACCATAAAGCACAAGGAAGAGAAAGAGAGGCGGCTGCAGATGGATTGACCGCTATAGTTATTTACTGTTTTAAAAATGCGTGTTATTTATTTACTTATTTTATTGCATTTTATTTATTCAAGTTACTTTCGTTTTTACTATATCTTATCTATACCAATTTTAGCTGTTGTTTTTATTTTTATTTTATCTACATTACTTTTAACTTATTTTTTTTTTTATCTATTTTTATTTATTAATTTATTTATTTTATTTCATTGTCGGGGCCGCGGGACATGGGACGGGAAAAGACTTTTTACATCCAATCCCGTCGGATGTCCCGATACCCTGAAAATTAGTGAATGAGGGTATGAATGCGGAACTGAATTGATGAAAGTACGAATGAATGGTGTTACTGTTAATTGCCAACTGGTTCTACTCGTTAGTTTCAATGTGGAAGGGGTGGCAACCAGGCTGTCTCGCCAGAATGAGGATTGAGCAGGACGGTAGCTTCACCGACCAGTCTCGCCCGAGCCTTGTGCTGGTGAGAGAGGCCGGGAGGCCGTCAAATCCATGTAATGCACGCGAAAAGTGCCAGAGGGAAGTTAAGAGTAAGGCTGACGGGCCAGATATGCTCGCTAAGAGCGGTTCCGGGCCCGTCGGTCGGAGAAAGAGGGGGTGGTTTAGTCGGTAGGCGGTCTCGTCACGCGGTGAAGCGTAAGAGATTGAATCCGACACACCTGGGTAAAGGGCTGACACCCGATCCCAGACGGTCTTTTAGAAGATTCCACCTCCCAAAAAAAAAAAAAAAAAAAAAAAGGTAAGAAATATTTAAATTGAAATAATTTTATTATATCTATTACATTAATTGTCTAATTGTAAAGGAGGTCGGGACACCTTACGCACCTATTGTTAAAAGATTAAAAGATTTGTATTTATTAGGTACATCCATCATAGACCTGAGCGAAGTGTACCGCCAATCAAGGAGTGGGGCTGCAGTCTTAATCGGATATTAGATTGATACCGCCCTCTTTACTATTATTTAACTTTGGCAATAAATTGCAAATCTAGCGCCTTTGTACTGACTCTGGCTGTGTTTTATGCTGAGTACAATCGTTTTTGAGTAATTTTTAATAGTAAAAACCAGTGCACATTCATCCACGCACGATCAAGTCTAGAGTTGATTTTTAACTGTTGAAATGTGAAAACGTGTATTTTTTTATACCGGATGAAAAAGTACGACCTTACGCCCCCAAAATTAGAGCGTAGTGCGGAATTTACGCCCAGTGCGTTAGGTGAAAAATATGAAGATAGCAAAAAATAGTAAAAGGTTGAAGTAAAAGTACCATACAAAAAAATTATTAGAAACACCTTTTTAATTTTGTTGTGTCAGTTTAAAATTCAACCTAGCAGAATTATTGGCTTCTCATAGAGGGGTAAACAATTGTGAAGGTGGTAAATTAATTGGAGAAGCTTTGTAGCACACAGTGGCATTTAAAAATGACTTTTTTTATTTTAACCTAAGCTACCACAAGTTAATTGAGAGGCAAAAAATTAGTAAAAATCGAACAGAATCATGTGGTATTTCAAAATTTTTATTTGAATTAGATAGCTTAATATTCGAGCTTCCGCTTAATAGCTTAATATTGACTTCCCACAAGAAGTAGTTAAGAGGTGAAAAATTACTACTGTGGTAATACATTTGTAAAAACCTATCAAAACAACTGTGGTATTTAAAAAATATTTTTTTAAATTTTGCTGGCTTAAATATTTATGTAGCTACCGGCAACGTTTCTAATTAGATTGCTTTAGTGGTAAAATAATCAGGGTGGTGAAACCGTAGCAAAAACTTACCAGAACACTTTTTTTATTTTAATTATAAGTAGAGTGCAGTGAAATGTAAAAATGTTCACCTTAAATTTTAACCTAACAATTTTTGTCTTTCCTCTTGGGTTAGTTGACTGTAAAAAATTACTAGAGTGGTAATAAATTCGTAAAAACCTAGCAGAACACTGTGGTATTTCAAAAATAATTTTTATTAATTCCAATGGCACCAACATTACCAAATAAGTTTGATTTAGGGGTGAAAAATTATCATGGTGATCAAAGTTTAGTATAAACTTACCAGAACACTTTTTTATTTCAGTTCTAAGTAGAGAAGAGTGAAATTGTAAAAGAATATTTTTTCACCTTAAATTTTAACCTAACAGAATTATTAGCTTCCCATAAGAGGCAGTTATAGCAGAACACTGTAGTATTTCAAAAATATTTTTTTCCAATTTCGCTGGCTCAAATATTAAGCTAGCAGGAACGTTTCCAAATAAGATTGGTTTAGGGGTGCAAAATTATCAGAGTGATTAAAGTTTAGTAAAAACCTAAAAAACACTTTTTTATTTCAGTTATAAGTAGAGGACAGTGAATTTGAAAAAAAAATGTTTATCCTTAAATTTTAATCTAACAGAATTATTGACTTTCTATAAGGGGTAGTTGAGGGGTGAAAAATTACTAAGGTGGAAATAAATTCGTAAAAACCTAGCAGAATACTGTGGTATAATCTATTTTTTTTTAATTCTGCTAGTTTTAACTGTAAACCGGCAGAATCGCTCCCCTTAAGGGTGGTTTGGTGGTGAAAAATTATTAGGGTGTTAATAAATTAGTAAAACATGGGTGAAAAAATATGCCATCAGCAAAAAGTTTTTTTTTTAATCTGTTAGCTTGAACCATAAGTCAGCAGAATCGCTCCACTTAAGGCTGGTTTGGTGGTGAAAAACTATTAGGGTGATAATAAATTAGTGAAAAATGGGTGAAAAATATTACGTAGGTTAAATTGTATTCCGCTCATTTGTCCCCGTTAGCTTAAGGGGCCTATAAATCTAGCTGCCACTCTTTTCAAGTCCAAAAAAATCGACGATTAACAGAATAAGCGACAAAAATGTATAATTCACAAAGCAAAAAGCAAAACTTTTCAGATTTGGCATGTACCTATTAACTGACAGACTAATTAATCTTTAAATATTGAACAGTGTATAATAATCAGTGTATAATGTTCAGCAGAATACAACAACCTCCGATGCAATTGACATTAAACAACCGAAAAATAGAACAAGTGGAGACATACACATACCTTGGAACCACAGTCAACACAAAATGGGACCAGTCAACAGAAATAAGATCACGAATTGAAAAAGCGCGAAACGCGTTCAACAATATGAAAAAGTGGTTCACAAGTAAAATCTCAATGGAACTAAAATTAAGACTGGTCAAGTTATGTCTTCCCGGTCTTGTTCTATGGAGCAGAGGCATGGACCACAACGGAAGCCACCCAGAAGAAACTAGAATCCTTTGAGCTGTGGATATATCGCCTTTTTTTTCGGATATCCTAGACAGACCACATCACTAACGTGGAAGTAATGCAGAGAATAGGCAAAAGCAAAGAAATAATCTTCACCGTAAAGAAACGGAAGCTTGAGTACTTCGGACATGTCATGAGGCATACTAAGTACCGGCTGCTACAGTTAATAGTCCAAGGAAGAATCGACAGTAGGAGGGGACCGGGAAGAAGACGACACTCATGGATGCATAACCTGCGACAATGGTTCGGACTAACATCGACCGAACTGTTCAGAGGTGCCGTAAACAAAGTCAAAATAGCCTTGTTAATAGCCAACGTCCGAAACGGATAGGGCAAAGGAAGAAGAAGTATAATAATAATAGACAGCATAAAACTAAAATAGGAGAAATTACTATTTAAATGGGAATAAGCCACAATTAAAGATTAAAGTAGGTTTATTGTCGTTTCAAGTTCCACTTCGGAAATCGTTCTCAAAATACAAACATTAGTAAATTAAACAAATTTTGTTTTTATGTTACTTGCTGAAAAATTCTTCTAATACTTTAATTTTATCTGACTCATTTATATTGACAATTCAGACATACATTATACATTTCAAAGTAAACGACTTTAAAATGATATTGCCAATATTGTTAAGAGCAAAAATCTCCTGTTAGTTATTCCATAGTAAATGATGAGGGAAAAACCAAAAAAAAAACCTCATATTACTATCCCGACATGATAAGTATTTGACCGTGCATTTAGTGTACATTCAATAAACACCAAATTCTGATTTTATATGTTTGTTATTTAAAAAACATAAATGATGTATCCTCTATATGTTACTGACTTACTAATACTGGTATTTTCCTTTTAGTAACTTCCTCTTTTAAATTATTAGAAGAAATTTTCACCAAGTAACAAAAAAAAAACAAAATTTGTTTAATTTAGGTGCTAATGTTTGTATTTTGAGAACGATTTCCTAAGTGGAAATTGAAACGTCAATAAACTTACTTTAACCTTTAATTGTGGCTTATTCCCATTTAAATAGTAAAAACTTTAAAATGCCACAAGAAAATAGCTTCAGAACAATATTAACAATTATAGAGGTATAAATCTACTGAACACCGCACTTAAGCTTACCACAAAGGTCATAACCACAAAATCAATAAACTAACAACTTTATCAGATGAACAACAAGGATTCAGATCCGGAAGATCCTGAGCCATCTAGTACAATAAACCAGCATATCTATGTTTTATAGACCTGACAAAGGCTTTCGATCGTATCCAAGTCGAAGACGTCTTACACCTACTGTATAAAAGAAACATACCAATTAATATTATACAAACCATCGAAAACATCTACTTCCATAATCGAATACAGACAAAGATAAATGGAAAACTAACACAGTGTATACCAGTACAAAGCGGAGTCAGACAGGGTGACTCGTTAAGCACACTTTTCTTTAATATAATAATGGACGAAATATTACAAGCAGTACGTAAAGGACGTTGTTACAGAATAGTGAACAAAGAAATCCAAATATTATGTTATGCAGATGACGCTGCATTAATCGTCGAGACAGAACACGAGCTCCAAAGATTAACACACATCTTCAATACAATAGCCAAGAAATACAATATGATAATATCAGCAGAAAAAACCAAATGTATTACAACATCTAAATACCCACTATGATGTAAAATCGAAATTGATGGTAAAATAATAGAGCAGGAAACAAGGTTTAGATATTGGGAATAGATATAACTAGTTACGGAGATGTTGAAGAAGAAGTACGACATCAAAGCTTAAAAGCAAGTAAAGCAACGAGTTCCATTAATGACACAATCTGGAAGAACAAACGCCTAAGACAAGACACAAAAACAAGAATCTATAAAGCTACAATTAGACCTAGACCTATATTAACATACATGGCGGAGACAAGACTTGACACATCTAAAACGAGACGACTACTAGAAGCAATTCCGACGAATATCAGGGAAAAATCTGTTGGATAGAGAGAGAAGCGAAAACATAAGAAAAGCATGCAATATAGAAGACATAAATAGATGAGTGACAAAACGGAAACAGGAGTGGAACGAACACATTAGTAGAATGGCAGAGGATAGGATAGTACGAATAGTACGAGATAAGTCACCAAATGGACGAAGAAGTATTGGCAGACCAAGAAAAAGATGGTGCGATAATTTGAACAATGTAGGAGGCTAATATCGAAGAAAAAACAGGCTTTAAAGCCTACATACAAGAAGGATGAAGAAGAAGAAGATAAAACAAAAAATTATATACGAGGTGATTCAATGTTACACTTACATTAGTTCCAAAAACATCCAGTCGTCTTGTTCTCCACAGTTGTTCTACCAGGAACTTCACTAGGTTTTCCTTCCGTAGATTTCTGCAAAGTAAGGACGCCACTGCATTTTGGAGTTCGCTGGTTCTCTTGGTTCTTTTCTGAATAGAGGATTGGAATCCACCGTCGCCAGTTAAGTTCTTCCTAGTTTGATCAACGTTTCCAGATCCTACTGACTGTGCCATTTTTTATATCCCGTCACACTTTTTTTCCCTATTAAAAAACAATTTTATTTTGAAAATACAAAGAACAAAGTAACGTGTTACAATTTGAATGATAATTAATGAATATAAAGAACGACAAATTATTTTACAAATTTGGTGATTGCTGGCTCAGTGGGAACGTGTAGATGTGCAGGAATCCTTATCGGCTCTGGTAGTTGAAACCTGATACCCTGGAAATCGTAGTTGTAAGTCACCTTGGTTGGTACAATGCCTATAACATACGCTCCCCCAAAGGATTTTTACCAGGATAAAATCTATTTGACTTCTGTATCTATTTCCTGGTGATATCCAAATATATAGTTATCTTGGGGATGTTAAAAGCCTGTGTTAGTTACAAACAGACTATTGTTTATGCAGAAGGGTAGCAAGAGTTTTCCTCAGTCATTCACACAAGTGTAACACTGTTTTTTCATATTAATATCTACCTGAAATACAGATTTATAGTCTCCGACAGAGCCCTATATGAACAAGAGTAGAGAAAGCATGGGAGGTGGAAATAGAAATATGCATTATATATTTTAGATATAGTCGGCATAGTACCATAGATGATTAGTCAAAAATTCATCCGTTCCTATGTATCATAATTCCATCCTTTTTATTAATCCCAGCATAAAATCTTGACTTAAATGACTTAATCTTAATATGTATGTAACTTGTCATTTTTTCTTGATTTTTATAGGTAATATTCTGATATTTTATTTTTGTTACAGAAATGGCTAAAAGGACATTCCTCCGTCGAAGCTTATTAACCATATTGACGGTAGCCGGAGTGGTAGGCGGCACGCTAACCGGCATTCTCATAAGGGCAACCACCGGCAACCACTGGAGTAAAAGAGATGTCATGTACCTCGCTTTCCCCGGCGAAATATTTCTCCGAATGCTAAAATGTCTCATCATTCCACTGCTCATGTCATCAGTAATTCAAGCGATAGGATCACTAGATTTAAGTTTATCGAAAAAAATAGCTATACGGTCGATCTTGTATTACGCGACAACTACGGTCTTCGCGGTAGTGTTGGGAATCGTCTTAGTGTTAACGATAAGACCTGGTGTTGGTGCTACACCTTGGACCGGAGATGCATCTGAGAGAGTGACACGTCACGTGCTTACGCAGGACACTCTGTTGGATCTTATACGGTAAGTTTTAAAGTTTTAAAGGAATAAAACGAAATGCTATTATAGACTAGAATGACGTATAACTAAATAAAGGTTCAGTTAGTTGATTTTCTTGCAATCTGTTTTTACGCTGTTTCTATATTAGGATTTTAGAGATACCTTTACGTCATTACGCATCTTTCACATCCATATAACAGAGTAGGTGTGGATATTGTCTTATAAAGTTTTATCATCTTCGGCGCATGTATGACCATTTTTGTAATAAGAAAATCTCCTCGCAACAGTTGCCTCATTAGTGAAGATAATTTTACTGGCAAAATCTGGATCTTGTCTGTTTTCCCACATTAGTAGACACACGACGAATACTTGTTGATGAGCCATCAAATCGTCCACAGACTCTCTTTGGCCGAAAACTTCCAGTCCTCGCTAAGCATGCATGAAAACAATTTATGGTTGAGTTGCCTTCGATCAGTATAAAGGGCAATAAGAATGTCGAAATTGCTCCAGCGTAAACTTAATCCCAAATTTTAAGGTATTGTTCGGCGTCACAGAAGATGATAATAGATAAAATAGGTTCCTTTTTTTTTAATTGCAGGTTTTTTTGTGTTCTACAAAAATATTTGAACAAAAATAAAAGTTGGTGAGAAATTCAAATTGATTTGAGCTTTTTAAAATTTTAAACGTCTATAAAAAAATAACAAAAAATATGGATGGCTCGAAAAAAGATATATGATGTACAATCACCAAAACTATATTCCAGAATTTTTTCAAAATTTTAAAGTGTTACAAGGTAGTTAACAATTAAAAAACCGGTTTTTTGCTGTTTTCCCGCCGTTTATTCAGTTACATTTTTAGTTAGAGATGCTCTCATCTTTTAAAAGTTACCTTTAAGTTGGAAGTTATTACCTTTAAGTTGGACCCTAGATAAACAATTTTACACCCTTAGAACCCGAGTTATGGTGATTTTAAAAGACAAAAATCTGATTAGAACAGTCGCGTCGGTTCACCGGCGTTTTCACTGTTTTTGAGTTATACCTTTAGTTAGAGAGACGATACTCTTTTGAAAATAATTTGATCCGTAAGTCTTCTTCTTCTTTCTTCTTTCTCTTTATAAGCAATTCTGCTTGTTCATTTGCAGATTAATACCTATATGCTCCATCTCTTGCGCGGTCGTTCGATACTTCTTCTGCCGATTAGTGACTTATCTCTTGATATTTTGACGATACGGGTCTCCTCCATTTTGCTTATGTGGTTATTCCATTTTTTTTTCTATTTTGTGTCCATTCATTTATATAATTTACAAGTTTTGATGATTTCATACATAATCAAATTGAAGAGCATGTGGCTCAATGAATCCCCTTGTCTGATTCTGCTGTCTATTTCTATAGATTCTGTAAGTTGTCCATCTATTCTGACTTCCATTTTGTTGTTTTGGTAGATGTTATCGATAGTTATTATAATATTTAGGGGAACTTCTCTATTAAACAGAAGATGGATTACATCTTACTTTGTCAAATGCTTTCTTTATGTCAATCAGACACAGAAATGCTAGTCTATTATGCTCTAGTGATTTCTCAGTAATTTGCTTTATAGCGAATATTGCATCTGTACACGATCTTCCACTACGAAAACCCTGTTCTTCATCTGCTAAACTTATCCTCTGATTTATTAGCTCATAAAATTTTAGTTTTAAGTTTTAGCGTAATATTTAACAAGTTTATACCTCTGTAGTTTTCTGGCTGTTTTTTATCTCCTTTTTTGAATAGTAGAATTAGTTCGCTCGTTCTTCATTCTTCCGGTATTTTATTGTGTTTTATAATTTTATTAATTAATGTTGTTAATTGTTCTGTCATTTCTGCTCCACAATATTTAAATAACTCGTTTGGTATCCCGTCTTTACCTGCTGCTTTTCTGTTCTTCAGGTTTTCAAGTATTTTCCGAACTTCCTGTACATTTATATTAAGTTCTTCATTTGTGGTAATTTCTGGTATTTCCGGTTCTAGCGTCGTTTGTTCTTCCTCTGCATATACCTTTTTTAAGTAGTCAATTCACGTTTCTAATTGTCTTATAATTATGGTATGCCTCTTGTGTTTTGGTTGACATGTAGTTTAGGTAAGCTTTTTTCTATTCTTTACATTTTTCCTTCACTTCTGTACAAAACCATGAAGTTCTTCGCCTTGGGAACGATTAATTTTTATTTATATTTCTTTCACCAAGAACTTCCTTGGTCGAGGCTAAGATATTAGACTTAATTTTTGCCCAGCTTTCTTCGACTCCATCACTTTCTGTGATATATGTGTTTCTGCTTTTTTCGGTTATCCTTTTTGGAATAGGTAGCTTGTGGAGTCATCCTGTAAGCCTTAGACTGTTATCTTTGTGGTGTATTCTGGTGTTTTGTTATCACATATATGTGTTTTCATTCGGATTTTGCACAATACCAATTTATGATCGCTTCCTATTTCTGCTGATATTAGTGCTCTTACATCCAAGATTTGAGAGGGCTGTAACTCTCTATTAGACAAAATATAGTCTATCATAGATCTTTGTCCTCTACTGTTTTCAAAAGTGTATTTTTATTGTTCTTTGTGAAGGAAAATGTATTATTAATACGTATCTCTTGCCTATGCTGCAGAGGTCCGTCAGAAGGTCTCCGTTTTCATTTCTGATGTTTTCGTTATATCGCTGTTTTATTCCTGGAACTATATCATTGCCAACACGGACCTTAAAATCACCCATAATGGTTATATATTCATCATTTCCGTAAGTCGACAGTAATAACGCTAATTTAGACCCCAAATGAACCATTTTGGACTTAGAACAGGAGTTGTGATGATTTAAAAAATCTAGTGAAAATCTAGTTAGAATCTTTGGTTTTTTTTTCACCGGTTTGTGTTATATTCCTAGTTAAATTATTAATCAACTACATTTTTTCAAAAACTGAAATCAAGACATTAATTGAACCCTAGATTTGATTATTTGAGCCATTAGTTGACATCAATACCTTTAGTTTGGTCTCCGAATGAATCACTTCGGAAACCTTAGAACAGGAGTTATGATGATTTAAAAGATGAAAATATGGGTAGAATCTTCGGTTTTCGGGATATTTCAAATTTTTTTCGCCGGTTTGCATATTAACAATATTAATTTGTAACAATATTTCTAGTTAAATTCTTAATAATTAACTTTTTCCAAAAACTGAAAACATTCTCTGTGCGTAGGTAGCTATGGTTCTTTGAAATGGTAATAAAACGTACTAAATTTTTTTTTAAATTACATTGAAATACTGAGTCAGAAACCTGAAAAAGGGGATGGAGTGTCGGAAGATTCTTGGCTGCTTTTTATTTCTTGACTACGTTTTACCTCTTGACTTTCACATTTCACCTCTGAAGTCGACTTTGAATCAAATGAATATCTCGTGTAGCATTTTCTATATAAATAGCTACCTAGAGTACATGCGACATCAAAAAAATCAGATAATTTTCCAGCTTCGGATTCTGATTTGAAACAATCTTATTATTTCCTGGCACTTTATTGAAAAAATTCTGCAAGTTACACTTTTTAGCAGCACTGCCAAAATACATTCTAAGTCTTCAATGAAACATGTTTACATAATATATCAAATGCACCGGAAATCTAAAATTGGCATTAAAACAATTAAAAGTAAACCTTTATAAAATAAGCAAGACTAAAATATGGTACACATTAATAAATAATAAATATATTTTTCGTATCGTACAATATGTAGTTTTAATAAAAAAATGAAAAAAAAATATTAAAAAGAAGCATTTCGTAAGTTCATTCTAGCCACCCATTCGATTTAAATATCTAGGCAAATTGCTTGATCAACATCTTCGATAGGATTATGAATTAAATCATAAAGTAAAAAGGGTTTAAATACACAACTTAGTGACGAGAATATTGGCACCAAGTAACACTTTATCTGTTGTTAAGGTGTGAACTAAAACGAAAAGATTATGAATTAAATCATAAAGTAATAAAAGAGTTTAAATACACTACTTAGTGACAAGAATATTATCACCAAGTAACACTTTATCTGTTATTGAGGTGTGCAATAAAAATTTACAATAATCAAAAGGCTCTATTGCCTACAGCAATACATAATTACATACTATAGTGCGGTATGTCGCCAAGGTAACCAATCACGACAAAGATTGTTACTTTGGCCGGCCAACCACAGCGCATGTTATTAAGTGCGCCGTCATTGGCCTCTCGGCGGAAATGTGCTGCAAATGCTCAAACACGATGTGTATAAAATAGCAGCACATTTTCCGATCGGGATCCAGTCGTTTTTCACTACTAGACCCGTTAGACCTTGTTGGCTCGGTGTGCTACTACGCTACCTTTGAGTTTTATTATTTAACCAATATCTTGCTATCGTCGAAGACGTCTAAATTCAAGAATAATTATCCAAGAATAGTTATCCAACTTAGAAGTTAAATCATCAAGTGTGCAAGACCCGGCGTGTCGACTACAAAACGCTTCCTTCAGTATAACACGACTTTTTGAGATAGAAAAGACATTGGTCTTAGAACTATTTCAAATTGTGTCGAACTGACCACAGCGTTATTTGGGCCTGTCACGGTAAAGAGCGAATGAAAGCCCCGACGGGGACTTGTAATTGCTTTTCCGTTCAGGTTGAGTTGCAATAACACTTCGTCTCCAGAACCTTAAGCAAATAGTAACTATAAGAAGTATTGTTAACGAAAGGTAGCAATACGAAGCTACTGGCAACAGGAAGAGTCGACATTGCCGGCATTCTTGTACCTCTCTCGAGGAGAGGGAACGCGGCTACACGAAGTGAGAAGGCCGACATCTCTGTGGAATTTGAGGTATACACTACGCATCAGAATTCTAACACAAATTAAGTCATTGTAAGAAATATTGTCTGTAAGAAAGTTCGAACTGTTAGAGAATTCTGATTGCCGGTGGCCCCTCACCTACCACAAAGGCTCGGCGAAACTTCTTGTCCGTATAACGAAGATGGACTCTCGAAACCTGAGATCCTCTTCAAGAGCGGCGGTCGCAGATCGTCCAGAAACCCCTGAAAACCAGGAGGACGCTACGACCGTACGACAGGTACTACTCTTAAATCACAAATCTCTGACGCTCCAAGGCCAAGCTTACTCGCTGTTGTCTCTCACAAGCGCTTACTCGCACATACAGTATCACATATATTGAACGCTCATACGCATATATCAATACTTACGCTATTATTATTACGAGAACAAATAAATTTCTCAACATCTGTTATGTACGGGATTTACTATAGTATTCCTACGTATGTAATAATTTGGGGCTCAGCTCAACATACTAATATGAAAGGTCTTAAGTTTCTCTTTTAACATTGCTATTTCTAACTTTAACATTGCTTGAAAGTATTTTTAAATTAATAAATATGACTGAAATAAAGGTCTTGAGATTACCTTTAGGAATATACACTTAATGTTTCCTTTGACTATATGCAATTAAAAAACTTTTTACGCAATCTACTAGTTAAACAAGATTTTAAAAAATTGAATTGTCTCATGTAAAAAAAACAAATTGGGAAAAGAAACTATTGCTACAATGCAAAAATAGCTCACTACAAGTTTAACCCTAATTAGAGAACTGAAATACAGAGAGGATAGGTAATACGATATAATAGCAAAAACCAACCTGAAACTGACGGTTTAAGATGTTTTCGACTAACCCACCTTGTATCTGAAGGAATACAATACCTTATAATCCTATTACGAGGGTATTTTGAATGGTTAAAGATGACCGACCAGTGTCGTAGAGTATATGATTGAAACATTTATTTGAACTAAATAAATATATTTTTTAAATTGTACTTATGTAAATTGTATTTTTTAATAAAACTTATTTATTTTATTCAAAAATAAAAAGTTTCTTGCCATTTGTAAAAGATACATTTATTTAATTAAGGGAAAAGGCGCCAAATGTCGCCTGGCAGAATTTCCAATGTGTTTTAAATGTATTCATTATTTTCGAATCCGGAGAAAACTAATAAATATTTTTGAAAAATTTAAACGCAGAATGAAAGATTACATTATTACTGAGGGCAGAAAGTCCCTGAAAACTTCTACAATGTTTATTTTAATAGGTTATGTAACCGGGGTGACAATAAAAGAGAAAATATAGTATAATTTTTAATTGAAAATATTGCATGCAAAAGAAACTTTTTATTTATTCTAATAAATATTTCATTCTGCCTTTAAATTTTTCAAAAATGCTTTTTAGTTTTCTCAGGATTAGAAAAAAAATGGATACATTTAAAACACATTGAACATTTTGACAGGCGACATTTTGCGCCTTTCCCCTTTAATACTATACGACTACAACTACTATTACTTACCGTATAATATTTGCGATTAGAAAACTATTCAAATTCAAAATAAATAGGATCAACTTCGGAATCCGAGTCGTCTTGAGGGTTAATAATTAGCGGTTTTGTTTCTACGGTCGCATCTATTATGTTATAAAGATCCCACATTTTTTTTTCTTCTTCTATTACATGTCTTACTGCATCTTTCCAGTTTTGTTCTGTAATATGTTGTAAAGACTCGTATAACAATTCACGTACAGCTTGTATTTTATATGACTTATTTTTTCTAGCCACATAACTTTTCATTTGTGTCCAAATGAGTTCAATTGAATTTATTTCACAGTGGTAGGGTGGAAGTCTAAGGAATGTGATGTTTCGCCTTTCCGCCATTTTGTCAACTACGTATTTCTTGAACTTAGATTTGTGTTGCCGGGCAATTTTTAAAAGTTCTGCTTTTACCATTCCATCTTCGTAAGGCAGATACTTATTCCGCAGCCAGTCAAGAAAATCCTGTTTCTTCCACGCAGTCGTTGGAAGTCTTTCTACTAGTCGTGAATGATAAGGTGCATTATCTAATACTATAATTGAATTTAATGGTATGTGTTCAATCATCTGCTCAAAATACTCTTCGAAAATAGTCGATAGTCTTTTGTGCTTTTGGACTGAAATTCCAACAAACCATGCTTAACAAATCCTTTTTCACTGCCAATGTGAGAAATTATTAATCTACAGCCTTTACCAGAAGGTGGGGAGATACCAGTAGAGCAACCTTCCATAAAGGCTTGCCTGGAGCTTAATATATTTTTAGCTGACCAAATTTTTTTTAGAGTATGACCTGAGTTTACCCACGTTTCATCCTGGTAGAAGATTGGCCTTCCTTCAATCCGGAATTTTCGTATGGATCTTAGATAATTTCGTCTCCAACATATTATCTCCTCCCGGTCAATTAAAAGTGATTTTTGGTCTGATTTCTCCCACCGAAAATTTAATTCTTTTAAAACTTGCCATAATTTAGTTCGTCCGATATGAGGCAAATCCGGGTCGTCTCTAACTTCTTGTAAAATTTTGTTTAGGTTTGGTATTTCTTTTTGGAAAAAAAAATGCATGAATTTTCCTTCGAATACCATTTTTGGCAAATTCATCAATTTCAATATGCTTTTTCCCTCTCTTTAAGTGTTCGTTTGTGTTTGGGTTAGCTATACCGTGTTTTTTTCTTTCTGATAGGAACCTATATATAGTTGACTCTGCCAGTCATGTTGGCACAACTTTCGATTATGTTGTGAACAGTGTTTGTGGGATTCTGAGAAACCAGAGCATCGTGAAAATTCAGGACAATAGTCTTCTCTCTTGGTGAATAGACAGACTTACTGACTGTACGCCGGTGTAAAACTTGATGATGTTGATGATGAAGCCATCACAAACAATCCAACAAAACGAGCACGAGCAAAAGGTACGTATATGTTCGTAGGTATATGGAATAAAAAGTCACTCACGCACTGCATATAGTACGCAAAAGAAATATTCGAGACGCTATTTACTGCCGTAGATGCGGAAACACCGACGAGCTGTAAATTACATGCGATCAAAAACGTACTAAACAAAAAAATTGTTTTCGTTCGTAATAACTTCACCCTTTCAAGTTAAGTTTCGAATATGAACTGAACAGACGAGGCACGGGGCCAAAGCCGGCATCTTTATACCTATTATATTATTAAAAATCTGGGGAATTCCATCCTAATTATCTTGCAACGAATAGTACCTTCGGATATGAATTCCAGGTTTTCTAGTAAAGTGATTAAACTCAAAGATTAGTAATGAAATATCCAAAGAGATAAGGTATTCTTATTTACAAAATTGTTAATGGTTAAATTCTTATATTTATTAATATAATATAATAACCAACATTAGCCGTGAAAGTTTTAATTGTTTTTTTGCTAAATATATTAGTATTAAAATATTATTAATATTATATATAACAGTATTAAAACATTATATTAATATTTAATGAATAAACACCTTAGGAACGCCTATGATTTACGACCGTTTTATGAGTTTGAGGCACATTTCGTGCTATCAACAATTTGTGAATGGAGAATAGCCTTATGACAAACTGAATGGAATTGAGACAAACCCTTGACCCTTTTTTATTTTATTTTTATCGTCAAAATCCATTATTAATTCTTTTAGTGAAACGAAATGATTAAGATTAATAATTGTACTGCAAGAAATTGCAGTATTGAGTCATGTACCCTATCGTGTTATGACCTGTTCGGGTGACAGAGGAACATTTTGTAACTTTTCCTTATACACTTGAATTCTCAAATGAGCTTTAATAAAAACATTATTTATTAACGAATTGACATCTGAAAATTGGACTTTTATTTCTTCGGCTACCCATGAGCGACACAGGTTGCATAAATTAGATTTGCATATATTAGTTTAAGATGTTAGCCTGCTTCTCCTAAGGTCCATATTGAGACGTTATCTCGGGGTCAGCAACAGTTGGGAGTTTTACGTAGCCATGAGTAAATCTGTTTAAAACTTTGACATCATATACAATTATGAGCAACAATGTAATATATAACAAATTTAACAACATTTACAGGGTTTTTGGCTATGTGTTTTAGTGGCTTCACTCAGGTAAACCTAGTAGCAGCACTGATGATCGAATTATCATTCCGAAAACGTTTTGTGATGTAGCCTGAAAGGTCCTTTTTTTGAAAGGATTTTTAAAATAAAATTAAGACTACCGGAAATTCATTTTCCTTGTGGATTTATTATTTAATTATTACAATAGGTTACACCAATAGTATTACACCTCCATTCTCCGGTATTTCTAATTTTCGTGTCATAAACATTGTAATCCGTACCTAATTTATTTTCTTACAAAACAGTAAAACGAGTCAGGTACTTACTTACCTATTGTATCAGGTTAATTGTCTTTCCAGCATTCGGTATTACTGAGTTATTAAAATTGATTGTCTTCCTTTTCTGAATAATTATTTTTAGTAATCAGTTTTTGCAGAAGATATGCCATAATGTGTCAAATATTGCAGAATAAGCAAAAACAGTAAAAAAAAGCAATGATATGCAAAATATGCAATTGCCATATACATTGCTAAATGAATTAATTTATTTTCGAATAATATGTCATATAAAATCGGAGTAATAATAAATTCTCTTTTTTAGAAACTTATTTCCACCAAACATCGTCCAAGCATGTGTCTCACAGGTAAGCATGAAATTTTCATAAAAAAATCTGCATGCACTACCATAGTAATTCGATCTAGACCAGGGCGGATCTGTGAAAAAACAACTAAATTGGATGTGAGAGGTGGCATTCGGATTTTTGCAGAAATAATTAGGTGACAATGTGGTAATAATAATTGACTTATCCTCCTTCTTAAATAGATCCGGAAAATTAATAAAAAAATTAAAAACTTATTAAAAACTTATATTAAAAACTTACTAAAAATCGATTTTTTTTCTTAATTTCCTTGCTTGTAACTTTCAAACAATTCATTTTAAAGCAAAGTCGTAAAAAATAAAATGAGGACAATTTAATTTTTTATAAGATACGGCTGGTTAAAATTGTTTTAGTTTATTACCCTTGCTGTAAAATAGCAATAAATACAAAAAATAGGTGGAAACAAACCTTGTCTTAGCAATATTTTTTAATTACTTAGATTACACTTAGTACCTTCATAATTCGTTTGGAAAATCTTTATAACATAATAAAAAAGCACACCAAATTTTATTTAAATCAATTTAATAAATTTTGCGTAAGAATTTTTGCAATCTAAATCTTGCACAAAAAACTAGACTATATAGAAGTTTGCAAATTTGTTTATTCATAAAAACACGCTTAGCCTATCTAACATACTTTATGGAATTAAAATCGAATTATTTGGACAGCCTCAGGAATGTTTTAAAATTATAAACAATTTTTTGGCTTATAAAAGAAAACAAGTCAAATTATGAGTAGGTAGTGGTTTTTAGGAAACAAACGGTCAAAGTTGAGAGGAATTTGCGATGAAGTTATAAACAATAGGATGATAATGTTTAAACCATTACCTTTTTCTTTCAAAGCTCTCGATAAAAATTTTCATATCTTTAAGATATTTATAACATATATTACACTCTGGGCCAAAATTAACCGGCCACCTTAAAAATGGGTAATTTTTGATTTCTTATATCTCCTAAACCTGTTGTCCGATTTAAGTGATTTTTTTAATATGTTATAGCCTTATACCGCGTGTACGCCTTAGTATACCGCGTGTACGAATCAAACTGTGTTTTTTTCTTAAAGTTTGCATCATCCTGTGGAATATTCTAGCATTTGTAGAATACTGAAATTTAATCGTAACTATAGCCTCATGCTTTCTCAACATTTTGTTTTTAACTAATTCGCTTATGTTGGATAATACAAAAGTTAGATGATTTAACAACTAGACATGTTTTTTATCAATTTTTATCTCCGCGGAAGAGAAAAATAATCTTTTTGAAAAAAGTCATTTGTTACAGTAAAAATCCAATGAATAAAATCTTCGAAGAAAATTCAAATTAACAATATTTTGGAAATCAAAGTTTAATTGAAAAAAAATTGGGTATCAATAATGGGTGTTGCCGGCTCTAATCCTTAGGACTTCTTGGAGCCGGTTTGGCAATCCATTCATGATATCCTGGATATCAGATTGGGGATATTGTGCCATTCCTCTACCGCAGCTGTCTTCAGCTCTTCAAAGGATGCAGGGGCTGGTACTCTTGCTATTATCCCTCTTTTGAGGTTGTCCCAGATATGCTCAATTGGGTTAAGATGTGTGCTGGCCATGGTAGAACTTGAATCCCGACCTCATTAAGGTACTCACGGGTAGATCTTGCACTATGGCAACGTTCATCGTAAGAAATACTTCCCCAAATCATTATTGACCGTACTCGGTAAGCCACTGTTTCGGTTATAGCGCATGCAGCAAACCTTTCATTTTGACGCCTATAGACACGTTGGCGTCCATCTGGACCTTTTAGGGCTATTCTGCTCTCATCTGAGAACAGTATATTCTTCCATTCCGCCATAGTCCAGTTAGCATATTCTCGCGCAAAATGAAGTCAGACCTACGGTGTAGTGGGAGCAGTTGTGATGCGCGAGCTGGACGAAAAGCCCTCAAGTTTATTTTTGACAGTCTTCTTCCAATCGTTTGTCTACTCACACTAACGTTTCTCACCTCAAGAAGAGACCTACGAGCTTCAGGAGCGGTGCAAAAGCGATTTCTCAATACTTTAGTGACAATGAAGCGGTCATCTCGAATTGAAGTGCATCGTTTTCGGCCTTAACCTGGCCTGCGGTTGTACGATCCTGTCTCCCGAAATCGTCTGATAACATCTTGTACCGTAGTTCTGGGTACATCGAGTATACCAGCGATATGACGTTGACTGTAACCAGCATCAACTAAAGCCACTGCCATAGCAGCATCAGTTGGAACGAGTGGCATTTTTAAAATCACAAACAATAAAAAAAGCACTAAAATTTTAACTTAAACAATATATGCTTACAATGATATAAAATTACAATTTTAATTGTTAATTTTAATTACAAATTGTTCAAGAATTGTTATTAACACGGAAACAGATTTGCATCAAAACAAAAATCATTCGATGACACAAATTTAGAAAACAAACTGTCACAGGTAATGTAAACAAAACAATAATAAAGGTGGTGGGGTTCATTTTGCTGGTGAGTTAAATCGTCTGTAATTGATGAAAACATGGCTAGTTGTTAAACTACCTAACTTTTGTATTATCCAACATAAGTCAATGAATCAAAAACAAAATGTTGAGAAAACATGAGGCTATAGTTAGATTTTAATTTCAATATTTTATAAATGCTAGAATATTCCACAGGGTGATGCAAACTTTAAAAATAAAACACAGTTTAATTCGTACAACCGGTATACAATAAAAATTTACCTGTTAATTCCTGATTCCAATAAAGTATAATACTGGGAGTCTAACGGATATAATTTGAAAGATATGCGTTTAGAAAATTAATTTTTGATTTATGATATTAATAAATTATAATAAATAACTTAAAAGTAATCCAGTAATTAATACATGACTTAATCTTAAATGTTCAAATTGTAGCCCTTGTTGTATTTGACAGTAACCCAAACATTCTACAATTTCTCGTAGAACCTTGTTTATGCTTTCTTAAGAAATATTGTTTATTTCTTTACGAATTTTTGTTTTTAAGTCTCCAATATTTGCAGGTTTCCTTTTATAAACAACATTCTTTAAATGACTCAACATAAAATAATCCAAAGGATTGAGGTCTGGCGACCTCGCTGACCATTCAATTTGTCCACGTCTTCCAATTCACCTGTTCGGAAAAATTTCGTTTAGGTACCTTCGAACATCTAAAGCATAATGCGGAGGCGCACCATCCTGTTAAAACCATAAACTTTTATCAAAACCTCCAAGATTAATAATTGTACTTAGAAATAAATTAACCAAAGTAGGTACGAGATACCCACTTAAAAACTGAAGGTATGCTGGCCCGTTTAAATTACCTTCGAAATAGAAGGGTCCAATGATTTTATTTCTTACAATGCCAGCCCATACGTTTACCTTTTGCGGGTATTGTGTATGATGTTCCAGCATCCAGTTGGAGTTTTCGTTTGCCCAGTATCTACAATTCTGACGGTTGACCTCGCCATTTAATTTAAATGTAGCCTCATCAGAAAAAATAATATTTTGAACCAAGAGAGGGTTTCGGTGGCTGTTATCCATCATTATTTCGCAAAATTGTATTCTTTTATCTGGATCATCCTCATTTAATTCCTGTATAACTGTGAATTTTACTTACTTTACTTACTTTTACGTACTTTGTGTACCGTTGTTTTGTAAACATCGAGATCACTACTAATCTTACGAACAGAAGTTTGCGCATCTTCTTCAAAGGCAAGTAGAGCATCTAACGTTATAACATAATTTACAGAGGGACGACCTGATTTGCGTGCATTTTCAGCCTTACCAGTTTCTCGAAATTTCTTTTCAATCTTACTTACTGTTGACTGCGTGATCGGTATTTCTGGATATTTATCATTAAATAAATTACACACTTCCATGAGTTCGCGATTTGTCTCCATACCCAATCATCACGAGTATTTAAATTTTTTGCTTTACTATCAAATTCATTTCTACTTAAAATTATTTCTAAGCAATAATACAGAACATTCACGAATTAATACAATTATTGTACTACTTAATTGTTATTAAACGTTACTAAAAATAATTACAGTTTACCAAAAACTGGAAGTAGGCTACTTTTTTGCAATTGATAATAAATAATTTATTTTCTAAGTGCATATCTTTCAAATTATATCCATTAGGCCAGAGTATTATACTTTTTTGAAATCAGCTCATTTTTATCGATCTAAAAATGTCCTAAAATATAGAGTGTTATATTTAAAAAAAGAGCCGATGACGTCATCACTGTAATGTGTATCACCTTTTATAATGAAATTTTATTGTAAAATGTAGAACATTAAATTTAAAAATCGACGTGTTTTAGATTTTTTTAAAAAGGCTTTTCATTTAGGAAATATCGAATGTATTCCATATTTTACGGACACACTGTATAATTCTTCATATTAAAGCTCAGTCAACAAAACCTATAGCATAAAATATCGCTTTTAATTTTTAGCAACATAGCACAAATTTGCCTAAAAAATTCCGAATTTAAACATTTACATTATAAACGCTCTAAACTATTTACAACTGATTTTTTCTAATTACCTACACAAGTATGTTTTTATAAACTACACTACTTCAACTACAAACTTCACCAAATGCCGTCTTCGTGGAAGTATTTTCCGTGACATGCCATCGTTTGTAACGTGAAAGTTTAAATTCGGCATTTTTTAGGCATATTTCAAATGCCTCACATTTGTTGCCCAAAATCAAAACCGAAATTTCATGCCATAGGTTGTAAATATTGGCCTTTAAGAATCAAAATTCCGTAGTGACCGCGTTAATGAAAAAGTGATAAATTTTAATGATCTCATGAGAATCGTAAAAATTGACAAAAATCGCGCAACCTTATTTACTTAACCTTTTTATAGACACTGACTTGAATTGCGGTAAAATATAAAATTGCATAAGAAAGCTGCAATCTTTTCCTTTAAAATGCTTTTTGAGTTATGTGGATAGGACACTGTGATCAAAAGATATCGAATTTTTACCTTCGAATTAATACAAATTGTATTTAAAATTGATTTCGCGCGCGTAGCCGCGTCGCTTCGAGCGATATTTTTGGGAGAACGGTTTATTTTACACAAGAAGTGCTAATTAATATTTTTATTAAAAATTGTTTTTATTTGAATTTTTTTTTTCTACGACGCACAGATTCTTGGTTGTTCGATTTTTTCTGTTTTTTTTTTCCTACGAGGTTGGTTGGTTTTACGGGGAAGCCAGCGGCTAGAAATAGTAAACTTTTTTGCACCTTTTTTGAGATCCCAAAATTAATATTTTCTGCAACATTCAGCTTGTTCGTATAATTTTTAGAGGTTCAGTGGCATTTTCGTCTCGACTGGAGTATAAGTAAATTATTTTATTTGTTACAAAATTAAAGCATCTTTAGAATTTCTTAATGCGTTTTTAGATGGCTCTATTTGACGTACGTCGGATTAAAATAGAGACAAAATAGTTTTTTTTACGTATACCGATTTTGATATTTGAAATTCAATTTTCTTCAATCTTTTTTTTTTGGTATTTTTCACCTGCATTACCGATGGTTTTTATTATTATACTTTTTATCGAGAAAGAGCTCTGAAAAAAAAAGGTGATGTTTTAACGATTATCATCGTATTGTACCGGTCAACTTTGAATGGTTGTATCTTAGGAACCACTACTCGTAATTCGGCTTTTTTCGTTGATAAGAAACGTCTTGTCAAAACTCTTCCAACGCCGTGTGCTGAATTAAATTTACGCTAATTTTTATCGAGATATTTTATTTGTTTATAAGCCAATAGAGTTTTTTTGTTACATTCTTTATTTATTGCAATCTGTTTCTACAAATAAAAAAAACAATAATCCATAAGTTTATCATGTAATTAACACAATGGAGATCCGTCCAGTGACAAAGATATTTTAAGATAAATTTCTAATGCATATAAATATTTAAAATATAAATAACACTTTACAAAGACATTTACTAACATATTTAAAACATAGCAATAGTTAAAATACACACAATTATAAGTTATAGGTATATATAGAATAAGTTGTAGGTATAAAATAATAGAGTATACGTTTATGTATTTACAGGTATAGAAAGGTCTAAGGGATCACGGCGTTTTACTCTTCTTCTCCTCGGTCGCTTAAGTAGGTCTTGGGCAAGCGTATTTGGATGGTTCAGTACTCTATTTTTGTAAGTGCCACTGAGTGAGACAACGGTATCTTTATTGTTTTGGATCTGATGGTCTCGATGCATAACATAATTGGGCACATACCACGGTGCATTGGTAATATGTCTCAAAACTTTAGATTGGAAACTCTGAAGTCTCAATAAGTGAGAATTGGATGTTGTACCTCATATATGTATACCGTACGTCCAAACTGGCTTTGGAATACATTTATACAGTAATAATTTATATTGTAGACTTAATTTGGATTTTTGGTTCATGAACCAATACATTTTCCTGTATATTAATCCTAGTTGCAGTCGCTTTTTCCAGATGTGCTTTCCTTAATTTGGTCAGCTGTCACAATGTATTCCCAAGTATTTAACATCACTTTTTTTTGGGTATTATGGTATTGTTGGTACAAAGTAAATGTTACATGTGCTGATTTGCTGCTATTTACTTTAACTCACCACAGTTTTAGTCATTTCTCTGGACCATCTAAATAAACTAAAAAAAATTTTGACAGGCTGTAACAGGAATCGAGCTAGAAGCCATTATCACAATATCGTCTGCATAGGTAGCAATTGTGCTGTTTACTCCTGTGGGAATGTCTGCCTCATAGAGTAAGTATAAAGTTGGTCCCAATATATTACCCTGAGGTACTCCTAATAGAATTGTATCAATTGGTAAGATAGGATCTCAGAAGTGCATACAGAGAATGAGGAAAGTGAGTTTTTATTTTAGATAGCAGCCCCTCATGCCATACTATATTAAATGCTTGTGAGATATCCAAAAAGGCTGCAGTGCAGTATTCTTTCTTTTCAATTGATTCAATTTAAGAGTAATAAATCAAAACATTTTTAACCAGCGGTATATAATATAAAATTTAATTGTCCCTATTTTAGTTTAGAACGACTTTGCTCCAAAATGAATAGTCTAAAAGTTATAAGCAAGAAAAGTATAAAAAATCGATGTTTTTAGTAATTTTTAAATTTTATTTAATATTTAATATTTTAATTTTTTTGTTAATGTTCCCGACCTATTTGAGAGGTTATCACTTAACTATTTCTGCAAAAATCCGAATGTCACCTCTCGCATCCACCTCAAAACAGATCCACACTGGTCTAATATAAGTTTTTATGATACAATTATTTCTTATGTCCAATTTTGCAATTTTTTTTAAGGTAAAAAGATTATTATTTAATTTACTTTCTACATATTTACAATGTCACTATGCGGTTTGCACTTCACAAATTTAACTACATGGTTTGTATATCATCTCTACTCTTATTACTTGTCAAGACTAGAAATGACTTTCGAAATTTTGCTTGTCGGCACAGAGAGCAGATGAAGAAAGTATTAGGAAAAAAGAGATGGATGGACGCCGGGACTAGTCTTCGTGATTTTTAAACGTAGTTAACAAATCGAGTTTTTTACGATACTAAAATAATTATCGGTAATTTTGCTATATATCAAGTGGGCATACCGATTGTAGAATATTCAAAGTCATTCCTAGTTTTGAAAGTAATCATAAGATCATTTTAATAAGTACCTTATGAGTAAGAGAGTCTTCTCTAATTTTCTGTTGTGCTTTTTAGTTCATAGTTAATTAATTGGTATGTTAAAGTTTTCGTGGATTTTTTATTTTAACATTTATGATATTGAATATTCGTTCGCTTTCTAAGTTCAAAAGGTAAATTGTCTGTAAGTTCAAATTAAGTCGCACAGTAATCCAAAATACAAAAACTGTTCTAATAAATCTGTGAGATGCTAGTACTCCATTTAACTAATTTAATAGAAACAATTAGACGGTTTACCCATATACGGAGTGTAGAAATAAAGTTGTGTTTTTTCATCTTGCAACACTTTTTGGACTTTATTAGAAACAAACGCTACATCCTACTTAAACTTCGAGATAGCTTCATATTTTCTCAATATTTTAATAAAAAGATCATCCCGATATATCTCTATTATCACACACACACACACACACATACGGGCGTGCGAGTGCTTTCATCCCTTCCCCTAAGGAACATGAGCGTACCGTTGTACAGTGGGACCCACATGTCCGAAGATTAAAACAGTCACACTTCGCTATGAAGTGGTATGTACCTGTGTGGTTAAATGATAAAATAAGTGTAAATAAAGAATCCTCGGTTTGTTTTTACCTTCTGTTATGGCTATATGTTATTTTGACTACAATGTGGCTATCTCAGTCTTCATTATTCCTAGTCCTCCCTATATCCTGCAATTTGCTGTTTGGGTAGTCGGTGTAACATCCTTACATTCTCGTCATAGTGCGTCAACTCAATTTTCGATTGAGGTGATTCCTGAGGCCGTTGAAGATCTCATATGTCTTTTCATCTATCATACGATGGATTCTTTTTTGTTTTTAGTCTCTGTATACGTACCTTAACGGTACGTATTTAGGGTATTTTTAGAGCTTCTCTTATATTATTTTGTACTATTTGAATCTTTTTCCTGTTGGTTATGACCGTCTGTCCCCATGCTGCTGCGGCATAGTCCAATATTGGCAGAATTATACTGCTGGCCATTCGGATCTTTAATCTCAGTTTACTTTTTTTGCCTATCAGCGAAGAGAGTTGACTCCTTAATGCTTTGGCTTTGTAGAGCACTTGTTTCACGTGCTCTTTGAACAATAATTTTTTGTCGAGTGTTACTCTAAAATATTTAGCTTGACTAGTCTATTCTATACGAGTCATCGTTATATCTCTCCCTTTGGTCTACCTCTCCTTTGTTGGTACATGACGGCCCGTGTTTTCTCTGGGTTTAATGCAATTTTTCATTTTATTATTATCTTTGGAGTCGATTTAGGGCCGCTTGTAAGTGGTTAGTCGCTATGTCCAGGTCTCTGCTGTTGGATGCTATGGCAGTGTCATCGACAGGCTTAACAACGATCTAGGTTCAGTTGGTGAATCCGCTGTGTATATGGTATATAAATAAGGCGACAGTACCGCTTCCTGCGGCACTCCTGCTTCCAAGATTCAGATGTCGGACAGGGTTGGCCCTATTCGAACTCTGAACCTTCTGTTGGCTAGGTATGATGCAAGAAGACATGTCATCGCTTTACTATAACCATATTTATTTATTTTAAACAGCAGGCCTTCGTGCCAAACTGTATTAGAAGCCTTACTTAGGGTACTTAGCCATACTGACATCGAGAAAGGTGGGTGCTGTACACATTTTTTTGTTGAATCCTTTCGTTATATATCGGTCAACCGCAGAACCTGTAGCTCGCGTGAGTGATTTGTTCTAAATCCAAATTGCGCCTCCGGAATAGTTCCTATGGCCTCGGATTCCTCCTTGAGTCTGGTTAGTATGACTATAGAGCGTGATACAGTAATACACATAATATCAACTTATGGATTCTTATAGCTGAATAGCCCAAGACAAATATTTAAAAAAAAAGTTTTCTACCACCAATAGAAGTTAAGTTAGCTTAATTTGTATGAAAAATCACAGCTGCTGTGTTTACACAACAGTTAAGAATTTAAATTGGCGTCATTCAATAGTTAAAGGCCTATATTTTATAAAGATATAATTTTTATTTTAAAAAAAAACGCTATTTATGTTAAAAAAATATGAGTAAAGTTGACAGTTTTTTCGAGTAGTCGAACCGGCTCGGTTTTGGCCGGTTCTCCTGTCGGCCCGGCGCACTTCAAATCCGCGGCGCTCGGAACAATGTGTCACATTTTCGTTAAATATGGACCAATTTCGCGCTTTTTTATCTGGGGTAGCGAAAAACTTTTTGAATATTGGCGATATTTTTTTTGTCTGCTATTTACACTTTAGTGACTATTAACATTTCTTTTTAAATTACTCTTAATCATCTTTATTTTACATAATGATATATTTTTTTTATATTAAATAATAAATATTTCTATTAAATTTATTTTGTAACATATATTTAGTGCAGGCAATGTTAAATCATTAAATTAAAAAATATAATGTTCAATTAAAAGGTGTAAAATAATAAACGTAAAATACACTCAAAAAAAGTATATTCATTAAATTATTATTAATATTATAATGAATATGATCATTATTCATTAATTTATAATTAATATTAACACTATTCATTAATTTATAATAAATATTAATAATATTGATTAATTTTTCGTTTTTTATTTATATAGTTTTTATTTTATTTATATTATTTATGATTTGACTGTCGTCATCGTTTAATATTACATCCAAAAAATATCAATGTCGTCAGCAACAGTCAATAATGGGAGAATTATCACAGCTATCTCCGTTACAATTTTCACATATTCGCGTACATGTTACACCTAGTTTGCAACAACCACTGTTTGTAGCACGCAGATTTTAAAGTACATTCAACTTGTATTTGATCCGAGCCCATTCGGCTACTCGAATAAACAGTCAACTTTACTTATGTTTTTTGACTATAAATAGCGGTATTTTAAAAATAAAAATTGTATTCTTATTATTATACTTTTAACGATTTAATGGCTCTAATTTTAAAAATTAGTTGTTATAAACACAGTAGCTGAGATTTTTTTAAAAAATTAAGCTAACTCCACTTTAATTAATTGTAGAAAACTTCTTTTAAAATCTTTGTCTTGATTTCAGCTATAAGAATTAATACTGTTACAACAGTTCCGTGAGATTATTTCATATAAGAAAGTTCCTAGACGAAAAAGAAGAAGTAGTTCTAGATCAGTCAAGATGACATCGAAAATTCCTGACATTTCTAGTGACGTTTGGAACATTAGAAAATATATTTATACTAGCTGAATCATTGTCCCTCATTGCTGATCGTTGTCCCAATGACATTATTTATGAAATTTTTCATAGTCAGCCTCATTTGATTGCACAGTCGAGGTTAATTAATGTTACTCAGCACAATGACAATTGATCTTACTTTTATGTTAAGTGGGTGTCCAGGCAATTCCAATCAATTTAAAAACTCTGTAGAATAGTTGACTACGTTTTGCTGATTTATAACTGTGTCAAGTGATTTGAATGAAAATAACTTTTCGGGAAAAAACTTTAGAGTAGTAGTATTCAATCGAATATATTTAATCGAATATATTCAATCGAATATACATAAAATTTCATAAAAATAGGTTAAGACGTTTCGAAGGAGTGTGGTAACTAACTCTGTGACACTAATAATTTCGCTATTAAAAAATAGGGGTTGGTAATAAAAGGGTGAAAATTAAGGGTTATATGTATTGTTTAATGCCACGTGATAAAAAAATAAAAATAAAAAATGTTGTGCAAAAAATAAAAAAAATGTTTACCCTTAAGGGTATGAAAAATAGACCATGACCGATTCTCATACCTACCGAATATAAATCGCTGCCTTAGAACAGAACTAGTCTATCTCCAAAATTAGCTATTTGCTATTTTTTGTGACCAAAACTTTCCTTGTTACAGTGGGTACTTACTGCAGAAATATTATAAGTCCAGGTTTAAAATTATTTAAGCATTTCAAATAATATTGAAGTAGTCTATGTCCATTATCTTAATTTTGTTGGTGCAGAAGTAGTATATGTCAACATTTACTAGTTATCTTCTCATCTGAGTTGATTTAAATCAAATATACTGAGTGCAGAACTAGCCTATCTGGAGAAAGGCTAGTTCTGAACTCGCCAGATCGTGGCAGCGCTAGTCTGGTTTTTGTAAATATATTGCCAACAACGGTTCTATAATTACCATTTCCAGACCACAGACTGTGACTGAAACTGAATTTGTAGATGGACATGTTCATAACTTGCCAACTACATCTAATTCTGAAAACATAAAGTCCAGAAAGAAAAGAAGGTCAGAAGAATTATGGCGTAGGAATGAGATTAAAAGTAAGAGGGATAGGGAAAAGAGTATATAAACTGGAGAGGCAACAGAGTGCAGGCAAGAGCAAAGAAAGCCACGTGCAATAACTGTAGGTATAATTGTGTTTCAAAATTTACAGAAGAAAAACGTACTATGACATTGGGTACTTTCTGGAACATAGGTAACATTAACCGTGAGAGGGATTTTATTATAAATAATGTAGAGCAGAAGCCTATTATGCACTCGAGAGTAAGGAATAATAAAACTGATGGCTGCACTAATGATGTTGACGATAAGAATGATAAAGAAACGTCGACAGGTAGTAGTAGAAAACAATCACGTAGGTCTATGTCTTATTTCTATTATCTTTGTACTTCTGAAATGAAGGAAAGAGTTTGTAAAATGTTTTCCCTGAATACATTGTGTCCTTCATATTAAATGGTAAAAACGGTATTTTCCAAAAGAAATAAAACACTGAATACAGTTGGCGAAATCAAAGAGGAAAAAATGTATGTGTTACAAAATTATCTGATAAAATAAAACAGTCAGTGATGGATCATATCAATATGTTTCCGAGGGTAGAAAACCATTATTGTCGAAAAGATACATAGAGGCAATATTTAGATTGAAATCTAAATATAAAAAAAATGTATGATTTATATAAAGAAGACTGTGTAAATAAAAATATTCAACAATTCGCTAAGTTGTCAATGTATAGATCTTTATTCAACACAAATTTTAACCTTAGATTCTTCTAACCAAAAAAGGATTTGTGTGACCTATGCAAAAAACAGCAATGAAGAATAGAGAAACGAAATGAAAGATTTAATTGAAGACCATTTAAAGACGAAGATTCTTGCAAGAAAAACAAAAGAAAAATCAAAGAAAGAGGTGAAAATGATTATACCTATTTTGCAGCAGCTTTTGATATGCAACAAGTTCTTCAAACACCACATTTAGATGTATCTCAGATGTATTATCTCATGTTGATTTTCATAATAAAAGGTTATTGCTACATGTGGGATAAGACAAAAGGACAGAGAGGATCTAATGAAGTAGCTTCCTGTATTAAAACATTAATAGAAGAAAAGGCTCTGAAAGGAAAACAAGAAATGTGTTTTTTTCCTGACAACTGTTGGGGACAAAATCTCAACAGAAATATTGTCGTAGTATATACAGATCTAGCTGCTAAATATAAGATTAAAATTTCTCACTTTTTCTTGGAAAAAGGACATACCCAAAACGAAGGTAATAGTATACATAGTAATAATGAGAGGACTTCAAAAAATGTTGCTATATACGTGCCAAGTCAGTGGTACCTTATTGCACGAACAACATGTAGAAAGATTCCATACAATGTTACCGAAATGAATGAATTTTACGATTTTGTTGAATTCAGAAAACATACATATACCCAAATGGACAAAAATGAAAATGGAGAAAAGGTCAAGTGGCAGAAGGTACGTGTCATAATGGTTTTTGTGAGTAATGTGAAATTTATCAGAATTAATACTGAGCGTAGGACAAGAAGAAAAACTTTGTCAGTACATAATGACCTGCATGTTGAATGCTGAAAGTTTACCTATTAGTACAAAGAAATTAGAAGATTTGGAATATCTATGTAAATCATTGGTCTTTCCGACCGTGTACCATGACTTCTATTTGAATTTAAAGTCATAATGGAAATTAATTTAAGAAATCACTGTTTTTATAATTTATTTTGTAATCAGCGACATTAATAAAATATTTGTATTTTTATGAACAGTAGTAATTTATTTAATCATTCCTTCATTTGGCTTTACTTAAATACAACTGCATGTTTTTGTAAAAATAAAGAATATTGTTAGTGTAGAACTAGCATAAGTCCAGATAAATCTACTTCTGCACTAATAATTCTGATGCAGCACTAGTCTATGTCCACCTAATTTTTTATTAAAACAATGAAACAATAAAAAATTAGTTTTACAGTAATGTAAAAGTTTCTGAATGAATTGAAAAGTATGCACAAAGTAAACGTTAATCTTTGAAAAACAAAATAATGGAATACTAAACTTCTGAAAAACTTCAAATTGCTCTCCTGAAAAGTTGTGATTTCGGACATAGACTAGTTCTGTTCTAAAGCAGCGAAATATAAAATTTTATCAAAATCCGTGAATCGGTTTCGGAGGAGTATGGCAACTAAATATGTGACACTAATATAGCTATTAAAAAATAGGGGTTAGTAACAGAAGAGTGAAAATTAAAGGCTGTTGTATTTATTGCCACATCATAAAAAAGTAAAAATAAAAATTTTTGTAAACAAAATAAAACAGAATGTTTGGGGTGAACCACTCTTATCCCTTGCGGATATGAAAAATAGATAACGAACTATTTTCAGACCTACAGAATACACATGTAAAATTTCACAAAAAGCGGATAATCCATTTCGAAGAAGTATGGCAACTAACTCTGTGACACCAATATGGATATTGAAAAAGGGGTCAGTAATAGAGGGGTATAAATTAAGGTCTGTATATATTTTTTAATGTCATATCATAAAAACAAAACATAAGAAATTTGGTTAAAAAAATTTAAAAAAAATGTTTGCGGTGAACCACACTTACCACTTAGGGGTATGAAAAATAGATAAGAACCTATTCTCAGACCTACAGAAAATATTTTGTATAAGAGTATAATGTAACTGTTTGTATGGGGAATAAATCCGTTTCTTCTACTATTCTCTCACCTATTAGACCTTCCTGGGACTTCAAATAAATATTTCAAAACGAAAATTAGCCAAATCGATTCAGTCGTTCACGATTTATTATAAAAAAATAGTTATAAAAACATAAAATTATGTTCGGTAAACGTCATTTTATGCTATTTTATAACTACATTTATGATAAATTTGAATTTACAGTTAAAAAAAATAACAGTCATATTGAGATAAAAAAATATCCTATCTCCTAAGTTGGACCAACAAATACACTTTCACAAAATTTTATTGGAATCGGTTTAGTGGTTTTTGAACATTAGCTTGGACAAACACCGTAACACGAGATTTTTATATATAAATAAAACATAATATGTTGTTAACAATTGGAGGAACAGTTGTATTTTGAGGTTTGTCTTATAGTTGTCAGTATTTTAAAGTATTGTAATATTGTTAGTGCTAAATGAAGTTAATTTTCAAGAAGTACAATACGTTAAAAATATGTTTACTGTATAGGGAACGTTGTAGCTTAATTAGTTTATAACAAAAAGTCGCCCCTACTTCAAAGCAATAATTAAGGGGTTAAAAAACTTTTTGAGCAATTATTTTTATTCCTACATAAAAATATAATTACCAACAAGAAAATCCGTTTAAAATTAGACCTCTATCTTTTTAGAAACAAAGTTCTGGCACTTTGCCAGATTTATAAAAATTTTTAAAAATAATTAAACGTATCTCGAAAAGGAATTGATCTATCGGATCTTAGTAAGCGTCATTAGTTTTGTTATTGAAAGAGCTACAATATAATGCTTTTTGCATAAAAAAGAGTTTTTACAAAAGTTATTTCACAAATTAAAAATGACTCAATAGCGCAGCTCAAGTTAAAGCTTCTTTTATATACTTTCATTCAATATTGTGCTCATTTTACCCTAAAATATTGATTTGATACAATAAAAAGAAAAACAGTAAAAAAAATATCATTTTTTGCACCTTAAAAAGTGCCATAAAAAAATTATGACTTACAGTTTGGAGTTGCAAACATTTGGAGGTTACTCCAGGCATTGCTTTTCATAGCGCTCTGCTGTTCTCAATAATTCACTTATTAATGCACTTCTTTTTCTATGCAGCTTTACTATTTTCAGGGAAATTTAACCTATAAGAAAATATGCATTCTTTTTTTTTATCGACTATTTCACGACTATTTTAAACTAATAAAACGTCATAGCAACGCCACTTTTCCTACTGGAAAAACTCCTTCCTGCCCGTGATTTCTCAGCGACAAAATTATGACATATCCGTCACGAAGATGTCTGGTAATTCTATTGTTGTTAGTTTGACAAACGTCATTGAGGCGTAATCAATTTTGGACATATATAATGAATCCATGTTGAGAATTCCATGGGTACAAAGAGTTACTAATGTTGAGGTACTTCGTCGCATGTGTAAACAAAAATAATTACTAAGAACATTCACAGAGAGGAAAATGCAATACTTGGGTCATATGTTGAGAGGCGAAAGATACGAATTACTTCAAGTTATACTGTAAGGAAAAGTACAGAGTAAAAGATCAGTAGGAAGATGCCAGAACTCGTGGCTGAAAGACCTGAGGAGATGGTTCGACCGCTCATCCGCAGAAATCTTTCGCGCGGCAGTTTCCAAAACTACAATTGCCATTTGGATCGCCAACCTTCGAAAGGAGACGACGCCATGAGAAGAAGAATGAATCCGGAAATCAATCCGGAAAGAAATCAAGATTTGGTTGCCAGTCAGGTGAAGAAATAAAAAAATTGGTTTCGGAAAATGTCCCATTTAACACGCAGAGGTCCAGAAGCTCTATTTGGACCCCATTTTTGGAGTTTCTACGGGAGACAAATTTTAAGCTTAAAAGATGTACTACCATAAAGAAACTAGCAAAAATTCTCGTCTGTAAAGTCGTCTGTAAGGTGAATGTAGAACACTACAGCAAAAATGGTATAAAAAAAAATATTTTACGGAGTACGACATAAAAATCGACCATTTCACAGATATATCTTTCAAATGTGCAAGATTGTCCAGAGATACCACGCGAGGGTAGCTTCAAAGTGTTCAAGAAAAAAGAAAACTCAGTTCAAAAGCATTATACACCGAAGAACTATTAAAAATTATCCAAAGCTACGACGAGGAAACCCCCGATGGAGCACAAAAAAACTTTTTCACCTTTGCTCATTTGAACTTGTTTGGCGAGGCAATGACGCCGTAAACTGTAAGATTCACTTTTTCCAGAAGGAATTTGAAGTTATGGGAGATTTTAGGAATATTTTAGGGATATTTAGGGAATTGAATACAACAGCATTTTTTCCAAAACAAATCAAGGTGGTTCGAAAAGTTTGGCAAGCAGCAAATGGCCGGTAAGAAATTCATCAAACGAAAATTTATGCCCAGTTATATTATTTTTGAAATTAATGGAAAAAAGGGGACCAAAAATTTTATCAGACAGACCCTTTCTTATCGTTCACCCTAACTGAAAGGATGGATCTTGGTTCAAAAACTGTCCACTAAGAATCAACACCGTATCTAAGTGGACAAAAATGTTAGCTGAAAGAATTGAAATAGGCACAAAAAAAAACATAAAATAACAAAAAATTCTCATCGATCTTCAGCTGTGTCAGCCTTGTTCAAGCAAGGTGTTTCTAAGTAGAAGTTAATTAAATTAACGGGTCACTTAAATGCAAGCTCTCTAAAACCATATCTGCAGCTAGATTTCAGTCACCACGAGAAGTTGATCGCAAATCTCAGAACAACAAATGAAGCTGGACCTTCGAGTTCCCAAATGTCAACTGCTACAGGTCAACAATACACAAAATCATGTTTTGGTAGAAAAGAATGGGCAAACTACTATAGCTTATAATAATTGTACATTTTATATTATTAATAAATAAATAAAGATTATGTTTCGTTGATATGGTGCATTAATAGTCTTGTCAGTGAAAGTCTTGTCTCGTGAAATAGTCTTTTCGAATATCATTCGAGAGAAAATTATTTACCGACAAAATTTTCTTCTGGTTTTATTCAAGTTTGTTGCCTTTTGGCCATTTTCGCTTATGAAATTTTGACAAAAACACTCGAATGACGTCTCGTTATTTAACTGTCAAAATTTAATTCGCGAAAATTGCCAGGCAACAAACTTTCATACCAGTCGAAAATATTGCCGGCAAAATTTTCTCTCTTATGATATTATGTATATACTAAAATATAATTTGTTGCGTTTTCTCTCGCTCGAAAATAAATTCCAAAAAGATAAAAAATTATTTTTCGAGTACAAAAACTTCATTGACATATATATTTCTTCAGGGCATGCTGAATATGTACCGCTTTCGTTCGTGAATGAAAATTCGGACAAAAAATATTTTATTCCACATTTGTATATTATCAACGAACAAAATAAAAGTACAACTTTGCGTGTCGTCATGGATGCTAGTTGTAAAAGCTCTACAGGAAAAATTCTGAACGACATTTCATTAAAAGGGTATCAGGTGCAACCTGATCTATTTAATATTCTGGTTCGTTTCAGGCAATACAAATTCATATTTTCCTGTGATATTCAAAAAATGTTTCGACAGACGTGGATCAACAAAGATCAACGCTTTCTACAAAATATTCTGTGGAGGGACGATACCCACGATTCTATAAAATGTATTCAACTTAATACTGTTACATACGGGACGAACTGCACCCCATTTCTTGCGACGAGAGTCTTGCAAGAGATTTCAAATAAAAATAAAATTCAATTCTCATTGGCCTCACATTTTCTCGAAACCCAATTCTACGTAGATGATGGTTATGTGGGTCAAATAATATTGAAGAATTGCTCGAAATACTTCAGCAATTAAATTCTGTTCTAATCCGCCATGCTTTTACATTACATAAATTTCATTCAAATTCATCCATATTCCTACAAAAAATCAATCCAAAACATTCAAAAAATACTACTCAGGAATATGACCTAAATTTCGATTCTACTTCCAGCAAAGTTCTAGGCCTAAAATGGGACCCTGCGGAAGACCAAATAACAATTTCCGTCCCCGAAAATAATTTCTGCCCCCCACTAACAAAAAGAAAAATCCTGTCTGCATTAGCACAATGTTTCGACTCTCTGGAACTCATCAATCCATTCATTGTTAAAGGCAAAATGCTTATGCAGAAACTCTATCTGCAAAAAATTCACTGTGACACAGAAATTTCGGACAAAAATATTCTAAACGATTGGAACAAATTTCTACAGGACTTGTCACAATTAAAAAATTTAAAAACTGCTCGTTTCTACTTTTCTGAAAAAGTAATTCTAAAGGTTGAGCTTCATGGATTTTCAGGCAGCAGCTTGGCAGCTTATGGCGCATGCGTATACCTGAGAACTTTCTATGCCGATGAGACCATATCCTGTGCATTAGTTTCTTCCAAATCAAGGATAACTCCGTTAAAGACGGTAACACTTCCTAGGCTTGAGCTGTGCGCAATGGTTCTCCTTTCAAAACTTGTTTCAAAAATAATTTCTATCTTTCAAAATCAACCTGTAAAATTTTATTTAGTCACCCTCTGGTCAGACTCCCAGGTAGCTCTGTCGTGGTGTAAAACTCACCCAAGTCGGTGGTCGGTTTTCGTGGCTCACCGGGTAGCACTTGTCCAAGAGTTGACTCAAAACTTTACATGGCTTCACATAAAGTCTGCACGAAATGCCGCAGACCTTCTTTCTCGAGGAATGTCTGGTTCTGAAATTCTCAATAGCGATTTCTGGTGGCAAGGCCCTAAATGCTTACGAGATAAAAATTTCAATGTTTTCAATCTAGCAAATGATAAAGTTCTCGAAAACCTGCCCGAGGAACAAAAAATAAGCCTCGTGGTAAATTCTAACGTAGAAAACTTCTGGATGAGAGGTTTTTCACGTTTCTCAAATATTTCACGCTTAAAACGTACAGTAGCGTACGTATTTCGGTTTATTTCTAATTGTAAAAAACAAAAAATTTCTGAACCCCTTTCTGTGGCGGAGTTAAATTATGCTATGGATTTCATCATCAAACAAATTCAGGGTGATGCATTCTCAAAAGAAATTGCGGAGCTTAAAAATAACAAATTTATTTCAAATAAAAACATCGTTTCACTAAAACCATTTGTAGATTCTTCTAATTTTCTCAGAGTTGGAGGCAGACTTACAAACTGTCCCGACATAGACTATGCAAAAACATCCGATACTACTTCCATCCAAAAATCAAACCGTCAATCTTATCATCAAAAATGAGCATATCAGATTGGGACATGCTGGTGCTCAAACAGTTCTCTCAAACCTTCGGTTGAAATTCTGGCCTCTCAATGGTCTAAAGGAAACAAAACGAATTATTCGCAACTGCACCACATGTTTCCGATTTTCATGCACTCCTGCACAACAGCTAATGGGTAACTTACCTGAAGATAGGTTGTCCATTACAACAAGACCTTTTCAAAAAATAGGTGTAGGTTATGGTTGACACTTTCTGTTAAAATTTTTTCTTCACTCCGAAAAGTGCCAAAAGTCAAGGCATACATAGCCATTTTCGTGTGCATGGTGACCAAAGCTGGGCACATTGAGGTTGTTTCTGATCTAACAACTTCTTCCTTTCTATTAACACTCAAAAGGTTCATCTCCCGACGTGGTAACCCAACCGTCATTTACAGTGACAATGCCACATGTTTTTCTGGTGCAAGAAACCAACTCTACGACTTATACAAATTCTTTAAAAATAAGTCAAATTCTCAAACCATTGTGGAATATCTGTCTGAAAGTCAAATCTCATGGAAGTTTATTCCCCCTATATCTCCTCATTGGGCTGGGATCTGGGAAGCTTCAGTAAAAAGCGGTAAATATCATATGCGTAGACTAATAGGCTCTTCTTCTTTCACTTTCGAACAGTTTTATACTGTCATTGTTCAAATTGAAGCTGTGATGAATTCAAGGCCTATCTGTGCCATGTCCAGCGACCCTTCTGATTACACTTTTCTCAGTCCTGGGCACTGTATAATAGGCTTCAGCATGACTGCGCATCCTGAGCAAAACTTAGAAAAAATCCCGGAAAATAAACTATCCGTGTTTCAACAAATTGCAAAAGTACAACAAAGTTTCTGGAAAAAGTGGTCTGTTGACTACTTAAACCGCTTACAAAACTCTCCAAAATGGTTCCGACCAAGGGATAACATAAAAGTCAATGACTTAGTTCTTCTGAGAGAGGACGATGTGCCTCCTCTAAAATGGCCTCTAGCACGGGTAGTTGATACAATGCCCGGTCAAGATGGCAAAGTCAGAGTGGTCAAGTTAAAGACCATCAATAGTCAATTTACAAGGGCAATCTCTAAATTTTGGTTCTCCCTAGGCAAGATAAAGAAGAGTAGGTTAGACCACAAGGCTCTAACGCCGGGGGGAATGTTGGAGAACAATAATCTCCAACCAAATAATTCTATTTCAAAACAAATAAAAATATTTCCGCCGCATCGATTACGTAAATAAATCCCTTGTCTGCATTGACTTGTTTCTTAGAATGTTAATCTCCGCCCATATTGACCTTAAACCAGTAGATCCATCAAAATGTATAGACAAGTATTTCGGAGGAGCTAGGGGAAGCCAGTGAATTAGCGATCGTCGTATGGCTTAGACCTACTTTTCAAGTTTCGGAGAGTTTTTCTTCACGTTCGCAAGTTACGCAATATATCGGGAACCCGTAATGTGAAGTGTTATGGTGTTTTCGTTCGTAAACTGTAATTTTCTAATTAGGTTCTTTACGATTAGGTATTCAGTCACAGTTTATAAGTTTCTATTTCTTGTCCTTTTTCAATTACAGTTCTAGCTAAACAAGTTATTGTTTTATTTCACTCTATCAATCTATTCAACAGGCCAGACTAAATCACATTTAAGAGTCCATTTAAGTTTCTATTACTGAGCATTCGAAGGCTAGCGGAACAATTGGACTTACAGCAAGTACAAACCGCTGAAAGAGACACTGTTGGCAAACAAGACTCTCTCTGAAGGGATGTTGAAAACCGGCATCCCTCCATAATTAGAGAAGTTTTAATAAACGCGCATAGCAAGGCAAAATATAAATAATATAATAATTATTAAGGTAGGTTCAGACAAGTCCAGTAGTGTAGTCGAATAATTTAGTACTTGACTCGCTTAAAGACATTAATTTTAACAAAATTCATTTATTTGGTTGATCACACTAGTTTTTATTTTTCCTATTATTTTATTTTTCCTATGATCGTTACGATGGTATGGAAATACCGAGAAAGATCGACTGTTTTCTATAATATATTTGTAAAATTACACAAAGCTTTTGTTTTGTAGTTCTCAGTCTATAAATATAGTGTGACAATTGTATTAGTTAATAAAAGTTGTAAATAAATATAATATGTGTTAAATAGAATAAGTGTTTTCTTTTAAAATATTTTTGACACCACTTGTATACCAGGGAACAAGAATTAAATTAATTAATCAAAGTATTTTGGTAGTGTTTATTTAGTTTGCCAAATTTGTGTTTACTAACCGGTGTCTCTATTGATTGAAGATTTCGACAACATTTAATTGAATTTTGACCCAATTTAAATCCATAATGACGTTAGTCGATATTCCACCTTTATACCTCCGTTCTGCCTCTTTGTAGGAATCAATTACTGGTTTCCCATCTTCAAAACTTCTAAATCTGGACTTATATTTAATTAGGGGAAGCTTCTCTGTGATATTCAATATACTAAACGAACTTATAATGATTTCAAGTAATTAAATTCTGTAGTCCACGTGCTCAATACATTTTTGCGTTTTAGGGGTAGGTACGAAAATCATGATAATTATCAATTATGTTGTTCATTCAAATCGTTTTCATATTACACTGCAAACATGTACTAATTTTTTAACTCATCCTTTAACGAAGTACATCTAATTATTCTTTTTACTAAATATTATTTTATATAGTATAACTAGAAAAAAAAATACTACAAAAATAAATTAAAATAAATCTCGAAAAAATTAAAAAAGAAATAAGATTCTTATTAATAAGATAAAAGCATGCACCATAAAAGAGAGGACTACTTGTAGACCAGAGAAACTTGCAAATAAAAACCCTTTTTTCTTGTTTTAAAAAGACTACCTTTGATACAGGTATCTAACTGCTTTTGACACATTTGGTGAAAATAATATGTAATAAACAAAACATGCAAACTATTTAACGTAATTTTTTAATTATAAACAATCTATAAACAATGTAAGATCGTTATTTGATTTTAAATACTAAAGGTGAAAACCGACAAATTATATAAAAAAGTGATTTTAGTGAAAGAGCATAGCAAATCCTTTAAAATAAAAGGTATTTTTGTTAATTTGTTGCTTAATTATTGCAAAAATAGTATCAAAAGTCGATTTTTTTAAAAATTTTAATAACCATTCTAAAAATGCACAAAAAACTTTAATTTCGCGTGATAATATGGACAATATCACATGTATTCAGCTATAAAAATTTCAAGAAGTTTCACTTAACAGTTATTACAAAGTTGAAATTGTTTTCCCAGAAATCTTTTACCTACAACATTATTATGCCTAAACTTTTAGGTCTGCATATATTCTAAAAGCACCAAATTAAAGAGAATGCCTTATTTTATCAAATTATTGTATTATAAATATTGTAAAATAGGTTCCAAAAAAGAACTGTTATTTTAAGCTTATAAACATTTAAAATAACTCAGATGCATCAACATATAGGAAGTTAATTTGTTTATTCAAAATGTAAGCATTTTTACACAAATTTAAAAACAAAATTCAATGTCCCACGATCCTTAGAACCAAAGTTAGCAGTTTTTTTTTCTCGATTTTACTATTTCAAATACTTCATAAATTCAAAACAAAAGTCGCAATATCTCTGGTTCTAATAAACGAAAATTGATGTTTTTTTTTAATTTGAGGGACCTCGTTGCATAGATTATAAAAATTAAATTATTTATTTGTGAATTGTTTATTTAACTGAGTAATTTGTTTAAACAATTGTAAATAAATATTTATTTTAATTAAGGTTATGTAAAGATAGACAAGTTAAATATTTATGTATTATAGATATAAATAATATCCTTTAAAAATAAATTTTACTTTTTAAATTTAAATTTTTTTTTTTTTTTTTATTATTGGCTTTGGCTTGAAACCTTTAGCCACATAATTACATATAAATATTAGTATTCATTCATACAGGATTGTACAAGGAGGACACTTTTCACGTTCAGGGATTCATCAGAGCGGCTTTATTGTAACAAACAAGACATAAACCACGGTTAGGTAGGTGGGCAACATATATGGTAAACATACAAAGGAAATGTTCACGCATACGATCAATTTTACACTCATACCTTTAATTTAATTTTTACAAGAAATATCATAATTATTTTAAAGATTTTTATATTGTCTTCACTTAATAGAAGATTTACGTTTAATGGTGTACTTAAACCCTCTTTTATCAATTCTTTTAGCAGCCACGTGCTTGTATTACGATGTAGTGGGCAGTTGAAGAATATGTGATTTAAATCAGCTATACTAGTTTCACACTCACATCGGTCTGTTGGGAGAACTCCTATTTTGTGTAGATGTTTCGGAAAACATCCATGACTTTTAATCTTAAGACAGTTGACACTGTGTTTCTGCTTAGTGTGACATCTTTGTAAAACTGTTTTACATCTACTGTTGGTTGTAATTTGTATAAATTAGTGCCCCTGCTTTCACCAAACTGAATCCATTGTCTGTCCCATTTAAATTTAATATGTTGTTTGATATAGGCAAGTAGGTCACATGTGTTAAATTCTTCTATCACCATATGTGGGTGCTGTAATGGATTTTTAGCTATAGAATCAGCAATAGTATTGCCAACAATATCTGAGTGTCGCTTAACCCATAGAAATTTAGTACCATATGGATCTGATAGTTTTAGTAACTGTTGAAAAATTTCTAATATGAATATATTGCTATTTATTGTGAATTTAAAGTTTTGCAAGGAGTGTAATACTGACAGTGAATCACTGCATATGACAATTTTGTTCCACTGGTTTTCACAGCACAATTCAAGGGCTTTGTATATAGCACATGCTTCAGCAGAAAAAATGCTGGATTGATTATTTAAAATAAATGATTTTTTAATCTTTATTTTTGGTACAAAGTAAGCACTGGTTGTACATGTTGGTGATTTTGACCCGTCTGTATAGATCACAATATGATCTGAATAGCCACTTAAGATTTCTTTAAGAGTAGTGTAGCAAAATTCGTTTTGGTATTTAGGGATAATAATATTTGTAGCTAGAACACTTGTTAGATGTGGTATATCCAACGATTCCCAGATAAGATTACAAGGGGAATTTATTAACTTCAGTTCGTTGGAAGTTATAATTGCTCTTGCAAGTGGTGGAGAGTTTTTTTAATGAAGTATGTAGATGTTAAATCAGCTGTATTTAATTCATTAATTATTTTTGCATTATAAGTGCCACGATAATGTTGGTTTAGGAAATATTTGCTAGCCAGATATTCTCTGCGCAATGAGAGTGGGTTTTCAGATGCTAGAGCTAGGGTGGCTTCATTTGGAGTGCTTTTCATCAATCCTAACACAATCCTTAGAGCTTTAAATTGGATTATATCAAGTTTACGTAAATTGGTTATGCTAGCTGACCCATAAACCACACAACAGTTATCTATTATAGATCTTATATAGGCTCGATAAAAATTCAATGCAATATTTTGATCTGCACCCCGCAATCTCTTACACACCATTTTAAGAAAATTAATACCTTTTTCGCAGCGACCAATTGTATAATTAATATGTTGAGTCCAAAGCAATTTTCTGTCAAGTACGACACCAAGATATCTAAATTCCGAAACAATTGGAATATCATTGCCATTACAGCGTGATGTTTAATAGGGTGTTTTCTTGAAAAAAATACTACGGCACATTTTTGGTACGAAATATTGAATCCATTTAACCAAGTTCAATTATCCAAGTTGTACATAATATGTTTGAGTTCAGTAGTGCTTTCACTGTACGTTTTCTTATGTGAGTAGATGACAATATCATCAGCATATTGTAAGCAAACAATATTGGGAGACCATAAATTGTGCAAATCGTATGTGTACAAATTAAAAAGAAGTGGACTTAAAACAGCTCCCTGTGGAATACCTTTTGATGTGATCTTGGGTCCAATAATATTGTGACCTACTCTTGTTATGCATCTATTGTTAAAAGATATTATTTGTAACTGTAATACATAAATATTTAAGTTGCTTATTATTTTATAACCTTCTCTGCTTATAATAATATATTAAAATTAAACCTCATAAGTTAACTAAATGCATTTTTATGATCTATACCACAAGTTATCCGAATTAAAAAAAAAACATTAATTTTCGTTGATTAGAACTGAATACATTGCGACTTATAAATTTAAATTTATGAATTTAGTTGTCGAAATTGTAAAATAGCTTCGCTTTTAAACCCCTTATCTTTGGCGCATCATAGACGGCTCATTTTTAAAGGAATCGTTTTTAATTTTTTATCTAAACTTGAACTTACATTGCTCAAACGGGTAGAACCTTTAACAAATGGATGGCAGAACGCAAAAGGGCGAGCTTTGCCGGGGTGCAAGTGGTGCGTGGCTTCCAGACGGCGCTCGCTTGTGGGCGGCAAAATTTACCCAAAAATATAAAAATATAAATATCAAAAAAATAAATCCAAAACGGCAAGCAAGCAAAGCGCAAAAAAATAACTGGCCAAATAGTTGCTATTAAGAAGATAGCGCGGCCTTTCCCTGTGACGTATAATATACATTAAAAAAAAATAACCAAAATTGTGCGTAGCTGGCACTGACCGATGCTATTACATGCAACGGCGGCGGCGTTAGAGAATTCCCTGATATTTTCGGGATTTCCCGAAACTATTGGATAATTAATATTTCGGGCCGAAATCTATACGTATTTTCTTTTTTTCTTTCATGCGAGTAAGTTTTACCAGCTGGCTCACTAAAAAAGTTTTTTGCATACACGACGAGTACGCAACCTCAACCTTTAACAAGCCAACCCCTAGATGTTCAACCTTTTAAATTAAGTGAAAACGATGCAGAAGAACAAGATCAAAATAAATTGACCGCCAAAAACATTACACTGGACCAGGATACAACGAATATTCCCTCATCAAATAATATGCAAACCGAAACCGCAGATATTGATGTAAGTTTAGAACAATTTAAAGATCCAGCATATTGGCCAGAAGTATTGACAGATACTGTTTGATACTTTGACTAATAATTTTAGACATAAGTCAGATCCAGTGCAATTAAAAAATATTATTTATCCCGTAAATAATTTAAACAGATCTTTTAGCTCTACTTACTTCGTAAAAAAGTTAACGAATAATGAAAAAGTACATAGAAACTGGCTTATTTACACAAAATCTAAAGATTTGGTCTACTGCTTTTCCTACAAATTATTTGAAGTTTCTTCTAATAATTTGTTAAATTATTAGAAGAAACTTCTGTTTCTAATAATAAGAATAGTTTTAGCGATAATAATGGTTTTAGGGACTGGCAACACTTGTCTCAGGCTTTAGAAAAAAATTAAACTAGTAAGGGGCATTTAGAAAGTGTAAAGAAATGGGTTGAATTAAAAAAATCAATTGAAAAAGGTTTAACTGTCGATTATATGAGCAGAATTTATTTTAAATAGAAAAAAAAAAAGATAGGCATCTGTTTTAGAAAGAATTATTTTTGTGATTCAGTTTTTGGCTGGACAAAATTTAGCTTTTAGGGGCAACAGTCAAAAACTATTCGAAAAAGGTAATGGCAATTTTATGAAATTAATTGAGACAATTGCAAAATTTGATAGGGTAATGGCTGACCATATCGGCAGGATTCAAAAAGATGGCAAAAAAATTTCACATTATTTGGGCGATAAAATCCAAAATGAAATAATCACCTTAGTAGGAGAACAAGTTAAATATATAACAATATAATTGAATCCTTAAAAACGTGCAAATATTTTTCAATTATCCTTGATTGTACACCTGACGTTAGTCATCAAGAACAAATCACAATTGTTGTTAGATCTGTTTTTCTTGAGGATTTTTCTAAAACTGTAGAGGTTCGAGAACATTTTTTAGGATTCTGCGAAGTTAGCAACACTACTGGTCAACGTTTAACTAATTTCATAATAAATTTTTTAAAGGTATCTGATATTAATATTGCCGATATGCGAGGCCAGGGTTATGACAAAGGTGCCAATATGAAATGCAAACACAATGGCCTACAAAAAAAATTTTAGATACTAATCCCAGAAAATTTTTTGTCCCTTGTGCGGCACACAGCCTTAATTTAGTCGTGAATGATGCAGCAAAAAGCTCGCTTGAAGTTACCAATTTTTTCAGTATTATTCAGGAACTATATGTCTCTTTTTCGGCATCAAGATATCGATGGAATAATCTTTTAAAAGAAGTGTCTAGGTTAACGCTAAAACCGCTCTTTGATATCCGGTGGGAGAGTCGAATTGATGCCGTAAAGACTATTAGGTATGAATTGGAAAAAGTTTATGATGCACTGTTCGCCCTTTATAATGACACATCTAGAGATAATGACACATGGAATACTAAAAGTTCCCTGAATAATAAAATAAAATCATTTAAATTTATATGTTCCTTAGTTGTTTGGTACAATATTTTATTAAAAATAAATGTAGTTAGCAAAATCATGCAAAAATCTGACGTTATTTTGCCAGAAACTGTACAAATGTTAAATGGAATTCAAATATTTTTAACAGACATGAGATCCGACAATGGTTTTATAAATTTGAAGCTAAAAAAATAGCTCAAGAAATGGATCCAGAAATTTCATTTCCTACAGTTCGACCAAGAAGAAAAAAGACTTTTTATGAATATGAACAGAAAGATGAGCCAATTCAATCTCCAGAATTACATTTTAAAGTAAATTTGTATTGTTATATTCTTGATATTGCCATCTCAAAATTAGATGAGAGATTTCAAAATTTGGTTGTACAGTTTCAGTTACAGTGAAATATTGCACCAATTTAGAAACGAAACTAACTGACCTGGAAGCAAAAAATTTAGATATAAATGCAAGAGATCTTTACAACGAGATTGATATATTGTCTATTTAAATTACTAATAAAAATAATATGTCGGCCAAAGAAGTGTTAGCCTATCTCGTTGCTAACGAGTTAAAAGGAATATTTCCTAATTTATTTGTTGCGCTTAGAATATTTTTAACTTTGCTAGTGACTGTATAGTATTTTTCATATAAAAATGCGTGCACGTCATTCAAGATTTATGACGTCAGAACCCCACAGTGTTGCCAAAACATCAGAATAGTTAGAAGGTGAGGAATTTTAAAAATGTCAACTATTTGTCAAACTACTATATTAACACTAAATACACTTAGTTTTAAGATTACTGCAATACACTAAAATACATAAGAAAACATTTTAATACAAAATTATATATACTAAATTTTAAACTTACTTCTTTTAGAGTATTAATAGTAAAAACGTCCCGCCATATATTTCTTGTTCAAAATAATATATCTTATATGAAGGCTTATTAGCTTTCTACAGACTATTTAGTTGTTTTGGCATAGCACAATCACAATACACAACAATAATTAGTTTTTAATGCTATTAATCTAAATTTAATATGTATTTATAAATACAATTTACTAATATATAATATATTATGATCAAATTGTGTAAGAAATCAAAACATAAACAAAATTCTTACTCTAAAAAAGCTTTAAACAATTTTGCCACACGCTGAACTGTCAAAAAATTTGAAGTATTCCCGTATCAGTTATGTACAATGGTCTAATATATTTAATTAAAATTATTATTTTGTAGAATATTAAACTTAAAGAGTTATTTCATAAAATTTATAATATTAATGATAACAAATGTTTTTGGTTATTTAATCAATATAATTCTAAAATTCCCAATATATTGATGATTACATTTTTCTGATTATTATACCATGTTGACGCCTATGAAAGATCGAGCAGTTCCGTATGGGTTTCGTATTATTAGCTGTGTTAGGAAAATTTGAACTCTAAGTTTGACGTTCTGGAAATTTTAAATATAAGTGACGTCACTTTATATAAATTGTGACGTGCACGCATTTTTACATGAAAAATACTATAGCTCATGGGGAGCGATCATTTTTAAAACTTAAATTAATAAAAATCTACCTAAGATCTACCATAAGCCAATCCAGGCTTACAAATTTAGCTATAAGTATCGACGAAGATATTTGTTTTAATTTAGATGTGACTGACCTAGTTAGTGAATTTGCACTTAAAAAGGCAAAAAAATTCGATTTTAGTATTTAGACGTGTATACCTACCTAGTGTTGTATTTCTTTTTTCTTTATTTTACTTTATTTTTCGTAAAATAACTATGTATGTAGATTTTTGTATTTTGGTTATCTTCTTCCCATTGCGCCGTCTCCTTTCGAAGGTTGGCGATCCAAATGGCAATTGTAGTTTTGGAAACTGCTGCGCGAAAGATCTCTGCGGATGAGCGGTCAAACCATCTCCTCAGGTCTTTCAGCCACGAGTTCTGGCGTCTTCCTACTGATCTTTTGCCCTGTACTTTTCCTTTCAGTATAACTTGAAGTAATTCATATCTTTCGTCTGTCAGCACATGACCCAAGTATTGCATTTTCCTCTCTTTGATTATTCTTAGTAATTCTTTTTGTTTACACATGCGACGAAGTACCTCAACATTAGTAACTCTTTGTACCCATGGAATCCTCAACATTCGTCTGTATATATACATCTCAAAGGCATCTATTCTTTTTTCTATTTCAGAGTCCATTGTCCAACTTTCACAGCCATACAGTAAGATAGAAAAAAACGTAACATCTGATCATTCGGATTCTAAGCTGTAGACTAAGGTCTGATCTTGTAAAAAATGTTTTAATGCTCATGAATGTTTTCCTTGCTTGTTCGATTCTTGATAGGATTTCTTTTTTTTTGATTACACTGACTATTGATATTTGTTCCCAAATATTTTATGGAATTTACCTGTTCTATTATTTGACCCTTGGCATACACCTGTACGTTTATTGGTGTCTTTGAAAATACTAAAGTTTTAGTTTTGGAAACGTTTAGATGTAAACCGAACATTTCGCTGTGGTGAACTACCGCATTTATTATATTTTGTAGTTCTTGTGCGTTGCTTGCTATTAAGACGGTATCATCAGCATATCTGATGTTGTCTATGCTGATTCCGTTAATCTTAATTCCGCCTTGGACCTCGTCTAATGCTTCTCTGAATATAGACTCCGAATACAAATTATTCGGTTATACCAAATTATATTTATGTACATATTATGTTGTATGAGCTCAAATTTACATTATAGGTATGTATCTATTCGTTGACTTCGTCCAAAATTGTGTTGGACTATTCGTCCAAAATTGTGTTTTTATTAATTTTCCCTAATTTGCGATGTTTTCTTATACACGTTTTTCTAAACTGCTGATGAGGCGGCAAATTTGGTTCTTGCACCCGGGCGGCAAAACCTCTAGGCTCGGCACTGCTTTCAATAATAGAAAAACAGATTCTACCTACGCACTTCACCTTCTAAATCATAATCATTCTTTTAATAACCCATTTCAAATTCTTCATATTCATAATAAAGGCCTTAAACTATCATTATTAGAATCTATGGAAATTAACAAATTAAAAAACACAGACATAATTCTGAATGACCAACTTGAGACAAACAGTTCTCCCCTTCTCAACTTATTTAGTTAATAAAGACTATAAAGACAAAAATAGCTCACTTGAAAAAAAAAAAAAGGCACTCTGCCGAAAAAGCTGTAGTGATAATTAATTATAATAAAAATTTGTGGAAGTGTTGAAAACAAAAGTTTTCAGTGTTTTATTGCTTGATAAAATGAACTTCCATCAAGTATCCAGTTAATTATGTTATATGTTATCCAACAATTAATTTACCCAGCTATTAATTTCAACCGTACTTACTCAATACTCATTCAATCTTTTTCTCCTGCTACTTTACCGACACGGTTCATCATCTTAATCTCTTAAATACCAACATACTTCTTCATTATTAATTTTTCTTTTATTCCTACACTACCATTATTCAGAAAATACCAACGAAACTCCAGCAACCTCTAAACCCCCACCAATCTGTCTTTTTCTGTCTTTTTTAAAAAATCAGCTTCCTATTTTACTGATTAATTTAATTTTATAGTCAACTTATACACCCATGGACAAAAATATCGAATATTTTGGAATTTTCTAATTTTTAAATAAATTCTGGCGAATTAAGTCATTTATTGTGAAATGGAGTTTATTTTAACATGTTTAATAAACAATTTTAAGTTTTTATGCGGAGAAAATTGAGAAAATAAATGCTTAATATTGGGTAAATAAAGTTATTTTACTTTAAACTTAAATGCTAATTTAAATTGCTTAAACAAGTCTTTTTAACTAAAAGAAGTGCATGATCAGTGACGAGTATTCTCCCCTCTAGCTCTTTTTAATGCTTGCATCCTTCTCGGTATGCTTGCAAGTAAATTTTGGACATATCCTTGGGCAATTGCATTCCATTTATCCTGTGCAGCAAGCCGAAGCTGCTCTATCGTATTTGAAATGGGATTTCTTTGTCGTATGCGGCGTTTTAGGTGATCCCACATGTGCTCTATAGGATTTAAATTAGGGCTAAACGGTGGCCAATCCAATCTTCGAATTTGAACCTCATCAAGATAATTACTCACTATGGCAGCGGCATGTGGTCGAGCATTATCGTGCATTAACATGAATTTTTTATATCCAATGTTACCAACATATGGCAAAACATGATCTTGCAGGATGTTTTAAACGTAAGAGTCACCAGTTATCCATTCAATCACTTCCACAAGTGCGGTGCGTACCTCCCAACTAATACGTTTCCAAATAATTATGTCCCCACCTTAAAAAAAAAAACGGTCTGGGCGAAATTACAGCTGGCGAATCGTTCTCCAACTCTTAGTAGAGGTGGTTTTGACCATCTAGCTTCCATAATAGGATCTCATGGTCTCATCAGTAAAAAGAACATTTTTTCAGTTGTCGATATTCCACTGAATATGTGTTCTTGCAAATTCTAAACGACGAGCTTTATGATTTTGGAGAAGACGTGGAACTTTGGAGGGGCATCTGGGCTTTAAGTTTGCTTCTTTTTATCTTCGTCTAACTGTTTCTGAACTTATATTAGCTTGTCTAACATTTAATAGCTCATTTCTGAGGTGCATGATGTCAATAAAAGATTTAGTGTAGAAATAAGAACCAAAAAACGGTCATCAAGTGCGGCTGTGCAACTTGGGCGTCCTTGAGCAAACCTTCGTACGAAATTTCCTGTTTCCCGGTACCTTTAAGTACAAACATTAGTAAATTTTCAAAAAAAAAACCTTTTTAAAGTGTTTGAAACTAGATTGACTTCTCCTGAGACGTCGTGCGATATCTTTTTGTGCATATCCTTCCTCGTACAAAATTACCATCTGTGCTACTTAGGCTTCATCGCAGTATCGAATTGGTGGCATACTTGTTTTAAACTTAGTTAAATCAAAACAATATTTAATTTAACTCAATAATTTAAACTAAAAATAACCGAATTAGTATGATTTTTTCTTTACATTAAGAAGGTTTTTTATGATAAAATGTACGAATGACACTAGACGCTGAAAATAAAGGTCAAAATATTTCAAACCAGTTGAGTACATCAGCCTACTATATGGGTGTCATCAGTAATCTAAAATCGTTTTGAGATAAAGTGACTACAAAAAAAATTGGAAAATTCCAAAATATTCGATATTTTTGTCCATGAGTATATAATATAAACAAATAAGTTTAAATAATAATAAAAATACCAGCTACTGTCTCAATTTTAATAAACTAATTTAATTAAAATTCGTAAAGAGTTCAACATACGGGTCCTTGACCTGGTTTCCTTTTTAAAAAATGTACAATCAGTCTTATTCCGAATGTCATTGTTACTTTAAATAGTCAATTATCACTTTTGACATATCAAATCAGTTGGCATTTAACTTTCCTACAATTTGGTTGTAGAAAAACTCTTTTTGAGTAGGGACTTATATTCCCTGTAGGCAATCTAAGTCAATCGGCATATTATGTAGTCAGATAATTTAGCAATTTTAAGTATAGCTTAATCCAATTAAACCCAACCACTGTTTGGTTTTGAGGTTATTTTTCAAGTACTACAAAATATGTAACCACATGTTTGCATATACTTAATAATCAAAATGTTTTTATTAATTTTGGGTTACTTACTTACTTTTAGGTTCACTAAAGATGGACTGATTAGTCGGAAAACGTTCTGAACTTGATCCTTTTGGACTTTTTTAAATTTAATTTTTAAATAAATATACCAATTACAACAGAAGTGTTTTACTTCGATGTTCGAGGTTTTTAACTATATGATATACATCCAACTCCTGGGGATTATCCCTTTTTAAACTTATTAATATATGTGTTTTCCAATACTTGCCATAGTCTACATTGGGATATTGTATCATACGTTTTCGTACGTCAACAAATAGTAGATAAGTTGGTATATCCCTAACTATTATTTTTTCATTTCGTTTGGTTTAACTGTGTGTATGGTCGATACAAGATCGTTTAACTTAAAATCCTCCTTGGTGTTCCAGCTCCAGTGGTTCGTATTCCTTAACGACTAGGATTTTCATAACTTTTCCATATAATCTACTGAGAGTGCTGGTAAAGTAAAGACCATGTATGAATACCAGTCTTCCATTTAATTCTAATAACTTTATTACCAGTGAACCAAGTAAGCGGAGATAACTATTACAACATCTTTATGTATTACAACATTTTACTGCTCTATTGTGCCAATGAGTGCTGCTCAACAAGTTTAATTTAAAAAAATTTTGTTTAATTTGTTGTGATGTGTAATGCAGGTTTACCAAATAATCAAGGGTATGCCATTACAAGAACATAGTATTATTAAAAAAAATATCATTGAAAAATAATTCATGTTATCGACAAAAAAATATGTACTACGTCGACGATATCTGTGCAGATCATATTACCATCAAATTCATACCTGTCATCATATATTACATTTTTGTTGATGATTAAAAATTAAATGATCTGGTATTATTTAATTTATTTAATATCTTAGTGGGAATTACATAATAGGTAAATGGTCTATCGGCATCTTATGTAAAATTTTAATTAAACGCAAACATCAACAACCAAAATATTAATAAATAAAACTGATTAAATTATGTTTAAGTTTACTTAGTATTTAGTTTTTAGTTTATTTAGTAATCTTAATAAGTAATTCATATTTATAGTCCATTGAAATGTCACATTATTTATGATTAGCGGGAGGGTAAGTATAAACTTAACTTCAAGTTTGTAGGGTTGCCATCCTGGTCCCAAGGGTGACAGGGGGACCTAAGAGTTTTCGCGCTATATCTCGTAGGCAACTAGCAACCCTACAAAAAGTTTTATCAGACATTATGAAGTAGTTGAAGCAAATTAAATTGTCTAAAACTTTATTATTATTACTTTTAACCTTAAACTGGAAAATAAAAAAGTTATAAAAAAAATAACTAAAAATTTTGAAACAAATTTTCTTTTGGACTTAACCTTTTTTCTTGTAATTTTACACTAAAATGACATTAGAGCTATATCATAAAGGATTTTTCATAATAGAAATGAAGTTGTAGACAATTTAAATTGCTATAAATAATGTTAAATACAATTTTATTCTTAATTCGTATACATATGCAAGTACGTTGCCTTTGGACAGCCAACGAGAGTTGCAATAATAAATTAAAGAGGTGTGCTCGGCCCACATTTCTTCACAAAGTTTATGGAAAAGCCGTGATTCCAAGGGTCGTGTTAGTTCACCACTTTAATAACCTTTTTTCTTGTAATTTTACACTAAAATGACATTAGAGCTATATCATAAAGGATTTTTCATAATAGAAATGAAGTTGTAGACAATTTAAATTGCTATAAATAATGTTAAATACAATTTTATGTAGGGTTGCTAGTTTACGAGATATAGCGCGAAAACCCTTTAAACCCTTTATTCCAAAATGGCGTGTATTCACAAATTCGGCCATACTCTATAAAAAGCCCTCTATAATGTTGATCTGATGTTATTTTATTGTAAAATGACCAGAAAAGTTATAAGGCCCAAAAGAAAATTTGTTCAAAAATTTTTAGTTATTTTTGTTATAACATTTTTATTTTCAATTTTAAGAACAAAGTAATACAAATAAAGTTGTAGAAAATTTAATTTCCTACAAATTATGTTTTATAAAATTTTATGTAGGGTTGCTAATTTACCGATATACAGCGCGAAAACCCTTTGCCCCCTTTTTTCCACAATGGCGACGAGGGACAAGGGTGGCAACCCCACAAACTTGAACTTAAGCTTACTTACTAACCACCCCACATATCAAAAAATAAAATTGGGTCCTCTCAGAAAGGTAACTTTTTAATGGACTATTAACATAGTATAGTATAGTACAGGGCTTCCCAAACTTATTCGTACTGTGACGCCCTTGGGACCTTGCTATTTTTTTGGGGCGCCCCCTCAACCCAACCCCTAATAATACTTACCAATTTTAGTACTAGCCTAGTAACAGGTTATAGTTATAACACAACACTATTTGAACATTTATATTTTTTATTAGAAATTAAGAACGAAATCAAAAAATAGGCACAAAAATAAAAAGGGATATTTATTTATGTAACTGGCTGGTTAAGGTGAGGGACGTGTTTGCTTTTTTGAGCACAGTTTATGAAACCGGGCTCAAGTTTGGAAATTGTCACTCTCATTTCTTTTTTAAGTTTATGTTTGACCTGTACCTGTTTTTATTTACTGCAACTGCAGAAAAGCCCGTTTCGCACAAGTACGAATTCGCAAATGGTAATAAAACCTTTAATGTAGCAGTACTGATGGCATGATATTAATGAGAAAGTGAGCTCCAAAATTCAAACAGTTTGTCCTTGTCACATTGAAGCTTTAGGCTGGAGTCACAGGACAATTCTGTCAGTTGTTCTTCTTCCTCTATTGAAAGTGTCGATGGTGTAGATGACAGGCAGGGGTTTCTGACCCAGTCATATTGCTCCATATCTTCGGGAAAATATTTCTCAAAGTGTTCGCTCATTGATAACATGTGTTGTGTAAACATATTTTTTAAAGAGGGGTCAAGGATTTCTATCGATTTTTCTTGTAGAATATCTTGTAATGCAGGGAAACAATCAATTTTTTGATCTTCTAATTCCCTCTTCCATAAGAGCAACTTCTTCTGAAATCCAGTAATTTTATCTGCCAATTGCAGGATATGAGTATTGTTTCCCTAAAAAGACTTATTAAGATCATTTAATTAGTTAAATACGTCACAGAGGTATGCTAATTTTATTATAAACTCTGGATTAATAAAGTTTTGCGCATCATCATGTGATTCTGTTTATAGATACGTATAAAATTCATTTCTTAATTCGTATACATATGCAAGTACGTTGCCTTTGGACAGCCAACGAGAGTTGCAATAATAAATTAAAGAGGTGTGCTCGGCCCACATTTCTTCACAAAGTTTATGGAAAAGCCGTGATTCCAAGGGTCGTGTTAGTTCACCACTTTAATAATGCTGTCCATCACAACACTTAATTTATGTGCAACGTTCTTTGCTGCTAAGGCCTCTATGTATGACACAATGTGTCCATTTTACACTTGGAGCCTTGGTTTTGATGAGAGCTTGTAGTCCTCCATACTGTCCAAACATCGCTCGGGCACCATCCCTACACACGCCTACACAGTTATCCCAGTTTATATTATTTTGAGTCATATATGAGTTTAAAATCTCGGATAAATCAGTAGCTTTACAACTTTCACATATTTTTCTGCAAAATAACAAATCCTCATATATATTTGTTTCTTGTATGTACCGTACATAACATATCGATTGAGCATCATTATTACTATCAGTCGCCTCGTCCGATTGAATGGCAAATAAACCTGAAAGTTTCCCCACAATTTGATCATTATTATCTTCTGCCATGTCGTGCATTTTTTATTTTTTTAACCGCCGATTCTCCAATCATCACTGTTACCATATCAACCGCTGCAGGTAAGATCAGTTTCTCAGCTATCGTATGTGGTTTTTTACATTTGGCAACACGGTAAGCTACCATGTAAGAGGAGAGCAATGCTTTGGTAAGAATTGATGCTCTTGAAACCAAAACCGTGGTCTGATGTTTTAGCTCTCGCAATTTTCTTACAAAAAAGTCTCTTGGCTTACCTTGCAAATGATTAAGTTGATTCCAAATGCCGTTTTAGTTTATTAGGAAGCATACTTTCAGCCGTTAACACTTTGTGACAAACAACACATTGTGGAAGTTTTACATTCCCTTTAGTCACTCAGGTAAATCCAAAATCCAAATATTGGTCGTCATATTTCCTATATTTCTTCTTTTTACTTAACATTGCTACTCTAACCTGATTCTTCACTTCGTTTTCTATTCTTTTAAATATAAGTAACCATTGTTGACAGCAAAAAACTTCTCATGCGTAATAAAACAAAACAAATGCTTGACATAACACGCGCGACAGTAGTGAACACGGGGCAGGGGAGCCAACCGGCAAAAAAAAAATGCGTCCGACTCCAGTGTTACCAATGTCCGCATAACTATCCGATTTTCGGATAATTTCGTGGACCATCAAATAATTTTCGGATTGAACAATTTTTTGAATAATTTCTTGACTGGATGTTATATTTTTTATTTGATTTATTTATTAATACATATATTTTATACTCATTTAAAATCAAATAAATATATTTTCTGTATTAAAAGTCCACGCTGACACGTGAAGCCCCTGGAACAACGCAGCGACGCCCCAGGGCATCGCGACGCACAGTTTGGGAAGCCCTGGTATAGTACACAGAATGATTACTATATTAATTTAAAATGGCAATAATAAAATAAATTTTATTGTGTGTAATATATTCTATGTAAATATTATATTCAGTTAATTTGTCTTTAATAGAACAAAATCCAACATTCTCACTGAACACAAAATATAGAAAATTAAAACATTTACCTTTTAAGTGATTGAAATTATTAAATTTTAAAGCCACCGTTTGAGACCAACTAATCATCGCTTAATTAGTTATCAGTCTTCATACATAGCTTTTAGTTTAAATGAGATGCAGCGGTAATTATTGCAGTCTATCTCATCCTCTTTTTTATGTACCGCTGTAATCCATTCTTCTTTCCAGCTTCCAGATATATTATCTTCTTTAAGTATCTTCTAAAAAATTCTGTCAGCATATTAACAAGTGTTAGTGTTGTATTTTTCAAAAGTTTAGCAGGGATTCCTTCTAGTCCATAGGTTTTTTTATTTTTCTTGGTTGTTATAAGTTTGTCAGTTAGGTCGTCTATGATTTCTGGTCCATGAATTTGGTATCTTCTGCGTGTTTATTGGGCATATTTGATAATTTTTCCTTTAAAGTTGTTAAGATCCAAGAAGCTAGAGAAATTATAGAAGCTATATGGATCTGGATGTTCCGTATCTTGGTTTGACTTTAGAATTGGAATTGCTGAAGTTTCTTTCCAGCTTTTTAAAAATTCTGTCCGGTTCCCTATTGTATGTATTGTTATACGAAAAAATTCTATACTTGCTGCTGATAAACTAGCGAGCCTTGTATAATAAACGTTATCAACTCCGGGTGTAGTATTATTATTTATTTTAAAACTTTGTTTTATTTAAGAATTTTTGAATATTTAAAACAATTTTATTAAACAAAGTTTCTCTCTACTCACTTATCTAGACCCCATTTTCTTTCTCTAATAAGTTTGTTTCTAAATAAAAAATTTCTGTTTTAATACGTAAATAACAATTTAGTCAATAAAATGAGATCGCAATTGGTTTTTCACACCGATATTTCTGTGTGTCATTTTAAAAAGGTGATCTTTTGATATTTTTCAAGTTAAGTCGAGAGGCCTTTTGGTTTTAATGCGATTATTTGATTACTACTTTCTGGAGCACCTGATAACTTCAGATTACTTTAAATATTGCATTTCCTCCTACGACTGCTCCAATTTGATAAAACTCTAATTTTCGATCTAATGGCCTAGCTGCGCCTTCTCGAAAAGGGCTTATTTCTCATTAATTTCAAAGATTCATTTTTAGTGATAGCTTTAGGCTTCCAGTGTAAACTGTAAACTTATTTGTAAACTGCTTAATCAAATATCACTTTCTAGAATAAAGAAAAGATGGCACAATACAAAATTGTCAAAAAATTTGTATTACTAATAATAAAAAGGTAGATCAATGTAGATCAATATAAGAATGTCAGTATATTAGGGTTTAGAAGTTTTGTTTTTGTACAGTTTTTATTTTAGTTAATCGGTTTGATTTCGATTATAAGAATTTTACAAACCGAAGCCACCAACAAAACCAAAAATAATTTTGACAAATTCATCTCATGTCATCTGTAAAAAATTTAACTTAAACACGACAAGTAAAGCAGACGATCTGAGCAAGAATGGCCCTCTACTTGTCCAGGAATTCCAGTGGCGTACAATAGACAAATGGAAAATAAGCACAGTCAAACAATGGACACAGTTGGAAAATGGGGTTTACATTTTGACGTGTCCAAAGACCCCACAGAATTGTTGGAGAGACTACACGAGCTAAGAAACTGTTACCGGATACAAGACGATGCATTAATAAAAGCAGTACCAGAAGTATTTAGGGGGAAAGCGATATTATGGTTTCGAAACAACGTTCAATTCCGGACAAACTGGAACGATTTCAGGGAGGATTTCATTTTCACATTTTAATCAGAAAACTGGCTAGATGACTTGGAAGATCAGATCAGGATAAGGACAAAGAGATCAAACGAACGATTTAAAGATGTTCTATTAGACCTTCAAACTCTAATAAGAAGATACAACAAAATGGATAACACACAAGAATTTAGAAGAATTTACAAAAATATACTGCCAAATTACAAACTATACATATAGGAAAAAATGTCTTGTCCATCAAAGACATAATACGTTAGAACAAAAAATACAAAATGATTCAAAACAACGTCAAGAAAATAGAGGTAGATAACACTCCACAAAGAAGCAACTCCTGATCTAATTATAATAGAAGGTGCCAGGAAACACCAAGAAACAAACTATTCCACTATGATAGACAAACATGCTGCTGGAAATGTGAAAACAGAGACCACAACCGTCACACATGTCGTTGAATACCCATACTTTTCTGCAGTAGATGCGAAACATTAAATATCTCACACAGAGATTGCAGTTGCTCCCATCCGGGAAGCGACAGAAAGGTCAAGACACCCAGAGGCATTTCGAAACCAAACTAAAACTAAGGTCTTGTCACAACCTTTTTTTTCTCTGAGGGTGGAAATTTCTAAAATCCGTACCAGATTAACCCCATCTCTAGGGATGGCTGGTGTGTGTTTGATTCAGGGTAGAAGAGTACATCCGAGCCCATTTCCTCTTATAAGAAGGAGGTCCTGCAAACAGATGCCTTCCTGGTATCCTGCCTACCAACTAAAACTACCGTCTCCTACTTGTGCGCAGTTTACGCAGTGTGTCGCACGTACCGTAGTTCAAAAGTGGGATGGCCGCTGTAAGCTGACGACGCTGGTGGTTCTCTTCTTCTTCTTTCTTTTTAATATTTCATTGCTATCACAACCTGCCGTAACCAGATAACCAATTTCGATAACAGACCGCATTGCACACTAACCTTCACAAACAGAGAAACGGTTCAAGCACTAATAGATACCGGATCTCGGAAATCATTCATTGGGGAAACAGTTCGAAAGATATTTTTAGACACAGTTATCAAACCATATATATAATTAATGAAGAATGGCTTCAAATTAAATTCTACTACATGCAAAAGCTTTCTTCAAAAGCAATATTAGGCATCCATGACATACGAAGATGCAGATCTGCATCAAGTTCTCATCAAGACGCAAAGCTAAGAATAAACTTAGAAAAACGCGAGTTCTGCAAAGACGAAATCGTATACCTCGGCAACGTAATCAACAGGAAAGGCATCAAGACTGGCGATTACAAGATTAAGGCTATTATCGACTACAGTCCCGAAATCTATCAAGCAACTGAGGACATTCCTAGGAACTTCCTTTTGGTACAAGTGTTTTCTTCATGATTATTCTACGAACATAACACCACTATATCAATTATTAAAGAAAAAACATAAGTGGAATTGGGAAAAATGTTATTGAGACAGGCTCCCATCCTGATTTGTGCAGATTTCGCAAAGATATTTTTTCTCCAAACAGACGCATCAGACTACGGTCTCGGAGTAGTTCTGATACAGAAAGATAAACAAGGATCGAGTCATAGCTTACGCCATTAGGTCCTTGTCAAATGCACAGAAAAACTGCAGCGTAACAGAAAAAGAACTACTAGCCATCGTATACGGAATAGAGAAAATACGACCATAATTAAAAGGATATCAGTTTTCAGTCGTAACCGACCACCAAAGCTTAAAATATCTATAAATCATAGAAAACAAGTCAGGAAGATTGCAAGATGGACCATGGCATTACAACAGTTCGATTTCGACGTCATTTGCCGCAAAGGCGCACAAAATCATTTCGTTGACGTCCTCTCCCGGAAAGCAGTAGACACAATTAGTACCATAATATTAGGTGAACTACAAAACGATTGGTACAAGAAGAAACTAGAAGATGTGAAAAAGAATCCATAATGATTCCAGGACTATATGATAAAAGACAACCGACTGTACCGACGTCTCTGAAATAAATATGACTACAAAAAAAAACAGATTTATCCAACCCGTAAAACCTCCGTAGTCTATTGAATAAACAACAACATCTGATATCCAATCATGAAAGAACAACATCCAGACACTTAGTTATAGCCAAAACAATTGCAAGTCTGGTACAAAAATACTACTGGCGAAACATGTTTGAGGACACCGCAAAATTCGTCAGAAGTTATCACAGCTGTCAAATATACAAACCATCACAACAACAGATGTCCGGAAAAATGTACTCAGCTTCCATCCCAGAAGATCCATGACATACTGGCACAACCGACATGATCGGCTTACTGCGAAGGTCAAGCAAAGGTGACATCTATGCAATCGTTCTTAAACACATTTTTTACAAATGGGTAGAAATTGTCCCTGTAAAACGTGCCACAGCCAGTTGTATGCCAAACACTCAAATATAAAATAATAATGAAATTCAGATGTCCGACCAAACTCATCTCAGACAATACCACTTCATACGAAAACAGAGAATTTAAAAGCCTACTAAAAGAATTCAACATTGAAAAACACGAAATTCACTGCCGTATTCACCACAAAATAACCCAGTAGAAAGAACAAACAGAGCAATCAAGACGATGATAGCCCAATTTTGCGACAACAACCACAAAAAAAGTGACAAACGTGGTCAGAGAGAACAGGTCTTCGTTTTTCTACAAACAAAACAAAAGCAATATGTTTTTTAAGAAACAAACAAACAAGTTGGCCAAAATTAACACTATATAATCAAAATTTGCAGTATGTAAAAGAACATCAATTTTTGGGAATAATATTAGATACAAAGCTCACTTGGAAAACCCACATTCAACTACTTAAAAAATCTTGCATGCAAAATATGAACATTCTCAAAGTATTAGCCATTAGTATTATCATAATTGGGGAGCTGATACCACACAGTTACTCAATATATATATATATATATATATATATATATATATATATATATATATATATAAAACATAGATTCGTAGCAAGCTCGATTATGGATCAATAGTCTACAGTTCAGCTAAAGATAGTTTATTAAAGCAATTGGACATCATACAAAATACCTTATTAAGGCTTGCACTTGGAGCCTACCGGACCAGTCCAGTAGAAAGTCTGTATGTAGAAGCTGATGAACCACCTCTTTCAATTAGAAGACACAGACTAAGCCTACAATATGCAGCTAAAATTGGAGCAAACTCTAATAACCCTGCTTACTCCTACACATTTTCTGACAATTTTCATTTAATTTTTGAACAAAAACCCTTTCTTTCTGCATCATTTAGTAAAATAATCACAGGTTTCAATTTTCCCGAAAGTTATTTCCAATGAAATAAACTAACCTTCTCCGTGGACCATAAAACTCCCCAAATGTAATACAACTCTTCTACTGTATCCTAAATCTAATACTTCATCACATATAATTCTACAACGGTTTTAAGCCATTAAAGACAAGTACAAAAGATATTACCAAATATATACAGATGCGTCAAAAACTTCTGAAATGGAAACGGTAGGCACAGCTTTCGTTGACGAAACAATTAAACATCAGTTCCAGCTACCTAAGGAGTACTCCATATATTCCGCTGAATTGTATGCCATCTAAAGTCCTACAACATATATCAAACCAGCCCAAATTGGAATCAGTCATTTTCACAGATTCTTTAAGCGCAGTACAAGGAATATTAAGGGTTAACTCAAACCACCCAATACTATGCCAAATTAAAATTGAAGAACTTTACAGTAAGAATAAAAGGGTAGAATTTGTTTGGATTCCATCTCATGTAGGCATAATAGGTAATGAAAAAGCTGATCGGGAAGCTAAAGAAGCCTGCTATACGAATAGACCAGATAAAGAGCTCCTAGAAATTCCTCATTCCGACATTCAAAACAACATCAAAGAAATTACAATGAGAATATAGCTCGAAAGATGGAAAAAACTTGACGACAATAAACTACAACGCATCAACCCAAATTTGTCACCAAAAGGGATAATGCCACAAAAACGACGAGATTAAGTCATACAACACCGCTTGAGAATAGGACATACCAGGTTAACCCACCAGTACCTAATGAAGAAAAAACAACAAAAACTGTGCTATGTTTGTGATATTCCTCTGACAATCGAACACATTATTGTTAGTTGCCCACTCTATCACCTGGAACGAGTTCAAAGTGATTTACCAAGTGATCTGAAAAGTGCTCTGAACTATAGTAAATGTGATAAAGTGACTAAGTTTCTAAAACTAACTAAATTGTACAATCTAATATAAAAATAGACTTAAGTTCTTAATTGTAATTAGTTGTTATAAGCAAACATCTGATTTGATGTACAACTCTTCCCCGCCAATAACTTTTCATGGTTGACGCGGTTTACTTAATAAAAAAAAATGTGACACATATAACCCAGAACTGACATTCGCAATTAACTCAGCAAAACATGACTCCACTGGATTCTCCCCAGCATTTTTAAATTTCGGGCACGAACTAGACATACCCAGTAAGATTATAGAGGCACATAATCAGACCGACACAATTTCACCAACATACAAGTGGAATAAATTAAGAGAAACATTTGAATTAGTAAGAATTATTCTGACCAAAGCATTTACATCACAAAGCCACTACTTTAATCTATGCTACAGAGAATGGACGCCAAAAATCGGAGACAAAGTCATAAAAAAAGATTACAGCATACCTAACGCCGCCAAGCAATTGAACGTCAAATTAGCTCCCAAATTCTCCGGGGTCCAAATACTTTTCATAAAATATTATCAAAAGTAATTTTTCAGTTTTTTTAGATATAGCAGACCACCCTGCTATACTCCCAAAGCCGCGAGCGGTAAAAAATGGGAGACTATTATTATTATATTTTTCAGTTAAAAGACACAACGGGAAGAACAATTAATAAAGTTCACATTAAAGATATGAAACCGGCTTACGACGATAACACATAATCCCACCTAGACGAAATCACTCTCTTTTACCAACTTGAACATCACGACACTTCTGTATTACAGCTCATACAGCCTTCTGCGTCCAAAGTTGGACATAGGCCTCCCTAATTTCTTCCAGTTATGTCGGTCTTGAGCTTCTTGCAGCCAATTCCCGGAAATTGTTTTGACGTCGTCCATCGTGTAGGTGGTCTACCTCTGCTTCTTCTGTCAGCTCGTGGTCTCCAAACTGTAATTTTTTGGATCCACCGCCCGTCATTTATTCTGGCCACATGGCCCGCCTAATTCCACTTTAGCCATGCTATACGCTCTATGACATCTGTAACGCCTGTCCTTCTTCGTATTTCCTCATTTCTACCTGTCTCTGAGAGTCAGTCCAAGTCTTTGGGCTACTCTGAGTTTAGTAGCTGTAGCCTGGGTTAAAGAAAGTGTTTCGGCTCCGTAAGTCATGACTGGAAGCGCACATTGGAAAGCATCATAGTGGCCCTAAAAAAATTCGACACTCTGTTCGTGTCTGCTAACACCTGCATTTCAGTTGCTGCTAACACCCAACTTAAAAATAGAAAGGATCATACCGGTTATGAATATCTCCCACCAAGACAATCCGGATCCGCTACATAAGTCCGAGCAGAAGCCCACTCGATAGATTCTTGGTGTGTTGAACGAAGACACACCAAGACTAGTGTGTCTTCGTTCAACTAACTACCTACTACCTACTAGAACAGGAGCGCTGAACATGTTCTATTCTATCAGTTTGGTGAGTTAAACGAAACTAATAATTCCTCATCCTATCTATAATTCTATACCGTCTGATGTGTTTAATCAGACATTCCTTCCCGTAGACATCCATTGCGCGCTAAGAAATGAATGTAACTCCTGATTAATTTCCCCGTCGTCGACTTATTATTCACGGGCCAAATATAGTTACACCATCATTTTAAGATCTACGAAAGCCGAACATGTACATATAGAATTTGTATAAACTTGGAATAATGAAATGATTTTTATGATGTCTATTTAGCTCGAAATAAATGTCTCAAAAACAAATTATGTCTCCAACTGTCATTTACTACCCGAGATCATCATAGACTGGTGTGGCAAATGCTGATTTTATAAACATATTTTCAAATTGGACTGTAATTATATGTAAAAATCTTATCTTGTTAACTGACTCGAATTCTAAAATTTCTTCAGTTATGTTAAGGTAAGGAAGGAAGAAAAATGGGTAATTTATTTTAAAATAACTGACAGCGTTTTTTGGGTTATGAATAATTGTTGGTGTATTACTGAACCAGGAGAACTAAAATTGGACTTGAGAGTTAGGCTGGCAAGGTGCTATATTTTCTCGACTCTGCTTTATGGGATAGAAGCATGGACACTTAACGCGTCGACTGCTAAAAAGTTGGAAGCACTTGAAATGTGGGTGTATAGAAGAATCCTGAAGATATCATGGACCGAGCATGTAACAGACAACGAAGTCATGAGAAGAATCAACAAAAGAATGGAAGTATTGGAAACCATCAAGACACGAAAGCTGCAATACCTGGGGCATGTTATGCGTAATGAGGGATACAACCTACTTCAATTGATTATACAAGGGAAAATCCAGGGCAAGAGAAGTGTAGGAAGAAGAAGAATCTCATGGTTGCGTAACTTGAGGGAATGGTACGGATGCACATCAATTGAACTATTCAGAGCAGCAGCATCTAAGATCAGAATAGCCATGATGATTGCCAACCTCCGTCGCGGAGATGGCACGTGAAGAAGAAGAAGATTACTGAACCGGCGTTAATTACTACTAGACAAGGCGAAAAGCTCAGGTTCTTCCTTAAAAATATTCCCATAAGATTTTTTTGCATAATCGCTTTCATGAGATACCCCAAAATAAGATTCAAAAGGTCGATCATGTACAAAGTTGCTCAAATTTTTTTAAACAAATTGTAACAATCAATTTTTTCGGCACAAGCAAAACTTTTTTGAATTATTTGGATCATTCTAAACAAAAGAAAAACGCAAAATTACAATTTTTAAGGCCAAAACACAAGTAAAAAGCATTATTTTTAAATTCACCAAGTACCTAAATTCAAATTCAAACCTTGTTCTATCATTTCCCAAATTAGTATTTTGGGCCTATTTTATTTTAAAATGTGCTTTATTAGCAATTAAAAAACAATGGTTTAATAGATATTTATGCACCAAGGGTATTATTAAGAAGATTACGCCCTGATGATTAAGTGTATATATATATATATATATATATATATATATATATATATATATATATATATATATATATATATATATATATATATATATATATATATATATATAAGTGTATATTTATACTGTGGAAACCACTTATGGAATAAAATTGTTTGTAAAAATCTTATTATAAAAAAATAATAAAAAACTCTGGGACACGTTAACTTTTAAATTTAAATGTGCGCTTTTAAAACATAAATTTAAATATATAGGGTGATCCACGCAAGTCTGGCATAGTCCATAATCCTTATTTTTAATGAAACACCCTGATATTTTTATGTTTTTAAAAGATTCTTAACAACCTGATTTTAACGAACTATATCATGTAGGGTCTATAATGAATAATACAAGGTGAAATTTTCAAATTAATAATTTATCACGTGTTATGGTATTATTTTAAATTAGCTAAATACAGACAATACACCTCTACTCCAAGTGTCAGTATATTGGGGAAAATTTCTGTTTAGTAACCGTGTTAACATTTTTTGTCATGAATAGGTAAAAACTGTCTAGATAGCCTGCTAATTAAACTAAATCGGTAAATAATGCGGATTGTTATCAATCAGTTGTAGGTGTGTTGACATTTTACATTAAAATAATAAATTCCTAATTAAAAGCTAATTTCTTGCAGAAATAAAAATGAAATATTTAACTGAGACCCACCGAATTGAGATTTTAATAATGATCGGTTACGGGGAGAATTGTAGAAGTCAAGTTGAAGTAGCAAACTTATTTAATCAGAGGTATCCTCAGTTGCCTAATATTGCACAAGGTACTGTGTCTAAAATTTATGCACAATCCAGAGAACTTGGACATGTCAAACCATTAAAAATTGCACGTCAAAATAATGTGAGTCACACAACTGTCCTAAGGTGCCTCCATGAAGAAAAACTTCATCCATATAAATTAACTTTTGTGCAGGAGCTAACTGAAGACGCTCCAGATCGTAGAATGGATTTCTGCGAAAGAATAATGGATAAAATTAACACAAATGAAATAGCTCTTGGCACAATTATTTTTTCTGATGAATCAACATTTACATTGAACGGAGAGGTAAACCGACAAAACTGTAGATATTGGTCAGCGAAGAATCCTCATTGGATGAGTGAGACACATACTCAGTATCCTCAAAAGTGGAATGTTTGGGCAGGTATTATAGGAGATCATATAATTGGTCCTATATTAGTAGATGGTAATTTGACAGCGGAAAAATATTTAAGCATGCTAAGAGACGATGTTCTTCCTCAGTCGGCTAACTTATATCCCAATCCAATAGTTCCGACCCTACCGCATGAAACTGTTTAGTTCCAGCAGGACGGTGCAATACCCCATTATGCTTTAATGGTGAGAAATTACTTGAATGAAATCTTCTTCAATAAATAGATTAGACGAAGGGGTACTATTGAGTGGCTAGCTAGGTCGCCAGATCTTACGCCTTTGGATTTTTTTCTGTGGAGATATCTCAAGAACAAAGTATATGTAACACAACCAACTAGCATTGAAGACCTCAAAGAAAGGATAACTACAGAAATACGGAATATTTCACCTCAAACTTTAAACAAAGTTCGGGACGAGTTTTATAGGAGACTGTGTTATTGCCAACAACAAGGTGGAGAACATTTTGAGCATTTATTTTAATGTAATCCAATCAATTACCTCGGGTATTCTATGAATTAATTGTCTTGAAGAAAATTATACCTAATTTCAAAATTTCACCTTGTATTATATATAATAGACCCTACATGATATAGTTCATTGAGATCAGGTTGTTAACGAGCTTTTAAAAACATAAAAATATACAGAGTGTTTCATTTAAAATACAGCGCACATTTAAATTTAAAAGTTAAGGTATCTTAACGTTTTTTATTTTCTAAAATAAGGACACAAACAAATTTTTAAGGACAAAATAAAATTATAATTTAAAAATAAGGACACAATTTAAATTAAAATATATAATGTTAAATTAATTTAAAAAATTTTATCTGACAGATTCATGAATTGAAGTAAGGTTAGACATTTACTCGATGTATAAAAATTTATATAAAACAAAATTATAGTATGTGTATATACAGTAAGTAAAAAACTAATTCACCGTATGTAAAAAATTCCTAACGAATATCAATATAGATTTCCCTGATGATGCCTACTCATATTTTTGACGATTTCTTCGCTGTTCGACGTCTTTATCATTTTTTTTAATGGTAATATCTAATTTTGACAATGTTTTTGTATACTAATGTCATATTTTTCTTATGTCGCTTATGTCGCATAACCGTATGTTCGAGAAATAAAAGATATTTTACTCATCTCTAAATTTAATTTATAAAAATATAAACATGACTAAATAAACCTACAAACTATTAACTTAAATGCTCAAATTGCAAACCATTTGCCTCTTGACAATATGCAAAACGATGTTGAAACTCCTGCAAAACAATATTAAAGGTGCATTAAGTTAATTTCGGTCCTAATTCTCTCTTTAAGTTCATCAATATTATTAAGTCTGTCAAACGTAAACTTTAGACTTAAGGTATCCCCATAAGAATAAATCTGGTGGGGACAGATCAGGAGATCTAGCTGGCCACTCTAAAAATCCTCGTCTGCCAATCCATCTATTAAGAAAAACATTATTTAGGTATTCACGTATATGTCATGCGTAATGCGGTGGTACTCCATCTTGCTGGTACAATAGCGAATTGTCCGATAGCTGAGGATTTTCAGAATTTGGGTATAGAGCCGCAAGTACGGGAATTATTCGCTGTTGAAGTAAATCCAAATACTTTCGGATTTCACCGTCACCGTTCAATGAACCGTCAATAAAAAAATGTCCCACAATTTTTTTACCAACTATTCCCGTCCACACTTTGACTATCTGTGGATACTGATTGTGTCCATCTATAGCCCAGTGAGGGTTCTCGTTTATTTACTTTACTTGTTAAGAAGAAGGTGGCCTCATCTGAAGGAACACATTTCGATCTGCATCACACTGCGATCGAAATCATCGTTATTAAGTTCATTAAGTGCATGTGATCGAAATCACTTGCACTTTTTATGGTTGCAACTTATTCTCTTTTAGAGACTTTAAAACAGAAATTTACCATATCGATTGCTTCAATGCAACATGACGGGTAGGTTTATCAGGATTTGTTTGCACTGATAATATTACATTCAATTGTTGATTGCACCGTCAATTGTGTAACGGGATATTTATTGTTAAATAAGTTACAAACCATAGACTGTGTACGGGTCCTATATCCATAATTAATCGTCATTAAAATCTCTGTGCGTTACTTTTCGCTTAAATTTTTTTCAAACGCAGTTATTCTTTGATAGCTAACTATTGTTTTGAAGTTGAAGTAGTGCAATTTAGTCTTAATGAGACATGTCTTCATCTACTGAAAGATTTAAACCGATAAGAAGTAATTGTAAAAAACCTTTTACAGGCAGTGGCGGAACGAAAAGATGTGCTCTTTTCGATATTAGTGCCAAAAGAAGGTATAATCATTCATTATACTACTATTAAAAATGATAAAAACGTCATAACTCGAAACAGTGGCTTACAGTGGGTTTTACATAAAATTATACAATTAATTTACATGATAATTACATTTTTCGTTTAAGTCGTTATGTTAAAAAAACGTTATGTTGATTGTTAATCAATTTCCTCCCCTTTCAATCCAGGAATTTTCATTGATAAATTAATCTTCCGTTTTTAAGTTAAAAAAACACATCCATCAACATAAAAACTGTATTAAAATAGTTGACGCCAAGCTTTTTTGTGAACTTTTTAACAACGTCTTACAGCCAATAAATATATTTTATAATATATTGATTTTGAATAATCGTGCAAGTATCCTTGAAGTGTCGTATAGAGATAATGAGAATAATCTATTCAGTAAATACTTCTCGAAGGCTTTTACGTTGTTATGTACTGTACTTGTACTTTGTTAAAAGCAATATTTCTGAAAACTTTTGTACATATTGTTGTGAATTTATTAAAAGGTTCAATATTTATAACACTTACGGATTTAATTTATTTCTTTATTTATATTAACTTATCTGACAAATTTATATATATTCGTACGTTACAAATTCGCGAGCGCGGGTTCAGAATTCACTGGCCCTCCATATAAAAATGTTGTATTTATATACGAAATCCTGATATACTGGAATAGTCGAGAACATCAAGTTGGAGAATTCACCATAATTTGAATCTAGACTTCCACCGAAATTTCTACAATAAAACAGAATAATTAGTCATAAAAGTTAGGCCAGTATATTTATCGTAACATTGCCCCCCTCTTAAAAGATGGTTCCTACTGGAACCTTGTCGGGACTGGAACCGGAACTGTATGCTGGTATCGGCAACTGGACCCTCTTTTACAACTTCCAGTTGTATAAAAATGACAAGGGACGGTTTTCTCTCCGCACCAGTAACTATGCGGATTGCAACAGACTAACACCTGGACTTCGGTGTCTTTAAAGATCTCCTCCACCATATTTCGGATAACCCTCCAATCTAATTGGCGGCACTCCAACTTTGGCATGGCTAACTTTTGCACGTCGGACTCTAGTACGTGCTCTCTCAATTGAAGTAAGGCTTCCCATACATCTCGGTAGGTAGGTTGGTCACGGGCAGTGTCTTTTGTTACCAGGTAGAAAAGGTAACGTGATGCATCTTGGAGTTTCAAGGTTTTACCGGGAGCTGGCACCTGGCATTGAAGTTCTGCAACTCGACCAAACTTCCTTCGAAAGACGGATGCCAACCCTGGTGCGTCTTTGATACTGGCCGGGATGGTAAGGGCCAGCGAGTAGTCATCGGGGAGCGCGAGTAGATCTTGCTTTTCTTCAGTGGTAACACCATGTCTCGCTTTACCGGTACCTCCATAGGCACCCATGAATTCCTCAAACGTGAGGTCAGACACATCTTGGACTTGGTTTACTTCCACTTCTTCATCTACGTCGTGGTCACCTTCGAAAGATGCCAACCGGTTATGGTGTACTATCATCGGCTTTCCCCTCGGAATCTTGCTTATTCGGTAGATGACATCGTTGATCTTCTCCATGATGAGGTATGGACCTTCCCAAAACTGCTGCAATTTGGGAGAACAACCTTTTCGCTTCTTGGGATTATACAGCCATACTTTGTCGTTCTTCTTAAAGCAACCCTTTTCGGCTTGTGTATCGTACCGTTTCTTCATTCGGTCGCTAGCGATCTGAAGGTGGGAACGGACCAACTCATGTACATCGTCCATTCTTCTTCGTAATTCGATCACATAATCTTCACCTGCTACATCTTCTCCAGGTCGACACCCAAATTCTAGATCACAAGGTAGTCGCATTTCGCGTCCGAATAGGACTCTGGCTGGTGTCTGGCCCGTTGATTCGTTAACAGCAGATCTGTAGGCCATTGTGAAGAACGGAAGGTATTGGTCCCAGTCTCGCTGATGATCGGACACCATCTTTGTCAAATACTTGCCAACTGTCCTATTCATTCGTTCTACCATACCATCCGATTGCGGATGATACGCGGTAGTTCTTGTTTTCTTCATGCCTAGTCTATCACATATTCCTTGGAATAGATCACTTTCGAAGTTCCTGCCTTGGTCACTATGGATCTCCAAAGGCACTCCAAATCGGCTGATATATTCTTGGATCAACTTATCTGCAACGGTGGCGGCCTTCTGGTCTGGAAGTGCGTAAATCTCGACCCACTTAGTGAAGTAATCCATTACTACCAACATGTACTTGCCCCCATTTTCACTTTCTGGAAATGGCCCTGCAATGTCCAAAGCTATTCTTTCAAACGGGCTTCCAACATTATATTGTCTCATAGGAGCTCTCCTTTTCCGGTGAGGCCCGTTACTCGTAGCACAAATAGTACATTTCTTACACCAGTCTTTTACGTCGTCGGAACTGTTCATCCAATAAAACCGTTCCCGAATTCGCTGAAGGGTTTTCCTTACACCAAAATGCCCTCCCGATGGACTGTCGTGTAACTGACGAAGTACTTCGGCTATTCTGCTCTTTGGGATCACCAACTGTCTTCTCTTCTCTGAACCGTCATCATTTTCCAGGACTCGTTTGAGCAAGCCATCTTCGATGATAAATGAGTCCCACTGGGCCCAATACGTCTTAACTACTGAGCATAGGTTTGATATTTCCTGCCAAGGTGGTCGACGGTTTTCCTCTTTCCATTTTCGGATTTTCTGTATAACTGGATCTCTCTCTTGTTCTTCCCTGATCTTAGTAGGCGTCCAGTCGTCGTTGACAATCGTCGTTCTTAGCACTGCTGCTTCCTTGGATTCCGTTTTGTTGCAGTGGGAACACTCTGCTGAGCATGGCCTTCTGGAAAGAGAATCAGCGTTTCTGTGGCTAACTCCGGCCCGGTGCTCAATCTTAAAATCGTATTCTTGGAGTCGTTCGATCCACCTGGCTATCTGACCCTCTGGATTCTTAAACTGCATCAACCACTTAAGGGCGGCATGGTCGGTTCGGATTAGAAACTTTCTTCCATAGAGGTATTGATAGAAGTGCTCTACTGATTTCACTACTGCCAGAAGTTCTCTTCTCGTGACGCAATAATTCCGCTCAGGTTTTGAAAGAACTTTACTAAAATATCCGAGGACTCGTTCCTGTCCTCCTTGAATCTGAGACAGCACTCCTCCAATTCCCACATTACTTGCATCTGTATCTAAGATGAACTCTCCTTCTGGCAGTGGATACCCTAAAATTGGTGCTGTTATTAAATGCTTTTTCAAGGTCTCAAAGGCATTTTGGCAGTCCATATCCCAGCGGTATTCTCTTGCTTCCTCTGTAAGTCGCGTTAATGGCTTAGCGATATCTGCAAACTTCTTAATAAACCTCCGGTAGTAAGTACATAATCCAAGAAAACTTCTCACTTGATGTTTGTCAGTTGGTTTTGGCCATTCCTTAATGGAATCGATTTTTCCCTTATCCACGGCCACTCCTTCTTTACTGACTATATGACCCAGATAATTGACTTTACCTTGAAATAGCTGGCACTTCTTGGGGTTTAGCATCAATTGGGCAGCTTTAAGTCGATTAAAAACGTTTTCTAAATTCCTCAAATGATCTTCGAATGTCTCCCCCAAGACGATTATGTCATCTAAATAAACCAGGCATGTTTTCCAAGATAACCCTCTCAACACATTTTCCATAAGCCTCTCAAATGTCGCAGGAGCATTACAAAGTCCAAATGGCATAACGTTGAATTGCCACAATCCAGATCCTGTGGTGAAGGCTGTCTTTTCTTTATCTACTGGGTCCATTTCTACCTGCCAGTATCCAGACTTCAAATCTAAAGTGGAAAACAATTTACTTCCAGCCAATGTGTCCAATGTGTCATCGATCCGAGGCAGAGGATAACTATCTTTCTTGGTAACGTTGTTCAGCAAACGGTAATCCACACAGAACCTCGTCGTTCCGTCTTTCTTCTTAACCAGGACCACCGGAGAGACCCATGGGCTCGTAGAAGGTTCTATCACCCCGTCTTTCTTCATTTCCTGAACAATCGTTTCAGCTTCCTCTCTTTTCGCCTGTGGTAATCGTCGAGCTGTTTGACGAATTGGCTTAGCATTACCAGTATCAATTTTATGCTTAACAACGGTAGTTCTTCCCGTCTTTCCTCCTTTCGGTACGAAAATACCACGATACTGCCGAAGAAATTCCCTTAATTTCCTTTTCTCCATCTGGTTTAGAGACTGTCCTGCAACTGCAACCATTTGGTCGAATTTGTCGTTGGAATTATCAGATGTTGTCGCCTGACGAATTATGGATGTCACAGGTACACAAGTTCCTACTTTTGTCTCTTTCTTTATGGTCACTGGGTAGTCGTTGACATTGATAAGTCTCACAGGAATTTCTTTAGCCGAAGTCACCAATTCCTTTCCAATTATGATTCCACGGCCAACCTCATCGTCGTGGTTCCAAGGCTCCATCATAACAGGTCTCCCTTCGTCTACAATTCCCTGTAGTCGCGCTACTATGATCGTTTCGCTTCTCGCAGGCACGACTGTATCTTCTGTAATGGCTGCTTGCACAGTGTTGTCATTATGTGGATGGAGAAATACTTCCTCGTTGCCAACTTTGATTACCTTATTCTTAAAATCCAATTGGAATCCATGCATATTCATTACGTCCATTCCTAATATAACATCCTCTTCGATGTCAGCAACTATAACAGTATGGACAAACTTTTCTGCTCCAATCCCCAATTGTACCTGGATTTCTCCATGAATGTTGGCATTTTCACCTGTAGCGGTCCGAAGTCGCAACCTCGTTGGTAACAGTTTCTTTCGGCTGTTTATAACTGTCGGGCGTATAATGGTTCTGGTCGCTCCGGTATCCACCAACAACGTATGCTTTTTACCATTTATGTCTCCATCTACATATACACTATCTTCACGACATTTCAAAGAAGCTATTAGTATAAGAGGGTCTTTGGAAGAGTTCCGGGTCGAAGCTGCCCCCCTAAGGTTGACTCGTTCTGGTTTTCCTGATGGTGAGTTTCTTGATTTTATGGTCTTCTTTTTCTTGCATGTCATGCTTTTCATCAAATTAAAGAGCTGGTCAAGTTTATCTTCATCTCCTTCCTCTTTTACAGTCCTAACTTTACTGTAACCGCCAGAGGCCTGCGTAGCTGACTCATATTCGAGGGCGGCGGATAGGACATCAACCAGCGTCTTGTGACGTGCTAATCGCAGTGTTCTCTGCATTTCATGATCACGAAGACCATCAATAAACGTTTGAACGGCCAATTTTTCCATCATGTCTTCGGGAGCTGTTGGATAAGCATATCGTACTAATCTGGCAATATCTACCTCATATTCTTGAAGAGCCTCATCTTTCTTCTGTCTACGATTTTTAAGCTGTGACTGATATACATGCTCCAAATGTTCGTGGCCATATCGCATATTTAACCTCTTCTTCAGTTGTTCGAAATCATCGGTCTCCTCTACGGCTATGGTCTGAAGCACATCTAAGGCATCTCCTCGAAGAGCGATAGTCAGGTTTACAGCCTTTTCTTTTTCAGACCATCCATTCGCTCTTGCGGCTGATTCGAACTGTTTCATGTAGTTGTTCCATGATGATTTTCCGTCGAAAGTTGGGACTTTAACATGAATAGAACCTCCACTTCCTTCAAATTTCGGCCGTGTCTCCAACTTACATTTCGTCTCGTCTTCTTTTATCTCCACTGTAATTGGATTGTTTCCTCTCTCTGCTGTCCCTGTTTCCTCCATCTTCCTTTCCATCTCTTTAATCTTTTCTTCGAAGGCCGACATATCGGCAGCAACTTGGTTTTTTAGCGAAGACATTCTATCGTCGAGGGCAGACATCTCAGAAGTTATTTTAGAGATGTTAGCAGAAACTTTACTTTCCAGAGACGAAATCTCGTTAGAAACTTTGTTTTCTAATGATGCGATGTCACCAGAAACTTTCGAAATATCGCCAGAAACTTTGTTCTCCAATGATGCGATGTCGCCGGAAACTTTGGCTACATCAGAGGAAACTTTCGAAATCGACGAGAGGACAGCATCTTCAAATATATAAGTCTCTGGATCTAGTCCTTCTTCTAGCAAAGCGTTCTTTAGTCGTTGGACTAACTCAGCCTTTTTTCCGGTAGAAGCTAATTCTCTGTCTTCAAGATGTCTTCTTAAATTAGTCACTGTCAGCTCATAAATCGTAGCCATTTTCACAATTTATTTTATATTCACTTGTATTATTATTATAAGTCTAATTTATGTTCGATCTCACTCTGACACCATTTGTTGTGAATTTATTAAAAGGTTCAATATTTATAACACTTACGGATTTAATTTATTTCTTTATTTATATTAACTTATCTGACAAATTTATATATATTCGTACGTTACAAATTCGCGAGCGCGGGTTCAGAATTCACTGGCCCTCCATATAAAAATGTTGTATTTATATACGAAATCCTGATATACTGGAATAGTCGAGAACATCAAGTTGGAGAATTCACCATAATTTGAATCTAGACTTCCACCGAAATTTCTACAATAAAACAGAATAATTAGTCATAAAAGTTAGGCCAGTATATTTATCGTAACAATATCAACATCAGTTCATAACTTATAAAGTTCTTATATAGATAAAAAAAGAGATGGTATATACACTATACTTTGAATAAATGAAACTTCTTATTAACGTATTGGATTGACGTACAATAACGTGTTGCTTTTTTACATTCTAATAAATTATGTGAACTATAATATACAGGGATTTTAGAAAACTTGGATATATTTAAAACACAAATAATCGAAACTGACTACTACAAAACGTAAACCAGGGCTCCTGGTACTTGTAGTAAAAAAAGGTATTTATACATATCCGTCTTGTATCCGTTCCGTGTCAACGCCGAGTCCTGGTATTTTTAATGTTATATTTACATATCGCTATCCCGGTGGAACAATGACGCAACTACAATAATGTAACTTTTCAGGAGAGCCAAAAATATAAAATTAGTTTACTTAATACCTCATGCAATGAAGCATAATGAAGTTACTGGATTAGTATTGCAGTTATACTTAGCCACCGTGATATTACTGTAACTCTATTACACATTCGAAATGAATTCTTAATTTTTCATTCCTAAATTTAATCCCCAATTGCAATTACGTCATTGTTTCTACAAAATAACTGAGGCAACAATGACGTAATTGCAATTGAAGATCAAATTTAGGGATAAAAAATTATGAATTTAGAATTTAGTTTTAGAAAGAAAAATTTAGAATTTAGTTTTAAAGATAAAAATACAGACATACTCATTTTGTAACATTTTTGGTTACCTAGCTAGTTTTGAAAGGTGAAATCGAAATAAGTACAAAAAGTCATCGAAAAAGTTTATTAAACAAATCGAAAATTGTAGTAAAAGCAAACAATTTTAATAAAAATGAACTTAAAAACAAAATTGAAATTGCAAAAAAAAGTATCAACGAAAAATTTAATCGTAAAAGGCTTTACAAAATCCAGGAATTCAAAACAATTCCGACGAAATCCAACCCCTTCTTTTTTGGCAAACATCAACTTTCGTCCACGTTGATTGTTTATAACTGTTTTTGTACAGGAAGTAATATTTCCCTTTTAACCTTTGAAATAGCATTACTTCAGTTATTTTGAAGTCACGGCCTTCCTCGTCTTTGGTGAAATCTAGTCCCATTTTATTGTACAGTGCTTTTACATCGTAAAACTCAGTGAAATCCATTTCTTTAACGGTTGAACGAGCTCCTGTTTTTTAAGCATTCCTAATTAATTCAACGTATTACTCGGAAATGTTTATCGGCTCTGATTTGGTTGCCCTCTTCACTGCTTTTTCTATTATGCTGTTGATTTCGTCACCTTCATTTTGGGTGTGACCGCGAACAAGGTACTTGTGAGTAATAGAATTAATGTCCAAAGTATTGACAGCAAACAGGTCACGGCTATCAGAAATTTATTTTTTTGTTGGCCTACACAGTTATATATATATAGCTCTTTCAGTTATTTCAAATGTTAATGAGAAACGTTTTACATAACTGTTTTTGTTTTTCCTTGCCTGTAATAAAAAATGCACAATTTGTATTTCTGGGAGTGGTTTTTGATGTAGAAATACGTCGATAGCTCAACTTAAGTGACTGAATACAAAAAGCCAAAATCTCTCGCTGTCTTTGCAAGTTTCTCTCTCAGCTTTTCAGATACCTTATTTGGACATTTCAAACGGCATTTGTCGGTACACACAGGTCCCATTTTTTAGCAGCTACAGGTTTTCCTGTTCTAGAAGTATACTCCTGTCCAGAATTCTTTAGTCTTTTCCACTTTTCTTTTAACCAATTATCCACATTCCTTTCTCTTTTTTTCCCTTCTTGACTAAGAGAGTGTTACGATAATTATCCTGGCCTAAAATAACCGTATTATATTATGACTAATGCTGTTCTGTTTTAGATTATACGAGACCTTTCGAATAGCTGGCATAAACTCCAAGTAATAAAAAAACTGGTTCCATTCGAATCTTCCGGAATTAGGCCTGTCCATTCGAGGCGAAACCAGGTCAATTGAGGTCAAAATCCATGGGATTCTAGAGCAGCTGTTTTCGTATAAATATGAGGGAACTTTTATTTTGAAAAGCGTTAGTTAATTCTGAACCCGCGCTCGCGAATTTGTTACGTACGGATATATATATAAATTATTGTCAGATAAGTTAATATAAATAAAGAAATAAATTAAATCCGTAAGTGTTATAAATATTGAACCTTTTAATAAATTCACAACAAATGGTGTCAGAACAGTGGAATACTTAAGATAAATTGCGAAAATAAATTACAAGTGAATATAAAATAAATTGTGAAAATGGCTACGATTTATGAGCTGACAGTGACTAATTTAAGAAGACATCTTGAAGACAGAGAATTAGCTTCTACCGGAAAAAAGGCTGAGTTAGTCCAACGACTAAAGAACGCTTTACTAGAAGAAGGACTAGATCCAGAGACCTATATATTTGAAGATGCTGTCCTCTCGTCGATTTCGAAAGTTTCCGGCGACATCGCATCATTGGAGAACAAAGTTTCTGGCGATATTTCGAAAGTTTCTGGTGACATCGCATCATTAGAGAACAAAGTTTCTGACGATATTTCGAAAGTTTCTTCTGATGTAGCCAAAGTTTCTGGTGATGTAGCCAAAGTTTCCGGCGACATCGCTTCGTTGGAAGACAAAGTTTCTAACGAGATTTCTTCGCTGGAAAGCAAAGTCTCTGCTAACATCTCTTCGGAAATCTCTAAAGTCACTTCTGAGATGTCTGCCCTCGACGATAGAATATCTTCGTTAAAAAATCAAATTGCTGCCGATATGTTGGCCTTCGAAGAAAAGATGAAAGAAATGGAAAGGAAGATGGAGGAAACAGGCACATCAGAGAGAGGTAACAATCTGATTACAGTGGAGATAAAAGAAGACGAGACGAAATGTAAGTTGGAGACACGGCCGAAATTTGAAGGAAGTGGAGGTTCTATTCATGTTAAAGTCCCAACTTTCGATGGAAAATCGTCATGGAACAACTACATGAAACAGTTCGAATCAGCCGCAAGAGCAAATGGATGGTCTGAAAAAGAAAAGGCGGTAAACCTGACTATCGCTCTTCGAGGAGATGCCTTAGATGTGCTTCAGACCATAGCCGTAGAGGACACCGATGATTTCGAACAACTGAAGAAGAGGTTAAATATGCGATATGGCCACGAACATTTGGAGCATGTATATCAGTCACAGCTTAAAAATCGTAGACAGAAGAAAGATGAGGCTCTTCAAGAATATGAGGTAGATATTGCCAGATTAGTACGATATGCTTATCCAACAGCTCCCGAAGACATGATGGAAAAGTTGGCCGTTCAAACGTTTATTGATGGTCTTCGTGATCATGAAATGCAGAGAACACTACGATTAGCTCGTCACAAGACGCTGGTTGATGTTTTATCCGCCGCCCTCGAATACGAGTCAGCTACGCAGGCCTCTGGCGGTTACAATAAAGTTAGGACTGTAAAAGAGGAAGGAGATGAAGATAAACTTGACCAGCTCTTTAATTTGATGAAAAGCATGACATGCAAGAAAAAGAAGACCATAAAATCAAGAAACTCACCATCAGGAAAACCAGAACGAGTCAACCTTAGGGGGGCAGCTTCGACCCGGAACTCTTCCAAAGACCCTCTTATACTAATAGCTTCTTTGAAATGTCGTGAAGATAGTGTATATGTAGATGGAGACATAAATGGTAAAAAGCATACGTTGTTGGTGGATACCGGAGCGACCAGAACCATTATACGCCCGACAGTTATAAACAGCCGAAAGAAACTGTTACCAACGAGGTTACGACTTCGGACCGCTACAGGTGAAAATGCCAACATTCATGGAGAAATCCAGGTACAATTGGGAATTGGGGCAGAAAAGTTTGTCCATACTGTTATAGTTGCTGACATCGAAGAGGATGTTATATTAGGAATGGACGTAATGAATATGCATGGATTCCAATTGGATTTTAAGAATAAGGTAATCAAAGTTGGCAACGAGGAGGTATTTCTCCATCCACATAATGACAACACTGTGCAAGCAGCCATTACAGAAGATACAGTCGTGCCTGCGAGAAGCGAAACGATCATAGTAGCGCGACTACAGGGAATTGTAGACGAAGGGAGACCTGTTATGATGGAGCCTTGGAACCACGACGATGAGGTTGGCCGTGGAATCATAATTGGAAAGGAATTGGTGACTTCGGCTAAAGAAATTCCTGTGAGACTTATCAATGTCAACGACTACCCAGTGACCATAAAGAAAGAGACAAAAGTAGGAACTTGTGTACCTGTGACATCCATAATCCGTCAGGCGACAACATCTGATAATTCCAACGACAAATTCGACCAAATGGTTGCAGTTGCAGGACAGTCTCTAAATCAGATGGAGAAAAGGAAATTAAGGGAATTTCTGCGGCAGTATCGTGATATTTTCGTACCGAAAGGAGGAAAGACGGGAAGAACTACCGTTGTTAAGCATAAAATTGATACTGGTAATGCTAAGCCAATTCGTCAAACAGCTCGACGATTACCACAGGCGAAGAGAGAGGAAGCTGAAACGATTGTTCAGGAAATGAAGAAAGACGGGGTGATAGAACCTTCTACGAGCCCATGGGTCTCTCCGGTGGTCCTGGTTAAGAAGAAAGACGGAACGACGAGGTTCTGTGTGGATTACCGTTTGCTGAACAACGTTACCAAGAAAGATAGTTATCCTCTGCCTCGGATCGATGACACATTGGACACATTGGCTGGAAGTAAATTGTTTTCTACTTTAGATTTGAAGTCTGGATACTGGCAGGTAGAAATGGACCCAGTCGATAAAGAAAAGACAGCCTTCACCACAGGATCTGGATTGTGGCAATTCAACGTTATGCCATTTGGACTTTGTAATGCTCCTGCGACATTTGAGAGGCTTATGGAAAATGTGTTGAGAGGGTTATCTTGGAAAACATGCCTGGTTTATTTGGATGACATAATCGTCTTGGGGGAGACATTCGAAGATCATTTGAGGAATTTAGAAAACGTTTTTAATCGACTTAAAGCTGCCCAATTGATGCTAAACCCGAAGAAGTGCCAGTTATTTCAAGGTAAAGTCAATTATCTGGGTCATATAGTCAGTAAAGAAGGAGTGGCCGTGGATAAAGGAAAAATCGATTCCATTAAGGAATGGCCAAAACCAACTGACAAACATCAAGTGAGAAGTTTTCTTGGACTATGTACTTACTACCGGAGGTTTATTAAGAAGTTTGCAGATATCGCTAAGCCATTAACGCGACTTACGGAGGAAGCAAGAGATTACCGCTGGGATACAGACTGCCAAAATGCCTTTGAGACCTTGAAAAAGCATTTAATAACAGCACCAATTTTAGGGTATCCACTGCCAGAAGGAGAGTTCATCTTAGATACAGATGCAAGTAATGTGGGAATTGGAGGAGTGCTGTCTCAGATTCAAGGAGGACAGGAACGAGTCCTCGGATATTTTAGTAAAGTTCTTTCAAAACCTGAGCGGAATTATTGCGTCACGAGGAGAGAACTTCTAGCAGTAGTTAAATCAGTAGAGCACTTCTATCAATACCTCTATGGCAGAAAGTTTCTAATCCGAACCGACCATGCCGCCCTTAAGTGGTTGATGCAGTTTAAGAATCCAGCGTTAGTTAATTCTGAACCCGCGCTCGCGAATTTGTTACGTACGGATATATATATAAATTATTGTCAGATAAGTTAATATAAATAAAGAAATAAATTAAATCCGTAAGTGTTATAAATATTGAACCTTTTAATAAATTCACAACAAGAGCATTACCAAGTGTTGGTGTTTGGGGATCTTGGTGTATATTTTACTTACATAAAATGTACTTATGTCAATGTTGCCTCACAATAAGAAGAAATCTAGATAAAAAATGACACAGAATACAGTTACGTCAAGGTTTTCGCGTATTTGTGAAAAACCCTTAGAGCAACAATAACATAAAATACAATTACATCAATGTAGCACCATAGGTACAAGCACACACTCGACCTATCGAAGCACAACTATACATTCTGTCATTGTTTCTCCGAGATCGGCTGATTTTTCAAATATGACGCATCTGCTCCCTGGTGGCTAAAAGCTGAACAACACGTCTGACAGTGATCTGACGAATGGGGAACCAAGTTTGAACGCAATGATGACATAAACTAATTTTCGATAAATTTGTAGTTACGTCAATGTTCCACCGGGACAGCGATATATCCGCGTTGTAGAAGTGTGCGTACCGGACCGAATAGAAAGGAAAACTTTATTACATATTTCTGTGTAAAAGATAGTTAAAAATATGGCGGCTTGGATAAAATATCTCACCGTGTTGGCATTATTACTTAATAATGAGAAAAAAAACAAGAGCAGAATAGGCGAAAACAAAGAAGAATTTAAAATTATATAGAGAATTATTGGACAATAAAACAAAATTTTCAAGGTGCGTACCGGACCGAATAGAAAGGAAAACTTTATTACATATTTCTGTGTAAAAGATAGTTAAAAATATGGCGGCTTGGATAAAAGATCTCACCGTGTTGGCATTATTACTTAATAATGAGAAAAAGAGCAAGAGCAGAATAGGCGAAAACAAAGAAGAATTTAAAATTATATAGAGAATTATTGGACAATAAAACAAAATTTCACGAATGTCGCAGTACTCTTTTTTCTTTTTCTTTTTCTTTTTCCTTTAATACATATAAAAAACCATAAAATACTAACAGAAAAACATCCTGCTTGTCTGTTTACCAGCACAGCGTACACAAAACAATCAAATCGTGTTTATATAAGTCCGTGCGATCCGTGTCATTTCCGTGCATCTCCAGTGCCGAAAACAAAAATCGTTTGAAATTAATTTCAGGCCGTGCACGGACTGGTCACGTCCGGAAAACGCCAATGTATTTAATATACTTATAAGAGAACATTATTATTTTTTAAATGGGCACTGTCATAACACGGAACGGACTGCACGGATATGTATAAATCGACCTTAGACTACAAGCCCATAATACATTTTTAAGGAGTCATTTGACCCAGCATGAATCACAGCTAAATCAATACTACAATTTGTAATAACAACTTTAGAAACTATGCCGTCAATTTTTATCGGTACACGTGACTACACAGGTAACTTAAACTTATTACTCAAGGGGGTGGGGGCATTTTGGCCAAACATATTTGTACAGCATTTATAACTTAGGTATGTAGCAGGGACAATCTTTGATTTTCGGAAAATTTTGACCCCATTTTAGTCAATTTGATACAGTACGGTATTCATACACATAGTTTCGGATCGTTATTTATATCAGCGGTTCCTAAATTGTGATCCGCGGAACCCTGGGGTTCCGTAGAAGGTGTGCAGAAGTTCCGCGTCCGTCCCACAGTTAAATAAAACATTCGTAGAAAAGACTCATACCTACATCTAATTACGACTTTTCGCTTAAACCCCAGTATGGTCGGCTGCAAACATCTTAAAGTTCTCGATAAAGTCGTACAAATTTTTAACTACGTTAAATCACGTCCACTCCAGTCCAGCCTTTTTAAAAAAGCTTGTGAAGAGGTAGGAAGTCAGCATCAATCACTTTTGCTACACACGGAAGTAAGATGGCTTTGAAAAGAAAAAGTTTTATCAAAATAATTTGAATTGCGCAACGAGCTTACGATATTCTTTGCTGAACAACCCATTTCTGTATCTGTTAGTACGCTTGTTGAACAATTGCATGATGAGCAAATGGTTGATGATATTGGCTTACTTAGCTGATATATTCGATAAACTCAACGTATTCCGCCAGTCCCTACAAGGAAGAAAAGTAACCACATTTACAGTAAAAGACAAAATACCTTCCCTTAAAAACAAAATTTGCTTCTGGATAGAATATGTGGAACAAAAAATTACCAATGTTTTACTCTTTTAAATAACTTCCTGGAAGAGAATAAGTTAGGAGTAACCTCAGATATGGAAAAAAACATAATTGAACATTTAATTAACCTCGAAAAATCCTTGAAATATTATTTCCCGGAGAAGTTACAGGACATTGACTGGGTTCAGAATCCATTCACAAAACATACCAATCCATCGATGCTAACTATGCCAGAGTATGAGAATGTGATCGACATTAAGTGTTCATTCGTTCTAAAATAAAAATTCGAATCAGAACATTCTAATCTGAATGACTTTTGGATTGCACTTAAAGATGAATACCCCGCAATCGTTGAGAAAGCTATCATAGTTTTACCACGTTTTACTTCCTTTTGTGACGACTTACCGATGCGAGACTGGTTTTTAGCTTACTCTTATACCAAAAACAGGTTCAGAAATACTCTGGATGCAGCTCCTGATCTTCATATTCAATTGTCAGACATTAAGCCTAATTTTAATACTATTAAAAGAAAATGTGTGAAAAAATTTCATTCTTCACATTGAAATAGTTATAGTTACTTACTTAATTGTATTTATCTTTGTATAATAAATATTTTGAATTCCTTACAATATTATTTTTCATTCATAATTTCTTCCTTCTTTTACAGTCTTACATGGTATAATAAATGGTAAATAAGTTTCAAGACCGCCATCTTCGAAGAAGGGGTGCAAAGAGTTTTCGCGCCGTATCTCGTAAACTAGTAACTCTACAAAAATCTATATTCAATCTTATTCGTAGCAAATTAAATTGTCTACAACTTTGTTTCTACTACTTTTTATCATAAAATGTAACATAAATAAGTTATAAACAAAAATAACGAAAAATTTTGGAACAAATTTTCTTTTGGGCCTTATAACTTTTTTGTAGTAATTTTACAAAAAATGACATCAGAACAATATTATAAAGAGTTGTTTAAAGGGTTGTTAAATACTAGCCATCTTAGAATAAGGGGTGCAAAGGATTTTCGCGCTGTATCTCATAACTAGCAACTCTAAAACTAAAGTAAACTTTTTTGGGAGATTCCTTGTAGCAAATTAAATTGTCTACAAATTTATTCCCGTTAGTTGTTAGTGTAAAATGAAAAATAAAAAATTTTTGAAATCTTTTGGGCCTTATAACCTTTTTTTAATCATTTTACGACAAAATGACAACAGAACAATATTATAGAGGGTTTTTAAAGAATAAATTTTACTACAAATAATTTCATCAATTTTTCTGGGTTTTGAAGCGCTCCAAAGTTGAAGGGATTTTTGATTACTCGTAAGAATACGATAAAAACGAACCATTAGACTTTTCCATTATATATTTTTTTATTCATGTCATTTTAAATCAATTTATCATTTTCTTAACATTATTCGTATGTTATTATTAATTTATTATCGACCCCTTTCTCCACCACAAAACTTATTAATATTAATTATCTTAAGATATTTTCTTGGCAAAAAACAAAACAAACTTGGTAACACCATTTGAAAACCTGAAAAATAATAGTTTATTTTCATATAAGTTTTTAGCCTCAAAAGTACGTATTTTCGCACTTTTTTGTTTAATGGTAAATAACCATCCAAAACTATGTGTATGAATGTTGTCATCATCATCATTCTAGCTTTACAACCTTGCGTGGGTCCTAACCTCCTCAAGAATTTCTCTTCAGTCGTCCCTATCCATCGCCTTTCTCCGCCAAGCACGTATTGCCATATTTCTCATGTCATCATCGATGTTATCAAGGAACCTTGTTCTTGGTCATCCTCTTCTTCTCTTGCCAATGGGTCTATCAAGGAGCGTTTTTCAAGCTGGGTAAGTTTGTTCCATCCGCATTACATGCCCTATCCACCTCAGACGTCCTATCTTAATATATTTTACGATATCAGGTTCCTGGTATATTCTATGAAGTTCGAACTTGTATTGTCTTCTCCACACTCCATTCTCATTCACTGCTCCATATATTCGCCTTAGTACTTTTCTTTCGAAACGTCCTAACATGTTTTCATTATTTTTGATAGAGTCCAGGTCTCCGAACCATATGTTAGGACTGGGCGTATTATTGTTTTGTAGAGTTTTATTTTTGTATTTCTCGATATATGAATGTCGTACTATATCGAATTTTTGAAAATGTGGAAAATTTTCCGAAAATTAAGGATTGTCGTTACTACTGGTACCAATATTTTTGTACGGCGTTAGGTTCAGGTCATTATTTTTGTATTACCTATCTGTAAGTTATAAATGCCGTAATGCCGTAATGTTTGGCCAAAATGCCCTCCTTTAGAGGTAAGTTTACCTTATTACTGTAGTCATTTGTAAAAAAAAAAATTGACGGCATAATTTATAAAGTTGTTATTATATATTGTAGAATTGATTTATATGTGATTCGTGTTGTGTCAAATGACCCCTTAAAAATGCCCCATAGGCATTTTTAAGGGGTCATTAATCCATAGTCTAAAAAATTTGGAAAAGTACAATGTTTTTTAGACAGTCACTGTAACTACCATCTAACAATTGTTTTACTACCTGTAGATAAAATAACCAAAGTTATACAAATTCATCCAAAGTTTTTCGTATATTTTTGTATATTAACAATTTATTTAAAGCAAAAATAATAACATGCTAGAGGCCAGAGTAACACTGCTGCATAAAATTATAAATTTAGGCTGGAAAACAACCGTATTCCTAAAAACTGGACACTTGCGAACATCCTCCCAACATACAAGAAAGGAGAAAAAAAGAAATGCTCAAATTACAGACCCATATCTATTCTGAGCGAAGATAATTCTGAAAAAAGATTATGAAATATTGTTGAAAAAACATTAGATGATAATCAATGCGGCGTCAGACCAGGAAAGAGTACGATTGACTTAATATTCACAGTACGACAGCTAGCAGATAAAGCACTACATGAGAATGATAAACTATACTCCGGTTTTGTAGACAGCCAGAAGGGTGGTGCCCAGAGAATTTGACGGAGAAATAGGGAAGTTGCAAGGATTTGTGGACTCACTAGAATTCATGAGAACCATAGAAAGAGGTAATCTTTGAACCATTACCTTTTTCTTTTGGAGGTCTTTATCGAGAAAAATTTTCATATCTTGAAGGTATTCATAATATATATATATATATATATATATATATATATATATATATATATATATATATATATATATATATATATATATATATATATATATATATATATATATATATATATATATATATATATATATATATATATATATATATATATATATATATATATATATATATTATAATACTAAAAACGAACAATACCAAAAAAACTAGTTTGAAAAAAATAGCAATAATTGAATTTTCTATAAAATGCGACTTTTTAACCAGTCGTTGTTTTTAATGCATTACACTTGCTGCAAAATGGCAATAAATACAAAAGGGGGGGAACAAGCCTTTTTTTATTGAATGTTTTTTAACCGCTTAGATTGTACTTATTACCCTCATTATTTACCTAGAAAATCTTTATAATACAAAACAGTCCACAAAATTTCATTAAAACCGATTTATTAGATTTGGCATAATAATCTTACAATATTTTTTTTAATTAAAATTCTTTAAAATCTTCTTTAAAATCTTGCACAACAAAAACTAGACCATACAGAAGTTTGCCAATTTTTTTACGTATAGAAAAGCACTCCACCTATAATAATATAAAGTACAGTAAAACCTCGATATAACGGACTACTTGGGGGGAGGGGGTGTCCGTTAAAGCCGAAAGTCCGTTATATAAAAATATGGTTAAAATAAATCAAAATATATATGTACGCTATTTTTTTGAAAATATATAAATATGTACACTGTAATTAGATATTTAAGTAATTGTCTTCGGACATTCGTCGTGAAGTGACGTTGCTGTGGATATCGACGCGCTTGCTGTCGGTAATCCCGTTTTGAACAAGTTTTGTTTGCTCTTTCCATGTTTGCTGTATTTCTATGATCAAATCCCTAAATACAGTTTAATTTAATAATCAATAAATGTTGTTAGATCGTCGATATGCGATCTTACCTCTGATAACTTCATTTTTAACAGTCTTGTTTTGTCGTCTTGTTTGCTATCTTTACTTCCGTCCTCATTTTTAAGGTTCATAACTTCATCTGCTATTTCACTTTCAGGCATGATGTTATACCCAGGGTCACCTTCATCTACTTCTAGCGCTTGTAAAACATCTTCCTCAGCTACATGTTCTCCGGCATTATTACGTATTGTCCCACAGAAATTAGTAACTTTCAACCCTTCTAAATCTATGTCTGCATCTTGGCCATCGAACAAATTCTTCCAACCATTTTCTAATGTTTGCGTTTTCACCTCCTCCCATGCTGCAGCAAAATTAAAAATTGTTGATTTTAAATTGTAAGACCTTAAGTTTTGCAAGGTACGTTGCGCTCTTGTATCTTCTGCATTATCTCCATCGTACAATATACCCATTACTTTGTCTAAAAACTTTCTGCGATATATTCGTTTGGCTGCCAAAATTATTTCCTGATCCATGGGTTAAATAAGCGATGTTGTACTTTTTGGCAAAAACATACACCTGAAATTTCCATCTTCTGAACGTAGAATATTGCCAGAGGCGTGAACAGGAGCGTTGTCTAAAAGCAATAAACATTTCACCTCTTCTGACGGTATTCCCAATTTCTCCTCTTGAAATTTTCTAGAAAGAAAGGTACAATTTCTTTGAAATACCAATTTTTGAAAATATCTGATGTGAACCATCCTTCTTAGAGCTATAATATGAAAGGGGCATATGATGCATTATGTCTTTTAAAACTCTAGGTTTACGAGATTTGCCAACCACTACAGGTATCAATCTATGCGATCCATCAGCATTAGCACAAAGCAGTGCCAAGATCCTGTCCTTGCTGATTTTTCTTCCAGAATCCGATTTTTCATATTTCGAGGCTTGTGCGCTTTCAGGCAAAGTACCCCATAACAAACCAGTTTCGTCAACATTGTAAAACTAAGATTCTAATAGCATTTCGTTACTTACTTGCTATATGTGCTACTAATTTTTGCCTAAAAGGTTCTGTTTCTTCTTTAGGTGCAGTTTAAGCTTCGCCGTAAATTCTTTTATTCATGATTCCGTGCCTTTTACGAAAGCGCCAGGGCCATCCATCACTTACTCTGGTATGTCCATATGATTTGCTAATTTAATTGCAGCATATTTCAATTCGACTGCTCGGACCATGATCCCACTAGAACGTTGGTGGCCATACCATTTTAAGATTACTTCTTCCAGTGAAGTTTCACGAGCCAATTTCATTCGTTTTCCAAGATTGCTATGCTATCCTACATCACACATGAATGCAAATTTATTTATTTTGTTTTTGTTTTTTATGTCCGAAAGTTTGCTTTTTTATGCCATATTGATTACATATATGGGACGCATGTGTAATATTAACAGTATGTTTTTATTTTTTTTTACATTTGACCGGATTTTTTGTCCGTTATATCCGAAGTCCGTTAAATACAGGTCCGTTATATCGAGGTTTTACTGTACTTTATAGAATTGAAATCGGATTATTTGTTCCATTTCTCGCCATTTCTCGTGGCGCTAGTTCCGTAGCGCTCAGTATTTTACTATAGAGAAAAAAATCGGTTGCCTGTAAAGTCGGTTTTACGGGCGAAGATTTTACGTGACAACGTCTTTTTCTCGGTAGAATATTTATTGATATGAATATTATTAAATTGCACAATAGGAACAAGGAATTGAATGAAAATAAGAATTGCACAAATTTTAACTATAGGAATATATTTTGTTTACTAAAACATTGTACATGTAAACTTAAACTTAACTAATTTCTATTTGAGTGATTTTGTTGAGGATAGGACGATGATAGGAGAAATATGAAATGAAAGGAAGTGTTTCTGCTGTAATGTGTCTTGAACGCCAAGAACGCTCGAGAAAGACAGAGACACAAGCACGGAAGCACGCACCGATTCAACGCGCCTAATTCTCTAGTGCTGCGCGCGCAGCGGACCGATCATGTTTGAGTGGGAGAGAGACGTAAGGCATTCGCCGGTCCGGCGGGCCTCTCTCTCGTTCGGTGACTCACTGTAACAGACGTGAGCGGGCGTTACACTTTTTCATGAATGACTCCGAGCCACAACCTAATTTAAGACGTTGTCACGTCAAAAAGCAATACAACGTCAGTATAGAAGCTTTACTTAAAAAAAATGTTTTTAGTAATTTTTAAATATTTTAATCTTTGATAAATATTCCCCACCTATTTGAGAGGGGAGGAAGTCAATTATTATTACTGCAAAAATCCGAATGCCACCTCGCATCCAAATGTAGTCGTTTTTCACAGATCCCTGGTCTATTACTGTACTTTTATTGTTTATAAATAATAAAATGAGAGCTGTCGCTTGCTGTCGGTAATCCCGTTTTGAACAAGTTTTGTTTGCTCTTTCCATGTTTGCTGTATTTCTATGATCAAATCCCTAAATACAGTTTAATTTAATAATCAATAAATGTTGTTAGATCGTCGATATGCGATCTTACCTCTGATAACTTCATTTTTAACAGTCTTGTTTTGTCGTCTTGTTTGCTATCTTTACTTCCGTCCTCATTTTTAAGGTTCATAACTTCATCTGCTATTTCACTTTCAGGCATGATGTTATACCCAGGGTCACCTTCATCTACTTCTAGCGCTTGTAAAACATCTTCCTCAGCTACATGTTCTCCGGCATTATTACGTATTGTCCCACAGAAATTAGTAACTTTCAACCCTTCTAAATCTATGTCTGCATCTTGGCCATCGAACAAATTCTTCCAACCATTTTCTAATGTTTGCGTTTTCACCTCCTCCCATGCTGCAGCAAAATTAAAAATTGTTGATTTTAAATTGTAAGACCTTAAGTTTTGCAAGGTACGTTGCGCTCTTGTATCTTCTGCATTATCTCCATCGTACAATATACCCATTACTTTGTCTAAAAACTTTCTGCGATATATTCGTTTGGCTGCCAAAATTATTTCCTGATCCATGGGTTAAATAAGCGATGTTGTACTTTTTGGCAAAAACATACACCTGAAATTTCCATCTTCTGAACGTAGAATATTGCCAGAGGCGTGAACAGGAGCGTTGTCTAAAAGCAATAAACATTTCACCTCTTCTGACGGTATTCCCAATTTCTCCTCTTGAAATTTTCTAGAAAGAAAGGTACAATTTCTTTGAAATACCAATTTTTGAAAATATCTGATGTGAACCATCCTTCTTAGAGCTATAATATGAAAGGGGCATATGATGCATTATGTCTTTTAAAACTCTAGGTTTACGAGATTTGCCAACCACTACAGGTATCAATCTATGCGATCCATCAGCATTAGCACAAAGCAGTGCCAAGATCCTGTCCTTGCTGATTTTTCTTCCAGAATCCGATTTTTCATATTTCGAGGCTTGTGCGCTTTCAGGCAAAGTACCCCATAACAAACCAGTTTCGTCAACATTGTAAAACTAAGATTCTAATAGCATTTCGTTACTTACTTGCTATATGTGCTACTAATTTTTGCCTAAAAGGTTCTGTTTCTTCTTTAGGTGCAGTTTAAGCTTCGCCGTAAATTCTTTTATTCATGATTCCGTGCCTTTTACGAAAGCGCCAGGGCCATCCATCACTTACTCTGGTATGTCCATATGATTTGCTAATTTAATTGCAGCATATTTCAATTCGACTGCTCGGACCATGATCCCACTAGAACGTTGTTGGCCATACCATTTTAAGATTACTTCTTCCAGTGAAGTTTCACGAGCCAATTTCATTCGTTTTCCAAGATTGCTATGCTATCCTACATCACACATGAATGCAAATTTATTTATTTTGTTTTTGTTTTTTATGTCCGAAAGTTTGCTTTTTTATGCCATATTGATTACATATATGAGACGCATGTGTAATATTAACAGTATGTTTTTATTTTTTTTTACATTTGACCGGATTTTTTGTCCGTTATATCCGAAGTCCGTTAAATAGAGGTCCGTTATATCGAGGTTTTACTGTACTTTATAGAATTGAAATCGGATTATTTGTTCCATTTCTCGCCATTTCTCGTGGCGCTAGTTCCGTAGCGCTCAGTATTTTACTATAGAGAAAAAAATCGGTTGCCTGTAAAGTCGGTTTTACGGGCGAAGATTTTACGTGACAACGTCTTTTTCTCGGTAGAATATTTATTGATATGAATATTATTAAATTGCACAATAGGAACAAGGAATTGAATGAAAATAAGAATTGCACAAATTTTAACTATAGGAATATATTTTGTTTACTAAAACATTGTACATGTAAACTTAAACTTAACTAATTTCTATTTGAGTGATTTTGTTGAGGATAGGACGATGATAGGAGAAATATGAAATGAAAGGAAGTGTTTCTGCTGTAATGTGTCTTGAACGCCAAGAACGCTCGAGAAAGACAGAGACACAAGCACGGAAGCACGCACCGATTCAACGCGCCTAATTCTCTAGTGCTGCGCGCGCAGCGGACCGATCATGTTTGAGTGGGAGAGAGACGTAAGGCATTCGCCGGTCCGGCGGGCCTCTCTCTCGTTCGGTGACTCACTGTAACAGACGTGAGCGGGCGTTACACTTTTTCATGAATGACTCCGAGCCACAACCTAATTTAAGACGTTGTCACGTCAAAAAGCAATACAACGTCAGTATAGAAGCTTTACTTAAAAAAAATGTTTTTAGTAATTTTTAAATATTTTAATCTTTGATAAATATTCCCCACCTATTTGAGAGGGGAGGAAGTCAATTATTATTACTGCAAAAATCCGAATGCCACCTCGCATCCAAATGTAGTCGTTTTTCACAGATCCCTGGTCTATTACTGTACTTTTATTGTTTATAAATAATAAAATGAGAGCTGGTACACAGCGGACAAAACGCTTTTTGTTTTTTCCGCTATTGTACACTCTTGCTTTAATTTATTAATTATTGTAATAAAAAATTCAAATGATGCAGAAAAAGAATTTAAACTCATGTGAAACTAGTACACCTTTGTTTAAAATAAGTACTTCAACAAAACCTGACTACATGATGCCACAAATTGTGAGTTTAGTAGGAAATAATTACTTTTAAGAATGTCTATCGGAATTTTCGAGTATTTCTCCGTATATTTGGCTTCTTATTAAGTGGTTCGTAGTATTATATCGCGTTTTACACGTGTATGGAAGACACGTGTTGGTAATTTTAATTGAAAAATAACTCTCGTCATTCCTTTAGTCCAAGGGAAATTTTGCTGTTAAGTATTTAATCAACCTTCATATCAGTTAAATATAAAATTGGTACAATAACGTTGTGTTTTAAAAATGTTAAAACAAATTAAAAGAAAGTTTCAGTAGACATTTTATCCATTTTACTTTATTTAGAATTTACTCCAAAGTTTTATATTTATTTAGGTGTAAAATGTACAGTCATGAAAATGGTGAAACAAGTTTATGGATACGTTGCCAGCTGGAAAACTCTGGCGAGGTGATGAGAAGGTCTCTGTCATACAATCAGCTACAGCCCAACAACAACAAGCACAAACGAACCAAAAATCACCAAGAGCCTCTTCTCACTGAAAGCCTGCGCTGGAACATCAGCCGCTCTCGCCAAAGCGGGACGACTGAGGAATCGCATGAAATGGACAGTATCGATAAACGAATATATTTTCTGCATATATTATACAGAGACACGCGCTTTAATATTATTGGGATGATCATTATCCAGAATTAATCCATACGATTCTACCTCTAATAGTCTACAAGCCCATAGGAGATTTTAAATAGGTCATTTGACCCAGCATGAATCACATATAAAACAATACAATATGTGATAACAACTTTAGAAACGATGTTGTCAATTCTTATCGGTACATGTGAGTTACAGGTAAGATAAACTTAAGGAGGTAAGTTTTTTTGGCTAAATATTTTTGTACAGCATGTATAACTTAGGTAGATCATACAAAAATAATGACCTGCGACCTAATGCCGTACAAAAATATTGGTACCAGCAAAGAAAATTTTTTATTTTCGGAAAAATTTTTAGCCATTTTCCGTAATTTTACACAGTACGGCATTCAAATACATAGTTTCGAATGGTATATAGATTAATTTTTCTGTAACGCCATATATTTTTGCTGGTACAGGGGTGAGAAATCTAAGACGCAACCCTTAATTTTAACCCCCATGTTTTGTGTACCTTTAAGAATTGGCGGCATACTCTGTAAAGTTGTTATTACATATTGTAATATTGATTTATACTTGATTCATGCTGGGTCAAATGACCCATTAAAAATGTCCCATGGGCTTGTAGTCTACAACGGAAAGATTTACTTATCACAGAGACCTACGCCTACGGTCATGACCGGTTAAATGGGCGGGTACGACGTGGCGCGAAATTTTGAGGGTCGTTGATATGGGTACACGTAAACTCATCACCAATTAGCATAAATATCCTCGTACATAGTACAAACTCATCACCGCCATAAAATTAGGAATTTTAAAATAGACCCCGAGAGATTGGTAAACTCATCACTGGCCTACCTACACCTCGTGGCAGGTATAGAGCATAAAATCTTTGCAAACCGCTAAGGTTTGGTAATTTGACAGAATAATCCAATTCCAAATATATTAAATGCAAATCCAATTGATTTGATTCTATTTGCGAATTCCAAAAAATTCTCTTAGCAGCTACACTACTTAGACAGCTACTTAAAACTATGCGAAAAGAAAAATTTCTCTTCATTTGCCTTTCTCCCTTCAACATGGATAATGAAGCACTCATTGATTACGTTCTGAGCCAACGCAGATGAAAAATGATGGTTATCACTAAATTTAAATTTCAATTGCGAAAGACTCTAAAATCGAATTGCCTTTTGTGTACTTGTGCGACGAAAGGGTGTAAACCTTTTTTTTTTAGTTGTTTCGCACTGGTGTTGACGGATCATTCTGATCAAACAGAAAAAAATCAGCCTAATTAGGTTCTTTAAGTCAACTGTTGATAAAAATCTCGGGAAAGAAATGAAAGGCAGAATTTACAAAACAGTCATCAGACCAATAACGAGATACTCGGCAGAAACACGACCCGATACAGAGAGGACAAAAGGGTGTTAGAAACAGCAGAGATAACCTCATTGAACAAATTGATGGAAAAACACTATGGACAGAGATAGAAGTACATATTTTACGCCGCAGATGCAATGTGGGGAACATTAAGGACTGGGAAAGAAATAGAAGAGTAGAATTAAACGATCATATAAGCCGAATAACAACAAATAGAGTGGTAAAGACAGCAAGAGAGGGTTTCCAATAGGAAGACGATCAGTAGGAAGACCACGAAAACCATGGAACGACAATTTACTGGAGGCGCATTAAAGGAGGTTATTCTTTATAAAAAGTTCTGAATGATCTAAAACTTATGAAAACATCTTATAAAACATAAGAATTGTGGATAGTACGTGTGGAATCGGTGTAAATCACGCCACATACAATACACACAGGCAAAAATGCTGGTGATGAGTTTACCGATCTCCAAAGGATGTCGGTGATCAGTTTACTATATCTCGGAGAGTCTAATAATTTTATGGGGGCCATAAAGTTATGGGTTCATACATGTCCGTTGATATAACAATAAAATATTTTTTTTACTTTGGTTGACGGTACTAATATAATGAATGAAATTATGTCTTTCAAAAACCTAATTCCTGAAAATGTTAACAGTCCTTCAGAGACTCTCAATTCTATAAAAATTAACGACCTATATAGAGTTATGCCAAATTTGTGGACAACTTTAAGGATATTGCTAGAAGACAATTTCTCAAACCGTTGCAGCTTGCGAACATAGTTTCAATAAATTGAAACAGATTAGATTAAATATATAAAAAAGATAAAAAAGGCGACGGAAGTGATCAAAGAGTTTAAAGAAAGCAACATCGACTTACTAGTAACAACAGAAACCAAAAAGAAAGGAAATGGAACGGAAACAATAGAAGACCATATCCACTGCTGGAGCGGAGTTAATAAAGAATGTAGAGCAAAGGCAGGAGTAGGAATACTAATCCTAAATAAGTGGAAGAACAGGGTTAGAACATGGGAACCAATCAACGAGAGAATAATTAAAATGCATATAGACATATACGGTAAAGAGACAGTGATACTCGGAGTATATGCACCAACAGACGATTCTCCGAGAGTAGAAAAAGAACATTTCACGGAACAACTCCAGAATCAAATAGAGCTAATTAAAAAGAACGTGGAGATAATTATAGCAGGAGACCTTAACGGCAGAACCGGAAGGAAAGAAAACGATAAAGTAGTGGGGAGATTTGGAGAGGATGAACAAAACGATAACGGAGAACGTCTGATTGAATTATGCGAATTAAACAACCTAAAAATCACCAACGGATTCTTCAGACATAAAAATATTCATAAATATACATGGACGCAAGAAACACGAAAGCTGAAATCGATAATAGACTACATAATAATCAAACAAGATACCACAATAAAGATCAAAGATGTGCGAGTCAAAAGAGGAGCAGAATGTGGAACGGACCATAGACTACTGGCAGCAAAAATGGGCATTAATTGGAAACACAACAAGACCCCCTCCACAGAAGAACCGTTGAACACTATAAGAGAAAAACAATACAATATAGAACTACTCCAAGAACAATCAATAAGAGAACTATACCAACAACGTCTAGACCAAAAATTAATAGAATTTAGATACGGCAACATCGAAGAAATATACGAGCATATAAAGGCGAGTATTAAGCAAGCAGCATTCGAAGCCCTTGGGGAAAAAGAACATATAACAAATAAACAGCACTATAATGAAATAAATGAACCAACAAAAAGAATAATTGAAGAAAAAAAGCAACTATACAGAAAATGGCTGACTACAAACAACGATGAAGTTTATAAAGAATATAGAGAAAAAGATAGAGAAGTGAAAAAACAAATAACACAGCAAAAGAATGAAGAATGGGAAAGAATCTGCTTAAATATTAAAACATATATAGGAGGTACAAGAACTTCGGAGTCATGGAAAGTACTGAGAGGATTGAAACAAAACTCAAAAGAAAAAACTAAATTGGGAAATATACAGGACAAAGAATGGAAGGACTACTACAAGGAACAATTAACAGAACAAAGACCACAATTCATTGGAAAAGAAAACAGGCGAAGACGAAGCAGATCCCCACAACAAGAAATAGAAATAACAGATAGGGAAATGAGAACGGCCATAAAAGCAATCAAAAATAAGAAAGCACCGGGACCTGGAGGCATCTCACCTGAGCTTATAAAATACGGATCAAAAAAATTACACCGGATGATACAATGGATATTTCAGAAAGCCATAAATGGAGAACAGCTCCCAAAGGAATGGACGGCGGCATATATGACATCTATATTTAAGAAAGGAGATAGAAAACGATGCGAAAACTACAGAGGAATAAGCGTAATATCATCAATAGGAAGATTATATGGGAAGATACTGCGAGAAAAGATAGAGCAAGCGATAAAAGGCAAAATCGGGGAGGATCAGGCAGGCTTCACGGCAGGAAGATCATGCATAGACCACATATACACACTGGAACAACTGTTGGAAAAGAAAAAAGCAAAAAATAGAGATATACACTTGGAATTTGTGGATCTGAGAAAGGCGTATGACTCTGTACCAAGGTCAGAACTATGGGAGGCAATGTACAAATTAGAAATACAGACGGAACTCATAGAAGATACAAAAGCTCTGTATAAAGAAAATAAAGTGTCCATTAAAATGGGAACAAGAATCATAGGAGACTTCACCACAACAAAAGGGCTCCTGCAGGGTTGTTCCACATCTCCAACCCTATTCAAAATATACTTAGAGAAAGCCTTGACTACATGGAAAAGAAAATGCGAAGGCATGGGAGTACCGGTACGGAACGAATACCTATATACGTTAAGTTTTGCAGACGATCAAGTAGTGATTGCACAAGACCAAGACGACCTCAGCTACATGATGAAGAAACTACAAGAAGAATATACCAAGGCTGGCCTAGATATTAACCTCGCGAAAACAGAGTACCTATCTACAAGTGAAGAAGACATAGAAGATCTACAGATTGATGACAACGTAACAATCAAAGGAAAGGATAAATTCAAATACCTGGGGTTTATAATCACGAAAAAGGCAACAACAGAGGAAGAAATTACACAAAGATTAGGACAAACAAGAACAGCAATCCGACAACTTAACTCAGTATGGTGGGATAGACACCTAAATATGAAGACAAAAACGCAGATTTATAAAACATTAGTGCGAAGTATTATGACATATGGGGCCGAAAATTGGATCATAAACAAGAAAAACAGCAGTAAGATAATAGCAACAGAGATGGAATGCCTACGAAGATGCTGCAGAGTAACAAGAATGGATAGGAGAAGTAATGACGAAATAAAGCAAAGAACATCAATAGAAACAGACATACTAACATATATAGAACAAAAAAGACTAAAGTGGTATGGACATGTAAGAAGAGCTAGCGACAGCAGATGGACAAAAAGAATAACCGAATGGAGCCCCATAGGAAGGAGGAAAAGAGGACGACCCCGAAAATCCTGGAGGAACGAAGTAGACGACGCCATGAGTAAGAGAGGACTAAACGATGGAGAATGGAACAACAGAGAGAGATGGAAACGGTTGAGCGAGGGAAGGCAGTGAATACTGTAGAATCCCTAAATATATATAGATTAAATATCTTGGCAATTTTGTCAATAGAAAATGAAGTTACAAAAACTATAAATATGACCAAAAACATTCAAAAATTTGCAGATTTAGAAATTAAAAAATTACTTTTAATATAATTTTATAAAATATTTACCTTATTAGTCATAGATTTCATTTCTTCGACAAAGTTCTCGTACGATATGCTATTCCGTATGTTGCATCACTTGTAAGTAAATACTATTGTAGTATGTTTTAAATAAAAAAAGTTTTATGCAGTTCTTTATTGTGTAATTTTCATTACTTTTTCTCTATAGTGAAATGCTGAGGCGAGCGTCACGGAACTAGCGCCACAAGATGTGGCTATGTGGATATAATAGCGGTTCTTTACATCTATTCACTACTCTCGATCAATTCGTTTCTGGTCATCATGTAGTTATTCTAAGCAGATCTAAAATACAGACATTGAATGAGAAGTAAAAAATCAAAAGAACATTTTTGTCAATAAAAGATTCGATTCGCAACGATTGTCAAAATTAAAAAGTCATGATTGTCATCCCATTAATAACAATATTGAATTATCTGTTTAAATTTTTAACACAGTTTGAATTCGACAAGCTGGGTGAGTGGACGTATTCGAGTGCTGGTATTTTTATTTTTTGTTAAGATAAGTATATTACCTGTTATAATTATATTTTAATTGATATATTGAACCTCGTTAATTTTTCAAACTTTAGCTTTGGTTTGACTAATTATATATTTTATTTTGTATTAACTGATAGAATTTCAAATATTTTAAATTTAGAAGCTGTGACATAAAAACGTCTAAAATTAGTTAAACCATGGGAGAAAATATATTTAAATTGTATGAACAATATTGAAAGGGGAATTAAAGATGATTATAATAATATTATTAATCTAGAAAATCATTATAGACCAGGCGATAAAAGTCCTTATTTCGTGTTTGTTGAGCATAAAGAAAAAAATCTTCGAAGACTTTTCCCAATTAAAATCGGTCACTACCTACTCCCTGATGAAGCAATAAGTAAAGAAGTAGAGAATATAAAGTCAGTATGAAAAAACCGCGTAAAAGTTATATTTAAAACTTTGGAATCGGCTGATTATCTAGTTAATCATTATGTCATTAAACAAAATAATCTATTTTATAGTTGCATATATCCCTAAATTCTACACCCACAAAAAGGGTATCATAAGAATGGTTGATACTTTTTTTACCGATGAGTACCTACTAAATGCCATCATTTCCAATAAAAAAGTAGTACTTAAGTGTACAAAGAATGAAAAGGAAAATAATAGATTCCGATGGAAATCCCTGTTTAGTTAATAGGCAGATGATTGTAGTACAATTTCTGGGCAATGAAATTCCACAAAACATACCAATTAATTTTTGCAACTTCCAAGTAGAGCAATATATACAACCAGTTGTGCAATGCTTTAAGTGTTTACGTTATGGTCATTCGGCCAGACAATGTAAATCTAAAGATAGCAGATGCAAAAAATGCACAAGTCTGTTGCACAAAATAAGTTTTTCCAGATTTTTTTACCTATATATATATATATATATATATATATATATATATATATATATATACATTATGTTTATTTATAGATCTATCAGGGGCCTATGATGTAGTTGACCTAAATATTTTAGCAAAAAAAAATGGAAACAATTGGAATTAATAAATCCGTATGTGTCAAGTCTCTTTCATAATAGAAAATATTTATTCGGGATCATAATAACGTATTACATGGTCCACACACAGTATGTAACGGTTAATCTCAGTGGTCCGTATTGAGCCCTATTTTATTTAATATTTACACTGCAAATCTGCGTACGTTAGTAGGTGACAAGTTCAACATGATACAATACGCGGATGATTTATGTTTTTACTTCAGCCATGGTTCATATAAGAAATGTTTATATAACCTAAAAGAATGACATTTACTAATAGAGTGGTTTAGTGACATGGGTTTTAGTGTTTCTCAGGCTAAGACTGCCTTGGTATGTTTTACTTGTCACCGAGTTAGAACTGCTAAAGCTGCTTGTCTAAATGGGTTCACGATTCTATACATCGACGAATATAAGTACCTAGGTATAGTATTAGATAAAAAATTGCTTTGGACTAACCACATAAAATATATTAAAAAAAGATGCGAAAAAGCCATAAATCTGCTAAAAGTAGTTTCCAAGAAAAAATGGGGAGCTGATGTTACTGTATCGTATACATTCGTCAAAGCATATATTCGTCCCATATTGGACTATGGCTGTACATTATATGGGGCAACATCTAAAACGAATTTAATAACTATCGATCGTATACAATATAAAGCTTTAAAAATGTGTATGAGTCTAATGATGTCATCGCCTAACCAAGCAGTCCTTGCACAAATACAAGAACCTACGTTAAATATACGTAGACAGTATTTAGCTGTAAAACAAATAATTAAATATAGGGCATTTAATACGAACATGATCCAGAAAATAGCTTTTAATAATACTTGTTACCTTACAACACCTTATTGGAGAATAAAAAAAACTCCCCTCACTTGTCAGATGGCTTTAATAATACCAATCAATATGACATTTTTATATTCAATAGTCTCAAATATCCAATATATGAATATAGTTACCAAAGTATCCTATTTCAGCCAACCATTATATACCCTGAATATACAGAAAACGCTAATTTAAATAACCTAATACTCTCAACCACATTGAATGCTTTTGGAAAACATGTTATTAAAATATTTACAGATGGGTCCAAATGTGAGAATGGAACAGCTGCAGCATTTTTTGTTTCAGACATCAACCATGTCGAAAAATTTAGACTAGCAGATACACTCTCTATTTACAGTGCTGAGTCTATCGCGATAAAAAAAAGCCTACTATGGTGCACACTAAATCCAGTTCAAACGGTTTCTATTATGTCAGATTCAAAGTCCGTTTTGCAAGCCATTAAAGGATCTCCAATAAATATCTATAATCAAGAATTAATTTGTGAAATAAAAAACTTATTATACCAAGTAAATCAACAAAATAAAAAAATAATTCTAATATGGGTAAAAGGTCACAGCGGTATTATAGGTAATGAAAGGGTGGATTGTGAAGCAAAAGAAGCTTGTAAATCAGATAAATTTGTAGACATTTTTTCTTATACCGACTTAACTACTAAACTAAAAAAAGATATTAAAGTCCGATGGTCAGAATTTTACAATAATTTTAGCAAGACATCGAAAAATCTTTATTTCCAGCTTTACCCACAGCTTTCAAATAGAATACCGGATATAACTTTTGATTATATAAAAAGATATACTTCAACAGTAACACGCTTAAAATTGAATCATGGCCATATTAATTATTATTATCATATCAATTAATCATTATTAATAATTAATTCTCTAATAGAATACAACACTCCTCTCCCTCTCAACATTGGTTCCCTGTTATCAAGCCATAATAAACGCGTTTTAGATGCAATAATAAATTACGTTAAAGAAGCTAAAATCGATATTTAACCTTATAAGCACCTATATGTGTATGAATAAAAATGAATCCTGTGGCTAATAGACTTTGTCTAAGGCCATTTCTTTCCTCTACACACACACACACACACACACACACACACACACACACACACACACACACACACACACACACACACACACACACACACACACACACACACACACACACACACACACACACACACACACACACACACACACACACACACACACACACACACACACACACACACACACACACACACACACACACACACACACACACACACACACACACACACACACACACACACACACACACACACACACACACACACACACACACACACACACACACACACACACACACACACACACACACACACACACACACACACACACACACACACACACACACACACACACACACACACACACACACACACACACACACACACACACACACACACACACACACACACACACACACACACACACACACACACACACACACACACACACACACACACACACACACACACACACACACACACACACACACACACACACACACACACACACACACACACACACACACACACACACACACACACACACACACACACACACACACACACACACACACACACACACACACACACACACACACACACACACACACACACACACACACACACACACACACACACACACACACACACACACACACACACACACACACACACACACACACACACACACACACACACACACACACACACACACACACACACACACACACACACACACACACACACACACACACACACACACACACACACACACACACACACACACACACACACACACACACACACACACACACACACACACACACACACACACACACACACACACACACACACACACACACACACACACACACACACACACACACACACACACACACACACACACACACACACACACACACACACACACACACACACACACACACACACACACACACACACACACACACACACACACACACACACACACACACACACACACACACACACACACACACACACACACACACACACACACACACACACACACACACACACACACACACACACACACACACACACACACACACACACACACACACACACACACACACACACACACACACACACACACACACACACACACACACACACACACACACACACACACACACACACACACACACACACACACACACACACACACACACACACACACACACACACACACACACACACACACACACACACACACACACACACACACACACACACACACACACACACACACACACACACACACACACAAATTTTTAAAACAAAATTATTATTTTTAAACATACTATTAAGTTTATATAATAATTAAATTTACTATCAAATAATATTTATTTGTATTCTAATTGAAGCGTATAAAAGCAAAACCAGGTATTTGACATTTTTTTTAATGAGTTATATATGAATTCCATATGTAAACATTGATAGGAATCAGTTTTTCTGACCCTTATGTTAATAAACAGACATTTGAATGGCATTATTCACAGTTAAAATTTAGCCTTAGAGACAAAAGCAGACATTTGTCTACACTTGTTATGTGCACGGGCACACATTCGCCTTTAAACCAACCCTGATGCGATTTCTTATCCACGTGCTGTCATGTTTGCGCTGTTTGTTATTAAACTCGTATTTCGTTCATACTTTATACTCACATTAAGACCAAACGTGGTAAACATACGTTATGAATTAGTGTTCATGAAAATAAACAATAATTAAACGTTGTAAACATGAATAACATTATTATTGAACCAAGTCTAGCGAATAAAGGTCGAAAACCATTGGTAAATACGGATCAGTGGAAACCAGAAATTGCAAAAAAACAAAGGTATGTTCACATTGAAGTTTTTGTTTAACAACTGATCGAATTATATCATTTCACTTTTTTAGGTATTCTCGGCGATGCCTTCCTGAATTTCCCAGGTGCGCTCATAACACTAAAGTTCATCAATGTTCCTCGTTGACAACAGTGGCGGATCCAAGGGGAGTCACGGGGGTCATGACCCCCTCCAAACAAAAATAAATATCAATCAAATAATCCTAAAAAAAATAATTTAAAACCCATCAACCCTATAAGCAGGAAGTTAAGAGTTGAAATGATTCAAGAAAATAGGAAGAATTTGAATCCAATAATAAAAACTGTTATTCTTTGTGGAAGACAAAATATTTCTTTGAGAGGGCATAGAGATGATAAAAATATTAAAAATATTGTAAACAGCGATGGTACAAAAAAAATGGCAATTAGAGCATTGCTTCGGTTTAGGATAGATGCTGGCGATAATGATCTGCTAAAACATTTGGAAACTACTCCGGCTAATGCTACATTAATTAGTAAGACTACTCAAAATGATATCATTTCTTGCTGTAAAGAAGAATATATCTGCGATATCTATATTTAAATGAGATTAGACACGATTTTAATATATTTGTTATCGCCTACGATTCGATTCGAGAAGATGTCGGTTCAGAAGGAGAACGCCGCTTAACTGTAGTTGCTTTAGGCCACATTTTTGAAGATTCCGTAAAGAATTTTAATTTAGATTAAAATTTTTGCGTAGGTTTTGGTGTCGGCCGTTGTTCAGGAATGGCATCCAAAACGAAAGGTGCCATTAACGAATTAAAAAAATCAGCCAAACATGCTCAGCGTTGTCTATGTAGCAATCATATTTTGAATAATTCCTTGGCAAGCTTTTTAAAAGTTATATCATGTCGTAATGCTTCAGGAACTATGCAAAAAGTAGTAGCTTTTGCTAATGCCTCTTCCAAACGACATAATGTTTTTAAGAAGGACCTGATTGCTGCTGCCCAAGGTATTTGTGAGACTTAAGTTGAAAGGCATGAAGTCATCTTCAGTTCCAGGGCGAATCAATCATCAAAATATACAACGCTCCTGAAACAATTTTTACGTGGAAGGACAGGAAAACGTCAGCTGATGCATTTTCTTTAATGTAAACAATTAGGAGCCTAGAATTTCTCATTTCAGTAGTTTGTCTTAGTGATGTTTTAGGTACAACTGTATTACCTAGTCGTCTTCTTCAGTCACTAAAATTAGATTTGAAAAAGGCTACTGAGGCTATAGAAGACATTAAATGCATTCTTTAAAATAAAAGATAAAATGCTGAATCAGTTTTTAGCAAACTTTACTATGAAGTAAAGGAAATAGCTGAACAACTAGACATTGAATTGAAGATGCCTCGTATAGTTTCTCGTCAAAACCAACCTGCTAACTCTTGCGAAGAATTTTTTCGAAGACCTATTTATTTACCCCTTTTAGACAATATCTTAACTGATTTAAAAGAACGACTTTCACCGAAAGTTATGAATCTATTTAATCTTCAAATTGTTCTACCTAAAACTGATAACACAGCAGAAGATAAAGTTGCATTAAAAAAAATTGTTGATACCTTCCAGGATATTATTGGACCATTTACTGCATATTCCACAGTAGAACAAGAGTTTCCACTGTGGATTTAAAAGTGGAAAAGAGTTGTGTAAACTAATGAAAAACTTTCTGATTCTACTTTAAAAGTATTAGAAAACTGCGATATTCATATGTATCCAAATATCAGAATATTTCTGCAAATATTAATTACACTGCCAGTCAGTGTAGCAACAGTAGAGCGTAATTTTTCCACGCTTAAGCGTCTAAAGACTTGGCTTAGAAATAGAACTTCGGAGGAAAAGTAACTAGTTTAGCACTCATCAATGTGCATCCTGAAATTTCTGTACATGTTGATGCAATCATAGAGCGATTTGTTAAATCTGATAGGCGAAAAAAATACATTTTATAAAATTATATAATATTTACTTATCTTATTCTCATAGTATTTTTAATCACAGAACTTTTATTTACCACTCGTTGCCGGCTGTTGCTGACAATTCGTGAGAAAAATTTCAATACCGAGTAAAAAAATATTTCACTCACTTGTAGTCTAATATGCCTAATTATAGAAATAACCATTCTTAAATTATATAATGTTTTTGATGAATAAATTAATTTAAATAAAATGCTGTTTACACTTCTTCTTAGGATTCCTTCTTCATTACGGAAGGGTGGCTATAACTACAGCAAATTGTTCAATTTCTTAGGCTGTTCTTAGTATCGAATGTGTGTCCATGCCTACCCAGTCTCTTACATTCTTCAGCCAGGAGCATTTTCTTCTGTCCAGACCTCTTTTTCCTTCTACTTTCCCTTCCATAATGAGTCGTAGAAAATTATATTTTTCTCCTCTGTAAATATGTCCTTTAAAAAAATCAAAGAGAGGAAAATGCAATACTTGGGTCATTTGTTGAGAGGCGAAAGATACGAATTACTTCAAGTTATACTGGAATAAAAAGTACAGGGCAAAAGATCAGTAGGAAGAGGCCAGAACTCGTGGCTGAAAGACCTAAGGAGATGGTTCGACCGCTCATCCGCAGAAATCTTTCGCGCAGCAGTTTAAAACGCTACAATTGCCATTTGGATCGCCAACCTTCGAAAGGAGACGGTGCCATGAGAAGAAGAAGAAATATGTCCTAGATAACTCGTTTTTCTGTTGTTTACAATATTTAGGAGGTCTCTCTCAGTCCTCATTCTTATCAGCACGTAGTTGTTGGTCACGTGCTCTGACCACGAAATCTTCAACATCCTTCGAAAAACACACATTTCAAAGGCTTCTATACGTCTCATACTGGTAATTCCGAGAGTCCATGTTTCCACTCTCTATGGCAATAAGGAAGAAATGAATGTTTTTACAAATTGATATCGGATATCCAACGATAAGATAGAGTTTATTAGGAATTTTTAATACATTAATTATTGTATTAAACATATTAATTACACTTACATTGAGTTATTGCATTTAAATTACTTAACTTTGGTTTATACTTATTTATTCTTGGTTTGTTCTTGATTTTGTAGCAATAGGATAGGTGTATTTAAATTAATTGTCTTTAAAATACCTAGTTTAAATTGACAGTCCTTGATTTTTCAATATTCATATTTGAATAACTTTCCTTTGGTTTAATAATCTTGTACACTTGATTTTACTGTAATATAGTATGTGCGTTTAAATTATTTTTTGTTTGTTTAAGTTTAAGACAACTTAATGTTGTACCCTTCTTTGCACCCGTAGGGTATTTGGGTTTTAATAACTTCTCATTGGTTTAATATATCGCTTAAAATAATTATTGAGAAAATGGTTCCCTTACATGAGGCACAAATCATATCAATCGTAAAGGTGCAAAAATCTAAATCCTATATCAAAATCACCCTCAAGACCCATGACCCCAGTAATAATATTTCATTGAGTTTAATACATTTATTTAAACATCTTTTTAACAAAGTCTCCAAGAATCCATGTTCTACTATGTTCTACTATAACAAACGTTGACAAGTAGTGACAACTGACAAAGAGTCTCCATACATTGTGCCTAGAGCCCCGTGACCGTAATCATAACCTACTGATATGACATCTTTGCCCTTACATTTGATAGTCCTTAAAACGCACTGGAGCCCTTTTGAGTCTAGCGCTAGTTCTATTATCAGCATTCATCTGGGAGGTTGAAGGTTCCTCTACTCCACAACTCTGATTCCCAGATGAGGAGTGTAATGATCTATCACTATGTGCAAAATCAGTATTCTTCTTAATTTCCGCTTTAACTAGGGAAGGCCTCAAGTGATAACTGTTTCGCCTGACCACTTCCCCATTTTCTTTCTGCACTAAATAAGATCTGGGTGCCTCATCAACTTTTTCCAGAATTTTACCTGGTCTCCATTCTCTACCCTCTCTGACACCTACATTCTCTCCTGGCACTATTTCTCTTCTTACCTTGGTGTTTCTATCATAATAATTTTTATATTCGTTTCTTTTTGCCTCTAGTTTCTCCCACTCTTCCTTTAGATTTACGTCTTTGTGCTTTTTATTTGATGGTAGCTTCGATCTAAGAACCCTGTTAGTCACTAATTGGGCCGGTGTTTTTTGCAATTTGAACGGCTCGTTCTGCCTGCCCATTAGACCGTGGATAGCGGGGACTGGACGTTACAAACCGAAAATCCCAGTCTTTAGCAAATTGCTGACAATGCCACGAATTATAAGGCATGTTATCTGATATGACTTCGTAGGGTATTCCGTGTGTTGAAAAATTATTCTTTAACTCCTTGATGACCACCTGAGAAGTTTTTGAATTAATTCTCACTATATCGAGCCATTTAGAAAAATAATCGATCAGGACTAGATATGACGGTCCACCATAATCTAATATATCACTTGCTACCTTTTCAAAAGGTGTTTGAGGCAACTCTCTAAGTAATAGTGGTTCTTTAGCATTATGACTTTTAAATATTTCACACTTGCTACAATTTCTTACCCAGTCCTCTATACTTTTGTTCATTTGTGGCCAATGTAATATCTGTCTTGCTCTCTGTTGGGTTTTCTGAATGCCAAAATGACTCGAATGCAATAATCTTAACATGCTCTCTCTCAATATTTCTGGGACTATAACTCTGTCTTTGTAAAATATTAGTCCGTCAAGTAAATATAGTTCATTTCTTATATAATAATAATACCTAATTGAATCGCTTACTCTTGACAAAGTTTTGGGCCACCCTTGTATACAATATTTCTTTACTAGTTTCAGATCCTCATCAGCATCCACTTCAGTCCTAAATTGTTCTCTCTTCACATCAGTCATGTAAAACTATTTCTGTAATAATTTTATCATCATCCACTTAATCTTTTATAAAATTCCTCGATAATAAATCTGCCACATGCATGAACTTGCCTGGCTTAAATTTTACCTCTATGTCATATTTAGATAATCTTACCCTAATCCTTTGTAATCTCGGCGACATTATGTCTACAATGCCTTTATGCATTAATGCCTCCAAAGGCTTATGGTCAGAATCAATTTGCACTTTCCTTCCGTAGATAAAATTGTGAAATTTATTGCATGCATATAGGATTGCCAAGAACTCCTTTCCAATTTGACTCATATTTGACTCTGCTGTCGTTAGCGCCCTAGATGCAAATGCTACCGGTCTGTTATTCTGTAAGAGACAGCACCCCAAGCCATTACTACTACTGTCAGTCTGTATCACGCTTGGTAACTTCTCATTGAAATTGGCAAGCACACTACTTGACATAATTACTTCTTTTATTTTATTTAGTGCATCAGAATGTCTATATGTCCATACCCATGCATTCCTTTTTTTAAGAGGTGTCAGAGAGGGTAGAGAATGGAGACCAGGTAAAATTCTGAAAAAAGTTGATGAGGCACCCAGATCTTATTTAGTGCATCAGAATGTCTTTATGTCCATACCCATGCATTCCTTTTTATTAAGGTTCTCTTAAGGTCGTGGAAATGTCTGACAAGTTTGGAATGAATGCCCTTAAATAATTTACCATTCCCAAAATTTGTTGTAATTCCTTTTTATTTTCCGGATCCTTCAATCTTCTTATCGCTTCTACTTTTTTGTTGTCAGCTCTCATCCCATCTTTATTAAAGATATGACCCAAGTATCTAACACTTTCAACGCAATATTGTATTTTGTTTGGGTTAAATTTCACATTTAGTTCTCTAGCCCTATCTAACACCTTATTTAGTGTATTATTATGCTCTTCTATTGACTCGCCACAAATTAATAGATCGTCGAAGTAGACTATACATCCTGGAATATCTGCAAAATTTTCAGAATTTAATTTCTGGAAGTATTCAGGTGCTATGTTAAGACAAAATGGCAGGCGGCAAAATTTATATGTGCCAGATATAGTGCCAAAAGCACATAAATTACTGGATTGCTCATCCAGTTCTACTTGGTAAAAACCCTCCTTAAAATCTAGAACTGTAAAAAATGACTTACCCTGTAACATTGAACGAATCTCATCAACAGTAGGTATTATACAAAATTCCCGTTCCAATGCCTTGTTCAGGTCACGAGGATCTAGGCAGATACGTAATGATTTATCAGTTTTCTCAACAATTACCAGGTTACTAAGCCACTGCGTAGGACCATCAACCTTTGCTATGATTCCTCGCTTTTCAAGATCAATTAGTTGATTATTGAGTTTAGGCTTGATTGTAAGTGGGACTCTACGAGGTGGCCCAGCCACTGGCACTGCATTTTCTTTAAGCTTTAAACTTCATTTTTTCTGAAATTTACCTAAACCTGAAAAAACATCCTTATTCATTTCTACAAATTTTTCTTTAGAATGCAGTGTTATGTTATCAATTTTATTAATTAAATCAAGCTCTATGGTAGAACATAAACCCAAGATAGGTGTTGATCTTTTCTTTACAACAACAAAATCTAATAAATGATCAATATTTTTATATTTACAGACAAGTTTTATTATACCCAAAGGAATGATCTTAAAACCACCATATGTCTCAAGTATTACCTTAGTTTCTTTTAATTCATTAATTTTGCAAACTTTTTCAACAAAAACCTTGGGTAAAATGTTAATCTGTGCCCCTGTATCTATTTTAAAAGGTATATCAATGTTATTAATTTTTAAATTTTCCATCCAGTCTTTATTATTTTTATTCTTAATTTCATTAACAGTGATTTATAAAATCATGAAATCGTCTAGTTCATTATTTTCACTTTCTTCCACTTGTACCTCTCTTACTAACCTACGATGATAACACACTTTATCAAAATGCCCATTTTTACCACACTTTCTACACTTTTTTCCATATGCTGGACACCTCCTTGGTCCATGAAAACTCCCACAGTTTCTGCAGTTAAATTCACCTCTAGAAGAACTTGCACCCCTGACTGTTTGGACTGAATTATGCCCCTGCTTGACTTTACTTCAAATAGATTCAATTTTCACCTTCTCTAAGCTATTCTGAACTTATTTTATTTGAGCTTGGGATACTTCATGCATTTTACATATTTCAATAGCTTTAGTCAGATCTAAATTAATTGTTTTTAACATGCTTTGTTGTGCATCCTTACTATTGGTGCCTAATACTATTCTATCTCTTACCATTGAAAATGCTTCAACACCAAACACACAATTTCTTACTTTATTTTTTAAATCTGTTAAAAAGTGGTCAAAAGGCTCTCCTTCTTCTTGAATGCGCTTATAAAACAAATATCTTTCATAAACCACGTTTTTTCTAGGGGTGACATAAGACTCAAATGCTTCCAATACATCTGCTAGCTTTCCTTGTTGGACCTCTGTTAATTCCAAGCTGTTATAAATCTCAATGCCTTCTTCTCCAATTAAATTGAGTAAAATTGCTACCTTAACTTCATCACTTTTACCACTTTTTCCTGATGCCATCAGATATATTTCAAAACATTGCTTAAATCGTTTAAAATTTTCGGCCACATTGCCTTCAAATGATAATGGATTTGGTAACCTTGCTTCCATGATTTTCGTTTAATTTCCACTAGACTGCGCCAAGTAATAATATTTCATTGAGTTTAATACATTTATTTAAACATACTTTTTAACAAAGTCTCCTAGAATCCATGTTCTACTATGTTCTACTATAACAAACGTTGACAAGTAGTGACAACTGACAAAGAGTCTCCATACATTGTGCCTAGAGCCCCGTGACCGTAATCATAACCTACTGATATGACAACCCCCCCCCTCCGTCAAAAATTTCTGGCGATCAACCAGTGAAAGGTGCAAAAATCTAAATCCTATATTAAAATCACCGAAATCACAAAATTCAACAAAAACTTTTATAGCAAACCATCGAAATCCTATCAAGACATGTTTGTATTGAAGCACTGCGTGAAAAACAATCCAAAAAGACCTGGTACGAAAATTGAAGAAAACGCTCGAAATAAACCAAAAACAGTCAGTGTGAAGTACACCATCAACATTTCAAGAGGATTGATTCCTGTTTGTAGAAAAACATTCGTAGCGGTACTGGGTATTGTAAATAAAAAACCATATTGAAAGGATATTAAAGGAGTATCATAAAACGGGAGTTTTGCCAGCAGAAAGAAGAGGAGGTGACAGAACTTCACAGAAATCAATTTGTAAAAATCAAGCTATAACAGATTTCATTCAATCTATTGCTGGTTGCAAAACTCATTGTCAGGAATAAAACAGTTGTTAGAGGATAATTGTCTTGTGAACTTAATACATCGAAACTGTGAAAGATGTATAATTCTACAACGGAGGAACATCTAAAAGTACGACAGTGCTTCTACATAAATATTTTTGTACGACAATACAACATTGGTTTTGGATCACCAAAAGTTGATGTATGTTCATAAAGATAATGACAAAACAGCGCGTACACAAACTGCGTAGTGAAGCGTTTTATGAGTTATTAAGAGAAAAAAATCGCACAGTAGCAATATTTTCCTTCGATTGCCAAAAGAATCTACCACTACCAAAGATTCCAGACCAGGCCTGCTATTTTAGTATGCAAATAAATTTGTACAATTTTACAGTTGTAACTGGAAATTCAAAGTCACAACTTAATCCTAAATCAGTAAAATCGTCAATATGGACAGAGAATAATCGCCCGAGGAGTTCAAATGAGATTGTTTCCGCTGTTTATTACACATTAATCAACTTTAATTTTGATGCGGGTAGAGAAAGTGCATTTAGTGGCTGATGGTTGTGGGGACCAGAATAAGAATATCACAATGTTTGGAATGGTTCAATAACGGCTACAATGCTGTGCTCCACTTCATATAAAGTGTACAGTTCTCGTATATCCCGTAGTCGGTCATTCTTTCCTTCGCCCTGATCGAGTATTTGCTCAAATAGAAAGAAAAGTTAAAAAACATCTCACTACAATTGATCCAGAAACGTATATTAATTTTATTAAAGATTATTCTACAGTGCTGAAGATGGGAGAAGATTGCAGTTTTTGACTGGAAATGTGAGGTGCTAAAAGTTAAGTCCTGAATCCTGGCATCTTCGTTTTCAACCATCTAAACGATTATTATTTTCAAAAAACAAGAAAGGGTGTGTTTATGTCACAGGCAAACCGTTTTATAAAAATGTGCTTTCCAAGCCCAAGAGCATCTGCAAAAAAGAGAAGAATATTACTCAAATCCAGTTACAACCATTGAGTGTAGGGAGACATTTAAAACCAGATAAAATAAAAAGGATATCAACTTTGTTAACTAAACACTATGGGGTAAATTGGACGGCTGATGAATGTCTTCATTTCTTCACAAAAGCTTTTAACGACTTGGAAAAGCTAGCCAGGCGGAAAATCCCCTGAGGGCACGGAAGATCATCCTGAAGGTGCAGAAGACGAAAGTATGATTAATTCGTCTGATACTGAAGATATTAACTTAATAATTCAGTTTTTGTTTATATATTCATTAAAAGCAATATTTTTCAAATTTAGTTTTATTTAATTACGACCCTTTTTTGTTAGTATCACACACGAGGCTATCAATGTTATAAGAAATACAAAATCAGTTGAGGTTCTTTCAAAATATCTTTTTACTAAAAAGTCTAAGAAATACATTTGTTTAGTAGTAACTATCTTATCAAAGATAGAAAATGTTGGTTAAAACACGATGTTTATTGGTGTCAAATTACGATTTTGGTAGGTTTTTTGCGATTTACTCAAAACAACTTATAGGTCAAATGTCTGCTTTTGCATTTATACGCTTTAATTACAATTTAATATTTGTGTGTGTGCTTGGGATATTGACTGCGAAACCTATGGTGTCATTCGCCTAACCATGCAATTTAATATTTCGTTTGAATTCGACAGGTCTATAAGAAGTAGACAACGTATGCTTTGTTAATACGTCAACAGAACAAAATAATAATTCATCGAATATAATATAATTTGTTTAAAATATAAATAATTAATAAATAATAAAATGACTTTATTCAATATTAAAAATAGATATTTAAATTTTCGGTTCATTCAATACTTATTCAAATATTTCGATTCTTTATAGTCCAAGTGGCGTAAGTGTAAATATTGTAGCGTGATTAAATAAAACGAGCGGTTCGAATTTATATAAATCTATTTATTTATAACTTTACAGTTCGGTAGTATCTTAACAACTAAACTCACTCCTAACAACGTTACATATATATAATAAAGTTACTGTTCGAGAACATTCTGGCGTTGTCCCATCTCTAATTGTCTCATCGAGATCACCCGTCCGAAAGACGGGCGCTATTGACATGCCGATTCTTACGTTTTCTAGATTCGTCCTTCTAAGAATTATGACGTATCGGAGATGGGCTATTTCGTTACACTTCTCCCCTCTTAAATCTGATCGTCCCGATCAGCAACTCTATATGTAGGCACAGGATGGCGAAATCTACAGGACTCTCTAGCTCTGCATGAACCCTTTAGAAAGAAATAAGAGTCTACTGACTTTGAAGGATACGATCTCATCGGGTTAATGCAACACACAGTAATTCGTACGCCGGTTTCTCGAAAGATCACTTCAAGCATGCTTCTGACAATCTTCCAGTCCAGATTATCTAGTGCATGGCCTATCTTGGTTAAGGCCAAATTCTTGATGTCGTAATTGCACACAATTTTCTTCAAATTAGTTAGAGCACGTCATATATCCTCGTAGCTTGCCCTGTCTGTATACGACTTCCTGGTCACCATATACAGCAAAGATCGAGAACCATCTTTTAATCTCAGTACTCTTCCAACTTTAGGTTGCTGGTTTTTTAACTCGTCCAAACGACCGAATTTCTTTTAAAATACGGATGAGATTCCTTTAGTCATCTCAAGATCTTGGGCAACACAGTGGGCTAGAGAGACGTTATGCGGAACACTAAAAAGATCCTGCTGAACTTCTGTGGTCACGCCGAATCTAGCACTCTTTCTCTCTGCGTAATTTGACATAAATTCATTAAAGCTTGGTCGCCGGTCATCTTTGATCTCATGTTGAAGGGTTCGTGTTTCTTCTGTTTCATTTGAGCCAGCATATGGTGCAAGACGATTTATGTGAACTACTTTTGGTTTACCTTTCGGCAACTTCTTAATTCAGTATATTACGTCATTTATTTTCTTTTTTATTTCATATGGACCTTCCCATTGTCTTTGCAGTTTGGGAGACAAGCCTCGACGACGTTGTGGATTATAAAGCCAAACAAGATCACCTACTTCATAGCTTTCACTCTTGCATTTTCATTTTCATTCTGTCACTGGCTATCTGGATGTGTTGTCGGGCAAGTTCATGAATGTTGTTCATTCTTAACTTCAGGCGGTCGACATAATCTTCGCTTGCAACATGTTCTTCGGAAGGTCTGCAGCCAAACTCTAGGTCGCAGGGTAAACGAACTTCACGACCTAACATCAGGCAGGTTGGAGTCTGGCCTGTAGTTTCATTCACCGCCGAGCGGTAGGCCATTAAGGATAAATGAATATGCTGGTCCCAATCTCTTTGATGTTCTGATACAACCTTGGATAGGTGTTTACTCATTGTTCGGTTCATTCTCTCGACCATTCCATCCGATTGAGGATGCAGGGGTGTCGTTCTGGTCTTATTGACACCAATCAATTTACAAACGTTTTGGAAAAGGGTTGACTCGAAGTTTCGCCCTTGGTCGGAGTGGATCTCCAAGGGAACACCAAATCGGCTAAAGAATTCTTTAACAAGTACCTCTGCAACGGTAGCAGCTTCTTGATTTGGTATCGCATAGGCCTCAGCCCATTTCGTAAAATAATCCATGGCTACCAGGATATATTTATTTCCATCTTTCAGCACTAGGCAATTCCATTGGCTCCAGTAACACTTGACTTCTGGACTACATGCACTAATGTCTTGCCAAGAAGGTCTTTCACTTCGACGCATCCAATCCAATACTCTTTTTATACATGGATCATCTGCTTGAGCGTCTTGTAGCTGTTGAGGCTGCCATTGATCATTAATGACGGCGGTTCGTCTCACGGGGCAAAGGCGTTCTTCTAATTCAAGACAATGATTACGATTTGCACTGTATGGCCGTCTTGACTGAGCATCAGCATTTGAGTGACTTTTTCCAGCCCTGTGTTCGATTTGTTCTAGCTTTCTGACTGTTGTATTATTTTCTTGCAATTTACGACGAATGTGACCTACGTCGTTACCATTCCAACATTTGGGTTCACGTCTCTTCGGCATCATGTCACGAATTACTTTCCGTACGATTTCCTCCAGACGTTTCTCGTTTCTCGTTTTTAAAACTTTCGGTCTTGCTAGTCGTAAAGCTTTCTGTAGTTCAATGTCTCTTAACCCATTGACGAAGGCATCTACAGCAATTTCTTCCAAAATGTTGTCTGGTGCCTCTGGATAGGCCAACAGCGCTATACGAGCAATATTTGCTTCAAATTCTTGCAAACTCTCACTTGCTCGTTGGATTCTACTTCTTATTTGTACTTTGTAGACTTGTGGTAGATGGGCATCTCCGTAACGTTTATCTAGTCGATTGAATAAGGTCTGGTAACATTTTTCTTGACCCTTAGGAATTGATCTTAGGATATCCGCAGCATCACCTCGTAAAGCAGCAGTCAAGAAAACAGCTTTTTCTTGTTCTGTCCAATGATTGGCTGTCGCAATAGCTTCAAATTGTCTAAGGTATATGGACCAAGAGGACTTTCCATCAAATTGTGGCAATTTGAATCTCATATGATGTGTCATTTCGTCTCTGGCTGATTCTTCTTTTACTACCGGATCTAAAGCTATTGTATTAACTGGTGGTAGCACTTTTGTATTAGTTATCATGCTCTCTAACTGTTTGATCTTCTCTTCTACGTCTTCTATCTTGTCGTTTACATTTTTCTGTATCTTATCAAATGTTTTAGAAATTTCTTCAAATTTCTCATTGTTTTGAATACATATTTCTTTAATTATTTGTGAAGTCTCGTCGTTTTGTCTAGCTACTTCTTTAATAATTTGAGACGTCTCATCAAATCTTTTGGAAACAGTCTCGAATTTATCATCAGTTTTTTTAGAAGTTTCTTCTATCATTTGCGACGTTTCATCGAATCTTTTGGAAACATTCTCGAATTTTCCATCAATTATTTTAGTTAAAACGGCTTCGTCTGCTGACTGGAACTGGAATGTCTCTGGGTCTTCTCCATTCTTGTTGAGAACAGTCTTCAGTCGTTCTTGGAGTGTCTTCTTGGACCCACTGCAGTCTTCATCGCGTTCTTCTAGCTGCTCACGCAACTGTTTTACTGAAAGTTCTACTAGCAGCATCTTTGGTCAGGTACACACGTACTTTTTAAATGTTCTTTTATACAAAGATCACAACCGAACTACGCGGATGTTCCCGACGAATAATACTTTTTTTTTCAAAAATCTTTTTCAAAAGTCACTGTTGAATTTATTTTTTCTTTACCCCACACCTGACACCACTGTAGCGTGATTAAATAAAACGAGCGGTTCGAATTTATATAAATCTATTTATTTATAACTTTACAGTTCGGTAGTATCTTAACAACTAAACTCACTCCTAACAACGTTACATATATATAATAAAGTTACTGTTCGAGAACATTCTGGCGTTGTCCCATCTCTAATTGTCTCATCGAGATCACCCGTCCGAAAGACGGGCGCTATTGACATGCCGATTCTTACGTTTTCTAGATTCGTCCTTCTAAGAATTATGGAGTATCGGAGATGGGCTATTTCGTTACAATATTATACAGTGTAATAAGGCCGGGTGCTTACTTAACAATGTATTAAATTTGTAAATGTACGTATATGTATCCGTGAAACATATACAGTGAAAGCCAAATAAAGTTGCGATCACGTCATCATTGTGAACATTTACAGCGTTGTTAGATGGTTCATGAAGTATGAAAATTAACAGAGAAGAACTGAAGTAAACAAAAAAGGTGAAGGTAGCAAATTTCACACTATATTAAATGGAATTTGAAAATGAGTGTTTTTTTTTCATTTGTTTTTTGTTACTTACATTCATGAATAGATTACACAAAGTAAGGAATTCCAAAATAAAAGTGGTAAGGTTATTACTGAGTTACCAAACAATAAATATAATCAAAATGAAACCACAAGCAATAAAATAAAATATTTTTTAATAACGAACGTATTTTCAAAGACATGACATTAAAAAAAACAACATCGACGAACTAAACATTTTCTGAATCTGATTCCACATTAGTGTCACTCTCTCCACTATTAACATTTATCACTATTGAACTAATTTCTTGACGATCAAATATTCTTTCTCGCTCATACCATTTAAATATTTCTCTTTCAGTATTATTGATAGAGTTTTTCCACATATCGGGAGTAATCATGTAAAGTGCCTCATGCCACATGTTTAGGCAGTTGTTAGCGCTGTTAACATCTCTACCAATGTGCCTATTGTAATAATTTTTTGCTATGCCCCAAATTAATTCAATAGGGTTAAAGATACAATGGTAAGAAGAAAGACGTAAAACTTTGTGTCCATACCGTTCTGCCATATCCTCTACTATATACTTGGTTTGTGGTTCATTTCTAAAAAAATGTTTAAAATAAAGGACATGTATATGTAAAATTATATTTGTATATTTACAGAGAAACGATGCGCAACAGTTCTGTTTTGAACATCATATGAGAATAAGGAATGTTTTTTTCTGTCAACCACTCCTCAATAGCACTTTTTGACCATCCTGAATTCGGAGTTTTATGCAATAACATACAGTGATAAGGTGCATTATCAAGTACAATTAGAGAAGGATTCTCTAAGTTTTGCAGCAACTGATATTCAAACCATTTCAAGAAATTTGCCTGGTTCATTTCCCCATGATAATCACTTTTTCATTTTGCCAAGAATGACCAATGATCCCATTTTGAAATATGCAAGTTTCATCGAGAAACACGAATTGGTATATACTTTCATCCTTCGCTTCTTTATAAGTTCTCAAGAATTGTACTCTTTTACAATCGTTAGGTAATTCCATAAGTCCTCGTCGTGGATTATCCTTCATCCACTCAAACCAAAGTTCTTTGAGCAATATTTTTAAAGAAGTGGTACTGCCATTAAATAATTCTTTATCTTTCAGTTGGGACCCCAATGACTGAACCGTTACGTGCTGTTCTAAAAGCATAAAGAAATAAAATTATGTTGAATGTATATTTGTTATAATCATACTCCCTTTTTTAGTACATATTGTAAATGGTATCACGTATAGAGCTTGTATTTAAACTTGTTGTATTTATTACTCGTTTATTAGTTCAACGCTTTTTCTTTGGTAACTCGAACTGTTCACCTTTTTTCTGCATTTGACATATGCTGCTTACTGTTCTTACACTGATTTTTAAAGCAGCTATAGTAATACAAATTTTTGTAAAGTTAAGTAATGATATTTTATTCGCATATTACCTCTTGCACAGCGTTTAAGGGTAACAAAGGGCCATTATTATTCCTTTCTTCTTCAAAATAATTAACCAATGAAGCCACAAGTTCTTTACATCAACTATTCAGCTGTTTGGGTACTTTGACAAATAAATAAATGTTTTTCACAAGATAACCTCAAAAATCGATGATACCACGAGTACGAAAGTCACAGAACACTGATTGAAATCTCAACAAATGACGCGGCAACATGACAATATTTCTGGTAGTGACTAATACTCATTAATTGGTGGTTTCTTCATGAACATTTCAACACAAAATTTTACAATGAGGGACGTCTAAATCCAAAAAAGCTATATTGTATGTACAATATTTTGTTACATAAGTTTTTTTATTGATCGGGTTAATTTTAGAACTGATTGTTTAGCAAACTTAGACTTTTCTATAGAAATGTAGCCACACATACAATAGAATTACGACCTTTGTGATGTGCACGCAACTTTATTTTGCTTTTACTGTAAATAGGCGTTTCGTTGTGGTAGTTTATTTTTATTTTACGTAACATTATTTTTATATGTTCCACTTTAATATATGTATTTGTTATTATGGCTGCCAGCGGAGCCCTACCGGAGATTTTGCGGAGCACCGGGACTCCGCGGAGCTTGTTTTGAGTAACGCTATTGTAGATTAATTGTATTTTTGTAAGCGTAATTGATTTAAAGTATAAAAACTGATGTCTTAAACTTGTACATAGTTAATAAAAAAAAATTAGAATCTGTATGTGGACATAAATTTAACTTATTTTTTCTGTTTTCAGTCGCAGACATTTCTGACGCTTCCAAAAAACGAAACTGGTAAGTACGTATATACCAAAATTGCTGTGAAAATAATTAAACAATTTTTAAGTAAAGGACATGGGGCATGAATATTGGAAGTTCGAAGAGAGGTATGAGCCGACAACAAACGTCTTGGGATTGGTCGTATTTTCCATTACTTTTGGAATCTCGCTAGGCAAGATGGGAGAACGAGGGAAGATTTTGTTGGAGTTCTTTAATGCACTTAGTGAAACTATGATGATAATAACTAGCTGGGTAATTTGGTAAGATAGTTATTAAAAAATCATAAAATTTTAAGTGTAAAAATATTACTTATATTCTGAATATTTCGGATCGTTTTCATTTTATACTGAAGTAGCAATTACTGTCTAATAAAATGCACTCCATACATTCCGCTTTATTTAAATATTTTGAAATAAAGGGTGTTTTTTTAGAGGTATAGAAATGTAAGTTGGTAACACTTTTTTAACTGTTAGCTATTTTGATAGCTATTAAGTGATTTATGTTAAGTGGTGTTTGGCATTCCAGCATAAATAGACTTGACGCCTGAACAACGCTTCCGAATTGTACAAATTGATTTTGAAAATTGTGGTTCTGTTCTAAATACGTATGGCACACTACCTCCATTTTATGGTCAACATAGTAGTCCATCAGAACAAGTAATTCGATTCATCATGCAACGTTTTTGCACCACGTTTACTCTAAATGATAATATGCATCCACAAACACGTCGTACAGTGCGTACAGAAGAACTTGTTGCTGCTGTAGAGCGTAACATATAGGAAGATGCGAATCAGTCGATCTGCCATTGTGTACAGCAGTTGGATACGTGTCCACCAACTTTATGGAAGATTTTGCAGAAACATCTGGCTTGGGGTGCTTACAAAATCCAACTTATGCACGAATTGAGGGTACACCATCACCTAGCAAGGCGTAGATTCGGTGAGTGGGTCCAAAACGAGATTGCCGTTGATTCCGATTTTCATAAGCGAATTTTGTTTAGCGATGAAGCTCACTTTTGGTTAAATGGCTACGTCATCAAACAAAACTGCCCTATTTAGAGTTCAGATAATCCTCAAATATATGTTGAGAAATCATTACATCCAGAAAAACTGCCTGTTTGGTGGGCTTTATGGTCTGGAGGAATCATTGGATCGTACTTGCTAACGTACTTGGATGCTAACCAGACGTTACAGTCAATGGTGATCGCCATAGAGCGCCATGATTACTACCTTTTTCATTCCCCAATTGAACAAACATAATGTGTAGGAGCTGTTGTTTCAATAAGACGGTGCAATATGTCACACAGCTCGTGCCACAATTGATTTATTGAAGGAAACTTTTGGTAAGCGCATAGTTTCACGTTTCGGACCGTGAATTGGCCTTCAAGATCGTGCGATTTAACACTGCTAGACTATTGTATGTGGGGAAATGTGAAGGTGCTAGTATACGCCGATAAGCATGAGATGGTTGACCACTTAGAGGACAACATTATTGGAAAAAGTGATCGAAAATTGGATCTCCAGATTGACTACGTCAGAGACGGTCATATGCCAAATTTAACTTTCGAATAAAGTCAATTTCAAGTAAATTTATAAAAATCATCTTTGTTATATTCCATTTTAAAGTTCTATGCCTTTAAAAAACACCCTTTATATAATATATATATATATATATATATATATATATATATATATATATATATATATGAAAGTAAAAGATTGCATTTCATTTCAATCGGAACTCCACCATTGCTCTACACGTGTTTCGAGTTATTCAACTCATCATCAGGAGCACTTGTGGAAGTTCAACTGAAATGAAATGCAGTCTAGTATTTGGTTATTATAACCAAAATAACAGCCAGGTACGCTAGCAGCGACATCTATATGAAGTAACAAGAAGTCCAGAGACCTCTCTGATAGTAAATTAGGTGAACCGCAAATTCAAAGCCTCTTACTAGAGACTTTTAACGACGCCAGAAGTATCTTTTTACTTCAACATGCATCTACGATTCACCTTTGAAAATTACTATCTTTTTCGCTCTTTACGTAGAGAAAGACGTTTAAATGAAAGTAAAAGATTGCATTTCATTTCAATCGGAACTCCACCATTGCTCTACACGTGTTTCGAGTTTATTATTATTTATTAACGATGTCATAGATAGTAAAAAATATTGTTGCTACCCCTGTCAAAAACTTGTTCTTTATTTGGTTTCCCTATCGTCTTTTCCTTCTCTTTTTTTCCTCTTAAAGTTACAATCATGATATTTATTTATATTCTGTTTGTCGCTGATCCTAAAAGTTAGTCACGAGCAATTAAATCACTCCCTGTTTATATTTATTTTCCGTCAACGTGTTTTCTAGAATCCTCCCTTATTTCCCTTAAATCTTAAAATCAACAAGGAACATGTTAAACAAAGTTTAACCTGGCACTGGAGTAGTGCTTTAGTCTCCCTGGTTTAGTCCCTGCGAAATTTTGAAAAAGTCTGTCCGGTGGTTTTGTATTGTGTGGGTGCAAATTCTTAACTGGTATATCCTTTCTCTGACTGCCTGGAAGTCTATGTTTTTTGTCTTAAAATGGCTGAGGAAAGGTGTCAGGGACACTAAAACGTATGCGTCTTAGTGTCCTTGATACCTTTCCCCAGCCATTTTGTCTCCTGAAGAGCAGTAATCATAAGTTTATATCTTTTTAGTTCTTGTAGAAGTGCGGTTTGAGCTCCTGGTTTATTTAGTGTCTTCACATTCCAGTTTCCAAATATAGAGTCCATGTTTCGTAGTACGAGTAGAGTCGTTTCCGAAAGTTCCGTCCTGTATTCCGAGGCAAATGTATAGGTTTCGTAACAGTGTCTTTTTTCCGGGAGTGGGTTGTCAGATCACTGCCCAACCTTCCTCCTTTACCCAGGCTTAGGACCGGCATTGGTGACTCCTGAGCTACTTGATCCACCCATTTGTCACCACAGGCGGATATAAAACTCTTTAAAAAAATCTCTTACGTTTCTTGTTTCGATTTTTAAATTTTCCCCTAGAATTCTTACACCGGATAACTATTATTTGATTTCTTTCTCACTGTACTCGTATCCACCACATACTCATAAAATTGAGACATGGAGTTTCTATAGTCTATATATTTTTTACATATAAATAACCAATAACCAATTACCAATACATAGAAATTACTTTAATTTAATTTCTTTGACCATTTTGTATCATTTTTTGTCAGACTTGCTGTTTTTTTTATAATACTGACATATTATAGTTTAAAATATTCTTGCCCAGGTTCTATAAATAGTTTTATTAAAACATTGATGTCATTCCTCTAATATTATAACTTTGTAGAAAAGATTTTTCATTGTTTTGTTTGATTATAGTATATTGCAGAAAATCTTTGTCTCCGTAAAGTTGGATCACTAAAAGCGGTAATTTCATTTTGTACTGAACGTGGAATTAAATTATAAAAAGTTCACTCGACCATTAGCAAGAGTTTAATTGTCTCATCGAAAGCGGAGAGATTTAATTATTTTTCATTCGATGTAGCCATACGCAACAGGAAAGTTTTTAGGCATTCATTTTTATTTTTATATGCGAATATTCCATTAAAAGATAAATCTAATAATAAAGAAAAAATCCGATTTTGTAAATCTATGGAAAGTATAACTACTCTTTTATGATGAAAAATTTTATAATCTGGATTACGCGACTGAGTTACAATATGAAAAGTTCAATAATGAAACATAATGCATATACAGAGTAATCTACAGTGAACCATGAATGTATTCCATACACACTCTTTGTTGCGCAAATATAACAAAAAAAATTCTAAAACTAAAACAGATCTATTAGTTAAATTTTGTGTAACTAAAAGTAAAGCTTTTGGTTTTAAAGTAGCAAAAAGTGGTTTGAACGGAAAAGCATAAGCACAAGAGGCAAAAACAGCTCTCCTGCTATGATATTCAACAGGAACGGATACCGTAAACTCTTCCACAAAAATGTAAATGCCAGACAAAAACAAGAAAATGGCTTTAAATCCAAGGCACTCTTTAAATAGAGAGAGGTTGCAAAGAATTCCCCTGTTGCTTATTATTGAAAATCAAAGAAGCAAAGATAAAATGCAGATGTATGGTAGACAGTATGCATTGCCGCCTAGAACGTTTGCAGTTTAAGCTAGGAAAGATGGACTGGCCCAGGAAAACAAAAAACAAACTAAGCTTACATTTATTACTCCACTAAAACTGACCTAAAACCTTAATCTTCTTCTTCTTGTTGTTCCCTGCTCGATTATTATGCGTTGACTTTCAAATTAACTATATAATGTTATTGACGGCAGCTCGGAAAAGAGATGCAGAGGATCTGTTAAACTATTTCCTCGGGTTTTAAGCCATGACGTTTTTCCTCGACCTGGCCCTCTTCTTTCGTCAATCTTGCCTAGTATTATTAAATGAAGTATATTATATCTCCCTGGGTCACGCACAATATAGTCAAAATATTCTAGTTTGCGATTTTTGACTGTTCTGACCACTTCCGTAACTTTTTCCATTCGCTGCAAAACAACCTAGTTACGATCTCTATCTACCCAACTTATTTTCCGATACACCCAGATTTCAAAGTTTTCTTAAAAATGTATCTGTCAAAGTCCAACCTTCTACACATATAAAAGAATAGAGAACACGTAACATCTTATTAATCTAATTTTCAGTTTCACAGTAATATTGTTTCTACATAAGCTTTTCTTCATCTTAAAAAATGCAGCTCTGGCATTCTCTATACGTATTTTAATCTCCTTTCTCATGTACCAGTCAAGATAAAGTGATACTGTTGGTTCTCTCCATTTGTTCTCCATAAGCTGCTACCACTTCTGGTTGTACTGGCGTTTTACTAACAACCATTTCCTTTGTGTTTGTGGTGTCTAGCTTCAGTCCATATTCATCACACTTTGTGATAATCCTATTAATCGGATGTTGCAGTTCTTCGTAACTATTTAATTAACACCGTGTCATCCGCGTACCTCAAATTATCAATATTCATCATCATTTTGGCTTTACAACCCTGTGTGGGTCCTAGCCTCCCCAAGAATTTTTCTCCAGTCGTCCCTATCCATCGCCTTCCTCCGCCAAGCACGTATTTCCATATTTCTCATGTCTTCATCGATGTTATCTAGGAATCTTGTTCTGGGTCCTCCTCTTCTTCTTTGACCAATAGGTCTATCAAGGAGCGTTTTTCTAGCTGGGTCGGTTTGCTCCATCCGCATTACATGGCCTACCCACCTCAGACGTCCTATCTTTATGTGTTTTACGATATCTGGTTCCTGGTATATCCTATAGAGTTCGAAGTTGTATCGTCTTCTCCAGACACCATTTTCATTTACCGCTCCATAGATGCACCTTAGTATTTTTCTTTCGAAACATCCTAACATGTTTTCATTGCTTTTTGTTTAAGTCCAGGTTTCTGAACCATATGTTAGGACTGGGCGTATTATTGTTTTGTAGAGTTTTACTTTTGTATTTCCTGATATAACTGTAGATTTAAAAAGGAGATTAAGCCCAAAATAGCATCTATTAGTCGTGCAAATTCTGCGGTTTATCTCTGCCATAGTGTCATTTTCAGTATTGACGAGCGTTCCCAGGTATACAAATTCGTTAACTGCTTCGATGACGTCATTTTCTATAACAAGTGGCCGCAGTGTTTGTGGTTGCGTACCTATTTTCATGTATTTTGTTTTATTGGTGTTTATTATTAAACCCATTTTTGTAGCCGCTACCTTTAATGCTACGTACGCCTTTCGTGCTGCGTTTTCCGTTCTCCCAACAATATTGATATCATCAGCATATGCTAAGATTTACACAGATTTGTTATATATTGAACCGGTAGTTGTGATTTGTGACGTACGTATTACTTTTTCCAGAGCTAGATTGAATAGTATACAGGAGAGTGGGTCTCCCTGACGTAGCCCGTTATTTGTTTTAAAAGGTTCAGAGAGTTCCCCCTGGATTCGTACTTTGCATTCAACTTTTTCAAGGGTTAGTTTGGTTAAACTTACCAACTGATTTGGTACTCCTAGGTCTATCATTGCTCTAAACAATTCTCTTCTATTTACAGAGTCGTAGGCTGCCTTGTAGTCTATAAATATGTGGTGCGTGTCTACACCGTATTCCAGTGTTTTCTCTAGAATTTGTCTTAGGGTTGAAATCTGATGAATTGTTGATTTTCCACCTCTGAAACCAGCCTGGTATTGTCCTATTATTCGCTCTGCATATGGTGCCATACGATGGCATAGTATATTGGAGAATATTTTATACGCTGCATTTAGGAGCGTAATTCCTCGATGGTTAGAGCATTCAAAGATATCTCCCTTTTTGTGTATGGTGCAAAGTATTCCAATATTCCAATCATTGGGAAGGGACTTCTGTCTCCATATTTCTTTTATAAGCTGCTGTAGCGCTATTATGATATCGTGGCCACCTTCTTTATATAATTCCGCTGGGAGATTATTTATTTCGGGTGATTTGTTTCTGGCTAGTTTGTTTACAGCGTCTTTAACTTCCAGGATCGTTGGTGGATCCTCCTCCCTCTCGTCTGCTCCGCTTACCTCGCAGCTTTCGTCTTCCGGGTTTTCTTCTTCCTCTATATTAAGTATCTGGTTAAAATATTCCGTCCATCGGTTTAGTACGTCTGTTCTTGTTGTTAAGAGATCGCCATTTAAACTTCTACATTGATTTGTGTTTGCCTTAAATTCTTTTCTGTTGATGTTAACTTTCTTATAGAATGTTCTGAATTCTTTCTCTCTGTTGAGGTTTTCTATATATTGAAGTTCCTTTTTTAAGTGGTTTCGTTTCTTCATTCTGTGTATTTTCTTTTCTTCTCTTCTCTTTGTCTTTTAATTCTCTATACTTGTTCTAGTTATTATCAATATTAATTCCATTAATTTTGATACCACATTGAACACCATCCAATGCTTTATTGAAAACGAGTTCCGCATAGATGTTCAATATTAGTGGGGACAAAATGCAGCCCTGTCTTACTATTCGTATTTGAAGGTCTTCAGAATTATCCTGCTCAATCCTGATGTTTGCACGCTGATTCAGTAAAGATTTTTAATGATACGTAGGTCTTTATCATAAATACCTACCTGCTAAAGAATGGCTATCATTTCAGTATGTTTTACTTGATCAAAGGCCTTCTCAAATTCAATAAAACACATTTAAACTGAATGTCCGACATCTATGCATCTCTGCATCTCTGTATCATAACTAAATAGTGATTCTCTGATTCCAAGGTCTTTGCGGAACTCAAACTGCATGTCACTAAGTTGTTCGAAGAAATATTTTTAAAACATAGCTCGTCAAACTAAGGGTTGGGTAGTCACTACATCTTTTCGCATTTGCTTTTTTAGGTATCAGCAAAAAAAGTCGATAGCAGCCAATACGTTGGTACATAGCCAGTTTCATAAATTTTATTAAAAATATGAAGGAGAAATCTTTTACCTGCTTTCGAAGAGCTTTATTATTTCACTCAGTATTTTATCCGGCCCCGTCGCTTTTCTGATTTTTGATAATCTTATGTCTCTTTTAATTTCGTCCAAAGTTATGTCAGGTCCTATCACTATTTCTTTAATTTCAAGATCGGACCTTTCATCATTAAACAGTTCCTTAATGTATTATTTTCATCTGTCTATTTTATTCAAATCATTGATAATCAGTTTGCCGTCTCTATCAACGATGATATTTTTTGTTTTATGTACTGACCCGTTACTTCTTTGTTTTTTATAGATATTAAATGTATTATGTTTTACCTGTAACTCCTCAATTTCCAAACATGTATCTCGTATTTTAGTCTCTATCTCCTTATTAATATTTATTTCGACGTTTTGATTCTTAAATTTGCGTCTGTTCTCCATTAGATTCAAAATCCCATCGTTTATCTAGTTGCTTTTTTTATTGTTATCTTTTAAGGTTGGAGTTGAACTGTTTACAAACATTTTAATTTGGTTACAATGACCCTTGATGGATTCTTTTGTTCGTTATTCTCAAAATTGCTCTCCAAATTGTTTGCAATCGCCTGACTGTTATTTCTAATAAAATCCATATTCAGTCTGTCAAAAAGTCGCTGTTATTTTATCCGTTTAAGCTTTAATTTTAATTCGGTCAACAACAGACTGTGGTCAGATGGAACATCGGTACCAAGAAAAGTTTTTACAGATTTTACTGCATTTCTGTAGCGCTCACTGACGGTTATGTAGTCCATTTGATTTCTTACGATATTACGATGGGGATCTGCTGGAGATTTCCACGTATATACTGTCTGTTTAAGTAATTTGAGAAAGGTAGATATTAAACATATATTATATCCTTTGCAAAAATCTGCCAAAAGTCTTCCCTCTAAGTTGTATCGCCCAGTCCAAAATCTCCAATAATATTACTTTTTATGCCTTTTACTATTTTAGCATTAAGGTCACCCATCAGAATGGTGAGATCTCTAGTGTTAAGTTGGTCAGTAAAATCTGCGTAGAAGCGTAAGTTCTAGTTCTAGTTCTTGTTCTAGTTCACTTTCCGCTAAAAACTGAATCATTAAAACTCGTTCAGATACTTGAAATACAGCAATAACACATTTGCCAACAGCCCTAGAACCTATGAATCCTACACCGTTACTGTTAATTGCTGTTTTCTCGAAATAATATACTTCATTACCTATTATTGCATTGGCCAGATCCGGGCCACCTTATTTCACTAATACCGAAAATTGACATATTCAGTCTTCTCATGTCATTTATTGCATTGTGTATTTTCCCAGGTTTATATAAACTCCGCCTATTCCAGGTGTTTATTATAGAACTCATTTCGATATCAAATTTGACCAAGCGTACGATTCTTCACACCCATGTCTCAATTAAGGGGCACCCTTACTCGCAACCACCATTCAGTTCCTCAGTCAAAACCTTAATACACTACTGAAACTACGATAGACTCATAGAAACCTCAATATGATCCAGATTTATGCTTTAGAGAATTTCTTGGGTCATCTATACCATCAAAACACAAAAGAGGGCAAAGCTACCGGATCAGATGATGTGCCCATTAAATTATTAAAACTCATGAAGTCTGATGAAGATGTTATTTATTATAATGGTTGAACTCTATAATCTAATATATCAAACTTCCTACAATCCCCAGACAATGGCTGCAATCGACCTTTTTAGCAATACCCAAAAAGTCAAGTGGAATATCCTGCTTACATCACAGAACAACAGCTTTAATGAGTCACACACTTAAAACATTTTTGAAAATAATACATAGCAGAATTGTTAAAACTCTTGAATATGAAATTAGTGACACAGAATTAGGCTTTAGAAATGCTATGGGCACAAGAGATACTTTGTTCGGCTTGAATATGCTGGCCCAAAGATGCACGGATATGAATCAGAACATGTACTTATGTTTTGTAGATTTTTAAAAGGCATTTGATAAGGTTAAACATAAAAAGCTTGTAGAAATATTAAAAAGCAAAAATATTGATAGTGATATCAAACGTGATATGAAACTTATATCTAATCTATATTAGAATCAAACTGCCAAAGTAAAAGTTGATAACCACAACACCAGAGATATCAAAATATAGAGAGGAGTCCGCCAGGATTGCATGCTGTCATCACTACTCTTCAATGCCTATAGTGAATTGGTATTTAAAGAAGCGCTCTCAGATTCAATAGAAGGTATATCTATCAATGGAGAAGTTTTGAATAACTTTTGATGCGTTTTGCAGACGATACAGTAATAATAACGGATAACAACAATGATTTAACGAACGAAATGCAACGTCTTAATGAATGCTGTTATGAATACGGACTAAGGATGAATTTGAAAAAAACTAAATGCATGATCATGACTAAATCAGCAGATGCAGACATCCAATTGATTGTTGAGGATACTGTTATTGAGAGTGTGGATACCTACTAATACTTAGGAACATGGATAACATTAAATGTAGAACAAACCAAAGAAATTAAGACACGTATTGAAATAACACGTGCATCTTCGTTAAACTTAAAAAGTTTCTTTGTTGTTGGGATATAAAAGGTTAGGACTGCGATTAAGAATGCTTCGGTGTTACGTATTCACTACTCTCCTTTATAGCTTGGAAGCATGGAAATTAAAATGTGAATGATGTAAATGAAAATTTGATGTTACAAAAGAATGCTAGGAATATCATGGACTCAAAGAATGTCAAACGTAAAAGTTACTAGAAAAATAGAAAATGAACCTGAAATAATATTGACTATCAAAAGAAGAAAACTTGAGTACTTTTTTCATGTTATGAAAGGGCAGAGATGCTCATTATTGTAGCTTATTATGCAGGGCAAAATTCGAAGAAAGCGAAATGTGGGAAGACGAACACTATCGTGGCTTAAGAAATTGAAAGAATGATTTGATTGCAGTAGTGCAGAACTATTTAGGGCGGCAGTCAACACGGTCCGCACATCCATGATGATTTCCAACCTTCGATACAAGATGAAACTTAAAAAAGAAGAACAAATTGAAGAGTTTTATAATAAAATAGATGAAAAGTGTTATCGTTTAAGAGTAGTGAGTGAAAATTCTCAGCAGTGCTAAAATAAAAAATATATATGCATAAGGCCTCAGCACAAGCAACAACAGAGTAGATAGACTAGTACATTTCTACACAAAAACCTATCCTGCAGGCACTTATTGCGATCACAACCTAGTTAAAATTGACGACTAAAAAGGCTTCTAAAAGTCTAAAAAAAAGTCGGCCATAAAAAAGGACAAATAAAACATCTCAAAGTCGAAAAAGAAATAAAAACTATAGCAAATCTCATACTAAACGAATGCATCGAAAAAAGATAAAATGTTAAAAAAAAAAAAACAAGAACCAAATCACATTCAGGAAAAATAACAAAAAGAAAAAATGTATACCCAAGAGATCATTTAACTAATGAGAGGCTAAAGCACAAAACAAAACCAAAGAAGAAATTAAATAAAATCGCATAAAATGTTACATTTTTTCAGACATCTATCAATGATGAATAAATCTTCTTTTTTATTACTAAATAAAAAAGAATTTTTAAACAAAATTTTAGTTTTTGACAATATAATTGTCAAGAATGAAAATTTTAAGTTGGCATTTATGACATTGAGGCTTATTTGTAATTGGTCGCTATTCTAACTTATTTATAAATTCAATTGTTTTTTGTGTTTAAAAATTTTTTCAAAATTATATTACAAAATTTAAGAAACATTTATTAGATAAGAAAATTTTTAGAATAGTTTTTTTGAAATATGTTTAGCAGCAATTTATTAACAAAACTAATTTTATTTGGTGAGTTAATATAATTTTTTTTCTAGTTCCACTTTGTAAGATATTTTGTATTTTTTAGCAGCTCTTGAAAATAATTTTAAACACAATTAAAAGCTCGAGTTAGAAAATAGTTAGCCAATAGCCCCTTTTATTGACTCCAACCCATCCAAAACATATATTATATATATATATATATATATATATATATATATATATATATATATATATATATATATATATATATATATATATCCTTTTTTCTCAATCTACTGAAGAAATAAAATATGACCTGGCAACCTTTATGGTGCCGGTTTAGGCTTCAGTCAATTCCATGCAATTACGCATCCCCTCTCTTTCCTTGTCTAAGATGAGAGCTGAGACATGGCTGCTGGCAATACACACTTTTTCAGCTGCATTCTATAAGAAAAGCGAAGATTAGGAGTAAAACAATATAAAAATGAGTCAACAGTAAATTGACACATACTATATATTTGTTAATTTACCAAACGAAAATAACACTATTTTTTAAATATCAAGAATAATATACTGAAAATAAAGCTTTTCGTCGATTTTTTATATGTTTTAGGATTTCGCCAATTGGAGTATTCTTCCTGGTAGCTGCTAAAGTCTTAGAAATAGTGAGCTTCGCTGATCTCATTGGCAGACTGGGTTTATACTTCGCAACCGTATTGACTGGATTATTTTTACATGGATTTGGCAGTCTGTCCTTAATATACTTTTTAGCTGTGAGAAAGTTACCTTTCAAAACTATTGTTCAGCTTAGTCAAGTTTTAGTAACAGCATTCGGCACCGCTTCTAGGTAGGAGGATAGCATGTGCATGTCAATTGTCACAATGTTAATGTTTGTTATTTAGGTAATTATTTTAGACTACAAATATTAATATAAACTTTATAGAGTGTTAGTGTTTTTGTCGAATTTATCTACGTTAGGTAAGATTTAACCCAACAACAACAGAATATGTCACTAAATTTAATTTTGCTTTAATTTTCAATAATATTGAGAACGTACTTTTTTTTAAAAGCATTTAAAAAACTTTGTCTTTATGACTTATTGTGTTGCACTGAAACTGGACCAGTCTAGTACTGTCGCTGTACAGTAGGTGTCTTAAGATCGTCTGAGGTGTTTATCTCAGACGCCCTATGTCATCGTAGGTGTGTATCTTTCTCTTTTTTGTTCCCATAGTCGTCTTTATATTCTGCAAATTCTCATTTATATTTCACTGGACTCATCAACTGACGTAGATTATCTCCCGGCTTAACTATATAAAGATGGCGGCCAAAATACAGGAGCTACAAAATTTTATAAAAAAATGACTCGCACCATAATGATTGCAATACTCTACACCATATACAAGAAAGAAGATATCTTCGAATGCTTCAATTACATAGGAGTTACTTGGAAATACGGCGTATAACATATTTTATACTCCACTATAATGACAGAAATCATCATTAGCATTGGTGTAATAGACCTATAGTAGATCCTGTACCTTCTTAAATCTATTTTTCCAGTCATCCCTATCCATTGCCAAACGTTGCCAGTTTTCTACATCATCCTTCCATCTAAGATTTGGTCTATCTCTGCGTCTACTTCTCACTGGCTGGGACTTAAGGATTCGTCTAGGAGGGTTGTTCGGCTGTGATCTTGCTAAATATCCTGCCCATCTTAGTCTTCCCATTTTTAAGAGAAATAATACGTCTTTACCACCTGATATGTTTGTATTTGTGATATATCTCATAGTTGTACATCCTCCTCCAAATACCGTTTTCACAGATACTATCGAATAGTTCTTTAAGGATTCTTCGTTCAAATATGAACAAGAGGTTTGCATCTATCATCCATATGTCAGCATTGGCACTATATGGGTTTTGCATTTCGCTATTTTTGTTTTCTGGCTTTAGTTTTTACTTTTCATTTGTTCACGTAGTAGATATCACTTGTTTGCCAGAATTATTCTTCGTTTGATTTCTTCCATTATGGAATTGTCATTATCATCAGGGAGCCTAAATATGTGAATTTGTCCATCACTTCAAAGGTAGAGTGACTAACAGTGAATTTGGGACAGATCTTTCTGGCTCTGTTGTCAGATGTTGATGGTTTTCATCATTTTGGTTTTTCATTATTTATTTGTAGGCCTATATTTTTTAAGGCATTTCAGAAAGTGATAAATATTTCTTCTAGCTTGCCTGTTGTACAATCAATTAGATCTAGATCACCTGCATAGGCAATAATTTGTGAGGATCTGTTAAAGATATTTTCTTTGTTGCCTAATCTGACGTTTCTGACCAATACTATGTTAAAAAGAAGGCACGCCAGCGCATCTCTCTGGCGCAGTCCGACATGCGCTTCAAACGCTTGTAAGCTTGTAGCTCTTACTAGTCTGATTAGTTTATTGTCAAGTTATTAGTAAGTCAATTAAATTCGTTGGTTTTTTCTCAGTATTTACCTCAGCATACAAATCTGGTTCTATTTTGATTGACCAGACCTAAAACACGCACGTCCTGGTTAAAGCAGTGGAGTGGAAAAACAACAATAGAACTCTTCAGAACTGTTGCAGACAGAGTAAAATGGGCCGTGATGATCACCAATGTCCTTAAAGGATAAGGCATATCAAGAAGAAGAGAAGACCTTAAACCACTTTCATATTAGAATATCCTCTGAATACGCATTTAGGCTACCGTATAAGATACTCACAAATATTTCGTATACTGTGTTAAGTAGGGTTATATCCCTATGGTTTATGCTTTGAAATTGATTACCCTTTTTATGTAACGAACAAACAATTCCAGTATACCACTCTTTTATATATCTAATTAGTAAGACTATCGCCCTTATAATTAATAATTCTTCATACATACCGTCACTTCCTGGAGTTTTTAATTTTTTAGATATTTTATTGTGTCTCTTACTTCTTGAACTGAAGTATTGTTTCTATCTCTAGTATAATGGTACACCAAGACTATTTAACCAAGTTTGTCCAGCTATGAACATTGAAAACCAAGAGAGCAGAAGAAGTAGCTTATCACTTCACTATCACTATCATTTTTTCTCTCCAATTTTTTTAACATTTGTGCTCCCGCAATATTACATTCGGATAATGGTAGAGAATTCAGTAATCGAGTTATATCTGAGCTGTGCACTATGTGGAAATACATAACAATAGTGCACAAAAAGCCTCGTCACAGTCAAACCCAAGGATTGGTAGAAAGAGCCAATCAAGACATACAGAATATATTAACTGCGTGAATGCAAGATAATGATTCGAATAAACGGTCAAAAAGTTTGCCGTTTATTCAATTAGCCAAAAATATAACTTATCACGAAGGGGTACGCCAGAGACCATATGATGCCATGTTTGGCGTTAAACCAAAAAGGGACCTAGCCTCGTCATTTCAGAACAGATCCGCAAACTAGCATCTCAAGTACCGACTGAGCCGCAGTATAGTACTTCTACATATTAAGAAATAGCCGTTTCGTAGCTTCGTAGCCCATCACATCTTCATCCCAAGTACCGACTGAACAGCACGAGCAAATTTCTTTAAAGCGAGCAGCTGCAAAAGATAATCTTTTAATTCAAGTAGCAAAAACGCTGCGAACCTCAGAAACAAAGTTCCCTCCGGCCTAAATAGGTGATACTGTGAGAATTAAAGTGCCTGATGTTGACCGTGGTCACACAGACCCACGAAATGTGTTAGCGGTTGTTGTTGAAATAGAGGATTTGGAACTATTATAAATTAGCAAACAAAAATGAAAATGGTACCTGCAACCAGCTTTTCACAGGTAATCAATTCAGTAATCAAAAATATCGTTAAGACAAGCAGCTTGTGCTAATGCTAAAAGTGGAGGACAATTCTATACACGTTGTAACTGCAAAAGAAATTGTTCCACGGCTAGTTGTAAAAGCAAGAGGCTTTTGTGCAATTCGAAGTGTCATAGTAGTTTAAGTTGATGCAATAAATGATATTATACATAATACTTTGTTTTGTTTTTGTTTTTTTCATATTATATATCAAAATTTAAATAAAAGGTTTCTCTATTATGTTGATAATATTTTACTTCTTCTTCTTCTTCTTCAGCCTTCAGTAATCCAACTTTGGACATAGGCCTCCCCCAAATCAATCCAGTGTCTTCTATTTTGCTCCACTTGCTTCCAGTTGTGTCCTCCGATCTTCTTAATATCATCAGCCCATCTCATTTGTGGTCTTCCTCTGCTTCTCTTTCCTAACCATGGCCTCCACTGTTGTATTTCGTGGTTCCATCTCTTATCCTTCAGTCAGGCATTGTTTCCTGCGAAGCTCCATTTTAATTTGGCAGCATATTTTACTTACCAATCGCTATTTGCCCTGTTTGTTTTAAATACAATAATCTTATGTTTATTAAAACAATGTTCCCAAATAAAAAACATACCCAACGATTTTTTTATTTCTACTTGATAAAAAATATATGTTTTTAACGTACACCAAAAATTATGTTGAATTCGTCGGTGAATGTTAGAAAATATATTAAACCAATAATTCGAACATACGTCAAGCGACTTGGTAAATGTTGACATTCACTGGTGTGTCTCGACATTCACTGGATTTCGAGTTTTCACAGTAACATATCCGTACCTCGGAGGTAAAGGACACTATGTCCATTTTCTTACTTTTTCAGGAGAGCAGTTTTAAACTTTTTTAAATTTGTAATCAGTAAATACTCCAACGTTTCTTATATTTAACCAAGATTAATATATTATTATTGTGGTGTGTATAATCGTTTTTCATTCCATGAAGTGTTATATACCTGAGGTTTACCGTTCATTATTTAAAATTTTTTTAAAAATGTGTAGTTGGACATAGTGTTGTTTACCTCTAACAACTTTTTTAAATAATGTGGCATTGCATGTTAAGGTCTTTACGAAATAAACAATACAAACACATTAAACAGCCTATACTATTATTTTATTAGAGGTAAATATTATAATGTTATAATAATTAAGTAAAATTATAGACGAGAAGTTTCAAAAGTTTTAAAGATGCTCCATATCATCTTCATCTTCTTGTGGGTAATCGTTTGTGGCTACATCGCTATGTGTTAAATTTTAATAAAACGCATGACAAACTGACGAAACAAAAGGCAGTAATGCAATTAAGTCATTGTACTTTTGATTTGTGATTGGTAACGGGATTGCTGAGACTTGATTTAATTGGGCTGGAAACGTTACTTGCTGTCTTCGATACCTCATGAAGTCCACTTCATACATATTTTGGTTATTGAAATCGGTCTTATAAAAGAACTTTTCAATGTGTTCTTGTTGGACTTGTAGTAAAATACATGTTGACAGTAGAACAAGGTCTTTATTAACATTTTTTTTCTACTTACAAAAGGAGGATTAGATGACAATTTCTTATCGAACAGCGTTTTGAAATTTTTGAAATCTGCAAGTTCCATATTCTGCACTGTGTATTTACCTGATGTTTGCCTAACTAGTTGTTGCCAGTCCCATGGTGTTAAAATGGCCAAAGATCGTCTTTATTTGCAGTATCCAAAAATAGCACGTTATAATACTTATATTTTTATTTTGTCCATAGCAGTTATTGATCCAAAGAGTAATGTTCTCTACTTGACTTGAATTGTATTGTCAGCCCATTTCAAAATTGACGAGGCGATTTTATTTGCACCTCGGGCCCCTTTCGATTCGTCCCACATTATACATTGTACAAAAGAATCACTGTCATCATGTAATGTAAAATTTAATATCCAAAGCTTCCTTTTGTAGAAACTAATACAATTGTTTTTTAGCGGTGAAGGCAAACATTTTTGCAAATCACCAGATAGTACTTTGTATTTTGGTGACTCTTTAGCTATTATAAAGTCCAATTGTTTTAAGTTATATCGAGTTTTAGATTCAATTAGGTGAGCATCATGATCAGCCTGTACACTGGTTAGTTCATCTGCAGTAAGATTATTTTTTAATTCAGCGGTGAATATACTGCATGTATCGCAAATGTCTCTTTCGGGCGGTTTAAACGACAACTTGAAGTCTTTATTAAAAATATCTGCGTACAACCACTTTTTTGCTCTGAGCTTTGGATCTACATGTCTTTCATTGCATTCATTAATGTACAGTTGATACATCTTTTCTGTTGTAAGTTCTGTGCCCAGATAATCTCTCTTACTCCTTTCTCTGGAATAATGACTCTCGTATTTTGGGAATGATTTAATATGTTGATGTATACTATTTATGGTTTCGGTAGGAGTTTTATTGGTTGGCGTGTGTCTACCTCTTTGATCAGCTTTTATTAAACCTCCTGGCTCAATTTTTTTCAACATATTTACTACTACTAAATTAGATATACAAAGTGCGTTTACAAACATAACCTTGCACACCTTCAATAGCTGATTGTTCACTGTAAAATGGTAGTGTAGTGTATTATTTTTAGATTTGGTACAATTTAGATCTTTTTTTCTTGATCGAAGAGTAGGTTGGATGTCGATACATGAGAAGATAAATTCCTTTTTTAAATCTAAAACGTTTGTCTCAGCCCAGTATGAGTTGAAAATAAATTTTTTGTCTTTCTTATTCTGGCCATCTTTCAGAGCATGTCATGCGACACATGCAAGGAGGCTTTAACATTTTTGCAGGCATGTCTTTGCCTCTTTTACTGAGATACTCTTTACCACCAGCTATTTTTCATTTGCGAACATTACAGGCCCAATTTTGTTCACTTACTACACGTTTTTTACCTTTTTGTTTGCACTTAGTTATATTTTGTACATTTCTTTTAACACTTTTCTCTTCTTCTAAAATAACTTCATTATGTTCATTGAAATTGCCTGCATCACTGCTTAGGGATAAATCGTCCTAAAGAAGATTTTTTTTTATTGCCCCACTAATCGCTAATCGTAGGAGTAATAATAGCTTTCTCTTTTACCTTTGTTTTCGCTGGTTTACTTATACGTCTCATATCATTGTCGTCCGATTCTGAGCTTTCACCACTTAGAGGCTCATAGATTTTATCAATATCCAGCTAACAAACCAGCTAAAAGAAGGACTTGAATCGTGTTTTATTATAATTTATGAAAATATTTTAATTCAAAAATAATTTTAAAAAATGAAAAATTTAGACATGACTTTAAATTATTATGTTTAATTTCAAATCAAGAGCTGTCATTAGTTTCTCGTAAAGTGTAGCACAAAACTGTATTGAGTTATGGCGTACTAGAATAAATAAAACACACTGGAAAAATTAAAAATTAAATTTAAAATTAATACAAAATGAGTAACTTTTACAGTGAACAAGTCTGGAATTTAAATATATGTATTATAATTCGAAACTGCTGAAATAATTGTATTTTGTCATATCTCCATTATTAAAAAATTCTTCAAACATTTTGGACATTAACTCAACCGTCTCTCTGGTTATTAAATTTATTAGATACCGTTTTCTGATGTTAATAATAAAAATAAAATTCATCTAAACACATTTTTGAACGTTATTTTTTTTATTTAGATTTAGTGCAATTCCGTTATCTGTGATGGCAACAATCAATTGTTTCACGAACCATTGTCTCCAGTCTGAACCAGAGATATGTAAGAGAGGCTCTCTTATATATCTCTGGTCTGAACACTGGTTTACATTGGGAAAAAAAGTGTACCATTTATATATGATGGGAAGTGTAGAAGGGTACATAACACTATGTCCGGATGGTAAATGACGGTGCACACATATAGTAGAGGTAAACAACACCAAGTCCACATGGTGTTGTTTACCTCTGACTGGAAGTGGACTTGGTGTTTATTAAAAAGTCGGTAACTTGCCGTAAAATTATCTCTGGACATAGTATGGTTTACCTATGTGTAGAGCCAGAAAAGTTATATTCAAAAGTGCATTAATCTAAATTTCGATAAAAATGGACATAGTGTCCTTTACCTCCGAGGTACACATATATACTTATAATTTTATTTTGTAACGTATTTAATACGCTTTTAATTGCAATTAAAAAGGCTTTATGCATAACTAATTTACCTTTTATAAGCTTTGTGCACAGAGCTGTATTCCATATCAATGCTGGGGAATAAATGTAATTTTTTATCATACATAATGTTTTTCTTGATCTTTTGTCTTGAATATGACAAATGGTTTTTCTCTAAATTATATATTTTAAGTAGCGATATGTAGCTATCAAAAAACCTTAATTTAAATCAAGTCAGGAACCTAAAGACTTTAGGTATCTATTTCGACAGAATGACAATTGTTAGTTGATATTTTCATGATAATTAAATTTTGTAACCTTGAAATATTACAGAAAAGAAACAGATAATTATATCGAAAATCGTTAAAAATAAAAAGTTATTATTTTTAGTTCAGCAACCATGCCAATCAGCATCCAAACTATGGATCGGATGGGAGTGGATCCTAGGGTCACCCGGTTTGTTATTCCAATTGGAGCTACTATCAATATGGATGGAACGGCATTGTATGAAGCTGTAGCTGCTATTTTTATAGCTCAACTTAAAGACATACCACTTACATTTGGGAAAACGGTTGCAGTTTGGTGAGTAAGCTCTTTTGTTTTCTAACAATAGGTCTCTTTATATATCCTGTCTTTAATACAAGGTGTTTTTTTTTGGAAATGTAACATACGTTAACTGAAAAAAGGGACACTTGTGCGATTTAAAAAATTATAAATATAAATAACTGACTGGATAAGAAGAGTAGAATGGAACGATCATATAAGCCGAATGACAATAAATAGAGTAGTAAATACGGCAAGAGACGGTTCCTCAATAGGAAGACGATCAGTAGGGAGACCATGAAAACGATGGAGTCATGTCTGATGTGCTGATAACAAAGTCTTTTACCTTTTCCAAAAAATTTAAAGTATTTGTATGTTTTGAGATTTGAAATATGTAGAATGTAATAAATTACTTGAAGGATTTTTCAATCCATCCAAAAAAGCTTGTTTAGGTGATCTGACTGTAGTGTCTACCCATATTTTAGATTTCGTATGCCGAGCGTTCAACCATGTCTCATCCACATAATAAATTTTGCGTTTCTCTTCTCTATAAGTCCTTATCTTTTGAAGATATTCTCGTCGCCGCACCACAATGTCGTCTCTGTCTAATAAAAGGGCGTTTTTCCCCTGCGTTGAAATAGAAAATTATTATTTTTTAATATTCTATAAAATGTGGTTTTCGTCAAATTTGGCAATTCAGGACCATAGTTCACCTCCTTTAAAGCATTATTCACGGTGGGTATTTTGTTTCTCACAAAAAAATTTTCTTAATCACCGTAAATACACTTCGATGACAAAGTCCAACTTTACTCGCCACTTTTTTCACAATATCTCCAACCACTAACCTAAGATTTTCTATTGTTTTATATTTAAATACATTTCAAATTATTTCCTTCACTTCAGCGCTAAGAATTCAACTAATTCATCAGCAGAATCAGTGGATGACTTTTTTGTTTTCAACAACAGTAATCACGTAATCACTTATATAGTTTAAAGTCGTTATAAAGATATCAATAAATACTTTTAGTATTTTTTTAGTAGTTTTAAAACGCACAACAAATAATTATTACTAGTTCAATATTAACAGCATAAACATAAATTGTCCTTTAACCAATAAAACGACAAAAACATTACTTACAAATCCATTTAAAATACAACACTTCAATACCAAAATAGTAAATCTGGTCTGAGCTTGTATTTTTGTCGCCGACGTCGAGTAGAAATTTTTCCAACAAAGTAGAGATGGTTATTTCGTTTAGTTTTTCAATATTGTCAGACAATCTGTACTTGCATATATATAGTTCAGCTCAACAGGCCTCAAAGGCCCAAGGCTTCAACGGTTTTCTTCCATTTCTTTCTATCTTCTGCTAAGTTTTTCCAATCTTGTACCCGCAGCGACTTCAGATCTTCTTTTGCCGACTCCAGCCATTTTCTTTGGGGGCGGCCTCTTTTTCTTTTTGTACCAGCCTCCGTGTTTAATAATTCATTGGGAACTCTTCCTTCCTGCATTCTTGCTATATGTCCGAGCCATCTTAATCTTTGAATTTTAGCGAGTCTTGTTATTTTTGGTTGCCCATATATTTGCATTATTTCTTCATTTGTTCTTCTTCGCCAGATGTTCCCCTCTTTTACACCTCCTTATATCCTTCTAAGAATTTTTCGTTCCCATCTATCTAATTTTACTTCCATATCTTTATTTAGTGTCCAGGTCTCGATAGCATAGAGTACTGTAGGTCGGATAACTGTTGTATATATTCGTTTTTTTGCTGTTCTTGATTTTATCTTCGACCTCAGTATCTTAGTCAGGCTCCCAGCACTCTTACTACCTTTGGCCATTCTTTTAATGATTTCTTGGTTCTCTTCATTCTTATTTGTTAGTGTCACTCCCAAGTAATCGAATTGGCTAACAACTTCAAAGTTACTTTCTTTACTTGGGCTTTGTATCTTAAAGAACTGTCCTAGATGATTTTCGTTTCCCTTCATCACCATACATTTTGTTTTTTCTTCGTTTATTTCTAAACCATATTCCCTGGCTATTCTCTCTATTCTAGTAAAGATTTCTCTTAATTCTGCAGGTCTCCTTGCTATTAAGTAACATCATCTGCATATGCTACGCATTGATGCCTGTGATGATATATTGTGCCTCTAGTGTAGATGTTACATTCTTGTAAAATCTTCTCTAAGATCAAATTGAAAAAATCTGTTGATAACGGGTCACCTTGTCGCAGACCTCTATTGGTGATAAAGCTATCCGAAACCCGTTCTTCTAACATGACTTTACTTTTAGTATCATTGAGTATGCATTTAGTCAGTCTTACTATTTTTGGTGAAAATTTAAAATATTCTAGTGCTTCGTATACTTTATTTCTTTTTATAGTATCATATGCCTGTCTAAAATCAATAAGCAGCATGTGTAATGTTAGGTTGAATTCATATGAGCTAGCTAAAATTTGTTTCATTGTAAAAATTTGGTCTATTATCGATCTGTTTGCTCTGAAACCTGCTTGATAATCACCTAGACAATTTTCAACTTTTGTTTTAATTTTATTTATAATTGATATGGCCAGAATCCTATACACTGTATCTTGTAGAGCTATTCCCCTGTAATTTTTACATTCTGTAACGTCTCCTTTTTTATGCACTGGACATAAGATTGCTTCTTTCCACTGATTGGGTATTTTTTCTTTGATCCACACTTCGCGTATTAACTCAACGATTTCTTCTTGCACCATTTCGCCACCTTCTTTTAGAAACTCAGCAATGATACCATTTTCACCAGGTGCTTTGTTGTTTTTTAAGTTTTTTATGATCTCTATAATTTTTTCCTTGGTAGGTACTTCTTCATTTACATCTGGGTCCCTTACTTCTTCATGTTGTAGTTGCGTTTGTTCTCTTTCATCTTGGTCGTCCGTACATAATATGTTCTCGAAATAATTGGCCCACCTTCTTAATTTTTCATCTGTTCCACCTAACAGATTCCCCTCTTCATCTTTATAATATCTTGATGTGGTTTTGTACTGGGTTCGGTCACGTTTTATTTCTTGGTAGAAATTCCTGACTTGTTTATGTAAAAAATCTTCTTCAATACGAACTAGTTTCTGCTCTAAACTTGACCGCTTCTTCCTTCTACAGATCTTCTTTGCTTCCCGTCTTTTTGCGGCATAAGCTTTTTTACTTTCTTCATTATTACTTATTATGCTATTTATTCTAGCTTTATTTCGGTCACTAATGGCGTTCTTACAATCCTCATCATACCAATCCGATAGTTTACATTGTCTGTTTCCTGATAATACTGAGTCGGCTGCTTCTTGAATTTTTTCTTCTAGTTGTACCCATCTGCTTTGTATATAATTTACTGTTGTCTGGCTTTTCAGTTTCTCTTCAATTTGCTGCCTGAATTTTTTCTTAACTTGTCCCTCCTGAAGTAGTGCACCGTTATATCTTTTTATTTTTTTACAAGTAGTGTTATTAATTGTGGGTATTATTTGCTCCATTTTAACTTTGACCAAAAAGTGGTCCGAATTTGCATCAGCACCTTTGTAACTTCGGCTATCTTTTATGGCTCTCATATGTTTGGCTTCTATTAGTAAATGATCTATTTGGTTTACTGTTTGTCCATCTGGTGATACCCAGGTACCTTTATGAATTTCTTTGTGATCAAAATAAGTGCTCATAATTCGCATATTATGTTCGAAAGCAAATTCTATTACTCTTTTTCCATTCAGATTACTGTCTCTATGATTACTTTTTCCCCATGGTATTTGTTTGTATATATCTTCCCTGCCAATCTTGGCATTCAAATCTCCTACAATTATTTTTATGTCATATGATGGTATTTTGTAAAACATATGTTCTAATTGTTCATAAAAGCTATCTTTAACGTCTTCATCTGTATTTTCTGTTGGTGCATGCACATTTATAAGGGTTACTTTTCTATATTTTCCTCTTATTCTTATTTTACATAATCTGCTTGTGACTGCCTCAAAATCTATCACCAGATTGGTAAATGTTTTCTTTATAAAAAATCCCACCCCAAATACACGTTCATTGTCTCCACTGTTGAAAAACACGTAGTTTTCCACATCCATGGTGAAATTTCCTTTTTGTTTAGTTTCTTGTATAGCTGCAATATCTATCTCATATTTCTCTAACGTATCCGATAAGTTCTTTAGTGCTCCTACTTCAAGTCCCTCTAACATTCCATTGTTCTATCATCATCCTATTCCGCGCTTTATTCGTTTCCATATTTTCCTGACCACTGTGCCTGTGTAGACTCAGTTTTTTTTTCATTTTCTCTAGTTTTTCGGTACTATGGTTCCATTCCCACCATTCATCGTTTATACATATTTTCTGATAGCCGACTTTTGTTTCATTACCTTTCCCTTTTTCTTCTCTCGCCATATCTATTAGCTCTTTCTGTAGTTTGGCTTCGGCTTGGGTTAGATCGTTTTCAATGAAATACCGCGTTCCTCTTAATTTACTCTTATTCTTCATAATAAGTTATTTATCCTTCATTGTATCTACTTTTACTATCGCCACTGGTGGTTTCCCTTGAAAGGTTCTTATTTTCTGCACATCTTTTATTTTCACATTCACATTTAATTGACTTATATATATATATATATATATATATATATATATATATATATATATATATATATATATATATATATATATATATGGCTATAAAGTTGGTGGCATCTTCCAGTTCCTCATTTTGTTTGAAATCGTGTCCTTTGATCACAATGTTTTGTTTCCGAATTTGTTTATCCGTCTTTTCGATCCTGCTTTCCAGGAAATTTACCTTTCCCTTCAACTCACGATTTTCTTTTTTTAAATTGCAAATTTCTTCTTGAAAGATCTGCTGGTCTTTTCGTACTCCTTTAACTTAGTTCATAAGAGCGATCATCATTTCTTTCAATTCGGTATTATCACAATCTTTCTTAGGTGGAGACCTAGTTAACTTTCTGCTTTTCATGAAAGGGTTTTCATCTTGGTCGTCTTCTTTTTTTTCCTCCCTCTTTCTCTTACCATCGTCAGATTCTTCACTATCCCATTGATTTAATCCTCTTCTCGCGGCCATATTGTTAACTATACTTGCACTGTATCTGTACTTGCATAATCGTTTAAATTATTCATTAATTTAATTAATATGATTATTTTTTCACGAACTATGTATTCAGTGATTACAATAATTTATATCCTATGCAACTAATAATCGAGAAAAGAGAAAAATTGATAAAGTGATCTTTATAATATACTGTTACTATCGGAACGAGTAGGTAGATAAATTTTCAACATCCTTAAGAATTAAAATACAATTTTATCGTTGTTTACACACCCTGCATCGCTTATATTTTAGTATAACTAAAAAAATATTTTTACAAAAAACGATAAAAAGTAAAAAGTCGCTGCTAGTTCAAGTATAAAGCTCTAAATAATATCAAAAAAGTTATTGTATCACTTTAACATTCATGTTTTAGAAAATATCTTATTTAAATAGTTTAAATAAATTATAAAAACAAATTGGGTATCTTTACAGTGTAACAGCAACAGCGGCGAGTATAGGAGCTGCGGGCATTCCACAGGCTGGCCTCGTTACTATGGTTATGGTACTAGACACGGTGGGACTCCCTTCAGAGGAAGTTATTAACATCATTGCAGTAGATTGGCTTCTGTGAGTATCAATTTAATAATTGGATATAGTGTCTCTCATCCTACGGTAAAATATACTTATCTATCGGATATGATTTAAAAAGAGCGAATTTGGCTACACGAAACGATTTTGGTGCACATGACCTCAGTTTTCTTTCGTTTATTGAATAATTGTCTTTTGATTCTAATACCATACTGTTATAATTACTGTGTATTAACGACGTCCAACTTAAAATTTGTTCTTTTGAAACGGTTTTATGAGTTGTTCCAACAGCTTATTTTTTCCTTTTTATAGATCCGTAGATATGAGCATTAGTCACGATTGCGAAAAGCATAGGCGTGGCTACAGCGGGTTCCGCGGGTGCAGTCAGGGCCGCCCAGAGCCAGGCCGGGCTCCGGGGATGAGACCCGGCCGCCCCCTCCCCCCAACCCAGTTGAACGAAAATTCCCAAAAATCTGATAACTCATAAACTGGGATATGTAATTGAACACTCATGCTATTGACACAGGAAGGAAGAAAATTAAAACAGTTTTAACAATTAAACTTTGTTTTTAATTATTTACAATAGAACTGTTAGTTACAACATAACTTTTCTTGCTTTCATATCCGCAAAGCTTTGGATCACGTGGTCGAAATCAAGAGTTTTTGCAAGTTTCGACTCTATGCTTAACAGTCCCAAATCAGATAATCGTTGTTGACCCATAGTGAACCTTAAACAATTCTTAATTCGGCTCAAAACACTAAATGATCTCTCGGCCTGAGCAACGGATACTGGTAGGCAACAGAATATGCGAAGAGCAATGCACACATTGGGGAAAAGATTTGTCACATTAAGGGACACGAGCTTGTTCAAAAGTTTTGCTGGTTTCAGCGACGTATCTGAGATGTTTGATTTACTAACAGTTTTCAAGTAAATCATTTCATCAACTAGATCCCTGCTTACATCTGAATTGTACTCTTCGGCGAATCTTATACAACTTTCTGAGAACGTATTCTCGTCCATTTCGTTATACTTCCATAAAAATGAAGATTTCATTTCGATTTCTCTCAGTGCTGTGAACCTCGTTTTCAGGTTGGCCACCAAAACATCAATTATTGTGTAAAAAACTTCTGTTTTGAAGCGTTCTTCTGGGGATAAATTTAACATTACATCTTCTGTTTCATCGTGAAAGGTCTTCCTCTTTCTCGCACGGGAAGTGGAGAGTTCCGGTTCGATACCATAAGCATTTGCAACATGTTTGCATTCAGACAATATCTTGTCCCAGTTATTTCTTAAGGCACTTAAATCATCAATTAGGCTCTCTATATTACTACTCTCAACATCCAAAGTAGCGTCTATAGTTTGAAGTAGTTGACTTCTGTAGTTGATGGGTACCAACACTTTCACCCAAATTGACGCCATGACGATGCACTTGAAGGTGTTAATATATTCTAAAACCCCATTGATTGTGGCTCTCGTTTCAACAGTTACGTTAAGATTCAACAATGATGAAACTGCCTCAATGATTTTGCCTATGTGTGCCGCTATTGGTTTCACACATTCTACTCTAGCACTCTACCTCGTATCAGACAATGAGTGCAGTGAAGATCCTACTATCTCTTTCAGAAGCTCCCATCTTTTCGGGCTGCAACTGAATAAATTGTACAGATTCTGAACAACACCAAAGAAAGTCTGTGCTTCAGTACAACTCTCAGCAGCGCATACTCCACATAAGCTCAAACTGTGACATCCACATGGTGAGTACACAGCCAGAGGGTTTGATTTTAAAATCTGAGCCTGAACACCCTTATACTTGCCACTCATATTACTGCCGTTATCGAATCCCTGTCCTCTACAGTCATCTAAGGATATGTCATATTTTTTAAGAACTTCTTTGATTAGATTTGCGATGTCTTCTCCAGTTTTTTCATTGCAGTCGGAAAACTCCAAAAATCGTTCATGGATTTCATATTCTTTTACGTCTTCTTTGAAAATAATGGACGATCAGGGGCTTCCACGCGCAATGTATTCCCGATATATTTTTGTTAATTGTAACTTATGCAAAGAAATAATTTCTTGCATATTGCCTTTTCCAAATGCATAATATTCCTTATAATAATTTCATAATTTCATAATTTCATAAAACCGCAAGCAAATTCAATCTGTTGTAAAATATTTTAATAAAAGGAATTTTTTTAAATTTGCTAACGGCCGGGCCCGGGCCCCCCTGGGATTTTGCCCCCCCTGCCCCCCCCCTCTGGTCGGGCCTGGGTGCAGTGGTACCCACATTAACTTTCGAAGAGTAATATTAAATGAACGAGATATTAAACTAAAAAATAAAACTTTTGTAATAAATAAGTTAAAAATTATAAATAAGTCAGATATATATGTATATCTAATACGGACCACCGTTGGTATTTTAGAATTGAACGCTGGATGTAAAATTTTGCTCGAAAAAAATATTAAAGGCCGTAGATTAAGAAGTTTTGATAAACGCCTAACAGTTAAAAAAAGCTCTATGCATTTACCAGAGGACTTAATATTTTTTTGTTCTTTAAGGTGAATAATATTTATGTATATTAAAAACAAACTAATCAAAAGTAATTATACTATATAAAGGGTTCCATTCGTTTTTGTTTCAGCTGTTTAATCGTTTTTTTTTTATAAATAATTTTTTAATAAATTTTATTGTCTGATACTACAATTAACTTACTATACCTAATACGGCCATCTCGAATATTTAAAATTTTAAAGTGTTTTATGTTCAGATATCTCCATTGGATAGGGAACATCCTTCAAACCTTAATACTGTGTCCGATGACCCTTGCTTAGAATTACCAAAAGAAAGATTAGAAAAATCTTCTAGAATAGTAAGAGGTCCTTACCAACCACAACTAGAACAGTCTCCAGCCAAAATGACAGGCAAATGGAAAAACATTAGAAGTTGGTAGTTTTTACCCCCTTGACATTCCAACTTCAAATGGTTGGAATATAGTCCAACAAAAGATGCAGCTTTCTGTTTTTTGTGCAGATGTTTTGGCATGAACGACAATACTTATCCTAGATTGATAGAGATCACGTTTATTTTTCACGTTTTCCTCATGGAATAAAGCTACAGAACGATATAAAATGCATCAAAAGACAAGTTGCCATAAATTTAAAACAGAAACTTTAAGTTATAACGTGAATAAGTCCGTAGATCTTTAAATCCAAAAGAGAAAAGAGGCTGAACTGAAATTTAGATTATATGAAGAAACTAATTGATATAATTATAATTCTAGTCAAAGGTAAAAAATCTCTTCATGGTCATGATGAAATGGACAAAAACAATGAAAAGGAAAAGCATTCGAAATTGTACAATTTCTTAATCCTTAAGTACTACCTTAGATTTAAGGCATTTTTGGAATCCGCCCCAAACAACTGCACTTATCTTAGCACTTACATTCAAAACGATATTTTACGATCTCCCAAAAATGTAATGGATATTCAGAAGGAAATGAAAGAGCAGCTCTTTCTGTGATTGCAGATGAGACTTCTGGTGTCTTGCGCCACGAGCAGATTGCTATTGTTTTTAGATATATCCCCAAAGCACAGAACAATAAACAATCAGAATGCCCACTCTGCTTGAAAAAATAAGTACGCGCATCTCGTTCGCGCAGACGGAATCAGCCATGTTTTAAACGGAACCAGTGCTGTTCAGTGAAATTTTATCTGTTGTGCATAGAAAAATTAACCTGGTTTAATTTATTTACGGCAACAATAGACATAATATGCACTATTTTAATTACTATTTAAGTGGGAATAAGCCACAATTAAAAGTTAAATTACGTTTATTGACGTTTCAATTTCAACTTCGGAAATCGTTCTCTATTTTCGAAGTGGAAATTGAAACGTCGATAAATGTAATTTAACCTTTAATTGTGGCTTATTCCCATTTAAATAGTAATTACTTTAAAATGCCACAAGAAAATAGCTTCAGAATAATGCACTATTTTATTCGTACTTTTAGTTGAAGGATAGATTAAATTATTTCAAATGTACTAAATTATTAATCTCTAAACATTTAAATTACAGTTCTGTCGTAGCTTGTCACAAATTTCCCAATTCGAGTCTATGTTTCCGTCTAAAACATGGCGTTCGCGTGCTGACAAACTTCTAAGACGGCATCTGAGAGTGGGTATTATGATTGTTATTTATTCTGTGCCCAAAGGTAGTACGTTTCCAGCTGAATGGCTAGTAACATTAAAACGTTTAAATTTAACTGAAGCAGAAACCATTTTGAAATAATAAATTCTAATAAAATCATAATATTTCAAAAGAAGTTGAATTTTATGTATTTTTGTGTATTTTTGAGAATTTTAATTTTAAGTGGTTACGTTTCATTACCAAGACGAAGAATGTATTGGGAAACTCCAATAATACACATAATATTTTAGTAATGAAATCTATGAGACGCAATAGATTTGAAGAAATATTTATATTTTTCACGCTACAGACAACAACCACCTTGCCGAAAATCATAATATGGTCAAGATTACACCTTTCATCGAAAAATTAATGACAAAGTTTTTAACGTTTGCACCAATTGAAAATCAAATTTCTATCGACGAATCTATACCTTACTTTGGTCGTAATGGGTACAAACAATTTATTTGCGGCAAACCAATAAGATTTGGCTATAAAGCATGGGTAATGGCTTTATCAAATGGATAGAATTTCAAGATAGGATGTTAAAGCTGTATGCTTTGACAGAGCTTCAGCGATGTCAGGAAACTTTACTGGTGTATAGAAAAGATGTAAAGAGAAACATATTAAAATTTTGTAGATTTCTTGCTATCCTCATTGCCTTACTTTAGCATTGGTAGCCGCTTGAGCGAATTATATTGAAAGTCTTTCGATTTTCGAAAGATTTTCGATTTTTTTTTTGATGAAACATAATTGGTTTATTCTTATATTGAAGACAGTCCAAAAAGGCAAGCTGTTTTCGAAGAGATTGTAAAGATCGTAAATAATAAGTTAAAAACTTTGAAATCTTTATTCGAAACACGTTGGGCTTGTCGTGCTGAAGCAGTTGCCCTGATCAAAAATCAGCTTGAAGCAATTATAGAAGCCATTGAAGAGATAGTTGATGACGCAACTGATGCAAAAGCTAAAGCTAACGGTAAAATTAGCAAATTACTTCACTCGCCAGACATAGATATTTATTAAGCTATAGAAGAAGTTTCAAACTTAGCGCTTGCTTTGGAAAAATTAAAGAAAGAACCATCTATATTTGACAATATTTATTCCAAAGTAAAAGACACTTGTGATAAGCTTCAAATTGACATTCCTACACCGAGAAAACGTAAACGTAAAGTTTCTACTATAAGAATATATATAGATTAGATAATAATGCTGGCAATGTATAGTCAACGGCAAAAAAAAAGAAGTGAAATTGTTTGTATTTTATTCGCTTTTAGGCCGAATGATTTAGTCATTAAACGATAAATTTGCCCAAGAATAAAAAAATATTTATTTAGTAGGCAAAATCACATCATTAAATATAGATGAGCTAGGAAATCAAGATTTAAAATACACCTTAGAACATTTCGTTTTGAATTCTTCGGAATTAGAAGCTCAACTAAGATTTTTAAAAACAAGAAAAGTCAAAATTTCTCACCTTAAAAGGCTCTCGACTGGCTCAATTGGATGTCTTAGCATAATAGTAAATCGATGTTTCCAGTGTTTAACTAACTAATGGTAAAATTTGTCACAAGTCCTGTAACAACTGGTACTTGTGAGATAATTATTTCTAAGCCGAGCATAATAAAATCGATATTTCGATCGACAATGCTACAAGACTATTTGAAATATCTAATGGTGCCTTTTGTTGAACAAGAACTTGCTCTAAATATACACTTGAGTGCAAAACAATCGACTCAAAAGTGATATTTGAGGTTACACCTTCTGTTTTAATGTAAGAAGTATGAACATAAAAATATGTCATGTGCAAACAATAACTTTATTATTGAACTTACAAAAACTGCTATTGCATTATTTCGAAGACGCATTATAAAAACAATATGCAATACGAACAGAGTTTCCTAAATATTAATCATTGGAACTAACGCAAGAAAGACGTTATGAACAGAGAAATCATCAATTACAAAATGAATTTCTTTATTTTTCAGTATTTGATATTATCACCCCTACTCCTAATTACACTTTCCAATCGATTTTGCATGGATCGGATGACTTTTATAATAAATTCTTAAGGCATTGCTTCCCATTCATCATTAAACTCAGATCTCGATTCCATTATGCCCCTTGGTGCATGATTCATGTCCTGGACCCTTCGTTTAAGCTCATCCCAAACATGTTCTATTGGATTTATGTCCACGCTCAACGCCGACCAATTTATTGTAGGTATACTGATCTCAGTCAGATAGGTGATGGTGACTCGTGTGGTATGGCATCGTGCCTTATCGTGCATTAAAATAATGGCATCACCAATAAATCCCACGTATGGAACCACATGTTCCTCCAAAATGTCTGTGATATAACGATCCGCCGTTAAAACTCCTCAACATCCTCCACCAGGCACGAAAACCAACTCGGTTTTTTCATCCATGGAAATGCCTGCCCAAAACATACGAGAACCGTCTCCATATGACGCAATTTCTGTTATACAACATTGAGCAAATCGGTCTGCTGGCCTTCTATAGACTTGATGCCTCTTGTCGTTGCCATGTAGGTATATCCTACTTTCGTCGGAGAATAATACCTGACTCCATTGATAGTCGCCCCAATCCAGATGTTCTCGAGCAAATTCTAATCGTCTTTTCTTCTGGACTGCAGTTAGCTTTTGACCCGTAGCTGCCCTTTTTGGTGTCAGGTTGACTGCCTTTAGTCTCCCTCTGACTGTCCAAACACTCGTAACTACACCTCGGACCTCGCTAAGCTCCTCTTTGAGACTAGCACCAATTAAATGTCGATTTCTCAGTGATTTCGATACAAGAAATCGATCATCTCTCTCCGTTGTTATTCGTTTACGGCCTCCTCCTTACTGGCGGACATAATCAGCAGTATCTTGGTACCGACGATACACTCGGGACACAGCAGATTGGCTTAAATTTAGTCGATTTGCCACGGCCCTCTGACTCAGGCCTTCTCACAATAATGCTACTGCTTGAACTGCTTTGACGGATGTGGTATCCATTTGTAATGCAGTTGCAAACTTAGTGACTGATGTATTAGTGGGTTTGCTATGAAAATTGATACGTACGATGTTACGTATTAAGCATTAACTAACGCGTTAAGTCGGTGCGTGTCGATTTAAATGAGTCAAATTCTGACCTCCTCTCTACGTGTTGCATTATTTACTTGTAATAAGTCATCGGATTCACCAAAAAACAAAACTTACCCCATATTTTCTTATGATTACGCAATAATTTAAGATAAAAACAAACGTAACTCGTGTCAAATATTTACTGTTTGCTAACAAACATATTATGAATTTAAATAATTATTTCAAATAATTGTAAACTGTTTTTTATAATATATGAAAATATCATTGTTGAAAATTAAAAAAATATATGGGGAGCGATTTTAAGCATTGGAACCCACGCTAAAAAAACCTGGCCACCCCTATGACGAAAATTAAATAAAATTAAAAGTCAATTAAATTAAACCAAAATGTTTTTTTATGTTTATAACATAGTTGTTGCCTTCAGAGACGATAGACGTTATATATCTTTCTATTACTTAAATATAAGACCTCTACTCCAATAAGACTCGAACTAAGATCTCCTCGAACACCAAGCAAAAATCTCTTCTAGTTAACTACTGAAACTTTTATGCGAACGGTTTACTCTATATATTTTTTAACTTCATGAAAAAAATTTCACCAAATCGCTTCAAAATTAAGTATTTTTAGTATAAATCATCAAAATAAACACGTTTGTCTCGTGGTAATTTTCTAACAAATGATTCCTTTTCGGGTTATTTGCAACTTTTTATTGAAAAAATACCTTAAGGCTTTATAATCGTAAGAATATTTTGAAAAGGATAAATAGTTTCTCTCTTGCTGAAAAAATGGATCCAAATATTTCGCATACAGTCTACCGCTAAGCATGTACAGCGCGGTTGCGGCGCTACAGGCGCTGGAATCTTTTTAACTTTTTTAATAATGTAATTACATTATATGAACGACATTGCCGTTCGTATAATTTACTCCATGGTAGTGCCATTGTCCGGTTGGGTCGACGCTAACGCGGCGCTGCTAACGCGACGTTACACATACCGTGCCAAACTGTCTTATCTGATTGTTTTATCGGTTTATTTATTGTCAATAAAACATTTATTCTTCCCAACAATAATCAGTTTTTTCAAAAGAAATAAATCGCTGTTGCGAGTGAATAGGGGGAAAAGTCATAAAACGAGAAAAACACTATTTAAAATTTTACAAAAAAATGATTTTTTTTACAATTGTTTAGAATGATCATCTACTTGAATTTTTTTTTCTGCAAGGATTTGAGAACAAAATATGCTTAAAGATAATTTGTTTGACTTACACCGTTATTCACAAATAAGCATATGACTTGCCCCCTTTGTAATTGAACATAATAATGAAAACACAGATGATAATCGAAAATTTTATTACGTTAATATAAACTTACTTAAGTGCAACCTATATTTAAGTACTAAAAACATTAAACTTTAAATACCTATGCGTACAAATCTAGCTAAAAGATACTTTAAACTTTTAATCATCGTCAGAAGTTGATGAATCCGGGAGCACAAGTCTTTATCTGCGGGTAGATTTTTGTAAAAGTCCCACAGTGATTCCGATATGTACGGCAGTAAGTCCATCAGGTGCTTTTCCTTTTCTATCGTTGTAGGTACAGGCTTGTTATATGCCTCCTTGGGTAATAAATTTGTAGCCGCTCTTCCCCTCTTTTCTAAATCTACTTTCTAATTTCTTCTTTTTTATTAAACTATGATCCGTATCGCACTCCATATGTGTATGGCCTGGTATTAAAAACTTCTTCTTCTTCTTCCTACTTTATAAATAGGCTTAATGCCTGTTTTACTTCGGTTTTTAGCCTCAATTGACGTTGTCTGACCATCTTTTCCTCGGTCGTCCCAATGATCTTCTTCCATTTAGCGATTTGTCTCTTGCTATTCGTTCTATTCTATTTTCTGTCATTCTTTCGATGTGTTGATTCCATTCCACTTTTCTTCTTTTGGTCCACGCGTTTATTTCCTCTATACCACATCTCGCTCGTATTTCCTCACTATTTACTCTGTCTCTTAGAGTTTGGTTTATTATTTTTCGTAAGACTTTCATTTCTGTTGTTTCCAGTAGTCTTTGTGTTTTCGCTGTATCTGCTCTTGTTTCCGCTGTGTACGTCATTATCGGTCTTATTGTTGATTTATATATCCTGGTTTTCGTTTCCGTTGTGAGGTATTTGTTTCTCCAGATTGTGTTGTTGAGACATCCTGCTGCTCTGTTTGCCATGTTCACTTGTTTTTGTATTTCTTCTTCCACTTTTCCGTAGCTTGACAGTTTTATTCCCAAGTATTCAGTTTCCATCACTTGTTCTATTATTTTGTTATTTACGACCAGTTTACATCGTCTCGGTTCCGCTGATATCACGCTGGTATCTTCGAATTCTTTAATTAATCTTTGTAGGTCATCTTCATTTTCGGCTGTCAAATACCTTCTTCCGATTTTCATGATATCCTTCTTCTTCTTTTTATGTAGACATGACTTTGTCTGTTTTTCAATGTGCCCCCAGTAAGATGTCGTTCCATCGTTCTCATGGTCTTCCTACTGATGGTCTTCCTATTGGGAAACCGTCTCTTACCGTCTTTACTACTCTATTTGATGTCATTCGGCTTATATGATCGTTCCATTCTACTCTTCTATTTTGTACCCAGTCCTTGATGTTCTCCACGTTGCATCTTCGTCGTATATCTGTACTTCTAGCTCTGTCCCATAGTGTTTTCCTGTCAATTTTTTGAGTGTTTTCATCTCTGCTGTTTCTAACATCCTTTTTATTCTCCTGTGTCAGGTCGTGTTTCTGCTGCGTATGTCATTATTGGTATGATGACTGATTTGTAAATTCTGCCTTTCATTTATTTCCCGATATTTTTATTTCTCCGTGATATCGCGGTTGGTCTAACGTCATTACGTCTGATATTTGAGAACATTTTTTCGCTGCTGTAACTTCTATAAATTTCTTACTAATATTATAAATTTTCATAAAACAGTCCTTGCAAACAACAGAACGACCGCCATGAACAGGAAAATGATAAATGATGGTACCTATGCTGTCGGTATCGTTGTTTGTTTGGGTCAGACCACCTAATTCGCATGGAACTCTTCTCTTTAACATCCATGAGAGCAGCTATATATTTGAACCTACGATTTCCCAGAATTTTTTGAAAAGTTGCAAGCGAACTTCGACCTTTATTTTTTCCTTCCACTTATTTTAGCATAATTTCAGCTCTTGCATAGTTTTTTCTTTAATCTCTTTTCCAGTTCTTGTAACATACGGCTTACCAAAATTTCATTTTTCTCGTCTTTCCTGTCTCATTTTCCTCGTTGCTTTATTCGTGCATTTTTGAATTTTCTCACAGACTTTTCCATCTAAGTTATATTGGTCTACTGAGGTATTATTTATATATTCTTCTGAATTGGTTCTTCTCTTTTTTCTTTCTACCATATCGCTCTCCGTGGCAAAGCTATCATATTTTTCATATTGCTCAGGGACAAAAATTTGGATCTCCAATACTATCATCTGATGAGAAATCTAATAGATCCTGAATTTCATCTGGAAGTGATGCAGCATCGCTACTGGCGTAGGACATCTCAGACTCTTCTCTAGGATTGTGCCCTACAATGCAACAAAAATAAAATTGTTATTAGCAAGCAACAAAAAAAACGACACTGAATGCACATTTTGTTTTTGTTCGTATTTCTTCCATAGTTTATACTACTTTTACCTACTCTTAATATAATTATTTATTATTTACCAGAAGGAAACTTTCTCTGCATTTGTGTAATTCCTTCCAAGTGATTATCAACATTTGAAAATCTTTTATTGCAATTTTCTAATACAGTTTCCTTATCTGAAGAATACATACGAGTATTCTCTGGTGCATCTGTAAAAGATTATCACCTCTATTTTATTTATTCCACGTACAATACATACGGAAACAACTGGAGAATTGTATATTACGGTAAAATATTGTAAAGCTACTTATAGAAAATATATTATGTTTTTACTTACCATCGGCATTATTCAGATATTTAAGCATATTCAAAATGTGTTTTCTTTTAGACATTTTGAAATTTTCACTTATTATATTGTTATTACTAAATTTAAACAAACATTTTCATTTTGCAGTAATAATCACAACTATGACACGTGTTGCATACTAATTTATAGGTTATGCGTGTTAAGTTGGTTGCTCGTTACATTAAAATCTAACCGTGAATAAGACGACAAGTCAAGTTGTCTCGTTATTCACTAAGAGAAATACAGATATAGGCAGTGCCAAAAGAAATATGTTAACATATCCCTTTTTACACTTAATTTTATGTACTATTTTGTAAGTGCCACTTTTGGAACAATCAACTTAACCTACAAATTCAGCTAAATTAACTTGTCCCCCTTTTACCCACAATTAAAACATACTTATTTTAACCTATATTTGAGTTAATCCCGTTTTCATCGAAAATTGACTTGTCCCCTTTTTCACGGCCAACAGCGAAATATTGGTTTGAAATATGGTGATTCCATATAAGTTTGGTTGTGTATATTCTGATAATATATCATTTATTTAATAATATTTTTGCAAACTAATGTGTAACAATATTACTTCTATTTTTTTTTATTTATTTATGTACTACAGATATTTTTCGTTTTTACAGAGACAGATTTAGGACAACTATCAACGTAATGTGTGACTGTTTGGGTGCACAATTGGTAGACTACTTAAGCGTGGGCGAACTCGGAGCTTTAGCAGAATCTGATAAAGTAAACGCTCAACCTCAAGAACTGATTGAAATATCAAAAGTAGATAGCAACGTGAGTTAAGAAGTTTTAGGGAAATTTTAGTGTTTTGTGTTACATGTCGACGTGTGTCAGGGTTAAGTTATGTCTCTTGACTGATGTAAATGAAAACAGGTAGCACGCTAAGCATACACAGAAAAAATAATTTACAAAAATATTTATTGATATTAAAAGATAATATTCCACACGTTACTTATTACAAGTTTATTAGTTTAAATTATAAAGTATTAGTTGCTTATAAAGGATATGAACATGAAACAAACATTGGTTTTAATGTCGACTGTGTTTTTAGCCTAATATGATTCGTTAAATATTAGCTTTCTTAAAGAACAATGCACAGTTCTTCTGTCTTGATTTTAGGAAAATTGACTATTTTTTCTTCCTTTGATAGGCGACATATCTCGAACGATCCTCGCCATTCTTTCTTCTTCCATTATTTTAATGTTTTCATTCAACTGTCTTTTCCGCATCGATATAATATACTAAGGATGGAACATGTTGATATTTTTACATGTAGCTGATCACCGACGGAAGTGACATCACATGTTTTTATGTTATAAAAAATACTAATTTTTTAATTTTACAATGTTATACTTCATTAATTGAAATTATTTTCGTACACCACTGATATTCCGGAAACAGTGGTCACCCTTGTTATCGACTACTTTCGACGCAAATATTTATTCATAGGTTCCATCCTGATATAATATTATATCGATACTTTATGGCGGATCTCATTCCTAACTGGTATTGACTGATTAAAAGGTTCTTATAATTTGATTTGTATGTACTCATATTTTTTTTAAAATAACGTAATACATTTACTTCACTTTTACTCCAGTCGTCAGAGACGAAACTCATACACTGAACCTCATACAAAATCATACAAAAAAAGCTGAATTTTGCTGAGAATGTCAATTTTGGGAGCCCAAAAAAATGCAAAAAAGATTAATATTTCTACCTGCAGGCTTTCCCCTAAAAACCCACTGGCGACTGGTGACCTGACAAAATCGATTTACCGTGAATGTGTACGCCGTAGAAAAAATGTTTTAAATAAAAAATGTAGCTGAGATAATTTTGAACACAAACACTTTTTGTGTATAATGAACCATTCTCTCGGAAACAACGGTTAAAGCGAACGGTGGTTTTGAATGTCAGTTACATGCGCGAAATCAATTTTAAATAAAATTTCTATCCACTCAACGGTAAAAATTCGACGCCTTTTGATTAGAGTGACATATCGACAAAAATCAAAAAGCGTTTTATATGGAAAGAGTGCAGCTTTCGCACGCAATTTTTGTATTTTGCCGCAAATAAGGTCAGTTTTTATAAAAGTGTTAAATAAATAAACGTTGCGCGATTTTTGCATTTTTTATGATTCTCTTATCAGAGCCTTATCTTTGAAACCTATGGCATTCAATTTCGGTTTTGAGTTTTGTCAACAAATGTGAGCCATTTGAAATATGCTCAGAAAACGCTGAATTTAAACATCGATAAAGCTTTTATATTACATTAAACTACAATATATTACATTAGACTACATTATATTATATTACTACATACAAGATAAACTTTTACATTACATTTTACGATCCAAAAGGTTTGTTTCTGCTTATTTTTAAAGACAACAATACGTTTTTCGAAACTACACAACTTCAGCTACAAATTCCACATAATACCGTCTACGTGAAGGCATTTTCCGTGCGTGCGATCGTTTTTAATGCGAAAGTTTAAAATCTGCGTTGTTTAGGCATATTTAAAATGCCTCTCATTTGTTGCCAAAACTAAAAATCAAAATTTCATGTTATATATTTTAAAGATTAGGCCCTAACAATGAATATTCTAGTACAACTGGTCAATGGAATTGATAAATTATATTGATCTCGTGAGAATAGTAAATATTAGCAAAAATCGCGCAACATTTATTTATTGATCAGATTTATAAAAACTGACTTTATTTGCGCAAAATACAAAAATTGCACTCTTCACTTTTAAAATGCATTTTGATTTTTGTCGATAGGATACTCTTGTGTCATTAAAACTTTTATTTAAAATTGATTTCGCGTGCGTAACTGAAATTCAACATCGCTGGTCGCTTCGTTCATTTTACGGTTCCAGGCGTTCCTTCCAAAAAGTCCTAAAAAACATTTTTGTTTAAAATTATAAAATTATCTCAGCTACATTTTTTATTTAAAATATTTTTTTCGACGACGTACAGAAAACCACATGAAGGAGTTTTTGTTCTTCAACATATTGATCAAAATAGAACAGTCGTATGGGTTCTACAGGTTTCCTTTTTGCCAGTGGTGTACTATTTTTACGGGAATATAGGTATCAAAAACAGAATCAAAAAGTTGGGATTATTGTAATAATACAGTTTTATTGGGAAAGCAGTTTTTGGCTTTTGGGAAACCAGTTTACGTCTGACCAGTATTTTTATGTATCCAGAAACACTCACTATGATTAGTATTATTCATATTCATAATATAACTAGTAAATATATACAAATAAACAACTTCAAAAATTGTTTATGAAAATATAAATATTATTTTAGCTATTTCACTTTTTTTGAGTGATATCTGTTTTCATGTTTCAAACTATAACTTCATTTGCTACATATATTTATTAAAAACTAAAAACTGTTAAAATCTGCTTTTTGGTGGACTAAATATATTAAATGTATATGGATGGTAAGTGTTAAAGTGTTCAATGTTTATCAATGTGTAGCTGTTCTATAATATACTTTATTGTTGATGCACCAAACACATAGTAATTTGGATATTTTATATATTCAAAATTAATAGGAGTACAAAATTATTTGAAAAAGGTATTGAAGATGCAAGGGGACTAAGCTTTGATTAAAAGGCTTCTAATGGATGGTTTGGAATTTTGTAAGCGGCACAATATTTGCTATAAATCTATATGATTTATCAGTGGTTTCGGACTGGAAGAAAAAGGGCTCACTTTTATAAAAAGAAACTTTCCTCGAGACATTTTTAGTGCAGATGAGACTGAATAATGTTTTAAAGTTTTACCCAATAAAACTTAGACCTCGAGAGGAAAAAGGTGTTATATTATAAATAATTTTAATTTTATCAATGATGTATTTAGAACAAGTTATTGTAAATTGAAGTGTAAGTGACATATTCCTATGTTTTTCAATAAAAATTGTTCTAACAATATCGTTCAAAATTTCATTTGTTAAAATTATTATTAATATATATGATTAATTTAACGTTAAATTTATTAACAAAAGTCACTTTCGTAATGTACGAGTACCCCGTCTGAACGAATTGGAGCTCCACATTTTAAAGATTTTTTAAATGACTCTGTTCAAAGGCAATCGTTTGAAACTTGGTACAATAAAACTTCGGTCCTTGATATTTCAAATGCCGCTAATTCGATTTCTTGATTGTTATTGTGATGGGTAGTTTTTTAGACAGCCGACTCAGAAAACTCCGGTTTATTTAAATAAATAAATAACAAAATAAAATTATATTCTAGATAATATATACAAACTTTAAATGCCAATACTACGGCGTTGGTATCGACGCACAGTTCGATGACACCACTGTTTAATACCTGCAAAAAATTAAATATAATTATTGTCATAAAATTGAAACGACAATTACGGTGTGTTAATACACACTCGACGAAGAAAAGGAAGATGGATTATAGGTGGACGGATCGATCAATATTCAGTCCGGCAAGGAGCAGGAAGTGACTAATCAACACCTAGCCACGGAATAGGTGTGTCTCAGATCAAGACTCTAACACCGGTAACGAACTGCCACTAGATCAATACTCTAGCAGAAGCGGTTGGCCTTTAGTCAACACCCTAGAGACGGTGGAGTTATTCTCAAATCAACACTCGGATAGAACTCCATTCTCTCGTGCCGCGGCTCCTGTTTTATACAGTCGTTAGCCTTCCATCTTCTCTAGCGTGCATCGATGAAAGTGGAACTCGATTAAGCGAGTGCGTGTGTACAGTGCGTTGGCGGGACGGAGACGATCGTTAAACGCCGTCTACACTCTCGATCGAAGTTCTTCGGAAGAAATGTCGAAGTGAAGTTAATCGAGGCAAGGTGACTCTATACATACTCGTTGAATTGCCAAAAAAACTCAGTCTGTCGGTAGGCAGGCTTTATTGCACTAGCAATGATATCAAGTAAAGTGAAGTCGAGTAATGTAGTGTGACACTTCGTATTCGAACTTCGGGTTCTTAGATTTGATTTGGATGCGAACCGACACAGAACGGAAGTAGAACGCGGCGAAGGAAGTCGCAGGAAGTACCTGTCTACACTCTCGTACTCGCTGAACTCCGATTAACTTCGCGAGTAGTATAGTGGCCGCTTTACATTATAAACAAACAAGCTATGAATTTAAAAAAAGTGACTAATTTCGGTCCTAATTGTCGCAGGACAACTTTTCTTTTAATTTCTGAAAAAATGTTTACTAGCCTTTGCAATATGAATAAATAATTTTTTCCTGGGCAATAGTGAAAATTTTTTTTTCTTACTTATGTTATTGTAGAAACAAATGTTTTGAGATAAACAAATTAAATAATTTTCATGACTGAACTCACGGGAATAGCTTATTTCTTTGGACTATATTTTTACTTTTCGATTTGTAGTTTCTATAATATAATTTAAATATAAAGGTATTTTGTGATAAGTTAAAAGAAATTCCTCTGTTAAAATATGAAAAAATATATCTGTTTTGTGCGTCAACACTATTTCTATGGTATCTTAAAAACAATATGAATTTTTTTTAAAAATTTTATATTTAAATCTTTTAAGAATGTTTTGTTAAATTTTTAAAATTGTTATGTTTAAAATTAGTTATTTTAAATATGTTTAATCGCTTAACATGCACTAAAAAATAAGAATTACAGTAGAATCTCATTAATCCGGCCAATAATCCGGCATCCTCCGCTTACGCCTGTCTACCAGTCTCCTACAAAAGTTTAAAACAATTTAAAAGTTAGGTCACTAGTAAAGAATTTAGTGAATGATAAGACTGTATCCAGACGTACAGAAGTTTATAAAAAGATCCAAATGCCTGTAAATTATTTACGCATACTTGACAATGCTTCAGGACACCCACACTATAGTCAAGTGTGGAAATATCCAAACCATCTGCCTACCATCAAACTGCAGCTACCCCCGTCATTGTAGCCGATTGATCAAAATATTCCAATAGAAAAGTCCTTGTATAAAAAATTGCTCATCTATATTATTTATTAGGATGGTGACATACCGCGGAGCCTCAAAAAATCTCGCTCACGCATGAAGCTTTGTTTCACCTGACTTAATCCAATCATCATGGAAAAAAACAAGGACCTACAATAAATGCTGTATTATAATATGATCCTCAATTTAGTCTAACTATTGCCAATTGGTTTCAAAATTTATCATAAAGAGCATTCGAGACAAGTGAAGATTTAAATTCTTGGTTTGTAGGTGCTGAGAAATAGATTATATAGATAAATTATGACAGATATGAAGAACAAGAAAGTTTAGTAAAACATTTTGGAGCCACCAACTACTACAACTGTAAAAGTAAAACCAGATAAAGCATTTTTAATTATTACAATACCAGAATAACATTGTCTTCGAAACATTCGAAAAAATGTTTTTAAACAAGGACTGCAAGTGGCACAAAAACAAACCTCAATTTAAGGATTATTTCAAATATATGTAATTAGTTCAATGTGAAATATGTAACAGTTGTAATAATGCACAAATGTATTATTATTTTTTATGAATTTTTTATTCTATACAATCTACACAATCAAGTAATCCGAACAGTCCAATAATCCGGCAACCTCTGGTTTTTAATAGTGCCGTATTAGTGATATTCGTATATTGATATATATTATTATAATAATTATTAATATATTAACGTAAATATACCATTTTTCTTGACAAAAAGGTAAAATTATAATTTAAATCAATGTTGTACCAAATCATACAAATATATTTAAAAAAAAAATGAAAATATATAAATGGTAATGTCATTTTTATATTAATTTCATTCATCGTCACATTCATTTAAAAATAGTGAGTTTCCTTCTTTTCTCTTTCTCTTCTAATTGAAGTGGTAAAAATCAATTTAAATTAGTACAATTGCTTCAGGACTCTCTAATATTTGAAGGTTTCAGTTGATTTTATAGCCTTTTATAGTCCCATTTCAAATTGTAGGATTTTTGTTTTTTCTCCTGCAATTAATTACTCGGTTTTTTGTATACAATTTATTGTAATGCCCCACTGGGTGGGGCATTCTCCTCATACTCCTCTTCCAGTTTTCAGTGGTTTTGATTTTATACTATATATTTATACATTTTGATCTAACCATATAGTGGTCAGTTCCAGACTCCGGTTCTGCTAATGCTTTTACGTCAGGTTCTACGTGTTTCTTGGTTGATTATAACATAATATATTATTCATTGCATTATATAAGCAAATATCAAAAAGTAAAAAAATTTAAATATTTTTCGACGTTTTAGTCACATAGCCGACATTTTAAAGTACTTTGATACTTCAATATAATAAATTTAAAATAAAATAATTGCGATGGTTCCTGGTACTACAGCGATGAAGTAGAACCACGGCTCCTCAATATCATCTCTCTCCACCATCTTTCCATCTAAGTTTTAGACTCCTGGTATAATACTTCTACTTTCTCAATTGTAATATAAAGATCTAGACAATAGTTCTATTGTTACTTTTCTAGATTCGCTGCCCGTCTTAGTCTGCTTACTTTTATGAGAGATATCACCTCTTTCCGCACTAAGACTTGAAATATTTTTTATTTGTTCCACTCATCTGGCTTTTGGATAAGATTTAGTTGACTTTGATGAAATCTCAACTTTGCTGACTACTTTTTAGTAGTTCTGGTGTTGCTTAATTTGTTAGTTCTGGTCCAGTCATGTTCCAAGACAAGCCAGGGATGTATGATCACTCTCCGTAGAACTTTACCATGCCACGAGAAGATTGAGGAAAGGCGAGTACAGCCTGAGTTGGAATATCCTTAGCTTCCATTCGGTAGTGCTCACATCACAGAATTATTGACTACAACTAAGCATGAAGGGTCCATCTACCACTATAAAGTCTTAGGTCTTTCGGCACTTGCTTGCTATAACTTCGCTCCATTTGATTACTTCTGTTATTGAGTCCTCATTCGTCACAATGAAACACAATACATAAAACCTACTATCTCAAAGGCAGAATTCTCGACGTTAAAGGAATGACCATTAGTTTTGGTTCTGTTGTTGGTTGTTAATTTCATCACTTTTATTTATTTGCTATATATTTTCAGACTGATATTTTCTTGAGATATTAAAAAAAATTAAACATAAGCATTAAATTGGGAAAGAAACGTTGTAGGAAGAAAAATCATCACTCATTCACAGATCCACTGATGACTAGTTAATCTAATTAGTTAATAGATCACATAACACAAACAACATTTTAATCCAATTTGATTCTCGAATTTACCACACATAGGATCCAAAGGGTCAAAATGGGGGCGATGATTCAAACCAAGTGAGCTAATTTTCTTTTAAATTATATATAAAGGGTATAAAAACATTCAATTTTCAGTCATCTTTCATTTGAAGGCCGATTGAAAAAATGCTGGATCCGCCACTATTCCCATAAATATTACACTTATACTCAGCCATAGTTGTCCATTACTATATTTTATGTAGCTCGTGTCGAGCTCCTTGTAATCACTTGATAAACTACATTCATTTTACAAATTCCCAACTGTCAACAAACGCACGTGAAAGCCAAACAGGGGTCCTCAAACCCTATATTTTTTTATTTCAGCCACGCTTGAATGTAAGCTTTTCTAGAAACAGTAGTTGGAATTTTTTCCAATTTTCTGGAATAAAAAGACGCGTTGTCCAATACGATGATGAAGTTGTCTTCTAATCGGGGCAGTATATTTTTGAACCAATTTTCGAAAGATATCCGTCCATCTCTTCCTGGTAGTCCCCACTTTTTTTTCATTCAAACACCCACAGCCCTTCTGGAACAAACCCATCTTGACTGCCAATGTGACAGATTGTTAGTCTTTTTCCTTTTCCTGAAAATTGTATTATTTTAAAATTTACTTGAAGTGAAAAAGCACATAAACATTTACCTGCAGGATTTTTTAACCCCGTAGAAAGTCCATCTAAAAACGCTTGTTTATAAGACGTTACCGAATTGTCGACCCATACTTTAGATTTGGTGTGACCAGCGTTTAGTCAAGTCTCGTCTAAGTAGTAAATTTTGCGGTTTTCATTTATGTAGGACATTTTTATCAGAAATTCTCGTCTCCACAATACAATTTCGTCCCTGTCCATCAAAATGCTGTTTCGCTGACGACCTTGAAACTTAAAATTTATTTCTTTCAATAATTTAAAATAACGTAGTTCTTTTGAAGTTGTGCAAAACCGGATCTTCATTAACAACCCTCAGAACTTTGTCTATTGTGGGTATTTCATTTTGAAAAAAGAATTGATGGATTATTCTTCTTATTGCTTCTCTGTCAAATTCATCCAGCGAGTTAACAATACTTTTACGATGCTCAACTGATTTTGGTGTCGACAATTTTCCCGTAATTTCATATTCATGAACCACATTGCGTACACTACGGCTACACACGCCTACAATAGATAAAAAGTAAATAACAATATTTGTTAAATAAAGTGAAAATGCCCACTCTAAAATAAATAATGGAGAAACAGTATCAGTAGGTACCTGTTTTATCTGCTACTCTAATAGAAATCGCACTTTTCGACATTGTAGGCCCTTTGTCCCTTTACTGGTCTTTTTTAGGTGGAGTGAGGGTTAAATCAATATCAAGGAGTTCATCGGCTGTATCAGTGGTTGACATTTTTGTTATTCTATTTATCTTCTATAACTTAATGTACTTAGTTGATTGAGAGAATGTCAAAATAGCCTAGGGAAAAATAATATGTATTGTAATAAAACCAGCATCATCGAAAATATCAGTAAAGTTATGAAACTGCATTCTGTATACTTTTTCAAGTCCAGAAATATTCCATTCACTCACGATAAAACCTCCCCAAAGAACAGCTTCTATTGGCATGACATTTGATACACATAGCTAGCATGTTAAATAAAAAAGTTATATTGTACCGATGTGTGTTTTTGCCCTAGGGGTGAGTCAGTAGGGTGGTCAAAATAAATCAGGAATTGGATAAACTGACTAATTCTAAGTAACCTTTGTTCTATAGAGTTTTTTCACTGAGTCAATACTTTTCGAGTTATTTGCGAGTGAATATGTTCATTTTTAAACAACAAAAAACAAGGTTTTCAGACGGTTTTTGCAAATAACTCAAAAAGTATTTTATCGAAAAAATATTCTTAGTACAAATATAGCTTATAAAATGGCAAAAAAAAATGGTGTACGTATAAAGCTAGAAGCACATTTGTAGCTAATGAAAAGTAGGTTCTTATTCGTCAAATTCCAAATCGAATATTTCAACGTGAAATAATAAAAAAACAAGCACTTTCCCCGACAGCGAGTTTTCCCCGAAAAGTGCTTCATTTTTTTGATATTTCTCGTTGAAATTTGAACTAGTTTTCATTAGCTACAACTCTACTTTTACTGAGTCTACAGACTTCATTTAGGTATAAGTACATCATTTTTTTGAACTTTTTTATAAGCTATATTTTTGCTAAGAATATGTTTTTCGGTAAAATACTTACTTTTTGAGTTATTTGCGGAAAACCGTCTAAAAACGTGTTTTTTTTTTATTGAAAAATGATCATATTCACTCGCAAATAACTTGACTAAGAGTCTTGTACTCGAGAGGGGGTAAAAAGTACACATCGGCACAATATCACTTTTTTTCTTTGCCGTTAGCTATGTATATGCCAAATTTCATGTCAATCCAAGCGGTTCTTTAATATTTACAGCAAAAACCGTGAATAAATGGACTAAAAAGGAAATAAAACTTTTCGAAACATCCATAAAGTAAACTATTGGTTTCTCTTACCTTAAAGTGATTACCGCAAGCTATTTTTACTTTTGATTAACAAATACTTTGTTTTTGGATACTAAAAGTTCACGACACACTATAAAACTTAATACTAAACACTTAAATTAAACTCCAAAAAATAACACGACCAGTAAATAACTTAATAATAACTATAACATATAACACAATTTATTAACTTAAAAACCAACATGCTACAATTTGAATTTAAACAGACTGACAAGTTTGGACCTGTAAAATGAGAATCCGTCTGGCTTAAGGCAATAAATTATATTTAATAGCCTCTTGACGAATGAGAGGGCGAGTATCAACACGTGTGTTTGTTTACAGTTGGGAATTTGCTGAACGAATGTACTTTTTTTATCGAATAAAATAAACTTTGCAAAAGAGAGCTTTGCTCAGGTTTGCATAAATTTGCTAGAAATTAAATCCAAACGTCACTAGCGTTGGCGCGTTAAGAGCTTAAATTATATAGTATTCTTCTGTGAGAATACTACATTATTCCGTGTATGTTTAGTTGTTAATGTGTTCAACAAGATTATTGTAAATAATTTTCATATCTACTAGGTTTTTTAATGTATTAATCAGCTATCATTGCATTTGCTTAATGTGGAACTTACACACATCAAAACAGTTTTTATCTTCCCTTTTCACTTATATTTTCTTCAAATGACCATTACCAGCATGAGAAATTTGAAATAAATTTGACTTTTATTTTTGTTTTGTAACTATAGATGTACATTTATCAATATTTTTTATATAAAAGAGATACATTGAATTGAAAATGATTGCTAGTTTACGAAATACAGCGCTAATTTGTAGTGAGAATTATTCTTTTTTTTTATTTTATTGAGAGATACATTGAACAAAGATTGCTAGTTTACGAGACACAGCGCGAATTTGTAGTGAAAATTATTCTATGAAAAACCTTCTATGATATTGCTCTGTTGTCATGTTATTGTAAAATTACCGTAAAAAAATTAGATTTGCTGCAAATAATGTCTGATAAAATTTTTTATAAGGTTGCTAATTTACGAAATACAGCGCGAAAACCCTTTCCCCCTTTTTTAAGACGGCGTCCGGGGGACAACGGTGACGGCTCCATAAACTTAAACTTAAGCTTATACTCACCCTCCCAATACATCAAAAAAAATTGCGTCCTTTAACAAATGCACGCTAGAAAAAATGTAACTTCTCAATGGACTACTAGAGGTAAACGGATGATTATGACATGGGCTGTCTAGTATATTGTGGATGGGAAGTAGGGTCTTATCTGATTTTTTTTTAATATATATAACATCGATGTTTTTTTTGTTATATATTTTATCTGTTTTTTTTTTTTAATATATAACATTGATGTTTTTTTTCGTTATTTTTTGGACAGTGGCGTTTTGTGTTCCTTTATCTAGGAAAAAAGTGTTAAATCAAAAAAAATACCAGGATCCCTAATAAAAAGATTGCTTTAAATTTAGTTATATTTTAACTAGAATATGTTAAAATATGTAAAATTCCATTACAATTAAAAAAAGTTTCTCTTTTATATAAAAACAAAAAATGTTTTAGCGTTGTGTTAAAAAACATTTTTTTTTTTTTTTCATTTTGTATTAATCTATGGGCTATCATTTTTATTTTGCTACATACGTATTATTTATACATTTATTGTAAATATTTCGTTAGATATATAAACTATGAATAGACGTACATCTTTAACTTATATGTAACTGTTGTAAGGGTCAAACTATATTCTAGAGGGTAAACGTATATTAATTTAATTTTTTTTTAGATAAATAAATGTTTTTATTTCATGTCTTTTATTTTTATTCCATATTATATAGGTATATATATACAGTATACTCACTCTATAACAAACACGGTTATTACGAGGTTTCGCTTATAACGAGGTACATTAGATGTCCCGTGAAATTTCTATTGCACTATAACCGTCTATAGCGAGGTAAATTTGCTTATAACGAACAAAATAAGATTGAAAAACGTGTTTTTTACGTTTTGGCCCGGCCGTAGCTATAAATAAATACCCTTTTTAACTGCGGGCCGACCGCAATAAACTTCTTACAATTTATGATTCTTAGTCGGAAATGTAAAATTTATGATTCACAAGTGTCATTATAGAGGGTTGACCATTCACACCTAATAATATGGGTCCTCCTATGGGTAATAAGATGTGGAGAGTGTTTTAAAGGTTGTCAGAAACTTTATCCAAGGACAAAACGCAAATGAAGAAGCATAAAACTGTTTCACATCTTTAGAAAATATGATAGATAGAATACTGGACAATTTAAAGCAGTCAAAAATGACAAAATAACTTTATACGCTTTATACATATTTACAGAATACAGATTTTTTGTTTTAACGTATATCATTGACAGTAAAAGTAAACAACTCTTTTTTGTTTTAATGCATTTCATTGACAATAAAAGTAAACAAATTTGTTTTAAAAACGCCATTCAAACAATATTTATTAGCATCTTATATTGCTCCGAATGGCTTCACTATAGAAAGTTAATGTTTTAGAAAACTACATATTCATATATATGCACAGTATTATTGTTGTTGGATATAACGAGATCCGCTTATAACGAGGTAATTAGTCTGCCATTTCAGTTCTCGTTATAGAGGGAGTCTACTGTATATATATATATATATATATATATATATATATATATATATATATATATATATATATATATATATATATATATATATATCAATAATCAATTCTCTTATACACACTTTACACTACATGATTTGTCATATGATTTGGTCATAAAGTGAAATTTACATGTTTACACTGTGTGATTTTGTCATATGATTTTGTCATAAGCACTGTCATGCGGCTCGTCATAGCTTGTCACAGGAGAATAGGAGAATATTCTGCATGATAAAATCATATGATTTTCGGTAATAATACGGGTAACACCAACATATTTAAATATCGCGCCTTATTCTTATGTCAATTCAGCGACATTCCCTTACCAAGAGACAACATTCTTTATTATTTATTTATTTTTTGTTTGTTGCATTGATATTGAACCTATTATCTAATGTGTGCTATTGTATCGTATTTTTCTTTTATTATTTATTTAGTTCATTTTATTCTTAGTTTAGTGTTTTATAGTCTTCTTAGTCATACTTTTAGTTTAGTTTCTTTATAAATTATTTTTAATTTGGTATAATATCAACACTAAATTTGATATACCCTGTCCACGATTTCTTCGTAAGAGCCATCTGCAAGCCCAAAGGCGTCTGATCTTTTTCTTCTTACTGCTGTAATCTGTACGCAGTTGTTGCCGGCGTGTTATTATTAAAAGTCGGGAAGCCAATGCAATCAACGATTTATTTTCCATTATAATGGTTTAAAAATCTAATAGTTGATACCTATACTGTGTCTAATATCTCTATGACCATAAACAAAAAGAAAAATCAAGAAAACCTCACTCGTTGTCACTCATATCATAAGTCATAACTTATCATGCAGTGTAAACACGATTTTTTAAAACATCATAGAAACGAGGAATCATAACAAATCTCATATGATATTGTCATATGATAAAATCATGTAATGTAAAGTCTACTTTACTACAAATTCCCCACGAACAATGCGGTTTCGTCCCAGGTCCTAGGTAGAGAACAAGAGAACATATTCTTAATATTCCTCAAATTATCGAAAAATCACGAAAGTTTAACTTTCTTGACTATTCCAAGGCCTTGGATGTCGTAAAATAGGAGAAAATGTGGCATATACTTGGAGAAATGGTTACGCCAGAACATCTAATCTATTTATTACAAAAACTATATGTAAATAATACTGCTATAATGTAAGAGTTAATAATGTGGTTTCGAAAAACTTAAAAAATTAAAATCTGGAGTTCGACAGGGCTGCACAATATCCCCTATTCTATTCAATATATATATATATATATATATATATATATATATATATATATATATATATATATATATATATATATATATATATATATATATATATATATATATATATATATATATATATATATATATATATATATATATATATATATAGTGAACATATTATGCGTCAAGTTTTTGAGGAATGGCAAAGTGGAGCAACGATAGGAGGAAGAAAAATCAAAAACCTACGTTATGCTGATGACACTATTATATTGGCATCATCAACAGAAGAACTGAAACAAATTATGAATAAGCTAGGCACGGTGAGTAGGGAATATTGTTTGAAAATAAATATGCAGAAAACCAAAGTGATAATAATCGATACAATCAGAAACAACCAGACAGAAATAAGAATCATGGCAGGTTACGAAGTGGTCAGGCAATTTAATTACTTAGGCTCCGTTATTACTAACAGTGGAGGATACGAAGACGAGATCCGCCGACGCATCACAATGGCCAGATCGGCAACAACCAAACTTACAAAAATTTGGAAGAACACTGACATCACAAAAAAACACAAAATTACGCCTTGTTCGAGCATTGATATTTCCTATCGCCACCTATGCTTCAGAATGTTGGACAATAAAAAAAGCCGATTCAAGGCGTATAATGACATTTGAAATGTGGGTCTACCGAAGAATGTTGCGCATACCATGTACCGCCCATCGCACAAATAACTCAATTCTAGCAGAACTTAACATCAAACCTAGACTCATCACAATTATCAACCAAAATATACTGAGATATTTTGGACATATAACTAGAAGAAGAGAAGGCATGGAGCGAATTATAGTTGAAGGTAACGTAGCGGGAAAAAGATCCAGAGGAAGATATCCAGTACGATGGTCGGAACAAATAAAGGAGATGACTGGAGAACAACATGCACAGGAGAGAGATAATTAGACAGAAATGGTCAAACAAATTACATGATGCCACTACATCCTTACGAAGGAGAAAAGATTGAGGAGGATATATATATATATATATATATATATATATATATATATATATATATATATATATATATATATATATATATATATATATATATATATGTATATATATATATATATATATATATATATATATATGTATATATATATATATATATATATATATATATATATATATATATGTATATATATATATATGTATATATATATATATATGTATATATATATATATATATATATATATATATTAGAAATGATTATTTCGACCAAAAAATAATTTATAAATACGTTCAAATTATCGGGTAAAGTGGTCTGTAATAAAAATCTTTCTTTTTTCTTAATTACTCAATATTTCGCCATTTATTTAACAGCTTCTTCAGGAGTAAACTAAAACAATTTGAACATTACAAAAAATGGCGTAAAAATACATTTTAAAACACTTACAGAATTTAAAAGATTTCGCAAATAAAAAATGACATTGAAGTATTTGAAATATTGAATATCAAGATTAAATTGTCTTAAGCACGTTCGTTACAGCTATACGATAAAAAATTAAAATTATTTCAAATGTAAAAATAAAAATAACAATAAAAGAAAAGTTAGAAGAATAATATTTCTTCAAAGAAATATCATTCTTCTAACTTTTCTTTTATTGTTATTTTTATTTTTACATTTGAAATAATTTTAATTTTTTATCGTATAGCTGTAACGAACGTGCTTAAGACAATTTAATCTTGACATTCAATATTTCAAATACCTACTTCAATGTCATTTTTTATTTGCGAAATCTTTTAAATTCTGTAAGTGTTTTAAAATGTATTTGTACGCCATTTTTTGTAATGTTCAAATTGTTTTAGTTTACTCCTGAAGAAGCTGTTAAATAAATGGCGAAATATTGAGTAATTAAGAAAAAAGAAAGATTTTTATTACAGACCACTTTACCCGATAATTTGAACGTATTTATATATATATATATATATATATATATATATATATATATATATATATATATATATATATATATATATATATATATATATATATATATATATATATATATATATATATATATATATATATATATATATATATATATATATATATATATATATATATATATATATATATATATATATATGTATATATATCCTAGTTTCGTACAACTCGAATAATAACAAAACAATGTAAATATCTTTTTATGTGAATATTTATTAAAAATAAATAGTCAGTATAGATTTTAAGTTAAAAAATGACAAAAATATTACACAAGTTTGAAGATTTATTTATAAATATAAAACATCAGTTTTCAGAAAACAGCAACAAATAATAATAAATGCTAACCCAATAATAATAAATGCAAAAGCAATACCACTAATGTGAATGACTTTAAGAAAGCTGCAATAGTAGACGACTTCAAGAACCAAGGACTGTATTGTACATCGGTGACGAATATACTAAAAAGAATAATTGTTCGGTCATAAAAAAGTTATCCCAATATATAAATGAAATCATTGGCAATTTTTGGGTCTATTAAAAAAAAATAGGTAAATTTGTACCATAATGTAAAAATTGTCAATTATTCGGGAACACACACATATAGGTACACACAACTTCTGCAAAACAGATGAGCAAGTTATGTGAAATTCCTTGGAAAACATGAAACTAAATGGTGTTAAAACATACCAGAACAAAAACTGAAAATGGCTAATTATATAGAATGTGAAGTGGTTTAGATTTTCCAAGCTAAAAGAGACAAAGGTAGCAGTCACACTTAAACCAATGGCCAGAACAAAGAAAATAAATTAATATGATGAATCTTGTTGAGACAATACTCTCAAGTAGTTCAAAATATCCAGTAACACTTTTCAGAAAACAAGCTGAGTCATGCCACGTGCAAGAAAGACATTGGAAAAAGTTAAGTTGATAAATCCTAAGGAAGTTAAAGAATAAATACAAACAAAAATTAGTCTTAGAAAGCTTCCAGATACGATTTAATAATTGATAAAATACTTAAAAAATGCCCAAAAAAAGCTATAATAGAGTTGACGCATAATATAAACGCAGCATTTCGACTAAAACGAGTGCAAGGTGCAAGGAACATGGCTAAAGTTAGCATGATACCGAATTCAAGGAAACCTACAAACTTGATTTACTTGATTTCTTCATACGGACCAGTATCACTCCTGCCAATAATATAGAAGTTGTTTGAGAAACTAGCCCTATAAAGAATAATAGAGAGCAAATATCTAATGTCTTCACATCAATGTGAAGACACGTGGAAAAAATGTTTACATTGAAGTGGAAGTTTCTGTTGTAATTGGATATACCTAGGTATGTTTAATTAAAAGTTTATTTTTGTCCGAGTAGGGACATACCGTTCCCGGACAGTTAAATCTATCTTCATCGATATCATGTCGTTTAATTTATTACTTTTAAGTAGGTATTTAGTTTTTTAATTAACAGTCAAAATTTCAACCACGTTTTTCTTTACTTAGTAGGATTACTTACTTTTCAGGTTCACTGAAGATGGACTGATAAGTATGAAAACGTTTGTTCTGGACAAAAATCAATTATTGTGATCCTTTTGGATTTTTTAATTAAATATATAAAAAAAAATTGAAGTTTTATTTACCCTGTATGATATGATATACAGTAAACTCTCGGGAATAATCCCACTTTACAAAAAATCCTACAGGTATCAGTGATATCCGATCTTATCTATAAAGAAGAATATTTAGGGTTAGAAAGACGAGGGTTACTCGAAAATAAGATAAATTAAAGCAGGCGTTCCTCAGGGCAGTGTATTTAGACCGTTTCTTTAGTAATTGTATACACATGATAAAACTCAACAGCGAAATATTACAATAGAGACCTATGCTGATGATATAGCTACAACGACAGTTGGCAAACATAATAGAGACAAACTTCTAGTCATGCAATAAGATAAACCTTAGACAAGGAAACAGAGAGGACAGGTAACGCTCATTTAATAAACCTTCACAAAGTGACGCCAATTTCGATGTGACCGCCATGTTTTGGTGACTGTACTTTGCCCATTACTTCCTCTCGCAGGTTTACCAGGTTTACCAGGTCTACTTATTTTTCAGTAGATCTACTGATTTAATCTTCAATTTATTGATTTACTGAAACACTATATCAATCTACTAAAAAATATGTAATAATAAAATGTTCAAAAAGTGATCATTATATTATAAAGTGTTCCCAGAGTTCAATTATAAATTTTGAAAAAATCTATTGATATACATCCATTATTCTCAATCTATCGAAGAAATAAAATATGACCTGGCAACCTTTCTGGTGCCGGTTTAGGCTTCAGTTAATTCCATACAATTATGCGTCCTGTCTCTTTCCTTGTCTAAGAGATAAACCAACTCGCGAATCTGGCAGGGGGTCATTACTCTTCAACTTTGTTTTTGATTTATTTATTTAATACACGGGATAACCCCATTAACGGGTTAAATGACAATATACAATATCAGAGTTAGGATTCAAAACTTGAAATTATGTTTAATATAAAATCAATACCAAAAAGTTTAAAAAATGAGACTAAAAATCTTACATACTGAAAATATAACAAGAACATAATTCAACAATACCAATATACATATCACAAAGCAAGAGATCTTTTTAACTGAGTTAAAGTTATATTGAAAATATTAAAATCGAGAAAATTTAATAGTCCTATTTATCTATCCAATGGGTTGTGAATACCATAGGTTGATCTGTAGAAACGAATATTGAAAACATTGTGGTAACATACAGCTTGATGGAGAACATTAAACTTAATCTGGTAAAATAGTTAATTGATAAAATCATAGAAGAACAACACAACACGAATATCAGCTGGACTGAAAACAAGTAAAAATCCTTTGCCATGCAGGTGATGCAATTATGATCTTAGATAACCAAAGAATATATATTTTAACTCTGGTCGACCAGTGGTATCTATCGATATCAAAAAGATGTAGATGTAATCAATGTAAAAAGTCGAAAAAAAAATTAGATAATCGTAGATGATACCTTTAATTTGTGCCCCAGACTAAATCAGATACACTTGTTTATAGAAAATTTGCTGTTTGTTCATCCAGAACGTAAGTTTTCTTTCGGGACTGCAATAGATCAGGTCCAGATCGTCAGAGTATGCCATAATTTGCACTAATCTCTACTTGTAGTCTTCAAAAATATTAATAAGATAAATAAAACAGTTTTTAGAAATTATAATTTATACAAAATAATATACAAATATAAAAATAAAAATATTTAACAATATGTTCCAAATAAATTAAAAGTGTTTATTCAAAAAAGTGTAATATGTAAAGTCTACCGAATTTCTCATTTAAATACTCATTGAATTAATCGAGGTCCAAATATACCCACGTTCTGCAGAAGGAAAAGGTGAAGGATATGGTGTATTATTTGCTTTATAATAGTCAGATGGTGCATGCATAATAAATTCCATACAGTCTAAACGCCTTGCTATATCTTCCTCTGGACCTACAAATCAAATTTATTAAAGGTTGAAAATTTTTTATTTATTTCATTCATTTATCTCATGTATATATCTATGTCCTGTCATATAAAGACAAATGACATACTATGCTTTTTCTGGTCAGTATTCTAAAGTTAAAGTTGATTTTATGTAATTAAAATGTTTAAATGATTATTTGCATTCTTACCAGCAGACTAGATATTTCTTTTACAGAAAATAAAAATATGGAAATTAAAAAAGTTGTAGATCTTGCAGGGTATATAAATATGCTATGAACTTACCAATAATATATGTAGCAGCATCGAACCTTTCATTTGGTGGAGGACTTTCTTGAGTTGGCAATAACCAAGTTAAAACTGCACTTTTATTACAAAATTGATCAGTTAGAAGACCCTTTATTTGAGCATAATATATATCACCTTCAACATCCTTTACTGATACAATATCCCCAACTTGAATATAGCTGCCCTAAAAATAATAAATACAAATACATGTTTAAAAATAGAAAAAGAATAACAATAAAATGAATTGTCTAATATTATATGTTTTATATTACTGTTCTGATTTTTTTAGGATGTTCTAAACAGTGTACTACAGAGCAGCAGTCAAATATCATGTCCCTGGCATTAGAATGGATAGTCATATGATACACAAATCTTTTTAATTACATATCAAATTCAAGGCAATACTTGTATATATTGCGTATTTGGTTAACTATTAGTTTAGTCACTGCAAGGTGAAAACATTTTTGTTCATTTATTTGACTTAGGTAAAATATCCTAAAAGTTCGGTTTTACTCCTAATTTATGATAATGAAAACTTACCTTATAAAAGACATATTCACTGGTTACAGTTGTAGCTACATCCGTAGGAGCTTTGACGGGTGTTTTCTTTGTCAAGCCTCTACGACCTCTTGTCTTAGGAGCAGATACTTTGGGTACAGCAAAAGGATTTAATCTTGTTCTATAAGATCTTGTATTTCTAGGTTTCGATTTACCAATTTTATTGTCTTCTTCCTCATTTTCTAATTCGGTTTTCATATTATCTTTGGCTTCGTTTACACAGTCCAAACAAATAGAACCTAAATTTTCAGCATTTGTCCATATAGGCGATTCACTGGTTTCACATTTTAAACACACTAAGGGTCCTTTTGACGGCATTTTGATATTTGTTTTCGCTTTCTAAGTAAAATTAGTAATAGTATATCTTAAAAGGAAATAAATTAAAATCATCAGTCTTCCAATCAACCAAAATATTTGACAAATGTTGAAAGTTGAAAGTTAGGTTAAACTGGTTAAAGTCACAGCACAGTATAGATAACAACATAGATAACTTAAAGTTTATGTTCAGTTTTATTCTGTGGTTCAGTGAAGAAATTGAAATATGATATTGATGTCCTATGAGTTTAATTTTCGACTGACACCTTAGACCATCTTTTAAATGGTCTAAGACTGACACAGAAAGCAAAAATTGTTATTTGTTCTGTGTTACTCTAGTGACGCTAGTTGTGATGCTAGTTGTACAAATTCAAAATTTAAATTAGGTACCTACAAAAAAATTCTTTGAAAACCAGTACGTTTTTACTAGTTAGATTTTATACAATCAAATAGCTCTCAGTGAAAGCAAGAGCGTCAGCACAATGGGTGTATATTGTTTAGCAAATAGAGAATAAATAATAAAGTGAGAATTTTCCTGTAGGTAATAAAGTCATTAAGCCTTAATTAAAAAAAATGAGATATGTTTCTATTCATGGCCTTCCTCCGCCTCTCCACCAAGCACATATTCCTTTTTCATATATTCATCGATGTTATCAAGGAACCTTGTTCTGGCCTTCTTCTTCTTCTCTGACCGATGGGTTTATCAGGAAGCGCTTTTGTAGATGAATCGGTTTGTTCTATACATGCCCTCACCACCTCAGACGCTCTATAATAATGTATTTTCGTGTATGTAATGTATGTATCGTCTTCTCCACACTCTATTGTGATTCGGCACATTACAGCCTAATTATAGTAACACTCAAGAACCCAATTCCTAAACTCTTCACAAAAAGCACACAATGATAAATTTCAAAATGGATTAAACAGCACCTTAAACAAGCATAAGACTTAAGGAACCAGCTAATACAGAAGCTGCCGTCCAAAACTTCACAGTCTCAATACAGAATGCTACATGGCTAGTAACCTGAGATTTCAACAAGTCAAAAACAAAACAAAGAACATCATATTATACTCATAAAAAGTAATAATTGAGAAGGGAAGAGTTAGAAATATATATCAAAGAGCAAGGAGCAGCTGTATCACCAGATGATAATTCTATCTGGAAAGCAACGAAGAAATTCAAAAGATCTACAATAGCAATAAGACCAATAAGAAGAATGGAGAATAGCTAGAAGCAGTCAAATGAAGAAAAAGTGAGAGCATTTTCAGAACATCTAGCTGAAGTTTTCACTTTACTTCCATCACATAATGACGAAGACGATGAATAAATTTTGTAATATCTGAATAGTCCTTTCCAAATGGAACTCTCAATTAACTAACCAATAAAAACATTTGAAATAATGAAATATAATAATCCACACTAAGCTCCAGCATGCGACCAAATAGTAGACAGTATTAAAACACTTTATTCGAAAGGCAATTGTCTTACTGACGTCAATATACAATAATATCTTCATAATTCAATAGAAACAAATTCATACAGACGAATAGACCTCCTACCCCAAATGTCAAAAGTTTTTGAGAAACTGCTGCTCAATCCTATCAAGCAACTAAATCCAGACCACCAATTTGCGTTCAGAGAAAACGATTACACAATAGATCAGTGCTGTAGATTAGTCCAATATATTATGACCTGCATGGAAGAAAAAGAGGTATATGCCTCTGTATTCCTAGATGTACAACAAGCATTCGTCAAAGTATCTACTCTTAAAAGCTTATTTGCAAGATAGATGCTTATAAAATCAAAATGGACACTTCAGTAAGCAACTACAAGCTGGTCAACTAAGCAATACTACAGGAAAGTGTATTAGGCCCTTGTTGTACATTATCTACACAGCGGAGTTACCAACAGATAACTATACAATGCTATCTACATTCGCAAATGATACATGGCTACTCACAATGATTCTATAAATGCTGTTGAAAATTTAATAAACCACCTTAATACACAACAGCACTGCTTTAATTTGGATAATTAAAGAATTAGTAACACTGAATCAACACAAACTACATTTAACACAAGATATTGCAATGTCGATTATCAACCGAAAGTAAAATAACACGTTTAGCCTCATGTGCAAAGCATATTTTTACTACAGAACATGCGTACCAATTTGGCACACAGTGTATTATCATGTTTAAGCGGCTGGCCACGTTTGGTCTGAGACGAAAGGAGCGCGTATATGTTTTAAGGCTTAACGTGATAATCATCCGGACATATAGTGTAGAACTGTGGGGCTGTGCAAAACCATCAAATACAAAAATACTACAAACATACCAGTCTAATACACTTTGCTCTACGATCAATGCACCATGGTACGTCTCAAATCAAACCATACACGAAGATCTCAAAATTCAATTGGTGAAAGATATAATTTGGTCAAGAGCTATAATGCACAATAACCGGATAGAAGACCATACCAATAAACTTTTCAGAAGACATTCCCATCAACAAGTAATAGAAAGAGGATTGAGGAAAAACTGGCCAGAAGTTCTAATTAGATGAACACTGGGTAAATCCCTCACAAGATGCCAGAATCAATAAATTTGCTTATTACTCCATTGTTTATAGTGTAGATTGTAAATATATGATATTATTAAAATAAAAAAATATTCGCCCCTTCTTTCGAAACATCCTAACATGTTTCCATTACTTTTTATTACTCCAGTCCAGGTCTATGAACTGTATGTTAGGACTGGGCGTATTATTATTTTGTAGAGTTATTTTCAGAGTTGATGGGGTATACAGATTCTAGGTATACAAAGTCGTTAACTGCTTCAATGACGTCATTTTTTATAACAAGTAGCCACAGGATTTGTGGTTGCGTGCTTATTTTCAAGTATGTATTTCATTTTGTTGGTGTTAATTATAATCTAATTTTTGTAGCCATTTCTTTTAGTGCTACATACACTCTGATACAGTGTTTTCTGTTCTTCCAACAATATTGATATTGTCATCATAGGCAAGGATTTGCGCTGATTGGTTATATGTTTAACATGCTCTAAAAAATATGATAAACGGAAGTGCGCCCAGACCTGATTACCTCCCAATACTAAATGAATGCACCAAAAAGCTTTTACGTAGCTCATTTTAAAAGTTTTTCAATAAAACAACATACATTAGTTTTTTTTTTAATATGATACTTAGTTTTAGTTAAAACTGTTAACAACCTAGTAAGTTACTTATAGAAGAAAATTATAAAAATTGTTTATAAATAAAAATATACAAAAAAAATAAATGAATTTGCACAATTTTTTTTATCCTACCCATATAGAACATAAATAATTGTTAGATAATACATAGTTACAATGAAAAACGACTATAATGCTCCACTTCTTGTCTAGTCTGCACGCTCCATGATATAAAGTGTATTTTAAAGGTTCTGTCACATAAATGTCTCTCACTAAACATTTTTCATTTACAAAGAAATCCCCATTTTCTTTGAATATGTTAATAAATGTTTCTATTTATTATAATTTTATTTATAAATCTTTAAATTCATCTTTATTTTTTAACATGAAAGTTTCAAAACCAATCACAATCAAAAAATGTATAATTTTATACAATTAAAACGTTTAATCAACTAAATTTCACATTATGTGAAATTTTTAGAATAACAATAAATTCAACTTTAATTATTAAAAGTTTTAACTTTACAAAACTACCAAAAATCCTTCTCAGTACATTGCTTAAGAGAAATATTTTATGTAATTTTAAGTATTATTTAAAAAATATATTAGTCGCGTCAGAGTACAACCCTGAACAGGGCGGCGCATCACAGCAATAAGCGCAATAAGTTAAAATATCGGTATCCCTGTACAGATATATTTATTTGTTTATAAGTACTATCGCTTCTTTGTAAAAATACTCTAGCTTTTAGATATCTAGATGTCTCCACATTTACTTCATTTATAGTATGGTATAATTAGACCCAAACCCTGACATCAAAAGTGAAAGTTAGTCACCAACACCAAATGATTCTATATAAATATGTTCTATGGTCCATTATATTGTTCAATAAAAAGTTACACTATTTAGAGCGTCGGGTTTAAGGGGGAGTGGTGGAGAAATCGGTAAATTAGTAGTTTTTTACGTTTTTTACAAATATTTCGCGATTAACATATGGTTATTAATATGCGGTTTAGCATGAAGGTTATACAAAAATTTTCTACGTCAAATTTAAAACGAAGTTTTCCATATTTTTTATATTTTTTGGGCAAATTATATTATTACTGAGGAAACTAATTTTTGTTAACAGGATTGTATTTTCAAAATGTAATTTGCTATTTCACTGGCCGGTGGTATGTTAGTGATAAGCCCTTAAAGGAACGTCAACCTCACCACCTTCTCAAGGGGCATTACTTTTTAGGGGGAAAAAAGCTTTCGCAGGGTTAGACCATAATAAAAAACTGTGACCATAAAAAAAATTCACTTTGGTTCATATTTACATGGATTGAGTCTTCGACTCTTATTACTTCAATGCGAGAACTTACCCTTCGTAGGTGTTCTTCATCTTTCGTTATTTCTTGCTGATAACTAGACTTGGGCAAATATGCAAATAAAAAAGTATGAAATATGAGCATAAATATGCAGTATTTTATGCAAAAATATGCAGTATTTTATGCAAAATATGCATATTTATCTAGAAAATACATAACATATACAATTATTTTAAAATATAAATATTATTTTGAATTGTGGTAACAATAGATTATCAAAATGCTATTCAAAATTTTCTAATAAAAACTTATGGCTTCTATATGAATACATATATTTGTAAATAGAAAAACTTCTTTCGACATCATGTATGTCGAAATATGTAACAGGGACGTAACATGGATGTAACAGGGACATTTTTCAAATTTACTATAATAGGTGGTTCTAAATTAAGTACTTCGGAAAATGTCCCAGCTAGTACTTGAACAACTTCAGAAAGAACGTGGTAACCACTATTTTTTCCATGGTTACTTTAAATTTTTGAAAAATTTCCTTTCCAATAGTACCTTTAACGTTTTGACACAATGACTTAAATTCTTTTATTAAAACTGTACTCTCTAACAATGATAATTTGGAGGATTCTAATTGAGTTATAGTTTTCTGGACAAAACTATAATTTGATTTTTAAGAATGACAGTTGCTGTTGGAGGATGTTATTTTGAAAGGCTTACTTAGCTTCCAATAAAGATTGGCAACTATCATCAGTTAAAAGGTTAATTTTTTTTTTAAATCAACAAAATGATCAGCATAGAAATTAGCTGCTTCCAACCATGTTCCCCAATTTGTTAAAATGGGTTGCGGTGGCAGTTGAACAGCAGAAAGCATATATCTGTAACATTGTATTCTATTCTTAACTATTCTTAACTAGTGCAAATTTTTTTCTTACTTCTTCCGCAACTCTGTTTATTCCATGCGATAAACAAGTAACATGTATTAAGTTTGGATAAAATACACTTCTCCAAGAAATTAACGCACCACTTCAATAAATCAATTTTATTTGTAAACAGACAAAGAATAAAAAATAAAACTTCACCAGATTTATTCTACATTTTATAAGTAATTATAACAATTTGTCTAATCATCAGAAAATGTTAAAGTACAGGAGAAAAAAAAATAAAACGGAAAATTCTAAAAAAATAATGATAAGAAAAGTAAACTAAAATATGCAAAAAGTCTTAATAACAAGTGTTTCCACCTCTACTACGTACAACAGCCTCACATCGTTGGCCCATACTTAAAATTAATTGCCGTATTTCATTTTGGTCTAGTTCTCTCCATATCTGGATCAGCCTCTCTCCCACTTCCTGTAAGTTGTTTGGTTGAATGGGTGTCGCTCTTAATCGCCTACCAAGGATATCCTAGAGATTTTCAATCGGATTTAAATCCGAACTATGTGCTGTCCATTCCGTAGTGTTAATTTCTACCTCTTCTAGATAATGTCTGACGATCTGTGCAGCGTGAGGTCTGGCATTATCTTGCATTAGTAAGAAATTTTCACCGATATAAGAAGCAAATGGTACTACATGTTACTCCAGGATTTCCAATGTTTACCTTTCAGCTGTAACAGTTCCATTTTATATGACCACTAGGTCCGTACGTGCGGTCAAAGGAATACCACCCCACGCCATAACGGATCCTTCACCAAAAAATGTGGTGTGTGAGAAGTTACACTGAGCATATCGTTCGTTGGGTCGTCGCAACACACGAACACGTCTGTCGTTATTGTACAAACAAAATCGGGATCCATAAGTAAATAGCACTCGTTCCCAGTCAGCCTCTAACCAATTAACGTGTTCTCTGGCAAAACGTAGTCTTCCCCTTCGATGCTCTGCAGTTAATAGAGGACCTCGGGCGGCAATCCTAGGTGTTAAGTTGTATTTCCTAAGTCGCTGGCGAATAGTTTCAGTACTAATTTGTATAGCATGCACGTCTTGAAGCTGAATTTGTAGACTTCGATGTGTTACAAAACGTTGTCGAAGAGCAGAAATTCTTAAAAATCGATCTTGAATAGGGGTAGTTACCGGGTTTCGTCCTTACCCTGGTCTGCGAGTATGATCCCCTGTTTCGAGGAATCTTTCTAACACCCGTGAGACGGATGTGTGGGACACATTAAACCGACGACCAATTATTCGGTAACTCCAACCTTCTTCCGAAAGTATCACTGCTTGGACACATTCATCTCGGGTTAAATTACGTGATTGACTCTCCATAATAAACGCAATTAATAACAATCAACAATTAAACAGTAGCCGATTAAATTTCGTGAACACCTGGAAATTAGTATATTTACAGAATTAGTACATTTTTTGCTTCTTTTTGTTGTTTTGCAAAAAAACTATAGCGATAAAACACAGTCAATAAAATATAGAGTGGCATATACAAAGGGCTTGCAAAATATAACATTACAATGGAAATTTTTATTCACGCTAATAAAATATTTTAATATTTTAAAGTGGTGCGTTAATTTCTTGGAGAAGTGTATTTTAAAATTTTGTCCTGCTTTCACCATATATGGTACGGCATCAGATAAAATAAGCAATACTTTATCATTAGGCACAGCAGCAGGAAGAAAAAAGTTTGCTAATGCTTCTTGTAGAAACCGTGATAATGTTAGAGCGTTGGTTTTTTCTACTTGCTTACAAGAAATTAAATACGATTTTGGAAAGGTTTCATCGCTAAGTACACCAAGCAATAAGTGCACAATGTATCTTCCTGACGAGTCAGTGGTCTCGTCCACACGTATTATGTTAAAGTAATTATTACCTATTTCGGCTTTTATGTTGTGGATAACTGAGTAGTATAACAAATTGACATTATTTCTCTTTAGAGTTCGTTCACTGGGACTGTTTTGTTTGCAATATTTTTTTAAAAAAGAACTAAATTATTAGAAGTATATTAGAAGATACTAACGCACGACACAAGTCTTCGTTAAAAGTTTCTTGTTCGGTTTGTTTTTTGGAACTTGACTGAAAGCACTTGGACACTGAAGGTTGATATACACTGAAGGTTGATATTTTTCACCGGATGTGGTTTTTTCTTTTTTAGCTAAATGTTTCGCGGTTCTGACATGCTGATCTATTTGAATTTTTTTTTTCAGATGAAATCTAAAAAAGAATATAACTATTCTATAGTTGTACCTATTTTTAAAATCTAAGATTGTAGAAATAAACTAAAAATAAACCGCTTTTGCATAACAATTAAAATGTTTAAATTAAATCAAATAAAAATCGGTGTAGTTATCTTGAAAATGTCAAGAAATGACTGTGCAAGAAGGAAGAACCCCCAAATATTTACAAGAGGCTTTTGGTATTTTCTGTTTACATTTAAAGAAAAAATACTGTGAGCATAAATTAAAAGCACTTAATTAATTAAGTCCAATATATGATATGTTTTTGTTTTTAGCAAAATTAAAGCAAACTATGCTGTTGTTAGAAAAAAAATGTTAGCGACCTTTCAGTAGACTATTGAATGATTTGAATTTTAAATAGGTATCCTATTTTTTATCGCAAGGAGTTTAAAAAATGCTTGAAAAAAAACATACATCGATTTATTGCGAACTAGCCTTGTGTCGGTACTTTTCTTAAACATAATCTCCAATTTTAAAATCTTTCTTTGTACCACCGTGTAAATTTTTAAAATAAAATAAAAAATATTACGTATGTACTTACGGTTTTGCCACCACATGAGCAATAAACTTTATCCATAGATAGCTCTTTGTAAGGTTTTATTCAAGTTGAAAAATTGCTTATTTTCGGCATTTTCAAAGCACAATAATTATTCACAATTCGAAATAAATGTTGTTTACGCCTCCAATTTTACAACAAAACTGAAACTAAGTGAAACTGACCGTCAAAATAAAAATTTTTACCTAGAGACATAAACTGGCAAACACAAACCCTTAATTCTAGGACAAAACGTGACAAAACTATAAGCCGCTGTCTTTTATTAGTTACTATACCAAGAATTTGAATACCAAGTGATTATAAAACAAAATTAAATATTGGCATTGTCATGCTATCTGTAAGTTTAAATATAAAAATATATAGTTAACACCAAATTTTCAAATTATATGCACTTTATGCTCACTTTTATAAAAATATGCAAAATTTGACATTTTTGCATTTTTTATGCATTACATGCAAAATATGCAATTTGCATATTTGTCTAAGTCTACTGATAACCATCAAATACAACAGTCTCTATTCCGTAATGAGTAATTACGTAGTCTCTGTATTGCTCGCAAATCTCTTTGAAGGTAGCTGGGCGTCGCCCGACAACACGATAAAGGAGGTGACCTCCATCAATTATGTATGACATTTTACCTAAATCTAATCAAAACAGTAACCATCAAGATTTGCTTCCTTTTCTCATCAAGCCAGATTCGTCGAAAAAAGATAGAGGATACGCACATAGTTCATATTGAAATATTTCTTTTAAGTCTCTTATCACCTATCCGTTGTAAGAGAGTGTTTGGATTTATACATACCGTGGTGGTGTTAACTGTCATCAACCTGGTTATAGAGGCTAGGGACTTAACAGCTAACTTTCTTCTGATATGTATCTCATTAAATGTTTTATTTTCAATGTCTTTCAAAGCCAGGATTCCGACTTCAAACGCTTTATCACAGTTCAGGTTTTCATCTCCTATAACTCCTGTTAATAAGGAAGAGAGTTCAGGTGTTTTAATGTTTTAATACTTCGTACTATTCAATTCGTAATATTTAATTTTTTTACGGTTTGTAAATTTTAACATTTTCATTTCGAATTTACTTTTACAATTTTCAAAACTAATTTGCTTATTAATTTCCCATAATCTTATGTAGCATGGGTTATATGTATACCCTCCGTAACTTTAAAACCGTTTGTTTTAGAAGAATTATGCTACCTTTTTTGTTTAACCTTCATCGGACGGGCATCAAAATATTACACAAAAGGCGGGCCGGGGTCTGGACGGACCCCGTTCTTAAATAAGTGAACTATGCTTATACGAAAAAAAGTGTACCAGTAACACATTATTTTTATAGTATTGAACATTTATTAGACTAAAGCATACACATTACTACAAAATACATTCTACTGCTGACGCTAACAGACTAAATAACAACTAAGTACATACTATTTGCACAATGTACACAAACTATCTCTGATTTTGCGTGTTCTAGACATACAAAATTGTTACATTTTACACATATTTTACTAGTTTTTCTGTCTTTGCCTCTACAATACACATGGCACCGCTATCTTGTATTTTTTATTTGTTCTACTCTGGGCCCAGTAATATTCAAAAGTTCTGGGAATACATCTGCCATATGACGTTTTTTATTGTTTTCGATGTGCTTATTGTTGTAATGTCTGAAAACATATTCCTTTATAAGTTCCTTGCCCAGTGCCAAAATATACATTTTACGCTTACTCATATTATGCTTTTTCCAATCAGGATATTTAGCCACAATGTATAGGAATAATACCTGAGACATCAATAAGATGGAGGAATATAGCCATCGACCAACGGATTGTTTTTCTTTGTATCGTATATTCTTTAGCTTACTTATCGGTTATATCGACGGCTCCTTTCGTTTTGTTCTAATGTAGAATAATCTCAAGTTTATAGGAGTGTTCTTCACCAGCCATTTTGTCGTCAACATGCTCATTTGAAAGTAAGATGACTGCAGTTCTTGGTTTTGGAACATAAGAGACTAACGTTCTATGTTTTCTAAAAGCAAACATACTTGAATAATTTGTTTTATATGATGCTGGTAGCAGCTCCGTTGGAATAAACGTTTTATTTTTTCGAACAGCTCCACATAGAGTTATATTCTTCTCCCATAACTTATCCGCAACTTGTAAACTCGTAAAAAAAATGTTAGTTGTTATTCCAAACTCTCCTTCCAAATGGTCTATCAAGTCTAGGACAACTCTTTAGCCTTGAGCTTTTTCCGCCTTAGGACCTTGTTTTCCTAAATATTAATAGATTTAAAAATTTGCTGGTTTTCTTATTGGCAATTCAAATACTTACCCAAATAAATTTGCATGTTTACAATAAAAGAAGTAATACAGTCCACAAGGGCCCATATCTTTAATCCGTACTTGTCAGGTTTGCTCTGCATATAAACTCGGAATGGTGCTTTACCTCTAAAAGGCACGAGCTGCTCATATACACACAGATGGTCGCCTGGATTAAGTGATTTCTTACAATTAGAAATAAATTAATCACATACATGGGGCCAGTTTATCTACTGATTTTCGTTCTTGTCTGGTTTCAAAATTGTCAAAACGTATAAATGAAGTTATTTGTTTGAACCAATCTCTAGACATAGCAGCTGGTATTATAGGACGGCAGTAAGCAATATCGTCACACCAAAGCATATCGATCGCCTCTTTCGATCTACGAAAAGCTGCAAGTATAAGCAATACTCCATTATAGGCTTGAATCTCTACAGAATCAACGCAAACATACAATTTAGTTTTTCACTATTCCATTTATCATAATACGCTTGAGCCTTCCGATTAGTTTCCATGACAATTATGTTTAGAATTTCGTCTGAAAAAAACAGAAGGAAAGCGTTTTTGATACTTGATATATCATCACTGTAATTTATAAGTCCTAGAGCATGTCTACGAATATTGGCCTTTGCGCGTTTCACTTTTGTGTTTTTTGGCAACCTTCAACACTCAGTTCCATCTTTAAATACATATACCGGTAAGCCTTTGGAGTCAGTAACTGTTGGTTCATTTTGCTCTATGCTTTGATCAATAATAAGGTCATTTTCTTCTTCTACCTCTGTTACATTGTCTTCATCTTCTAAATCACTTGCTGTATCCTCATTGATATCAAGCACTGGATCATCACTTTCAAGTAAACGTAAAAGTTCATCTTCACTCAGTTGCTTTTGGCTAGATATAAATAAAACGTATATGTTCAGAATTGTATGCACTATTGACAAATACGACAAGAAACCAACTCACTCAATATATTTATTTTATTTCGTTAAATTTTATCCCAGCTCGGGGAATTCACCATTTAAACATGTTAAACCCTTACATGAAACGATAGTAAACTCATAGTCGGTACTAATTCGTACAATCTATGGGATTCCCACATTATTACAACTTTATTAGAATTCATTTTATATATGACATAAAAGGCTGGCCAGGGTATTAGGAGACCACAGCCTATAAAATTGAAGTTTAAATTTAATCTAACCGTTAAATGTTCTTGCAGGCATAATTTTTTATCAATACAATATATAAACTACAGATAGATGGAAGACTGTCAATTAAAAATTAAGATCTATAAAGTAACAGCAAAAATTGTGATCTGAGGTCAAAATAAACCCGGGCCAGTCCGATGAAGGTTAAAATCTAATGTAGAACATTTTTGTATGGAACATTGTGCACAATAAACCGCATAGTTTTAGAAATATTGACGAAAACGTAAAAAACTACTAATTTACGGACTTCTCTCCCCCCTCCCCAACAAAACCCGACGCTCAAAGTGGTGTAACTTTATACTAAACAATATATGGACCATATAGAACAATTTGGTGTTGGAGGAAAACTTTTACTTTGGATGTCGGGGTTAGGTCTTTTTTTGGACCAATTGTACCATACTATTAATTATAGTAAACTACTTTAAATTCAAACTCACTCTAGTGGCACAGACTTAAACAAAAGTTCTAAGACTGTATATCAAGATTTATAATTTTAAAGATACTATCGAAACATCTAACTAAAAAGAGAAAACGGTCGATGTCGATAATGTAAAATTTTAAATTTTTGTATAAAAAATTGTTTTATTTTTTATATATTTTAAAGACAATTATTAATATAGTTTTATCCAATGGTAAGTACAGAGTTTTTGTATAATTTATTTGTCGTACAGCTAAAATAAAGCAATTAAGATAACTTTATGTATGTTTATACTTTATTATTTATAAAAACACGTTTGACAATATAAGTTGTTGTTTATTTAAAATCCAAAGAGTAATACTAGAACATTTTGTTTTCTGTTTTTAGTTTAGTAGTAGCTTTCCATTCTACATTCTACAAATCTTACTCAGATCTTACATGATACTCATAGTTTCAAAAGTTATGCATCACCCAAAATTTGCGCTTTTATTAACTATTTTCAGAAACTACAATTAAGTATAGATCATTTATAAACAAAATATCATACCGTTGACAGATATTTTTTGTTTTAAAAGAGATACTGTTTTTTTAATAAATAAAAAATAAAAAAATAGAAAATTTATTTCTAATTAAAATGTATTAAGCAATGTTAATATCATCAACAAGGCGATCAATCATTTCCTGTAGTAGATTCTTCTATTCTTCTCTAGGGGCAATTCTAAGTTCAAGATGGGTTCTAGGAGGATTCTTTCGGGCATAAATAGCATAGCATGTTCAATGAGATTTATGTCTGGAGGCATCGCAGGTCACTTCAAATATATCATTCATAAATACCAAATTTTCACCCACAGCTCCTAGCCATAATCTCACATGAAGTTCTAAAATCCCTATGATGTACCTTTGTCCTGTTAGAGTTCCGTCAATAACCACCAATTCCATGCGTCTATGTGTCATAATACCAGCCCAAAACAAAACACTGCCACCAGCGAAAGAAAGCAAGTGACAGGCATTAGCTAGTTGTGCAGCTCTTGTTAGCTCTCGCCAAATACGAATTCGCCACCTATCACTATTTAAAAAGATTCTGGTCTTGTCTGAAAAAGACATAATTCCAAAACTGTTAAGGGAGCTGTATGTATTCTTAAGCCCACTGGAAGCGGTGCAAAACATATCTAGGTTGTAGCTGAGGTCGAGGGCTCCTCAATCCTGACCCTTAAAATCTTTTTCTTATTGTGGAATGGAATGGAAATTCTTATGTGTCTATTCTGTTGCTTATTGGTAACTCGATGTCTATCAGAACGAGCTGTATTCTGTATGAATTTGACTCAATAAGCCTATTCCATATCCGTGAGACATCACTCTGAGAAATACCCACTCTTTTTTGCGACGAACTGTTGTGAATGGGCTTTTTTAAATTATGATTCATTATAGATCACGTTTTCACAAATTTTACCAGAATTTTCTTACATGCGATTAACTTTCATAATCCCCTCATTTTAAAGGTAATTGTTTCAGCTTTGGGAACACTTGAAGCTTTGGTAAATGTTTCTATGTTAATTTTTGACCAAGATAATATGGAACTTTAATAGTGAGCAATGCAGGGAATGCGGGCGTAAAACCAATATATAGGTACGTAAAATCCATGTATAGCAGTTTATAGTTAAAATTTTCATTAAAAAGTGCTGAATTAATTTCTTTGTAAGAGTTTTAAACAAAATTGAGCAATAAACGTTAGTAGTTTGGTTAATGGAAGTTATAGAACAATTGAAGGGTCCAATGCATAAAACAGTCAAGTCACATAAAGCAAGATGTCCAGAAGAAGTAAAAAACATTTTTGAGGTAAAACTGTGAAATCCTGATAAATTTTGTATTTTCTGTCATTTGAAGAGAATCTTGTTGACACTATTTTTTTTAATAATAAGTTGTAAGGTAAAAAAGAAAAAACTTATGGGGAAAGAGAATTGGACTTGACTGATTTATGCAAAGTATTCATCTTTTTTTGTGGCGAATAATAAAGCAAAATAAAGTTTCATATTAAAAAAATTATTTTCTAGTAATTGATTTAATAAAATAAACGAAAACATAGTTTCAACTAAAAGTTAGTGCAGAGTTGATACATTTTTCTTTACTCATTGTCACTGAATTCTGATACCAAAGTTTCCTTACTGTCTGGTGAGATGCTCTGATGGTAATTTCTGATTGCTTCATAAAACCATTGATCACACTGTGGCACATAATTTGTTACCAAAGACATAACGTGCTCGAATTTGTTCTTCACTGGATGTATGGTTGCCATCAAAAGGATCACTGACACTTTCTGTATCAAAAGACATTATTTTTAACTTTAAAATTATTAATAAACACCGTGAATTTAAAAAAAAACATCAGCTTGATAACAACAACACAATCAATCATAACCTATTTGACTGAGTACTGAGAGCGTGCATTAACCAGTCAGGTCCAGAACTTTATTGGTTTATGCAAAGTATCAAAGTGGCAACACATTATACATTCTATTGTTGATGTTTTTAATCCTATCGAGCTGCTTTATGCACTGGAAGATGTAAAATAAAGATTATACTGTGTGAATAAACGCTTAACTCATTTTGGCCAAAAAGTGGACTTACTCAGTTTATGCATTGGACCCTTCAATTTAAAACGAACATTTTAAGCTTTGTTTCTTTGTAAATTTTTTGCTGAGATATTGAAAATTGATTTACGTGCGGTTTATACGCGCCCCCATTCGCTGCAAGCTGTCCGTTAGCCTCAGAGCGCCTTATTAAAAGTTCCATATCTTGGTCAAAAATTAACGTAGAAACATTTACCAAATCTTTAATTGTTGGTTCTGAGTTTTCCAGAACCCATTCGCCAGATTTTCAGAGTTTATAGTTTAATTTTGTTTAAATGTCTTATGAACAAATTAGTTCGCAACTTATTAGTGAAATTCTTAATGTTTAATAGTTACAACTTTTTTATTAATTAAAGTAAAGTACTTTTGTAAAGTTTTTTTTTAAGCTGAAACATTTTTTGTAATGAGGGGGTTTTGAAAGTTAATTGCACTTATGAAAGCTGAGTTATACTTGGAAAAGTCCCATCGAATGTCTATTTTGCAATTGTTTTTCACGAAATTTGTTATAATATAAAAGTTTAGCAAACGCCATTTTGTTCATTTTAAAAAAAAAACAATTTTCATTTTAGTAAAATTAAATATCTCTAATAGATGCTAATAGTTTAGGATATACAATTATTTAAATGTTAATAACAAATTATCTGATAGGTTTTCAGCCTGGTACCCTCGAAAAATAGAATCTGCACATCAAAAAATATAAAAAAAAACGTCAAGATACCAAGGGTACATAAAAGTGCGTATGCAACCCCCCTAGTTCCTAGACTAGTTTTCTTTTGAAGGTACCCACATTGCAATGTTCACCTTATTTATAAGTACGTATATATGTACGTAGTTTATTAATTAGACACGTGTCGTTTTATTACTTAGCTTTATTTAGTACTCCAATAATACCGAAATACATTTTCTACTTTTATCAGCCATGTGCATGTGCACATAAAAAAACTCTCATTAGTCATTTATAAACAAAGGAATAAAAATACAGTACGTGATTAAAATTCAATAATAAATCAAATTTTAAATATTTCAAATTAAATCTGCCAACTGCAATTTTGTATTTACATAACAAAGATTCATAATATTTAGTATCACAAACAAGATTGTATTTTAGGTCTATATGTTTGATTCTTTTGTTATTTTCTGGGTTTTTCATTTCAATATCAATATTTTATCTTTATAGCAATTTTTTAATCCATGCAGTGCTGCCCATAAAGCTACTTATTCTACTTCTGAACTTGAAAGACTGACACAATTTTATTTTCGAAAGACCAATACAATCATATTTCCAAAAAAAATAATTAAGTAACCTGTAACCCAGTGATTCTCAACCTTTGGGGCGCTTTTAGTAGTGGGGGGGGGGGGTTTGAGAATATTAAAAAAACACCAACAACATTGACCAATTTACTTAAATCAAAGCAGAACAATATTCTGACTAAATAAAAAATAAAATACACATGAACACTGATAAAGAGGTAAAATTATAAAGAGCACTGAATACTAAATCATCAAATCAAGTTCAATGTATATTAGTGACTTTCTTGAGCCTGTTTTGCAGAGCACAGTTTATCGAAACATGGTGTCATCATCATCATCATCATCATCATCACTGGCTCGACAACCCTTTTTGGGTCTTGGCCTGTTCCAGGATTCTTCTCCATTCTGATCTGTTTCGTGCTTTTTTTCTCCAGTTTTCTATTTTTAAGGTTGTTATATCATTTTCTATTTGTTCTAAGTATCTGTTTGAATAATTTGCTTGGTATTTCGCCTTCTTCCATTCTTTCTACATGTCCTATCCAACGCAGCCGTCCTATTTTAATGAATGTTATAATATCCGGATCCTGGTATATTTTGTATAGTTCAGAGTTGAGTTGTATCTTCTTCGCCATATTCAGTTTTCTTTTGTGCTCTTATATATGTGTCGCAAGATTTTTCTTTCGAAGGTGGCTAACAACGTTTCCTCTCTTTTAGTGAGTGTCCAGGTTTCTGAGCCGTATGTGAGTACCGGTCTTATTAGGGTTTTATATATTTGGCATTTTGTTTTTCTTGCGACGTTATCTGATCTTAGTTGCCTAATTAAGCCATGGTAACATTTATTTGCAATAAATATTCTCCTCTTCACTTCCTCCGTAACGTTATTATCAGACGTGACTAGGGATCCCAAGTATATAAAGTTTTTTACCCCCTCTATGTTGTATTCTCCTATTGTTATATTTTGTGGCTGAATTATTTCTGCATTTTTACTTACCTGCATATATTTTGTTTTGGTCTGATTGATTTTAAGACCACTGTTTTGTGCAGCTAGTTCTATTTGATTGTATGCCTCTATCATTTCTCTTCTTGATCTTGCGATTATGTCAACATCATCTGCAAATGCTAGTATTTGCACGCTTTTATTAATGATTGTTCCTCGTGTATTGACTGTTGTGTCCCTCAGTATTTTCTCGAGTACGATGTTGAACAAGATGCATGATAGAGCGTCTCCCTGGCGTAGTCCCTTTTTACATCTATTGTTTCCGTTAATTCATTTTGTATCCGGATTCTACTTTCTAGTTTTAGAGATTCTTTTATCAGTTCTATTAGTTGTGTTGGTATATTAAATTCTTTCATTGCTTTTATTAAGAATTCTCGGTTTATATTGTCATATGCGCTTTCAAAGTCTATGAAGAGATGATGTGTGTCGATGTTAATTCACTTGTTTTTTCGAGGGTCTGTCGCAGAACAAATATCTGGTCTATTGTTGACTTCTGTCTACAGAAGCCACTTTGGTATTTGCCAACTATTTTTTCAGCGTTGGACATTATTTTGTTTGCTGCATTTAGCAGCTTGATTCCACGGTAGTTTTCACATTGTAACTGATTTCCTTTTTTATGTAATGGTATATTAATACCGCTATTCCACTCCGCTGGTAGCTGTTTATTCGAACATATCTTTGTTATCAATTCATGTATTGTTTTTTGTAGTGCGTCTCCTCCTTCCTTCAGTAACTCCGATTCTATTTGATCCGATCCCGGTGCTTTATTGTTCTTTAATTTGTCTACTGCTGCTCTAATCTCGGCTATTGTTGGTGGAGTCTTTTCTCTGTTGTCTGCTTGGTCTAATGGTATATCAGGGTTCGTCTCTCTCCGATCTCCTTCAAACTTTTCCGTAAAATGTTCTGTCCATCTACTTAGTATCTCTTGCTGTTCTGTCAATATATTACCTTCCTTATCTCTGCACATCGTTGTTCTCGGTTTGAAGTCTTTTCAGCTTTTGTTTAGTCTCTGATAAAATTTTCTTGTCTCTGTTGATTTACTTAGTTCTTGTAGTTCTTGAAGTTCTTTGTTCAATCTAAATAGGGTGTAATATTAGAAATAGACACTTGCTGTTCTTTTTCTATATTTAGCTGCGATCTATATTTGGTCTTCAAAGCAGCCATCGCGGAAAATCCTGTTTCGCAAAGGTAGGATGTCGAAAACGGAACGCTCTGGTTTTCAGCGCAGAAAACTCATCATTTACCCCTGACCAAAATTCAAAGGTAGATTTATTATTAAACTGTCTGTTGATTTCGGCATTTGCCGTGAAGTCTATGAAGGTTTCTTCTTCGAAAGTGAGAGCCATTCGGGTGTAATTTGAAGTGGATTCCTAACCCACTCGTAACTACGTATTAGTCGGTCGTCGGCAAAAAAAAATGTTTTAAAATTTTTTGTCAGCGTCTCTACATTGATTTTTAATGGTTACAAAAACAACTTTCACGTGTTGTTCTTTAACCTTGTAAGTTTTAATATATTCATCCACATTTGCAAACATTTCTAGGTTTTTTTGCTTTAAATTTCTGCTCCACAATTACAATTTTCTACAAAAAGCATTAATATATGTATATTGGCTCCTCGAAGCTGAATATTCAAAATATTTAGTTTCTCGAATATATCAACCATGTAGCTCAATTTCATTAAAAATAAACCATCGCGAAACATCTCGGCTTCTGGTCTATTTTCTTCCTCTAGAAAAATGGCGATTTCATATCTTGATTCAAAAACACGTTGTAAAAATCTCCCACGTAATAACCATCTTGCCTCACAAAAAAATAATAATGTTCAATGTACTGCACCCATGTCTTTACAAAGTGCAGAAAAGATTCTAATTTTTAAAGGTTTCATTTTTATGTAATTAACTACTGTTACAACCGTAGTTATTACAATATTCAGGTCAGGAGACATTTCTTTGGAAATCAGAGCTTCTTTCTGGATCATACAGTGTTTCCATAGACACATTGGAGACTTTTGTTTCACAAGCGCTTGTAGACTTATTCTACATTAAATATTCGGACATTGTACGAGCACCATCGGTGCATATTTCAACGCAATTCCTCCACTCTATTTTTGCTTCGTTTGTATAATCATTTAAGATAGCAAATAATGCAAGTGATGTTGCTTTCAATTCTATTGATTTGCATAAAAGTAGTTCTTCTACCACTGATGTGCCATCACAAAATCAAACGTAGGCAATAAGATGAGCAACTTTATCGCTATCTGTTACCTCATCAAGTGGAATCGAAAGCAGCTTGTCGCAGAACTTCTCGAATAGCTGATCCTGTACATCTTCAGCTATATCACCAATTTGACGGGCAACAGTATCATTTGATAGAGGTATAGACTCCAATTTTTTGGCAAAATTGTCTCTATAGTTTCCACAATTTGAATTGCAGCTGGCAAAATAAGCTCTTCACCAATAGTGTAAGGCTTTTTACATCTGGCTATTTGATATAAGACTGTATAAGAGGCAAGTAAAACTTTTTCATTTACGTGTTTCACATTCATTCAAGTGTTTCCAAATGTCTTTTAAGTTTACTAGGTTTCATGTTGTCAGCTTCTAAAATTTTTGAGCAAATAATACATAGAGGCCCAAAATTTAAGTATTCTTGAAAATATTTTCTTGATTTTATTTTTGTAACCACTCTCGCCCGTGCACTTGTTCATGCTTCACTGGAATCTAATGTTCGCTTACGCCCAGTTAAAAATTTATTCATGATTTTGTCTAAATTTATATTTACCTACTGCTTGGGATATCTTACTGTAGTACCGTCAACTGCAATTAACACGCAAACTAGAACATACACGTTCACAATAAATTTAACAGATGCAGAAGGACTGACTAAACTGACTCGACTAAGACTGGTCACGTCAGAACTGAGTGAGAAGTGGAGATGCAGGCAGAGAGACGATCGAGAATGTTCAAAATATCGGAACTTCTAATTACAGTAAGATTTTACTGTAAGTACTGTAGTGTTTTGTCAAAGTACTAATGGTACATTATTATTGCATATATATATATATATATATATATATATATATATATATATATATATATATATATATATATATATATATATATTGTTATTATATCAGATGGGACTCGGTGAAAATAATTATGGAAAATGGGGCCGCAAATGGTAAAAGGTTGAGAAACGCTGTGTAACCGATTTTCTATCTGTTACATCTCCAGCCCAATCAGAATCTACATAAGAAACAAAAAGATTTTCCTGTAGATTTCTTTTAAAAGTCAAGTTTATATTTACAGTCCCCTTTAAATATCTTAGAATTCTAATAAGACTGACCCACACATTCTTCTTTTTTGAGTGTCATATCTATCATAATATACATACTACATCTGCTATGCTCTCTATGTTGGTTTTTTATTTCTCCGTTTTTGACTTGAATGGCCTGATAATTTTAGATATAAAATATAATATAAATATTATATAATATATAATAAGGTTAATTTTATTTTATACTTTAGGAAGAGCCTCTATTAAAAAAGGAGTCCATAAACCTAATTCCATACCTAGGTACATTTTCTGGTAAGTAATTTTGCACATTTATAAACTGACAGGAAATCTTTTTGTTGTAAAATCGTTTGACTTCGTCTACTGTTTTCAATCTCTATGGACAAATTTGAATGTAATTATAAGTTCGAATTATTTCTAATTCCCTATGTCCGATTCTCCTCAATCGACGACGATAAAATAAAATGTTGAAGTCGTGGAGTAAAATATAGTTTCATTGACAACTACTAATTATTACATAATATAGTTGTTGTTGAGGTAAAAATTTATAATAGCCTGCGTCCCAAACTAGTCCCGAAGCTATATTTATAATCTCACTCAAATGCTACGATTCATCAAATAAGTGTATTGCCGTTGCATAGATTAAAAACCTTTGACTTTTGAAAGCTGGCAAATATAATTTGACCCAAAGAAATTATTGCGGGCATTTCCTCAATAAATATTAGTAAATCTATAGTTTCCAGGAAGTTGAACAAACTGTAATTAAGCTACTAATCGATATGTTTCACAATTATACAAGGTGAAACTATACAAAGTCAGGAAATTAAGATTAATGTGAGATTACAAATTGATGGACTAATTTGTGATTGAAAACTTTGATGTTGCACTTTTCGAAACTTATGAGAATTTTTGAATTTTGTCAGATGATTAATGCAATAATAGATAATTCTTTCTGGAAACAAGCTTTTGAATGAAGATATTCTCTTGTAGTAGAGTAAAAAAATGCCAAGAGTATAATAGACTTTATATGATAAACCCAGAATATTCAGAATGTTTAGAAAATCACAACAAGAAACAATGAAGAAATAGAAACACAGCAGAAATTAGTAATATGATGTTTAATCATAAAGCTAAATCTTGAAGTACTAGCAAGGACTAACTGAGTCTAAAGAGCACAGTAGATGAGAAATGGGAAATATTTAGTTATATAGGTAATGTCCATTAAAGCCAAAGAAATATATGAATTTAGAAAACATAGTTTGTATACAAAAGTATAATACAAAAATTAAGTAAATAAAAAAGAAAAGTTGGAAAAAGTTTGGAAATAAGATAAATCAGATGATATAGGGGAGAGCGGGGCACAGTGGACACTTTCTGACAATTTAATTCACCAATGTTATATTTTCTTTAGAATCAAAAAATGTTTTATGTTTATAGCCACTACTTTAAGCTGCTCTTGGCATAATGTGGAACAAAGCATGTGCTTATGTGTCCACTGTCCACTGTACCCCATGGATGGGGTAGAGTGGTCACTATTGAGGGGCACACTGGACATTGGAATTATTTTGGAAATTAAATATTTTGCTCTTTCTGTAAAACCAGTTTTCTCAGGAGATGGTAGCACATGCACTATGCTTTCTTGGTCAATACAAAATATGTTCTTTACTGCCAGGTATACCTAGTGTTTTCCGTGTTTAAGCAAGTATTTTACAAGATAGTCACTATCATCGGTAATCTGGTGCACTTGCCTGATATAATATTTAACTGTAGCAAATTTCACCCTCCTTTATGTTGGCTGTAACCAAAAATGCGTTCCCAGGAGATGTGTCAGAAAAACTACAGGGAGAATTTTCTGAATCTGTCAAGTCATCCACTGATATGCTGCTGGTGCTAGTGTCTGAATCTTTAGGTTTATTTCTTACATTTTTTTATTTTGCTTTCATCTCACTATTTGTTAGGTTACTAATTTTTTTGCATTTACATGTTTTCTTTTGTTCTCTAATATCTCTTCCATTTTTTTATTAGAGGCGTATCTGTTAATTTTGTCGTTTTGCTAGTTTTTCGTCCACATTTTTTTGTTTCCTTATTCTTAGCCTTGGGGAGCGGTCGTATCATTTTATCATTTCGGGAGATATGATATCTTCAGGAGGAATTACATTTACGGTAATTCGCTTATTCTGTGGTGGTGTCACTTGTTGACAAGCCCAACCAGCTATTGAGGTCATGATTTGAGTTTCATCTATAGTAGCTTTGCTGGTAGAAGCACACGATTTCAATGTCAACATTTCAACATATTGTACCGTTTTTAAATAAAACGAGCGGTTCGAATTTATAGAAGTATATTTGTTTATAAGTTTACAGCATGAAACTATTTTATCAACTCAAACTAACTCCTAACATCGTTACATATATATACCAAAGTTACTATGTTCCAAAATCTAGAACATTCTCACCTCTAATTCGCCTACGTGACGGGTTGTTCTCTCTCGCACTCGATATCTTTGGAAATTTCTAGTCGCTTTCGAGATGCAACCATTACACGGGCCACGCTGAATGCATATTCGTAACACTGCTCCCCTCTTAGATCTGAGCGTCCCGATCAGCAACTCTATATGTAGGCCCAGGATGGCGGAATCTACAGGATTCTCCTGCTCTGCATGAACCCCTCAGAAAGAAATAACAGTCTACTGTCTTTGAAGGATATGATCTCTTCGGATTAGTGCAACACGCAGTAATTCTTACGCCGGTTTCTCGAAAGATTACTTCAAGCATGCTTCTGACAATCTTCCAATCCAGATTATCTAGTGCATGGCGTATCTTCTGTAAGGCCAAATTCTTGATGTCATAATTGCAGACAATTTTCTTCAAATTAGTTAGGGCACGCCATATATCCTCGTAGGTTTGTATACGACTTCTTGGTCACCATATACAGCAAAGATCGAGGACCATCTTCTAATCTCAGTACTTTTCCAACTTTAAGCTGCTGATTTATTAACTCGTCTAAACGACCGAACTTCTTATAAAATACGGATGAGATTCCTTTAGTCGTCTCAAGATCTTGGCCAACACAGTGGGCTAGAGAGACGTTTTGCGGAACACTAAAAAGATCCTGATGATTTTCTGTGGTCACGCCGAATCTAGCACTCTTTCTCTCTGCGTAATTTGACATAAATTCATTAAAGCTTGGTCGTCGGTGATCTTTGATCTCATGTTGAAGGGTTCGGGCTTCTTTTGTTTCTTTTGAGCCAGCATAAGGTGCAAGACGATTTATCTGAACTACTTTTGGTTTACTTTTCGGCAACTTCTTAATTCGGTATATTACGTTATTCATTCTCTTTTTAATTTCATACGGACCCTCCCATTGTCTTTGCAGTTTAGGAGACAAGCCACGACGACGTTGTGGATTATAAAGCCAAACAAGATCACCTACTTTATAGCTTTCATTCTTGCATCGAGAATCGTATTGATCTTTTATTCTGTCACTGGCTAACTGGATGTGTTGTCGGGCAAGTTCATGAATGTTGTTCACTCTTAACTTCAGGCGGTCGACATAATCTTCGCTTGCAACATATTCTTCTGAAGGTTTGCAGCAAAACTCTAGGTCGAAGGTCAAACGAACTTCATGACCTAACATTAGGCAGGTTGGAGTCTGGCCTGTAGTTTCATTCACGGCCGAGCGGTAGGCCATTAGGAATAAATGAATGTGCTGGTCCCAATCTCTTTGATGTTCTGATACAACTTTGGACAGGTGTTTACCCATCGTTCGGTTCATCCTCTCGACCATTCCATCTGATTGAGGATGCAGGGGTGTCGTTCTGGTCTTATTGACACCAATCAATTTACAAAAGTTTTGGAAAAGGGTTGACTCGAAGTTTCGCCCTTGACCGGATCTCCAAGGGAACACCAAATCGGCTAAAGAATTCTTTAACAAGTACCTCTGCAACGGTAGTAGCTTCTTGATTTGGTATCGCATAGGCCTCAGTCCATTTCGTAAAATAATCCATGGCTACCAGGATATATTTATTTCCATCATTCCATCTCTGGAAGTGGACCTGCAATGTCGATTGCTTTTCTTTCCATAGGACTATCAACATTGTACTGTTTCATAGGTGCCCTTTTTTTACCAACTGGACCATTACTGGTTGCACACAGTTCAAATTTCCGGCACCATCTTCTTACATCATCTTTACAGTTCACCCAATAGAACCGTTCTCGAACCTTTTGCAGAGTCTTCGTAATACCAAAGTGTCCACCTGATGCACCGTCATGTAACTGACGCAATACTTTTGACACTTTACTTTTAGGTACAATCAACTAAAGCTTAGATTCTGTACCATCATCGTTCTCAAAGGTTCTATACAGAAGATCATATTTTAGCACTAGGCAATTCCATTGACTCCAGTAACACTTAACTTCGGGATTACATGCACTAATGTCTTGCCAAGAAGGTCTTTCACTTCGACGCATCCAATCCAATACTCTTTTTATACATGGATCATCTACTTGAGCGTCTTGTAGCTGTTGAGGCTGCCATTGATCATTAATGACGGTGGTTCGTCTCACGGGGCAAAGTCGTTCTTCTAATTTAAGACAGTGATTACAATTTGACTGCACGGCCGTCTCAAAAGGGCATCAGCATTTGAATGAACTCTGCCAGCCCTGTGTTTGATCTCGTAATCATATTCTTGTAATCGTTCTAACTATCTTGCCATCTGGCCCTCTGGATTACGGAATTGTAGGAGCCATTTTAGAGCAGCGTGATCCGTGTGAAGAAGAAACTTTCTGCCATACAAGTATTTATGGAAATGCTCGCAAGCCTTCACTACGCCTAGCAATTCTCTCCTGGTAACGCAATAGTTTCTTTCTGGTTTCGACAAGACTTTGCTAAAGTAACCGATGGCTTTCTCCTGCCCATCTTGGATTTGAAAGAGAACAGCTCCTATTGCACTGTTGCTTGCATCGGTGTAGAACACAAATTTTCCTGCCTGTCTAGGGTAGCTTAAAATTGGTGCACTGATCAGCGCCATTTGTAATTGTTCGAAAGCTTTTTGACACTCTTCGCTCCATGTATATTCTTTACCTTCTTCTGTCAACTTTGTTAATGGCTTGGAGATGTTGGCAAATCCTTTGACAAAACGTCGGTAATATGTGCATATACCAAGAAAACTTCTAATTTCGTGTTTATCTCTTGGTACTGGCCACTCCTTAATTGCTGCAAGTTTTTCAGGATCAGCTGTTACACCATTATTTGCTACAATATGTCCCAAGTACTTCACTTGTCGTCGAAACAAGTGACATTTCTTCGGACTTAACTTCAAATTCGCTGCTCGCAATCGTTGAAAGACTTCTGTCAGATTATTGGCATGTTCATCGAAGGATCTTCCAACTACAATTACATCATCCAAATAAACCAGGCATCTTTTCCATATTAGACCTCTTAAAACTGCCTCCATTAATCTTTCAAATGAGGCCGGGGCATTATATAAACCAAAGGGCATAACTGTGAACTGCCAAAGCCCTGATCCTATCGAGAATGCGGTTTTTTCACGATCAGCTGGCTCCATGTCTACTTGCCAATATCCACTCTTTAGATCGAGTGTGGAGAACCAACGAGAACCAGAAATTGTATCCAAAGTATCGTCTATTCTGGGCAAAGGACAACTATCTTTTTTAGTTACCGCATTGAGCTGTCGGTAGTCAATACAAAAACGTGTTGAACCATCTTTCTTCTTTACTAGCACTACTGGTGATGTCCATGGACTGTTTGATTGTTCAATTACCCCTTGTTTGTTCATATCTTTGATGATGTCTTTGTCTTCATCTCTTTTTGCAAATAGAAGTCGTCTAGGTTGTTGTCTGACTGACTGAGCGTCTCCGGTATTAATTTTATGCTTTACTATACTTATTTTACCATTATCCTTCTTATCAATGGCAAAAGTATCTCAAAATTCTATCAGCATAGACTTCACTTTTTTAGTTCATCCATCATCAAGATCTTGGCATGTTTTAATTAGCGTCTCAACAAGCTCCTTTGGATACTTAGATTTCGATGATTTCTTATTAGTATTCATAGAACAAATCGAATCCACGGGAACGCACTGTCCGATTAAAGTTCTTTTACTTAACTTAATAGCAGTTCTCTTTAAATTCATAACTCTTACAGGAACGACATCTCGAATTCTCGGCATTGTTCACCTTAAGGGCATCCTTAAACTTCCCTCTCAACAGTAATCATCAAGTCTGGTCATCAAAATTTTCTCACTATTACCGGGTATTGTTACGTCACAAGTAGTTATTAAGCAGATAACATCCTCTTTGTCTTCATGAAATGGCAACTCTTCACCACTGATCTCGAGAACTCCATCTTTGACATTCAATTTTGCTCCAACTTTCCTTAGTAAATCCACCCCACACCTGACACCAAATGTACCGTTTTTAAATAAAACGAGCGGTTCGAATTTATATAAGTATATTTATTTATAAGTTTACAGCACGAAACTATCTTATCAAGTCAAACTAACTCCTAACATCGGTTCTTATATATACCAAAGTTACTATGTTCTAGAACATTCCCAGCTCTAATTCGCCTACGTGACGGGTTGTTCTCTCTCGCACTCGATATCCCTTGAAATTTCTAGTCGCTTTCGAGATGCAACCGTTACACGGGTCACGCTGAATGCATGTTCGTAACAATATGTTGCCGTTGACGCCAGGAAGTCATCATCCTTGAATATATGACGGTCGAGAGAAAAGATTCCTGTAGACCAGTAGATTAATACCAAATGTAAAATCCTGGGTGGTACATGCTAATGGAAACGATCTACCAAGCACAGTCCCAATTTTATAGATCGTTATTCGCTTTCCAGGATTTTGTAACAACCCCGACTTACAAGCATCATTGTAAAATTTCTTGAGAGATCTATATATGCTTCTGTCGAGAGGTTGAAGCCGATGGTTTGTGTGTGGCGGCAGTGTAAGTAGGACAATGTTGTTTTCCTTTGCATGTCGAATTGCTCTAATACTAATATGGGTTTCATGGTTGTCCATAATTAGCTAAACAGGAGGCTCCTTCGAAGGTTTCACATAGTAGATAAAAAATGTTCTAACATTACAGAAAAAAATCGGATTTACATAATTCCGATTTGGTGATGCAAAACCTAATGTATCTGGAAGAGCTCCATTTATCATGTGCTGTTTAAAATTAACTCTCGAAAAAATCATAACAGGTTGTGTTTAATTTCACAGGACGTTAATAGCACGGCAAAGTGTGACGAGCTGTCCTCTTTCGGCAGTCATTATTTGACCTATCTGACAATTTTTGGTGCTATAAATTTGGATGAAGCCTGGACTGTCGTTAAGCTAGTTTCATCCACAATAAATAGTTGGTGTGGACCAAATTTATATTTGTCATACAGGCGCTCCAGATGTTGCTCTCTCTGGTTTTCTTCGAGAAATGTTCTTATCCTTTTTATGAAAAATGTAAACCATTCTTTTCCAGCAGTTTTGTTAGATACCCAAGATTCTGGAACATGGTTGTTGTTTATAATTGCAAACTCATAGGCATATATGTATCGCTTTAATGTTGTTCTGCGTAACTTAGATAGTTAAGTTAAATAAAAAAACTGATTGACTTGATTGAAAACTGCATTATCAACATAAATATAATATCGTTGATTGAATATTCATATATTTATATTCAGATATTTAATTATATACCTCTGGAAAGAGAAAAAGGTGCAAAGTTCTGTAACCAGTTAGTACCATTAACCTAGATTTGAATTATTTAAAAATTGAAACTGACCACTGTACCTCACTGTCCATTATACCCCGCCCTATGATAAAAATACTGAAAAATTATTAATACGATTAAGTTTAAAATAGAAGATATATTAAGTCAAGTCAGGTGTGCTCAAAATGTTACTTAAATAAAATAAGGAAAAGGGAAAAAAGTAAAGAATATACTTTAGAGGAACATAGAAAAGTAAGGACAATAAATATATAGAAACCAGGAGAAGCACTTAAAAATACTAATACCACATAGAAATCGGATTGAACCTAAAATTTCTTTCTTTTTTTGTTTTTGTACTCTTTTCAACTGCATTCTTTTAAAAACATTGTTGAGCAGTATATCAGATCTAAGAATGTTATTAAGAATCTAAATCTGGTACATATTCTGTTCATACTGCTGTTTAGTCGAGGTGTATTTTTCGTTTATTATCACCCTTAATTAGGATACCCAACTCATGTCTCTTCTTTCTAACAGCTGTTACTTCTTTTACTTCCTTGTAGATATATGTTAAAATGATCATACTTTTTTGTAGCACTTGAAGTCTACTTGAACTCTTAACAATTTTTCTCCAACCAACTTTATTTTGCTTCTTTTAATAATCTTGGTTATAAATTTGAATGATAATTTTATATTTTAGATCAGCGTTTTTTTGTATAATTTGATCAGGTCGAAGCATTCAATATTTGATCAGGGGTGTCAGTTCTCTCATCCCATCAACCCGTCTGGCATGCGTGGAGGGATGTGACAAAAACATCTAAAAAACAAGAATATTGATTTTAACAGAGACACAGAAGGTATCCCAGGTAGGTAGGAATTTTATTCCAAAATCACACACCGAAACAACACGAAAGAAGAGAGGAAAAGGACCTTTGTAAAAACTCATATAGATGTCCTAAAAGTAAAAATAAATGAAAAATAATTCCGAAAAGTCTTAGCGAATAAATTCGAATCAGATCCTCCTCATAATCAAAACCATATTGACGACGTTAACAACAACATAAATAAAAAACCGGACTGTAGGTCGCAAAGAAAACAAGAATTAGAGATGAAAAAATAAGCATCGAAACTAAGCAACAAATGAAGGAAAAAAGACAGGTACTAACGAAAAACCGGCCATACTCTAGAATACGTAGAAGTACATAAAACAATTATAAAAGAGCTAAAAGGTGACATCAAAAAATTTAACGAGAACCCAATAGAGCAATTCATAGATAACAACAGAAGCTTAAAATATCTTGTACCAATAAGGGGTGTTCAAAAGATTATCAAAATTAAAGACACCAATAATACGGAAAAGAAGGACAAATGTAAAATAATGGAGATAGATATACTACTGTCAGATAGAAAGAGGAACAATTGGGTAAGATCAAAAACAAATGTCGAGGATATCATAACAAAAATTACAAAACTCAATGGAGCTTCACAGGCCACATTGCTAGACAAGTCTAACCGATGTTGGAATACCACAATAGAACATTGAAGTGTCTACAAAGGTAGATTACCAAGAGGAAGACCACATATGAGATGAGTAGATGACATGTTGATTAGGATAAAGATCAATGGAAGGAGTTGGGAGAGGTCTTGTCCATAAAATGGACGATAAAAGGCTAAGAAGAAAAAGAAGAATAAGAAGAAGAAGAAGAAGAATAGGCCACTTCTGCAGTGATTGTCTGTAAGGAGCTTTTACATTTTGCAACCAATCGGGCCAACTGAACCTTGGTTTGTTAACTTTTCGATCCCTTATTCTTTCTCATCTTTTGTGTAATGAGATCATAGACTTGGAACTAGTAGCGAACTCAGCAAGTGGAATAACTTACATTGTCTGTAAATATTAATGTATTTTTAATAGATAACATCCCTGTAATACTTCACAAGAATATTCATAGTATTACTGGCAATTCAAGCTTATGATATGCAATATAATTTCGATCCGAAACTCCACACCCCATGTATCACATTATATCTTATTTTGGAATAACTTTTATATGTACTTATTAAATAAAATAATTATAAAAAATATTGTACTGGAGGTTCTTGTACAAATTAAATTTATTATTTTGTTTTAGCAAATTTTCTAAGCATCAGTATAGCCACTATATTCTCATGGCCATCACCTTCGATTCCCCAACTATTAAGCAACAACACAGACATCAATCCTTTAGGACGCCCAATAACAACATTCGAAGAATCATCCATTGCTTCTCTACAAAACGCAGGCGCAATTGTCGGCACCATTGTAGCGGGCATCGCAGCCGACAAATATGGTCTAAAAAGATGTTTAGTTATTTGTTCCTTACCAATTCTAGCAAGTTATATGTTAATAGCATATGCTAGAGTTGCGTATCTCTTGTTAATTCCCAGATTTATTCAAGGTATTTCACTTGGGATTTGTTTATCTGTATTACCCAACTATGTTTCAGAAATCGCAGAAGATTTCAATAGGGGTTTCCTAGGAACGTTAATGGGAGTATTAGGATGTATTGGGCATTTACTAACATACGGAATAGGTCCACTAGTAAGCATTAAAACTTTCGCCTTTATAGTGATGGGTTCAGTTGTAATATTTCTTATTACTTTCGCACCCTTTTTTCCGGAGAGTCCATATTTCTTATTAACAAAGAATAAATTCCAGGAAGCAAGGCAAAGTTTACAAAAAATAAGAAATGGGAAAAATATTGAAAAAGAATTAATATATATAGCTAGTAATATTGAAAAAAGTAAGCAAACTAGATCTGCTTGGAAAGATATTTTAAGATCAAAATTGATCAGAAAAGGGTTAGTAATATCTTGTGGATTACATTTACTCCCACATACAATAGGTATGCCTATTCTTACAAGTTACTTGCAGTCAATCGCAGAAGCAAGTGGTACTTCTATACCTTCACATATAATATCAATCCTCGTTGCAGTTGTTCAAATGATTTCTATAATGATATGCAGTTTGCTGATGGATACACTTGGTAGAAAAGTTCTTCTATACATCTCTACGACAGGTTGTACATTATCATTATTTTCTTTAGGTTACTATTTTTTCTATAAAACCAGAGATTATGATGTAGATAACATCTTTTGGTTACCATTGGTAGGTTTACTTGGCTATTTTATTTCCATGAGCATGGGTTATCAAACTTTACCTTTTGTAATAAGTGGCGAAGTGTTTGTAAATAGCTCAAAATCTGTTTGTATGAGTATAGGTACATGTCTTAACCTTTCTCTCAGTTATATTTTAAGTAGCTTATTTCCTTTCGTAGTTGTGTATATAGGAATGAGTGGAATCTTTTTTATATTTTCCGGATTGTCAATTTTAAATTACCTTTTCGTTTATTTTATTGTACCAGAAACAAAAGGGCTAAGTTTCCAACAAATACAAATCCTTCTTGGCGATTAAAAATATTCACAGGATAATTTAACATAGATTCATATAACTATATCGTTGTTGGTTTAAAACATTTATTAGTTAAACATATGGAATTATTATTATAAATCTAATTTATTATCTTTATTTATTATAAAATGTTCTAACACTTAGTTTATTATCTTTATTTAATTTATGTGTAATCTTACAACAATTTATTTTACACTGACAATATTCTAATTTATATACTACATTATTTCCCGCATTACAATTCAAACTCGACTCGATACAATTATTCTTCTTCCACTGACTGTTTACAATAAAAATTTCCTCTATATATATATATATATATATATATATATATATATATATATATATATATTAAATAACCGTTATCTGGAGATCCCTAGTATTCGGCCGGTGACCTTTCTTGAACTTTCTCGAACGCCATGGAACCAGACAGGTTTTTTAGAGGAGGGGACCCGTGAATTATTACCTACTCAAAAAAAATACTTACTAGAAAAATATGTTTACAGCTTAGGGCATGAGTCATATTTATTGTAACAATATTATACAAGTTATTACATGTAATAAAAATATAAATCCTGTGATTGTTGTTTTATTATTTTCTTCTTTTGGTTACCTGAATTTCGTTTAATAAACACGTATAATATATTTTGTAATAACTTAATGATACATCGTCGGCTGTATGCGATAGTAGCATAACACAAAAACTGGTAATTTTTGAAAACAGGGGTTTAAAGTTTGTGTGCCAATAGTTTTGCCTTATTTGTTTTACTACATATGGATTGGGATGGTTTTCGTAAAATTAAATTATGGTGTATTTGGGAGAGCTTTTAGGTAATCTTCAATGAATTGTAACACAGACTTTTAAAATCAACCCTTATTTTGAGTTGTGCCACTATTGCACATCAACATTTTGTCTTTCAAGACTAATAAAGGTAAAAACAAAACTGGTATATTTTTTTTGTTATTCCTATCAACTGCAATAAAAGTTCAATAAAGAATATTACAAACTACTTGAATGAGAAAGATGTGTTTATTAACACCTATAAGAAGTACGAAATAAAAAAAGTATATATTGATAATAATAGGAAAAGTTATGATTAACAATACTTTAGATGTCGATTGAAAATCAGCGTGAATTGGTGGAACACTCTTGGCTTCACAAACGCTAGTAAGGTCTTTTTTCTCCTTTTCAATTATTGGCAGGCTGTCAGTGTAAGCCTTTTCTAGTTCTATAATATCTGTACTTCTCTTGTGTAAATAAAGTTTTAAAATAGTAGTGACTACCAGAGTACATTTTTACAGAGTTTTTACATACAATTCATAAATATCGTTGAAATGATTTCCTCGGTCATCCTCATTGAAAATTGTCACTGTTTTAGTATTTAACTTTTTCAGCTCAAAAAATTTATTATGATATAATTCGTGTAATTCGAATGGTTGTTTACAACAAACAGTTCGGAAAAATAGGCCCTCGTTTCAAAGCTTTAGTGATATTAGCGATGAGTTATATAATTTTGAAATAAATTACAGCGTACTGATACATTGAAATTAGGTATTTATACTTGTTTTTTCCTTAGTCACCACAATTGTCTCAGTAAAACATGAATTTTAAATCGTCAGGATGGGTTTTTATAGATATTTGTTCCAAACACACCAGCAGGCACGAACCAATTTCTATGACACCTCTACTGCCTTCTCCTTCGTGCCAAACATAGCTGTGCACATTTCCAAGTCCCTTTTTCTAAAGTTCACATATATAGAGAAATGCTATTTTGACAGCTTAGATTTATAATAGAAGGCGGAAGCGTCTCTTTTTGGTGTCGGTAGAGCAGCTTGTAGGTCAAAACAAGCAACTTTTTGTGAGTTAGTTACATTCTTTTTTGTCAAGTTTTTTTAGCTCCCGGTTTAAGTTTTTCTCCTTATGACGATTACTAAAAACATCTTCTAGGGCTATTTTTTCTCCACTACTCGAATTTTTGTATTTTTCATAATACGGACATTGATCTTTTTGGGGAGAAAAGAATGCATAGTTAAATGTTAAATTCATAATTAAAAGTTTATGATATAAACCAATTTTTAAAAATACATTATTGTCTCTTTGGCAATCAGCTTTATGATCATTGTACAGATCTGTCATTGTAGAGATCTGTCCTTCTATATATTTTTTGATGTACTACTTCGACAATAGTGGCTCTCCATTGTCGGAATTAAAGAAAGGTGTTTACGAACCTTGTTCATAGTTTCGTTACCAAATGTTTTATGAATGCTATGTTTATCTCTTTGAGCGTTGCTTATAAATCCATTTTCCGTCTTCCCAATGACAGTTTGAATACATCTATTAGTAACTCCAATGGTGGATATAAAAAATCTTTTGCACACTCCTATTTTTTTCTAATCACGGTTTTCCAAATAAAATGCATGATTATAACCACGGCTTGTATGTTACCTTTATCTGCATATCGATATGTTGGTTTAATTATAGACATGGACCTCAGAATATAGAAAAAGGTGGAAAGATGCAGTCAAAGAAGATCTAGAGAAAATGGGGGTGCGACAATGGGAATTACTGGCACAGAACCGACAAACGTGGAAGGCAATAGTAAACGCGGTAAAGACTCACGAAGAGTTGTCGCGCCATTGATGATGATGATCTCAGAATATAACTTGTAACGTGAATTTTTCATCACATTTCAGTCTACATGGACTGCAAGATAAGTCTAAACTACAACCCAAAAATGGTCAGATTTGTAGGTTTTGGTTAGTTCTACTTTAAGATACAGTGCGGCGGCTAATCTTTTCTGATACCTACATAATTAAATATGTAATTAAAAATATTTATTTTTTACTTATATATTTATATACCGTTAAAGTAGGACATATCGTATGTGCTAGAATTAATTTTGGCCATTTTTTATTAATATTTAACTTGTTACCGCATGCATACATTGCTAACTGATGTAGAATGGCCTTTATCAAAATTGTCTAAAGTTTTCTACTAAATCGATTATTTGGAATTATACATTAAAATAATATTGATATTATTACTTACGTTGCTGCTGCTCGAGATACAATTAATTCACTTCTTTTCTGATAACCCCTTGGATCTGACATTTTTAAGACATTTAAAAATTGTTTGCTATAGTGGCACAATTCACAAGTGCCAGTATTGCATAGAAACTTGATATCGACACGATCCCACTACACAACTAAAAAGGGCCAGTAATACAAGAAACAATTTATCACAACCGACAACATGTCATAGCGACACTAATGACGTCTAGCGGACATTTTTACTAGTATTATTGTGCCAGTTTTGCAGGTCATAAATAAGGGTTTTTAAGCCCTCTGGCGATGTTAACTCAATTTTATCAATTTTTCAGTTAAGCCACTATTACAGCCTACGACATATACAGGGTGAGTCATGAGTGAGTCCTACCTCGTATCAACCAATATAGATGCATGAGTCTATATTCGTTAAGGAAACTTGGGTCACAGTGAACGATGTTACACAGTGAACCAGCAGCCCCCATCCTTTGCCTATGCACTTTATCCCCCAACTACAGTTTAATTCTTTAGCAATATACTGTGCCCCAACTGTGAGCTTTAGTTCGCATCAAGCTAACATACTCTGTAGGTGTGTATTTATATAACTACTGAAAGGTAAGTCGATTGCTTTTTTTCACATTGTTCTACATTTCCCCCTGTATAGAGGAGGTCCTGCAAACGGATGTCTTCCTGTTACCCTTTTCGTCAACTAAAACCACCGATTCCTCGTCAAGACACGTGCACAACTTAGACGTGCCTTGCGCTGCCTAAATTGATTATGAAGATTTGTTGCCGGTTCTTAGCTAGGAGCGGTAAGGAACTAGGGGGAAAGTAAATGGAATGTATAGGTATACTAGGTAACAATAAGTAAGTATAGTGAACAAGTGTAATACATACATACATACATACATACACACGTACATACACTTAATTATACACACCTTCATACATACACAAATATATATACAGTGTGTGAGTGTCCGTAAAGTATGGAATAAATATTTCCTAAATGAAAAGCCTTTTTAAAAAAATCTAAAACACGTCGATTTTTAAATTTAATGTTCCACATTTTACAATAAAATTTCATTATACAAGGTGATACACATTACAGTGATGACGTCATCGGCTCTTTTTAAATGTAACACTCTGTATTTTAAGACATTTTAGATCGATAAAAATGAGCTGATTCCAAAAAAGTTTTCCTACTTTACGGACACACTGTATACACACATATACACATATGTCTGTCTCAGTTTCTTTCTCTATCATGGGCTTTCTCTTCATAATATTTGTTACGTGGTCTATAAGAAATTCAAAGTTCTCTCTGCTTTTCATAGCGACACGTATCAAGTTGTCAGAGGATATCTCTCCTAGCTATGTTCGCATTATATGTTATTCCGACGCAAACACCCCTTGCACCTGAAGATACAATGCTCCGCATCGTCTTCTACGCTACATATGACACAATTATCATCGCTGGTTTTTCGAATACGACACTACATACTGTTACGATAGATAATGACGTGTCGTATGACTCAAAACTGTAAACCTGTTTTTCTAATAAGTATTTTTTAGTAGGCAATATCCAAGGGACTCCTACGCTAAAACCAGTTTCAGCCGTTGACCGACTTCTAGTAAATTCGCCGAAAGACCAGTCCTTGAGTCACCTTCTCGTCTATTCGATAGAATCCCGTTCTAATGGATGGAAGGTCATCGATTCATCGCCAGAACTTCGAGAATAACGGCAATTTATATTTAAAGAAGGAATTCTGTTGTAAAGGGACAGTTAGATTTTGAACATCGCGTCGCGTTTTAAAATGTAACGCACGTATTATAATAAATGTAGAATAATTATATAATTATTGGTGTAAAATAAATTAGTAATAAAGACTTTAATAAATTTGTAAGTGTTATAAATAGAACCTTTAATAATAAATAAAAACAATAAATTAGATTAATAAAAACACTACAATACTTTCGCAGAAGATATTGCCGATAGGCTCATGAGGATTGTGGGGCAGATGACAACTTCCGTCACGTGCAAGCAGCGCGAAAAATTTCGGTTAAAAACCAAAAAAACTAATTTTTTGCTAATAAAATGTATTAGTAATCAAAGTTTTATTGTGTCATTAATTTTTTGCTAACGTGTTTTAATGTTTACAGTGTGTCTACGGCCACTATACGTTTTAACTGTGAAGTGTAAAACAATAAACCGTTAACGTCTAACGTGTGTTTCTAACCTTACTTTTACTCAGATTTGTTGTGGATTGTTTACAAACTTGAATGATTAGACAGTGTCCTTTTATATTTTTTTCCTGGTTTAGGTAGATTTTTTATGAAATATTTTGATTGCTTTTACAGCAGAATGGAAGATATCCTTAATATTGAAATGTTTGTGGAATCTGATTTCGAGGATAATGACATGGACGATGCTATACTTCTACATGTATTTGGTAATAATTTATTGCGAAATTGGTTTCCGTCATTTTTTTTTCGATTTTTTTCACTATTCTTAGGTTACAATAATACAAACAAAAGATAAATCTTTGGTTAAAATCACAAAACACCAAAAAGTTTTTAATTTTCGGAGATTTGACAGGCATTCGGTAATACTCGGAACAATTTGGATAACGTTAAGGGAATTCGTAAACGCACGCAAGGTTACGGAGACCCGTTAACGCAAACGTGTGTAATCCTCTACTGCGCACGAGTAGCTGTCAAATTATACGTTAACGTTAACGTTTTGCCCTGCACTTTAACTCCCTATTCAAATAAAGCTACAGCGTTCAAACCGGTACTTTTTGTTTCGTATTTTCAGTACCTACAAACGGCTTTGTCGTGCAGCTCGATCGCATCCGTTGTTGAAAAAAATACTTAGGTTAGAGTAAAGACCGTCTGCAGACGGTCTTGCCGATTAAAGGACTGAACAAAGATAGCCAAATAGCATTTTGAGACTAAATTCACCTCCTTCTAACTCATGGAATTAAAAATTTTGCCGGTGTTTTGAAACTATCTGCCGAGAACCACCTCTACCGTTCTAAAGTCAATCTGCTTCTCTATTATTTCGACTACTACACTTTACGAATTCCTGATGAAATTCTTCATGACCACAACAATGAAACCTCCTTCTCTCGCTGTCCATTGAAGAGTATTCTCATGACCCTAATCATTCTCTTTTACTGCTCACTAACTAATTTCCGGTGGCAAAAAACGAATAACAAATAACGATAACGAATTTTAAGAAAATCCGGACTCAAACAAATGAAACCGACTGCTTTTGGCTGCGGGTTCACCGAGAGTAATATAATCCTCCCAAATCGGTATAAACATAAACGGAAAGATTCCTGTTTATTTGATGCGCAAAATATTCAAGCGGAATCAATATCAAACGAAATAGCAATTTGTGTTATTATAAACAGACTAAAAATGTTTATATTATCAATCTCAGCGACGCAAAAAGATTGAGAATATTTTTCGGTGTTTTAATATATACGAGGTAAAACGGAAATGCTAGAATCTATTAGGTACTTTGAAAAAGAGAATAATAAAATGTCTGTAATTTTATTAATAAAATTATATCTACTTTTAATGACTTTACAATCAAATTCGTGGAAAACATTGGTAACAAAAAATCAAGAATAATAATTGTAATAACAAATCGTATAACTTTTTTGTATATCTCTTGTAGGTACTTAATATTATATAACATATATTTAATTCATTGTACAGTATTATAATTAGATCTAAACGTACAACAAAAAGTACAAGTGCATGTTTTCTTTGGTATAGTAGTTGATTCATCAGTATAAAGTTTCGCATGCTCTTAAAATTTTACACCATTGAACAAGAACAGAGTTTAAATCGAAAAAATACGGACACTGCTCTCAAAAAAAAATTACACAATAAAGTATAAAGATGCACAACAAGCTCACCTTGATATATAAGAAATTAGATACTTGTGGTTACCAAAATCAGGAAGGAAATAAAAAATTGGTGGAGAAATCTTAAGATAAATTACAAATCAACCAACAATGAGCATTTATACATGATGGAACGCTTGAAATACCTTTGTAATAATGAGAAGAATACTTATTTCTCATGATTAGTTGTCTTTATTCAATTTTATTATCTGTCCTATAGATAATTCATTAGCTTCTTCGCCTTGGTTTTGTCTGACAAAGTTGTTACTTCTTCTTCCTAATTTTTCATCCTTTTGTTTTTTCCTAATTTGAATTTAATCTATATTTTCTGATTTCTTATTAACTGTGGAACTATGCTCCCATTCTATTATTTGTTCATCGATAAAAAGACTATAATAGTCTGCGTATATATACTGGCAATTTAAGTAAGGATTATCATTGGATACCAATTTCTTATTTCTCTCATTGCGTTTTTTTGAATATATCTTTAAGTGCTAATTAAAGACTTAGGACTAAATGATATCTTCTAGTTGTAGCTATGAAAAAGGTATTTTCTTGAACTAAGATCCTTTTTGTACTATTATAATATACTAAAAATTAGTTCTGTATATCCATATCAGATGACTGTCACATAAGTATTTGATATATATTTCTCTTCTTAGTTAGTAATTTCATCGCGAATAAGTGATCACATGTTCTATATTTTATGTAAGTTTATAAAGTAGGCTAAAGTAAGCTATAAAATAGAAATCACTCTGTTGAGTAATATATTGATTAGCAATTTGTAAATGAAATAGGTAATAAGGTGATTGCTTCATTCTAGTTACTAGATATGTTTCTTGTGATTTGATCATTTGATTCATTTTCATATGTAAAATATTCTTGTAATTTTTCCACTGATTTAAGTATTATAACCATAATCTCGAATTTATTATTCTTCATTCTTCTTATTTAAGACACTATGGAGTGAAATTTAAATTTTATTTCATGACAGAAGAATTAATATTTCCTCTTTTGCTATTGAGCATGAGTTGAAAATGAGTTGATTGAATTGTCACACACCAAAAGACTAAAAACGGCAAACATAAGATCTATTAAGAACCTGCACTAGATCCAAATCTTAGAATCAAGAAAGACTACTTACGTAGAACAATTTTAAGAGTACTTAATATATTGCAGCTCAATCCCTGTCAAGCAAACTTGAGGGCATTCTGGTAGTTTTAGAAAGTATTAGAGATTTAAACATCAATTGACAGCCAGTTAGGTAAAATAATAATTAGAGTAAATAAATTGCTTTATCTTTTAAACTAATTAGTACGGAATGTGATTTAATTATATTACTATACATATATTTAGATAAATTACTTTATACACATTCATAAAAAATCCTAAACTTACAAAAAGATCTATTTCATCTAAGAACGAAATTTTAGATCAGATCTATCTAATCTCTGAAACTGTCATTTCCATCAGAGTAAAAATTTTATTATTTATAATTTACTTTTGTAATAAAACTAGCAACACTAAAGGTATTGATGCTAATATGAGATTGGATTTGATTCCTGTCGCTAGATTGCATCCATCAGTTTCGCAGGTAACACAGTAATCGATATTTCTGCTTTTGTCGTTTTTCAGTTCATCGGGACACTCTCCTACTGGGAGACTCTTCGGAACAATGCGGCAGTCTCTATGAACGTTTGGAATATCGGAATTGGAACCGCTGCTAGTATAACCTAAAACGAAATAAATTATGAACCATAACATTTATTATTTGTTTCCCAAGAATGGAAAATATATTACAAAGCACTGCTGCAAGAAAATTGAAACGAATATTAAAACACAGAAGAAATATACAATATAAAAATACATGAAGAATTCATCATCATCAGTGGCGTTACAGCTCTTTATGAGCCAAAGCCTTCCTTAGAACAATCCTCCATTCGCCCCTGTCTCTGGCAACTCTTCTCCATGCTTTAATTCCGATAGACTTCAAATCATTTTCTAGGTTGTCTTGGTACCTAAGTCTCGGTCTTCCTCTTCTTCGTTGTCCGAACGGCCCTCTTCGGTCAAAAACTTTTCTGACTATGGCATCTTCCTCTCGTCTGATTACATGACCTATCCATCTGAGACGTGCTACCTTAATGAATTTTACAACGTCAGGTTCTCCAAATCTTCTATACAACTCAAAATTGTAACACCTGCGCCACAAACCTTGTTCTTTTATGCCTCCATATATTCGTCTTAGTATTTGTCGCTCAAAACGTTTGAGCAATTCTTGGTCATTCTGTATTAGTGTCCAAGTTTCTGAACCATATGTTAGCACTGGTCTTATTAGTGTTTTGTATACAGTCAGTTTAATTTTTGTAGGCATTTTTGAGGCCATCTGTCTTCTTAAGCCATAGTAACACTTATTGGCGAGCACTATTCTTCTTTTGATTTCTTCACTGACGTTGTTATCTTTGGTTAGCAGCGACCCTAAGTATATGAAGGTGTCAGCACCTTCCAGTTCTAGGTCATCAATTATTATTCGTGTAGGTGTCGGGTTGCTTGACCTAGTACAACACATATATTTGATCTTTTGAACCTTTATATTTAGTCCCATTCTGTGTGCAGATGCTCTTAACGACCGAAATGCTTCAGTTAGAGATTCTGTGGACCTACCTATGATGTCTATGTCATCTGCGTATCCGACAATTTGTACTGATTTGTTAAAGATAGTACCATTCGTAGTAATCTGCGACTCTCGAATTATTTTTTCTAATGCCAGGTTAAATAAGAGACACGATAGTCCATCACCCTGTCTTAGTCAATTTTTGCAATGGAAGGGTCTTGAGAGATCGTTTTGGATTTTTACCATGCTCTCTGCACCTGTGAGTGTAAGTTCAGTTAACCGGACAAGATCAAACGGAATGCGAAATTCTACCCTAGCAAGTAGAAGTTTATTTCTATTAACGGAGTCGTATGCGGCTTTGAAGTCAACAAATATGTGGTGGGTGTCGAATTAAGAAGAACATGAAGAATTAAGAGAACTAATTATGGATATGGGAGAAGGGGGAAACTTGATACGTTACAATTTTCCAGATAATTTTTTTTACAACCGATCTAGAACCTTGATAAGTTAGTGAAACATTAATATTTATCGCAATTTTGGATATTATATGCCAAAAAGTTATAAAAGTGAAAAAAAATTATTGTTGGATATTGAACATCCTCAGTGGTTTAGAAAAGACGAACATCCTATGCGCTTACTGTAGCTCTTCCTAAAAGTCGCGCTTGGTAATTTTTTAAAATTTGGTCAAGTGCGACTTCACCCATGTCTTCTTGATTTTAAAATCCTTGTTCTTTTTTTCCGTTATCTGTCCTACGTAACGATAGACTTTTCGGAGACAAAGCTTACAATTACCCAATCAAGCATACTCAATTCAAACTCGTCACCTTCTGCTTCTGATTCACATTCAGTATCTGTCTCTACTTGTATTTCATCATTAGGATCATATTCAGACTTTGACGATGGTAGTATAATGTCACTGCCCCCGAACTTGAAAATTCCCTCAAATCCTTAAGTTTTTGTTTAGTTATTTTTTTAGTGCTCTTATTTTGGCCCCTTGCTCTTTTTCTAATTTTGTCTCTTCTTTAGCCCTAAGTTCAGCTTCAAGCGCAAGTTTTTCTGGTGTGCCTGTGAGAATTTTCGTAGTTGCTCGCTTTCTACCCTTTGTTGAAGTCCTGGGCCCAGCTTTAGGATGAGGTCTGAACATGTCTTGGCTAGTAAAAGTGGCAGAAGTGAAAGGCCGGTTATTGTGCTCTATTGATATTTGTTGTAGCTGTTTATTTTGTGAAGTATCTCCATTTACAGGATGTGATCTAATTATTTGAGATGTGGTGAAAGTGTCAGTAGAAGTATAAGGCTGGTTTATGTCCTCTATTAGTGTTCGTCGTAGTTGTTGATTATGTGAAATCGATCTAGTTAAGGAATGTGATCTAATTATTTAAGGGGTGGTAAAAGTGCCAGTAGAAGTGAATGGTTGGTTATTGTTATTTATGGCTGGTTATGCAACATTAAACTGAGATAAAGTGGAATTTTTTTCCGGATCTTCGCGATCAGTAGCATACGCCGACATAAAATCTTCATCGGAAAAATATTGGAATTGAAACGCCATATACCTGTAACTCTGAATCCACTCTCAATATTACGTGGAGTAAAAGTTATGTGAAAAATGTAAGCTGAGCTTCCTCTGACTTTGTATATTGTAATTGTCCTTTCTGGGTGGGTCACCATCCAATCATCACAGGTAGTGTTATCAAAAACTCTTGAGAGGACCAAATACAGACCAGATACTGTCTAACGCCTAGAGCTTATGCGACATGTGTGGTGGTACGGTAAGAATAATTATTTCGTGTTCTTTGGCATACGTTATGGCTTTCCGACTAACGTGGCTATTAAAATTGTCCATTATGATTAAACATTTATTGTCGGTAGTCGTCTTTACATGTCTCTGAAAATGTTCATCCATCCACTTTCATAAACTACGCTGGTGGTCCCTGGTGGACTATAATCAATTATGCGATCTTGCCAAAGTTTTCAAGGAAAAACCATAAAAGGCGGTATATGGTTTCCAATTGCGTTGATTGCACAACAAACAGTTTCTGTTGCTCCGCGTTTCCCTAACGTAATTTTACCAACCTGTTTTCCACCTTCGCATGCAATGGTCTTCTTTGGCTTATGGACAGTTGAAAGTCCAGTTTCGTCTACGCTCCAAATTGCTTCCGGTTCAATTCCATTGTTTTCAAGAACTGTCTTTAAATTTCCAAAAAATTTTGATACATTGTTTCTGTGCTAGTTGCTTTAGAAAGACTGGTTGCTTCCGGAGAGCGTAGTGATAAGGTCTTCATCCTCTTTATAAATCCGTTTAATTAGTCGTAACTGACTTGCGTATGTTTATTCCACGAAGAAGATATTTTTTTATTGTTTCTTACTATAATCAATTATGCGATCTTGCCAAAGTTTTCAAGGAAAAACCATAAAAGGCGGTATATGGTTTCCAATTGCGTTGATTGCACAACAAACAGTTTCTGTTGCTCCGCGTTTCCCTAACGTAATTTTACCAATCTGTTTTCCACGTTCGCATGCAATGATCTTCTTTGGCTTATGGACAGTTAAAAGTCCGGTTTCGTCTACGCTCCAAATTGCTTCCGGTTCAATTCCATAGTTTTCAAGAACTGTCATTAAATTTCCGAAAAATTTTGATACATTGTTTCTGTTGAAGCTAGTTGCTTTAGAAAGACTGGTTGCTTCCGGAGAGCGTAGTGATAAGGTCTTCATCCTCTTTATAAATTCGTTTAATCAGTCGTTACTGACTTGCATATGTTTATTCCACGAAGCAGATATTTTTTTATTATTTCTTACTGCAAACTCGTACGCCAGTTCTTTTGCTTGTTTGGTTGTAAGGCCATGGTGTTATTTCCTGGCAACATTTAAATAATCTTTATTTCCTCCGAATTTATAAATATTTGAGCCTTCTTATAATCAGCAGAGAAGGTTATTTCAACATTTTCTGATCGTTGTTCAGATCAGATCAGATCGATCAGAGAGACTTGCACACCCCTAGGAATTACATTTGAGTGTTACAATTCATTGGGGCGAGGTCTATTGACTCGTGTTATTAGGAACCACTCCACCGTGGTCCAATGCTCCAGACCATTCCTTTCCCCTCTATAGCAGTCTGATGAGCGATAGGGGCTCACTATCAGCCAAAGGCTTTTCGTGTGAAAGTCCTGGGTACAAGAATTCCAACACGATATCTTAACCCGATCAATGTAGACTAACGTGAGGCGCTCTTTTCCTGCTTTCTCTAGTGACGTATCATCGAACTGAAATTGCTTGTTCTGGCCTCGAGTCTCTACTGGCGATTTAACCTCTGGCTGTCGACTGGTGTTCTTTTCTTGGCTTCTTCCCTCCTTTTTTAATGACGTAGCCTATCTATAAAATGAAAAACATTCATCTATAAGGAGTCTCTGGGAGTCTTGATCCGAGGATCATATGTCGCAGGTAAGAGGGAATCAAGTCTCCCCCAAGAAACCATTTTAATATTTTAGTCTATAAATATATGACAACAAACTAAAACTCATTGCAAACTGTGCATTACGTAAACTGAATGACTATGGAGTTAAATAAAAATTACACGAAAAATTCACCTAAACGAATAGTAAAGAAAATCAACATAAAATAATTTTGAAAATACTTCTCGGTAGGGACAAAACAATTGTAATGAACACGTTCTCTTCGTTGTGTATTCTAACAAAAACTAAATTACATGGGATTTAATGCCATACCACAGTATATTGCTTTAAAAAGAATTCTTTTCTGCAATAGATATACTGTGGCCATACTAACAGCTACGCTATGTTGCCGGTTTTATAATTTTAGGCTGCTTATTTAATGAAATTTTAAAGAGTGATAAAGTCTCCCATATGATCAAGTCTCTCTCTTCTCCTCTTCAGTAAAAATGGTCATCAAAAAATTAAAAAATAATAATAGTAAAAATTAAAAAAAAAACAATAAAATCCAAAGGGCCCGAGGATTTTATTTGATAGTAACGAGTAAAATCGAATCGGTAAATGACTCTTATCTGGATGAGTAGAACCCTCGTTTATTTATTAGCTTTAAGGCGCTAAAAACCGGAGTAAAAACTAATCTGCTACTACTTTAAAAACCTTATAATATAATCTTCTTCTTATTGCGCCATCTCCTTGGTTGGCGATCCAAATGGCAATTGTAGCTTTGGATACTGCTGCACGAAAGATTTCTGTGGATGAGTAGTCAAACCATCTCCTCAGGTCTTTCAGCCACGAATTCTGGCGTCTTCCAACTGATCTTTTGCCCTGAACTTTACCTTCCAATATGATTTGGAGTAATTTATATCTTTCACCTCCCAACACATGACCTAAGTATTGTATTTTTCTCTCTTTGATTATGCTGAGTAAATCTATTTGTTTACTCATGCGCCGAAGTACCTCACCATTGCTAACTTTTTGTATCCATGGAATTCTCAGCATCCGTATATCCGAAATGTATATATACATTTCAAAGGCATCTTTTCTTTTTTCTGTTTATTCTTTTCCTGTATGCTTCTATGTTGTCTCCTTCGGCATGACGACCAATTTTGGCGTTAAAGTCACGTTACCTTGCCATTTTTTGTCGGTCGCATTATTTCATCTACATTGTTATCAAAATTTTCAATTTCTTCCTCTGATTTGTCACTTGTTGGAGCATAGACCTGAATAACATTTAGGTTTTTATGGGTTGTTCTTAATTTCAGCTTTGCTACTCTATCATTTAGAGGGATGAAGTCTATAACTGACTGCGCAATTTTGTCCGATACTAATATAGCCGTTCCATATTGATGTTCTGGGTCGGTTCCTCCTGACCAATAGATGTATCCATCATTTTGTTTTTTGTTTTACTGGACCTGATCCTGAAAAAATATAATACAAAATGATAATATAAATATTGGTTACCTCTGAATACTGTCTTTATACAGACGGTTTTTTGATTGTAATTATTTACATAACTTCCATCACAATGCACTTCATGAGGCTCATTCCTGTTACCAATTGAAAATGGTCTATTATTTCCTTGGAAATTAAAGTTTTCAAAATGTCTTCTATTTTCTTCTATCTTTGTAACATTGAAGTAATCTCTGCAGGTAACGTCAAATTCAGACTTGCACGACCAACATTGTAATGCCAAGCCTAAAATATAATATTATTTTACTATTTTTGTCGACTTACAATTATATTACTAAGCATTCTAAAAGTTCATAAAGATAACCAAGATTATGTCTAAATTTTGTTGTTATTAAAAAATACATTAAATTATAAAATTAAATTCTTATAAGAATCTACATTTTAAATATTTCGAAATAAAAAGATCATTCTGAAATTGTTTTTTTGTTAGGTCTTAGTAAAAAATTGTGTGTATATGGGATTAAGCCAAAACTGATGAGAAGTGGAGAAAGACGTATGAAAATCCAGTGGCGTATACTCACTTTTATTTAAACGTTAATTATATTATATTGTTTAAATATTATTGTTCAAAATAGTCCACAATATATTTATCTGCAGGTTTTTACTGAAGTTTCCATCTCTATATCCAAAGACCGTTTTCAAAGATATAAATTATAGTTATATTTATTTTATTTGTTTATTACTATATATTTATATAATCTTATATTATTTATTTTTTTTTGTTTTTTCTTAACTTTAAAAACGGTCTCTGGAATATAGATGTCAGTAAAATAAACATGTAAATAGATGTATTGCGGCTTATTTCCAACATTCTCACTAAAAATACGGAATGCCACAAGCAAAAAGCCACAGAAAATTAAATATTACTATAATTTGTATACTTGAAAACGATCTCTTTATATAGATATCGAAACGTCAGTAAATTAAACATTTCAATTAAATATATTGTTACTTATTTCCAACAATATTTCTAAATATACAGAACGGCAAGCAAAAAGCCACAGAAAAATAAATATTACTATCACTTGTATATTTGAAAACGATCTCTTTATATAGAGATCGAAATAAAAAACAAGTAATTTTGCAGAAAGCTTAGAAGTTACGCTAAAACGTCTTTTGACGTGATTCGTCCTTAAAGAGTTACACAATGAAATTTTTTTAAAACAAATTTTAAGACAGTTTCCATACCACCCCAAAGGTATGTCTTGTGGCGCGTTACTTTTTTTTAAATGGATGTTCGCCAGGAGCCATATTGTCCCATTAAATAAAATTAACAAAACACTTAAACAGTATAAAACAAAACAAAATAAAATCCTATAAAACAAAATAAAATTCTATAAAAACAAAATAAAAATAATTTTTGATGTAACAAAACATTGTACTATTCTATTTAAACACAAACACTATTCACACTTACTATGTTCTTCTCGTTTTTTTTTTGTTTTTGGTTTTTTATGCTGATGTTTCTACTAAACTATTAGAAAATATTATTCGCTGTCTAAATCTGAAGATGCAGTGCTGCTATCGCTGTCATTATCTTCACCTGGTGTAATCATAATTGGCTCTAGTAAAACTTCGACATGAGTGTCAAGTTCCCACATACGATGTTCTTCTTTAATTATGTGGCCTATACATTTAGCCCATTTCTCTGGAGTTACATGGAGGATTGCTTGAATTAAAAGTTCCTTAACTTCGTTTAATTTGAACGTTTTGTTATTGCGTGCTACTTCTCCTTTCACTTGCGCCCAGATAAGTTCTATGGGATTAAGTTCGCAATGATAAGGTGGTAGACGCAGAACTTTGACACCATAATCTTTTGCAGTTTCATCCACAGCATATTTAAGATATTCACTTTTCCTTAACCGTGCAATGTCTAGTAGCTGAATTTTGAGCATTGATTCTTCGTATGCAATCCCTTTTTCTGTAAGCCATTCTTGAATTCTCCCTTTCCGCCATGCCGTCGTCGGTAATTGTTCTAGTCTGCGGCTATGATATGGCGCATTGTCCATAACGACCACAGACCCAGATTCCAATTTTGGTAAGATTTTCTTAAACCAGCGCTCAAATACTTCGGAAGTCATTTCTTCATGATAATCACCTGTTTTTTTCAGCTCAAATTGAAGCAAACCATCATCAAGGAACCCTGTATCACTTACTATATGGGCGATGATTAAACGCCATCCCTTTCCTGATGAAGCTTTTAATCCTGTAGACCAGCCTTCTATAAATGCTTCGCGTTTACTTTTGACATTTAAATCTTGCCAAACTTTTCCAACTGTCTGACCTTCGTTAATCCAGGTTTCATCCAAATAATATATTTTGCGTCCAGTGTTGAGAATTTTTCGTATTTCTTCTAAATATTTTCTTCTCCAAAGAATAATTTCATTTTTTTCTAATAGCATACTTTTTCTGTTGCGTTTTACATATTGAAAGTTCATTTCGCGCATGGTCCTGATTAAGACTCTACGAGATATTTTGGGTAAGGAGTCATCGTTTTCGAGCTCTTGAGAAATTTTTTTCAGTGTTGGAATTTCACTCCGAAAATAAAATGAATGAATTTTTCGACGTATAATATTCCTTGTGTCGTCATCCAAAACAATGCTTTTCCTACCTCTAGTTTTACATTTTTCTTGCTTTTTATTTTCCGATATATTTTTAAGTACACGATAGATACAGTTAACGGATACTTTTGTTAAACTGCTACAAATGTCGACCGCTTCCCTCCGGACGTTAACATTTTCCGTCTCTTTTGCGGCTTTTCATTTTTGGAATCAACATCAGAATTTTCTGTCTTCTCTTGGAACAACTCGGTTTTTCGTCCATTGTATTTCAATAATCACAGAATACATATAACTAAAAATTTACTTTAAAACGACAAACTATAACACTCTTATTATTAATAACACGTTTTATCAATACTACAATACAGTATTGATAAAACAGTATTGACAACAATAAGTTTACAAACTTATCACATAAAATATACTCACAAAATGCAACACATGCACTACTCATAGAAACGCCAATGTAAATGAACCATCGGTTATGTCCTGATGGACATTTCTTCGGCGAAAAAATAATAAAAACTAGTTTTACAGCTATGTCTGGGTCGGGATTCTAAATCGAAGTTTCCTCGCTACGTTCAACGTTGCCAAACGATTGAAAAATAATGTTTTAAAATATCGAGTTTTATTTTATAAATTTAAATATGTAACGAAACGGAACATATAAATAAAATTTATTTCATTACAATTTTGTGCTTAATTTTTACTATTGAAAAAATCATGTTTTTTGGTATTTTCATGACGGTAATAATCGCTGCGTGGAAGAATACAGGTTTTGTATGACCATAATTACTACTTGTGAACAAGAATTGGCTACACTGTACGACAACTTCTGGACAAGTCTACTATAAAGAAGCACAAATAAATATACTACTTTATAATATATTCTGTAATTTCTTATGAGGAAACGCAAATTGCAATTGAGAAAACTGGTAGTTTTCGAGGGCCGCTGTGTACATTTAAATTTGAGGATATTCGGCGTTAAAACTATGAAATCACTCTTCTTAATTAAGGATTTCTACTATAGGCGTTATGTGAGTTAAATATAATTCCACAGACTGTTGAAATTCTACGCTCTGTGAAAGAAATTTACTTCACAGTTTATTAATGTGTTATTGATACGCATATGATTTGTCCATGGTCCCGTAGTCAGATTACTGAAATTAGCCTGCTGTTTTACATGAAAATCAATATCATAATAGTCGTTGCAAATAAGATAGACCAGGGAAATAAACAAAAAAAATACCCTGTTTGTGACACTGAACCGGCAAAGCAAACGACAGTTGTTTCGAGTAGTATGGACCTCTGTAACAAAAGTCTATATGTATCTTGCAGTCGATTTTTTGACCTAATTAATTATTAACAAATTAAGATCAAAAAACAGCTTTGCTTTGCTTTTTTTGTCTATCACGAAAAAGTAAAGCATTTGAAATAAATTTATAAGTCATATAAAAACCTTCAAAATTGCGTTTTTTTAATGTTCCTATCCTTATTTGTTGCTTAGAAAGTTGCAAACTAAGTCAAAAATTTTGGTTTTTTATAAATGTTCATTTTTTAAAACAAACTTATAACCTTTATATTAAAAACAAGATGGGGTGTTGCTTAAAATATGATCAAAATTTCAAGTCGGTCGGTCAAATAGTTTAAAAGTTATTTAATTTGTTTATCCCAAATTAATTTTTTTGGCAACAATATAAGTAAAAAAACTATATAGCTATATTAATTATACGGGTAGCTTCTGAAATAAGAAGATTTATTCTATAAATATTACTTAAAAAAAAATGAGGAAAAATAATTTTAAATTATGCAAAATAATTTGTCAAAAACATTTCGATTTTCTGCTTATAAACAATTAGAATAACTTTTTAACCATTGTCTGCAAGAAACTGATTTTTTATATTTAGAAAGCCTAAATTTTTGACAAATTTAAAAGAAAAAATGTTGACCTAGGACACCTAGCCTAGCATGCTTAGCAAGAAATAAAACCTAGTTTATCTGGAATTATTTATTTCCAAAGCATTACATAAACCAATAATACTTTTAGAACTAATTGAATAGGATAATTTGTTGTTTTTTTTTCATAAAATCTATTATAAATAAAATATTTACGAAGTTTATTGAAGAAGTATATATTAATTGTAATATTTATTTTTAACAATAAAAATTTCATCAAATAGGTATTCCTAAAAAAATTAAAAACTGGAAAAAAATGTTTAAACAAATTAAATGGTTTATTTGACAATTTAATTATTTAAATAACACAGATTCGTAATGTATGCAAAAAGTACATACAAATAAAAAAAAGAAACACCGAAATCCATAAATAAAAACCAGAGATACAGTTAACAGCTCCTTTCCCCTCCAACGCTCTCACGAGTTTCAAAGACGGTCGATTTTGAGGGCCATATTTTTGAAGCTTTGTGAACGATTACATTAAAATGCAATATTTTCGAATTTTGCACATTAAAACTTTAAAGTATGTTTTTTCAGATGACTCTAATAAGATATCTTAATTGTTATAAACAAAGTTGCTATCAATTAAAAAAAAAGGCACTAACTTCATCCCAAAGTGCCCTATGTTAATATTCTTTTCTTTGAAATTTCTAAAGAAATGCAGTCTTTCTAAAAATGAAAAAATAATTATTTTAAAGGCAATGGTTAAAAAGTTATTAAAATTGTTTATAAGCAAAAAATCGACATGTTTTTGGCCAATTATTATGCAATATTTAAAATTATTTTTCCTATTTTTTTTAAATAATAAGTATGGAATAAATCTTCTTCTTTCAGAAGCTACCGGTATAATTACTATAACTACATAATTTTCTGAGTTATATTGTTGCAAAAAAATTTAATTTGGGATAAACAAATTAAATAACTTTTAAACTATTTGACCGATCCACTTTTCCTTTTTCGATCTATTTCGATCGACCGATGATCATATTTTAAGCACCACAAGAGCTAACATTGTGTGTAATATAATGGTTATAAGTATATTTTTAAAAAAGTTAATATTATTTATAAAAACCAATATTTTTGACTCATTTTGCAATTTTCTAAGCAACAAATAAGGATAGGAACATTTGAAAAACGCCATTTTAAAGGTTTTTACATGAAATATAAGTTTCTTACTCTCAATTTAAAATTCTTCACTTTTTGCCGATAGACAAAAAAGCGAAAAATTACCGTTTTTTGACCTTAATTTGTTAATAACTAATTAAGTCCAAAAAATCGACTACAGGAAATATATAGGTTCTTGTTATAGAGGTCCATACTACTCAAAAAACTATTGTTTGCCTGGCCGAATAAATTTCACAAAAAAAGCTTATTTTCTTGGCTAAGACGCCTTATTTCTAGTAGGTATATCTTTTATTTTTACAAAAATATAATTAAAGTGATTTTTTAGAATGTATAGAAGTAGTTGTAAACTGTATAGATATACTTCTTTAAAAATTATAGTTTCATAGATTTGTATTTTAAAAATATCTCTCGGCACAAAAAAAGAGTCACAATTATCACACTAAAGGTTGCCATACACGCTACGATAAATCGAGAAAGACTTAACTGTACCTTTAAAACTTCACAGTTCTCTTCTTATCAATAATCAACAATTTTCATGTGTAATTTTCATTGTTCACGATGGCTTCGACTGACGACGACATATTAATGGTTGTATGATTAATATTCGCCTTGAAAAAGATAAAACAGCGGAAAAATCGTAGCATCTGGTGTAAAGACTGGCTGATGAAAGGAGAAGTTTATTCTCATCTGAATTTGTTGAAGGAATTAAAAATGTTTCCAAAAGATTGGCATAATTTTCCAAGAATGGATAATGACACTTATTTACATCTGCTGTCTATGGAAATCTGCCAATTATGGAAAAGAAAGATACTGTTAAGAGAAATGCTATTATACGAACTAACACGTATCGATAAAACGGCGCAATTCCTCCGATTCCGATAAATCTATCGAAATTGTTGTATTTTTAAAAATCGTAGAAAACTGTCCAGTTTTATCCCATACACGTAGCGATTAACGGTACCGTTAAAGTAACGATTTATCGTCGCGTTTATGGCGTCTTTTATACGGAATCCAGTTGGTTTTGTTAATGGTATAATCTCTTTCACACATTCAACTTGCTGATTCCATTTTTTCAGGCAACAAGGTTTTAATAATTTTTCTTGTCGGTCTTTATACAAAACTATTCACTCGGTGAATTTCGTACCTCCTTAGAATTAAATTATGTGTCTAAAAAATTATCTGAAAAATCGGTCAAGCCATTTCGAAGAAGTATGGCAACTAACTCTTTGACACGAATACGGCAATTAAACAATAGAGGTTGGTTATAGAAGGGTGAAAATTAAGGGATGTATGTATTTTTTAATGCCATATCATAAAAAAATAAAAATAAAAAATTTTGTTCAAAAAATATACAAAAATGTTTAAAGTGGATCCCTCTTATCACTTAGAAATATGAAAAATAGATTACGACCAATTTTCAGGCCTACCTAATATAAATGGAAAATTTCATAAAAATTAGTCACGCTGAGTAAAATTTTCTCCAAAAAATAAAAAAAAAAATGTTTGAGGTGAACCACCCTTGCCCCTTAGGTATGAAAAATAGATAATAACTTATTTTTATACCTACGGAATACCTACCTACACATGTAAAATTTCATAAAAATCGTTTTAACCATTTCGGAGAAGTATTGCAACTAACTCTGTGACACTAAGGGGGTTATAAAAAGAGAAGTTAGTAATAGAGGAGCGAAAATTAAAGGCTGTATGTATTTTTTAATGCCACAAAATAAAAACATAAAAATAAAAGATTTTGTTTATTATTTAAAAAAAATTGGGGTGAACCGCCCTTACCCCTTAGGGGTATGAAAAATAGATCATAACGTATTCTCAGACCTACATAACACACAATGTAAAATTTCATAAAAATCGGTTTAGCCGTTTCGGAGAAGGAAGGTTTCACATGGCAGCAAAATGCGGTGTTCCCAAATGGTGACCCATCCAAGTTTTAACCTCAACCGACACTGCTTGACTTGGGTGATCGAATGAGAACCGGTATATTATTCAGTGTGGTATGACTGGTATGACTGTTGCCCTATCTATCAATGGACTACCTAAGTGAGACGTCACAAATCGAGGATTTTAAAAACCTTTCCAAACATTTCTAATGTGTGTGAATTTGTCTCATAAAAAGTTCGAAATATTGTTTTTTTTTTAATTGTTTGAACAATAAATAAGGACTTTTGGTTATTAACATTCCTTATGTGCGATTGATTGGTATTATTTGTTGTTCGTGAATTTGTGAGGTAAGAATATCAAAGTATTAAGATATTTACTATGGATGTTCATATTTTAATGTTATATTTTTGTTTGATTAAAACTTTAATTATTTTTTACTGTATTTCAAGGAATTTTGTTGTTGTTTTTATCAGGGTTATTTCAAAATAAATCAATAAATCATTGAATTTATTAATTTATTGTACACACATTTCGGCGATTCATTTTTATTAATACAGATCTGGTGCTCTGTATTTTTTACTTCGCTTGTTGTAGTTTATTTTAAATAAATATTCATATTTCCTCGTATATCGTAATATGTTAATAGATTTTATTACAAGTGCTTAATACAATCTAAGATCCTTAAGCATAGATATGGCAATGTCATTGTGTAAAAGTTAACTGACAAATCACGTATCTTCGCGAACCATAAAATTGGCTTATCCTGACAGAAATAATTAACTCGTCGGAAATTTAAAAACAATTCAACATTCTGTGCAACCTTAGCAAAAACAAAACGTTTTAAAATAATAGTTGTTTAATTTAAAAGAATTATAACAAGGTTTATCATAACCACATGTTGCATAACTAAGAATGTCAGCACTAAACGGTAGGTATAACATAATAACTCGAACGAAATGGGGTTAATTAACACTGCATCAATGTACGGAAATAGCAATAGATTTATAGATAATGACAAATGCATAACAAAAATATAAATGCAATACAAAATTAGCAAGTAATTAGTAAACAACATGAAATAATTTGGTTTTTAATATTTTACTGCTATATTGCAGCTAAGAGCACAATTTTTAATAAGATATTTTTTTCTTTTATATCGTCGGTATATAGCGAAAACCAGGTAAAAGACAATTTTTAAAATATTGAATTAAGTATACCAAAATTCTCAGCTTCTTCCGCTCCTACATACAGGTAAAACCCAATAAATGATACGACTTACCATTCAGCAGATAATTTGTGTAATAAACTAACCAACTTTTCATTTTCAAATAAAACAATATATCGCTACTTGCTTCCTATATCGCTACTTGCTTCCATAAAATGAATTTGTTGTTTTCAAAATTTATAATTGAACACTGACATAATGATCACTTTTTGAACATGATTTTATCAGTACATATTTTTTAGTAGATCGATATAGTGTTTCAGTAAATCAGTAAATTGAAGTTGAAATCAGTAGACCTGGTAACCCTGGAGAGGTAGTAATGGGCAACGTACAGGCATCAAGCATTGCGGTCACATCCTGTCATCACTGTCCTCTCTCTTTTCTTGTCTAAGGTACAGATGCACATCAATCGAACTATTCAACAGCCGCATCTAAGATCAGAATAGCCATGATGATTGACAACCTCCGTCGCACAGATAACACGTAAAGAAGAAGAAGAGTGGGAAAAGCCGTGGACATGACATGCTTTCTATAAAAATACTAAAAATTATAGGTAAGAAGCACATTGATGTTTTATTGACACCTTCTAACACTGGTTAACATCATCTTTATTTGTCTCCCCAAAAAGAAAAACGCAAGATAATGCGACTTACCGCACCATTAGCTTATATCATAAACTGGACATAGACATTAATGATACACAATTTGGGTTTCGCAAAGACCTAGGAACGCGTGAAGCTCTTTTTTCACTTAATAGATACAAGATATATATGCGTGTTTTATTGACAATAAAGCATTCAATAAAGTACAACATCAACAATTAATGAATGTCCTGAAATCAAAGAAGGTAGAGTACAATGATCTAAAGATCATATCGAATTTAAACTATAAACAGGGAGCAAAGGTACGTGGTAACGAACAGCTGTCAGAGGAAATTGAAATTAGACGTGGGGTGAGACATGGTTGCGTATTGTCGCCAATTCTTTTTAATGCCTTCTCGGAAGAGATCCTGAAAAAAGCTCTAGTCCCTGATAAGAGCATGTTCTCGGCGGGCGTGTGAGGAGGCTATGTGGCTTAGTGCTGGTAGCTAGTATGTTGGTGTGGCCTTTATTGTGTCCGATGTAATATGTAAAGCTTGGTTTAGTTGGGCGTCAACACGTTTAGTGTGCGGGCTCTTGAGGCACGCTGGTGGACAGTACTTCTCAATGGGATACACGAGGTCAAATACTGTCGATCTAAGTGTAGACGCTGAGGAACCCTATGTGGATGTTCTTTAAAGCTTGGCGTTCTATCGAGTGTCACACCTAAATATTTTGGGTGTTTGGTGTGGTTGAGGAGGTTGTCTTCAAAGTAGATTTTTAATTGGTAGTTGGCCAGTCTGCTGTTTACATGAAATCATGATACTTTCGTCTTCCAGTGGTGGAAATATTTTACGATGGTGGTCGTTTGTTAATATTTGCTCAATATTTTGAAATTCTTTATGGCTCGTAGCAAGCGCCCAGTAGTCGGCATATCCAAACTTATTTGATGTGGTTTCGGGCATGTCTGTTATATACAGACTAAAGAGTAGGGCGGGCAACAACTATCCTTGTGGGAGGCTATTGTTCAGTTTCATCTAGGTACTAGTGTTATCGCCCATAATGACATGGAATCTTCTGTTGCATAGCATAACATTAATGACATCAGTAAACTTTTTGCATGGAATCGCTCGCATTAATTTATATATTATCTCTTGTTTCCACACGCTCTCACATAAAACATTGTTCAAGAGCTGCTTTGTCACGTTTTATTAGTTTTGTTTTTTTATTTAAACACTTCTATTAAACCAAGTATTAAACGTCAAAAATTATCTAGTATTACGAAAAAACTAAGTCAGGGTACCTACACAATTGATCAAAAAAAACCTAATTGATATGAAGAAGAAGCGAAAAATTAAATTGTTCATTTTCTATATCTTACATCTGAATAAACAATGTAAACCAATGTAAGAGCATGTAATTTGTAAAGAAAACACATATTGTCCGGTTAAATTTGAGATCGACCATTATGTATATATCTACTGACTGACTTTTGACCTGTTAGTATCATACTCAACGAAATGTGTCACTAGTACTCAAATAAATACGGCTATTACGAACAGCATCATCGCGACTGTTTTCATAGAACAAACCTTGTATTTTTTATCAAATTGACCATTTTATGTCTACATTCATCTTACCAAAAGGTAATTAACTCAATTAAGGATAAGTCCAAACTGGACCCACCCACGGTAAGACATTAGAACAATGAAATAAGTGACACAAAATAACAAAAATGTTTCGTATTTAGGTGTTGGTAAATGTGTTACTCATGGGTGTATAATGGGAAGGTAACAATTTTAACCTTGGCATTGTTATTACATCATCTAATGTTTTTCCACCAAATTCGGAGAGGAATAAAACAGTCATCTGCTATTTATAAAGGGACATAATTAGCATATTAATGTTGTTACCTGTTGATAATATTTAAATTTGTATATATAATATCTACGACGTAGAAAACAAAACAAACATTTATTTTTATAGCAAACTAATCAATATTATTGAGCAATAAATTAAAAAAAATTTAATATAATAATTAATTTTACAAAATGACAGTTGATGAAATGAAGTTTATTTTCATAAGGTTACGTATTTATTATATATACAGAGTGGCCCAAAAGTCTGGAAACGGCCAATTATCTCGTAAACTGCTTATCATAATTGTACAAAATTTGAGGTACACCTATTTTGGGATACGGAGATTCCATATTTGATATTAGGAATGTTGCCAGATTTGCCGTTTCTCTTATATTATTAGTAACTTTGGTTTTTCAAACTCATCACCCTGTAGATTCAGTCATTATTGGAATATCCTATTCAATAATTTTTTTGATACTAACTACTTTCAACTACATGAAAACGTAACAATTGATAGATTACAACATTTTTTAACATAATGGTTACTTTATCAAGTGTTAATGGTAGATGGTAGAATGCGTCTACCACATTTCTCCATGATTGTCTAGAAATTATTGGAGATTAATTGATAATTCGTTGCCTTATCTCTGCAAGACTTGCTGGTTTAATTTTGCAAACTGAATTTTTCAAGTATCCCCAATAAAAATAATCTTTAGGAGTGAAATCAGGTGAACGTGGAGGCCATTTAATTCTACCTCGTCTACCAATCCATCATCCGGGAAATATCTCATTAAATATCTGATTAAAATTGGCCCCAAACAAGTTTTTCAGTTTTCTCTAGGTACAATTTCATTTCTAAGTAATATTTCGTAACTATCTGACGTTAAATTTTCGTTGAGAAAAAATAGACCAATTAACTGAGTACCTACCATACCTGACCATACACTCGTTAAGAGCCATTTTAGAGAAGCAATTTATCTTGCAGAACTTTTCGAAATACAACAACTGTCAGTTTTAGTTAATAACTTAAATGGTGAACAAATATCAAAATCACAGCATTCTACACTTAAATATTTAAGTTTATTAAAATCTTAAAATCTAAATATTTTGCATTGTTTTATGTATTTAAGATCTTCCAGACTACATAAAATCATAAGTGTTACATATGGTTGAACTCGTATTGAATAGGAGATTCCAATAATGACTGAACATACAGGGTGATGAATTTGAAAAACCAAAGTTACTACTAATATAAGAGAAACGGTAAATCTTGCAACATTGCAAATATCAAATATGGAATTTCCGTATCCCAAAATAAGTGTACTTCAAATTTTGTAAAATTATGACTAGCAATTTAGGAGATAATTGGTCGTTTCCAAACTTTTGGGCCACTCTGAGTATATATATATATATATATATATATATATATATATATATATATATATATATATATATATATATATATATATATATATATATGTAGAAAAGGATAATGCGAGTGAATAATAAAAGTAAAAAGTAATGGCATGTCTCGCAAAACAGAAAACCAAAAATGGTATATCGATGGAAGGCAACCGTATATACGTATTTCTGACTATTGGTCGTCTTCAGTACGGTGCAGCCAAGTTAGAAAAGGAGCATATTAACTTGGGAAAGGATCACTACAGGAGCAATGCAACCAATTTGTGGTATTAGAGTTAGAAGACCCTGATGGTTTCCAGGGCAACAACTAACACCAACCACGGAGGAAGCTACAGCTACCTGGGGAAAGGAATGCCAAACGTTGAAACGTTTAAAACAAATGGAAAAGGATAATGCGAGTGAATAATAAAAGTAAAAAGTAATGGCATGTCTCGCAAAACAGAAAACCAAAAATGGTATATCGATGGAAGGCAACCGTATATACGTATTTCTGACTATTGGTCGTCTTCAGTACGGTGCAGCCAAGTTAGAAAAGGAGCATATTAACTTGGGAAAGGATCACTACAGGAGCAATGCAACCAATTTGTGGTATTAGAGTTAGAAGACCCTGATGGTTTCCAGGGCAACAACTAACACCAACCACGGAGGAAGCTACAGCTACCTGGGGAAAGGAATGCCAAACGTTGAAACGTTTAAAACAAATGGAAAAGGATAATGTGAGTGAATAATTTTACTTTTATTATTCACTCGCATTATCCTTTTCCATTTGTTTTAAACGTTTCAACGTTTGGCATTCCTTTCCCCAGGTAGCTGTAGCTTCCTCCGTGGTTGGTGTTAGTTGTTGCCCTGGAAACCATCAGGGTCTTCTAACTCTAATACCACAAATTGGTTGCATTGCTCCTGTAGTGATCCTTTCCCAAGTTAATATGCTCCTTTTCTAACTTGGCTGCACCGTACTGAAGACGACCAATAGTCAGAAATACGTATATACGGTTGCCTTCCATCGATATACCATTTTTGGTTTTCTGTTTTGCGAGACATGCCATTACTTTTTACTTTTATTATTCACTCGCATTATCCTTTTCCATTTGTTTTAAACGTTTCAACGTTTGGCATTCCTTTCCCCAGGTAGCTGTAGCTTCCTCCGTGGTTGGTGTTAGTTGTTGCCCTGGAAACCATCAGGGTCTTCTAACTCTAATACCACAAATTGGTTGCATTGCTCCTGTAGTGATCCTTTCCCAAGTAAATATGCACCTTTTCTAACTTGGCTGCACCGTACTGAAGACGACCAATAGTCAGAAATACGTATATACGGTTGCCTTCCATCGATATACCATTTTTGGTTTTCTGTTTTGCGAGACATGCCATTACTTTTTACTTTTATTATTCACTCGCATTATCCTTTTCCATTTGTTTTAAACGTTTCAACGTTTGGCATTCCTTTCCCCAGGTAGCTGTAGCTTCCTCCGTGGTTGGTGTTAGTTGTTGCCCTGGAAACCATCAGGGTCTTCTAACTCTAATACCACAAATTGGTTGCATTGCTCCTGTAGTGATCCTTTCCCAAGTTAATATGCTCCTTTTCTAACTTGGCTGCACCGTACTGAAGACGACCAATAGTCAGAAATACGTATATACGGTTGCCTTCCATCGATATACCATTTTTGGTTTTCGGTTTTGCGAGACATGCCATTACTTTTTACTTTTATTATTCACTCGCATTATCCTTTTTCATTTGTTTTAAACGTTTCAACGTTTGGCATTCCTTTCCCCAGGTAGCTGTAGCTTCCTCCGTGGTTGGTGTTAGTTGTTGCCCTGGAAACCATCAGGGTCTTCTAACTCTAATACCACAAATTGGTTGCATTGCTCCTGTAGTGATCCTTTCCCAAGTTAATATGCTCCTTTTCTAACTTGGCTGCACCGTACTGAAGACGACCAATAGTCAGAAATACGTATATACGGTTGCCTTCCATCGATATACCATTTTTGGTTTTCTGTTTTGCGAGACATGCCATTACTTTTTACTTTTATTATTCACTCGCATTATCCTTTTCCATTTGTTTTAAACGTTTCAACGTTTGGCATTCCTTTCCCCAGGTAGCTGTAGCTTCCTCCGTGGTTGGTGTTAGTTGTTGCCCTGGAAACCATCAGGGTCTTCTAACTCTAATACCACAAATTGGTTGCATTGCTCCTGTAGTGATCCTTACCCAAGTTAATATGCTCCTTTTCTAACTTGGCTGCACCGTACTGAAGACGACCAATAGTCAGAAATACGTATATACGGTTGCCTTCCATCGATATACCATTTTTGGTTTTCTGTTTTGCGAGACATGCCATTACTTTTTACTTTTATTATTCACTCGCATTATCCTTTTCCATTTGTTTTAAACGTTTCAACGTTTGGCATTCCTTTCCCCAGGTAGCTGTAGCTTCCTTCGTGGTTGGTGTTAGTTGTTGCCCTGGAAACCATCAGGGTCTTCTAACTCTAATACCACAAATTGGTTGCATTGCTCCTGTAGTGATCCTTTCTCAAGTTAATATGCTCCTTTTCTAACTTGGCTGCACCGTACTGAAGACGACCAATAGTCAGAAATACGTATATACGGTTGCCTTCCATCGATATACCATTTTTGGTTTTCTGTTTTGCGAGACATGCCATTACTTTTTACTTATATATATATATATATATATATATATATATATATATATATATATATATATATATATATATATATAATACATGATGATTCTACTAAAACTAAAAACCCAGTACATTACATCCAATATAAAAGATATAAAAATCATTACAATGCTGAGTTGAAAAGAACGAAAAAGCTGGCATACGATCAATTGATATTAACTTCAAAGAGTAGATCCAAGACGTTTTGGAAGGTAATTAACTATGATCGAAATAAAACAAATGGTTTACATAATTCAACAAACAACATATCTTGTGACTCTTTCAATAACTTTTTTGTTGAAATTGCTGAGAATATTATAAAATCCCTTCCAAATACACCAGACGACACAATTTTGAACTATCAAAAATTTCCAGCTCCATCGAATTCATTTTTTCTGTCTCCAACAAATCAACAAGAAGTATCTATCCGCAGTTATAAAAACATTAAAAAATTCAAATTGTTTGGATACTAATTAGCTAAACCCATCTTTTATCAAAAGCACTAGTGAAATAATTACTAAACCTTTAACACATCTCATTAATAGTATTTTTTCAATAGGGATATTCCCAACTTCATTTAAATACTCCAAGATTGTTCCTATTTTTAAAAAGGGTGATCGTGACCTTATAGACAATTACAGACCAATTTCCATCGTTTCGATGATATTCAGTAAAATAATCGAAAAAATTCTGAAGAAGCGTCTTATATCGTACTTCGAAAAAAATAACTTTTTTACTAGTTCACAATATGGGTTTAGTTTAGAAAGGATCGTTCCACAACACATGCACTTTTAGATTTGATGAGTGCCATAGTTGATGGCCTTGAGAAGCATAATCACTGCCATAACGCTGTGTGGCTAATCATTCAAGGCCTTCGACTGTGTTTCTCATGATATTTTGCTAAAAAAAAACTGCATTTTTACGGTATAAGAGGTACTCCTTTGGGACTAATTTCATCGCATATAAAGGATAGATACCAAGCAGTCAAGTACAGAAATTGTCTCTCTGAATTTAAGCAGATAAAGCATGGAGTTTCACAAGGATCAGTTCTGGGCCCTCTATTATTTATAATATATGTTAATGACTTTCCCAATTTCATGGCTCCATTTAAAACGGTTTTATTTGCAGATGACACTACTTTTGTTTTTTTCTGATAAAAATCGGTCAGTTTTAGAAACCACATCTGAGTATGTAAAATCTCAAAGGTAAACGTACTTTTCTCAATTCTATTTATTTTTAAGCTATGGTGTTATTGTGAGGAAACTCTTGCAATGCCCTAACAATATTTAAATTACAAAAAAAAGCAATAAGAATAATTGCAAAAGTTAGCTACTTGGAATCTTGCAAACCGTTGTTTATTAAATATAAGATAATGCCATTGCCAACATTATGGCTATACAGCGTTAATGTAGAAATACATAAAATCGCTGATACTTTAATTAAACACTCTGACTTACATAACTATAGCATAAGAGGTGCAAATAACATCAGAACAGATTTGTTTTTACTCTCTTAGTGAATACTTTGATCACTTCAAGGCAGTAACATGAACAAGGATGTACTCACCGTATTGGTATCTTATTTTGTATATTTTACGTTTTATTTCATGTTATGCTCATTAATGTATTTTCATCTCCTATTGTATTTTGTGTATGTTATATATTATCTTTTTTACTTATACCTATAATTGACTTGCTACACATAATCTTGAATCTTGAATCTATATATAACAGCATCACAGACCTTAAAGGCCCTTGACTTGACTAGTTTCTTCCACTTTTTCCGGTCCTTCACTCGTTCCCTCCAGTCCCTTGTTCATATTTCTTCTATGTCAGTCCAGACGACATCAAACCATTTCCTTCGTGGTTTCCCTCTTTTTCTTCCCTTGTTCTACTACTTGCAAAACTCTTATGTCGTTTCTTTCTTTTGGCATTCGTAAAACATTTTCCAGCAATCTAACTCTCTGTGCCCTGATTTTCTGTGTTCTTTTGGATCTCTTATACATCTCAATTTGCTGTTGGTTTGTTTTTCTGCACCATTCCTCCTTTAGCCTCCATTATATCACCACAAACTTTTCTCAAGATTTTCCTCTCCCAGATCTTTAAATATTTTTCTTCTTTCTGATTCATTGTTTAAGTTTCACATGCATACAACATCGTTAACCTCACTATTATTACTAAACTACCCCTATTAAAAAAATTCGTATAATTGATAAGTGCCAAACCATAAATTTGTAAGTGTCACTCGAGCTTTATATGATTAAAACGTTGTCTATTCCGACCTTTACTTGCAGTCTTGAAGCACAAGCTCTGAGATGCCCCCTACCTTGAATACTGTGAAATAGAAAATCATAACGTTGCATGTGCCTTGTAAATTGGTACAAAAAATCTACACAAAATGGGCGACGAAGAACCTGAGTATGTGCCTGTAACGTCCAAAAAATGACGCAGAGAATGACGTAGAATCCTTATTGTAATCTTTCATTCAAGCCCTTTCCCCCGAGTTGACACATGCCCAACGTGTGACTCGCTTAAAGATAGACACAGCTCTAACAGAAGAAGTAAAAACTGATGCTAAGCTAAGTAAAAACTGGAAATTCACCACACGCAAGCTGGCAGGGCAAGAACTGAGTAAAGATAGCATAGAATCCAGAGGAAACAATTCAAGTATTCGAATGGTTACGGTTGATCTCTAGCTACAGATGTATCTTCCAACATTGACTCATAACCAAATGTACTACAGCTGTCAGCTTGCCTATGTTAATATAGGAATTCATTTAGAAGACGATGGATGAAGGTTCTAACGAGATAGCTTCTTATCTGTAAAGGTTTTTACCAGTAGCACAATAAAATTCACTACATATGACTGGTCAGGATGGCTAATAGGAAAAGCTAATCCCATGATCAGATAAATGTGGTGGCCAAAATAAGAACCAGGCTAGTCTTGTTATGTATATCGTTTTGATTAAAAATGGTCTCTTTGTAGAAATTACTCATAAATTTTGCCATTATCGAAAAAGCATGCCAAGCCGCTGATACCAAAAGACCTAATTGAAATTATTGCTAGTTCTGGAAAGAAAAATCCATTCTTAGTAGTGAATACTACATTTTTTTACTGGAAAATTCTAGTTAAATCCATGATAAATATAGTAAAAAGTTACAGATACCTTTGGCTACTACGATTCGAGTACCATCTGAAAATTTTGGTGAAGTTTATATAAAGAAAAGTTACGGGGATTTTGATCCATGCTTAAAACTTCAATGAGCAAACCTGAAATCACTAAGGCAAGTTTTGAGAAGTTGGAAATTAAGATGAAAGGAACCCCTGTGCCATTGTCTACCAAAAAAAGAATGATATCCAAGCCATGCTACCATATTTAGCAGAGGAAGCAAAAACTTTTGTCGAAAACCTTGCAAAATGATGTTCTTTCAATTTTGATTTAAAGTTACTTAAATAAATAAATAAATATTAGTTTTATTTTCACTGTACTTGTTAATTTGATCTTTTCTTTCGATATTTAACTGCAAGTAAATACACACTTACAATATTATGACTTGCATAAATAATGGCACTACGGCACTGGTGAAAACAACCCCTATTAGAAAAACATCATATAATTCTAAATTTAAGCAATTTGGAAATATTTAATTATACAGTGACATTAAATTTTTTACACACATCATCAATTTTTACACACATCATCTTTTCATTGACTTTGAGAGTGCCTATGATAGCATCCATCGAGAATTTCTGATCCATGCACTGAAAGAGTTTAATATTCCAACTCAACTCATTGATATCTTAAAAGAAACACTTAAAGTACAAAGCAAAATTCGAATTCATAACGCACTAACAGATACGATCCATGTGAGAACGGGCCTAGGACAGGGAGATGCCCTATCCTGTATTCTATTCAACATCACATTAGAGAAAATAATTAGGGAGTCAAAAGTCAACACCAGAGGAACAATAATAACAAAAAGTGTACAAATATTGACATTTGCAGATGATGTTGATATCATAGCTAGAAGCGAAAGAGAGATAGAAGCATTTAATGCGATAGAAAGAGCGCACAAAACAGTGGCCTAAACATTAATGTATTAAAAACCAAATACATGAAGGCCAGTAAATCAACAGGCCAAAGAAACCTACAGAATCTGACAATAGGAGACTATAAAATCGAAAGCGTGAAAAATTTTACATACCTAGGTTTACTAGTTACAGCAGATAACAATGTCAGTGAAGAAGTTAAGAGAAGAATACATATCGCTAATAAAACATATAATGGACTAATTAAACATCTAAGATCTAACAACATCACAAAAAAAACCAAATGCAAAATATACAAGACCTTGATAAAACCGGTCCTTGTATATGGATCAGAGACATGGACACTGTCGAAAAGCGATGAAAACCTATTAGGCACATTTGAACGAAAAATCCTTAGACACATATATAAGGGGGTAAAGGAAAATGACATATGGCGCAGAAGATATAACTTTGAACTATACACAGCATACAATGAACCCGAGATCATAACATCCATAAAGATCGGACGTCTGCGCTGGATGGGCCATGTTGAACGAATGTTGGAGACTGAAACACCAAAACATATTATGAGGCAAACACCAGTAGGAAGAAGGTCAAAGGGAAGACCCAAACTTAGATACATGGAACAAGTGGAACAAGATCTGAAAACACTTAAGATTACCAACTGGAAAAACAAAGCAAGGAACAGAACAGAATGGCGGAAAATCCTAGAACAAGCCAGGACCCAGAAAGGGTTGTCGAGCTACTGATGATGATGATGACATTAAATTTAGATTTCTTTACTGTTTTAATTTTTATCAGATCTTTACTACCCTTATAAAAATCACCCGTTGCAAAGAAATTTGAATAGTAGTTTTAGTATTGTTTTTCTTGAAACTGTAAATACAATCCTTTTTTAATCAAAATATTATAAATTTATTATATTTCAACTTAAAAAACAACCCTTATGAGTTTGTAAGGATGGGTGAAAATATGTATGTGCCTAACACATTATTTGTAACTGGGTAATTCCAGCGATAATCGACACAAGTCGGTGGGGTCACCCTCTCCGATTTGGCTGAAATTTTACACACATGTTGTACTAGACAAAAAAACATGATTGTCAAATTTTCAGACCTTAATATTAAAAATGGCGGCCGTGGCGCGCTATTGAAATTTCACGCTTTTTATCAATTTTTTTTCGTGTTTCGCCGATTTTTTTAGTACAGCAAGCTAAATATGCTTAAACAAATATCCACTATATGTTTTCCAATGTGAAATTTCCCGCTGAACACGATCCCGGTGTCAGAATTGCCATATGACGTCATGTAAAGCCACAAAATGCGAACCAAAGCGCTGTTTTTGAAAAATTCATAACTCAAAAACACCCTCTTTAATTTTTTTCAAATTTTCACAAAAGACGCCTTAATACAAGTACTTTCGAATAAAAGTTGTCTCAGGAATCCTTTTTATATGTTTGAAGCCGCTGCGCCCTATAAAAGTCCAAAAAACGCGATTTTCCCGCCTTTTTTAGCGCTTTTCCTTCGTTTTTCAGCTTCCAAATAACTTTTAGAGGTTTTCTGACAACGAATTCGAATTCTACGGAAAATTTTACATAAAAAATGGCTATTTTAAATTTATTTACCACCGATTTTACCGTTTTATAGGGGGCGACACAATATTAAACGCAGAATTGCGCGCTGTAATCAATACATTTTTTGCGCTAGGATTTTATTATTATACATATTATAATATTTGTTCGTCTATATACACAAGGGTGTGTGTGTGTGCGTATTTAAATATAGTTTTTAAACCCTTACTTTTAAAAGGGTTGTAATTAAAAGGGCTTGAACGAGTCACTAATTACGAGTCTATACAAACTTTGAAACACAATATCTTAACCAATTTTTGTCTTAAAGAAAACAAAGAAAACCGAAATATTTAAAATAGCAAAACCTATATTTTTTATAAGTCTTAAAGAGTTTTAGCATTAAAAAAAAGGCATTTTTTTCAAAATTTAAAAAAAAAACTTTACTTTAAACCCTATTTTTTTTTCAAAATAAGCAGTTTGAACCGCTAAAACTTAGAGATCTTATAAAAAATACACAAAAAAGTAAATTTTTAAGCAGCAAAGATTAATTTTATTTGGGGTGCTAATTAGGGGTTGATTTTCACGATATTTTAGCAAAAAAAGGACCAACTTTATTTTGAGCGTAACTTGCTTAGTTTTGATACAAGATTTTTTTTAAAGCAAAAATAAAATTTTTTAAACACTTTCAAAAAGGTTTTGATGAGTTTTCCCTGAAAAGTGGTTCAATTTTTTGGTTATTTCACGTTGAAATATTCGATTTGGAATTTGACAAATAAGAACCTATTTTTCATGAGCTACAGTTCAGCTTCTGCTAGGTCTACAAATTTCATAAGTACACCATTTTTTTTTTGTTTTTTTATAAGCTACATTTGAAATATTTTTTTTGATAAATACTTACTTTTGGAGTTATTTGTAAAAAACTGTCTGAAAACCTGGTTTTTATTTTGAAAAATGAACATTTTCACTAGCAAATAACTCCAAAAATATTAACTTAATAAAAAAACTCCATAGAATAAAAGTTCTAATCCATTTCCGGACTTTTTTTTGAACGTATGTTTTTTCACCCCTGAGGAGGGGTGACTTTCACCACCCAAGTAAAAGCAACCCTGGGCTCAAGTCCGTAAGTTAAGTAGAGGGTCTAAATCCAATTGTAGGTAGAAATGAAGAACGACTATGTAAGGGAGGCTGCACCATAATCGGAAAAATACGCTGAGAAGGAAGATTTCGAAAAAAAAACATTATTAATGAAAAGAGTTACTTGAAATGCTCATATATGAATGGAATCATAATCCACAACTCCACAGTTTTTAGTAAATAAATGTTTTTACTTAATTTTTTAGCGCACATTAATTACCTAAGAGATTCACAAAAAAAGAACAAAACTTTTTTTTAATATATTCATAACAGAAATAACTTCATATAAGTACAGGATTATGGTCAAAACCAATATCAGGACGCAGATATCTTCTTGCCCTATTATTCCATCCTATATCGCTTGTCAACCAGTATATTGTCAATTTGGTTTCTCACCACAACCACAATAATCGGCTATAATACTTATAGTATTTTTGTAACTTCTTCAGGTATCATTTTAAACAAGCAAAAGTTAGGACGCCAGATTAATTTACGAAAAATAACAATAACTTCACAGCTGTCTGGATATTAAACCAAATAATTTCAAAAATTAATACAATTTTTTGAATTAAATCAAAATTGATGAAAATAGTTTTACAAATTCCAAGAGAAAAGCACTATAAGGGAAGTTATAGACATATATCCAGTATAGTATTTTATTCGACGATATTTTTATTAAAAATTAAAAGAATATTTATATAGATTTGATTTAAAATAAATTAATACATACCGCAATCAACAAGCGCAAGAATTAGTATTGCAGATGCAACGTACACTTGACACATTTTACTACTTCTTAATTGATTCAGTCGAATAATTCAAATAATCCTATGGTTTCCACCTTGTGCACTCTTCGCGAACTTAAAACAATAAATGATGCTTCTGTCTTAAAGCTTCAAAAGGAAGGAAGATAAATAGTAGCAACCATTGGCGGTTCTGTCGAAAGGCCTGGCATACTGTCCTTGTTTCTAGGTATTGTTTAGTTTTTTTGTAAACAGTTTAATATTCAAGGTAATAAGGTGTAAAAAGATGACAACATTATGTTGTCACCTTAACATATATATAGATTTAGTAAAATAATTATAAAATTAGTAGAACAAACCTTTTCCTTCTTTTTTTTTTTTTATTTCATTAACCTTATATTTTAATATTTTAATAATGTCATACGCTTTTAAAAAAGTTCACTCTGAAATGACTCAGGAGCATACGTTCCGAATCAGTCCCGGTTCCAATTATTTACAACTTGTTTTTGGTCCACATTTAAAGTCCTCAGTATATATTGTCACACCTTCCCTTCCTTGATCTCCCCACACTTCCTCGACTATTTGGTAGGTAATTTTTTTTCATGCTATTCTTACTCTTCTACCTTCTGAGACTCTACTAATCTGTTTATTTCATTCCTGTTTCCGTTTTGTTACCCATGTATTTATGTCGTCTACATTACGTATCTTTCTTATGTTCTCGCTTCTCTCTGTATCCAGTAGGCTTTCCCCTGATATTTTTCGTAGTATCTTCATCTCTGTCTTTTTTGGATATGTCCGGTCTTGTCTCCGCTGTGAAGGTTATTATAGGTCTAATTGCTGTTTTATTGATTCTTACTTTTGTTAAAACTTGTAAATAAAACGAACCAGTTGAGTATACAGTTAAGACTAAGTTTCTTTTGTTCCAAAAGTGAATACAATTGACAGTTTACATTGTACCAATCTTAACTTCCTGTAAATAACCTGAATGAGGAGAATCCATAGGAACATCTGGTAAAACAACTTCTTCCTCGTCAGCCTGTTTGTATCCAGTTCTAGGCAAAAGCCTCCCCATGAGTTCTCCACGCTTTTCTATTTTGTATTATTTGGTGCCAGTTTCTTTCCACTTTTGCTTTGATGTCGTCTAACTACCGCTTTTGTGCTCTTCCTCTACTACGACTATGCTCGCGTGGTTTCCAATGTACAATGTGTCTCGTTCATCTTTAGTTTTTTTGTCGTGTCACGTGTCCTACATAGCTTCATTTCATTTGCACAATTCTTCCAATTACAGCTTCCACCTTCGTCATACTTCGCACGCCCTAATTTCGTATATGTTCTCTCAAAGAAACTCCTAACATAGCTCGCTCGATGGCCCTATGTTGTTCTTAATCTATTAGCTGATAAGTCTGTTCGGCTTCCATTCCATAGGTATTAACTGGTAGAATAAAACTGTTGAATAAGGACAGTAGTATTATAACAACCATTTTAGGTGAGTAACCTTGAGGTACCTTCTGTGCCATTGATAGGACCTAATTTTATTTTTATGGGCTATAACGCGCGTCCCCATCGCGTTATAATCATAAATGAATACTTAGAAGACGTCGGACTATCCGTATGAATTGACCAGCTTTCAGCCAAGACCTATATTTAAACGAACATCTATGGGACACACTAGGAAGATGAAATTAAGTTCAGCTACCCCGCCCAAACAACTTACATAAGCCATTGATTATAAACCACCCAGGTGGGTGGTTTATAATCAATGCCTAAGCTTAGTGCGGCTTTTAAACAATATGAGACGAATTGGATTAATTTCATGTTCAAAAATTAATTCGAGACGTATGCAAGCTTTTATAAGGGCCCGATAAAGAAATACTAAGTATTACTGACAAATGACATAAACCAACAAAGTTACTTTTCCTTTTTTCAATTTTCGAATAATGCCATATGCTTTTAGAAATAAATAATTTTTTGCATAAATTATGTTTCTTATTCTTATCTAATGTTTCTCCTTAAATATATGCTCAATATATATGTGGCATCTCAAAGATGTGTATTCTTCTCTATAAAATAGACGTCTATCGAATTTTTTGCAGCTGAGTGTAGAACAAGTAGAGAATAGGCTACAAATTACGGGAAAATATTATAAGGAGAAGAACGTCATAGTTTAAGAACGTGTTCGTGATTTTCAATTTGTTCTCGATGGAATATTAACTTCGTCACCAAGATATACCAGAACTAAACGAAGTTGAATTAGTTTTTCTCTACTATTTAATATTTGAGGATATTCCCAGTAAAGCACTGAAGAATAGTAATAGTAATGTGTCTGTCAACGATAATAAAATAAAAAACTTGAGGTACTTCGATGACTATGTATTTATTGCAAGTAGTCTGATAGATCTGTAAAAACTATTCACTGAGTTCTTCTTCTTCTTCTTCCTCTTTATAAGCAACTCTGCTTGTTGATTACTGAATTAATACCTGTATGTAAGGTTGTCACTCCATCTTTTGCGCGGTAGTCTGATACTTCTTCTGCCGATTGGTGACTTATCTCTTGCTATTTTGACGACACGGGTCTCCTCCATTCTGCTTATGTGGTTATTCCATTCTTTTTTCTATTTTGTGTCCATTCATTTATACACTGTACGTTACATTTTCTTCTAATGTCTTCACTTCTCTTTCGATCTCTCGGCGTATATCCTGTAATTCTTCTCAGTACTCTCATCTCTGCCATTTCCAGTAGCCTTTGCGTTGTGGCTGTGTGGAGTCTTGTTTCTGAGGCATATGTCATTATTGGTCTTACACTGGCTTTATAAATTTTTGATTTCATCTCAGTGGCATCCTGCCAGTCTAGTTGCTTTTTGTACTTGACCTCTCACTTCTTTGTCCAGGTCTTCATAGCTAGACAGTGTAATTACCAGGTGTTTTATTTCCATTACTTGTTCAATACTGATGCCATCAATTTCTATTTTACATCTGGTTGGTTCTTTGCTGACTACCATTGTTTTAGTTTTCTGAGACTATCGTCATCTTGGACTATCAATATTGCGTCTTCTGTGTAACAGAGTATTTTGATTTCTTTGTTTCCCATTCTATATCTTCTTCCTTTGTTAACGGTTTTGATGATTTCATACATAATCAAATTGAAGAGCATGTGGCTCAATGAATCCCCTTGTCTGATTCCGCTGTCTATTTCTATAGATTCTGTAAGTTGTCCATCTATTCTGACTTCCATTTTGTTGTTTTGGTAGATGTTTTTGCTTGATAGTTTTTATAATATTTAGGGGAACTTCTCTATTATAAAGAAGATGGATTATATCTTTGAGTCTTACTATGTCAAACGCTTTCTTTAGGTCAATCAGACACATAAATGCTGGTCTATTATACTCTAGTGATTTGTCAGTAATTTGCTTTATAACGAATATTGCATCTGTAAACGATCTTCCACTACAAAAACCCTGTTGTTCATCTGCTCACCGAGTTAAAGTGTAAAAGAGGCTGCATCAATTAAACAGAATATTTAGAAAATAAAATGGATGAGTATTTTAATTCACTGGTCAACTGAGGATTGAATCAGAAGATATCCTAAAACTGCCAATGAGGAAACTTTTGGCCTTTGTTGAGCCTACACAACTGATTAGAGTTTAATGGAAAAACATGGTAAGGTACAAAGTTCTTATGGCCCAGTGCCAGAGATCAACGTGTCTCGCCTGAACTAAGAAGAAAAACAAGAAGGGATGTATATTTGCAGTTAAAAGCAGGTTATTTCAGGAAACTTAGTCGTAAATAATCACCAAGTAGAACCCATACATTCCTACAAATATTGGAATCGTCAACGAAAACGAGAACAATAAGGACTAAGTCGAGCAAAAATAACGCAACCCCATAATGATTTTCAACGTAATGAAAAAGTATTTTCTTTATTAATTCACTCACATCGCGACCTTTACATGGCTATTGTTTTTATTCACCTTCTCTTATTTCTTCTCCATGAACTAATAACCGCAATCCTGTAAGATCTTCACAATGACATAAGAACTTCAACGCAGTTTCCTCTTCTTCTTTTTCTTCTGTAATACCTGTACGACTCAAACATTTGTTGATTCTACAGTGACAGGTTAACAGACCCTCTACCATCTAACAACATTTAGGCAGTGGCTCGATAAGAATGTTATGAATTGGACCGTATGTACTTTAACAAACTGTTTAGCGCGACCCTATCCTTGAGCATTTCTCTACTATTCAAGCGGGTTTCTATGCAAGTATTCATCAAAGCTGCTTTTTATTGAGTGGTTACAATTCTAAAGAAAATCTTGTCGGTCAATACATCAACCTTCTATTTGCCCAAGTAATCCACATGCTCTAATACCCAGGCTAATGTTAATCTTCTTCACTGTTGACTTCCAATCTGGAAAACTAATTACCTTTGGAGTTACTTGAGTATCTGAGTAGATCGCAATTGTAGGTACTATTCTTTTGAATGTGTCAGATACATCAATAGTGTGTTTTACTGTAAAGGATCATTAAAGAAAAAATAAAAGACCAGAAGAATATGCTGGTTTAGCTATTAGCGTCAATGGTACTAACAGGTCATAACTTAGCTTTTTCGAAAGACCGTGAATAAAGGTCAAATCAAATTGTTGCTCTCTCGGCCTCTCGCGCTCAAAGAGAACATAGTATTTAAGGAAGGAGTAAAATTATTTACTGCTTAATTCTTGTAATGCTTATCTGTTTGGTTTTATCGATTATACATATTCAATTTGATTAATTATTAACAGCTATCACAAGACAAGCGCATTTAGAGGGTCAATATTGTAACTCCGATATAGTATGTTGTTTGTTTAGTATAATGCCAAGCTTCTTGATAATTATTAAGACCCGCCAATGATTTAACTTTTTTCAGAATACCTTAAGATAAATAGATATTATTTCATACGTGAAATGTTTTTAGAATATGTAATAACAAATTATAGAATATGATGAAATCCATTTTAATCGCATTCAAATGTCTATTGCAATCTGAAATATCGTGAATATAAAATTAATCACATAATGTTATTTAATAGATGTCATTAATTACAAATCTCTACATACATTGGCTTTATTAATTTGATCAATATTATTCATAATTGAGTATATACATAATTCACCACAACATATTTATGTGATATAGTTTGTTATAAATCTGAATTGGTTTCTGAGCTAAAAAAACTACATACTTGGGTAGAAAGTGATAGGTATAACAAATTAAAAATATAATATAAAAACTGGATTTGGATGCGTGGTGTTTTGATCAAATAAATTTAGTATAGTTTAGTTTAAGTTAAGATTATTTATTTTAGGGTAGGGTTGGACTCAGTATTGAACAAGCTAGTATGTAATGTAAAAAATATTTTCTTCATAATATGAAGAATAAAATTTTATTTATTAAAATAAAATAGTTACTCTTTTTCACAATATTACAGCGAAACCTTATATAGTCCTAAGTATAATTATAGCAGGCCTACTAAGATTTTAATAGTCTATTACAAGTGATCGGCACAGTCTGCTTCTAAACAGTCACACACAACTTCCTCCTCTTCTTCGGATCCATCTTTATATGAAGCAACAATAATATTTTTGTACCAAAGAAGACTTTCAATCTCTTCAATGTCATCAAAAAGAATAGTTAACAGTTCATTCACATCCTTCTTTTTGCTGCGCTAATTGGATGAACTAAAGGAATTTCTTCAAGAGGATTTTCCAGTATTTTTTTCCAAGTCTTGTGTTGATTTAGAAGGCTGTATTTGTGTAGCTCTGGTTGAAACCGATAGAACTCATTGCCTTTAATACATTTCAGCTGTACTCTGGTCTTTATCACAACTTTCTCAATGAAATATTTTTTGTGTCACTGATTTCAGGTAAGTGTTTTAAATAATTATTAACAAGTGACTTTACATCCTTCGGAGACCAATCAGTTCCAAGTACCTTTACATTTCCAATTTTTTTATCTTCTTTAAGGTACTCTTCTTTAATAATAAGAGTATGTTTCTTCCGTAACAATTTTATCGGCTGATAAAAAAGAATGGCCCCTAACGGGGAAATTAATAGTAATATATGCCAAGCTGACTTTATGGGCTGCAAAAAGGATATTAAGGTATAAAGCACATGATTGTTTTTGTTCTGACCTGTACATCCATCACAAAACAATCTCAGGTGGGTTACATCCGTAAGGTCATCTGATCGAAGGTAATTAAGAAGATCAGAAGCTACTTCAGTCAAACCGCACCCTGCTTGCTCTTCAGACCAGATATAAAAGTACAGGGTATTATCATTCTTAATATCTGTTACACAAACATTGTAAAGACCTAGTTGTCTGACATAAAAAGCCTGTTGGAGAAAAAATTACTTATTAGAAAAACTACATTCGTGGGGACCCTGAGGAAAATAACAGAAAATTCTACCAGTATTCATCTGCACCTAGTAGCATGTTTGGTTTCCAGAAGGAAATTGTGTTGCTATCTTATAAACCAAAGCATTAAACAAACGTACTGATGTTGTCTACATTTCACTCCGGTGACTACTTCGATTCAGAGTCTGATGAACAGATAAAACCTGAGATTATTACGTTCTACAACCTAACAAAAGGAGGATTCGATGTACTTGACGAATTAAAATCGACGTATTCTGTTTCCAGATTTTGATACCGCTGGCCACTTAGAATTTTTTTGCGGTTTTGGACGTTGCTGCTATGGTTTCAAATATAGTATAATATACAGGGGTGGACTAATTCCTAGGCCGCCTAGGCACTTGCCTAGGGCCCGTAATTTTTGGGGCCCGAAAATTAGGTTTTTTATTTTTTAATTGTTATGATTAATTTTTATTTTTATTTAACAGAAAAACGAAATATTCATAATAATTGCTGAAACGTATATAAATTATGTGAAATCGACTGATAAAGTCGACTCAACAAGTGTGACAGAGCGTTCCCGTGTTCATGTGTGTACGAAAAATGTATGAAAAAATATGCAAATTGCAGCAGCAGTACTATAAACTATTTGTCGTCTACATTGATGAATTTATTTCTATTATATCGAAAGATTTACAACTCACAATAGTGCATGAAATACAGGAAGCCAAATTGTACTGTCTTATTATTGATTTAACACCTGATATATCTCACGTAGATTAGCTAACAATCATTATTCGCTATGGACTTCCAATTGATATAAAAAAAAGATTTTTGGAAGTTCTACCTATATTTTATCCTACTGGTAAAAACTTTGAGAAAGTTATTTTAGGATTTTTAAATAATTTAGATTTAGACATCACTAAGTGTCGGGCACAGAGATATGATAATGCGTTTAATATTTCAGGTAAATATAAGGGACTCCTATGTGGGTCTCCTTGTTCTATTGGAATACACATGTCACTCGGAGCTGAGGTTCTACAAAAAACTGTTGTGTGTGTGTGTGTGTGTGTGTGTGTGTGTGTGTGAGTGTATGTGTGTATAGAAAAAGAAGCAGAGAAAGTAAAGATATTGCATATACTAATGATAAAAAACGGCAGAAAATACGAAAACTATTTCATAATGAAATTATAGAACATGAAATAAGAATTACTGGCAAAGAACATTTTAAAGTTAATATTTTTCTTGTTGTATGAGATTTTTTAATTAGTCATTAAAAAATATCTTTGGGATATAAAACTATTAACAATAAATTCAAAACAGTTTTTCATGATAATGGTGTTAGTGACTTTCTATAGAGAAATTATGAAGCCTACCCCCCTACCCCTACTGTACCGGGTAGCTGGATTCTCATCACCAGATGACCGTAGATGCGCCTCACAATATGTGGAGAAGTTCAGGCAAACTTTCGATGAAAGGCACCAATTATATGGGTTTGACGAACCACCAGGAATCAGCCGACCTAAATCAAGGAAAAGGTTTATGAGAAATGTCAGCGTCGAACCACCCGAACTGTTCCCCCTACATCCAGAACGACCTAATGGAATGAACCTGGACTGGAGAACCTGGCGGACACTGAATCGCATACGCACAGGTGTTGCCCCTGTAAAACAGAACCTCATTAAATGGGGCATCAAGACAGACAGCGACGCACTTTGTGAATGTGGGGAAATACAGAACGTGGAGCACCTGAGAGTATGCAGACTTTGCCCATCACAGTGCACCCTCGATGATTTATGGCTCGCAAATACTAAGGGTGTAGACGTAGCCCGATATTGGGCAGAAAAACTGTAGTCGGATCCAGACACTAAAAAGTAAGTATAGAGAAATTAAAATGTTATGAACTAGATTTAAACCTAGCAGAATTGACAAATCAGGTATTACAATTTAAGACTTTTATAAGTAAAGAAAATATTATTTCGCATATATACATGTAACTATTTATGCAGAAAAATAATATGGTTGCAACATAAGATTTTATTTTACTCTTCCAATAAGCAATGCAACCAGTGAAAGATCATTCTCAATAATGGTCAGAAAAAATTTTTTTAAGATCTACGTTACGTCAACAAAATATTAATATTACATAGTTTATCACTACTTTATATAAAAATAGAGTTATTAAATAACTCTATTAATTATGACAAACTATTTGACGAGTTTGCAGAATTAAAAGTGAGAAAAAAAGGCAATATAACTAATCAATCTGGGTATATTTGTTAAGTATTACTTATTGTTTGTTGTATTAAATTATTTTTATTAAATTTTTATACATATATTATTTCTTTCCTTTTTTTTTGGAATCCGGTAAATAAATAGAACTACATAATACTATATGCTTTGAAACCAACTACAAAACGCAAAGTATGTGTCATAACTGAAAAATAGGCCTGGAATTACAATGTTTTCTAGGGCCTAGGGTCCGCTTTAACCTTAGTCCATCACTGATAATAAAGTAATACTGGAATTATTGAAGAACGTAGATTGCTGAACGTTGATTGATTGATTAATTGATTGAAGAACGTTGTTAATCTGGCCAAAGCTTGATTAAACCGCTGTTGATTCGTCGTTCACCGATCGAAGCATGTTAAGGGAATATTTAAATATGTCCCGAATTGAACAAAATGGAGAAGCGCCTCCTCCAGAATTTTGTGCACTTTGTCCAAGAAGGAAGAACAGAAAGTCAAAAAAACGATGTTGCTATTTTCCTTGACATGCTCAACGTGTTCTGGCGTAAACAATAATAGCGATACCACAGTATACCGCTAATAAATAATTCTTTTAGCAATATTCTGTGGCGATACTTCAGGCGATTAAGTTTTCCATTAATACTGTGTTTTTTATCTCATTTGATTATTCATCTAAAGATTTATTTAAAGTAAAATATATAGGGTATTTACACTACCTGGCCAAATTATTAGGCCAAGCAAGGAAAAATTTACTATCTGAAGTTATTTGTCTCATTATTATGAATACCTAGGTACCTAAATTTGAAAAAAATTACTGCTTTGTTCTTTTTTGTGAATATTAACCCTTAGGTAATTAAACTGTACTAAAAAAGTTAACAAAAAACTTTTATTTATTAAAAAAGTAGAATTTTTACAAAGTAGATATAAATTTAATATTTTGTATGTCCGCCTTTGGCTGTTAAAAGAGCTTGAACACGTCGAGGCATGCTTTCGATACAGATTTGAATACTTTTCTGGAGGTGAGGATTATGATTCCACTCATATATGAGCGTTTCAAGTAACTTCCTTTTATTAGTAATGTTTTTTTTTTCGCAATCTCCCTTTTCAGTAGTTCCTATCCATTCTCAATAACGTTCATATCATGCGAGTTACCTGGCCAATCAAGAACTTTAATTTTTTTGTTTTAAATAAGTTGAAATACTCTTAGCCTTGTGGCAAGGAGCACCATCGTGCATAAATATAGGTTCCTCTTTGCCAGGAAATCATTCTTGCAGCTGTGGCAAAAGTCTCATCTAGAGTACTTTCCGGTACTGGTCTTATCTCATTGTGTTTTCCACCACATAGAGACAGCCTGTACCTTTGCCGGATACCACAAACCAGATCATAAGTGACGGTGGGTGTTTGATGGTGGGCACAATGCAGTCGGGCTTGTATTTCTCGTTGGGACGTCTCCGAACAAACTTCGTTTTTTCTGTCAAAACTTGAAAAACGGATTCGTCCGAGAAGCACAATGAAATCAACAAAATTTTTATAAATGCTCATGTTTTTTTAGATTTTAATATTGATATTCAAGCAAAACAACACAAATATACCTTTGCCAGTCTTCGACTGTCCAGTTTTTGTATTTTTGTGCCCATTCGAAACATTTTTTATCATAGCCGGAGTAAGCCTTGGCTTTCGAGCTGGTCTTCTAGCTACCAGTTTGTTTTTGACAAGTCTCCGACGAACTGTTCTTTCTGAAACACAAATTCCTTCATCTCTTATCTCCTGGGTAAGTATTTGCAGTGGTTTCTTTATGTTTACTAGGCAAATATCTCATATTTTGCAATCAGTCCTAGGAGTAGTCACACGATGTCTTCCGCTGTGACTCTTACGCTTTGGATCCAAACTGACTCCAGACGCAATTTTCTGTTTTATATTCCTTACAGATTTTGTTGATACTCCTACCATTTCTGCTACTTCATTTTGAGTCATTTGTCCAGCTACCTGGCCTACTTGTTTTGGTGAGAGATCAACGTTTTTTCTCATCTAAAAATTTATAATACCCTTAATTATACCAATAACTTCACTGCATATGTTTATAATCTAAAAAATAATAAAAAAAGGATAAATCACTCACCTCTGCAATAAAATTTCAGATCAAAACCGTTTAGAATTCAAATGTTCACAGACAGTACTTGAGTTTATAAAATGCACACAAGTTGGCAGGACGCATTGCTGTCAAGAAATGGCGGATAGGCCGGTGTTGCGAACGTTAAAATAGTACAATAATGTTACTATACTATATTAAATGTTGCAATGCGAAAAAATAATAACATTCCCGTTGATAAAAATTAATAATTTTAAAAAATGCAAATTTTTAATCTTTGGCCCAATAATTTGGCCAGGTACCTACTGTATTTTGTTGTTCAAAACATGGTAAGAATTTTGTTATGTTTATAATATACTCAAATAAACATTTTTTCAACTTATTTTTTATACAATAAACCCTTTATTACTATCAGTGCTTTATTTTTATTTATAATAATAAAAAAAATAAAACTGTTACGCTAAAAAATAGCTTTGAAGGGATCCTAGTGTGACAGAAACTCTCACACTAGGAGTGCGAGTGATTCAGGGTTAAAATAGCTATGTTTATCTTCTTACACTTTCGTCCAAAATAATAAGTGTCATAAAAGAAGGTATAATCGTTTTCATCGTTCTTGGCGTGTGCGTGTAAAAACACTTGCAATAAGTTGTTTCATCTGTCTTTCCTTGTCTAAGCTCGATTCGTTTACTTCCTCCAATAGCGGAGCAAAATGTAGCATGTCAAACGAAATAATAGTTATAAAAGAAAATTATAAATTATTTTTCATTAAATTTCTAATAACGGAATATACGTATAAATTGCGAAGAAGTATTTTTCTAGCTTGCAGTACAATAGGACAGGATATAACGAAAAGAACATTTTAAAAGGATTTTGAAATATAACCAAAAAAGTGTTAATTATTTAACCCACTTTAATTAAAAAATGATACAGATTTTTTAAGTTTTAAGCACTGTAGCGAATTCTGAACTGTTACAACGTACTAACCTTGATTAATTAGCTAATCAGTCAGAGTCTTCACTGGAACTGTTTTCATCATTGGAATCTTCCGCCAAATCGATGATAATCCTACTTTCATTTTCATCATATGTGACCATTTTTGCCCAGTCGTCCTGAATTAATTTTTCAGTATGGTTAACACAACTCGCCCACACTGCAGGTGTTGCCTCAGCTAATGCATCGCCCCAAACTTTTTTCACTGTTTCATCTCCACGTCCATGTTCTCCAATATGACGATCATAGTATTGTTTAGAAATGCCCCAGACCAACTCAATCGGATTATATTGACAGTGATATGGAGGCAATCTCAAAACCTGATGCCCATGTTCTTGGAGTAGCTCGTCTATAACGTACCTGGTATTTTGTGGTTTATTCTGGCGACAAAGACTCAATAGCTCTGTCTTGCCCGAATCGTCGTCAAAAATTATTTTTTTCGCTCGTAACCATTCTTGTAAGTCCGATTTTTTCCAACTGACATTCGGTAACTTTTCTATTAAAGAGCTATGGTATGAGGCATTATCCATAATAATTAGAGATGGTTCCTCCAACATTGGTATCAGCTTTTCGGAGACCCACTTTTTAAAAGACTCTTTATCTATAGGATCATGATAGTCTGCACTCTTCGATTTCGTAGAAAACAGTAATCCAGCATCTTTAACAAATCCTTGCCTACTTCCGGCATGTAAAACAACAAAGCATTTACCTATATTTTCGTGTCCTTTTCTGATGCTTTTCACACAGTCATCTTACCAAGTACGTTTATATGCTCCTTTTAGGAATATCCATATTTCATCTAAAAAAAGGAACTGAAGTGGGCTTGGACTTGAAATTTCTCATATAATGCCTCAAAAAATACAGTCGTTTGGAGACAATACATGGTTTCTCACATAGCACTCGTCTACTATTTTCTAGTTTGTATGAAAACCCACAATTTTTCATAGGACGCCACAAACTTGTATCAGAACCGTCATAGAGATGCTTGTTTCTTAATTGTGTATTTAGAACTTTAATTGTAACGTGCTCTCCTTTTGCTTTTATGCCATACAGTACATTTCTAATCTCTCCTTTTATAGTATCGCTGACATCATTAGTCTTTTTTTTTGTACATTACGTGACTCTCCTGGTGTAGTAAGAGCTGCCCCTGTCTTGTATTCACTCTTTATTCTTGTCACAGTGCAAGACTGATTTTCAAAACGTCCGCTACTCGTTCATGTACCGATGATAACGAAAGCAAAGGTCCGTTGTTTTCTTTTTCTATTTTAAAATACTCCAATAAATGAACTACACATTGTCGCATTTCTCCTGTTATCGTTTTTCCCGGCATTTTTTTATTAAATAGAACAATTAGTTATTTACAACAAAAAATAATAAGTAAAACTGTTCGGAACAAATTCCAACAATGACTGACTAAAATCGACTAAAACAACATAAAATATCAATGGTAATTGCTACAATTATAAACCTATTAGCCAGCTCATTCAAGAACAATGCCACAAGTCATTATTGCAATGGGTATCGGAAGAGAGAGGGTTAATTTATAATAAACTGGAATTTTTAAGGTGTCGAGAGTATTATTTTATGTAATGGAATTCCACACAGTAAGAGCTCAAACTATTAATTAATTAAAAACTGTTTACTTATAAAAACTATTTCATCAGCTACTTCAAACCTGCACAGAAAAAACACGTCACTGCCAGCTATCTGTATTCGTAAAGAGGCCGAACTTATCACCGACACCGTATAGGCCAAACGCATCGGTGTTATTGCTACAATACTGGGAGACGTGAGTGGTCTCTTCATTCCCTTCTCACCGCACTTTACCATGACGAACGTGACTCGCACAATTGAATTACGCATCTGTATATCAGAGAGAGACGAATATTAAAAATTCCGTAGTAGCTTATTTCAGACACACGCCAAGAACGATGAAAACGAGTATATTCATTTTCGTCCAAGCCCCTAAAATTGAGGTATACAAGTTCGTCCAAAGGGTCAGATAAATTTTCGTAATGCTTTTCGAAGAAGCAATTAATATTAAATATATAAATTTGTACGAATCTTGGAGTTTATTCATTTGTGAAAATATTCTCAAAGTGTTTATATTGCTATAGTCTTGAATTGTGTTATGAAAATCATTTATTCTTGAAACGTTATAGAGAATTTCGGCAAACGTATGGTGGTGAAAAAAAGTGCAACGACAAGAGATTCTCCTCTTTTATTCGTCAATAACTATAAATTCAATTTTGCCGAAAAGTTAAAAAGTGGGGAATCACGCTGGAGATGTCGTACCAAAGGTTGTAACGCTGCCGTCTACACAATTGGGGATGATGTAGTAATTTCTAGACAAAACTTAAATCATTTTCATGAAAATCTGGAGGCCAACTGCATTCAACAACAGTTTGTAAGAGTAACAGCTAAGCGTAAAGCTGCAGAAGATATAAGTACTCAACCCAGGAAAATTTTACATCTCGTTTTAAGTGAAGAAGAAAATACCAATTTAACTATTATGAATTTGAAATCAGTGAAACGAAGTATTTATAATGTAAGAAGAAAATTACTCCCAGTTTTGCCGAAAACGTTAGAAGAAGTACTGGAATCATTAGAAAAATTAGAGGACCCTATCATCACGTCTAGAAATGAAAACTTTTATTAGTAAATGATAAGAGTGCAAAATTGACTATTATATCTTGTGAGACAAATCTCAGACATTTATGTAAGTGTTCTAGAATATATTGGATGGTACATTTAAATATTGAGCATAATTCTATTATCAAATGTTTACAATTCATGGATACTACAATGGCCACTACATTCCACTAGTATTTTGTTTATTGCCAGATAAATTATCATTTACACATGAAACATGTTTTAATTTGAGAAGGACCAAATGTTCAGAGCTAACTTTAAATTTTCTTCCAAAACATATTGTCATCGATTTCAATCGATTGTCAATCTAAAATAATCGGATGTAGATTCCATCTTTCGCAGGCTTGGTGGCGTAAAATTCAAGAACTTAGCTTAACAAATGATTACAAAAACAGAACTGAAGTGGGAAAATGGATTGGTTATTGCTTTGGTCTTCCTTTTCTAGATCACCAAGAAGTCGGTGACTGTTTAGTTTTTGATCTGATCGAAATTATGCCCGAGAGTGTCGAACTAAATGCTTTTGTAAATTATTTAGTTGAGACATATTTTTGTTGATGAAAACTCAACATTTCCACCGATACTCTGGGCTGCAAAATCATCAAAAACTACGAGAACAACCAATGCATGTGAATCTTTCCATTCTGATTTACATAAATCTTTTAATACATACCATCCGAATATATTTATGTTTTTAGAGGCTATCAATCAATATCAGAGTGAGATCTCCATTAGAATTCAAAGTATTCATAAATGTAACAGACCTAATAAGAAAACTAGTTCGTGAGAAATTTTTAAAAAGTAAAAAAGAAAATTTGAGTGAAAAAACTATTACTAGGCTGGAATATGTTAAATATACATCCCACTATTTTAGTTTTTAAATAAGTTTATTATTATTTGCTATTTATATTGTAAGTTATAAATGAAATTCACTAATCTAAGATAATAAATTTTATAACGCAGTAAAACAACTTTTTTTTTTAATTATGGGATTGATCCCCGCTGAGCTCGACCCCTGGACGAAAGTGTATATGCAAAAATATTTGACTTGGACGAAAGTGTTATTTCTTCAGGTAAAAATTTAAAGTAAAACTGAACTTATTACGATATTCCGGACGAAAGTGTATCTGCTCATGCATAAAGTCCTTATGATAGGCGGTATGCAATTAAGATATATTTGATCAGTGGGCCTCAAACAGTGGGGCGTTAATATTTAATTCCAATCGCTTGAAAAGTAAAAATATTTAATTTCCTATATTCAGTAATAATATTGGATTTTACTGTATTAAAGGCAAATAAAATAAATATAATATGTATATACAAAGAAGTGGGACGGAATATTTCGAATACTCGAAATTATTTCTTCTTCTTCTCATTGCGCCGTCTCCTTTCGAAGGTTGGCGATCCAAATGGCAATTGTAGTTTTGGAAACTGCTGCGGGAAAGATCTCTGCGGATGAGCGGTCAAACCATCTCCTCAGGTCTTTCAGCCACGAGTTCTGGCGTCTTCCTACTGATCTTTTGCCATGTACTTTTCCCTCCAGTATAACTTGAAGTAATTCATATCTTTCGCCTCTCAGCACATGACCCAAGTATTGCATTTTCCTCTCTTTGATTATTCTTAGTAATTCTTTTTGTTTACACATGCGACGAAGTACCTGAACATTAGTAACTCTTTGTACCTATGGAATCCTCAACATTCGTCAGTATATATATACATCTCAAAGGCATCTATTCTTTTTTCTATTTCAGAGTCCATTGTCCAACTTTCACAGCAATACAGTAAGACAGAAAAAACGTAACATCTGATCATTCGGATTCTAAGCTGTAGACTAAGGTCTGATCTTGTAAAAAATGTTTTAATGCTCATGAATGTTTTCCTTGCTTGTTCGATTCTTGATTATTTATCGAAATTATTTATCGACATCAAATGTTTATTAAGGTCTCTATAAGTCTCTATTTTGCCTAGTGTGAAAATTATATGAATGGCTTTGCATGCAGTAAAATTGGAAAATACTTACCAAGTTGCTGGTATGTCCAAATTTGAATAAAATACATCCAAGACTTTACTTGCTACAGACACTGTAATAAATATAACCTTGAAATAAATTGGCACTAAATCACTTCCGAGTAATCAGCAAAACAAAAGGTTTAAACACGTGCAGTCCAGTAATTAATACCAAAGGTATTGAGAGTATTAAGTCCAGTAATTAGACCGAAGGTACTTTATCGTTTAACTAAAACATACCACAAAGTGCGAATTGAATTCTCGAAACACTTTTTTGTTACATCTTTTTAGCAAACGATTTGTCCTATTCACTGTGTGATATTTCACTATCAGTGTCGTCACTATCTGAGTTGTCTATCCGAATAATTAGATGCTGGACCTCATCTATAACTCGCTCGGTTTGAAAAGACTGAACGATTATGTCTTCCGTATGTCTAATACAATTTTGCCAGTTTTCTGTCTTTATTTTCCAACTGAATTGCATTATAGTGGCAATAGTAGAGCGTAAGTCGAAGAACTTCATAGCCATATTTAAGAGCCATTTGGTCAGTAACAAATTTCTTTTGAATTTTGTGCTCTCCACACCTTGGAAGTAAATCGACTTTTAAAAATATGTCACTGTAATAAATTTTCTTTTCTGACAAACACAACTTTATTTCTTCTTTTGTCCAGCTGCTTGAAGGAAATCTCTCTTCTACTGTTGAGTGGTAGGATGCATTATCCAACACTATTATGGATGGTCGCTTCAATTTTTTTAATAAATTTTCTTCAAACCATTCTTCAAACATATTTGCATCCATATTTCCTTGGTAATCACTTGTATTCTTTCTGGACAAAAAAATTAAACTAGCGTCAGGAATAAAACCCTCATTATTTCCAGCATGAAGTATAATGTAGCGTTTACCGTTACCGGAACGACTAGAAGAATAACATTTCCTGGTGCCATCTTGCCAGGATAATTTTGACATATTTCCTTTAACGAAAATCCAAGTTTCATCTAAAAATACAACTTACCTCGGACTATCAGACGTTTTATTGTTCTTAAATGCCACTATTTTGAAACAACATTAGAGAGTTCACACAATACTTGTCTGAGATTTGTCTTTTTATATCGAAACCTAAATGTTTCAGCACTCTCCACAAACTTGTTAAACTAATATCACACAGTTTTTTGTCTTTTATTTTTTGTAACACAGCACTAATTGTTACATATTCTTTGGCTTTATACATATTGTATATAATATTTTTAATTGTAAGTTTAATCGACTGGTGCAAATCTAAAGTTTTTGGATGTCGACGATTTCTCTTGCTTACTTTATTTCATCCTTACTCATGTTATTAATTCTTCGGAATGTCCTTTCTGAGATAACGCAAGCATCGCATGTTCGTTTCTGAACTGCCCTAATAGATGTCAATGGACCCATATTATTTTTTTCCAAATTGAAATAACTTTCGACTTTCAGAACTAAACGCCGTGTTTCTGGAGATAACACTCTACGTTTCGACTGTATTTTATTTTCTTCCAAATTACTTATTTTACTTTAAAGTATCGCTTCACTACACTACTATAAAAAAAATAGGTACTTGTATATAACTACTACACCCTAAAAAGGACGAGTGTTGTGCAACAGACGAAACAACCGAACACAAATTATGTAACAGCCAATGCTAAACAAGCATAAACACTGCATTGATTATGATTGTAAAAGCCATTCGCATGTTTTAAATAAGATTTTCGCTGATTATGTATTTTGCTAAATTGTTAAATAACACCAATACAACCCACGATTATCAATTAATTTTTAACGATAAACAGAAGTGTAATATAATGACAAGTTTGAATTTGATCTACTTTGTCGATAACAGTGTCGTTAACAGAAAGATATTTTTAAATAGCATGAATCATTTTTCGATGATTGTGTGGAGTTAAGAAATACATTACTAAACAAATTTTTAAAATCTGTGTAAAGGAGACTACAATTATTATGACACATGGTACTCCTTATTTTTCAAATAATATGTTCTTGTAAAGGCATAGCTTTGATTATTGGGTAAACCTACATTATACGATATCTCAGAAGAAATTAACATGTAATAAATTCTCTGTTTAAATAAATATTCCGTATTCGTACTATTGCCATAAAATATTAAACCCAATAAACGATAACTTGTTGAGCAGTGCTGATTGAAACAACAGAGCAGTAAAATGTTATTCATAAAGGTAGTGTAATATATATCGCCGCTTATCTGACCCGCTAGTAATAAAGTTTCCAGCATTTAATTGCAAAGCGGTCTTCTTAGGTGGAAAATACTTTAGTTCTCGTTATTCTTACAGCGGTCTCTTAAATCCCTGGTTACTTGCGTACATTTTTTGAGTTGTTCCGTATATTCATAGATTTTTTTTTCAAGTAAAATAATATAAATTTATACCTTTTGGAATGTACATAGTAAATATATAAGCATTATATAAGTCGAAATGATATAAAATGTCGTGTGAATTCATTAATTCTATGATTCATAGCAATATGCTATTAAAGTGATTTCATGTTTTAAATATAATTTTGTTATACGTACATACAATCATAAAAAAATTACTTTCGAGAAAAGAATGGTATACACCACAAAGATTAAAAAATATTGTATGACTAATATGAGACTTTCAATTGTATTAATCTATTTCAATTAGTCGAGGTAATTACGTTTTCACCTACGCATTAATTTAAATATGCACTGTAGTGAATAGGTGCTACCAGGGACACAGCGAATGTTTTGCCAAATATTAAATGTTGAGTATTTTAAATATTTTATTATTCCTTTGCAATTTTCTATAGCTTCCTGTTTTCTTAAAAATTTTTAAGATTCATCAAGTTATATTTTCGTTTAACCCAGATACTCCTAAAATTTTTTACCTCACATTTTTAAAAAAATCTGCTATGAATGACTTTCTACTTCAATTATATACAAGTTTTAGAAATAAAAGTTTTTATTTAGACTGGCCGGTTTTGAGCACGTTTTTGAGATATCACGTATACGTTATATGCATCGAGCAAAAAGACAAAAGAGGGAATGTAAAGGTAGTGGGGGCAAAAATATTGTTAGACAGGAAGTGCCATCTTGAGAGGCCAAATTAAACAAGGAAAGAGAGTCTTTCCTTGTTTAAGAAATCAAATTTAGTTGGGTTATGTTATTATGTGTCCCAACTGTCACATGAAATCTTATTTATATTGAAGTTTTTTAACAATTGTTTCACATTTTAGACTGTTATCGTTAATATTTAATTAAAATTTTCTCGTCTAAGACACATTCTGAAAACTATTTTATAGCTACTGTTAATAAGTATCGGAAAATTTAAATTTGGCGCATTGGCATTTCCGGATATGTCCGCCATCAGAGGCCACTTTTTTGGTCGCCTTTTCATAACGATTAGATTCCCTCTTTTGTCTTTTTGCTCGATGGTTATATGTTATAACCAACAGAAGAAATCCAACCTACTCAAGGATCAATACTTTCATGATACAATAAATGAAACTAAGTATAAAAATTAAAGTTATTTTTTATTTATCTGATTATGATAACTAAAAAAACATGATTTAGGGTGAAGTGCAACATCGCACTTGTTACATCTGAACGCTGCCTGCTTATGACATACACACCACCTTGTTTGTTTTTCTTAATAAATAATTTTTCTAATCTATCGTACCTTGACTTACAATGTGTAAGTTGACTTTTTTTTGACTGTCCGCGTTTAGTAGTTTTCTTAGATACATTTCCAGTAATCCTGACACTATGCATCTTGTGAAAACTAGATGATCCATTTTCCCACCATTACTTTTATGCAATTGCAAGGCATTGTGCTCTGTCATAACAAGGCAATGTGAAAATAAAGTATAGTACCATTTCTTGTCTGTGATACCTATTCTGTATAAGCTTATGTTTTCATAATTATCATAATTATGTTTTCATTATACTTTTTTATCATAAATGGCTGTGGGATGACTATATATTTATTTTCTTTCTGTGAATATCAGTGAGTATTTACATAGAGGAAAGTAACGAAATATGGAATAGTGTCCTAATATGGAATACCTTGATTTCTCCGAAAATATAAGTTTGAAACACAATACACGATCATCTTCAATTTCACTCGCTCTCTTTACTATCGCACTCACACCTTTGTGTCAGTTGCCCTAAAAATACGCATGTGTCAGGAGTGTTTTGTTTTATGGTCTCGCAGAAAATTTCACAGGTATGTATTAAACGAGTATTATCGGTTATTATGCATGAATACAGACTTGCTATACCATTGAGTACATCCATATTACGTTTATTTGTTTATTTTGTGACCTTCTGTAATAAAAATATTGCGATTTCAAAAAAATATTGATAGGGGAGAGTCACCCAAGTTAGGACAGTTTTTTTTTATAACAAATACTTGAAAATCTATAGATATTAAAAAAAAGTTGAGGTAATCAAATGAAACTTTATTCTAATTAAAAATAAAATTAAAAAGACAGTCAAGATTTCCTTTCACGCAAAAATAGTCTATGTATCTGTTGATACGTATTTCGCTTTAATAAAGCTCATCAGAACAGTTATTCATAGGCTTTCTCAACGTGAAAATTAATCTTTTCCTGTCTTTGGGAAGCAACGATAAAATGGCTTCGAAACGGACGCAATAGCGACATCTGATATTAAATCCGTAAAATAGTTTCGAAACACACATTATTAACACATTTTAGATATAAACTAAATAAAAAATAAAAAATATGCTTCGTTTTTTGTTATTAAAAAAAAAAGTGTGAATGTCCCATCATGAGAAACCGGAATCCTAAGATGGTCCGTTGGGTTTCTCAAAAAGGGACATTACTCTATACAACTTCCACAAATAAAATAGAGATCATCCATTACTCCACAAGACTCATGAGCCCAATTTGAACATATTTTGCAGTTGTACCAGTCTTCACTACTCTCTGCGTACTTCTTTCCACATACAATGCAGTTTAATCACCTTTAGTTGAAGTGACGACTGTGATATTGCTAATATTTGCATTTCGAGCGCTGTGGTCCATAACTACAGTTCGTTTCACAGATTTAACCTTGTTAGTAGGGATTGTGGATTGCAACGTCTCTAATTCATTTTTATACGGCGATTCTGTGAGTATCGTGGATTTCAGAGAATGTCTAGAAGTCCTTTCTTTTTCTGTGCCTTTGGTAGCGGACTAATATCAGTCACTTTTACCTTGGATGTCGGAAATTGGATAGGAATGATTTGGCTTCTCTGTATCGGTCTGTTATCTTCGGAATCGCCATCTTTAGGTGACCTTAAAACATACTGTTTTGAGGTTGAAGGAATCGAATTATCATACATTTCAACTTGATTTACGCCTTCGGTATGAACCATCATTACGGGTAATTTATTGACCTGTGATGTAGTTTCATTGTCCACTGATTGTTCCGTCGTTTTAGAGGGAGCAAATTCGCAGTCTTGAAATACGTCTTCGTTAAAAGGCCAAATTCCGGTTACTAGGAATCCATTTGTCGCTATCTGTACAGAAGATGCCTTTGAGAATGCTTCTGCAACAGCCCCTGAGATTTGATATATTCTAAATGTAGGACCACAATGATTTTTTAGCCATCTAGTAAGGTACAAATCGTAATAACTCATAAATAATTTAAAATACGAAACATCTAGGGGTTGCATTTTAGGCGTACAGTGTGGTGGCAGGCATAATAAAATAATACCATTCTCGCGACAGAAGTTTATAACGTCTAAACTTTTTGTATGTGAACAATGGCCGTCCAAAATAATAAGAATTTTGCACTCCTTCGAAGGTCTGGTTTGTTGTGCAAAATATTTTATGAATTTTAAAAAAACATCACGATCCAACCGATATTAAACAAAAGCTTTAGTGGCAAATACTTTACAGTGAAATGCAAGTACTATAAACTCTTTTATTGACTAATAACGTTAAGTTTCACAGATACTTACCATTAACGCTATATTCACTATAATGTTGTACGTAAATAAATTTACAAAAATATGTAAACATTAACAACTTGTTCTGACGAACGCTACCGGTATGCTAGTGCTAGCCTCGTGTCGTTTACGTGACAATACGACTGAATGGCGAGCTTTCATTCTTCCAGTGCAGGTGTTGCCACTTGTTACAGATTTTCTAGAATTGCTAGTGTCCCTACTTGGGAACCGTCCCGTCTTAGGTAACTCTTCCCTACTAGTTTAAACTAGTATAAAAATCCAAATATGGACAGTTGTTGATGCCTGATTCAATAATTGGGTCTTTTTTTAACAAATTAGGTACTTGCTATTATTTATTTTAAAAATGATGTTATGTTTGTCTTTAGAATGTCAGCTTCACTATCGACCAATAAATGAAAAACCTTTGATAAAGAAAAAAATGGCAGAAGCTATAAAATTCATCCGGGAAAAGAAAATGGGATATTTGAACAGCACAGCATTTCCAAGTGCCTAGGACAACTTTATTTCGTTTGTGCCAAAAAGATGAACATTCTTCAGAATAGGGCGACTTACAATATTGGGCTCCAAACTCGAAGGTCAGCTGATATAGAATACATACTGATGATGAAGAGCAAATTTCACGGTTTGACAAGAACTGATCTTCGCTGTATGGTGTATATGGTAGCAAAGAGAAACACTTTGTAGAATCCCTTTACTCAATCAGGTATTGCTGGAAAAAAGTGGTTGAAGTTATTTCTAAATCGTCATAAAGAGAAATTTTCGATACGGGGAGCAACTTCCAATTACATCTTTTGCCAGAGTATTTGAATTTCATAAGGAAAAAGTGGACGCTTTTTTCAACTGTTTTAAAGATATTTACACTAAAAATAACTATCCAACAAATCCTATTTACAACTTGGATGAATCTGGCATTAGAGTAAAATATCACAAAACATCTGTCACAGAGGGAGACGCCAGATAGCTGCACTTACTTCAGCACAAAGAGGATCGATCCCTTATGACAATAGTGGTTTACATGAATGTCGCAGGACATTTTGTGCCACCGTTTATTATTTTACCCAGAAAAAATATGAGTGCTCAGCTAATGAGAGACTGTCCGCCAGGATCAGTCGGAGTTGCATATCCATCAGGCTGGATTCAAATGAATATCTTCAAAGAGTGGTTCAAGCACTTCATTTAACACACCAACCCGACTCCTGAATCGAAGGTTTTACTGATTCTAGATGGACACTATAGTAACACTCGATATAATAGACATCGCTAGGAAAAAAAACGTGGACATTATTTCTTTACATCCACATACAACTCGCAAACTGCAGCCGTTAGACAAGACTTTTATGAGACCGTTAAAAACATACTACAGTGAGGAAATACGCATATCGATTAGAAATAATAGCAGACCTCTAACTTCATATGATATCGCGGAGTTGTTTGGAAAATCCTATTTGAAAGTACAAACAGGCGAGATTGAAGCCAACTGTTTTAAGCTCACTGCATTATGGCCTTTAAATAAAGATGTGTTCAGTGATGTGGACTTTATTTCTATGCAAGATAATGCTGTAAGATACGGTTGTACAACCATCCATCACTGCACTGGAATCAGTATCTGAACCTGCTTAAGCCCTGACACAAATACCTGTACTAGAATCAAGTGCTAATATACAACATGAACCTGTACTTTTTACTTCAGGGATTCTAGACTGATTCTAAAGAAGAAGACTTTGAGGAACAGGAGGTTGTCCAGTTTGATGTAGATAGTGAGCCTGATTAGTTGTTGGGCCAAGAATCTTTTAACACTGCTGATTGTATGTTTGCCAAAGACTTTTTTCCACGGATAACAGTGGGGAAAACTGAATTAAGTGCTTAAAGTGTGGGCTCTGGACTCATTATGATTGTGTTGGTACAGAGTTTGATACGTAGATCTGTGACTTCTGTAAGTGAATTAAGCTACTTCTTACATTTTTCACAATTTTCTTATTTATTTATTTTTTGTCTATTGTTATTTATGCCTATTGTTGTTATTGATATGTTGGTTTATGCTTGTATTCCATATATGGGTACCTATTCCATATTTGGCTACTAATTTGTGATTTTGTTTTTTGTGTTAGATTTTATTTTTTTAATTAAGATATTTGATAGGAGGCTGTTAATTACTATATAAAAATGTATGACTGATTTTTAATAACATTAAACTGTTTTCATTTCTATACAATTACTTTTTGATATCTCCAAAATAAAATGGTATTCCATAATTGGTGACTTTCCTCTATAATATTTTCGTCTTCTACGAGTGAGTATTCAAATACACCCCTCTGATCTTTTTTAAAAAGTTTAGAATTTTTTAGAGGACAACCCGAAACTCGATTTTCTCAAATTGTTCCACTGCATTTTAAATTTCTTTCTGTTAGTTCATTTAGTAATGGAAGTAAGGTAAAAAAATTCTCACAGAATAAGGAATAAAGAATAAGGAACGCCGTACCTGGGTTATCAGACAAATGACAATACGACACTGGCTCCTAATCCTAATTCCTTGTATGTATCAGAAAGTGGTGTGCTGGCACCTTGATAAGGTTCAAACAACTCGACAAATCCCTGTTTTGTGGTTCCGATCCATAGTTTATAGCCCCATCTAAGGGGTTAACCTCGGATAAACTGTTTTGATCCATGCTACCCATAGTAAGAGACCATCGCTTCATTAAAACTGTGATGTTCTGCAAATGGACGAAACACGAAAATTTTTATTGAATATGTTAAATAGCAGACGCATTTTAGCAAATTTATCGCCTTTTTGTAATTTTGTATTATCAGAAACATGTATATTTTGCATAATAAAATTGAAAAGCCGAATAGACCAACTTATACCCTGCGTTGTTTTCCCAATACATAGACCTTCGAGGAAATAATTTCATTTTGATTGATATCTACAGAGCGATTATGTTGAGATGCATATAGATTACTAAAATGTGTAATTAGATCCACAACTGCATTATCAATGAAAAGAGAAAATTACTGTAAAGTCGTGAGAAAATCTTTTGATTCACTTCCTCGTTTCCAGTTGGAAAAATTGGGATTAATATTTTGTTTTTTTCAGGAATATTCTCTTTTTTTGGTTTAGCTTGTGGAGAACTTACAACAAAGTGAGACACACCCACAGAAAGCAGGAGGTCATCTTCACTATCAGAATCTTCAATTGCAATATCTTCTGAATCCGAAATAATAATTTCATTCTGCCCTTCATCCTCCAACGGTGCACTATCAAAAACAACTTCAGCTTGTACTCCTAATTGACAACCTGGAAGGTTATTTATGTCAATGTGGTTTTCATCCCCGAAATCTTCGTCGGTATCCCACTTATCAGATGGAGGGAAGACAATAATACTATCAGGTAATGAAGACGCATCATCCATGTATTCAATCTCATTTAATAACTCATTGAGAGTCAATGGTTTCGTCCAATAACTAAAAAGTAACAAAATGTTATGACTGAGTAGCATGATATCCTACCGTATGTTATAACATACAGACGTTTTTGAGCATTATTTTTCCCAAAAAAAAAAGAATAAATATTGATAACAGTATAAATATAGTAAAATATATTCAAAAACGAAAGTAAATGTTAAAACTTTCTGAGAAAATATTGCCATAGTATCTTCAATATACCTATTTCCTCTTATCCATTTTTTATTTACCACGTGCGCTAATATTTATTGCAAACTTTCGGTACGTTACTTGGCTAACCGTCAACTGCAGACAAATGCAAACAACTACCGACGTATAATAATTAAAAACAGGTTACGCGGTAATATCTATTGATTTTGATCAATTATGTAATATGAACATTAAATAGTGCTTCTCTTGTGCCTACACCATTACAGAACACCTACTTGTTACTAATAGCTATCTCTGATTTGGAATGTATTCTGATGTGTATGATTCTTAGGTGAGTTTTAAGCGTATGACATGGGACTCATTATTCAGTATTCTTTGCAGTCTTTTAAATTCGCCCTTACTTATAACATATTATGTTCAATTTAAGAAAACTTACATAATAGCTGTTACTAATAAACTTCCCATATATTTTCGTTAGAAGCTTCCCATCGTTTTGGACAGGATGAGAAGCTTTAAGAAATTAAACTAAGTCCAAGTAAACATGTTTTTCTGCAAAACTGCATAGGTAACTGTGAAACTTTCCAGATATGGATTGTTGACTAATCAGAATTTAGCACAGTTTTATCAGAATATTCAAAGATCTTTACACTAAAAGGCAGAAATAAGTTGGTCTGTTAAGAAATGTAGAAACACATCGTCATTTTACTACACTTTGTTGCGTTATCGCTCTTTCATTTGGTTTCCACAAAAATATATAAAAATTGAACGACTGCAATGTACTCGAACAAGCTCTGTTCGATTTGCGCAAAACAAAGGATGTATAAGAGGGAATATATTTATTCCTTAAATGAATTCAATATTTTGCAAAACATACTAAATCATCGAAGGATATTAATACATTGTTACTTTTGGATGATCACTTTACTCGCAAAAACCTAGATGTCGATACCTACGCAAAATGTAATGACATTATCATATTGTGCTTTTCAGTCCATTGAACATTATAAGATTTAATCAATAGACGCCATTTTATTTGGTCCACTAAACATTACTCTACAATTAGGAGCTTCGTACTATGTATAAGTATATATATATATATATATATATATATATATATATATATATATATATATATATTCTTTGTAGTACCAATTGACTTCTGGACGAAAAGTATTCCCATTTGGCATCCGTGAATATTCACGGGCCACAATATACAGCGAATTCTGTTGCGGTACCAATTGGCATCAATCGCTGTTGCGGTTTCTTTGGCATCGATTGGCTTTGGACCTTTAGCATCCATTGGTTTATGACTCAAGTCGACAATAATACCTAAAGGTTTCGGTGGAATTCTACCTGAGTCAATTCATCTGTTCAGTCATTGTAATATTTTGTTGTCGAAACGGATGTTTAAAAATTTAACTTGTTAGAGTATATTACTCTTTATCTTTAAATTGTAGGCAGGTAGTTATTGCTTTTTTCGAGATTGAATATTTTTCTTTTAAAATTATGACAGCTTCAAATTTGATTTAATTTGCTAAATACTTTTATTTTACATTTTTTAAGCTCAGTAATTTAAAAATGTTTTAACGTCTTTTAACAACTTCTAGTTTGATTATTCCCTGAGTAAAAGAGCTCTGTTGTAATGAATTATTTGGTATTACTAAAGAAATTCTGGTATAGTAGGATTAAATGTTAAAATTAAATGTTACAATGATTGTAACTTCATGTCTTGGGCTGTTACGTCGCATTATGGGCTATATGGGCTGTATTTTCTCGTTCTTGTTCGTATTTCTCTTCGATTTGCATTTTCGATGACACTTTCCAATATTTTAGCAAATTCAAAGTCCATGAAAAATACTTAGAAAGCAAACAAAAGTACTTATAAGAGTATACGACCATTTGATAACACTCACTGTGAAAATTTTTGCAAGTGAAGATGTTTAAGACAACAGGCACATTATTGCCGAACGCAAAGTGCACATAACTTTCTCCTTTATTTTTTGGTATCTGACTTCTTACAACTGTGTGTATTTTTCTTTCCTCTGCCCATACTTCTCGTACGTCACTGAATCTGGTTTGATGTGGTATTATATAATAATAGATGCACAATCAAAACGAACCAGATTCTTTTACATTAAAAAGAGATAAAATATTATGTCCATATACTATGAAAAGCAATAATTAAAAAAGAGTCGTATTTTAACACATATTTGTTTTTCTTTAACCGTTTGTTAATAAATAATATATCAAAATTTATTCGACATAATGTATGTTTTATTTTAAGGCTGTAACATAAAAATAAGAATTACCTGTTATGAAGGCACTACATAGGTAATTATTATCTGTACCTAACAAAAACCAATTTTATCAAAATCAACCTAGTTTGAAATATATGGAGTCTCGATTATATCTCATGGTTGTGTTTGCCCTACGTAGAAAAAAATAAAATAAAATTACTGAAATCTCTTGGGAATTGAAGTACTCAAGAATTGAAAAGATGTTGAAATTACTGTAACTTTGAAGAAGTTGAAAATCAAATGTTTAAAGGTACACTTCTTTTAAACAAAATTCAGAATCAGTATTTTATCTCTTAACTTCATTAGAAGTGAATAATAAAGAAGTTATATACATACAAAAGGTTTTTGTAAGAAACACAGTTGCAAACATATAATTTACAAAATTTCTTGGTCTCTCTTTTTAAAATGGCGATACATAGCTTTCAACGTAAACAAAGTTTTAGGAGTAATTTAGGACCTTTAACAAAAGTTAAGAATGTACTATAAAGTATGAATAATTAATAACATGCTACATGTTTTGACATTGCATTATTTTATGTTTCATGAATTTGGCCAAATCTTATCATACGTTAATTCAATCCATAGTAATATTAAATTTACAAGAGAAATAAAACAAAACCAGTCAATAAATTTTCTAGACTTAAAAATTATAAGAATTGAAAACAAACACGAGTTCTCTGTATTTCATAAACCTATACATACTGACACAACCATACACAGTACTTCATCCCATCCTTCACAACATAAATTAGCAGCCTACTATAGTATGTTCCACAGATTGACAGAAATCCCAATGTCAAATAATAACTTCGAAGTAGAATTGAATATCATTAAACTTATAGCAATAAATATTGGATACAACGAACACATAATAAACAAAATGTTACAGCAAAAACTACTCAAGAAAGCCCTTAAATCAATCTTCCCACCACAAGAGAAAAAGCCCAGTACAATATATTGCTCGATCACGTCATATACAGGTAATATATTAACTAAAATAGCCAGACAGATCAAAAGAAAAGAATAACACCAGCATTTAAATATATTAAGAACAACAAGAGCCAAACGAAAAACATGCACTTACACACTGGGGTTTATAAACTCACCTGTGGAGACTGTCCAAAAGCTTACATCGGTCAAACAGGTAGAGCCTTCAACAAACGTATAACAGAACATAAAAGGGCTTTCAATAATAGGAAAACAGAATCCACATATGCACTTCACCTTCTAGATCATAATCATTCTTTTAACGACCAATTTCAAATTCTTCACGTCCAAAATAAAAGCCTTAAGCTATCTTTATTAGAATCTATGAAAATTAAAAGACACCAATTCTGAATGACGAACTTGAGACTAACAACTCCCCCCCTCCTCAACCTGTTCAGTGAAACTATATAACCTGAACGCACAGTAGGTTAACCATCACTTAAGAAAGGCAAGTTGCCGAAACAGCTGTAGTGACAATTACTAAATAAATTTTGTGGAAGTACAGAAAACAAAAGTTTTCAGTTGTTTTATTCTAGAAATTTTACATTTCATCATAAATTGTTAAGTTTCACACTAGTTTTTCAAAATGAGAGATGACAGAATGATATACAAATAAGCAAGAAATCGTTCTTGTTGTTACTAATGAAAATGGTACCAGTATTCGACAGGTGGCAAGGAATTTTATCGTCAGTTCTTCCGTCATCCATCATGCTTGGAATCGATATGTAGAAACCGGTCGATATAAAAGACGCATTGGACAGGGTCGTAAAAGGAAATCAAACCCAAGAACTTCCTTCAGCAGCACGGGATTCAAACCATGGATTGGCCACCCCTGAGTCTCGATCTAAATCTAATTGAACATAGCTTAACGTTTTGGATCAATAGCAACAACTACTCCGATGGCTAATGCCTCTCCCGGTCTTGAATTACACTATTGATCCAAATGGTTGCAGAACAACACAACTCACCAAGTGTGAAACACTAGACAGCTGTTTCGGTCCACCCAGACTATCATTAGTGACGTTTGGGTTCACCATTGGAAAGTTGTCCGTTCTGCTTTGGGGACTGTGTCCTCTGACTATAAAATATAAGCGAAAAATTGCAATACACTCTTAACTGCTCAACATATCAAGGTGTTATAGCAGGTGTTCCGCGTGCAATGCTGCCATGTTCACATGTACAGCGTGGAAAACAAGAGTCATTTGCTGTCGGTTAAGGTTACCGAAAACCCAAGCAAAGCTTAACTTTTTGGATCAATAGCAACAACTACTCCAGTGACTCCAATAGTGAACATGGCAGCATTGCACGCGGAACACCTGCTATAACACCTTGATGTGTTGAGCAGTTAAGAGTGTATTGCATTTATTCGCTTATACTAATTGAACATCTTTGGGATATATTAGATAGATGTGTCCCGAGGCGCCCACATCCACCTCAAATCCTTCAACAACTAAAAGAAACTCTAATCGAAGAATGGGAAAATATAGGTACCTCAACAAGATATCGACAGGCTTATACGCAGCATGCCACGTAGATTTCAAGCACTAATTCGCGCTGGTGAAAAATACACACGATATTAAGAATCAATTTTTCTTCATATCCTTACGTTAGAGATGTGGAACAACTGCTTATTCCATTTCATTTATTGTAGTGTTTTCAAGTTGTTATGATTATCTTCAAAATGGTATGTAGAAATGGTTTTAATTTATTAAATTTATTTGAACAAAACATGATTCCTTTATTCAGGTAATAAGATTTCTATATTATTAAAATTATTAAGACGCAAACATGTGTGAGGCAAAATTAATAACAAACTATGAACGAATAAATAAACGAAACACAAATATAGAGATATCAGCAGGAGTGGTGAGAAAAGCAAAGAAGAGTAGAAGGTAGGAGAGTAATAATATCCCAGTTAAAGACAAAAAATGATCCAGAAATTGAAATTTCATAAGACACTTTAATAAAATATAGGTAGAAGAGCGAGCACTAAATCCTACATATCTGATCTACCCGAAAATGTATTACTTTGCTATACTATAAAATACTAGTTATGTTTGGATCAACAGAAACAACTACTCCGAGGGCTAATACCCCTACCGGCATTGAATTATACTATTGATCCTATAGTCGCAGAACAACACAACCCATCAAGTGTGAAACGCCAAACAGCTGTTTCGGTCCGCCAGACCTCATCAGTGACGCTTGGCTTCTCCATTGGAAAGTTGTTCGTTCTGCTTAAGGGTACAAGGTCCTCTGAACCTCAAATGTAAATGAGAATGCAATCCACTCTTAACTGATCAACATTTAATATGTCATCACAGGTGTTCCGTGTGCAATGCCGCCAGGTCACCCATGTACAGCTTGGAACAACAAGAGCCATTTGCTGATCGGTTTAGGTCACCGAAACCCAATTAATTATATTTAGATCAACAGAAACAACTACTCAGAGGGCTAATACCCCTACCGGCATTGAATTATACTATTGATCCAATGGTCGCAGAAAAACACAACCCATCAAGTGTGAAACGGCAAACAGCTGTTTCGGTCCGCCAGACCTTATCTGTGACGCTTGGATTCTCCATTGGAAAGTTGTTCGTTCTGCTTAAGGGGACAAGGTCCTCTGAATCTCAAATGTAAATGAGAATGCAATCCACTCTTAACTGATCAACATTTAATATGTCATCACAGGTGTTCCGTGTGCAATGCTGCTAGGTCACCTATGTGATCAGTTAAGAGTGGATTGCATTCTCATTTACATTTGAGATTCAGAGGACCTTGTCCCCTTAAGCAGAACGGACAACTTTCCAATGGAGAAGCCAAGCGTCACTGATGAGGTCTGGCGGACCGAAACTGCTGTTTGGCGTTTCACACTTGATGGGTTGTGTTGATCTGCGACCATTGGATCAATAGTATAATTCAATGCCAGTAGGTGTATTACCCCTCGGAGTAGTGGTTTTTGTTGATCCAAACATAATTGGTTGGGTTTCGGTGACCTAAACCGATCAGCAAAGGGCTCTTGTTGTTCCAAGTTGTACATGGGTGACCTGGCAGCATTGCACACGGAACACCGGTGATGACATATTAAATGTTGATCAGTTAAGAATGGATTGCATTCTCATTTACATTTGAGATGCAGAGGACCTTGTCCCCTTAAGCAGAACGGACAACTTTCCAATGGAGAAGCCAAGCGTCACTGATGAGGTCTGGCGGACCGCAACAACTGTTTGGCGTTTCACACTTGATGGGTTGTGTTGTGCTGCCACCATTGGATCAATAGTATAATTCAATGCCGGTAGGGGTATTAGCCCTCGGAGTAGTTGTTTCTGTTGATCTAAACATAATTAATTGGGTTTCGGCGGCCTAAACCGATCAGCAAATGGCTCTTGTTGTTCCAAGCTGTACATGGGTGACCTGGCAGCATTGCACACGGAACACCTGTGATGACATATTAAATGTTGATCAGTTAAGAGTGGATTGCATTCTCATTTACATTTGAGATTCAGAGGACCTTGTCCCCTTAAGCAGAACGGACAACTTTCCAATGGAGAAGCCAAGCGTCACTGATAAGGTCTGGCGGACCGAAACAGCTGTTTGGCGTTTCACACTTGATGGGTTGTGTTGTTCTGCGACCATTGGATCAATAGTATAATTCAATGCCGGTAGGGGTATTAGCCCACGGAGTAGTTGTTTCTGTTGACCCAATCATAATTGGTTGGGTTTCGGTGACCTAAACCGATCAGCAAATGGCTCTTGTTGTTCCAAGCTGTACATGGGTGACCTGGCAGCATTGCACACGGAACACCTGTGATGACATATTAAATGTTGATCAGTTAAGAGTGGATTGCATTCTCATTTACATATAAAATACTAGCTTTTATCCTCGATTCGATTGTGATGGCGTCTTCTGCCGAGAAGTATCCCTTGAAAATACAACTTTTTTTAATAAAATGTATCATCTGTGCTTATTTGTGTCCCTGTCAAAATTGCAAAAATAATCAATATGATCGGTTAAAAAGTTAAACAGGGAATGCGAAAAAAAACAAGCCGACAAACACCTTACACTCACATTTATAATATTAGTTAATATTTTCACAGAAAAAAAGACAAAGCATAACCAGAGATAGATAAAAACTAAGCATCTTAACGAAAGAATCTTATTAACACAGCGCCAAACCACATTTTCAAAATTCACAACATTTTTAATGCATTTACAACCCCTAACATTAAATGCTTTTTAATACACAACGTTTTAGCAATGTGCTTCAAAAAAATATACACATGGCGCTGAGAAATAAGGTTATAAAACCTTTCAAAAAGAATAAAAGACTGCAGATAACAAGAAAGTAAGATAAAACCAATAATATATTGTAAATCCAAAAACTAAACAAAAAATATCCATTCTAAGAATTAAACTCAAACGCGAATCGACCAGATGTTACTCGAACCTTTATAAACCTGGAATCTAAGACAATCTAAGTGACTAACTGGCTTCCAAAATCGTATCACATCCTGTAGATGCCAATTGAACCGCTAAGCTGTAACGACATGAATATCGCTTCAACTCAATATACACAAATCGATGGTGGCGCTGCTTATTTTTTGCCTCGAACTACGATTTATTTACGAATCAAAAAACGGTCCAATTGGATTCCGGGTTCATATCGCGTAAAGAGCCTTATAATATCATCCACTATGCGTTTCTGATATTATTTTGAAGAGGTCAATTGGCATCCGAATACCGGATGCCAATTGACCAGCGGAAGCCAATTGAACCTACAACTTTACATGTGGGAAGTCAATTGTTACCGTAAATAAATATATATATATATATATATATATATATATATATATATTTATATATATATAGGTATATATATATATATATATATATATATATATATATATATACCTATATATATATATATATATATATAGGTATATATATATATATATATATATATATATATATATATATATATATATATACCTATATATATATATATATATATATATATATATATATCGAGAAAAGGAGTACGACCGTCAATCCAATATAAACTAAGGTACACTCGAAGAGTGGTGGGTTTATCGGTCAAAGTGGAGAAATAAAAGACAAAGACGATGGCTACTTCATCTATTTATTGAAGACGTTTCGCTTTCTGCTCAGAAAGCATCATCAGTTCATCTAAAAAGAACAATATGAAACCAAACATCCATAGAGAAGTTATAACCAAAGTGTGTTACCTTACAAAGACATGTAGCAGTCAGTGATGTAAAAAATATGAAAAAGCTTACAAAGCTGGACATTCAGAGTTAACGTTGTATATAACAATTAATTGAAACTAGGTAAAGTTTGCAATTTGACAAAATTAGCACAGCAAAAGAACATGTGATAAAAATACATGTATATATAAAAAAAATTTATAAAAACTTAGTAAAAAACATTAAGGTTTATTTTAAAGTGTAAAGAACTAGAAAGATCATTAGATTGCACTTCCAACAAATTTATTTAAAAATTATATTTTAATTTTAACTTTAGGTAACATTATAAGTTGTTAAAGATTAATAGTAATAAAGAAAAAAAATGAAGTTACCAGTCTTTAGCTTACTGAGGCTCGTTGGTAAATGAATTTAAAAGTTTTGACACCCACGCACAACAACGTGAGTAGAAGTGGCCTTGAAGTCACAATGACATAAACAGCAAGGCAAGCTACCAACCTCTATGTATTAAGGCGGTATATTCAAAGAGTGTGATAAATTTGGTTGACAACTTGTCGTTAAAAAACCAAGCAGTGAAAGGAAAAGGTGGTTAAGATCACCATTTAACCCTACAGTGATTGATCTGTCAACAAAGAACAAAGCAAGAGAAGTCAATCCAATATATCATATATTTTAATATTATGACGTCACTAGTTAGCCAGCTAACAGGTGAAGATTAATAAAAATTTCCACAGTCCAAAGGTTCAAATATTAAGGACCATAATGAAAAGGATTCTATGAATCAGGTTCAATTTAAAGTTTTATCAAACAAGTTCATCAAAAAGAACAATTACTTAATTATGTAAAAGTGTTATTGACAAATATTAATAAAAAATGAGTTGATAAATCTTAATTAAAGAAGGAATAATTTATTTATATTTTATTTTTATTTTTATTTAAATTTATTATAAGAAAATGTGATAAAGAAAACCCCAAAATGGGACAAAATTTAAGTAAACAACATATCAAGCCTAATTCTGTAAAATTAATGCATGATAAATTTGGCTCAAATTACTAATGTCCGTTCTCTTATTAAGAGTATTAGGATGTTTTAATATTGCACACATTTCTAAAAACTGTCTTTTAACGAGATTGCGTTCAGTGCCAAGAATTTTAACTTCATTAAAGTTTACTTCATGCTTAGTGTTAATGGCATGTTGGGCAAGAGCACAAGTATGCTTAGATAAATTGATATCACTGCGGTGTGTCGTAAGACGCCCTCTCAGTGATCTCCCAGTCTGACCGATGTAACATGAGTCACACTCAGCACAAGGTATATGATATATTACATTCACTTGTTCCAGAAGGGACAGAGGTGTTTTAGTTTTAGAGAACAAATTCCTGACAGTCTTAGCATTCTTAATAGCAATTTTAACAGGTACGTTATTATGTTTGTACAGTTTAACGAGTTTCTCAGTAACTTGAGGAAAATAAGGTAAAGAGGAGTAATGGGTAGTTGGATTCCCAAGTACAGTATTAGGCAGAACAGTGTTATTAATTGAATTATTTGATATCATTCTAAGTTGGTCACCATTGGGTATATCATTTAAAGAAGAACCATAGCTTTGAGCGAAAATTTAAAATTACTTAAAAATATTCTGATTGAGAATTCCTATCCATCCTCCCTTATTAATAAATACCTTTTCGCTCAAAGCTATGGTTCTTCTTTAAATCATATACCCAATGGTGACCAACTTAGAATGATATCAAATAATTCAATTAATAACACTGTTCTGCCTAATACTGTACTTGGGAATCCAACTACCCATTACTCCTCTTTACCTTATTTTCCTCAAGTTACTGAGAAACTCGTTAAACTGTACAAACATAATAACGTACCTGTTAAAATTGCTATTAAGAATGCTAAGACTGTCAGGAATTTGTTCTCTAAAACTAAAACACCTCTGTCCCTTCTGGAACAAGTGAATGTAATATATCATATACCTTGTGCTGAGTGTGACTCATGTTACATCGGTCAGACTGGGAGATCACTGAGAGGGCGTCTTACGACACACCGCAGTGATATCAATTTATCTAAGCATACTTGTGCTCTTGCCCAACATGCCATTAACACTAAGCATGAAGTAAACTTTAATGAAGTTAAAATTCTTGGCACTGAACGCAATCTCGTTAAAAGACAGTTTTTAGAAATGTGTGCAATATTAAAACATCCTAATACTCTTAATAAGAGAACGGACATTAGTAATTTGAGCCAAATTTATCATGCATTAATTTTACAGAATTAGGCTTGATATGTTGTTTACTTAAATTTTGTCCCATTTTGGGGTTTTCTTTATCACATTTTCTTATAATAAATTTAAATAAAAATAAAAATAAAATATAAATAAATTATTCCTTCTTTAATTAAGATTTATCAACTCATTTTTTATTAATATTTGTCAATAACACTTTTACATAATTAAGTAATTGTTCTTTTTGATGAACTTGTTTGATAAAACTTTAAATTGAACCTGATTCATAGAATCCTTTTCATTATGGTCCTTAATATTTGAACCTTTGGACTGTGGAAATTTTTATTAATCTTCACCTGTTAGCTGGCTAACTAGTGACGTCATAATATTAAAATATATGATATATTGGATTGACTTCTCTTGCTTTGTTCTTTGTTGACAGATCAATCACTGTAGGGTTAAATGGTGATCTTAACCACCTTTTCCTTTCACTGCTTGGTTTTTTAACGACAAGTTGTCAACCAAATTTATCACACTCTTTGAATATACCGCCTTAATACATAGAGGTTGGTAGCTTGCCTTGCTGTTTATGTCATTGTGACTTCAAGGCCACTTCTACTCACGTTGTTGTGCGTGGGTGTCAAAACTTTTAAATTCATTTACCAACGAGCCTCAGTAAGCTAAAGACTGGTAACTTCATTTTTTTTCTTTATTACTATTAATCTTTAACAACTTATAATGTTACCTAAAGTTAAAATTAAAATATAATTTTTAAATAAATTTGTTGGAAGTGCAATCTAATGATCTTTCTAGTTCTTTACACTTTAAAATAAACCTTAATGTTTTTTACTAAGTTTTTATAAATTTTTTTTATATATACATGTATTTTTATCACATGTTCTTTTGCTGTGCTAATTTTGTCAAATTGCAAACTTTACCTAGTTTCAATTAATTGTTATATACAACGTTAACTCTGAATGTCCAGCTTTGTAAGCTTTTTCATATTTTTTACATCACTGACTGCTACATGTCTTTGTAAGGTAACACACTTTGGTTATAACTTCTCTATGGATGTTTGGTTTCATATTGTTCTTTTTAGATGAACTGATGATGCTTTCTGAGCAGAAAGCGAAACGCCTTCAATAAATAGATGAAGTAGCCATCGTCTTTGTCTTTTATTTCTCCACTTTGACCGATAAACCCACCACTCTTCGAGTGTACCTTAGTTTATATATATATATATATATATATATATATATATATATATATATATATATATATATATATATATATATATATATATATATGTATGTATAAAAATGTGCACTCGTAAGTGAATGGGATATTTTCGGTCAATTTGGAGATAAAAAAGACAAGAGTTGTGCTACTTTATCTATTTATTGAAGACGTTTCGCCCAATGTTCATTGGGCATCATCAGTTCATCTAAAAGAGTATTATAAGCGATACATCTATATGAAAAACAATTAAGTAAATGATCTTACCTTTAAAAGATCTGTAGCATTAAGATGTTATTATTGTGAAGAAACATCAAATATTAATATATTAAATAAATCAGCAAAAACACAGAAACACAGAACGCCAGAAGATTCCCAATTAAAGTAATTTTATATTAATTTTTTAAATTTAACTTTTGAAAAATTAAATTAAAAAAGTTAAATTAAAAAAATAAAAAAAAAATAAAAAAATAAAAAAATTAATATAAAATTACTTTAATTGGGAATCTTCTGGCGTTCTGTGTTTCTGTGTTTTTGCTGATTTATTTAATATATTAATATTTGATGTTTCTTCACAATAATAAAATCTTAATGCTACAGATCTTTTAAAGGTAAGATCATTTACTTAATTGTTTTTCATACAGATGTATCGCTTATAATACTCTTTTAGATGAACTGATGATGCCCAATGAACATTGGGCGAAACGTCTTCAATAAATAGATAAAGTAGCACAACTCTTGTCTTTTTTATCTCCAAATTGACCGAAAATATCCCATTCACTTACGAGTGCACATTTTTTTTATATTAAATTAAACGGTCATATTCCTTAAAGATATATAAATATATATCTATATATATATATATATATATATATATATATATATATATATATATATATATATATATATATATATATATATGTTCATATATTACAGTAAGACAAGCATTCCATAACACGGCATATCATAGAACATCTACAGGTAATACGGACACTTACCAAAAAGTGTAACAAATACAATTAACCTCTTCATTTAGTATAGTAAAAGAACCACTGCAGGATCATCACGTTCGTAACATAGTTAATCAAACTCACATGTTTACATTCATTTAATATTAATAGGTGGAGCAGTACGGCAAGAGATAAGGGCTTGCGGCTAGGTGATACTCCTCCATAGATCCCTACCGGAAGGGCGTGGAACGCCTAAATACCGGGTATATATATATATATATATATATATATATATAATATTAATAGGTTTGGTACATTGATAATAGGTTTCCAGTCAAAAAGTGGCAGCAAATATTTTTAATTCATTTAATAGCAATTAATTTTTGAACAAAAATTTTATTTCGTTCATTTATTTTTTAAATAAAATACGCTGCTCATAACATATATTTATGTTTTTTATATCAAATTAAAGCTAAAACGTAAAAAATTCGGTGCATTAAATATCATTTATAGTTCAACGTTCAACGGGCTTCATTGAACTTTACTTGTTGGATTAATTGGTAACATCTTTTTGACGTATGACTGTAAAAGAAGTTGTCTACATATCAGCATAGTTTGTTTTTATATAGCATGGAATAATATTTTCATTTTGTCAAATGAGTCAGAATACAGGTTAGTGATTATTAATAATAAAGAAATGTCAACGTCAACTCATAAACTTTTTTAAACATTTTAAATTGTAATTAAGCACAGTTGAAACTGTGGTTAAACTAGAATTAATGGGATAAAACACGAATATGATTTTAAGAAAAAATGCTATTATCTAGATCTAGGTATGTCTATTACAATTTATCTTTAATTTCCATAATCCACAATAATTATTTTAGGCGATACTCAAGAAAAAAATGTTTCCTGTATTTTTTGTTTACTTCTCTGTTTGGATGTGTAATTTATATAGAATTGTTTTCTTATTACATAAATACTCTAAATTGGCACCAGTTAAAATGTAAACACCACAAGTGTACTAAAATACTCTTAGTAGCAGATCCCCAAATTATTGGAAATAATGAAGAAATTTTACATTTTTTGACCCCATTTACTATCTTTGATAGTGACAGGTAAGACGAACTGCTTAGTAAATACATTACTTGTATATATGCTGGATTCATAAAGACTTTTTAAATCAGAAAGAAAAGAAAACATTTGGTTAAAAGGAAGATCAATGTATTTTTATTCACTTTTGAAATCTGGCTAGCATTTAATACAAAAAAGGGACTGCATAAAACAGCTGAGCACCAAAAAAATGTATACAAAAAACAAAAATATATGGTAAAAAAAAGTTTACAATGTACAACAAAAATTATTCTGAAGTAAATGCTGTCAGTTTTCAGATGTTCAGAAAACAGATGTTAACAGCATTAGCATGAATATAGAGGCATATATAGAATATATGCGTCTATATATTATATGCAAGTCAGTGTAATATACTGCTTACTCCATAATTTATATTGCAAGTATGTAAATAGTAATCTTTTGAGAATGTCAGATTTAGTTTTGTTTTTGGTTTCCTCTCTTTGCCTCAATTGTTGAAGTTTTTTTAATAATTAATAAGCATTAAGAGGCACTAGATTTTTATTTATTATTACATTGATTTGTTACTAAAATTTATATTCCAAGATGACTTAATCCAAGAATTGAGAAGATTTCTTGCCACTAATAATGTTAGTAAGTTGATGTGGTTATTAGATTTAAAAAAAAATGCAAAGTTGACTTTATGTGATATAGTTAGGTTAATAAGATGAGGTACTAGTGTAAGAAGAGGGTAGGACATCTACGAAACTGAAATTTAAGTATATCAATAATGCAGTGGCGCACCCAGGGGGTTTTGTGGGTTAAACCCCCCGGCACTATTCTGACACTGTTGCTCACAAATTTTAAGTACTTAAAATGGAGGTAGCAAAAAATAAATTTCGGTGCCCAACCAAACCCTTCCCCCAGGAAAATTCTAGGTGCGACACTGATTGAGAGAACTTCATTATGTTACTACTCATATGCAATATCCAGCAATAATAATTAACTAATTTCCTAAATATACCTCCTCAGATTCTTCACTCTCATTGTAAATTCTAATTCAAAAGCTCTACTAAATTTGATACAGTTCAACTGTTTTAAAATGTGAAAATATTTAGTCACTTTTTAAAAGATACTTTGTCTATAAGCAGAACTGAATTATGTATTTGTTCTACCAAGAACTGCAACACTGTGCTAGAAGCTACATAATAAAAATTTAAGTTTTGGTAACCCATTGATTGTTGTCCCAAGAGATTGAAAAGAGAAAACATGCCCAAGGATTTTGCACTGGTTTTCCTCATGAAATCATGGTATGGGTCTGTAGCTAATAGCTACAGATGGATCTGTAAACCTCGACCTACTGGGGTCATATTGTTCTTTGCACACAGTCATTACAGCCTGTGATGGTAATGATTTAGAATGTTAAATCTAGTTTTATATTATTCTTTAGGTGTGCACTTGGATGTTCTACTGATATAGAGCAGTATCTAAGATTATATACAAATTGCCACTAAATATTTTAATTAGATTATTCAAACATTTCAGGTTTCTGAAACAGACATATATACAAGCATATAACTTTGTACAACCTGATATAGTAATATTTCTTGGAGATTTGATGGATGAAGGTCACAGAGCTACAAATCACGAGTTTCATCAATATGTTAGAAGAGTGTTTGATATATTTCTAGATTCTGCTCCAAGTTCATTTGTAAGGGTATGTATCTTAAGTTAAATACTAAAGGCAGAAGTAAGATTTTGAAACAAACTTTATTTTTTTAATAAAATTGAAAAAGAAAATGTAATTTTTTTTTCAATTTTAGCACATCTGGATTCCAGGCGATAATGATATTGGAGGGGAAGACACTTTGGTCACCAAAGAAAAGATTGACAGATTTGAACACGCATTTTCCCAACCGAAGTTTATTACTTTTAGAAACATAAGTTTTTTCAAGATAAATCGTTTGATTTCTGACATTCCAGTGTATAAAAAGAAGAGAGACTTTTATAATACTGACGAGTTGTTTATAGGTTTAAGCCACGTGCCTCTAATGTTCAAACCTTCAACTTTTGTTGATAAGGTAATGTATTATTGTAGTCTAGTTGTTGGATTAAATGGTTTAGGAAAAATTAATTTTGTCTCTGAAACGTTAACCTAAGGCCAAAGCCTCACTAAAAGCGACAGAGATAATGCACTTGGATCCAATAGTAAAGTCTTTCACTACTTACCACTTTGCTACCATGCATCCAAAGGTCAGAGACAAAATGAAATTTGACAAGTAATAGAGAGTTTTTTTTACAAAGATTTTTGTATGTTGTTAATTAAGATGGTGCATCTGTAATATGGTAGAGAGCTACCATTAATTTTATGGTTAGAGAAAAGTGAAAATAATTTTAAAAACTTTTCTATATGCGTATTGACTAAATAGTCTACAGATTACATATTGCATCAATTTATTTTAGATGCTAAACAAAATGATGCCTCACGTAATGTTTACTGCCCACGAACACAAATCAATGATATTTAATACTGACGCTCATCTTCGCCAAGACTTCCATCTAACGCCTGTTAAGCCAGAACTCAATCAAATTTTCGAATACTCTTTGGGAACAAAAGACATGTATGAAATTGTACTTCCAACAGCGTCTTATAGAATGGGAACAAATAAAATAGGTTATGGATTTGCAGTCATAGGTAAGTTTTAAAAATATTTGATCGCGCAAGAAATATAACAAGAGAGGAGGAAAGTTGGAGCAATATCTCAGATATTTAAGTATTTTACTAGTATTTCTTCTTCCAGCTGTAACGTTATAAACGTAACAATAATTATTTTATTCCAATTTCTTTTGATTTTATTCATTTGTTTTACTATTTTTCTCCTAAAATAGTTAGCGCTCAACTTTTTCATTGGCTATATATTCTCTTTAATCATTATTCTTTAATTGAAATTTTCAGTTCAATTCTCATTTATTCATTGTAAACCCTCGTATTTACACCCTGTATGCTATGTTTAAGATGCATTGTTTATTGTTAGAGCTTCAACTAGCTCTTTCTCGGTGTAGGTATGTATTAAATTAAATGCAAATCTAAGTAATGAGTTTGGCAGGGACAAATAGAAGATTATACTAGCTACTCATATTTATTAAATATAAAGAAGTCAAATTTAGTGCAAACAAAAATCAAATCTTCCCGAAGCTTTACAAATTAATAAAAAGTTAAAAATATATTTATGGCAAATTGTACAGTCGGCACGTAATTACGTTGGAAAATTTATAGGAACAAGAGCGAGTAAGATACTAGCAAATTGGCAACAATGTTAGAGTGACCAGTACTTTACTGAACGTAGCGTAGATATCTAATTTTAAATTAAATAAAAGTTTTTATTTTTATTTAATTTTATTTACCAAAAAGTTTCATTTTCTATAAATTTTAAATAAAAAATATCGGTGTTGTTCACTTCTGTGATATATCTAGGGAGTGATAACACTAATCGACTCGACTGAACAGAACTTATTCTAAAATAATGATACCTATAAAAAATTGTTAATAAAAGTAATTATCACATACAATTAAACAAATTTTTTATGTACAAGTATTTTAGTATACAAAAGTTTTATTAACACAACTGCTCATAAGTTTTAAAACTTATGAGCTCATTTTATCCCTGATAACTTAGTTATTGTAATCAGGAAACAATAGAGAATTCATTTTTTAAATTATATAGAGGGTGTTCTATTAAAGAACCACAACTTTGGTTTGACACCGTGTGAGAGAAGACTTAGTACCTCAATAATTTAAAAATGGATTAGAGGTCTAAAACTTTTATGAACATCTTTTTTATATATCTAGCAGGTATTTTATAATAACCTAACCTGTACTTTGACTATTTTAAATTAAATACTTTGTACGTTTTTGTTCTATCATGAAGTGTGTTTGTACCCTATTTTCAAAGATATATAGGCAAAACGAGAATATCTACAATTACAATAAAAATAAAGGTTGCAACTAACACCTAGTTCGAAGTAAGTACTTACTACTCTACTCAGAATCACTGTTATCACTAGTATCACTGGTATCTTCTAAATTTATAGTTAATTTGGTTAATGCTGGTAAATATTTAACATAGTCATTTTCCACTGCGATTACATGTTTGATTACATTTTTCCAGTTGGTTGCTGTGATCTTTGTGACTTCTCTTCTAATTAACTGGAGAACAGTAGACGAAAATTTAGGAGTCACCTTTCTTCTTCTTATATTTCCTTCAAGTTGAGTCCATATTAACTCTATTGGGTTCAATGTACAATAGTAATGAGGAAGTCTAAGCACGGTATGCCCATTACGGTGAGTACATCATATCATATCATCAACAACATATTCCTTCTGGTACTGTCTACTATAAACATCCTCCAACAATTGCTTTTTACTATATGATGCCTCAAAGTACAAATCTTTCTCAAATAAAAATTCTTTAATTTGTAATTTGTTTCAAGTAATATTTGGAATTTTCTCATTATTCTTGAATAATATGATACGTTGTCCATGACAATCACACTATATTTAGGTAATCTCGGAAGAAGAGATTTTTCAAACCATGATTCAAAAATTTAACTTTCCATATCCTCATGATAATCTTGACTCTAGAGACGCGTCTTTAATTTTTTTTTTGCTGATATTAATAATACATCGTTGATCCATCTATTTTCTCCACTGCAGTGTAAAATTATAATTATCTGTCCTGTCATGAGTATCACACCAGGTCTCATCTAAATAAACAACATTTTGTTTCATTTTTTGATACTCCAGTTATCTGTCTGATATAAATATAATTGTTTCTTAAAGAAATAATTATTCTAGTACTTTCCATTAGTGTTTATTATGGGTTTATTTAAAATTATGGTTTTTAAGAAATCATCAAAGTGTTGTTGCTGAATATGAGAGAATGTCCTTTTCGAACCAGTTCACTTCGAAGGCTTTCAATAGTTGAAAAAATATTAGCCGCATCCATTTTGTATATTATTCTGATTATAGGTACCTTTAAGTGCGGTTCTATTTGTCTGAATTTGCCACAACCCTTTCTCCTCTGTCTAGAAGATGTTTCTCCTATAATCTTGTAGCAGGTTACTTTGGGCACTCTGATTTAAAAAAAAAACATGTTTCTGCAATTGCCTCCGATTTAGACAATTCAGAACACAATCCTTCATAAACATGTTTCAGCATATGTTTGGGATCATCAGCTTCTGTTTTTTTCTTCAAAAAAACATTGAACGTTTACATCTATGGTTCCTAAGTTGAACTTTTTTTATACTTCATTTCCATCATATTGGTAGCTGAAAATTCTTTGTAAGTTATTCTGTGTAATTCTGTCTATGGTTGTAAGCATATCGATTTACTTTTAGATGAACTGATGATGTGTATGGATTTATATATGAAACCTTTTTAATATAGGATTGAGTAACAAGATCCCTTTGTTTTCTTCTTCAATTTTGTGACCGATATGGTGGTCAGTGCAACTTACTAGTCGTTGAGATTATTTACAATAAACTTTGACACTCAACATTAACAACACAAATATAAAATATAATAATGGACAATGCATTCTAAACATTTTGGTAAGGATAGTAAAACTTAGTTTATTTCATGACATCTTTTGATGGTGTGTTTTAACTCTGATACATAGAGAACAGAAAGAAAAAACAATATGATTAAAATGTAATTAGATGTTCTTAATATTGTATTTATTTTCAAGAACCAAGAGGCCCATATTGTGTAGTTTTAATTTTTAATTATTAAACCTGTCTTAATGGTATGCAACCAGTTATGCATACAAGAATATGTAGAGGTGAATATTTATTTTATTTTTGATGTTTTTCCAGTAAATAACAATAAATGTTGCTCAATTTTATATATATATATATATATATATATATATATATACAGTATACTCCCTCTATAACGAACACGGTTATTACGAGGTTTCGCTTATAACGAGATACATTAGATGTCCCGTGAAATTTCTATTGAACTATAACCGTCTATAGCGAGGCAAATTTGGTTATAACGACCGAAAATAAGATCCAAAAACGTGTTTTTTACGTTTTTAGTCCGGTCGTGGCTATAAATAAATACCTTTTCAAACAGCCCCTCAATAAACTTAACTGCAGCCCGCAATAAACTTCTTTACAATGAATAAATACAACTGTTTCACATCTTTAGAAAATATATGATAGAATGATACTGGACCATTTAAAGCAGTTAAAAATAACAGAGTTCTTAAAATTGCAGAAGCAATAGTTTATGTTATCCTTGAAAATACGGTTTATACATTATGTAGTTGGAAAAATATATAAGTACAGCTTTTTGTTTTAACGTATATCATTGATAATAAAAGTAAACAACTCTTTTATGTTTTAATATAGGTATTTCATTGACAATAAAAGTAAATAACTTTTTTTCAAAAACGCAGTTCAAACAATATTTATTAGCATCTTATATTGCTCCGAATGGCTTCACTATAGGGAGAAGTAGATCCACCAGGCTTGAGAATGGCAAGTGAGACCTTGCCGAAACGTCGCCAAAACAATGGTTTTCAAGAAAACCAGCATTTTACAACGCGGAGTCAAACCCGGAAAAATAGTGACAGCACATGTAGCTCCCGCGGAAACCTCAAAACAAACATATATATATATATATATATATATATATATATATATATATATATATATATATATATATATATATATATATATATATATATATATATATATATATATATATATAAATTAAAAAAGTCTGACATAGATAAATTTATTTCGTTTAAAAATAAAGTTTAAAATAAAATATTATACCTACCTACCCAAGTGTAAACCACTGGGCGGTCGAAACGAAATTTTGTCGGATAAACTACTTTATGGTTTCGGTCGCTCAGGCAAATATTGTTATATCTTACCCAAAAAATGCATACGTTTGCCGATACAAGATAACGCATTGTGATTTGTCATAATAACGATAGCCGATGTTTTCATTGGCTCTTGGTCCACGTGGACTGATCAACAATTTGATGATAACTTCAACTGGGTGACTGCCCTAATTTTCAAACATAATACCATTCACATCTGAATGTAAATATCGATGAGAATATTAAAACTTTGTATTATTATACATCTCAGTCATTGATAATTTTCCAGTTAATAACTACTCCTGGTAGAGTACTTTTATTTTAATTTTTATTGCCTGCTTTTATTACAGATAAATATATTTTTACACAGTCTCACCGAAATACGAGACGACTATACTGTCACTTATGAAGGACAAGCTAAGTGCAGTCTTATAGCATAATAATTTTCCATTCCAGGGTCCGCAAAAAATTGCAAATTTACAAAATTATTTTTTACCAAAATAAGCACTTTAAATAGTCTAACATTTTTCATCTAAAGAACGGCTAAAGCTTCTAAACGCACTTTGAAAAATTGAAATCGGTCAATTAGTAGAGCCTAGGGAATCTTTTAAAGTTATAAATTTTTTGGCTTATAAATAAATAAAACAATTTTGCGAGAAAAGTCGTTTGAAGTGCATGGGAGGTAGGGTGGGGTAGCCCCTCGGCGCATCGACCAAATGTGAATCGGCGAGTTCAAAATTACAACGCTCTCCAAAAATTGCATTTTCTCTGCTTCCTGGCATCCGATTTTGATCTTTTTTTAGTAGTCAATATTTCGAACGACAAGGTTTTCAAATATGATATTTTCAAACACCTGTTTTAATTGCAAATTGCATATTAAGTGGATTTTTACTTTTAGCAAACATATATTTTAAGCTTTGATATCTCGATATACCCAATAAACCGAATGCATTGTTTTTTAAGTACCATATTTATTTATAAGCAAAAAATGTTTATAACTTTAAAAAATTCCTTAGGCTCTCCTAGTTCACCGATTTTAAAGTATGCTTGTATGCTTTTAAAATGCTAAATTTGCAATTTTTTTACGGACTCTAGATTGCAAAGTTATTATGCAAAAAATATTAAACTGGTCCTAAAGAAATTTAGCAGACGTTTCACTCGTATTATAAAGTTTTTCTAGGCGGAATATGAGGGCTGTAAGTTATGTTAATAAGGAATCGAAAAAATTTAAAGGAAAAACTTCATTTTTTGCACTTTTTCCCAATTATTGCTATTTTTAAAACAATAAACAATAAATTCAATTTCTAGATAGTCAAATATGTAAAATTTAATGGCGAAACTTTTACCTTGGTTTATGTTTTCTGTAAGAGCCATCTCTCTCGAGTTATTGGCGAAAATATATCCGCAAAAAGTAAAATTTTTTGATTTGTTTCAAATTTTGTTAAATAAAAAATTAAGCACGATGTTTACGACTAGCTCATATCGTAATTATTGATACGAGGTACATCCTGAAGGGATTTCATCAAAAAAATTAAATTCTTTTAAAAAATGTCCACTATGGTCTGCTTTTCGACTGATCCTGGACTACAAGAAAAGAAATTGAGAAATAAAATGTGTTTATAAACTAAAATGTTTGTTTAAATACAGAAGACATCTCCCCTACTACAAATCCTTTGAATTGAAGCATGTGGCGGAAATGAGAATGCTTAAATGGATAAGAGAGGTGACAAAAAAGGATAAAATAAAAAATGAGTGTTTAGGGGAAGTCTAAGGGCGGCATCGGTTGATGCCAAGATGAAAAAGCATTTTGGCAACAAGCTAAAAAAAAATTATGATTATTTACTCGTTTGGCCTCAATTTCCTGACTATTTCTTTCCTTTTGACCTTTTTGCTGTTTTCATACGTTTTTATAGTATTTATAAAGTTAGTTGAAACATTTCACTCCGACGAGATTTATAAGGGCAGTTCAATATTACATTTACCAGTAATCAAGTTAAAGTATAAATAACACGCGTCAATGTTTCAAACGAATTTGAGCAATCCCCGTACTTCGTAGGAAAGAGATAGAAGAAAGAGAGAATGAAAGATACATTCCATCAAATAAATATTAGACATTGATATGTTCTTCAAAATCACCTATATTTAACAAACTACTTGGAGGTTCGCTTCCAGCCGGCGGCGATGGTGTACAGATAAGAAACGCTGTTGATTCATGCCAGTGCTGTTCAACTAAAATGTTTATTATTTTACGAAGTAACTGTTTTATATCATTATACTGTCAATATGGCCTATTGCTTATATATAAATTATTTTTGTTGCTAAATATGACATGTTAAAAACTTTTTTATACACTTATATACTTTACGACAGTTTTAAGTAAATTAAAATTGTCCTTATTCTGTTCTTCATTAATCTATATTTGAATATAAAAATAAATGATGCGCCCATGTCTGGTAATATGATATTATTCTTTTAATGTTTGTCCGCAACCAGTTTTTTGGGTGTTTCAACTGACTTTATGAATACTATACCTATTTATATCGTTAAACTAATATAATATTTTTTTCAGAAAATAATGACCTGCAGTTTACAGTATTATGGTCTCCGTCCAGATTTTTACATCTTAAAATTTATTTTTACGTTTTTCTATGCCTTGTTACGTATATTTTACTCATGTTGTTACTTAAGTGTGTTACCCTGTTAAGGTGCTCGATAAGAAATTGAATTTATTAACTCCTTTAAAGCCGATAACTCTTGTTCAATAGTCATTTTACAATAATCAATAACGAACAGATATTTAAAAAGTTAATTATTGAAATAGTTTTCATAGCTTCATTACACTTAATCACAATAAGCTTCTATTTAAGTAATCATCTTTAACAGTCTGTCATCGACTACATAAATGTTTAAATAGTTTAAATTTGACATTTTTATACAATTTTCAGCTGCATCCTTCTCTGTCAAAAGTCCATTTTTAATATTAGTACGTACGTTTCAATTTTTATATTCATCTAGATATTTTAGCATTTATTTCAGATCAATGACCTCTTCGGCTATCATTATCTAATTTGATCGTAAATAAGTGAGATTTTTTAAATACTTTAATAAAAAAAATGATATTGTAGTGTTTTTAAAGTAAGTATCTGAAGAAATTAATGAAGCATGTATCAGAATCAACTTTTATACATAACTCCCTCTATTATAACTATACCTCCAGAAACAGGCTTTGAAGATAAAATCAAATTGTTCTCAGCCAAATATTTGGTGAAATATTCACTCTCGATGAGAGTTAGACGTTTGAAGATTAGATACGTGCGGACAAATATTGACCTCTATTGGCTCTATTCGCCTCGAAAATAGGTCATTCCGTGCACTTCACGGGACTTAACTGTAGTTGGTGTTGGCTGTCGGTGCAAAGAGCTCATGCCCAACTACGGCACAGCAGTGACCGAATTTTAAACCGGTCGTTACTTACTTCATGAACATTAACTTTACAAATGTAGATGCTACTCTGTAACAAAAAGGTGTACCTCACTTCAGATGGTGTCGGAATGTAAACAAACAAGTTTTGTAACCCGGTCGATAGAGGCGCTGATAATCAATGTTTGCGAAGTTCATATACAAACTTTTTGGAAGTGGTTGTAAGATGAATCTTTAGGTGAGCGGTAGAGTGCCCTTCTGGTAATAATTATTTGAAGAATCAAATCTCGCTTCAAGCAATTTTTTTAATAATATCGTTCATTTGATGATAAATAAATGTAGATAAGTTTTATGTACTTATAAAATAAATAAAAACAATGCATGCTGTAGACACATTTTTGCCGTCTTTTATGGCATGTGCCCGTCCATATGTTCCTGTAACATATTCTCTAACATCTACCACGTTTTTTAGACTCCTAGAAAAATCAAACAAATTACTCTCAGTTGTTTGACAATATTAATTAGTTTTATAAACCTTTTCGAATTATAGTTGCATATGCCGCTTTCTGAAGTAAAGAAAGTAGTTAAGAAAAAAAAGCTGAAAAAATGGTATACGGGTTTTTGAAGGTTCTAAAAGGTGTATGAGGGGTACCTAGCTGATAAAAAATCCGTGAAGACGTACAGCTGATTTTGCTTTGTTTTTTTTTAAACATTGTTACATTGTATTTTACACATTGTTCGACCCAATTTACACCAATTTTAAATTTGTTATATCGAGTTACGATATCTTTTTTTTGTTTTTTTTTAAATCCCCTGTTTCCGGATCAATGGTATTATCATGTGCATTGAAGACACCAAAATAACAGATTCATTTCTTTTTGGACAATAAGACACCAACATAATATCTTCATGAAAACTTTTTTCTTCTCTTTTTTATCAGACAAGAACTCAGCGGGGATCTCACGCTTATTCTTGCGTATTATACCAATATAAGTTATTTTTTTGATGTAGCAATTTTCTTACTAAAACGAAATACTGGTCACCCAATTATCGCCTGTAATATTATGATTAGTTCCCTCTATACCAATTGTAGTACAATATCTTCAGCAGTATTGCTAAACTTATACGGGCCAGCAGGTTGAGTTCCGACATATGTTTCGAGATTGTAAGTGTAAGAAGTTTTGGCATCAACCAGAGCTAACATCTATATCCCATACTTCGCTGGTTTATTGGGTATATATTGCTTGTATGAGCAGCGTCCGCTAAAGGCCGATAATTGCTCTTCAACAGTCAGATACGCACTAGCAATAAAATTACAATTTTGAAAATTAGCCAAGAAAATTTCGAAAACATTTCTAATGGGTGCTAATTTGTATAATTCCCTTCTTTCTTTTTGCGTATTTATATCGTCAAATGTCAAACAACGGAGGAGAAATCTAAATCGTTTTTCGTTCATCGCGAGATAATAGGATTCAACTCTATGGCCTTTGGAATTATCCCATATTATATGACCGTTTTTTGTTGAATTTCTCAGTGTTCCTATCAAAGCTCTTCCTTTCATTAGTTAATTTAGCATTCCGATCCCTATGAAATCTCTTTTGAACAAATTGTTATTATACGAATGATGGCCTCGGACATAAAAAGTTTTTAGACAATCAATTGCAAGCATTGCATTGCGGGCATCACGTTTTGGTCCAGGTAAGTGTGTTATATTATGAGAACGTGTTAGCACTTATACATTACCACAATCCTTTCTCCACTCAGTCGTCATATCCTTTCCATTGTAAAATTTGCAACCATCAATTTGTTCATCGTCTCTTTGTGATAAACCTTTATCTTCATCTGATGTGAGTTCTAATTCTGAGCCTGTCTCATGGTCACTTATTTCCATTATAATTTCATTTTCTTCTTTATCTTCCTCATTTTCATCTAATTGACTCTCCTCTCTACTTAATATTTCGTCAAACCATCTTAACCATACAGCTGAGTCTGTTATACTCTGTATACGCCTTCCTTTATAGACAGACATGTTTCTCTGAAGCCAAGAAGGGAGACACTATAAAATTATGTATCAAAATAATGCATACACTTAATGCAATAACGCAAAATTGAATATTTGACAAATGTGAATATAGTTCTGAGAAGTATAATTCAAGAGAAAACAACACTTACTCAATTGATGACAAATTATTATATAAAAACACTACGTAGGTACTCGACAAATAATGTCACACTGTTAGGCGCGCAGTCCTTAATCGTAGACCAATCGTGTTTACACATGCGTAAGAATAAGCAATTAACTAGTTCGCTGCAACACGCCTACTATTGTGATATTCCGTGAAGCTGTTCCAAAATCGGGGGATACCTTCGGCAAAAATCGGTAGACCATATACAATGACGTATATCATATACACACTTTTAAATTTAAAATTATAAACAACAATATTTTGGAACATAAATGTATCTAAGTATAAATAAAAAATTAAGTCAAATAATACTTAATACCAAATACAAAATTATGATATTAATAAGACATTATTATTGAATCTTTGGTAGTTTCCCTATCTTTTAAAAAGTACAGAATAACGAATCTCCGAGGATTTCCCTATCTTTTTAAAACGTACGAGATACGTAACGTATTCCTATCGGGAATCCCCCTAAAGGGATATTCCTATCAGTTGATTTGATTGATGTATTAAAATGTATACAAACGTATTAAAAATACTGAAAATTTTTTGATGGTAACACAAATAAAAGATAAATTGTGTTATTGAATTTATTTTTAAGTAAAAGTGCATTTTGATATTTTTTCTCAAATCGGTAGATCCAAGGAGGATTTCGGTAGTTCTGTAGACAGGTATCAAATTCGGTAATTCGGTAGATCTACCGAAAAATCGGTAGACGGAACATCACTAACTGAACTACTGAACTTATGCTTATGCTAATTCGTATTACAATATTGTAATACAATTGAATTATTGAATGAAACTAAAAGGGAAGGTAGAAATTTATTTACCTGTGGGACTGAATTTTTAAGAGGAAAAATTAAATTATAGATCTGGCAGTGTCTTCTAGAACAGAGGGAAAAGTTGAGCTTTGTTGCTTTGCTATTTTCGCACACAGCAACGAATATCGAGTGCTATCGTAAACAAATTAATGTATGGCGCGATTTTTTTATGTGCATGACATTGGCTATCTGATTCTTAAAAGTATTCATTATAATACATTTGGATATTGTTACCTACAAAAAAATTAATAATATTTTATGTGTATTTAAAATATTTATTTTTTTGTCATGTGATATAAAACTACAACTGTATAACAAAAATAAAAAAATCGATTTGGTTTTCGATCCCAGATCTATAAGAATACTCCTTGTTTTCCCACAAAACAATTATGTTGTCAGCGCTTCTATCGACCGGGTTACAAACTTCTTTTATTTAGATTTAAAACGGAGGACATATCTATATATTCGTTGGTAAAAGCCTGTGACATTAATGTACACTCATAGACAAAATTATCAAATAGTTTTTGTTATCATTGTTACTATAGTGGAAATCACATTCAGATGGCAGTGTAAGCATATAAAATAACAACGTTGCCAATTCTACTGTCATTGTAAATTTTGCTACATTTGTAAAATAAGCAGGGCCAAACTCAGGGTCGACTAAGATATGTTTAGGTAAGTTAAAATTTTTAATAGAATATTCGTGAATGAAATAAATGGTCATAATTTCTAAAATGCTTTTATACATACACATTTAACCACAGCTATTAAATTATATGAACTACATTAACAATTTTAGACCTATTTTGTTAAACCCATAGTGAACATTTATTAATAAGTATTTAATGATAGTGGTTTAAGAGAATATCCCAGAAATGTAATTTTCAATTGTTATCATTTTCATAATCTAGTTCTTCTTCCGAATCATTGATTAATGAAATTGTAATAGATTCAATGTCATTTTCCATGTTCTCTACTGTCCAAAAATTATTCTCCAATTTTATATCATGGTTGAGGTAATTTTTCCAATGTCCATTGTTCTGTACTTTTTCATATCCTTCATAAATCAATGTTTTAACGGCGTTTCGTTTGAAACTTGAATTCCTAGAGGACACGTACCGTTTCATTTTACTCCACACCATTTCTATTGGGTTCAGTTCACAGTGATAAGTCTTAAGGTGTGGACATCTACGCGGTATTATTCGTCACTGTGATTAGTGTATTTTTCAATTCATGAGCAGTTTCCAGAAGTTCTTCTTTTTAGGTAATCTTCTTCAAAATAAATATCCTTTTCATAAAGCTACTCCTTAATTTGACGTTTCACATAATATTGTTTGGGAAGTTTTAGTTTCCTAGAATGATAGATGCATTGTCCATTACAATCACATTCTTTTTATTTTTTTGGAGATTCGGTATTAACATGTCTTCAAACCATTTCTCAAACAGATCTCCGTCCATCTCTTCATGGTAATCTTTAGCACTTTTTTTGGTAAGAAAAGTCATGTCAGCAGCTTTAAAAAATCCATGTTTCCTGCATGGGCTAAAACAAATCTTGGTCCTTTTCCGCTCGGAGTTTTTAAAGCTGTGAGTCCATTTACGAAAGCCTGTCGTTAATTTTTTATTGTTGTATCTTGCCATACTTGTAGATTGGTAGTTCCAGTATTAACCACGATTCGTCCATATAAATGATGTTGGCTCCTTGGTTCCTCAGTTTCTTTATTTCCCTGAGAAAATGGCGCCTCGAAGCGACTATTGTTTTTTTATTAATATTGAATTTCTACCCTGCTTGCCATATATAAAATCCATGTCGTGCAATAGTCTTCTCAATGTACTCTAAGAAAAATTCGGAAGACACTCCGTTTCGTTATTTTTTTCAAGTACTACGTCAAGGGTTGGAGGAATGTTGTCCATAAAAAACCGTGCACTACTTGTCTTATTCTAGAACGAGTTATTTCTCACGGCTATTCGAATAACCCGTTCTTTTTTTTTTTTTTTTTTTCTTATGGGAGTTACGAGTCAAGGTTAGTAGATATTAAGTAGGTTGTCTCGTAACTATAGACCAATCAAATGCTCACTTTTTAAAGGCGGGAATACGTCACCCATACGACACTTTTAAAATTGCCATAATCTTCAATGCTAATAAAAGGTTCAAAAACTTAGGTTTTGCAATATATTTTGGGATTTTCTTGGCTATAGGGATGTTAAGTGGTTCTTATATTAGTAATTATATCAATTTTTTTTTCTAAAATCAATAGTCTGATGACAAAAAATAGAATTGATTATAGTGATAATATTGTTTGTTTTAAATGGAGATAACAGTTTATTTCGCACAAAAACCCAAAAAACAGTAGAAAAAGTTCAAAAGCAAAAATACTAAATATGTAGGAACTTACTTATTATGTTTTTCCTGGAATTTGCAGCATTCTTATCATATCTACTGGTAGGCAAAAAAAAACAAATAGGTAATATAAATAATTTGTTATTAGATTAAAATACAAAAAATGATTAGTCCTTTAAGCACAAATCTTCAAGCTATATATACTTATCTCATCTAAAAAATATATCATTATTATAACGTACAAAACTACATATAATTGTTAGACAAACCTTGATATCACGGCTACGAAAACACACTTCACAAGTGTTTATGTACACAAATAAAATAACTAAATAATAAGTCTCTATAAATAATATTGTCCTTATACCTATACTTAAAAATAAAAACTAAACAAATAAACGAACTAATGATACTATAGAGACAACAACAAACGTGAACTTAAACTCAGACGTGCAGACAACTGTCCATCAACTGTCAAATTTGACTTTGTCGTATGAGTGACGTAAGCATTCTGCCTTCCCCTCGCTTCGCCCACATAGTTACGAGACAACCTACTTAACATCTACTAACCTTGGTTACGAGTGGCCCATTTTTACTTTCACCTCTATATCGGAATACCGTTCGTTTAGAGACTCTAGTCATAGCTGAAACTTTCCTCACTATTGTTGATACATTTTTATCATTGTTCCTGTTTGATAAATAGTTAAAACCATTTAACACAATTTTTTGCATCCGCTATTTAAAAAATTACCGTTTTTTTTTTATTACACTTGCTGCCATTTTGACATTGACACGACACAAACGTTTGACAAAAACTGAATGTCCTTTTAATGACTCCCAACATTTTATCTACCTGAACTTATAATTGCAGGCATTAAAGAATAATTTTGAATTTATAATTAGATTAATTCTATATAATTTTTTAATGTCTGTAATTGTAAATTCAGGTAGAGAAAGTTTGGTGTCATTAAAAGGATATTTAGATCAAAAAGGGATTTTACATATAATTATTTCATTTCCACGAATTGCAAATAATTTTGAAGAGAATGTGTAAAACCGAAAAGACCAGATTCCCGAAATACAACTTTCTATTTTTAAAATACCAGCACAAAAAATTGTATATTTCAAAAAAAGTTTTACAAAAGTGCAATATTTTTCCAGTTTACATTCATAAATATTTCCCAAATTATAATTATTTTATAGGAGTCGGCCGATAACGTTCGATTACAAACTTTGACAACATTGTAGTTATTTGTGACTTAAAGCACAGGCTTATCTCTGTAACGCTGCCATCTGGATGTGAATTTTAGTATAGAATAACGATATGTTGATTTAGTATTAATTATTCATGTATATTACGGTTATACGAAACATGTTTAGACTAAAAATTTAAACATTTTATTAATATCATCACAGATACATAGTCACTATATAAACTTATCGAAGAAAAACATTTATCTTTATACAATATGATAGGTATTTAGAGTTTGAAGATTAATATTTATATTTTAACTTTATATTTATTTAGTAACATTGACGTCCATTTATCGAATTTTGATTGTTATAATTTAAAGATTTTATCTCTGCCTGTATTTTTGTACCTGAATAAATAGCTTTCCTACGCAACCTGTGTTTTATTTATACTATTTGAATTAGCGAATTTTAATCGAGGTAAGTCCGATATTAATATACAGCAACAGTATATATTCCGAGAAAACTCTCTGCTATATTGAAATATAGATGTGCATAAAAATTCAATTATTTTATATACAGTGTGGACCAGAAGTCTGGAAACTAGAACTTTAAAAACTTAGGTTTTTTATTTTACTCCATACCAACCCTCTGGTTTTGAAAATGTTAATATCTTCGTGTATTCGTGATCTGACATCCTAGCAATGTATTCAGCCCATCTAAGTCCCTGCACTTTAACGAAATGTTGTGCCCATCTGTTAAGAACTGAGTTTTTATCATGTATAATTTCACCGTTAGTGTCTTTACAAATTTTTAATCGTGGTTTAAATTCTCGACGGCTAGTATTTAAGGATTTGTAGTATTTCCTCGTTTCATTTTTATCGAATAAACTTTGTATCTCACTGAGAGTGTTCTGTGCGTATTCCCTCTTCTTACGTCGATGGATATGTTTTTCCTCTCTTCTAAGACGTCTATACTCTTCTTTTTGACGTGACAACGTCTTAAATTAGGTTGTGGCTCGGAGTCATTTAAGAAAAAGTGTAACGCCCGCTCACGTCTGTTACAGTGAGTCGCCGAACGAGAGAGAGGCCCGCCGGACCGGCGAATGCCTTGCGTCTCTCTCCCACTCAAACATGATCGGTCCGCTGCGCGCGGCACTAGAGAATTAGGCGCGTTGAATCGCTAAAGTTGAAAATCGTTGAAAGTATCGTCAGCTGTGTCTGTAGTGAAAATGTGGACTGCTTAGATTCGTCATTTACAACAACTACAACAATAAAGGTAAATAATTGTACACTAATATTTCATTATCGTAAACTATGATTGATTGATTAATTGTTAGATTGACACAAAAGTTGAGAAACTGAGTTTATAGGTTATGTCATACTATTGACAAATGTTGATAGTGTTAAGTAAATTATTAGCTTAAATCACTCTGCAATCAATCGTAATTCAGTCGATTGAGAAGAAACAGCGCGTATTGCTAGTCAAACATTTAAAATAACAAATTATAACTTCTAACCTGTCAAAACAGGGCGACCAAACAAACGAACTAAACCGACCAATCACCACGCGCGGAGTTAGAATTTAACTGTGTTTAGCAAGAATTTCAAATTCCAATTTTAGTAAATGTTTTAATTTTCAACTTTACCATTTACATTTACAAATTTTAATTAATTTCAAATTTATTTAGCAAAAATTTGAACCTTCGATCTGAATAAGTGTTTTGATTTTCAAATTGATTCTTTAAAATTAAAAATATTAAAATATATATAATCAGAAGTGAACGTCACATAACATTATCTGTACTTATTATTATTTAATATGTAGGCAAATACATGTGACCATACTTGGTAGACACAATTGGAAATAGTAATTTTTTATAACTGAAAAAAATAAATATATAAAATACTGGTAGCAAACAATAACTTCAATGATCGATATCTCCGCAACTAATTGATATATCGAAAAAATTTTCAAATAAATTTTGTAGAAAATAATAAGATCAATAATATAATATAAAATAAATAATATATAAAAATATAATATATAAAATATAAATAATATATAAAATACCTAATAAATCGGTAATGCAATTCTTATTTTCATTCAATTCCTTGTTCCTATTGTGCAATTTAATAATATTCATATCAATAAATATTCTACCGAGAAAAAGACGTTGTCACGTAAAATCTTCGCACGTAAAACCGACTTTACAGGCAACCGATTTTTTTTTCTCCGTGTACAACCTGCGTCAATGGTTTTTTGATATGCTGCGTTCTTTCTATTTGTGGCCATTTCGCACTCATGATCAAACCAATGATTTCTTTTTTCTGACTTGGTTTTGCCCAATATTTCAACGGATTTCTGTAACACAATATCTCGTATACTTGCCCATAATTGGTTAATATCTTCTTGTTCTTCTAAATTTTTTGGCCTTATTTGATCTTCTATTTGCTGTCTGTATACATTTGCAATGTCGGGATCTTTTAGTTTATTAATGTCGATTTTTTCTCTCCTCCCGATCTCCCTTTTTAAATTGGATATTCTCTCTTTAAATCGTGCTTTAACTAAATAATGATCACTATACTTCATCTAATTTACTTACCGTTGCACGTCATAGCCCGTGAGGTCACATGATACCCACACGAAATATTTAGGCGGTAGGTGTGTTCTTTTTTAGAATCACTTTGCCGAGTACTCTAGCATTACAGCCACTAGACATATTTTATTATAAACGCGTAGAAATAATATTTAAAGATTTCTATTAATGTTAACTTAAAGAAATACACAATACTATGTTTCATTTAATTTGTATAAATGCACTATAAAGCGTTTTTATGAAGAACATTTGTTCGGAACATACTGTAACTGTAATCGAACGAAGGTGATATTTTGGCATAAATAAAACACTTATTTGACAGTTGTGGTGTTGACTAATGTTAATAAGTAATGAAAAAAGTGTTGTTTTTGTTAAAGTATTCCATTTTACATCTTTATACGACGAATACAAGCGGCTCAAATTGTTTTTAACAAGATTATTATTTAACTCTTATTTTGTTTCTATTTATTTACATTATATATTAATTTGTTTTATTGTATAATCCACTTTTGCAATAATTATGTGACCAATTTGATTTAAAATGGATTCAAGATTTTTTTATACTTTGGCAACTATGTCAACTTCGATCTCTGTCAATGATAATGACGTGCAACGGTAAGTAAATTAGATGGACTGTATCTATGTTTGCTCCTCTAAAAGACCTGACATCTAATAAGTTAGAGCAGTGTCTTGCATCGATGATTATATGATCTATTTGGTTAATCGTTTCATTATCTGGAGATTTCCGAGTTCCCTTGTGTATATCTTTATGGGGAAGTCGTGTCCCAGCTATTACCATGTTCTTAGACATCGCAAAGTTTATGATTCTGAGACCGTTAGCATTAGAGTCTACGTGTAGGTTCTCTTTTCCGATGGTGGGCGAAAATATATTCTCTCTTCCGACTTTGGCATTGAAGTCTCCTGCTATTATTTTGTCATTTTTTGGGCACTCATCGTATTCTCGGTCTAGTGCCTCATAGAACATGTCTTCTTCATTATACCCTTTTTTTTCGTTGGAGCATGGATGCTAATAATGTTAATATTAGCGAACTTCCCTTTAAGTCTTATTCGACATATCCTATAATCAATAACTTTAAAATCGATTACACTATGTTTGACCTTTCTGCTTACAATAAATCTGGTACCAAATTCGTGTCGGGTAGGATTTCCACTGTAGTAAATATTGCAGTTATTTTTTTCCAGGATGCCTGAGCTAATCCACCTCATTTCCTGTAAAGCAATATCTGCTTTGGCATTATTCGTTTCTTGTATAAGCAGAGCCGTGGCTCCAGGCTGATAAAGGCTTCTTACGTTCCTAGTGCAAATTTTTAAATCATTATCCTTATTTCGTTTGCGAGTTCGTCGTAGGTTAGACAATCCGGTTTCTTTCTTTGTAGCTCTCATAACAAAAGGTTTTTTACAGGGTTGGGTAGTTAACCCAACGCCAAAGCCCCTTTTCGGAGTGCCATTTCACCCGCTCTCGTCAGTTCCCGACCCAACTTTCCACCCGGGTTTGATACCGGATTTCCAGTTGGGTTGCTTGGTTTACAGGAGAAACCGCGTGAAGGTGAGAGTCGGATTTGAGTAGAAGAGGCTAATTGAAGTAAACTGGAATCAACTCCATGTTTTCGCATTCTACCCCTTTATGCCCTGGGCTATAATTCATACAGTCCACAAATAGTTTATTTTATGTATAATTTCGGAGCAAAGCTGGACATACAGCCCTTCATACGGTTCATATGATTCATTAACGAGATTGATCGATGGTCGGGACATTCTTTTCCATTAGCTGTTTTTGGTATTGGAATAAATGTGGATAACAGTCATTCTTTAGGAATAATATCAGTATCGTATATGACGTTTAACAGATGTTGTTATAAGAGAGTTCATAAGTTTTAATAGTTCTGTATGATTTTCGTCGGATAGGCCGTGTCAAAAGAAAATTTTTTAACATTAAGAAACCTCTTTGAATTTACCATTAAGTACCAGAATAAACTACCTGAAGAAAAGAGGATGTCTTAAGAAGGGCAAATACTAAGAGATGTTTACTTAATTAAGGTACGAAAAATTGGATACCTGGGCCATATAGTGAAAGGAAAAAATATGTAGATTGTGGCTACGAAATATAAAGAACTGGACAGGCATTAATAACACTAGCGAGCTTTTGCATACCGCAAAAACAGACGTCTAGCCTTAAGATAAATCAGCAACGCACTATAGGTGCACGGCATTATAAGAAGAAGACCAGAATACGTGTTCTAAAATTGTATGTGTGGCCTATTGTGTGGTATGCAGTCGAAAGTTGGTCCATTAAAGTGAAGACTTTGAATAGGATCCAAGACTTCGAGCTGTGGGCCCTTCGTCGTCTGCTTTATATTCCGTGGACTCAACTCACAAATGATAAGTTTTGAGAAGACAATTGTTGAATACGGTGAAATATCGTAACTTACCTTACATGGGACATTATATGTTAAGGGGACCTCGATACTCGATACCAAAATTATTATTACAAGCAAGAATTGGAAAAAAACGAGGACCTGGTAGAACCCAACATTCCGGACTAAGAAGTACAAGAGACTGGTGTGGAATGCCAGACGCCGATACAATCTATATTTAGACAGGCCGAAGATGTTCTGGTCGTCTTACAAGCATAGAAAATAGAAAAGAAATGGATAATTGATCGCCGACTTGCAACTTTGCACATGACACCCGAAAAAGAAGCATAGATGAGAAAACAGCTGAAGTCTTCTATATCTCTACGATAACTCGGTGCATCCAATCTAAAATTAGCCACAGTTTTTGTCAACTAGCTTTTTTATTTTTAAAAGAACGTACATTTATGTAAAATAGTCTTAGTAGATATGTTTTTTGTTTTACACAACACAGCCTTTTGACCCTGAAATGCGGTCTTTTTTAAATTGGTTGTGTAAAAATCTACGGTTGTGAAGCATGCACGTGCCTCTACCTTATCGGGAACAAGGAATAATATTCAAGGAATAATAATTTTTAGTATTATTAAAATTTTATTACTTGCGTTATTATTTAATGATAAACATTGCAATTCCGTATCTGCGATAGAGGGGTATAGAGGGCTAATATCTTAAGCTTATGTTCGAAGAAAATTTACAACGTATCCTAGAAGATATAAGGATAATATATGGAATTGTTAAGAAAGATTCTTTAGAACGACGAAAAGATAGATTAGTCACCAATAGATGGGTAGAAAAGCTCAAAAACACTACGAAAAATTTTAAGGCAGTGTAAGCAAGAATAAAAATATAAGTTAGAAAGTTGCAAAGCAACGAAAGACTTAACAAAAAAAGGCATTACGAAGATTAGAGAAAATATTGAAAAAGTTTAAACAGAATTACGGAAAAGAAAGGAGGAACATAATACTGACACTAAGGGAGAGAGATTTAATCTTAAACAACATCCAATATCACACGGTATTTGATTCTTGGAGGGGGCTGAAATGGAAACATTTCCCTCAGTCGATTTAATTATTTTCCTATTTTGAGGGCTATCACGAAACCGATATCCTTGTTTGAATTTGAATCTTGAGAAGTGAATTCTTTGGCCAAAATTCTGGCAGATACACTTATGATATTGTGGTATTCTAAGCTTCGACCAGATTACCTATTCTAGAATTCGGACGGAATTACATTAGCATCTATTGAAAGAAATTGAAATAGCAGTATCTTGTTTGTTATGTTTAAAGTACAATAATGAACTTTTCTAATTCTTCGTAGAAGGCTTCTTATCAAAGTCTTTATGCGCCGAGATCAATTGTAATATTTAATTGTTCATATAACACTCCGGTATAATATTTCTATATAATATCAGAATGTTGTGCAATAAATAAACATACTCCCAAGTTAATAGTCACGTCATTGTTTAATTTAAAATTTAATAGCAAAAATAATGTGTAATCTAAAATATTTTTCAAATTGTATAATCATATGTTATAAAATTGTTAAAAACATCATTCATTTTAATCAATTTATTACCATCAGAATAAAATTTATTACGGCTAGCTCAGGATAAAAAATGGAATTAAATATTATGTTGATATGGGATTAGGCCATAATCGACTGTATTGAAAATTACAAAAGAGTCAAATTAGAGAGGAATGATAATTTGAGAACAAAACCAAAAACTGAAAGTATCAGCTATAATGGAGCTACTAACACTTTGCAGCACAGACAATACTTATTTTCAACTTGTTAATGATTTTTACAATCAAAACTTTGGATTAGCCATGGACTGATCCTTATCTCCATTATTAGCAGATATTTTCATGGAGGAATTCGACCAAACATTGTGCATAACATGACCAACAATCCACAGTAAAGTGGAGATATGTATATAATATGTAGACCACAAATGTGTTTTCCATTTGGCCTCACGTACCAGAAGCAATAAATAAATTTCTCATGGACATCAACAGCAAAGAAGAAACTAATTCACCATGAAAAAAGAAAAGAGCAACTCAGTTTATTTTCTGGATGTATTAATTATAAAATAGGATACAGAATATGCAACCAAAGTTTACAGAAAACCAACTCCAGCCAACAGATATTTAAATCACCACTCAAAACACAGCATAAACATTAAAAAAAGAACACTAGAAATCCTGAGATTTCCTACTTGGCGAAACTAACAGCAACTGCATATGTCGCCCTGATGATACCTAATGAGGTTGAAATATGTATAAGCGACTGGCGGATGCTCTGCATTGAAATTAAATATAATACCGTCTTTTTGTATTAAAAAAAGAATTATCAAATTATTAAACAAAGATTTTAATAAAAAATGATTACCCGTTGTCATTTATAAATAATCAATTTCACAAGATTGAAGAAAGTCAATAACAGAACCACAAGCAATCCAGAGATGCTAACAATAAAGGATTTAAGGATGACAATAATACCATATGTAAAAGATTTAGTACAACGTCACAACAACATTCAAAACAACCAATACACTCAGTGGCGAACCCAGGGGGGGGGGGTTGGAGGTCCCTATTCCGACACTGTTGCTCACACATTTTAATGACTCAAAATGGAGGTAACATCATAAAAAAATTTCGGTGACCAACCAAACCCCCTCCCCCCCCCCTAGAGGCAAATTCTAGGTGCGCTACTGAATACACTGTTTCTATTATATTCAAAACTGTGAATGCAACAATTTTCATGTGGGAGAAACCGCAGGACCAGTAAGTGTCAGTCTAAACAAGCATGAAACATGCATCAAAGATAAAGACTTCTATAAATCACAGATATGCAAACATGCCTGAGACGGAATACAATGGAAAGATGCATTAATAGTCGTTAAAGAAACAGGCATGATAAAGAGAAAAATCAAAGAAGTAGCTCTCATCTTACTTACTGAAGAAAAATATGTAGCAAACCCAAATATATCAGCAGAATGCAGTAAGCTCTGGTTGACAATATTAATAGAAGTTACCAACAAGAGCATACCAACATTAGCGGATTAATAGAAATTCGAAGACACGTCATCTACAATTATACCTACATAAAACATATACAACACACAATACATAAACATATAATACATAAAGGCATAATACATCGACACACACAACAATCAGAATTTAATATCATCCTGAAGGTACTAGCATCACCCTCAGAATTGTCAACTGGGAATATGGCTGTATGTCTGCAAGATCGAGGCCAAGTGGGCCCGCCGTCGGTTTGATGGTTTGAAGAACAAGAATCGCCAAACAACTTTTAGTTGTAATAACACTGTACTATTTTTAAAATAATCTTTTTTGAAAACTTGCTCTTAATTTATGACGTTAGTTTTTTCTTTTTTGTATAAATTATCTTCCAACGAGATATTTCACAGGTTTTATGACTATTACTGTTCTACTATTACACATTGTTTGAGTGTGATGTTTTAATTTTTCCACCACCATTAATTTTGTGTGTTCCCTTAACATAACCAACCACATACTTTAACTGTTCTCTTATGAAAGAAGTAGTAGCGGTAAAATTAAATTGTTCTGATTTATAATAATTTTGGATTTCTAGATGTTAAAATATTTTTATTGCTTACAAGTTTAAAAATATTGTTTACTTACCTGCTTAAACAGATTCATTATTGTACTTATCTACTTATAGTTCTACCAAAGCCGGAAATTTGTTTAGGGAAATTGACAGTAGTTTTGGTAGAAATGCATTGGATATTTTGAGTTTAGAATGACTGAACCACAGATCAAGGGCAACAACATAGTAGAGGCACTGTTTTTCGAATGTTTTAGTCACAGTACAAACTGTAAAAATGCTCTCTTATGAATAAATACTCTTAGAAGCCGATTTTCTACTTCTAAGTCAGTAGCATAGGAACGATTGGCTGCTACAGGACAATAGGATCAATACTCTTTGTTCCGACTCATTTTTTCAAAGTTGGTAGGACCTCGAATGTAAGCCCTATTTTGGAACAAGAAGCATTGAGAATGTCAAATCTGATTTTGACGAAACGTCTGCAGCAATCTCAATTCACTGTACGGAAAACAACTTGATTAAAGATTTTTTTCTTCATACCACTATAGGGTCGTTAACACTACAATTTAATGTGAATTATGAGGGGTGCTCCAAAAAAGATTGGTATATCAAACTTATAGTTTTTCTTATGGAGCACCCTATATTTGTTGACATTTTTAAATTGTGCTGTTATAAGGGTTATTTCTAAACCTATACCTGAATACAGGCTGTTTTGATTTATTTCGATTTTTCTAAAAATGTACAGTTTTAGAAAAAATTAAATATCTACCAATCTAACATTCTGGGAAAAATTTGTTCTTGGGACTTAATAAAAAAAATTTTTGTCGTATTTAAGCGGATATTTATTATAAAAAAAAAATTTTACACGGCGGTCAAAATATTAGATTGTTCTATTAGGACATTCAAGCTGTAATAACGAACTTATTTTAAATAGAACACCCTGTATTTTATTAGTATGTCGTGTGGCAAATTTAATTAGCTTTCAAACTATATTGGGTTTCCTATACCTATCATCCTTCATTTTTAAAATATTTAAAGATTTCCTAATTTGTAAGCTTTAACAATAATTATAATCAAGAATGTCGTGGTTTTGTACAACACATCAAAAAACACAGGCGATATACTCATCTATTATTTTATCACACATGTTTTATTATTTAGTTTAATATGGCCTACATGTGACATTGAATATTTTTATTTTAATGGCACACCCGGGATTATATACCTTATATAGACGTAGTTAAGCAGAATAAGTCCAACCCACAAATAGCAATTGTTGAGAAATTGATTAATAGTTGAATATTTTTGATTACTGTGACAATGACTATTATCTTCTTCTTTTGGCATCATAACCTTGGACAGGTCTTTGCCTGTCTGGCTATGTCCTTCCATTCAGATCTCTCTTGGGCCCTTCTCATCCATTGTCTTATATTCATGCTTTTCAGGTCGTCTTACACGTCATCCAACTATCTCGTCCTGGGCCTTCCTACCGGCTTTCACTGTAACATCTTTGTCACATTTCACTGTAACAGCCATGACAGTCTTTGACTTTTCACAAATCTTACAATGTCATACCCTTCATGCAGTTCATTAACCTCGTCATTTCTCCTGATTCTCTCAAATGTCCTGAGTTTTGGGTTTCCTCTTTTTTCATTACCCAGGTTCACAACCATAGGTTACAACGGGTCTAATCAAAGTTCTGTAGATAGTCATTTTGGTTCTTTTGTCTAATACTTTCGAAGGCATCAATCTTTTATTAGCACAGTATTGTTATGTTTTTATTATTCTAATTTATTGTTTTTATTTATTATTAAAGGTTCTACACTTAAAACACTTATAAGTTTATTAAAGTCTTTATTACTAATTTATCTTACACTAATAATTATATAATTAATTATAATACGTGCGTTACATTTTAAAACGCGACGCGATGTTCAAAAACTAACTGTCCTATTTACAACGAAATTAATCTTTAAATATAAAATTCCGTTATTCGAGAATTGCCGCGATTTCCCATCGGAGAGCCCAGAAGGTCGCTCAGACTGGTTTTATTCGGCCTGCTTCTGGAAATTTCAAGTCGCGGGTGACTCATGAGAATTCAGGTAGACAGGTCTTTCAACTGACCGCCGAAATAACTAGAATAGAAAAGAATTAGTCATAATATATTTACAGTTTTATAGGCCATGATATTTATTGTAACAGTATGTACGATTTCCACTGAAAATACGTGCATTAATTTCGCTACTTACGGAATTATTCTGATTGATTTCTGTGACCAGATATGTGAAGGCATCCACACGTTCAATAGTATAGTTGTCTGTTGCAATAGCAATACAATGACTATAATACTCGATATTAATTGTAAGATTTTATTTAGTTAATTTTTAATAAATATATATTCAAAATGACGGATTGGACGTACTCTGCCAAAGTAGTAATAAGAGAAAATGTTTTGATAAAACATGGTTATTTGGTTGGAATATAAATTGAAGTTAACAAAAACGTGTTATACTTATTTATATTTTCAAGATCTATTTCAAAATCCAAGTCCGGAACACCAACAAAATTATTGTAAAAATATTTAGCATCATCTGGATAAGGTGCATATATTAATTTTGATGTCTCTCACTTTTGCATCTGCTAAAGGTTTGCCATTGGGCCGGAGCTGTTGGTGCTAGTAATGTCGAAAAATTTTCTACATTTGACTTTCCACGTAGCTGTATGTCCAAACATACACATTTATCGTTAAAATTAGGCATCATAGATATAATATGGGTTTTTTCTTTTAACACTATTGTAACACTATTTGCCTGGTGTTTTTAACCAGTTGATTTTTTTCTTTGTTAATGCTAATTTTTCTGTTCACTGTAACTTTTTCAAATTTTTCAGTACTGAACAACCACTCTTCTTCATTTCTATAACCGTAAACGTAAAAGGACGTTTTTCGCGCCACGACCGTATAATATGTATGTAGTCTATAGGGGTATATATTCTCTTATAACGTTTTAACTGAAATTATGTCCCCAAAAATCTTTATCTTTGGACAGAAAACTATGTCCAGAAACCATAAAATTTAAAGTTATAGTTTTTAAGGCAACATTGGTTTGAAGAAGACTGGCCATAAGCAGAGTAAGTGATATTGCGATTCTGACCTTCACAGGAACCAGACCACAATATCAAATGCTCAACAGTATTCGGTATATTTTCTAAATATTCTAAAATACCAGAGTCAACTTCCTGAGCTCCCCTTCCAGCCATACATAGGAATACGTTATCGTGTGCTTACCCGAGAATATTCCAAAATGGTGTAAGCATACTTGCCTCTTATAATATGGGTAAGATTTCACCCTGTAATATTCATAATATAGTTTGTTGAGATCAGCTTGTTAAAGAGCTTATAAAAATATATAGGGTGTTAGATTAAAAGTAAAGCTTTTGGACCATGCTAGACTTGCGTGAGTCATCCAGTATATTTAAATTTATGTTTAAATAGCGCATGTTTACATAATAATATAAAAGTCGAAAGGTCCCAGCATTTTTTTAAATTTTGTAAAAAAAGGACAGAAATATTTTTATTCAACAAGTGAATTCCATCCATAACTTTGGTCTTTAGAAAAACCATGGTTTTGACGACGTTTCGATAAGATCTCACTTGCCATTGTAAAGTCAGATTAGTTCCGCTTGTTCTATATGTTCGAAGAGAATTGATTAGTAGCTGAAAGTCGATGAAATAAAAATTGTATCTATATTGTTTTCTGTAGAAGTCTTACGATAATAAACATTAATATAACTCTAGTATTGGTTCTTTAACAGAACCAATACTACTCTTTACCTACCAATACTTTGCTTCGTTAATAACGCTCACCAACTTTAACCAATCAGTCAACTATTTTTTGTCTTCAAAACATCATGAGTGAAAACATTTACATTTAAATCTAGCAACTTTCATTAGTGAGATGACGATGACCCACAATATTTTGTATTGATGTTGATTTAAAACAAACATCAGAAAGTGTCTATGTATTTTTTTATTATATTGTAAAACAAGATAGACAATTTTTCGATATAACAATAAAAAGCTTTCAAAGTAAAAGTACAAAACCTATTTTCGCAGTACGTATCAGCTATCAGTTGGTATTATCATTCATAGACGTTAAAAGGAAACTAATTATGCAATTAGCATTGGTGATTTCATCAGTTTAGACTTAAAATAGACTAAAGCAAACAATATAACGCCACACTAATTATTAATAAAAACTGAGTATTGTAAAGTTTACTTTATTAATATTTGTTTCAATATGCAAAATTTCCTACATTTCATTTAAAAGTGAATCAGTTATTTATCTTACATTGTATTTAAAGTGTTAATTTTTTTTAATGTTTGGGAAAAATGGGTTTAAAATAAGGCAAATCTAGCTGCATAAATTTTTAATTTTGGATCCTTTCATATTCATTTAAAAAATTGTAACAAACATACAAAATACAAAAGATACTTAACAATAATAATTATATTGATACATACATTTGGTCAAAATATAAATAAATAAATTATTCTTATAAATATTGTGCACTTACACACTCTGGAAGTTTTAAATTTTTTATCGGTTACAACTATAACTGCATGATACATATTAAACAGTTATTTAATATGGTTTTATGATTTCAATGTTATCAGATGTGGGCTCTATAATAAACAGGTTGATAGAAAATTGTATTCTAAAATTACCCTTGAAGGTTAAATATATGTTATAAAATAAACAATTTACAGTAAATATAAAAAAGTTCTGTGGGTATACATTTGTTTTCAATATGTTGAACTAACAAACAGTTGATAGACTTGACAGAGATTTGATAAATATATTTGGTACATAATTTATAAAATCTTTTTTAAAATTATATATTTGTCAAGATTTGATAAACCACACAACTATTATATAACAAGTGTAAGATGTGAATTGGAAAAATTTGTCAAGAAAAAGTCATCACCAATCACCAGTCCCATAAAAAGATATAGTTCACACAGTAGACTGGCCGTATTAAAAGCCTTTATCAAGTACGGACTGCATGAAGCAGTAGTAGAACAATCGTGAAAGGCAAAAGTTAAAGAGCAAAACAAAAGCTGGAAAGATTAAAGATGAATTGTAATAATGACACATTTAATGAAACATACAGAAAATAATAAATTACAGCAGCGGTCGGGGAACCGGGGTAAATTACCCCAAATGGGGTAAAAATTAAATTTTTGGTGGTAAAAATGAAACTTTTGTGAGTAAAAAGTATATATTCTTAATTTGCTATTTTATAAACCTGTTAGTATTTTTTCAACTTAAACAATTTAGCGACATATGCAGGCCACGCCATCTTACTCTCCACCACTAGAGTGTTCTCGAGTTATATCTTTGCGTAGTAAAGCACAGTCCCGGCCCCGACTACCTGCTCAGTTCGTGCTATGCCGTCAAGATACAAATACATTGACGAGTCAGAGAGCGAGTTTTTAGTAATTAGTTGCTGACAAGATCACCATTTTATCATTAATCATCGATATATCGATCAAGGTAAGCCGCAATTTAAAAATTTAATTCAAGTATTTTACAACTATTATTTTCTGTCTCCCTTATGTTGGATGGAAGCAAATAGAAAAAGAACATACCAAGACGAATTCCTTAATTACGGCTTTACATAAATAGAAGACAATGGTACAATGAAACCAGAGTGTGTTGTATGTGTGAAGGTACTGACTTCAGAATCTTTCAAAAAAAGTCAATTGAAGAAACATTTACAATTTAGATAATTTGCATTCACACCAGTCTTCCAAACCGCGAGAATACTTTGCAAATTTAGAAATACCTGTTAAAAGACAAATATTGAATAGCAACTTGTTTGGTACATTTGATCGGCGTCCAGCATCAAGGGCTAGCTCTGAAGTAGCCTGATTGATTGCACTAAATAAGAAACCATACACTATTGGTGAAGATTTGGTTAAACTAGCTGCTGTAAAAATGGCAGAGATTACGTGTGGTCAAAAAGAAGCAAAGAAACTGAATTCAGTGCCCTTGTCTGCGAAAATTGTAAAAGAACAAATTTCTATATTAACAGAAAATGTAAAGGAACAGGTTATTTTCGTATTAAACAGGCTAAATATTTTGCTATTCAGCTTGATGAGACAACTGATTTTCGTAGCAATTCACAGCTAATGGTATATGTTCGCTACATAGGTGTAGATAATTTTGAAGAGGAATTGCTGTTTTGTTCTCCTCTCGAGTTGAGATCTCGTGGAATTGATGTCTACAATAAAGTAAATGAATATTTCAATGCGCAAAGTTTAAAATGGGAAAACTGTATTTCTGAATCTTTGCATGGAGCTCCAACTAGGCTGGATCATATTAATGGTTTTTCGGCTTTTGTAAAAAAAATAACCCAAATATTGAAGTTACTCACTGTATGATCCATCGCCAGGCCCTTATGGTCAAATATTTTATGATGTCATCAAGATTGTAAATTTTATCAAGGGACATGCACTAAACACGCGGATATTTCGTGAATTATGTCAGGACGGTGAAGCTGAATATACGGACCTACTTTATTATACGTGTAAGGCTTTCTCGCGGAAATGTACTAAATCGAGTATGGACTCTCAAAACTGAAGTCGAAATTTTTATGGTTGATTAAAAAAATATTCTCGCAAATAAGTTAAAAACTCTTCCTGGGTTGCATATCTCGCATATTTAGCGGGCATTTTTGAGAGTATAAATATATTAAACAAAGAATTGCAAGGAAAGAATATTAATATCATTTCAGCGAGAGAAATAGTGTCAGCGTTTGGGTTAAAGCTGCAATATTGGAGACAGAAGACAGCCTAGACGCCGCTAGGAGCCAAAAGTGGACCGAAACAGTGGAAAGTCTAAACTTCCAGAAATCAAGCAGACAGGCATGGTTATTACCGAGAAAATTAGGGAGTGGTGTCCGTACGGTACGCCGAGAGGCAGCCGTAAAGCCAGATGCCGTAGCATCACATATAGTAAAAACATCCAGGGCACCAAAGGATAAAGCACACACCATTTTCGTAAAGAGAGAACTTAAAACTTAATTAATTAATTAATAATAAATAAATAAAACACGTAGCCACAGAAACGGAGCATTCCCTCCCCTTCACCAGCGAAGACATATCAAAGGCTCTTAAAGACGTTAAGCCAGCAAAGGCACCAGGATTTGATAATATTCACCCTGAATTCCTAATAAATTGTGGCCAGTATACAAAAGTTTGGCTGGCTCGATTTTTCACAGACATCATGGTAACTGGAAATATTCCACAAGAACTAAAGCGCTCTAAGATAATAGCCATACTAAAGCCAGGCAAACCCGCCGACAACCTAAAAAACTACAGACCAATTGCGCTTCTCTCTGCCATCTACAAACTATTAGAGAGGCTTATATATAATAGAATCAGTACAGAACTGTATCAGGCGATCCCAGTCGAACAAGCGGGTTTTCAACCAGAACGAAGCTGTGCAGACCAGGTAATGTCACTCACCACCTACAACGAAGCGGGTTTCCAAAGAAGACTTAAAACTTAAGCGGCATTTATTGATCTCTCGGCAGCTTACGATACAGTATGGAGAGAGGGCCTTATATACAAAATTCTCCGTGCAATCCCCTGTAAACCAATAGCACGCCTAATAGATAGCATGCTCAACGACCGAATGTTTCAAGTAGTGATGGGCACAGATATCAGCCTACCAAAGAAACTTAAGAATGGCCTACCACAGGGGTCAGTGCTCTCTCCACTACTATTTAGCTTATACCTAGCAGATATGCCGGAAACACAGTCAAAAAAGTTCGGATACGCCGATGACTGGGCCCTCGCTACACGATGCAGAATACTAGAAATGTCTGAAGAAGTTCTGACGACAGACTTATATACATTGGACAAATATTTTCGCAAGTGGCGACTTCAACCAAATGCATCCAAAACAGAAGTTAGTTGCTTTCACCTGAACAATAAACTTGCTGGAAAGGAACTCAACATACGGTTTGAAAATACCACACTTACCCACAACAAAACACCGAAGTACCTGGGCGTAACACTAGACAGAACGCTATCATTTAAAGAGCATGCATAAAAAACTGCCCAAAAGTTGAGTACAAGAAATAACATTATACAGAAGCTCTGCGGTACCACCTGGGGAGCATCGGTTTCCACTCTCCGCTCTACTGCCTTAGCCCTTGTTTTCTCGACCGCTGAATATTGTGCTCCAGTCTGGCTACACAGTCCACGCGTAAAAAAGGTCGACAATCAGCTGCACAGCACTATGAGGATGATAGCTGGTACAATTAAATCAACTCCCACCCAATGTCCACGCGTAAAAAAGGTCGACAATCAGCTGCACAGCACTATGAGGATGATAGCTGGTACAATTAAATCAACTCCCACCCAATGTCTTCCAGTATTAAGTCACATCCCACCTCCACATTTACGACGAGTCGACGCACTTACACGTAAATACAAAAAGATCATGAACAATATAAACCTGCCGATCCACCAAGATACCGAGGATGCACGAAATACCCGTCTCCGTTCTAGAAAACCACCAATGAAAACGGCAAGAATGATACATGAGAAGTTCAACATCACGAATGCATGGTCCCAAGAATGGAACGAATAGCAAAATAACATGCCCTGCATTACCCACAAGCCACCAGGTTTTGATCTTCCACGCAAAACATGGTCCACTCTAAATAGGATCCGAACCAGACATGGCAGATGTGCATACATGCTACATAAATGGGGAAAGAACCCGTCTCCTCAATGTGACTTTGGGGAGAACCAAACCATCGACCACATTATTCAAGAGTGTCCCTCAAGATCCTACAATGGTAGCCCTGAAAACTTCCTGTTTGCAACTTCAGAGTCAATTGATTATATAAATACACTTGATGTTTGTTTGTAACTATTTAAAGTTTGTCAAATACCTATTTTACTAGTGTTTGTGTATTTGTTCTAAATGTGTTGTAATTGCCATACGATAAATAAATAAATAAATAATGGAGACAGAAAGTAGAACCGAACAAGACAGCTACTTTTTCAAGGTTAGCTTTGTTTTTGGAAGATTGCAAAAATATTACTTTTGCTGACATCAAGGATACAATTGTAAGACATCTTATCAAACTCAGAAAGCGGTTTTCAGATTACTTTCCAGATCTTGATACACTTACTCTCAGTTGCATTGCAGATCCTTTTACATGTGAAATTCCTATGATACCAGAAGAACCTTCAGGTTTAGCAGAAGCAATTCTTGAACTTCGATCTAATATTCAATTTGAGAGTAAACCAAATCTGTTATCTTTTTGGATGTCAAAAGCTGCAAAAGCTTTCAAAATTGTACATGAAGATGCGGTTAAAAAATTGTTGCCATTTGGAACAACATATTTGTGCGAACAAGGCTTTTCCACTCTAATGAACATAAAAACGAATAACAGAAATTGATTAAACGCTGAAGACTGTGTTCAAATCGCTCTTACACCAAGTCCCAATTTTGAAGCAATTGTATCGAACATGAAACCTCTCCCATGAAAATTCGCCCCCACAGAAAATATAAGCAAATGATAATTTCTCGTTATTTTGTAATTCATATATTTTTCTTGTATGACAAAATAACAAGAAATTATCATTTACTTATATTTTCTGTGGGGGTGAAAGTTATGGATTACTAGGTATTACATTGATAAATTGAATAAATGATGTTTAAATTAAATTTTTAATTATTGTTTTTTTTTTCAAAATTATCATGGGGGCTATAACATGAAAGATGCTAAAAAGAGGCGATTTCGTTTTTTCTTGCTCTTCGCCATGGGGTAATATCAACTTACACAAAAATATTTTGGGGTAATGATTAAAAATGTTCCCCGACCGCTGAATTACAGGGAACATAAAAAATTGGTAGAACACTGAAATAAGTGTGTCAACATTTCCGAAGTTTCACTAGACCAAAAATGCTTAAAAATATAAATTGATCGGATACATTTCCTGCCTTTAGTTGTTTAGAAGCATTCTTAAAATTAATGAGAATGCATCATTTCATGCACATATTAACAAATCTTTTATATTCCACTTAGTTTTTTGATAACAGGTTTATACCAAATCAATATTTATTTTATAACATTTTATTGATATCAAAAGCCTATTCAGATCTTGTTTTTAACTCAAGAATGCATTCACAATGGAAATTCCAGAACACATTTTTTGCAGGATTAATCTTACCGAAAAAATAGCAGAATAAATGGTGAACATGCATTCAGTTAACAACCTTTACTGAATATACATTTGTGCTGAATAAAGACAACTTAATGAATTAAAATATGTGTATCGTTCATAGTAAGTCATAACTCATAACTTTCATTATAAAAGTGAATCAACTTGATAATTTGCACTATAATTGCATAGATAGCGTTACTTGTATATGCAGGTGAACTGAAACTACTAAATTTAATACACCCTATAAAAGTGAAGTAAAACACAAGTCACTTTCATAATAAAGTGAATGAATTATTTGTAATATTTACCTGATATATTATTATTTGTAAAGAAAATGTGAGAATGAACTAACTGATAGCAAGAAATTACCTATATATGAAAATATCATCATCATTTTGGCTTTACAACCCTTTATGGGTCCTAGCCTCCCCAAGAATTTTTCTCCAGTCGTCCCTATCCATCGCCTTCCTCCGCCAAGCCCGTATTTCGATATTTCTCATGTCTTCATCGATGTTATCTAGGAATCTTGTTCTGGGTCTTCCTCTTCTTCTTTGACCAATAGGTCTATCAAGGAGCGTTTTTCTAGCTGGGTCGGTTTGCTCCATCCGCATTACATGGCCTACCCACCTCAGACGTCCTATCTTTATGTGTTTTACGATATCTGGTTCCTGGTATATCCTATAGAGTTCGAAGTTGTATCGTCTTCTCCAGACACCATTTTCATTTACCGTTCCATAGATGCGCCTTAGTATTTTTCTTTCGAAACATCCTAACATGTTTTCATTGCTTTTTGTTAAAGTCCAGGTTTCTGAACCATATGTTAGGACTGGGCTTATTATTGTTTTGTAGATTTACTTTTGTATTTCTTGATATAACTGTAGATTTAAAAAGGAGATTAAGCCCAAAATAGCATCTATTAGCCGTGCAAATTCTGCGGTTTATCTCTGTGGTAATGTCATTTTCATATATATGAAAATATTCAAGTTTAAAATCTTTATTTGAAATCTTGGTGGTTGACTCGTACTTAAATCAGTATGGAAAAGAGACTGCAGGGTCTGTTGTCACTTTTTACTCTACCTTAAACCATTCTAAGTAAATTTTTAGTAAAATACACTCATGGACAAAAATATCGAATATTTTGGAATTATAAAATGTTTGTTTTTTCAAAATAAATTCTGGCCAATCAAGTCGTTTATGGTAAAATAGAGTTTATTTTAACAATGTTTAATGAACAATTTTAAGTTTTTATGCAGAGAAAATTGCGAAAAAAATAAATGTTTAATATTAGGTAAATAAGGTTATTTTACTTTGAACTTAAATGACGATTTAAATTGCTTAAACAAGTCATTTTTACTGAAAGAAGTGTATGATCAGTAACGAGTATTTCCCCCTCTAGCTCTTATTAGTACTTGCATCTTCCTCAGCATGCTTGCAAGTAAATTTTGGACATATCCTTGGGAAATTGCATTCGATTCATCCTGTGCTCTATCGTATTTGGAACGGGATTTCTTTGCTGTATGCTGCGTTTTAGGTGATCCCGCATATGCTCTATTGGATTTAAATCCGGGCTAAACGGTGGCCAATCCAATTTTCGAATTTGGACCTCATTAAGATAATTACTTACTATGGCAGCGGCATATGGTCGAGCATTATCGTGCATTAACGTGAATCTTTCATGTCCAATGTAACCAACATATAACAAAACATGATCTTGCAGGATGTTTTAAACATAAGAATCACCAGTCATCCGTCCAATCACTTCCACAAGTGCGGTATGTACCTTCCAACTAATACCTTCCCAAAGAATTATGCCATCAACTCCAAAACTAACGGTCTGGGCAAGACTGCAGCTGGCGAATCGTTCTCCAACTCTTCTGTAGACGTAGTTTTGACCATCTGGCTTCCATAATACGATTCTGGTCTCATCAGTGAAAAGAACTTTTTTCCAGTTGTCGATATTCCACTAAATATGTGTTCTTGCAAATTCCAAACGACAAGCTTTATGATTTTGGAGAAGACGTGGAACTTTGGCAGCACGTCTGGGCTTTAAGTTTGCTTCTTTTGATCTTCGTCTAACTGTTTGTGAACTCACATTAACTTGTCTAACATTTAATAGCTCATTTCTGAGGTGCATCGATGTCAATGAACAATTTTGTGTAGAATTAAGAACCAAAAAACGGTCATCAATTGTGGTTATGCACCTTGGGTGTCCTTGACCAGGCCTTCGTACAAAATTTCCTGTTTCGCGTTACCTTTTTAGAGTATTCGAAACTATAGATTTAGTTCTGCTGAGACGTCGTGCGATACCTTTTTGTGCATATCCTTCCTCATACAAAATTACAATATGTGCTACTTGGACTTCATCGCAGTTTCGAATTGGTGGGATACTTGTTTTAAACTTAGTTAAATCAAAACAATATTTAATTAAACTTAATAAATTAAACTAAATGACTGTATGATTTTTCCTTTACGTGAAGAAGGATTTTTATGATAAAATGTAAGAATGACACTAACCACTGAATAAACCTCAAAATAAACATCAAAATATTTCAAACCAGTTGAGTACATCAGCCTACTATATAAGTATTATCAGTAATCTAAAATTATTTTGAAATAATAGTGACTACAAAAAAAAATTGGAAAATTCCAAAATATTCGATATTTTTGTCCATGAGTGTATTTTGTCAAAATTGGAACATGAGTGTTACTAACCGAAGAGTCTTGATATCGCTTTTTGGATATGAGAGAGTCAGACAGTAATACAGCCAATCACTCAGTATCATTACTCGTCCATTGGGAATTTTACTGTTAAAATTAATTAGAGTGAAATATTTTTTTTTAATTTTACAAAATATTACTTAGTGTGATATAACTTTTTTGACAAACTTCACTTGAGCCAATGCTTTACTAACCTCAGAAATCAAAAACTTACTTTTTTAACTCTTGTTACAACTTTTCTAATAGGAAATTCCATTATAAAAACCGAAATTCTGCAAAAAATGTACAATGTATTCCCATGTAAACCTAGCGATTTTGCATAGTCTTATCAAAATGTATTTAATATCAGAGCAACTAAGTTACAAAGATTGTGAGATTATATCTGCTGCAGATATGGTTTTTGACAGGAACTTTTATTTGGTAAACATCACACATAAATGGAAGTTAATAATTAAACCCTGTTGTTACACCACATTTTAAAAACTATTTCAATATCTTATATGGTATCAGTAAAGAATATTTTTAAGCATCACTTAATAAAACCACATCTTTGATGCTCATAATATTTTCACAATTTCTAATGTTTGTTTATGTGTGGATATTACATGCAACAAAAATGATATTAAGAGGACTAATTTCATAAAGCATAAGTTGTTTTGTGCACTATTTCATTTGATTTTTTAAGGTACTAGTACTTTGGTGTATTTGTTTTTGAGATTTGATTCTATAGCTGCAATATATTCTAAGAAAGATGCTCAGAAAGACTAATATTAGTCCAATTGCACCAAACAAAGAAACATTATGGTGGTAAATAATACAGCTCAGTAAAACTGAGAAACCTTGCCTTATGGTACTTATTATCACAAACATTAATGGCCCAAATGTAGACACTGTATTATAAATAAATAACTGGCCACAAGTGCCACACAGAGATAAAATAATTATGTCTATACTAAATGTGGGAAACTTTAACATGAATGTAAGACTGTTCAAAAAACCACCCTGCTGCAATAATGAAACTGCTGTAAATATGCTAGAAAAAAAGTTAACAAAACACATCATTTGTATAGGCTTCATTTCATATTTTTTAAATAAACTTCCTTGCCAATTTGAAGTAAAACTATCAAAAATTATATATGAAACAAGCAATATAACACCAGCAAATGTAGTTACTGTTGAATTTGATCTATCGTTACCAGTATCAATCATAAATATTAACATACCTACAGAAAGAATTACAGCTGTGACATACTCATAGTATTCATATTTTGTCTTTGACATAAATCTCCCCATTATCATCACAGGGATTGTTTTACTTGCTTTAGCAAGAACTTGGTGTGGAAATGATACATATTTCAATGCCTCATACTGACACCACGAGCTCATAATATTAGAAAAAGAACAGAATACATATTTATATAATGGACATTTATGTCTAGGTTGGCGTTTACAAAGTAATATACTAGCTGATACAAGAAATGCTAAAATTCTGTTAACAAAAACTAAAAACTGTGAATCTTTAAAATAACCTATATCTTTATTGGAACTTTCATATGCCTGAGTCATGATTTTTTCCTGAAGAACGCCCCATAAAAGATATGATAATTGCAAGCCAAAGAAATAAAATAACAGAAGCACTCCATCTTGTAAAAGAGTTCTTTCTGGAAGCGGTGTTCTAGAGTTTGTGGCTACTGGTAAGGTATCCTCTTCTCCAAAGCAGGTTCGGATGAGAGCTCCCATAACCCCTCTGCCACTTTTATTTATATAATTAGTCTTTTGTACATACCTAAGAACTAAGTATCCTGGCAGAAATAGTGTGGCATAACCGAGTATATTACGGACACCGTGTATTATCCAACTAAAGTCTTCTGGGGGATTCTGGACTAGTTCTGTATTAAGAACACTTCTATTTACAATATAAAGGAACACTATTGAACTAATAACTATCAGGCAAATAAACAATTCAGAATTATTTGCCATATTGTTAAAATGTTTTACATGTTGTTACTTTAAACTTTCGATATTTTTATGCTTTTTAACATTAAAACATTAAATTCGTCAATAAATGTGTCAAATAATTAACTTTGACACCACTTTGATCATGGTACAATGAATACACAAGGTATGATACATAATGTTCCAAAATCGGTTCGCTTTCGCGCATGACGTAGTCAAGATCGCTTATTCCCGCAACATTTGAATGCAGTTGTATAGGAAAGACTTTTAATTTTAAGTTTTTTTATATAATTTGGCTAATTTAATTATAGTAATTATAAAGAGATGATACAATTATGATATTATAATATTTATCCTTTATAAAACATAGATATCCTTTATAAGACAAGTTTTAATTATCTTTTATTACACGTAGGTACAGGTTAATTAACTTATACTCCAGAGTTCGATATTTCAGATGTTTAAAAAGATACAGAAAAGTGGTAATGGAGGTACACAAAATTTGTACGTATATATACCTACTGAACTAAACACAAAATCAAAATATATAATGACAAAGTCAACTTTATTTATATCGAATGAGCTAGCTGGCCATCGAATATGAGTGTAGTGAGGGCACACAATATTGCACAACATTTAAAATGACATTTTTGTAATATTCACACATAAAATTATCTTGGTATTGTTTATAATAATGATAACATTGTATATTTTAATAATGATAACATGATTTAACAAAGAAAAATATGTTATTTTGGAAGATGCTAAATTGATTTCCTCCGAAACAGTTCTTATTGCAAATTGCATAGCAGGCTGAGGCTAATTTCTTACTTAACAAATCGATATGAAAAAACCATTAAGGTTTCATGACTAATAATTAATAAAAATAAAGATTTAGACTTACGTCGTTGACCTAGAAGTAGTAAGAAGCTGCTCAACACACTTTTTGGACTCTCTGTGTTCGCCTCCTTGTACGCGTTTCTTTTGGTTGGTTAAAAGGGTAGCCGATGTTGATTTAGGCAAATAAAGACTAGGTACTGCCTCAGGTTTGAGTTTTAGACCCTTTTTAGAAACGTAATTTAAAAGTTCCTGTTGTAGATTTCTTTGGTAATCTTCAGTTTTAAAATGTGTATAACAAATTCTTGCAGTATTACAATTAAAATTATCCTATCTACAACCAGATATAATCCACAGTTTTCTGGTCCGCTATCTTTAGGAAATGTATGAAACCTAAAGATTTTATCTTCATTGTCACTATTGCAACAAGCAATTGCACAGCGTACTTTGAAAAAGGTACAAAACCAGATATACAATGGCAAATAAAAACTTTCAGTTTTACAAAAAAATACTATACAGTATAAATAAATAGTAACTAAACACCATTTGTATAAAGACACATATATAAGCATATATCTAAATTATTTTTCTATTATAAAATAGATGACTCAGTCAGTATTGAGATACTTTA